>NW_028263374.1:19768585-21209835 GCF_051168715.1 Poecilia mexicana
GCCTAATATGATGGGGTGAGGGGGGAAGGGTGGGATGGCATGCAGAGTCAGCACAATTATGAGAGATTAGGGTGCTGTGCAGGATGCAGTGGCAGGTAGCAGGGCAGGGACGTATACCCCACCCTGTGTTGGGAACGCATGCCTTCTAATTAGAGACGCGTTTCCTTCAAAGGCTCGGAGCCGCTCTCTCATGACTTAACCTAATTACCTCAGAGAAATAACAGAGCTGGGTTTTAATTTGAGATTGTGATTGAATATGTGAACCCAATGTAAACATGGTGAATTATTGTCCACCTCAGTATTATGGCAAAAATGATGGAGTATTAGTCATCACATTTTCAACATATATTGTTCTTATTTTATATTTTTAACAGCGCCTTACACTCATGTTGTCTGACTTGTTCTGAACTGTTCCAGTTACATCAGGAAATTGTAACTTTCCTTTTGTAAACGAAAGACCAACAAAAAATACATAATCTAATGTATTTAAAAGTGTGATGTGCATACATTTTTGGTTTCCTTGGAGATCTTATGCAACCAATTCCCTTCATTTAATTTAATCATGGTGGTGGCAGCATCATACTGTGGGAATAATTTTATTCAGCAGGGAAAGGAGATCTTGCCAGAGTTGATGGGAAGATGGATAGAGCAAGAAAAACACTGTAGATGCAGCCAGACACTTCAGACAGTATTGCAGCTAGAGGTGGTTCAACAAAGTACTTAATCAGAAGCTAAAAGCAAATGTCTCACCTTCAGATGTATGAATCCCATTTGTAAACACGCTGCATCCTTTTC
This sequence comes from Poecilia mexicana, assembly GCF_051168715.1. NCBI lineage: Eukaryota > Metazoa > Chordata > Actinopteri > Cyprinodontiformes > Poeciliidae > Poecilia > Poecilia mexicana. The sequence goes on from NW_028263374.1 coordinate 19,769,381, forward strand.
TTTGTGTTCCACACTACTTTGCGTTGGTGCATCAACACTGAGGTTTATCAAAGTGATAAAAGCTTTGGGGATGTAAATCAGTTTGTACACATACATGTTCACTTCAGTACATAATGTAATCCTCAGTGGTTTCCTCTTTAAATAACACAAAGTGGAACAAATATGGCAGGTAAACGTGTCCAACATACACAACATTTTTGAGCAAGTAGCTTTTTCCCCCCCGCAAAAAAAACCCCATTACCCTTTCAGACTATCGAACCATTTTGTCCTGACTAAAAATAAAGTCATTAAGTTCTGCCTTTGAGCAAAATGGTGTTGTTTTTTTCTTTCATTTTTGAGGTTTAAGTAAAAGGATTAGAAAAAATGAAATGATGAGGGTGTAAAGAAATAAAGAAAACGAGACGAAAGTTTTGGACCACAAAGTGAAGAATGTGTGAGAAAACCTGAGCTGGCTCCTCCGGGTGTGCTCTGCAGAGCCTTCATGTTTGGAGTCTCACTTGTTTCAGCTTATTGGGGAGCGACACTGTGCCTGCATGATAACAGTCCTCAAAGAACAAGATTTAAGCTTTAAATGAAGACAAAAATTTTTTTTTTTACTGTGACCAACATCACTTTGAAGTAATTTATTTCAAGGGGGATATTGGCCATGAAAATGTTGCTCAAAGAGACTGTTTTTTATTTTCCTCCCCTTATATTTATGTGGTTCCTTTGCTTTTCTTTGTAAAGTGAAAAAGCAGACTTTCACCTTTAACCAGCTGTTTTTTAGCTACAGCCTGTTAAAGCCATCATGAAGCAAACCTGGAAATGATCATCTGCATAAGGCTCAACATGCTGTGGACATTTACAATCCTATTACAAGGCATTAACTACTTTATAGCTAAATTATGAGCATATAAAAAAATGCGGTAGTAATAGGAACCTGATGTTCAGCAGTGTCTGACCTGTCAGAGAAGGATGAACACACCAGCCACGGATGACAAAGTGCTGCAGCTGGGTTTCCCTGCTACCTCAGAATGTCATGGTTTTACTGTCCTTCAGGCTTGCACTAAATAAAGTGACATATTCATGTGAGTTATGAGCCTGGTGTTGTAGCTGCTCAGAATATTTACTTCTGATGAGCGACTGATTGAGAAAACGGAACAAAAATTAGGATTGATATTCCAGGAAACTTTGACCAAGTGACACGTGTAAAAACCTCAAAACTTGTGAAAGTAAACAATGACTAACACCATCCTCTGGCAAGTTTATTTTGGCTTGCAGAAGCATTCATATCCCACTTTTCTTCCCCCATTTTTTAAGTTACAAAGTCACTACTGTATTGTCTTGAGATTAAATATAAAATGCATTTTTACAAGTAAAAAAAAAAGTAAAAAACATACCAAAAGCATTTGGTATTTGTGTACTGCTCCATTTTTCTCTCATACCCTTTCATGAAATCCATTACAATCAATTACTTGTAAAGGTTTTATAATCAGTTAACAGGCTTGTAGTAATATGTATAAATGAATGGGCAATCATTACAGAAAACCCAAAGAAACTGCAAACGGATTGAAAACCCAAATGTACTGCCACTGAGATCAAATGTGTTAATGTCTCCAACTGACCCAAAGTCCAGACATTAAGACAATGAAGAATCTCTCTCAATGCTTAAAATAAACTCTTTAGAAATGTTCTCTGTCCAATCTGAATGAGCTTCTGCCATTTTTAGAAGATAAATTACAAAATGTTTGGAAAGAGATGACTCTAGATTCCAAACTAAGTGGCATCATACATCAAGAGGCATGGAGCTGTAATTTCAATGAAAGCTGAAGACAAAAAACAAATTCATACCATACTTTTCATATTTTTGTTTATTTAGCAAACTAGTAACCTTTTCGCCTCCACTCACAATTCCGAGCTACTTCGTGCTGCTATATCAAATGAAATCCTAATAATACATTGAGATTTGTGAATCTAATGTGATAAAAGTGCAGAAAGAGGAAGTCTAATGACTTTGCTATATCAGCATACTGTTTGTACATGTTTTATTTCAAACAAAATTAAAGATAGAGTTCAAAAATAGCCTGAGGGACGTGTGAAATGGTTTCAGCATATTGTATAGGATGTTCGCTTTTCTCTTTCACAACATGACCTACGTGAACCTGCGACCTTCAAGACGTGACAGAGTTACCATCTGTGTTGCTGTTGCTCTCTCCCACCATTCAGTCAGTTTGATGAGCCAACAATCAGGTCACACGTGGAAACAAAGCTGTTTGGTGCAAATGTGTTTAAGTCATGAAACTTCAACATCTGCTAAATTAAAAAAAAAAAATAATATTTAAAATCTTTGCTCTGTTTCAATGTTAGCACAGAAGAAAAGAAAGAGGGGTTAACAATTGTTAGTTTTAAACATACAGATCCAAACTTCATGTAAAACTCTGCAGTCGTCTGATAGATGCCGACACATCAAGTCATCAAAACCCTGCAGGTTTAGTTAAATTCAAAATTACTGCCCTCCACTATAGTTACCTAAACCAATCAGAGATACAATTGTGTGTCAAGATGTAGTAAGCCAACAGAAATAATTGGTGAGAGGTGTTGGAAGTTCTTCACATACATTTACTACATCTGCTTTTGCAGAAAAGGTTTCAAAAGGTTTCTGAACTAATAATCTAATGAAGGATCCTCACTAACTGAACCTTAAGTAATTGCAGTGTCAGTAAACTATTTGAAGATGCAAATAAAAAAGCTGAATTTGAAATAAGTCTTGACTGAAGTTCCTCATGCAAACTTGTCTCCATCTCATTCATCTGATTCAAGAGTTGGAAGTCAGGAACTTTATGAAGGATGATTTTTTTTCTTGGAGCTCTTTTTTTTTTATAACAGCCAAAAATGTAGATTATTTACATGTCGATTAAAGTGCAAAGTTGCAGAACTAAGTTTTTTATTCACTCTTTAAATCAAGATTATTTTTGATTTAAGCCTATGAATATCAAAGGTTATGTGCAAATAAATTCAGCCCAGTTTCTTTGACTCATCCAACTTTCCGACCAGCAATAAAGAGGCAAAGATAAAAATGCAACAAGTTATTAAAGTCAAACCTGAAAAGCACAATTCATTCGTTGTATAGAAAATTATGATCGACTTTAGTATTGTTCCTATTTCTTTTTTCAGGTGAATGTAGTCTATATTTGTCTTCTTTAAGCCACTTGCATGTGAGAATAAACATCTGGAATAAGAATGTGCGTAATAAGGCAGAGGGAGTGCTTTCTTTGTCTGCTCAAGTCACTTACACACCAGATTAAGATCATCCTACAGCACCCAGAACCTCCAAGGCCTGTTTTAACATGGCTGGATTGCAGAACATTGGAAAACCACCTTCAGTGTAAAGACCAAATTGACATTGCTGTGGAATTTAACACGTAATTCCCCACAGACTATCGGTCAGCACATTAAAGATCAAACTACTTCCTGACCCAGGAAGCCTTGCACGATTCCCTTGGATCACTTCAGGATGCAGCCTAGAAGCTGAGCAAATCAAACCACGCTGCTCTGAAACAAACACCATGTCAGCAAAAGGATGTTTCATAGGCTTTGTGATAATCTGCAGATTTTCACTAAATATAAGATCATTTGTCCTCTACCTTCAGCTTCGGCTACAGTTTAGAGGAAGAAACACCATTGTCTCTTTTGAAAATAAAAAAAATCTTATCAGTATGAGAGGGAAAGAAAAATAAGTTTCTGTAAAGAGCTCTGCCCAACACAGGGTTTGCAGTGTTTCTGTGCTCCGGATGAATATCTTGGCAGGTGCGCCAACATAAACAGTGCCTTGGTGACAGATCATTCTGCAATTCTGTTAAACACTTACTGGCCACTCTTTTAGGTACACCTGTTCAACTGGTTAAGCAATAAAAGGAAATGAGTGAATCATTTAGACATTTCGAAGTTCAAAAAGATCACTACAATAGGGATTAGGAGGATTTAAGTAAGTGAATGTGGCATGATTTTAAGCCCCAGATGGGCTAATGTAGATAAAAAAATTAAAAAAAACTGTGCTCTACTGGGATTCACAAACACTTAGAGTACGGTACAAAAAAGAGGATATGTTGGGTAAGCAGCAGTTTGGTGTAGAAAAGGCCTTGATGTCAGGGAAGAATGGGTAGAGTGATTTAAAATGATAGAAACGAAACAACAGCTCAAATATCCACTCAACATATGTGGAATAAAAGGCCTGACTGCAATGCCAATTGAACCTTGAAGCAGATTGGCTACTGTGGCAGAACACTAACCAATTGAAAAAACAGATGGCCCAGTGAAAATCAATTTCAGGTGCAACATTGAGATGGCAGGGTCAGAATTTGGCCTCAACATGAAAGCGTGGATACATCCTGCCTCAGGCTGCCGGTGACCATCTAGTTTGAGGATCTCACAAACTTCTGATGGTTAATGCTGCCCTCAGCTAATCGTAAGCAGCTCAGCTTTCTAGACAAGTTGTAAAACTCTCAAATTTCAAAAATTTTAAAAATCGTAGCAAAATTATAAAAGTTAGTGTGTAGCTAACACTAAGCTAACCTTGAACTCTATGACCAAAGATGGTTTATCCTCAAAAAATCTTCATGAATTATGGGATTTATTGCGTGAAATAAAAAAGTCAGACTCTGTGCTACAGAGTTAAGGCACAACAATTGAAAAAAAAAAGAAAAAAGTAATTATTGTCTTATGCATCATTGCAGCGCATTGCTGGAAGAAAGCAAAACACATGGGGGTTTCAGACAACCATTGTGTGCAGGAGACTAATTAACCCCTTTGACTGGCGTAAACACACCCCAGCTGTTATGCTCGAACATGGACTAACCACATCAAATGGGCTGCGATGGGATATCACTACATGCGACGGGGGAGGAATGCTTCAGAGAACGCCTTAAGTGCTTAAGTGATGAGTGAATGTTTGACTGCAAACATTCGTGCTCAGCCACTGCGGCTTCAGGTTTTACATAACCATGACAGCAGATGAACAAGGAGGGACTGACAGTTGTGTAAAGCACAGAGAATGCAACTGTAATAAACTGGCGTCAGGGGACGATGAGAATGCTAACATCTGTACGCCTGCCAAAGTGATTGAACCACAGAACTTCAGAATGTAAAAGTAGCAGTAAAATTAGACGTCTGTGACCGCAAAATTGATCTTCATGAATACTGGACCGCAAATTCGATTCAGGACATATGAAAACAAACAGTTATTTCACACACTACCTGCATCTCTTAGCCTCATCCTAATAACCCTTTACTATGACCTGCATTTGGCACACGAGGAGCCAAAAAAAGCAGCAGCTGTGGTTTATTTTTACGAAGACTGAACTCTTGTCACAAGTGTTGCCGCTCCACTAGCATCGTCTGGTGCTAATCAGAGGGCAATAAAAGGTTCCAGTACTGAAAGGATCAAGGTGCGGGGGCTCCTTTGCACTGATCAACATTAAGGGCACCATCATTGATATATCAGACTGTAGAAGAACTATGTTTGCAGGAAGGACGGGAGTCAAGATGGCTGCGTGGATATCACTCAACTCGGGCGAAAGGCAGATTGGAATCAAAATAATTGACCTTTCATTACTTTACAAAGAGCTGCTGGTTTAACATCAAAAACCAGGAAACTGAGTCCCAGATTTCAGCACTACACCAACTTTCTGTCTTCCTATCAGAACAATCCCAGGAAAAACAAAGTGCAGGCTTGCTGCTTTTATAGCTTTTAAGAGGTAAAGTACCTGCCAGCAGATGCAAAATGATTGTTTGTGATTAAATCAATCTGGGAAGGTGACAACCTCTGATAAAATAGGAGTTTTAGGAGTTTGTTGGTTTGGATAGTCATGGTCCTGTGTGTTTCCACAATGTTAACCCATTATCAACAAGAAGAGACATCAGCAAATATCTTAGAAGCAACTCTTCCCAGTATTTGAAGCGTGCAATCCTTAAAAGAAAATGACAAAAACTGGAGCTACAGCACATTTTCACAATGAGAACAGGGACATTTCCTCTCTCTGTGGAACCTTTTAAATGTCCATCCACTGGACAAAACGTCCCCATCTGAAAGAAGGCAATAAACAGAGCAACGATTCCTACATCAGAATAGATGAGAAACAAAAGAATCAAACGTTTGCAATAACAGTTAAAATCCAGAGCTGACCTGATTTGAATGCTGTGGTTGGCCACCCTTGAAAGAACTGTGCAGAGATGAATGTATGGAAACCACAATAAACTGAATGGACCAAAGTTTCTCCACAACAACTTGAGAGACTCAAAGAAAAATACCATTTAAAGTTATTGCTGCTATGTATAGCTTTGCAAGTGATTGAATCATAAAGTACAATGATGTACTTAGTTTCTCCCAGCACTATTGCAAGTCAGAAATGTTTCTGTACAAGTGAGCAAAGATGCAATTGTGTGTTTTTGTGTAAACATTTTGCAACTGTTGAGAATAATTTGATACTAAATGCATTCACAATTATGAGCAAAATGAAAGATGTATCACACAAGAATTGTAATTGGAACACATTGAATCTTTTTCTACTTGTTTCAGTTGACAGCCCCAAGACTTTTTAGTACACTATACTGTATTTAACAGTTGTAATCAGGAAAATTAACCATTAGAGCTAGGGGTTGCAAAAAAAATAAATAAAAGGTTAAAATTTAGGCCCATGAACAGCAGCATCATTCTGTACTGAAAATACATTGTGTGTGAAGAAAATGCTCTTAAAGATGATGGTGAGATCAGTAGTGTGTATTTCCACAAATCCTCTGCTAACTATTAAGTCTTTCATTTAAGCTATGTAATAGGTATTACCAGGGAGGGGGAGAGGAATCACAGCTGATAAAGTTGGTGAATTAGGACGACAGAGTTCATAGTCATCATATAGCATTTCAACAAAAAGAGTCTTTACGTTCCTCCAATACTGTGATGTTCCACTGTCTACTTTGAGGCTCATCTGCATATTTCTGCTTAAAAAAAATAGAAAGAAAGTTGACACTACAAGGAATTTCCTGTCGTGTGGAGTTATCTGAAAAACAGCAAAATCTTCCACTGTTTAACTTCAGCTGTGTAAGCGCAACAATGGAGTTGCTGATAAAATGCTTGTTTTTCTGGTGGGCAAGCCAACTGCTGATGGGAAGATTCCTTTCAACACCTAAACAATCCAGTAGCTGCTAAGGATCATGATTTCAGATGCAGATAATGTCTGTTGATCACTCTGAAAAGTTTTCATGAGACCCAAGAATGTTAACTACTTTTTTCAATCATTAGAGTTAATATTAAAAAGTAAACACTCATACCCACAAACATCTGAATAATCACAAGCGTCAATAAAATATATATATATTTTATGTGAGACCAACATAATTGCTGAGTGGAAGAAACAAAAAAAATCTTACATTGTTTTTACACTTTTTATTTTTTACTTACAGTCAGAAAGTGGGTGGTCTCTATATATTCAGGCCATCAGAGTCAATAATGGAATTACATTTGTAGGAGACTGTACATGAATATGAGACTGAACACAGAACTCTCATTCCCCTTTGCAAAGAAGTTTAAACTTAGAGTGTATAGATAACACATTTTAGAATTAACTTTCAAGTTTGACCACAAGTTTTCAATTGGATACTGGACTTTGGCTGGGCCTTTCCAAGGTTGCAGGATAGCAGCTCTTGAGCACCAGAGATTATTATAGGTCTGGCAGCATGCTTAATTTCATGATGCCATCTCTAGACTCTAAAATAGCCTTTTTGTCATCACACACAACAGATATCATGACAACTGGAGCACAATCTTTTAACAATTGCCTTTGCTAGTCCTATTAGTTCTCATCAACTCTTTCTCCCTACTAAAATGAAAGCATGAACAACTTTATTTTTATACTTACTATGCTTCCTGAATTGCTTTTAGAAAACTTATCTTATGGCCCGCTTTCAAAAATGACTTTCTTTTTGCACCCTGTGGAGTGGAGTGAATCAATAGTTCTCTCAACAGATTCTCCCACCTGAGCTGTGGATGTCTGCAGCTCCTCCAGGGTTATCAAGGAGCTCTTGAATGCTTCTCTGGTTAAAGCTCTTGATGCCAATCTGTCGTATCAGCTGATCATGTTTTGTCCCATACACTTTCTATTGTGGACAATGGATAACCAGAGCGCTCTAAAGTTCTAAAAATTCTGCTTCTCTGCAACTTCGAGTTGGTCTGTCACAAAATACTCTGAAGTGTGTGGTTATAAACTACAAAATAAAGAGGCAGCATGAGTTCTGAATATGAATGTCTACTTACCATATTGACAGCTTGGCCCATTGAATCCTGCAGGACATTCACAGAGTTGGTTGGGTCCTTCCCGACACTGGCCCCCATTGAAGCAGACTCCATAGCTGCACATCGCTGCGTGAGCCCGTGTGGACAGACGAGGCGCAAGAGGAGAGGAGAGAGAAATGCTTGAGTGAAGCGAAGACACCTGGCTGTTTTCATGAGACGCCGACATCTGCGCCTTCAAACGCTGACCGCTTTCTAACAGAGACTTATCAGCCTGTTAATTCCTGTCTTAGAAGAAACTTGGACTCTTTTCTGTTCACACTAAGCAATGTAGAAAGAATTCACCTCTTGGCTTTTATGGTAAAAGCAGACCTCTGCCACACTAAGAGGTTTGTTAACATTTAAAACGATCAGATTTAGACAGGATTGACTGTAACAGCTTAAAACCTGCTTACAGTTGTTGTCTTCTTTATTCAGCCAAGGTCAAAAACATGCATACATTGTTAAAATATATATAAATAAATATCCTTTAAAAAACTAAATAAATCTGTAGTTAAGATTAAGCTGAGTTTATTCATTTTAAACATGGCCCACAAATTGTCAATATGTGAAATTATACATGAATTGTTGTCTTGTTAAAACATGCACCTCTACCAATTTGATCCAAGCTGTCACTTTCAGATAAAAGGAAATGGTTAGACGTTCATGGACAGTCTAGAAAACCTCCAAGGTTCAAGCCAGCCATGAACTGGAAACTGCAAGAACACCGGTGTTGCTGTGCTCAGTCAGGTTTTATATAACCAAAGACTGCATGGGTGGGAGAGTAGCACCTGCTCTAAAACTGTCATTTAAGCACCTCTGAAATGTTCAGCTGCCCACATTGACAAGCAAAATGCCTTCTGGAGAAAAGCTTTATGCCTCTGATTTAGTCGGAATGGCAAGAAGCATGTTTTGAGGAAGCAAAGTGATCCTTTGAAACCTGAACCATGGAGGTAGCATGATGGTGGTAGCATCATGTTGAGGGTGTGTTTCACTGCCAGAGGTGCTGGTGGACTGCATAATGTGGGTAGAATAATGTGGAATGATCTGAAATGCACAAGGGAGCTGACTCTAGAATGGATATACCAGACACTAAGGCTCTGGCATGGCCCAGACTTCAACCTTTTGATTTATGTCTCAAAAAATTCTGGACTTTGTTTAAAAACAGTCTGTCCAAAGAAACCAGCCAATTTGAAGGAAGTCCAGTATTTCTGATGATGGGTCAAATAAAAAGCCAGAATTATGTCTGAAGCTAGTTTATGTCTACAAAAAGTGTTCGGATTGTCTGGAACTTCAGGGTGATTCAAACAAATATTAGCTCGGGCATTTGAGAATATATGCATAATTTTGACTTGGATCTAAAAACTTCTCAGTAGTTTCAAACTTTCTTGTTTTTAAGAATAATTAAAGACATTGTACTATGACTCCACTGTGAAACTAGGAGTGGTTCAAATAAATCCCCAAATGCCTACATTTATTACCACGTTCTTGTCGTTTGTTACAAATCAGTGTAATCAGTCTTCACCACAATGACTGGTGAACTACAACCGTGACTGAGTGAGTTACATGGTAAAACTCTTACTGCTGCAGGGTTCGTACAGCTCATCCATCCGTCTCATGGAACAAGGGAACCTGTCTCCATAAATCTCCAAGGGTTGTCCATGTTGGTTTAAATGGGAAATTTAAAGAATCTAAGGCAGATCAGGGCTGAGAGGCTCTATGTGACTTTTCCTCAGGGGTCTTATACTTTCCCATTTCATAAATCTTTATAACTCCATTAGACATGACAGCCTGTTTGCATAATACATTTGTTATTGAGTCTGCTTCCATAGATAGGGAGGATTTATGTTGCATCTCTTCCATCCCATCCTTGCTGTTCCCACCTGTGAATATTTATAGGAAAGAAGTGGCAAAGTCAATTTATTTATTGGGAGCGAGGATGGAAATCCGTTCTTTGATGATACTTACAGAGTTGGTAGAAAGTCACCTGAAATAACCCTCACCTGCCAGATGTATTTCTGTTCATGAACTCTAATCAGATGCAGGATGGGTAATCATTTTACTGGGCACTGCCTGTTCTAATCCCATTTTACTGGCCTTGTATGGTCTGAGGGAAGGCATCAGGTTTCTAAGTTCTCTTTGAATAAACTCAGTGACATTAGTTTGCGCTTCGTTTTTCACAGACAGAATAAAAACTTGTTATTTAATCAACCCCTTCAGGCTACATCCTGATTGCAGAAGACTCAATGTGTCCACTGATCTGTCCAAATGTGGAATAAGCATCTACAGAAAAAGTTACATGACATGAGACTAATATTTTATTGCCAGTTGAGCAGAATTTTGAACACGATCAGATCACATTGAAAACTGATAAACACAGGTTTCTCTCTTCCATTGGAAAATTATGAACCACTGTGTGCAAGTATATTTTATTAGGATAAGTTCCTAATTAAATCCATACAGGTTTTAGGAAAATATGAAAAAGTTCAACATTTTATATTATTGCACGGCTCTATAAACCCTAAATCCAAACAAGATTGATTTGTTTTCAGTGTCTTTAACAGTCATTTTAAAACATAATTTCAAACAAAAATCCTCAATAAAATGTATTTTTTGTCACATTTGTTAACATAAACCTGACTCCATCGGGAGCAACAACTTAATCACATTGCAAATCCATCCCTGATCATTTCCATTCCTCCAGGACTAAGCAGCTATAAAAGTAACTAATTTATTAGTTTAGTTTTCCACCGATTATACAATGTGGGGGAATTTTAATAGTGTGAAAGTAATCGATGATAGACAAGACGAAATAAGAGCCCCCGAGCGGTCAGGTTAACTTACGTAGTTTCAACATGATCCAAATATTTTAGAACAATGCTACTCCCAGCTGTGAGAGATCAAACTAATGAGACATTCCTAAAAAGCTTTAAGTGAAAAAAAAAATACGCAGCTCCACAGTAAAAGGTCAGAAGTCTCTCAGAGTCACTGCAGGCAGCATGACAAAGCGACAACCAGGGGAATGCGAGTTCCCCCACTCAAGACACAAGAGCGTGTTGGCAGCTAACCAGGGCATTTTTGGGCAGCCCACCCCTAACCAAGCCCCATCTGCTGCCTAATCTTCACTGAAACAAATCCTTAATGTGGGATGCAACATACCATAAAACCCACTCTCGTCTGTTCCCGTGGACGCTGTGTTACAAAGACACCTCCTTTGAGTGGATTAGCAGCATCCACAAAAGGAAGAGAAACAGTGGAGCAGAGGTCGTTCGCTCAACGCCTCTAAGTGTGACCCTACAGGAGAAGACATTCAGGACAGCTCACAGGTACAAAAACCTGCAGGAAGGGCTCAGCTTGGTGCCTTAATCAGTAAACCCCAAATCTAACAACAGTCTTTAAAGTAACACACTCTACATCTTGCAGGCACTTTTCCTCTTTGGTAACTGTGGATGAATGTAGTCGTCTTCTAAATGTGATCAATAGTCTATTGATAAAAGAAATTGAACCATGATTTTGATAGACATATCAGGCATCTTTTGCATACAACCAGCCTTCTTTGCCTTCATTACCTCAATAAAACAACATTCATCCACAACTGGAACTAGCTAACAATGTCCTGATGCTTCAGGCCGCATACTTTCTTTACAGATTATTGAATCCTTTTTATTTGATAGACAGGCTCCTCCCACTGATAATACTTCTGAGTGGATTCCAAGATGCTCTAAAAAGTCACATTTGACAGCGGCTTAGCTGTGAGAAATGGAGACAAAAACACTACAAATTACTCATTACAGCACATGAAATATTGAGTAATGTATGTTGCATGCTGTCTTATTTAGGGTCTAGTGCTATTGGTCAGTTTCTCTGATTATATTCAAATTGTTTCCATACTTGCATGGAGACAGACAAAAAGACCACCCATGGATACAGAGAGGACCACTTCCTCCTTTTCTGGCTCCTGGGCCCATTTCATATGTAGCTACCTTTGCCAGTCTTATCACAAAAGGTTGGTTCCTTTTCAGTGCTTAACGAGGATGACAAAACTGGAGAAGCCATTGTCTGTGCCCCTAAGCCTCCGTCACAAAGCTTATTGTTTCATTCAATCAGCGTGACTGCTTGCTTTCAGTGCCCTGGCCATCCTCAACCATCCCTTGACTGCATGCTAAGAAAAAAGAGGTTTAACTGGCTGATTGATTGGCCCTTAAATTGCCTAAGTGGAGGAAGTCTCTATCACAAAGTCAAGGGCCCTTAACCTGGAGAAAAACAAGACAGTGAGCAAATTGGAGTTCTTTCAAAAACACAGAAAGGACTCCTCTATTGTAACTTCCGACACTGCATTCTGACCACACACTGGACTTTGTGTTTAAAAAAAAGAATTACAAGATGGGATGTCCAGTTTTAAAACTTCAGTAGCACTTTATATCAGAACCTGGAAAATAATCTAAAGATATTTGCAAACAGCTCCAGAACTCTGAACACGTGCAAGTGGAAAAAAACAAAACTTTTGTGGTGAAATGAAAGTGGCCTGAAACTACAAGATGGAGGAGAAGGACAAATTAAATGAATGAAGCAAGAAAGCAGCCAGATGTTTGCTATGCTGTGGTATATCCCTTCTTTAAATGTGTGACTAATTAAAACTGGTTTCCAAAAATGTCCAGCCTCACAACAACTGAGACCACAGACTGTAAGACGGCATTGGCTTCTTTGCAACTTGTGGATTTAACATAAAACAAGAATAAAAAAAACAATTTATATGTATGCTGCCTTGCACAAGTAGTCATATTGCCTGAACTTCACATTTTATCGCACCATAATAAAACACTTCAAAGTGTTCATTGGGATTTTATGTGACTGACCAGAAAAGATTTGTGAACTGATAGGAACATTACACACTTAGGATTTTTCCACATGAAATTCTGATAAATATGATAAAGAGGGGTAATTTCTATTTACCCCTCTTTACTCCAACACCACTTAGCAAAATCGGGTGGCATCAACTGGCTTTTAAAGTCAAATAAATAGTAAGCGGAGGGCATCTGTACACACGTTAACCTTCCCGCAAATCTGTGCTAAGAAGGCTTGAGAGGCTTTCTGGAGAACATCAGCTGTTCACTTAAACTGATAGGCTGGGCAAGGAGACCATTAAATACAGAAGGAGCCAAGAGGCCCACAGTAACTCTGGAGGAGCTGCTGAGATCCACAGCTCAGGTGGGAGAGTCTCCAAACCTTTATGCTGGTACCCCAAAAAACTGTTGAGCGGCAAAAAGAAAAGCATCAATTTTTAAAAAGGCATGACAAGTTTCGGCTCATATCCCCATGAACGCACAATCCCAACAGTAAGAGGTGGATAATGCTGTGAGGATGATTCTCTTTAATTCAAAGTTAATCTTCAAAGATGTTCCAATCTGATGGACAGAAAAAAAATTTTCAAAGAAGAATAGATGTACTGCCATCTGTAGATGTGCAAATTATGAGCTACTTTCACTTCACAATAATACATCACTTCATGTTGGTTTATCACACAAAATTCAAAAACATTCGTTAACCTTTGTGAGTGTAATGTCATTAAAAGTAAGATTTTTTTTTTACAAGTACTGTTCACTTTATGTAAAAAGTGACCTGAGAGGGTTGATGGTCACACCTTTATTTTTCCCTAAATAAGCAGTCCTCATCATCTTAATTACCTTAGCCCTATTATTTTGGTAACACACACCCACATACATAAATTAAAGAAAGACAACAGAAAAAAAGAAGTTTTTAAAGTACCAGACTTTAAATCACTGTCAACAAAAAGCATCCCATTCCTCCCATTTGGGCGTTTACAGAGGATTTGCTAAAGCTGTACATTTTGCGAAACGGATTTTCCTCCTTTTGGATCCTGGAGGTCCTGCTGAAAAACAGCCACACTGATTGTATTGTGCTGACTGAGGAACAGTATGGATAGCACGTAGCAAAGTGTGCAGGAGTGGGAGGCCTATGGTGTGAGCCTCCTTTTATCCAGGTTCAATGGCTCAGAGAAAAGGGTGATTAGTTCATCCTATCTGAAAGTGCTGCCACCATCTTTGGTTACTGAGATAAAAGCCATGCCTTACACTGAAGAGAGCAGGCATTGTCTAGTTTAAGTATAGGCAATGAGCAGCAGGGAGGAATGTCTCTTTAAGGCATTTCTATTAGAGTGTTTTAAAACAAACCAGACTCTTTGGAGACCAAGCCGTTGCTTCACTGTATAATTTAATACCATAACTTTCTCCTCAGAAACAAAGAGCCCATTGATAGAGAGAATAATAGGATGTATGATGACAGAAAAATCCAGGAGAATTTTTTCCAACTTCCAAGCCCATCAACCTCCCCATAGAGAGATACCCCAATGAGTGGCTTGCCTGTTCAGGGAGTGTACGGCTAGTAATAAACCACAAGTCAGTTGCAGACACAAGATCAAAATCATGAGAAGTTTCCTGTATGCCTATAAGCCATGGGATAAACTGTTTACAGGAAAGCTTTGCCAAGAGTCGGTTCATGGTATGCGGGCTGTCCGATCTGGATCACTGGTTATAAAGTCCCATCAAAAGAGCCTTCTATGTTTCGGCAGTGTGAAACAAAGCTTGTACATAAGGAGAGGAGCTGCTGGAAGCTGAAGTGTGACCACCAGAAATAATTCCCAGAGCTGCAATCAGGGTTTCAACACAGTCTGAAATTTAAGTATTTTCCAGCACTGCAAGTACGGATAAAAAAGACTCATATATTTCTGTAATTATGTTATATTTTCCAAATGTTTTATGTAACCGTATAACCAGTTTGCATTTTTGTATTTGAGATTTACCCCCATATAAATGTTAGTTGCAGTCATACGCAGCCATTTAACACCTTAACATATGAAAGATACAGTAAAACTACAGCTTTACACACCACACTTGTGTAACCCCCATAAACTAGGCTGCTGTCTGTACGTTTTAAGTCATTTTGTTAGTTTTTTAAATGTCCTGTAGAGGGCGCTAGTCCCACAAGTCTCCCGTGTCTGTCAGAGAAGAAATGGCAGCCAACGTAGAAGCAGCACATTTCAGCAGAAGTAGAAAAGTTTTTTTTTAATTTTTTTTAATTGGAATTACTCGTCATAAGTGCTATGAAAAAAAATCAGTTTATGCTGAACTGGACAATGTTTTGTTCTGGGATTTCTCTTGTGAGTCTGTTGTTTCATTTCAGCTACTTATTTAAGGTGAATGGCTGCCTAGGCCAGAGCTAACGTTGCTCAGTTTTAGTTGAACAAAAAACAAAAAAGAAAGAAAAAAAAAACAGTATGATGTGTAGCTCTATAGCTATGTGAAATGAATGGTGAAATAATGTCTGAACCATTTCTGCTATTAAGTTCTTTATTTGTGGGAGTTTATGGTTCATTAAATGCTAATGCAGTTTACACTGAGAAAGAAGTAATTGCAGGGTCTTATACTGACGCCCATATACCTGCATGGTTGGTTAATGCTCTACATGCAAGCTGGGGTTTTTTGTACTGCCGATATCTGAGTGAGCCGGCGCTCACTCAGATATCGCATGTCTGAGTGATCATTAACAATTTCAAAATCGACAACTAACGTATACGTTGACCGAGCTGACTGACTGAACTGCTACATTAAATGATCTGTATTTTTATTGGAAAAAAAAAAAACAATTATTGAAGTGATCTCTAAAGCTAAAAGGTTAGAAAACTATTCTGGTTTTTGAACATTAATTTTATTTCTTTACGGGTAGACAATTTAAATTTTTTCCTGTTTATTGGTTGGTAATTGGAATTACCGGGACTTTTATTTTTTTGGTGGAAAGACAGGATAACTTGAGTTGATAAAACTTTGTTTTGCTCATCATTCTCCTATGTGACCACTAAGCATAAGTAACTTTGCTAATGAATTAATTGCTCATTTGGTTAAGTAGTGATTACACTTGTAAATCCAGCTTTTTCCATTGTAAACTAAAGGTGCCATGACAGGACTGAGCTGTGTTTCCTTCCTTATTAATAGAGAACTAGACCCCACAAGACTAATCTAACTTATGTCAACACCTAAACTCTGTCAACAATTAGATATTTCATTCCAGCATGTGAAATGAGGTAGAGTGCTACAACTCAAGAAGTCTGTGCCATTAACTGTTAACATCTGCTCTGCAGTCTGCATGGGCAAAGTGACTCTGACGTTTGGCAGACATTTTTTGCTCAAAAGATCTCTATTAATGTTGAGATTATGAATTGTTAAATCATTTAGAAATGCAAGGCAGAAGCAGTCTGTGTTGATACTTACGATAGAGACAGCCTGCCTCCCCGTTAAGCTGAGACCATCCAGGACAGCATTTGTGTACCGTTTGGTAATCCTGTTTGTAAACCTGCCGATATGCTGTGTAATACGCCGTCCTGTAAACATGAGAAATATTCAGTTACAAACTTTTATACAAAAATGTTCAACAAAAAAAAACAAGCTGGTAAAAATACTGATACTGAAAATGCAAACTTCTGTTTAGCATTTTCTTATGTCAGCATTTACTAACATGAAGTTCACATCATATGTCAATAGCAATTTACACCTACAACAAAAAAGAAATTGGGCTACAATTATGTGTAATTAGGTGAAAGACACAGGAAATAAAGAAACTGACTGACACACTTAACATAATATTAGAAACATAACTTATTAATTCAGAAATGCACCATTATAGCAATGATTTCTAATTGAATGCCAGTCAAATATATATTTCCTGAGAAAAATTATATGCTTTATACATATTTTCCCCTACTGTTGATATTTATGTGTACTAACGAAGTACACATTAAAATGAGTGAAATTTTTCCAACGACTGTCAAGTTTTAATCATAATCCACAATGTTCTGTGAGATCTCTCAATAGAAAACCGGATCTTTGAAGCACACGTGTGAAGTAAACCAAGACTTCCCAGGCTTTTAATGTTAAGGTAGTCGTGGATGGAGGCTGTCCCTGTACTTTGGCGACCCTCTCATTGCTTTGCTCACATTATACATTTAGTTTACAGCGCCTAATTGTTGCCTTGGCTGCCATCAAAGGAGCTTTTGACTTTGTGGAAGAGGTAAATAATGCCGAGAAATGGATCAGGGGGAACCCAGCTAAACCTCAGAAGGAAATGCTCACACTTAAAGGAATGCAAGCAGCAAAGACAGGAGAGTTAAGTAGCAGGTAGAGCCTCTGAAGAGGCAGCATTCATCTTGCACTTCACTTTACAGCAGGGTCAAAGCGGAAGAAGGAAATCAGGAAGCCACATGTCATCCTGTTTTGGCTTAAACACCAAGACCTCCTGGATAAAATATTCTAGTAGCATGAATCACGTGACCATGCAAAGCTCATGAATGAATGTTTCTCTCCTGCCAGGGCTCTGTCTGTAATACACGACATCCCCTGCAGGAGATGATGGGAGTGTTTAAAAGCAGACTAAAAGCATCTGAGTGATGAAAGGGAGGAGGAGAAACTCTGCAAATGAGCTGCATTACTCACCTCCGCTCGTATCCCATGCACCACAGCTGCCCCGCGCAGCCTTGCTTCCACACTTTAACCATTCGTGTGAAGGCCTGCACACATGGCTGCCTCTGGGCAACCAGCGTCACCTCCCTCTCCATGCACACGTTGGGCCTGGAATGAAAAACAGCAGAGAAAATGCTCAACACGTCAAGGTGGCCCTGTTGTGTTTCCTCAGATGTACAGACATCAGCGAGAGTAAATTTATGAACGCTTCAGGAAGGGTTGCGAGAAAAGATAGACGGGCAAGGCTCGTGTCAGGCATGTTTCCAATTGTTGATAGAGTGATGCCTGGGAAGTAATTACCTGCGTTCAGTCGGATCTCTTGGAATTCTTTTGAAGGCTTAAGGGGAATTCCTTATTCGGAAGGTCTCCGAAGAGCAAAGCCCAGAGTTTTTCCCTACAACCATAATTAGATTTTACGTAATACAACACCGAGTGCATAATTGTGAAGGGGGAATAAAATTATTATTTTTATTTTTACAAATAAATCTGAGCTGTGTGACTTGCTTTTATATTCAACCCCTAATGAAGAAGGTATTCTAATAAGGGGAGACTGAAATTTAACTTGTGGATGCGAAATAAAGTGTCTGGTAACCGAAAACACCTTTTCAAACATGAAATATGGTGGAAGTGTCAACAACGTCCTGAGAAGAAGCTTTTTCTCCACAGGAGCAGGGAAGCTGTTGAAATTGATACAAAGATGGATGAAGCTAAGCAAAGGGCAATTTTTATTAAGTAATAGAGGCAAAACAACAATGAAACAATGGCTATTGGGGCTGATTTTGACAAGCAACAGAAAACATATTCAGGCCAACAGTGGATGGGTTAGATCAATACACATTCTTGTCTCAGAATGGCCCAGTCAAAGATCTGACATAAATCCAGTCGTGTCAAAAAATAAAAATTGAGCTCCAGAGATGCGTTTCAATTAATTTGACTGAAAAAAGAAGAATGGGCAAACACTTAAGTTGCTAAATTTGACAAAGCTAGCAAAGAATTTCCTCTAACATGTTGCAGCTGTAATAGCAGCAATACACATTTCAGCAGAGCTGAATATGATTTAAACACCACAATTTTTAGATTTCTTTTATTGATTTAAATTTGTTTTACTGCAACTTTATCTTAACTTTTGGTTTCACTATTATGCATCAGTTTATGTCAGTCTGTTGCATTGATTAATGTAATACCTAGATGTTTTTACTTGTGGTTGTGAGGCTAAATATCATCATCAGACAGATAAGTTAGGCAACATATTCTCCTTCCAGTGAGCCTTCTAGTTTGATGTTGCATTTTTCCAACACATGGCCTGTCTGGATCAGCTGTAAGGGTAGTTCAGTCATAAAAAACTGAAATGTGATCTTTAAAACTCTATTAAAAAAAAAAAAAAAGAAAAAGAAAAAAAAAACCTCTACATGAAGCTAGAAGGACTGGCATGTTTGGAGAACAACAGGAATCCAGAGATAGCAACCAGCTGTTCATCTCAAAGGCAACATAATCACCATCACCTGCAGCTGCATATATGAAACCATAATGAAAAATCTTATTGTTCTGCCATAACTGAAGCACGTGTTTATTATTATGTGGTTGAAACTACCTGTTACAACAGACTGCCTTTATTTGACGCTCTTAAAAATAAACCGATTCTAGTTTTAGATTGCATGAAGATTGTGGTGTGAATACTGTAAGTCATAAATATTAAAGAGGAAATGCATGCAAATAGCACAGGTTGGTAGATGAAAGAGCTCCAAAGAACTTAAATGTTAGTTTCATTATTTGATTTTTGGTTTAAAATGCAATTTTGTAAACTGAAACATTTTTTTTTCAATAAGAAAGAAATTCTGTAGAATTATTTTTTTCTTTTCACGTTTAAAATAATAAGCTAGTCTGTGCCACTATAGCGATAATGTTATAAAATATTTTTCTGACAAGCTAATAATTCTGACTTCTGCATAATGACTGTAGGAGGCGCTGATTCTTCTGTTCACCTCTCAGAAAGATAAGTATTGTTTTTCTTTCCGCATATCTTATGGTGTGGGAGTCCGATTCTCACCATTTATGGCCAGTGACATCACGAGGTGAAACACTGACAGGTAATTTGTCTGAATATGTTCAAATGAGCTAATTTCTCTTTGCTAGTTTATGTCATTTTATGCCTCAGTATATTTAGAAGTAAAATCAAACCAAATAAAATTTATGATCATTCATTTACGACCAAATTAAAAAGGCTTGAATTTCAATTTAGAATTTAGTATTTTTAAGACAAACAAACAAAGAAAAAAAAAGAAAAATGCTTTCTTACAAATAGTTTGTGGACATAAATCTAGTTACTAAAACAGACACGGACCTTTTATTGCTGTTTTGCAACAGGTAGGTGAACCTATCCTCCAAACTCAACAATATTTTAAGCAATTAGGTTAATCTGCTTAACTACTTAACTTTGTTGGAGACGAATAAAACATCGTGTTATGTAAATAAAACCACCATTTACTCACATGTGAGGTTGGAGATTGCTTGCAATAGCGTAACTGAGTGATTGAGCCTCTTTAATAAATATTAAATAAAAAGAAAAAATGAAGATGTCCATTTTCTTCTTCGTGGGTTTCTTTTTTTTAGCTTAAGATGTAAAAACAATTCACATCTCACTCAAAAACATATTTCATGGTCTTCAAATTACCCAAAAGAGCCCCATTAATGTATGAAAAATATCCAGTTAGAAAAACTTCAACTGTGCGTAAATGTTCGTCCGTGCAGGAAATCCATGAGTCATCAAAGTGTGTCCTCCTCCTTCTCGCGGCCGGTGTTTGGCACAAACTGGAAAACTGCAGCTCGAGCCAACGACTCGTCTCTGCAGATGTGGAAATGAGGGACAAAAACCTCCCACAGGCTGGTTGTGCACTTTCCACCCATTGAGTTGGTAGTGATGGCTGAGGTGTGGTGGGCTGTTGGGAGAGGGCGGTGAGAGCCACATTTTATTCAAACTTTCTGAAAGCCACCGGTGAAGCGCGCATGTGGGAGACTGAGGATGTAATTGGAAGCAAAATGAGAAGTTATTACAGTATGATTTTTTGCTTCATTTTAAAACATATATTTCCTGCTCATCGGGGAAGTTAGTTAAAAAAAAAAAATTAAAAAAGCACTCGTATATTGTGCGCGTAAAACTAACCAAGAATGTTGTTGTTGCGCGCACTGGCACAACCTCTGAAATAAAGGCGAGCAGGTTGGTTGGGTGGGATGCTGCTGCTATTACCCCAAAGCAGGAGAGGATGTATTCGGCTGCAGCAGGGAAGCGTCTGAAGCGGTCGCTCTGCTGATGGAGCAGCCAAAGGTTCAGGAGCCCCATCTGAGCACCGCTGTTCTCCAAACAAAGTCTGCATTGCCCTCATATGTGTTCATGACCCGGAAGAGTCCCGGGTCAGAGCAGCATTAAATCAGCATGCTGTGCTTTACCACAGCATGCTGTTTTAATTAGCTTCCAGACATATCAGCTCATCTCAGACATGTGCTTCAGTTAGTTGAACTAGACTAATGACAATCAGGTGGACTTGTTTATTTTCATTTCTGGAACTACTTCTGCCAGACAAGAATCAGGGTCGACCCGTCGCCAAACAAGAAATTAATGCTTAAAATTTAAATAGACAAATAAGATATGAGTCACACATGACCCACGTGGCTCAAACTTGCAAATAAAAGGCTAATTATTTCAGGATACAGCACATCTAAGTAAATCAGTATCAGACTGAAAATCCCAAGCATGGAGATGACTACTGACTTCACACATGTTCAGCAGAAAGTCATTGACATCCCACCAGAAGGATAGCCCACAAAAGGTCAATACTAAAGAGGCTGACCAGAGACTGAATGCTATATTCAGGCATGCTATATTCAGGCATGTTAATGGAAAGTTTAGTAGACAGAAAACATGTTGTATGAAAAGGTGCAAAAGCATCACAGATACATGCAGCCATGGCACATTGATGCAATAGTCTAACATTTACATCTAAATTTTTATAGATGTATTTTACAATATTCAGATTCTTTGAGAAACAACAAAAAAGTTTTTATTATCTATAAATCATATTTCTTTATATATCAGAGCTGTCATAGTTGAGCTGCATATGCATGTATGAATTAGGTAATGTATTGTAATAACATCCTAGGATTGTATCATGTATATCTAAAAGTTTAAATACAAATTTTATTTAACATTTTTTAAGAATATTTATTTTATAGTGATTAAACTGATAAGAGCCGCCTTGTTTGGATGATGATTTGCTGCCGCCCTGTGTTCAAAAATATGAACTACATCTAAACGCTGCGACCACCACAGATAAAAGGGAGAGCCGAACAAATATTTACATGAGTCTATACCACAGGAAGTGGTCATAAAATGAACCTTGCTCCGCTTTAGTTGTAACCTTGATGTAGCCAGGTGGTAAAATCTCACACGGAATATTTTGCGTTTTGTACGGACTAAATAACTTTAAGACGCTCCCTTTTTATCCAACCTTTGCCCTTAGTCACACGCTAGCTGCTGTACTGTAGCATGGTGTGGGTAATAAGAGGCGGACTCTGCACAGTCAGACACACCAACAACATAAAAACCGTCCTCGTACACTTGCCTCAGCTTGCATCCTGCAGAAACATGTCTTCGTCCCCAGTTAAAAGGCCAGTTACTTTACTGGGAACCATGGCGTTCGGGGGACGAGCGGACGCCGAGCTGAGCCGGGAGATGGTGAAGGCTTTTCTGGACAGGGGGCACAAGCATGTGGACACAGCCTTCATGTACGTGGATGGGAAGTCGGAGGCCATCATAGGAGGCATGGACCTTCCCAAAACAGGTGAACTGAAAGCATCCACAGCTGCTCAAACTGAGTTTTTAACTAATGAAACTAGAGAGTTCCCCCTGGAGTGAGAAAATAAGTTGTTGGTTCGTAAGTTTTCCCAGCACTGTTCGACGAATACAGCATGCTGGATTTTGTCAAGTACTCATTCAGAGGTAAAACGTATAGTGTGAAAGTTTAATTGTTTATTTTTATTTTATTTTATTTTATTTACGTTTGCAGAAAAAAATTGCAGTTTTTATTTTTGACCACAAGATGGCAGCAACATATTCTATGAAAGGTGCTCACTTAGTTGACCCTAAGGTCAGAGTTCATTGTTTAACCTCTAGCCTTGTTCAGTCTGTGAAGTTTAAAGTTTACTTAAGTTCACTAAGTTGACAGTGCATGGCAGCTGGAGCCTCTCAGTTATTCTGACTGAAATAGAATAGCTGAATTTTTGCTTTAAAGGTTAGGATGCTTAAAATGCCTCCTTTTGTCACTCATGGTTACTTTTAAAGAAAATGTGATGCCATCATCCCTCTGTATCAAAAGGTGGTTACAGGAATGTTTGTTGCTACTTAATTGCACCAAACATTAACCATACATCGAATCACCACAAACCTCAAAAGAGACAAATTCAGTTATCTGTGAAGAGAGACCGTCATGGAGACCTTGACAGTCCAGTGAATCCCATTGAGTCAAAAGGATCAAACTAAAGAAGCATGTTGGCACCAATCTTGGTTAATAACTAACATAAGCAAGCTAGCTTATGTTGTCTATATCATCATGCGATGTTGGAAGTGTGTTGAGATAATTAAATAACATTTCAGTCTAGAAATGATTTCATTTTCCCACAGTAAGCATAGCAACCAAGGCAAACCCGTGGGATGGGAAAACCCTGAAGCCGGAGAGCATCCGCTCACAGCTTGAAACCTCCCTGAAGAGACTGAAGACTGACTGCGTGGACCTCTTTTACCTTCATGCTCCTGATCATCAAAACCCCATCGTGGAAACTCTCAGGGCTTGCAATGAGCTCCACAAAGAGGTGAGCTTACTTGGGAACTTCAGTGTTTAGTTGAAAATTATGTAATAGCTTGGTGTGCAAATGCAACACTTCACAAGATGCTTCTTTAAACTTTAGATGCTGTTTTCTTATTTTATTTTAGAGAACATTAAAGTGTGATTTAATATAAAAAATGATCACCAACAGGGTAAATTCAAAGAGCTTGGACTGTCAAACTACGCGTCTTGGGAAGTTGCTGAAATTGCGTGCATCTGCAAACACAACAGCTGGATTATTCCCACTGTTTATCAGGTATTTCAGCATTTTTATTCCTAAACAGCTGTAAAACAAAGTAAGTTTTGAGCAAGTAATTAAGGAATCTGTAGGTAAGGAAAGATTTGAATATAGTTATTTCACCAAAATTATCCCCAATCACAAATATGTGTTATGTTTCTCAAATTTGCTGAATGTTAGGAACAGAAATCTGAAGATGTGGTCAGTTAAAGACTGTGAATAAATGAAAAATCAAAAGGAACTTTCATAGTGGTAAGGTAGTTCCTTGACCTGGATTTTATTCTAGGATTTCATAATAAAGTGAGCTGAACCAAAAGACAAGCTGAATTCTTAGGATTTTTGTCAAAAAAATTGTCCTTCTATTTAGCAACTATGTGCTACTTCCTATCACATGAGAACCCAATAAAACAGTGTAGTCATTCAAAATTCTCGTCTAACTCTAGAAAAAGTAGTGAAACCTTTTCTAGTTTAGTATTCCACCTGCTTGTTGCTTGTTTGGTGACTGTAACTCACAACTTCTCAGGGGATGTACAATGCTACAACAAGACAGGTGGAGACAGAACTGCTACCATGCCTGAGATACTATGGAATGAAGTTTTATGCATACAATCCTCTCGCAGGTACTTTCTTCTGTGATTAATCTTATTAATAGTTGAAGAATGTAAAAAGTTAAAATTTTCCCTCTTCTTCAAAGAATTCCTGCAAGTTTAATGTTTAAAAACTACTTTTCCAGACTCCAATTTCTAGATTTAAAAAAAAAAGAAAAAAGCTATTGCACTCTTACCATTTGAATATAAAACATTTATATTCCACTGAAATTCCACAAATTATGAAACTGAAACATTGTGGGGTTCTGGACTAACTTTGAGCTACATTAAAAATCATGAACATTTAAGCATGTCAACTCTAGATTGAGTTTTTGTATTTAAAGCACAATTTCTGATCTTTGAAACCTTATTTTGTTTGCAAAAAGAAAACGGGTGTTTCAATGTTTTTACACTGAAACATCTGTTTCAGTGTAATTTATCCAACTTTTGAATCACCTAATAATTTCATGTGCATATTTTCTATATTAAAAACATTGTGACATTTCATTTTGGCATATTTCTAGATTTACTGAAGTTCTGGACACAAGTAAATTGCAAACATCTAGGAATTTACTGATATAGGACATTTTCTGTATTTTTGTTGTCACCTGGACATGTCTGAGTGCTGATGTGGCTCCTCGTCTTCAGGCGGTCTCCTGACGGGGAAGTACCACTATGAGGACAAAGATGGCTCTCAGCCTTCTGGCCGATTCTTTGGCAACAACTGGGCAGCAGCATACAGAGACAGGTGAAAGACCAGCAACTAATGTCCTGCTATTGCATGTTAATGTAAAACCGTGGTAATCTGCATCCATGAGAGTTGCCGTTCTCTGTTTAAGATACTGGAAGCTGAGCCATTTCCAGGCTATAGAGTTGGTTCTGAAGGCATTAGAGAGCGCGTACGGCTCTGAGAAACCCACCATGACTTCTGCTGCTATGCGCTGGATGTACCACCACTCCCAACTGAAGGTACATATCAAGTTTGGACACCAACTGCAACATAGGTTTCTAAATTATGGTTTTTATCTTATACAAGATTGGTAAACACAGTGGTATATGCATTTCGTATTCCATAAGTTCCAGTTTTTAAAACTTGACAGCTAAGTATATAATTGTGGTTTAAATATTATTTCAATCATCAGACGGCTCAGATACTCCAGCGATAAAGTCTTTACTGTAAGAAAAAGCAGGAAAAAGGGAAACCTAAGCTCCAGATCTGATTTGTTGCAACAGATCAGATTTTAAGGCAAAAAATTCAGGTTGTTTGAAATCTACCACTAGATGTCACTGTTTTACATCTGCCCCCTAAACCAGAGTCCTATGCAGCCTGTATGAAGTAATTTTTAGATAATAATGGAAAGATTTGTACTTTCAAATGTTATTCTCTATAGAACTCTCTAAAATAGTGTCCATTTATCCATCCATTGTTTTATTAATCATTTCACCTTCTAAGACTGGCCAATTTTCAGTCCGCCTCTTTCGTTCTGTTTTTTGCAGGTTCTGTAGAAATTCTTGGCAAGATTTAAAGTGAACTGGTGTTTATACTTACAAAGTTGTCTAAAATATGTCTGCTGATTCTCTAAGTTACAACTCTTGTCATGACTGTATGCAGCCTTGCTTTGCTACAAACCCAAACTACTCTGACTGCTCTCTCTGAACACTGTATCCAGGGTGATCTTGGAGACGGAGTCATCATTGGAATGTCAAACATGGAGCAACTTCAGCAGAACCTGGCTGCAGCTGAGGAAGGTCCTCTGGACCAGACAGTGGTCCAAGCCTTCAAGGAGGCCTGGGACCTTGTAGCCCATGAGTGTCCCAACTACTTCAGATGAAGAGACTTGCACCAAATAGCTTGCCTATACCAATAAAATGATTTTTTTTTTATTGAAAACTGATTAAAACCATGTTTTTATTCTGGTTTAATAATCTAAAGATCAGTTTAAGTTCATGTTTTTTAACCTAATCAACTACAAATCTGTTGATGTAAAAACACTTTGCTGTATAAATGTGAAAAACATTTTCACAAATTGGCAAGATTTGATACCAGTCCAGTGTTTACTGAACAACTCTGTACAAACATTAAATTCAGCAAACCACAAGTTCCTGTTTTGAAGTAATTTTATAATAAAAAAGTGTGATAAATTTCCAAATAAGTCCATCTGCTTTTAAATGTTAGCCATCTTTGCAGAAGTTTTATTCTGCATCATCCTCATCATCATCTTCCTTTTCCTCCACAGGCTCTTCCTCACCAGCCAAACTCTCAAACTCGCCTGTCTCCGAGTTCCACATACACTTGATCTGCACTTTAAATTCTGCCATCTCGATGGCAAACAGTTTCTGTGAACACAAGAGGAAGATAAAACCGTTTTAGCTTATGAAAAAAAGAAAAGGTTTCAGATTCACCTGAAGTCAAAAACCTCACCAGAAGCCGAGCTTGTTCAGGAGTCAGAACATCTCCTTCTTTACAGACATCGTAGGCTTTGAGCAGCGTTACCACTCCTGTGAAAAAGATTAAAAACTGGCATTAAATATGTCCATGAAAGTACTGTTTTCAGAAACTCTTTGAATGAATGTGCCAAGTTCATTGGCCTACCAACAATACAAATGTACTATAAATTAGCCGACCTATAAGGTCTTCCACTGTTATTGACACATCTAGTAAAGATGTGAAGATTTTTTTATTGCCTTTTGCCCCAAGTTTACCCCGCTGTTCATGTTCTCACCTTTCTTTAAAGCAGTGGGAAGTCCCAGCTGCCTCAGTTGAGGCTCCATTGAGTGAGGAAACTGTTCAAGAGGACCTTCTTCCAGCGTTACGTCCATCTGTGCCTGGTTGCCTGCGCGAGCGTAGTCCGTCTCTTTGAAATGGTTAAAATATCTGCAAGCAAAGCCCAACGTGCAGCCATCCTATGAGCAGATTGTAGAGAACTGGAACAATGAAGACTTCAGGAGACTCATACTTACTCTTGTACTTCATCCTTTGTTTTGTTAGTGAAAAGTACTCCCACCTCTCCACGCAAATACTTGCTGACCTAAGCAAGGGAGTCATAATGGGTTTAATTCTCTGCAGGAGTCAAAATAATATTGCATTAATAGCTGTAAAGCCATTCATTCTTACCTTGTGCAAATTATCTTTGTATTCATCCGTTTGTCCTTTTCCCAAAGCAACAATCATCACTTTATTTTTGCCAAAGAAGAATCTGACACAAACCAAGAAAAGCTGTCAGGTTAAATTTTAATAAACGTAAAAAAGTCTGTGGCAGTAGCAACAATTATTACCAATCACGTTTGTTATATGCCAAGTTATGCAATATAGATGCAATACACTTAAGCTAATTAACTGCATGTTCCGATTTCAGCTAAAAGTTCTTTGATAATCACCTTGTTTTATGTCAAACTGCTATTTCTGATATTTTTCATTGTTTCAACGAGCAAGCAGATTAATATAGTACCAAACAAAACAAATTTAAAGTAAATTCTTAAGTGAATTTTTATGTACAATAGTTCCAAACACTTTATTCAAATTTCAAGCACCTTTAAAACTGAAAAAACATGCTAAGTTTTGGCATTTCTAAGCATCTCAAGCACATGTTAAAGGTTTGAATTAACTGACTTACATAAGAAGATATTACTGTGAATTTTGGGGCAAAAACAAATAATGGATGAAAAGCTGCTTAATTCCATAAAACAAAACGTAAATTCTGAAGAAATGTTAATAAAGAGATCTTTAAAATGTCAGACTAAAGCTGATCAGAGAGCATTTTTACACAGCATGCTAAACTTTGTTGCTTGAATTTGTAAAGTCCGTCCGTCATATGTGTCATTATTACCTGCTATGTTTCCATGCTGTCCTGATGTCTTTCAACTTGTTATTCCTCATATTTTCCACAGAGAATATGAACAAGTTTCTATAGGTGTCCACACATTTCCGTAGCTAAAGAAAAAGGACCAAGAGACGATTTATTTAACATAGAGGAGAAGCTAATACCCGAGAATAACATTTGTGGTTTTGAAAAATACCCACCTCCTCGATTAACTTCTGTTTGGATTCCAGCCCCTTCTTGACAGTTTTTGTTAATGAGACTGATGGAGGAAAATACGAGAAATAGATCAGCTTTTAAACCGATTTTACATCTGTATCAGCTGCAGTACCACCATGCTGCGTGAAGATGTTAAGAAGCTAGGTTATCCCGCTTCAGGGCGCATAATCTCAGCGGTAATTAATCTTACATATCAGTAATATGTTTAAAAAACAAACCGACTACAGCTATTTAAACAATATCTTCATATAAAATGTGTTTTCCTTACTTTTCTTGTCCCTCTTTGACTTCGGCATGGTGGCAGAACAGCAGAACACGTGAAGCAAATGGACCCTAAATGTTTCTGTTTGGAAAGGCTGGCCATTTGGCGCCTGACTAAAAATACCACAGCTTCACTTCTTAAAACGCATTTTTAGGGTATTTAAACGAGTAAATTTATATTCTAATTTTACAAACTTAAAATAAAAAAAGTATTCTAGAATATTTATGCTATATATGTTATTTTCCCTGATTATTTTTGAAAGAGTTTTACCTAGTCCGTGTGATACAAGAGAGGCACTATCATCAGGGTGCAAGTGTAAAATATTACGTTCATTATCAAATAACTTAGTTCTACATTGTGTACTTTGGGACTAACTTTTTATTTGTGGGTGTCTTTTGATGTGTACAACATAATTACTCAAATCCATTGCTCGGAGACAGTTTGTACTGTGGCATTATTTAATACAAGCTACAAACATACATTTAGATTTATTATTAAATAATTTATGATTATAAATGATTATAATTGTTATGATTATGATTATTTATAATTTATTTATCTATGACAAAAAATGGCTGTGTGGAAAAAAACAATCTGTATCGATGTAATTTTCATATTAAAATAACACTTGTGTAGATTTATGATTTTTCTCAGTTTTGTATTTATCCACACTCAAAAAGTATAAAAATCAGTACCAGTAAAAATCACTGTACAAATTAGCGTTTAAAAGAAAGATAAATGAAACTGTGAGGTAAACGGAAAGAAATACAGTATTTCAGTAATGTCTCCTAATGACGGAGACATTAGGCATAGGAAAGTTGGTAATTATCAAAAAATGCATAACAATTAAACAACTGGAAAATCACACTCCATTTATATTTTGAATAATATTAATGGACTTTTGTGTGGGTGGGTGTATGTGTGTGTTTACATATATATTAAGTGAAATAAATAAATGTTTCTTACTCTCTAAATTGGACAAATAGATCTTGGGACATTATTGGGATTGATATTATAGATCAACAAATGTTATGCATAGTTACCAGAATTAGAAGACAATAAAAAAAAAAAACTTAATAAATGTGCTAGTGTAAGTTAAGCACAATTACAGCTTTGGCTATTTTTTTTTTTGGTCTACATGCAAAGAGCTACATGTGGAACATAATGGTGGTGGTGTTATATTGTGGGGACAACACAGAAATGGAAGTTGGATGAATCTACGTCTAACATACATATATTTTAAAAAGTGAAGTATGAGTCAGAAATAGTTGTGAAGTGGAACTACACAGCAAAAATTGAAGGATTCAACTTTTGCAAATACACACACACTCCAGCACAGTGCAGCTCATTCAAATTCAGCCCAATCCAGATGCATCCACCTGTACTCTCAGTATAATAAAGTCAAATCACATTTTTCACGTGCTTCAAATCAATATTAATAGATTATGAACATCACTCTAACCACAATATCCAA
This sequence comes from Poecilia mexicana, assembly GCF_051168715.1. Classification (NCBI taxonomy): domain Eukaryota; kingdom Metazoa; phylum Chordata; class Actinopteri; order Cyprinodontiformes; family Poeciliidae; genus Poecilia; species Poecilia mexicana. The sequence goes on from NW_028263374.1 coordinate 19,799,684, forward strand.
ATGGTGAAACATAATGGTGGCATGAAACATAATGGTGGCATAAAATGATAGGCAATGTCTAATTTTTAAATGTATATTATTTTGAATAATTTACATTATTATGAAGAGGAGGTGAAGAAGAACGTCCATGTGTGGAAGCTTCCCTGTTCCTGTTGAAGAAAAGCTTCCTGTGTGGAAACTCTTCTTCAACAGGAACAGGGAAGCTGCTCACAAATATCGAGACAATAGGGAAGTCCATTTACAAATAAGATGATAGGGAAATAGGGAAAGTCTCATTTGTGAATGTATTTTATTTTGAATTTATATATTGATGCCATCACCTTGAAAACTCATTGCTTCTTAATATAAATTTCCATTATTTTGTCAAAGTTGCATGCTTTTATTATATTTTCCACAGGATATTTAATAATGCAACCAAAGAGAGTTGCAAAGTGAGATCAGTAGAGTTTATTCTCAAAAGAAAACCATAGTGATACAAAGCACTTAATAGTCAAAATAAACTGATTTAATTCATATTCCAATATACAATATCGAGTTCTGCGCATTGCATGTAAATTCAGTGCAATCCCGTTGAATCCTATTATTGTGATCAGATTAAATGCCAAATCCAGTCACATGCACCGCAGCTCAGTCTAGTTCAAAACAGTCAGTTTTATGGGAACCACGGGATTGAAAGGTATTCTGGATCCTACTATTAATAAAACTGTATTTAATGCAACTGACATGGCAAATATTAGTATTTGTTCATATGGTGACCTTTGATGGATAAAAATTATCTTCTCCATCCCAGATTTGGCTTTGAATGCAATTATGGGACAAAATATTGGAATATAAAAAATAATAATAATCTTTGTGGGCTATTGCTTTCTTTGGATGTAGAAAACAATTTATTACATTTATTATAACCATACAGCACATTTTAGAATGAATATATGATTTTAAATTATTTTTAATGTTTTACTTTTTTGTAATGAGAAGCAATCAGACTTGGAATTACTTCTGAAATACATGTGCTGAACATAAAATGTGTAACAAATCAAAATGAAACGGCCTTAGTGACGTCCAGCTATAAGCCTTGGCTGAGTCTCGTCATGGAGACAGAGTGAGAGGCTCGGGGAGGGACGTGGGAGGGGCTGATAAGGTGATAGTGCCGAGTTTAGCACTTTGCAACATGATCCACGGAGAGGCCGGGCTCTGCGGCGCTGCATCCTGCCCCTCCGCGCCGCATGGAGACTGGATAGAGCCGCGGTGAACCGGGGGATGATAAGGACAGAAGGCTCCTCCTCAGTCGGCCGGCAGCATCAGCAGATCTGGACAAAGACGGAGACAAGAAACATGAGGGTGACGAGGAGTGCGGCTGGGGCTTATTATTTCGGTCTGCGTCAAACCTTCGGTTCCGTCAGGAGATGAAGCCCTCTGTGGCTCCTAAAGGACTTTTTGGGGTTGGTGTTTGCTGCAGGAGCCCATGTTAGAGTCTTCCAGCGGTGACAGTGATGGTCCCCCCATCTTTCGTGCTCTCAGCATCTGCATTGTGAGGAGAAAACGTCCAGTGGGAGTGGGGATTAGAAGGAAAATGCAGACATAGCTAACAACAGGTTATTTTGTTGCAGTCAAACCATAGAAATCCATTGCTAGGTTATTACTTTTTAGTTATTTTTCATCATGAGTTCCCTGTTTTTTTGCGAACCTCCCGCCGGTCCGGTCTGCAGCGGCTCCGGCGCGGTGACCAGCGCCCTGCGGAACGACCTGGGCTCCAACATCCATGTGCTGAAAACCCTCAACCTGCGCTTCCGGTGCTTCCTCGCCAAAGTCCACGAGTTGGAGCGGAGGAACAAGCTGCTGGAGAGCCAGCTGCAGCAAGCTCTGCAGCGGCCGCAGTGCCGACACCCGTTCGGCCGGGAGGTCGCCGTGCAGACGGACGGTCCCGAGTCCAGGCTGCCGGGTACCATTTGGAGTTTCACCCACATCCGGAGGCAAGGAGAGCGCTTCGAGACCCTGCACGGCCCCGGGGTGACGTGGACGCACCCGGACGGAGTCGGGGTGCAGATCGACACCATCACCCCAGAAGTGAGGGCTCTGTACAACGTGCTGGCCAAAGTGAAGCGAGAAAGAGACGAGTACAAGAGAAAGTGAGTAGTCATCTTTATTTTCTTTATTGGGTCTTTGCTTTATGTTATTTATGTGGTTGTCAGAGTCAGACTTATAGCTTCTTCATTTTACCCCAGATTTTTTTTTTCTTAGATTAAAACCTATTAAAACATTGTTCCTATTTGAATGGACTTCAGAGCGACACACTGGCCCAAATCTGGCTCACAATTGCACTCTCCTGCACTTTTCTCATGGTCCTCATTTGGCCCTGAATGACTGCTCTGACTCAGGGTGACTCTGGCTTTCTGAACTAAGCCAAACACCAACCAGCAGCGGCAGCAACCTCAATCTACTCTAGGTCAGACCAGGCTGCTTTGTGGCCTCTTGACCCAGTCTGGATCCCACAACACCTGGCTGTGTTGCTAAGCCGTGTAGGAAAGGTTTGGCTCAAAGTTGCTTTAAGACATTGCCTGTCAGTCTGTTCATCTGAATAAGTCAATCTTAAGCTTAAATCCAGACAATCCAGGTTTTTCGTTCATAACTTATTTCATTCTAATGCTTGAGCATTTTCAAGGGGATGTTTTGCTGTTTGCTAAGCCGTTTGGCTTTAAGCTATTAATCATTCAGAAACAAATTGGTCCTAAAAGCACAATGCATGAACCAGAGTTGTGTTTACACATAAAGGAGGACTTAGAAAATGTACAAATTTAAATAGCTTCCTGAAAAATATAATAGCCTTTCACAATGACACCATTTGTTCTTGTTTCTTTAGTTGAATCTGTGAAAAGAAGCAGTGTTAAGAGAGCATGAACGACAGAGCAAGGTGATTTCCAGAGATTTATTTGCAGCTTATGGTTGTCAGCTTGTCCTGAAGAGGATGAGGAGTGCAACTAAAATATTTTTAACATTTAAAAATTTAAAATGTGCTTTATTGAAAACAGAATATTTATTTTTGACTGCTTCTCAAATAATGTATTAACTGACTCATAATAATGTCATCTATAAATGTACATAGACAGAACAGATAAATGCTAAAGGTAAGAGTTGAAGCATTTGTTGTGTGAAATGTTGTACCTTTTGTTGTTATGCTCACTGTAACGTAACACTGGGAGTTTTATAGGCTGATACTGGCAGGTTAATTAATCTGCTTGAGCCAGCCTGCAGTCGTCTTCTTAACACGCATGTTGCTTGTAGCTTGTGGCTTGTAGCTTGTAGCTTGTAGCTTGACAACTGAAGTTTTAAAACAACATTACCTTCAAAAGAATGACGGGTGGCAGTCCTTTATTTTCTACCCAATGTTTTTCCTGACCAAAATTGTTTCCAAATGGCTGAATTTATTTTTATTGTAGGTGAGGGAAAAGTGTAGGAGCCTCGATTCTGTCTTCTGACCGATAAAGACTTGCGACTGCGTGGGTGGGCACAACACTGTGCTGCTCTTTGGTTCATACACACAGAGAAAACAGACACTCCAGCACTTTTTGGCTTCCAAGTTAGAAGTAGGAATGACACAATGGACAATTTTAGCTATTTAAGAGCGTTGGTGTGCTTTGACAAAGTTACTGGTCCATAACAATCCAGCTTGACTTTCAGGAGCTGCTCATCTGCTGCAGATTATATGGTTTGACATGATTTGTAGAGATCTTTCTATGGTCTGGTGATGAAGACATTCAGGTGACTCATGTTAGCAGAGATTCCTCTGTGAACTTGGTGATCTCAGAAGTTATTACTCATTAAGATAGGCTATGTTGCTAATTGGTCAACATATTGCTTATTGTACTTTGTGGCCTGTTATGACTTCCACTAATGTTTTATGGCTTAGTTGGGCCTGATGTAGCATTTGTCTCAATGAGCCTCATTCTTTTATCTTCCCACCCTTTTCCACGTGAGTCCTGGACAGATACAAGAACTGGCTGAAAAAAACATGTTTTTAAAAATACATTAAAGTTTTCTACTAGTCTGAAAACTACTAATAACTAGAATCCAGCTTCTTGAAAGCATTAAAAAACAATAAAAAGGAAAAGAAAAGGACACCAGTTGACAGAAGTGTTTTCTGAGTTGACGTTTGGTTGGACGGACGTGGACAAAGCTCCTCTGTAATTGCAGTGAAGAGATGGCAGACATAATTACGTTTGAGCTGCTCCATATAAAGGATGTGAAAGCCGGAGGAAATTCCTTTGCATGGCTCAGTTGGGGAGTCATATGAACTGTTGTTTCCTCGAAGACTCACCACAGCCTCCCCGTCCTGGCCGACGTCACCACCGGCAGGCAGACTGCTGGAGGAAGCCGTTGCCAAGAAGCTCCGGCTTCTGTTCAGCATCATGACTCAAGCAGAGAGGCATTTTTACAAGCCCCTGTCTGCTTGGTGAGGTCGACTCTGACGACCACTGACTTCCCTGACAGCCACTGACTCAGTCGCCCTGAGCATGTGTGCTCTCCTACTCTGCTGGGAAACCGAATATCCCCCCCACTCCTCCCCTGTAACACTAGCATATCCTTTTTTGTGCATTTCGGCTTGAGGAGATGACCCACAGTAGCTGGGAAAGCATCCAAATAGAAAACATCCTGCCTGAAATCCTAAATTTGCCTCCCGTCAGTCAGAAATAGAAGCTTTTGACTTGACAGATTATTAAAGCTTTCCAATTGAACTAATCAGGGTTTTATTTATCAGATACGATGCTGCCCTGCTTTACATTTAAGCATCTAAATTTAAATTCCCTCAACATTATGAGGTAAAATATCTTTTCCAGAGGATTAGTTTTATTTGAATCAATTTTTATGACAAAGTATTCTTGAATTCTTTTTCATGTGGAAAAGTGAGAAACAACACACATTCTTTGGTTCTTTTTCTGGAGTGATAAACATTGTAATCAATCCCCTCCCTGCGCTAAGCTCAGTAATTGCATCACTGTGCTCACCTCCCGGTTGTTTTGTTTCTCTCTCCCAGACTAAATCCTCTTTACTACAGTCACGTTTCAGGATTCAGTCCCTCAGCTTTGTCTTGCTGTGCTCTCTCTGTTCTGCGCTCTTTGTGTTCAGTCACTCCTTCACTCCACCCTCCATCAGCCCACCTAGCCCTCTGATTCTCCCTGTGCCACATGCAGACTGCTTTGTAAGGCATCCTCGCTCCCAGAGGGTCTCCAACCCATCCAACTCTGTGCTCCGGTGCAGCGCTGTTGATTTATCAAAGTATTACAAGTTCGGACGCACACAAAAAGGTCGATGGCCAGCTGCAGTCATGCCTTAATTCATAACTCGTTTATGTAACCCGTGGAGAGAATTAAGACGTTTAAAAGGCTTTTTTAAATTGAAACAGAAAACTGCTAGATCTGCAAATGTCATGGGGACAAAGACAAGCTTTTACTCCATGTGTTAAATTACAAGTTAAGCTGTTCTTTGAGTGACATTAAAGTGAAACAGTTTAATGTGAACAACCACAAAGCTGCTTATGGGCACGTTCACTCTGATAGGTGGTGTGTATTATCTGTCAGTCTATTTGCATCTGATTTTAAAGTCCATCAACTGTGCTGAGTCTTCACCTTTGCTGCCTTTAATTTTATTTCTAGCCTACAATACAGCTTGGACAGACTAGAGAACCCTTGGAGAATTTCACTTCAGTCTTTTTGCAGAATGCATTTAACACAACCAAAAGGATTTTATTACTTGCAGTTTTGAGGCTGGGCATGTAATATGTAGAAGAAATGTGTGTTACTGCATAGTGTTTGCTTTTTGTTTCTTACAATTAGCTGCCGCTAATATGAGTAAATATGCCAAATCTGTTTTCAGATCCGAGGGATTATTGTTGCTCCAGGTGTACAGGATGTATTTCTGGATAAAAGAAAGCTCTTTAATCTTTCGTTAAGAGGTTTGCCCACATCCTTAACTAATCCATCCGCTTTTTAACCTCAGAACAGTGTTTCTTTCATTCCCTTCCCTCCACAAAGAGGAGAGTTGAGGCGGAAGTATTTTACTGGAGGATTTTATCTTGCTTTTGGGCTATTTTATCTTTCCAAACTCTTTGAAAGTTAGTTAGCATTTAGATGATGGGCAAGACAAGGATTCATACTTTTACAGCAGCTTGTATGTGCAGTAATGTTTTGCTTATATGAGATGTAACATGAGGTACTTTGCATGCCTCCTTAGTGCCACAGTGTCTGGACACTTGGTTTACCGACTCTGTCATTGACAAACAACTGCGAAAAGGAGGATAAATAAGGTCACTTTCTTGGGACTTTTCATCTTCATCTATTGCCTTATTCTACGGTCTGGCATCGACATGAACTTTACCACTTGGGTCGGTGAGGCTCGGAAGTAATTGCCTGCATTGTGTTTAAAAGGCTTTCAAAACTTCGGCTGGCGCTGATGAACATGTCTGACAGCTGATAGCACTCTGCAGACGGGGAACAGATAAAAGCTCTTGCGGACAGTTGTCTTCATTCGCAGATTTGTTTAGAGTTTGCATGTTTTATTTTTTGCACAGAGGAGTTTCGGACCGTTTTATGTAGATCACTGAACTGGAAGACAGATATAGACAAAAAGAGGGCGAGTTTGCATGTAATAAAGGCCCGAATGGATGTAGATAGTGGTAGCTTAGGTCAGTTCTAAGAATACACCCTGCATGGTGTACAGTTTGTGGTACATTTTTGCATAAATTTCGGATGAACAGAGGCGTGGGACGCACCTATCAGGTTTACTGATAGACACACACATAAAGTGGCTCTCAAAGTCTGTACACCCCTGTTAGATTTTCATAATGGTATGAAAATGATACCATGATAAATCCTTTCAACAGTGTACACATAAGTGTCAAATCCTTAAACTAACTCTGTCTGCCAGCTAAATTCAATATAAGTAACTGTAAGTAAAGTTCAGCTGCATCCTTTTGCTGACCCCATCGAGACGGTACTAAGAGTCACCATAAAGTGTCAGTCAGGAGAGCAATACAGACAAGTTCATATGAGGATTTATATTCCTTTGCACAGTGGAAATGTGGGACAACATGGACGTTACAAAAACTGGAAATGTTTGTACAGTTTTTGAAAAGACAAGGTAGAAACTGTTCAGGGAGGCTGCCATGAAACCAACAGGAAAACTAAAGGAGCTGCCGTACTTTATAACAGAGGCTGGGTGTGTTCTGCATGTGACAACAGTTCCCTGTGTTCGCCATAAGTCCGGGATAAGTAGTAAGGTTTTGAAGCAGAAGGCTTTTCTTCTGAAGAAAAAATCCGGTCCTGAATAAAATCTCCTGAGTGACACCCTCCCTGCGCTAGAACCTTGTGGGAGAGTGTGTTATGGTCAGATGAAACCAAACTCACATCCTAGGGCGATAATTCTAAAGGAGCATTACTGAAAGAACAAACGTCCCACAGTGAAACATGGTGGCGGCAGCATCATGATCTGGGGTTACTTTTTTTTAACGCTAGACCGTTTTGACAGTTCTTCTACAAACCTGGAGATTAATTTCATTTTTCAGTTCTATAGCAGATTCAAGCATCCATCCAAATCGACAAAAGAGGGATTTCATGTTAGGAAAATAAAATGTTTGAAATGGAAGTTAAAACTCTGAGCTCACCCGAAGAGAGCAGGTATTAGCAAATCATAATGTGATAGACTCCTACCAAAATAATAATGAATGCTCAAATAGAATGAAAAGCTTCTTAAATAAAGTGTAAGGGTGTGAAAATCTATGCAACCAGGTTATTGCGCTTTTTTCCCCCTACAAACAGATCTTTTTCGGTTATATTGCATGTGACATTTGTCACGTTGCAATGTAGAAAAAGATTAAATTTAATAATGTCACCATGGTCATATTTTATACATTACAGAAACCTGCGAGGGTTCCGACTTCTGCTGCTTTTAAGGTTGTAAAATCTGTTGTGCTGCTGGATCGCCGCCTGCAGCTTACAGGACACAAAGCAAACTAGAACTGTCTGCAGGCCTTTGCTTCCTGCATGAATAATTCACATACAGCTGAATTTAGTGTGTGTGTGTGTGTGTGTGTGTGTGTGTGTGTGTGTGTGTGTGTGTGTGTGTGTGTTTTGGATCAATGCAATAAGATTTCAGCGAAGCCAGTTTTTACGGGTTTTGATCCTGGTTCATGTCTTTATCAGCAGAGTTTCTTCTTTCACAACAACATTTAGGTTTCTCTAAATAGAAGGACAGAAGTGTACATAAATTTAGGTGAACAGTTCTCAAGATTTTTGGACAAGAAATATTATGTCCCCTGATGAAGAGAAACATGCAGTTCAGCCTTTCTCTTTCCTTGCTGCCCTTCTTATAAGCCAGGCCGTCTATTCAGGACAGGGATTTTCTCTAAGCCGTCACCTAGCACCGAGGCACCGACATCCATCCAGGCCTGCATGGCGCCCTGGCATGCAGCTGCAGCATTCAACATGGGGCCTCTTGAAGCGTACGTCTTCCCGCTGCTGAAATATGGCGGGACGGAAAGAATCGGAGCTCAGTTCTCTGGGACAGAGAGCTCCAGATGAGACCGTGTGTTTTGTTTTGTTGTTTTGTGCTGCTTTGCTCCTGTAGCTGCTGTGTTTATACAGAAAGGGCTTGTTCATCACACGGATTCAGAGTTCGTTTTGATGCTATCATCATATTCACACATATTTACAGTTCTCGGTGGATCTATTAAAAAAGTAAACCTGTTCTTATACCTGTACCATAAAAAAATTAACCACGGCTGCAGTATGTGATCTTTTCTTTATTACCACAAACATGAGTTCCCCCTCCCACTTTATGAGTCCCATATTAATCATAATCCACAGGGAACCTTGAGGGAATTTGAGCTTATTCTGTAGATTAGGAAGGAGATCTAAGCACACATTTCTTCATTACAAACACACCTAATCCTCTTTTCCACTTCAAACAATTTAACAATGCTGTATTATTAACTACAAATAGTGCATTGAGTAGTATAAATACTTCTTCTGATGAGTGTTTTGATTGTATTAGTTGTGATAGTCTCACAGTTTTTGTATCTTGTCTATCACTTCATCCCTGATTTTCTTGCTATTGATTTCTCAAAATGCTACTGAGGCAACAACAAGCTAACAATCCACATAACCCTGAATTAACCAACCCCAGTGTTTAACATGGTGGTGGCAGTATCACGCTGTGGGCGGTGGGGTTGCTCAGCAGGGACAAGGAAGCTGGTCAGAGCTGGGGAAAACATGGAAACTATTTAAATTTACAAACAACATTTTATTAGTTAAATCCATCCGTAGTGGTCGGGGAGCCACCGATAGTTTAAAGAAGACTAAAAAGATTATATAAAGATGTGTTTTTGAGGCATCAAGGGACGGTTCTGTTACTTTACAGAAGGAGCGCAACCTAGAAAAAGTTAGCAACTTTAACATCTCTGGGGAAAAACAAATGAAAGGAAATGCAATCTGTTGGGATTTTCTCCTCTGTTCCCGTTTTCCTCTCAGTTCACTCCGCCTGCCATGTTTGGAGTTGCTGCTATGCACCTGCGGTTGATTATTCATGGGTATTGATACAACTGGGAGCAATGGCTGGCTGCCATATTTAAAAGTCCAGAAAGGCACTTGTCTTATGAAGTGAAAAAATACTACAAGAGGTTTTTATTGTGAATCTTGCAGCCTTTGTAAGGAAAGTTAGTAAAACCCATTAGCGTCTTTCTAATTGCAGACATTTGCTAATTTAACAAATACCTTTTGTTAAATAAAGGTATATCCTCTCTTTGAAGCTCTTGCCCCCATTCTCAGGACCTGTGTGTGCTGATCCAGCATGCACACTCAATAGCCTCTGTTTTTCAAAGTCTTGTTATAGCAGAGGAAAAGCCTGTTTTCCAGGCACCTCGGGCTCATGGACTGAACACACCATCACATGCACATTACAAGGGTCATATATAATGTTGCACTTGTGCTGGTGGGAAGGTGGCATGTGAGAGACTTGACAGTGGTGTTAAATCTGACTCGACTTAAAATGCAACCAACTGGGCGAGTCTTTCCTTGAAGCTATTTACCAATTTTGAGGTTGCAACAGATTTAATTCATAAACTGTCTGTGGCAAATATTTCCTTCACACTGTTTCAGAAATATTGATTGAACTGTAAATATGGGCAGGTTTAGGAGAGCAACAGTTTTTCTTGTAGCCATTTTCTGGTTCATGAAAATCAATGTCCAACTGCCTGCCTTGAATGCCGCGTTCTGTTCTCTCTCCTATTTTAGAGATATGGGAAGAATATGCAAGTTTTAATATCATGGATTACTAAATAAAAGCTTCTAAAAACAGTGATCAACAAACAAAATAAAGTATTTATTACAAATGAGTGTTATGTTTTTTTTTTTTTTGCCTCTAACCTTGGCACTCGTGATGTTTAAAAATATATAGATATATATATTTTTAGAAAACTGCAGTATATCTAAGCTGCATTTATTGTCTCCTTTCATTAAATATACCTATTTGACCAACCTGTCACCAATCAGGGGGGGGTTAAGGGAGAGTTGACTGACTCATCAGATGCTTCATTGGTGCCACTCTAAAGGTTATAAGGATTTCAGTATTTAAATAATTAATAAATATGAATGTATTCAGTTCACAGTCTTTGAACATAAAGACAATTAGCAAACCAGACAATTAAACAAGAACTCATTGATAAAAGTTCTCCAAAAAAGCTGCTATTCATGCCTTGAGATGCGTAACATTTTATTCTGTATTCCCTGAATGAAACCGTCTCATCTCTGGATTTGACCCTTAGTGACCTTCCATTCAGTTGCACTTGCTCTATTAAGACATGAAGATACAGGTGTGTGTACATGAAAGTCACCTGAAAGTACTTATTGTGGTAGTTATATCTATTGGCTCTATTATGTGTCAGATAGCTTCACTGCACACACCCTGACCAGAGAGGATCCGTGCCAGCAGCGAACATCCTTTTATCCTCCTTTATATTATAGTGAAGTGTCACTCCCAGATGTGGCCCAGGCTTGCAGCTTGTTGTCTGTGCTCCTTTTCCAATCACAGAAACCTGAACATCAAAGTTCCACTTGGTGGGATTTTTAGGACACCAAGTTAGCTGGATTGTGTGACTCATGTCAGCCAGAAACTGAAAGCTATTATGCTTGTTCTGTAACACGGGTTGGGATAAATTACAAAAGTGTGGACATCACAACTCAATAGTGCAGTGGTGGGATGTGTTGGATGGAGAAAAGAAAAAAATCTGTCCCCCACGTCCAAGCAGCTAAACAGACATATGGGAGAAAAACAGCAGCCTAGAATGAACAAGTTGCATTAAAAACTGATCCTGTTAAGTCTTACTTTCTGATTTCATTATGCAACTCCTGTTGACAGAAACTCTGTCAGGTATTCCCACAAAACATGTAACTGCAAGCTATCATAACTAAAAAAACAATTAGGTTAGGGTGCTTTGACTCTGGCATGTCCTTGCAGTTGGAGGAATAACTGCCTTCACTAACAGTCAAATGTAATTATCTGAATTTCTGACACCACTCCCAGGTCGAATCTAATAGTTTAAACTGCCTGTAATTACTTGGAAGCACTTAAATGTTTGTCGCTTCTTTGAAAGAGATTCTAGCTAATCAACCCCCAGGCCAGAAAAAATAAAGCTGGATTGGGGTGGCTGTGCGAGCTGAGCAATAATTCATCCTTGCGGTGAAAACAATAACAACTCGTTCACACACCCATCAGCACACCTTTGTTTTTAAGAAAAAAATCAGTTTGGTAATGTTTCAAGACCTATAGGAGTTAAACGTGTTGCAACACTCTCAGGCCGTTCGTGCGAAGTGAGAATCTGCTGGTGTTCAACCAAACCATCTGATTATTAAATGCTTCTTCATGGTTTCGCAGCTTTCCAAAGAACGCCAGAAGCCTTATTTGCATCCAGTCTAAATGAACTGTGGCTTGTTGTGATGCACTCTGTGCTGGTGTTTTGCCTGAACCTGTATTTTTAGCTCTTATTATCTGGAAATTCATGAGAAGTCTTTTCATAGAGTCAGGATTTAAAGCAGCTTAGGGTATGTGATGACTTGAGATCCTCTGACACAAACAAAGCTTATGGAAGCTTTATGTGTTAAACCATGCGCCTGTGAACACGTCTTTAAGTATGTTTTAGGACATACCTGAATGCCACATTTGTAAAAATAAATTACTTAATTTAAAATGACTGGGAGATACTGTCCACAGTAATCTCAGGTTAGTTTTATTACCCTATTGAAAATGTTACATAATCGTAAAACATTTTTTTATCACACAGGCAATTGTCTAGATACAGCCGTAATCCAACTCAGCTATTTATTTTGAGTTATATATTCATATTTGAGGTGAAATATATTTGTTTTATATCTAACAATAAATTGAAAAATAATTTGTTTTCATTTTCATTAGAAGGCTGAATCCAATTCTTCCTTTCACCACGTATCATGGGTCACAAGACTGGACCCAATAAGCATATAAAATTTAGTCAATCAAATCAATCAAATTTTATTTGTAGCACATTTCAGCAGCAAGGCATTTCAAGGTGCTTTACATAATTAAAAAACAAAATAAAAACAGCATGTGACATTGAATAAACAGTAAGAGTAAAAGACAAATTAAAGAACAAAAAAGTATAAAACAACCTTTTCACACTTTAATGTCTTTTATTGTCATTTCAAGAGACAGACCAACCCAAATATATGCGTAGCTGTAATGGGAAAAGAAAAGGAAACATGGCTTTCTCATTTCCTAGAAATGTGCCATGCCTTTGTAGCATACAACCTGAGTAGTAAAAGCACCTCTCCCTGCAAATAGATGCAAGTCAATCCCTGGGGGTGTCTCTCTGTCAACTCTGCACATCTTGATACTAACATTTCTGCCCACTCAAGCTTAGATACAATTGGATATGGGCTTTGACTAGGCTATTCTAACACATGTACATGCACTGATCTAAATCTATTGAGCTTTACCGTTGCTATAGCACTGACTGTATGTTCAGGGTGGTGGTCCTGGTGGAAGGTGAAGCTCTTCTCTAATATCAAGTCTTTTGCACTGAGGATTTCTCTATACTTGGCTCCGTTTAAGCAGTTAGCTGCCACAATGGTTTTATGAGCATAAGACTAAATAATGGGCTGACTTCAAGTACACAACACAGACTTTTGGCAATAATAAAAAAAAAACTCTCTTCCCTTCCACTAAACAATAATATACTAATTTTCCATATTATGGTGTATTACATAAGAAATATATTATATCATCCAACCTTTTGATGGCCGGATGATATAACCATCAAGAACATTAAGAGTTGTGTGTTTTACTTTGACCTGGCATGTACGTACATGTTATACCGAAGCATCAGAGAAAGCAAAAGTGTGACTCATTGGAAGATCAGTTGCAAAACCCGACATCAATTAAAAAGGAGAAATCTTTTATCTGTCACTTGTCTAACTGCTGTACCGTACAAGTAATGGGGCCATAAATTTTATTTAAAAAGTCCCGATGAACTCAGAGGAAGGCTTGAAGAATAGAGGTTGGATTTTTCCGTTGGTGGGAACAAAGGTTCTCATAAACGTTTTCCATCGTGGATCTAAATTCACCTCATTCAACCTTTCATAATCAGTCAGTGTATGTATTGAAATATGACCTGTGATATATCACAAGGGGAAACCAGGCTGTCTTTTTTTTTTTTTTTTTTTTTTTTTACAAATTGTAGCCTTCAGCCGAACAGTGACAGCTGCCAGACATCTTAGAGGCAACATGTTGCTGTCACATAGCAACACCAAAACTCCTGCTGTTATTATGTCTGTGTCATTTCTGCTTTATGGGGGTTATATTTAAAACTGTCTGTCCTCGCAGGGCATAGAGCAGAAGAATCATCCAGCAGTGAATTATCATCCTCTGTGCACCGTTTAGGTGACTGAGTGAGTCAGGAATTCATCAGCTTGAATATCAAATGCTGCCTTCAATGGGCGGAAGACGTGGCGACAAAGGATTATGGTGTGTGGTCGAGTTGGGAGTATTTATCAGTACCATTCAGGGAGGCAGAGCAGAGAAATGAAATGAGATTTGACCTTGATATTTTGTCTCCTTGGCAGAGGCCCCTGAGCAGCCAGACGGTAGGCTCCTGAGCTGCTTCACATACTCGTCTGATCCATTTCACATGACTGCTTCATTAGCGTGCTACACATGTGTCTCTGAGGAGTCAGGGGGAAGGCTATAGATTGCAGGATCCTGACAGTCAATCGATGACCTACTGTGGGTCTGCTCAGGGGAAGAATAATTTGTTCACTATTTTACGTCTCTGTGCAGCGGATGTACGTTTCCTGAAAGCTCCACATAGAAAGCTAAAGTCACTGAACCGCTGCTGTCAGCGAGAAGACGTTACAGACACGCCTATGGAGTTCCCTGAGAGAAATCACATGTTTTCTGTGCATTTATCAAAGCTGTCTATGACATCATTTCATACAGGCCACATAAACTTTGTAAAGTATTTGTCCAGCATGCAGCCACACCCATTTTTAATTTCCTGTTCCACTAATGCTTGCAATCTGATGAAGTGATTGCCATAGTCCTAATAAAATCTAAATGTATTTTTAGTTGTCTAAAGTGGTAGAGAGAGAGAGAAAATATGTTTATTTCTGGTTTTACATTAATTGTAGACCAATTTTCAACATAAATATATGAGAAGAAAAGCATATTGTGATTATATGCTATAAAAGAAGGTACAGTATGATTTTATGTGAAACTGAATGGGATTCATGGCTTTAATTTTTCATACAAATATGTTTCACAATAAATAAATAAATTGGAGTGACTGATCTTTTGCCTCCAGAGATTCATAGCTCATAGCTATTTTTCACAAATCTGGTCATTGGCATGGAAGTTGTTGTTGAAAGAACACCATAAAAACTCAATATTTATGGAAGAAAACCCTACTCATCAAAATGAACACACATATGGATATATTTGGTCAAGAATGACTTATTTTACCTTTACAAATTTAGTGTGTCGAATGTAAACATAAATGTCCAATAGTCGAGAATTGAAACAATAAACTTTAAATTAAACAGGGCTAAAATAATTGCCTGAGGGCCAGCAGTGGTTTAGTCTTGTCTTAACACAAAGGATCCTTGTTTCAACCTTTAATTTGACATCTGATTCATAGACTCACACTTTCCACAGCTTCATATAATTTAAACAGGGTGTTGTCTGGCTGCAGATTTGATTTGCAATGAGCCACATAGGCCTTGGAGTATTACACAAAGCCACACCTCAGTGTTTTCCTCAGGGCCTTTTAGGTATTTACTGTGTGTTGCATAAGATAACTATCCACCCTTTGGAATTCCAGCAACTCACAAATATTTGATCTTCAAAATTATTAGTTTGTTGGCTTCATCAGAAAGAAAAAGAATCACAGGTTATCATTAAATCAGCATGCATGCCACAAAGGGTCAACAGGGTGACCAAAAAGAATCAAGCTGGAGAAGATTATCAAATTTGGATGTTAACAGGATGTGTTGGAGCTGAAGTGGGTCCTCCAGCGCAGCGATGGGAAAACTCAGGCAGCTCGCGTGCAAACATAACTCCCAGACACACTCCAAAGTGGAAGGAGTGGGAGGAACATTATTGTTAAACAGATAAAAAAAAATATGAGAAATTATCTGTTGGGTCTCAAGCACTTGCAACAGGCTTGTAATTACATACAAGTATAATATTCCAGATGGAGAATTAGATTAGATACTTGAAAACATGTGCAATGACTCCCAAATATTTAACAGTCTTTGTTATTTACTTATTTATTTTTTTTATCTAGCTGATGCGAAAAATGAAACAAAATTACTTCACGGGTTTCTGCAGCTCCAGGCCTTTCTGTGAGACCATAGTTATGGTGCTGTGAAGAAGTATTAGTCACCTTGCAGATATCTTCTGTTTTTGCTTTTTATCACACTGAAATGGTTAAGTCAGAACAATATAACCACAGCAAATACAGAAATAAATGTTCAACTTGTGATTTAATTTTTCAATTTAATTAAAACATTTTTAGACACAAAAATGACACGTTTTAGTAGGTGTTCATTCTGTTACATCTGGCAAGAAATAACAGCATGTCAGAAGAGCAGCATTTTGTGATGATCTGGGGCTGGCTTGCTGCTTCACGATCTTGACAACCATGTTGGAGAAATGATTGAAAATGACCTTGACCTCAAGTGCCTTTCCCTGCCAGAAAGGCACTTGATGCACCGTGTTGTGATGGTATTGTCTCACACAATGCCATCACAACACGGTGACAGTACCGATAAATATGAAAAAAAAGAAAAAAAAAAAAAAAGAAAGTTACATACTGCAGCTTTAAGAAGACAAAACAATTCAGTTTCAATCTGAGTAAACTGGGCTTTGCTCAGCAGGATTGACTGTGTTCAGACTATTCCCTCAGCGCGGATGTAGAAGTGTTGCATGTTTGTAGATACTTTTTGTTTTGTGCACTTCTGTGCACAGAAGTCCACCTATGAATGATTTAAAGAAAAAACATGAGACAAAATGAAGATTTTGGGTCGACCTAGTCAAACTCCAGACCTAAATTCATCTGAGATGCTGTGGCGTGATCGTAAATAGGCAATTCATGCTTAAAAACCCTCTAATGTGACTAAATCAAAAATAATTCTGCAAAGAAGAGTGAGCCAAAATTATTTAACAGGAATGGAAAAAAAAAAACCTACTGCCACTTACCCAAAACAATTCTGCTGAAGGTGACACAAAATGTTATTGGGTTTAAGGGTAGAGCTTAGATAGATAGTGAGCCTGACCACAACCCAACCCAAAATTTTGGCCAGTCGGGTTAAAATCATATGCTTGATGGTTGGGTTGATCTTCTGTGATGGGTTTTTATTAAGCCTATAATATATACAACACAGAGAAAACTAAACGAGAATGCACAATATAAAGAGCAGTAGGCAGTGTACCCCGTTGAAGAAAGAAAGTCAGTCAGAGAAGTTAATTAGACTGTGACAAGTGCAGTACAACTAATGCACATGGTGCCCTGCCTTATTCCGCTCCTATCAATCACACATTTCAGAAGATTTGCGCTTGACTCACCTGCAGAGACAACAAGCAACAAAATAAAGCTGGAAGATGTCAAACAAAAGCTTAAAATGGAAAGAAGTTACACGACCAAGCTAGCAGAGTTCAAAATCAGAAGTCTGGAAGCATTTTAAACGAGTTTACTTTGGGCTCGGGCCTCTAATTAGAGTTAATTAGTAAGTCAGATTGGGCTCTGACATAATGTCTATTGGCTTGGAGTGAACCGGGTTGGATTTTTTAGGCCAGATCTAAACTCTATTTATGGCACAATTACTTGCTTTCATATTAGGCCATGTGGGTTTGGAAAGATTTTTCCCCTTAAGAACTTAAGTCATAATTTGAAAGCAGCACTTTGCATTTACTCGGGTTATATTTCTTTGAAATTAAAGTTTAACAGAGAAACGTTGAAAAGAAACAAATAAGTGAAAACAGTAGAAATATACAAGTGAATGAAATACTTTTTCACAACATTGCACGTTAGATTTTGATTTACTTTTGGGAGACATCTGAAAGAATTTGTTTGGCAGTAAACAAACGTCTTTGAGCTGACACAGACTCCAACCCTCCCACTGTTTTTGTCCTTGTAAGGAGACTCCTGGTGTTTGCGTTTTGACTCAGTCACGCCAAAGGTACAGGAAGATGTCTCACAGAGAAAACCGTTTTATTTTAATGCTTAGACATGCCTGGTGGTTGTCTTTTAGGGCTTTATTAACTGTCCACTCTAAATAACATGGAAAAAGCTGCCACTTTAATAACAAAGCAGACTCTAATACATTTGACAGTTAATATAAATAGCTTTGACGCACATATTAAGTTTCCCTCCTGATGGGCGTTTAATTGCATTGTACCGTTATCACCTCCAGTTCGGGTGAGTACTGAAAAGGCCGTGGCAGAGGCCAAAGGAAGTGACAACACAAGTGATGAAAATGCTGTGACAAGCATGCGTCTGTGGAGATTGTGGTGCAGCTGTGAACTCCGGTGACCTCAGCCGGAGGTCTGCGGCAGACTGACCGAGTGCACCACTGCCAGCATTTTGTTTAGAACAGGGCTTTCAATCTGGAGGGATCTGGCTCGGCCTGCTAAGGAGTACTTCTTTCTAATTAGGCAGAGCACATTCAGTGGCTTCTGAATGAAAACAAAGCTGAGCTTTGTTGGGAAAGTGGATTTCTAGTGACACATGTTCCACCTTCAGGCTATATTTTTGCTTCTCCATGGCAAAGGCTGTGGGCAAGTAATGCTATGTAATCTCTCTCTCTCATGTAGTAAACATATAAGTTGTGCCATGTACACTGCCTCACCTTGTCTTTTTAAACTCTCACACTCAGAAACTCCATTTTTATTCTAATCCCCCTCAATATGGCGCAGAATGACTCATCCTCACATGGCGCTCTGATACGGTGTTTTCACTTCACACGCTATAATGAGTTTTTCCTTCATTCTGAACTCTGCACTCTGTCGGGAAGCCTTTTTGACTCAGCTTTGTTTCTGTCTCATATCTCACAAGATGAGTGTGTATTGGGGCCATGCCCCATACAGAAGGCTAAGCCCTCTGGGGTTTGTGTGCAATGCACACAGCAAGACAATGAAATTGGCTGCTAATTTTGTTTAAGTACAGCTGCTGTGGTCAAGAGGAGCAATATGACAAGAGGGACAGCAAGAGGGGAAAACCAGAACTCCATATTTAACTATAGCTTACAGCTAATTGGAGGCTCTGGTGCTTTATTATTAGCATTGGTTGAATGTTTTCCCCACTTGTGGACTGATTGCCAGGAGCTCAGTTAGAAAAATTTATGTTTTTCCTGCAAAAGAATCCTATCCTATTATACCAATGAGAACATTGGCATAATGTTTTCATTATACCAAAAAATCATTATGGCAAACATGCCATAATAACCACCTCACACCACGAATTTTAAGTGAACATTTGATGATAAACAACAAATATGTTGGCTTTTAATTATCTTTGTCACAGTAAACAAAGCCAGATGGTTTCATTTCCTATTTTTAATGGTGTACCTCAAGGGTCTGTTGTAGGAGCAGATCAGTTCATGCAGTTATCAGTCAACAGTCCTGATAACGGCCTCGCACTGGCCTCTGTTGTGAAAGTATTATTTAATTTCAGTCAGTTTATTTGTAAGTTAAAGAAAGACAAAATGAAATAACCAGATATTTTCAACTGTCAGATTTTATTCATCTAAAAAGCTGTTGGTGTTTTGATAACATGTTTCTGCAGTATGGCCGCCATTGCCAGACTCTCAGGCCTTTTTTTCACAGGTGATATAATTTAATCTGGCATCATCTTGCAGTTGTATGTTTCCATATATGAAACTGGAATCACAAAATAAGAGACATGATTGACATTAGCTTCACCATCATGTACACTTAGACTTGGTCTTTACAAGAAATCAGGTGGTGACCATAATTAGACAATAGGTCGTTTGGAAATTCAAAAATCCAATCTTTTTCCAGTTTGTACTGCTGATAATGCACTCTTAGGTTTGGATACTGTTCGGGGAGAAGAATAAAAGTTACTTACTGTCAGTATTAGTGATGTGTTCAAAGTGAAGTCAAGGGAAACTTGAAAACTGTGTTGAGAGGTGATAGGGACTCATTTCATGCCACAGGCCTTAAACTGTGCAACATTTAAGGCCTATTTTAGCACAATAAAACGCTATTCTGTATAGTAAAAATTCATTGCAGTCTAAGAATACAAAGCACATGAGCTCTTTGATATATTGCAATGGTGTTGCATAATGCACCGAGACCAGAAGATCTAACTTTACAAGAAAGTGAAAAAACATCATAAAGGTTTCACGGCACCTATGGCACTTTATTTTGAAAACATTTAACCCCTTTGTCAAGGTCAAATATTGGCATGCAGTGTGCTACTTTTAAAAGTATAATAAAACTGACTTTTCTGAACATTTTCTGAATAAAAGGTCCTTCTCTTGATTTGATTTTTATTTCACAACAATCCCCAGATCTATAACATCATCTTAGAAGGTTTTAAACCTCACTCGAATCCAGAATATTAATACTCTGATGTTCCTCTAAATTTACTTATGGTGAAACGAGAATGATTACTTTTGTAGGGGTTCGTTATGGAGCCCAACATGA
The DNA here is from genome assembly GCF_051168715.1 of Poecilia mexicana. Taxonomy (NCBI): domain Eukaryota; kingdom Metazoa; phylum Chordata; class Actinopteri; order Cyprinodontiformes; family Poeciliidae; genus Poecilia; species Poecilia mexicana. Next base: position 19,819,928 of record NW_028263374.1, read on the forward strand.
ACTAAAGACTTGACCCTCCAAAGTCTTTTTTGGAAAGCAAAAATCTTTTCTAACTTAAAACGTCCTAAGTACTTTACCACTAGATGATCTCCTTATAATCACCATTTAGCCTAAATCTCACACGGACACCAGCATCTTTCTTCTTTAAGTGTATTTTCTCATAAAATTTCTGAGCCTGTAACTGAAGATGTAAGTTACAGTTGGGTAAAATTATAATGCAATCATCCATTATACTGTAATGAATAAGTACATGTCTATGTCAATTTAATTTGCACAAATCTTAGTCGCTCTGATGGAATTTAACAGATGCAAACGGGACGCATATCTCCCACTCCTCAGACGTGATGATGAACAAATGGAGCGTGTTAGCATGAAGGAATTCAGGCTGCAGCAGAAACACTCCACCCTCCAGTCACCCAAGAGTCCCAGCAGTATTCATGAGCAATGTTTGTTGTGTTTGAGGAAAGACCAGCTTTCCATTCATCCTTTTGAGTTTTTATTGAACCAGCGAAGGCAACAAAGGAGGAAGAGGACAAAAGCGTGGAAACAGAGGGGGCAGTGGGTGTGATGCCACACTGTCAGGGGCGCTTTGTAATCAGAGACGGGAGTGTTATTCCGCAAAAGTACCATTAAGCCATACGTTGGGCCTCTGGGGGACTGGATCCGGCAGTAAAAGTGACCCACCTCTGTTTTCTGTGCTGTGTGTTGCAGATGGGAGGAGGAGCTATCCAAGCGAGAGCAGCTGGAATCCACTGTGGAATCCCTACAGCAGGTTTGGAAGCATAAACATTGAAATATGTTCTGTGATCACACACACACAAACAGATATTTGACATCTTTCCACCATTATAAGATTATAGGAAAACAAGCAGCCTCAGAATAGGGAAACTGAGGCTACATGGCGCAGGATAAGCCAGCAGCATGTGTCCGATCAGAGTAACCTCATTACAAAGCCATCAGAAGAGGCTGCTGGCCGAGATGCACAGGAGATAGAAACGTTAAACACCACCAGCAACCTGCCAGTATGCTGCCGCTCGGAGCAGGAAAAAGGAAGTAGATGCAAAGCGGAATGAACTTAAAGTGTATCACCTTAAAGCTGTAACACAACACAAAGAGCCGACCCAGCTGGTAATAGTCATTCATCTTTTTGGCATCATCTCCCTTTTCTGCTTCTGCACCAATCGATCTGTGGCTGCACGCATGTTTGTCTTATGGTCTGCATCAGCAAAACGCCAGGTAGAGAGGTGGACTGCCGAAGCCCCCTGAGGGTTTTAACCTTGCAGTGCACACTGACACGTCAATGTAAAAACGTAGAGGGAATCGGTTTGAAGTAAAGTCAGCGCAAACGGCCATTTCTCGTTCAGGGAGCAGAGCCAGAGGAATCAGTGTGCTAACTAAAAACAGGAGCATAACCGGGCATTTGCTAAACAATATTTAACTGTATTCATTTAACGAATGTCTTAAAACTCAGATGCCTGTTTGATTTGAAATTATAGAAAGGCTAAATTTGAGGCTGTGCAGAATGTTTGCAGAATTTCTTTAATTTGGCACGTAACCTTGCTGCTTATATACAGGAATGCGAAAAACAAAGTACATCCTGTGTTCCTTTGAAAGACTCCATGAAAGTTTGACCCAAATTTCCATTAACCAGATGCTAGTTGTATCCACATAATTACTTAAAAGACAAGAGAGAGGTTTATCTGCCAGTAAACTTGTGAGAACATCACCATGTAACACTTTATCCCTGGGTTATAAAGTTAACTACTTTTAAAGTTGATTTAACTTTTTTTTTAAACTAAATTAAAGCTTCATCATGGCCAAGCTAATCTAGATGTATTTTAGCACGAGTTACAACTATTTTGAAGTCTTATATCTCAAAATATATATTTCCCCTTGTATTGAATTCCTTCTGGTGTCGTCCATGTAGAGCGCCCAGGAGTCGTCAGAGATCCAGGATGAGCTGACCGAGAAGGTGGACAGACTGAAGGCTGAACTCGTGGTTTTCAAGAGCCTGATGAGCGACGTAAGTATTTACTCACTGCTATGATGATGTCACCGTCTTTCCCTTAAGTGTTACAAAGCTTCCCTTTCATACATAAAGACCTGTGGTAGCCATTCAACTCAAAGCACTGATTACAGTAGCATTTACAACTGTTTTCTGAATTATCAGAATAGTGTTCTCATTTTTATTGGTTTGAATAGTAACACACACCCTTCCTTCCTTCCTTCCTTCCTTCCTTCCTTATTTGGAAACATGAAAATGTGAATTGCCATAAAACCCCTAAGATAAGCATTCGTTGAACTGAAGAGAGGCTTTAGATCTATAGCACGTCCTGTCCCCTGCCAGTCTGTATTGTTTCCAAACAGGTGTGCCTGCCCTGGTGCGATTGTACAGTTAAAACACACTACAGCATTCACAGCTGCTGTTTGGTCACAAATAAACAGCCAGGCTGTGTTATTTTTGGAAAATCTCTATTGTTTATGTTGCTTATCTTTACATTGCCATTTGCTTTCTGTTAAATTTCCATGTTATTTTTTGTTCTTTACTTCATCCCTGATGTGTGAATGCAGAGACTGGTAAGTGCCATAAGATTGTCTAGGAGGGCTAGATTATTTAATGTGTTTTAGAAATTAGTCAGTGTGTTTGTGTGTGTGTGCGTGTGTGTATGTGGTTGATGTGACTTTGACTTTGGTGATTCGACATTGGCTGCATTAGAACAGAGTTTGTCCTTTACAGCTTGATGTCTGCTCCTAAAATCTAATGGTTTTCTACTTTTTAGGAAGAATTTATTGAAACATTGCTGGGTTTTTTAAAAATAATAAAACGATTATCACTGTGCAACACTGAAAGTTTTTTGGATTAATAGGATGACGAGCTTCCAGTGTTGATCCGTTAACCACAAGTTTTCCGAAATGTCAAAAACAATATTTCAGAAATAAAAATCAATATTGACAGCTACGACAAACTCACGCTGATGTGTGCCTTTTTCAAAAGAATCCATTATTTCTTTATTACAAACCCTCAATGAAGTTGCAGAATTGGTAAATAAAAGAGTAAATGTAATAGTTAAATGTTAATTATTTTTCCTGTCAAACATTTAAACGCCCAACTATCACTCAGAAGAAGCTACATTTCCTGCGTAAATGGTGTGAATACCCTTTAAAAATAAGAGCTGGAATGCTCCCATCCTGTCCCCACATCCAGCATCATGTAGTGGAGGTCTAATACATCCAGAAAATGTCAAACAAGTATAAAGAAAAATGTTGCACTTGTCATCTAAATGCTCTCCACCCTTTTGCAGGAAATGACTGACCTGGACTCAAAGATCCAGGAGAAAGCCAGGCGGGTGGACATGGACATCTGCAGGCGTATTGACATCACAGCCAAGCTGTGCGACGTGGCTCAGCAACGCAACTCGGAGGACATGTCGAAAATGTTCAACGTCAGCCCCGCCAGGTCGCTCCCAGAGAAGGCGAGTCTCCGTGTGATTGTGTTCTGTGAGAAAAGCTGACAGCAAATGCAGCAAAAAGAAAAAAAATAGAATTCTTCTGCAGAGGAAACATTCAGCTCAAATGAAACCAGAGCTGCCAGTCGCTCATAATGTTGCAACTGATCCTTATACCTCAAGCTGATTCTGCACTTACTGACCTCTCTGAGAGGTGCAGGCGTGCATGCTCACTAATGTACTCAAAACTGTCTGAATGTGTTTTTTTTTTTTTTGGATAAAATAAATGGCATAAAAGTTTGTCAGTTTGGTGAATATTGAAATACCCTATACCTTTTAAGCTAAAGTAATCTCTGCTCATCAAAATTTCAGTTTTATTTTAGTTTTTTTCATTTCCTGGTGTTGAAATCTTCCATTCTATTTTTTTTTTCATGTGCTGCACTGTAGACCTACAATCAATTTGCATATATTTATGTTCAAATAAATTGTATCTATTCTGCTCAAAAGCTAAAAATGTATCTGAATCAACGCTGACTGTTTTGGACTTCGATAACACATACTTAGCTGGCTAAACTTTGCATTAAAATGCTTAAAAATTGAGAAAACACATGATTAGAGTATTCGTCATGTATGGAAAGAACTGAAAAGCAGTTTTCTGCCTGCAATTTCTCGCACCTTTTGCAAAAAATAAAAACTGATCGGATTCAAAGTTTACAAACTAGGGATGAAAAATATTACATTTTCAGTGTTTTCTCCAAACAGAACAAATTATAATTATTAAAACTGGTAATAATGGGGTTAAAAAAATGTAAAATTAATAATGTACAGTGGAGATTGTGGTCAGTCATCTCACTTGTAAAAAATGCAACAAAGTACATATATGAGTCGTTTTTGTGTCTTCGGAACAGAAGCGGGACAAAAAAAAATGAAAGGAACTCAATGGGTTAATTGTTTAAACCGTTGTTTTAGGCCAACTGAGGGCTGCAGTCAAGTAGAAAGAAGGTCTTCTTTAAAAATTATAATAATATAGTTTAAACAATGTCAATGTTCATCTGTTAAAGCCCATTTTGTGTGTTTGCGTGTTCTGTAGGGTGCTGCAGCGTGCTGCAGGAGAAAGGAACGTAAGACCATCTCCGACGAGGAGAACTCGGAGATGGACGCTGAGCCAAGCACTTCTGAGGAGGTTCCTGGATCGCTCAACATCACTGACGAGATGAAACGCATGCTCAACCAGCTGTGAGTGACATCTCCCTCCCTAATAAACAACCACACACCAAATCCAAATGACTTTCTGGACATCGTGTGAGTGTGTGTTCTTTCATCTCCCTCTGCTGTTGATTTAAAATATTGCAACCAATGGGCTGCATGCTGTCTTAGCAGAGCTGTAGCCTTTTATGTTGGCATTCATGTGCTTTTTTTGTATTGGCAATTAACTGATGAGCTACAGTGGCTGCTTCCCTTACTGCTATTCTTCTCTTTGAACTTCGTCTTATCTGTGACATTTTAATTTAGCTCTTTGCCTTCGACCTTTGCTGAACCTGCTGGCTGTTACACCTTTCTATGCTTTCCTTTTCCTTTCCGGTCTCTGTCCCACACAGACATTGTTCAGATAACTCGTTTGTTGCCAGGCGCGAGACGTTCGAAATCGACGACGACTGCGACAGTCTGACCTGGGAGGAAAACGAGGACACCCTCTTGCTCTGGGAGGATTTCACAAACTACAACATGCCGTGCACCATCGCTGCAACGACCTGCGCGGCCGCCTGCCCCGGCGAAGGCAGCGCCGAAGCGGCTGATCCCGTAAGTTCAGTCTGAATGATTAAAAAAAAAATAAATAAAAAATCTGACTTCTGCAAGTCAGGGCATGCATTAACGCTATGGATGCAGCGTAAGACGCGAACTCATGCATGATGAATGAGGGTTATGTCTGTGCTCTCTAAGGATTCCCAGGATGGAAGTCTTGGCAGCCTCATTGATGAAACAGAGACCCTATTTAAGAGCAGGGAGAAGGAGTACCAGGAGACCATCGGACAGATTGAGGTACACTGATATGAATATGATTTTGTAGTGAAAGAAAAAGTGGTTCCTGTGTGCATTAGAAAAGAAAAAATGTTGGAGGTTCGTTGATGCAGATAATAGTTTTACCATCCTAGCTCGAGCACTTGCTTTTCATTTGGATTTAGATAAATTTGCACTTCATGACCAAATATATCCCACACTTAGCTCAGACGTTGATCAGTGTTACGATGTATTCTCATCCAAAAATGTTACTTCAACACAAAACGCAGCTTTTACCTCTGACGGTGTAGACTTAATAACGTCCTCCAACGTCTGCTGTAGAGTTTCAATTGATTATCTGAACTCCTAATCGTGTCGATATTGCTTCAGATGGAGCTGGCCACTGCAAAGAGCGACATGAACCGACATCTGCATGAGTACATGGAGATGTGCAGCATGAAAAGGGGCCTCGACGTGCAGATGGAGACCTGTCGGCGGATGATTAAAGGCGGCAGAAACTCTCCTTCTTTCAGCTCGGTGGCCAGCAGCGACTCAGGGAACACAGACGAGATCCAGGACGAGATCTCGGATAAGGATGCAGAGGCCGAAGTCCCGCTCAGTTGATGGCTGCACAGCTGGGATTTGTTCCATCTCCTGTTGGAGATTAATCTCAATTAATCATTGGAGTTTAAATATGAGCAAAATGTCATCCTGACTGGAGGTGGAACAAGCTTAACATGGTGCAGGCTCTGAACTGGTGCTTTTATACTGTTTTTGCTGTTTGGAAAGTGTTGGTGGGGGGTGTCTTTGCTTCGTAAATGCAGACACCAAGCTGTGCTCTCTTTCTCGCTGCTGATTCCAGGGCTTCAAATCATTTTGCAGAGGAGAAAAAAAAATATTTTAAACAAGCTGAAAAGTATTTTCTATCCAGTTAAGATCCTTTTTTTCTAAAGGAATTAAATACAGTACATATTGTACTCCTCCATTCACCAAAATGATTACTATACATCTCTTAGATTGAGAAACGTTTTGTTCCCCCTGACTGAAATACCCCCTTGTTTTTGTGTGATCGGGACACAGGTGTGGCATTGAGAGTCCAAATTAAAGTTTTGGAGTTTTATTGTCTTCTGTCAGGAAGACAAAGAAAAGAGGAGACAAATGGTGTTGAAGTTCTGCTTGTTTCTGAGGGAACTCTACAGACTTGCCAAAGTCGACAGAGGAAAGGAGCACAGCCTTTTTTGTAAATGCACCGGTGCACTACTGAATTTCTATGCAACTTAGCGAGCCTTATTCTGTTTTGGACTGGCTGTCACCCGTTTTAGCTTCTCTTACAGCCATTTGCCTCTTTTAAGGAAAGCAGGTATTTTTGTTGTTGTATTGTCTTTGTTGGGGGCGTCAACTGGAACAGAGCCCCTAAAATACTACAGTACGCTGCTTTGCTAAAGTGTTCATAACCTTCGAGGTTCTTTATGTTTTGCCTCACTCCAACCAAAAATGTTATTGTTTCATTGGGATTTTATGTGATAGACTAACACAGGAGGCCCATAATAGTGAGGTACAATACAAACTGGGTACGATTGCACAGAGAGTATCTATAGACATCAATGTCTAGGGTTGTTGCTCTAGTCTCAAGTGTTCTTCAGCCTCTAACATGTTTTTTCAACAGCTTCTGTGCAGAAGCATGAGCATAGAAGATGTTTTCATAGTGGTAGTTTCCCACACTACAATTGCTCATATCCCCCCTAAGAAACAAAACTTACATTTTCATCTGATCTTCTATAAATGCCAGATTTGTGGAGTACACAAATGAGAAAAACCAATAATTGATCTGTCCAAGTTTGTGTCTCTCTGCAGCTGCTTAGAGTTACCATAGATCTGGTGGTTGCATCATACTCCATTCATTTGAGAATAATTGACTGAACAGAGCTCCGCCATTCTAACAGTATCTGTACTTTATAATCTAAAATAAAGATTTTATTAAGAGTGTAGGGAGTTGAAACCCTTAACTCTTCAGATTTGTATTTTTCTCATAACTGGCAAACCAAGCGTCATTTTCATTTCACTGCTACTTAACTACTTTGTTTTAGCTTATCACATGAAACCCCAATAAAACACATTGATGTTGGTGACTGTATTTTGACAAAATCTGAACAAAGTTTGAAAGTACGACTACTTATGCAAGGCAGAGTAAGGCCAGGTGTTGCTTGCTGCTGAAGTAGGCAGCGCTCTGCTCTGATTCAGATGTGCTTCGTTAAGGAAAAGCCACCCGTGTTGTGCCGTGAATTTGCACAAGTCAACACTTAGTTGCTTGAAAACGAGAAAGACAGAGGAGTTGGATTGTAAGAACCTAAATCATTAATGGTAAACAACTCCTTTCAGCTTTTCATGCTAAACCAAAGGGCATATTTCACATTAAGCTAAATAAAATACATTTCAGCCGTTTTACTTTAGGTGATTGCTGTTCATATCCTGCTGTTCTGGACAGCAGTCTGCAGGAGGGCTTCGTTAGTGCTTCGTTTTCTTTTTAGAACAGGGCTAGAAACATCGGTCTGTACATGAGCTCTGCCAGCATGTGATCGTATATACCCCGGAGGCCTTTTGTGTTTATGCTAACTCATTTTGCTGCAGATTGAGGAAATAATTCAGCACAGAAACTAATCAATGGATGGAGAGAGAATGAATGTTTTTTTTTTTGTTTGTTTGAATCATCTGTTCATTTTAGATTTTGAGTGTGATTTACTGGATCCAAGATTAAGTGATACTTCTATCTTGAAGTTTTCGGGGGCAGAATATTCTGAAGCATGCTGATGTGCAGAAAAGAAGTTATGTGTCTTTTCTAATATATATTTTGAGCTAAAAAGCTGCAATACAGACTGCGTACTGTCTGTCATATTTGTTACGAAACTACTTGTGGCGAAAGGTGTATGTTCTTTAACCAATGTGTTAACCATTAGACTGTGTAACTATGTTAAGCTTTTAATAACTTAAACATATTTGTTGCAATTATTTCTCAATTACTAACACACAACAATACAAAATTAACACATGAAAACAGTGAAAAAAACAGCCTCGCTGTTGTCTTCAGACGATATGAAACCAGCCTGATGAGTAACAAAGAGTCATTCTGTTTTTTCTACTGGACTGTGTGATACCATTATTTAATACTGTATGGCCGCAGCATCCGCGAACGGCAGGTCTGAGATTTTTCTCGCTCATCTGATCATCACACTAACCAGCCAACCAAAGCAATCATGTACAGCAACGTGATGAAATGATTCTGACTCTGGAAAGTTGCGCAGACTCAGTCTCAGTGCACATGCCAACCACACAGGGTTCCCCCCCCACCCCCCAACATCCGTATCTCCTGTAAACTACTGGATGTCAGGTAAAACATCTCCACTTTGCCACCACTTAAAGCAGGTTTCCCTCGTTTTAGTTCAAAAAAAGCCGTAGCGACTCTTTTATTTGTTGAATGTAGCTTGATTGGAAGCCTTTAAAGACCTTAAAATAATGTAGCTGTTAAAAACACAGGGACTCATGACGTTTGGTTATCCGCTGAAAACCTCGGTGTGAGTTTTGCTTTACTGAACGAGTTTTCAAGCTTACCACCAACAACGCGTATGTACATTTGCTGGATGTGAATGTTTCATATTAAAAAAAAAAAAAGGGGTTTTATACAAGGAGTTTTTATTCATAAAGTTTGGGGATGCTTTGGTTAACAGTTTATGTTCGCTTGCAAACATATTTGCTGTTTCAGTTCCATGAATGTAACTGGGAGGTCCAAGCTGCAGCAACATTTGGATAAAAGCTGCTGAACTCTATCAGGTTCCAGTCTTGATGTTTATTTTGCCTCGCAGGTAACATCTTCAGTTTAATTGGCTTTTTGTCTATATTTATTTATATTCCATACTCTTTTCTCTTACATTTGTAAGTTTATCATTTGTAATATTTTTGTTGAAACTATTTATACGGTGTACTGATGTGGGTGTTGGGCAGTCTTAGTTTCAAAATGATGAATGTACTCAGTTAGTATTGGGGTAAAGTTAAATAAAGCGGTGGATTGGTTAAAAAAATGATCTGATGGTGTTTTTTTTTTTTTAACTGTTTTTTTTCTAATTGTCGTTCTTCAATTTAAAGAATAAGACCAGAAAATCAATTAGATCCTAATCGGAAATAATGATGAAAAAGAGGGAAATAATACAGGGATATTTCAATTTATGCATTTATTTTTTCAAATTTGATGTATTTCTATTACTATACCCTTAAAAAGATGAAAGAAATTATCTTCAGAGGTCAACCAATGAATAAATATTGTCCAGTTGAAGGTAATTTAAACTCAGTATAAATCCAGGTGTTCAATAGAGGCTTCAGGTGTTCAGAGCATTATTGAACAAACAGCATCATGAACAGGTCCAGAAGAAAGTTGGTTTGCCTGTTATGTTATAACATTAAACAAATTCTAACTTATTAAATGGTACCGTCATATTTATTAGGGAATTTAATGAATAAAACATTAAAAACAAATTCAATGACATCTTTTCATGCTAAAATGCATCAAAAATATTATTCTTAAAACAAAACAAGGATCACCTCCAAATTTATACACACTAGTTGTAATGTATAAAATCTTTCCAATCCCTGTTTTAATAGTTAATCTTGGTTTAAATTTTAAATCAAGCACAAAATCTCAGCAGCCCAGACCGTCAATCTTGTTATCCCATGCTGTCTTTATCCTTTCACTTCAAGAAACACAATCCTCTTGGCCACATTCTCCTCCCCGTATTTTTCCTGCAGCTTCCGACGGCCGACAGGATCGGCTGAAAGCAACAAACTGTCATCACTGCGACTCCAAAATGGCTCAGAAACAGATGAGGGGTTCAAAAGCAAATCAGAGGCAGCAGCGAAGTCTCCGCTGGTCTTTAGCAAAGCTTTGGTCACACTGACCAGGTCCTGGAAAGACAAACAAATTCAATTAAAACTGAATTTTTGCAACAGCGCAGGGCTGGAGGTGAAAACCTGCGACGCTGACCTGGTTGGTCTGGGCCATCAGCTCCCTGATTCGCTGCTTGTCCTCTTCCAACTCCGTCTGAGTTAAAGAAAACGCTGCGTCTTTGTCCTCTGAGCGCTGAGGGTGATGTGGAGCTGCTGAGCCCTCGCCAACCACAGATTGAGAGTCATCTACCTGAGATTCGCTGTCAAATATGAACAGGTGGGCCTTTGAAGGGGAGCTGATGAGCTCTGAAACAGGCAGCTGGACGGACCCGGCATCGGGGGTGTCGGTGTTCGGGATGCAGTTGCTGCTTGAGCTCTGAGTCTGTGGTCCGGCCCCCTGTGTGCTGGGTTCAGCTTCAGAGTTGGGCTGAGCACCCGGTGGATCTGCAGACGAGTCTGAAGGCTGTGGAGCGTCTGCTGATGAAGCTGTAGTTTCAGCTGTAGTTTCAGCTGTAGTTTCAGCATTGTTTAGGAGATCTGGACCTTCATTTTCATCAGACTATAAAAAAACCAGAAGTATTTAAATTTATTAGAATGTTTGGAATGCCAATTGTACTTTTAATGGTGCTTATACACATGCATACATGCAGACATATATATCCTACTTCAAAATCATCTTCAAACTCCTTTGTTGCCATTTCAAGAATTCCCAGCTGCCTTTTCTCTTTTTTCTTTTCTGCTTTCTGCGGGGCTGAACTGGCTTCATCTGGAAAAACAAAAAAACAGATTTCTTATCAAAACAGAATATCCTAAAGGCAAAGTAAGAGATGAAATACACTCTACATTCACCAAACCATCATATATTCATGTCCAACCTGGCTGCACAGTTTTAGTTTCAGCATCGCTGCTGCTATGCTCCACCCGACTCTCCACCTCTGCTGCAGTTTTCTTCCCTCTGGCTTTCTTATGAGGCGGCTCTTCTGCTACTTGGATAGTTAACTTCATGGGAGTTTTAGTTTTTTTCCAGTTTGGTGGGGATGCTGTGGACCGCTCAGCCGCGCTGGAGGCTGATCTCAGTTTCTTCCCGTACGGCTCAGGGGATGAAGATGCTGCCTCCAGTTCCAGCTGCCTGCGCGTTAATCGACGCTGTGGTTCCTCCTGCACCGGGGATGCCTCCAGCTTTTGCTTTGCTCTGTGAGGTGAACTCGTTATAGTTGAGAGTTTGAGCTGATCTGCAGGGGAGTTTTTTGATAAATTCTGTTTTCGTGGGGAAGCAGGCGTAAGAGGTTCATCTTTTTCTGGTTCTGTTGTCTCTGTGCTGGCTTGGTTCTCTGCCTGTTCCTCAGTTTGACAACAGCGAGACGTTTCACCTTCAAAACTCTCCGGTTGAATGTTTATATTTGGTTGTTCCTCTGATGTGTTGCTCTCTTCCACGGTAACAGAGGCTGTTATCGTTATCGGAGTTTCTACCTGTTCAGGTGTGACTGCTGCTGGTATTGACTGGACATCAATCTGTAGGGACAGGAAATACAGTTCCTTTGGTTTGCTTTGAACTCAATGTGCTAATCACATAAAGACATGTCTTCAAATCATGACATGAAATGTCTAAACAAGGTTCTGATTGCCCATGCAGCAGTACCTGTGTCAGATCTGATTCTGCTGAATGAGCAGGATCAGCAGTTGCTTCACAGGGAGATTTTTCAGCATTAGATTCCTGATTGAGCTTTGCCTGAAAGCAGAAATATGAACAGCTACTTATAATCTAAAAATAGCCCACAGCTGGATTTGTTTATTGACACAAAGCTACACTATGGGGTAAATACATTTGCGCTCTGACAGATTTATTCTGTTTTTGCCTTCTTGTCTTGCTTTAAGATCAAATAAATATCAACAGAACTTTGAGTGGCCTAGTCGAAGTCTAGAATCCAACTGAAGTACTCCAGCATTATTTAAAACATTATGTTTATCCTTAGAAAGCCCTTCAATGTGGCTGAATTGAGACAATTCTGCAAAGGCGAGTCAACCGCCTTAGCAGATCTAAAACACTCACTGGAAATAATCAGGAATGTTTAATGACTATTGTTGACGCCACAGGACACACAACCTGATTCTAGATTTCAGGGAAAGTTGTTTTTTTCACTAAGGGCCAGGCTAGTTTAATTATCTCATTTCTCTCTTCATTTTCAAAAAACTCCATTTTACATCAACTCAGATTTCCATCCAATGTTTGTGTTGCCAATAGTTAAAATCCATGTGTACAGCTGAATAGCTACACATTTTTCGGTAACACTTTATTTGAAAGGGTGTGCATAAGACTGACATGACACTCATAAACATGACATAACACCTGTCATGAACATAAATAAGTCTTTATGAATGTTTATGACAGCTGTCAAGAAGTGTCATTTGGTAAATAATGACACTTTTAATGCAAAGTTGCTCTAAAAGTTGCATTAAAAGTCCATTAAAAGTGCCAACTTTGCATAATTTTGTAAATTATGATAATTGAACGCAAAGTTAGCATTTTTAATGGACTTTTAATGCAACTTTTCACTGTAATTACCTCAGTTTTGTTCTCAGGCAGCTTGTTGCTGTCTTCCTTGGTTTCCACCTCTGCAGATGCAGACTGGTTCTTTGATAGCTGGTCTTTGAATCTGGACTTCATAGACTGCCAGCTGTGACTGGTCACCCGCTGCTTCTCCATCTCCTGCCAAAGCCGGTTGCCCCCAGTCTCTGACTTACGCTTGCTGATGAAATTCAGAATGGCAGCATCCTCCTCAGGGGTGTAGGCAATTCTGCCTAATGAAATTTAAGAGAGGGGGATTATAAATAAAAAACATGATACAACTAAATCATTTTAGAAAGTAACTAAACATAAAAATCTGTTTAACCTAATAGAATGAGACATTTTTGTTGATTTAAAATGTATTCATTTAGAATCTTGTACACACCTAGTTTGAGTGAGTTGATGGGGTAAAAGAATTTGCTGAATTTGTCTGAAGTGATCTTGGATGCCATACAATTAAGAGCTTGTGCAAGAATTTCACTATGTATGTTGCAAATATTTTTCCTGGAGATTAGCACTACTAATGTAGCTGGCCCATCTTACAGTATGATATTCTTATTTTGATTATGCAGGTAGGAAATAGGGTATAATTGTTTTGACAATGTTTTTTTTTTATTATATAAATGGTGGAAAATGGATAACTGGGAAACAGTGTGGCATGGGACAATAAGCTAATGAGATTCAGACTATAGTACTTCTAGTCTGAATCACAGATTTCAATCTGAAAAATCTTTCAGATGGGAAGCTAAAGCCTCATGAAAAAAAGTCCATAGTTAAGTGTTGTTGTTGTACCTCCTAACAGTCCAGCACGGCTTCCCCCACTGTTGTTTAATTTTGAAGAGGATCTCTGGATTGCTTTTGGATTCAGTCTATAATCATCTAAATCCAGCTGCTCCTCCTTCTTAATGCAGTCATGAATATACTGGGTGGAAACATACCTGAAAATAAAAATAAATACCAGTGACACAAATAAGAAAAATGTACCATATCACTCTCCTTTAAAGCCACAAAAGTCCTTCCATACTGTTTACTGACTGTACTATATATGTAATGTCAACAGTCCAACACCCACCGATGAGCATCGGATTCAAGAACAGAGCTGTTTTCCTCAGGATCAATCAGCAGGATGGCTCCAGGCACCTGGACTCTACATAACGTCCCTCCTCCAGCTGTGATGAGCGGCTGTAGCTTCCGTTTGTGAGGACCGGGTCGCAGGAAGAAGGACATGGGTTCACCCTCCACAGTCAGGAATAGGACTGGAGAGATAGACTGGGCTGGATCTTTCTGTCTGGATGACATTTTTAAGAAACCTGGAGAAATAAATTAAAATTTATTTAAAAAATGCTGTTAGTAACAAATTGAAGTAGCTACCGCTCCCGACACATTTTTACCATAAATATTTTAGCAAAAATGATTTTTTCTATATGACTTTAACAAAAATATAATGTGTGCAAGTTATGCTCTCAAATTTCTAATTTTTAATCTATTTTTTTCTAACAATCTCACATTTCAAATAAACAGATGAGAGATAGTTATGATTCTCTTTCTCCATTAAGACCAGGGGACAAATTAACAAGATATTAGTTTTGCATATGAACTTTGTTAATACAAGCATAAGCAGTAGTAGTAAAAAAAAAATTGCCACAGATCCACAAAAGCTTTTCTTCATTTTTTAATTTCTCTTGTACCCAACAAGCAAAGAGTTGAAAACCCTTTAAAACAGGAAATGTGAACTCAAGCTGAGGGAAACATATCCTTCAATAAACATCAGTGATTTTCCAAATTACAGTTCCAGATTTTAGTGATCTTCACAATAAATGTGTCTCACATTTAAAATAAAAATCTTCAAGTTCCATATTAGAAGGGCTGTCAGTCGAAAGAGATCTTCTTCAGACAGACTGCTACAGATGCTTCCTGCCGACAACCTTCAGCATATACAACAACGTTTTGAAGACCCTTAGATAATGAGATACAACATTTAAATTCACTGTAAAAAATAATCTGAATTCAGTTTAAACTGGCTAAACACAAAATACTTTGCTAGACAATAACTTTAGTGTATTTGATAAAAATATTTTCTGTATAAAAAAAGACATCGACCTTAAACCAGCCTAAAATGATTTCATGGACAAATTCAACACAACCATAGAGGAACTCGTGCAACAAACAAGTGGGACATTATTGTTTTAACAGAAGTCACTACGTAATTTAAGCATATATAACGCATTAGTTTAGATTATCGCACTGTAATCAACACACATATGAACACATGAAAATAAAAACAAACAAAATACAATTAATTTCTATTTCTACTTCAAATTCAGGCTCACATACAGTTTTCACATAACCGAGGTTCTGTATGCGTTTCCGTTTAAACACCTGCTAAATATTAAATCTGCGCACAATACAGCTGCTTATCAGCTTCCTCAGCTGTTTGCCGATCCACGTTTAAAGCACAAGGAAAACAGAAAAGCGACAGAAGCGTGTTTTGTTTGAAGCGTTCACAGTAGATAATGTTTTCGGTTAACAACCATCAGCTAAATCTGGCTAATTACTTGGTGCTTGACGTAACCCGAATACAAACTGTTACCGAGTTTATATAGCGACTGTTACATGTTGTCAACAGTACATGAAAACACTTTTTAAGTTAAAACCAACTCCAGTACGAACTTACCATGTAATTTGTTGCCTTTCCCGCCCCGAATAAAACCAAAACAAAGCCTACTTCCGGTTTATTTTCTTTTTCGGTGAACTTCAACAAAGTAGCGACAACTTACCGCCCCTAGTGTTTGTATTTATATTACACTAAAATGTGATAATAAATAAATAAATAAATAAATAAATAAATAAATAAATAAATAAATAAATAAATAAATAAATAAATAAATAAATAAATAAATAAATCCGTCATTGATTATATTTGGGAAAGTTGTGGAAAAAATAAAGTTAGGTAATTATGGGGCAGTAATTTATTTTCCGGCCACATGGCGCCATTTTATAGTACAATCAAGTATCTGTGTTACCTTCAGTTGTTATAAAATAAAAATAAAAATGCTTTATATCAATTATAACTTAAAATAAATTTGACTCCTTGAAATTGGTCCTCTGTCTCTTTTAAAGCTCCTGCTCTTTCTAAAACTCCGCTTTCAGGAAGTTATCACAACATTGCTCCTGTATTTACCGTTTAACAATGTTTTTACCAGTGTTGCACTGAAAAGTAGCTTGTCTAATGAACTCAGCAGATGTGCAGTTCCACCAATAACTGCTACTGGCTAGTCTGAAGGAGCTGAGTGAAGGAGTCATGGGAAGAGCTGCTCTGTGAGGCGGAAGCTTAGAAGCTGCAACTCCAAGAAGGAGCTGATTCTAGAAGGCAGCGCTAGGTCCACCCACGGGTTTTGCACAGCTGAATTGTTGTCTTGAAAGATTAAAGGATTTCTCAAACATGCATGAAGGAATCATGTCAACATTGTTTTTATGAGGAATTAACATTGTAACATGATGTAAAACTCAAAAAAAGTCAATTTTACATAACACTGCCCTTTAAGAGATGTAATGAAAATAAGTATTATAAAGGGTCTATAGGATTTATTGCTACACGTTGGCTGAGATTGGAGCCCTTTCATCAAAAAAGTTTATTTTTTCAGAGAGCGTAAATGATAAATAAATATGCATCAGACTAGAGAATACAGTTCTAGAGAATTCATGTTAACCACCCGGAGAGAAAAATGATCCAAATTAGGTGCAAACTTGCTCCATCTAAGAAAAATGACACCTCTGGAACAAAAAAAATAGGAACTCTGTTAGTTCAGTGTGAGACACTCCTTCTGATCAGACCCCAGAGGCTTTATCTGAGATGAATTACTGCCCCACTGATTTCAACACCTCATTATAAACACATTTCAGTTGCTTAAAACCAAACCTGATGTGTAAAACACAAACACAGTTCTCTTTTTATAGAATCTCATGTGATTAAGTCCAGCCAGTGTCAGTGTTGTGGGGACATGAGTAATTTTTGGTTTGTGGAGACTAAAGCTGTAACAATCTGATGACATGCACATGGTTTTTCTGCAGCATAGTGGAAAACTTTGACCTCTGATTGTGCATTTCCCCTTTTTTCTTCCAGTTTTACAAACTTGCTAAGCTTTCTAAAACTTTCCTTTTCGTTGTCTCAGTGCAGAGCAGAAAAATAAAAGTAAAGGATTTTTTTGTTTGGTTTTATGAGATTTTACGTTTAGTATTTTTTTTATAGAAATGTATCAATATTAAATCTAACTTTATACTTGTGAGGACAATGGACTGAAACGTCTTTAAAAAGAGACAAGGAGTCAGACTGACATCCTCTCTAGTTGTTGAGAGAGTCCTATCCAAAGAGTGAGAGAAAGATATAGCTCAATAACTCCAGGTGAGCGAAATCCTGTGTAATGGCTGCTGTGAAAAGTGTTAGAAGAAAAAAAAATTAAGGCCCTTCCCTGGTAATTCTTTCATATTAGTAACCACATTAGGTGAAAACATTTTCATAGTGAAAATAGCTAGTTTGGTAGTCTCCATATTTTTGTTATTTCAGCTCATTACCTATATTTGTAGATAGTAATGTAAATATGTAAATCAGGGCTTGATTTATACTTTGATCCCAGTAGTAGCTGATGATGTTATGATCATTTTTATGTGACAAACTCCATGCAAACTGACCCCAGGTCAGAATTTGAACCAAGGTCCTTCTTGGTGCAAGGCAGTGTCACTGTGCATCTCCATCTTATAAGATGATTATATAAAAAGAAAGAAAAAGAAAGGAACAAGAGAAAGAAGATAATAAATAGAGCTCACATGTAGAAAAATAAAATACAACTTATTTACAGGTCAGTCTGAACTAAGAACATTGTTTATATCAAAAATAGAGGGGTCAAAATCATCTTTTTCCTTTGTTTTTATTTTTAAAGCAAAAGAAAATGAACTCTAAATGAATTTGAAAACTAATTCTTCTAGCTGCTGGTCCAGTCTGTCAATAAACAACATTTTAACATAAACAGTATCATGATCAATCTTCCAGTCTTACGAAGCAGTGTGCTAAACAGTCAAAATATTACTTTCGCTTTGTGAGGAAAATGTCGAGGTTATGGGAATGAATCGCGTTGGTCGGTTCCCCTGACCTTCCCTCCCTCTCAGTCTTGCATGTCCACTGCATTATTGTTTCTGGCCTCCACTGCTCTTCTCTCTCAGCAGCCCAACCAGCTGCAACAATACAACAGCCACTCCACCGCATCAAGACGTGTTTACCCACAATCTGTAACAAGTAAATGAATGGGCAGATATTTATTTCTTCATGCTGATTTTAATCTATCTGTGACCTGAAACAATCAACCCATTCCTGAGCCAATATCCCAACGACGTTTAGGTCGTCTGTACAGATAAGAGTGAACATTAATCTCCCACAGGATCAGCAGCTGCGGAGTTGACACAGCTGACAGTTTGGTTAAGGTCAGGACACTCCTTCTGTTGTGAGCCTTGAAAGTGAGTGTCAGCAGAGGGAGGTGTTGTATCATTTACATGAACAGTGAAGCATTTATATATACTGTTTATGCATAAAAAAAGTTTTTCATTATTATTTTTTTCTATATGAAGAATCTTCAATAGATGATGTCAGTTAGTAGAACTCTAGTTAATTTACTCTCTATATCACTAACTTTTGAAAAATCTTCAAAGAATTATTTTTCTCTCAATTTTCCACAAATCTCAAGAAATAGGTAAAAATAGCTAAGCTGTAGATATTAGATGTTATGATATTAGACTCTCCAAGCCTTTAGTACTAGATAAAGTGTTGACGTGACACAGTTGAAACTACTTAAGAACAAACTATAAATGACATATTTCTCACTTTCGTTCACTTAATTAGTGGTGAAGCAACATGTTGGGAGAAATGTACCTGACGAACTGCATTGTACGTGACGTGTCAAACATTTTTTCTTGGCTGCAGCATGGCAGTTAAACACAATGTTCTACATGTTCTACATGTTCTACATGTTCTACATGTTCTACGTGCCGTCGTTTGGCTTCCTACGAATTTTCACGTCATCTTGCCATCTAATTTCTGGTCACGGATTAACATGATGCATGTCGGTGGGAAAGCCAACAACAGTTAGAGCAGATTTACTGTAGGGTTAGGGTTAGGGTTCCTAAAGAACAGAAACTTTTTTCAGATCAATGGTCCAGATGACTGATCAGATTTGGAATATTTTAAGGAATTAACTTCAGTAATCTTGTTAGATCAATGAATGAAATCAGGAAGCACCCACGACAGTGTCCTCAGGAAACTGTGTCTTGCAATTAGAAAGTGAATGGAAATGCATTTGACTCCAGCTTTACCTGAGGGCATGACTTGCACATGTCTAGGAATTTCAAAACATTGTCACATACATTGAGCTGAATAATTTTGCTGCAGCACAAAAGATTAGTCACTGATGTCAGACTGTAAATTTAAACTATGATTCTGACGTCATCATTCATAAACATGGAAGACCTGTTTGGAACAAAAAAAAGAGAACATACTAATATCCCAGTATCTATGAAAGCAACGATTAAAACATAAAGCACTTTTTTTTCCTTCAAAATGTTGCATGTGGTAAACAATTAAACATTTTTATTTTGCACAGGCAAGTCCTACCGGATGCAACCCAATTTTCTGTGGAATAATGGTGCTGCTTTTCCTTGTTATTCTTGATTTACCGGAACAATATTGTTTCCCTGTACAGCTCATGTGAAAAAAATTAAAAGTGAAAAGGCTCTTTCATGAGAGCCAAATTCTAGAGAGTGCTGGAGTCTCTGCTCAATAACAGACCGGAAAAGGTTGCCCTACCCCAAGGAGGTGAATGAGAATCCAACGATAGCTATCATAGTTAGAGCCACTTCTGTCACTGAGCTGTTATTTTGATCTTGTAAAGGCAAAGTTTGCTTAAGTGCATATGAGTCACTCAATCCGTGCCTTATTTTGTTCCACTTGTAAGTATGGTGGTTATGTAAAACTGAATTTTTGAAAGTAATGTATCAAACACTTGACGCATATAAAGCAGTATTTTAAATCAGTTCTTGAGTTTAACACCTTAACATAAATTCGTGGGGAGTTTTCTATACAAGTATCAGATTTGATGAATTAACATCTTCAAATATATTTTCATTAGCACACTGCCAGATGTATCACTTCAATATTAAATATTGAAGCCTGAATAAGGAAACAGATATTATGTATTTTAAACCTGGCAAAGGTTTGAGTAAAAGGTCTCTTATACTCAAAAACATATAATAAAAGAAACAAACAAACAAAAAAACTGGCATTTCTTAAGGATCTTAAACAAAAACAAAGCTTCCTTGTACAAATCACACAGGCTTTCTTTGGACGTAGCTTAGTCTGGTCAACAGAAATATGCTTTCTGAATATTATTTAGTGGATCTGTGCAGGAATCTTGGCAGAGCTCAGTCAGCAGAGACTGGATCCAACAAAATGAGGATATGCTGACTCAACATTAAATAAATAACACAGTTAATTACCGTCACCGTCCGCCGTCCACGGAGATTCTCCAGCTCTGAGCCAGAAACCCCCCACTGTACTGTGCCAATACAAAGACTTATTTTTAGAACCAAACTTCTCCTTCCTTCTGTTTCTCACGTCCTACAGGATCTTCTCCCAACAGTTCAGCTGAGTTTCCCCTGCTAACAGCTCACTTACTCATCCTGGACAGATAGATATGTTCCTATTAAAACCTGGGAAACATCAACACTGGTTGAGGAGGCCAGGGATGATTTATTTTCACAAAAGGTTAAAAGAGTATTTCTCTTTTTATTTTCTTTTTAAATAATACAAATACTGGTTCGCATTTTTAATGGAAATATTTTTGTATTCTCGCTGAGGGAAAAGTCCAAGAAACATACTGTAATTTAACTTGTTCCTCCCTCACTAAAAAGAAAACAATTAGGATTTTATGAAAAGTAACATGTGACTTCCCTTAATCAGGATCAAGTTTTCTTCTTTTTGTCTTATTATACAAATATATCTTATCCAGACATTAATTTACAGGGACAAGTGGCACATTCTAATGCAGTGAGTGAATTTCTTTGGATTTGACATGGTAATCATGATGTTCAGTACTGATTAATAGACTGGGAAAGCAGATAGGATTCTCTATTGATGCGCAAAATTGGTTGAAATCCTCTACCTGCCATTGTGGAACTAGTCGGGTAAAAACAAGCCCCTTGTCCTAAGCTATTTGCTTCCTACAGAGGGTCTCGGCTCTCGGCTGTTGAGAAACAATTGCTTCCTAGAGGTATGGAATATGTTTAGGTTTTTCATTTTATCCGATTGGTGACGTGTTTTGTGGCATATGTAATGTGGAAGTATGCTAAGAAGCTTGCTGGAAATTGCCTGTGCTGTAAACATACATCTTCCACTGCAAAGAGATAAGTGCTAATCTGAACGAAGCGGCTGTTAATGTTAATTCAATATTTTAAGCTTGACCAACACGGACTGAACAGCTTCGTTTTAGTTTCTCCTCTGTCTTTGCTAAAACTACAAGCAGACTACAATTCTGGAAATAAACATCACACTTCACAACTTCTCCTTCTGTTCACTGTCTGACCCTGTAGAAATCTGCCGGAGACAATTCAAGTCAAAGGGAGAAAGCCCAGACTGTGCTGTAAATGAGAATGTTTTTTCAAGTGAAACTGCACAGGAAGGCAATGGCCAGGTTATTGTGGAAATACTTTGTATCATTTTGTGATTACAAATTACATGCAAGTGTTCCTCAAGTCTAAGTTCTCATGTAAATTTTATGAAACATCTATTGGTCTCATTTTGAGTTTATTACATTTTATTTTATGACATACACGTTATACAGTTACTGTTTTTTTTACATTTTTGTTTGAAAACTGGTGTAGCTGTTTATCGGTTCAGTAGAAGTTCAATTAGGACTTTTTTGAGGGTTCCTATGAATGTTTTTCGTCCTTGGGGGGAAAAAAACAAACAAAACTATCTTGTTTTGCTGATGAGTTCTTGATCAAAAAGTCAATAAAACATGTTCCCAAACTGTACAGCTAAACTAACCAAAAATTAACTCACAGTTTTAATTTGAATAAATACGTTGGAGTGCTATTTTCTGTTTCTCCAAACTCACAGCAATCTAACAATTCTCTTTTTTGAACCATTCAAACAACTTTTCTTGAACCTTTTTTAAATGTTTCTCAGGTTTTCTGGCAACACAGTTGTACATTTTGGCTTACCTTAACAGTTCTCATGCTAGGTTTTATGTTAAGTTGCTTCAAGAGAAAATACTCCTTTAAAGCCACTGACCTCAGCAGCAACATACCAAAACATGGAAAAACTTCTTGGAGGTTTTTGCAACATAAATATAAAAAAAATAAGACTAAAACAGTATTAACACATTTCTGAATGGTTGTCCTGGTTAACTGTCTAGAAAATGAATGAAAGACATCTTTTTCTATTCAGTAATATTTAATTTCAATGCTGGAGAAAGTAAAATAAAAGTTATTGGGGAAACTTTTGCCCATGACACGTTGAATAAGCAGAATGAGCTTGAAAGCTGTGAGCAAGAGGAAACGTGGTGCAAATTAATAATGAATTGAATTTCTTTCAAACTTTTAATTATACTATCCACATTCAATCACACCCACATTCATGCATTCAGTGTTTTGTTGAGGGGAGCATCAACATGTAACACGAAGCAGGAAGCTTGAATAAAACCTCCAGATTGCAACACAATTACCGTATCCACTGATCAACAGTCGCCCACAGGACACAAAACAAGTTTAACTAACTTCAAATATTCTCGTCAAACACAACAGAATTTTAACAAGTTCACCAGAATCCAAACTGTTTATGATCTACATGACTCAGTGCTACGGTGCGTTCACACCAAACACGTCATGCATGTCAAAAACACGTCCGACGCTTCAGGTTCGACGCATGTCGCTTGACATTTTGCTCGACACCAACCTCGCTTCGCACTTCTGGTTTAAATTCAAGTCTATGTGGAGGCGCGTCGAGGGCACAACAGACATGTCAAAATAGCTTGAGAAGTTCTTTTCAGTTGTCGGCCTATTTGTTGGACTCGCTTGACGCGATTAAACGTGAAAAATGCTTCAAATCGCTCCTAGCAAAATGCGTTTGGTGTGAACGCACCACTAGGCCTATATCAGTGGTTCTCTAACCTGATTCTCAAGTGCCCCAGGTGTTTCTTTACTTTCAAATAACTGGCTTGAATGAATGGCTTCTGGAGCATTTGGTGGCTGTCATGCAATTATTTGAATCGGATGTGCCTGAACAGAGACACATCTAAAACATGCGGGGCAGGAGTGCATGAGGACCAGGTTTGGAAATACAGACCAATGCAATACAAGAGAAAAAAGAAACATTGATTGATTAGAGATATATACATATTTTTAAGAGCTTCGGTACTGTACACCGAGGGAATTGTCTAATGTAGTTCAGATTGAACTTGACATAAATAGGAATTGAGAGTCCTGGCTGACTTCCCTGACATCAAGCACCTGGCATGAGTCAGAAAAACAACATGCAATGACAACCTGACCAGACAGCTGAGGAAGCTTTGTGCAAATGAAAGTTTATGAAAGTGACCCGGTGTCTCGCTGGGTTAAAGTTTAATGTCCGGAGTTTGAATGTTACTCTGACCTCTGCTTTGCACGCTATCTCTCCTGTAAGCTATTCTACCCAAACTCTCTAAGCTGTGAAAAGTACAAAATGGCATGAAAAAGCTTTAAGCTCTAACCAGAAGAAAGCATTAAATCTAAAAAACACAACCTTCATAAAGTAAACCAACTTCCCTTCCTGCACATGAAATTAGAGCCCACAGACTCCGGTCTTCCGGCCTAGCATAGTTCAGATGTTGCAATGGCAGCAGCGGGGGTGTGTGTGTGTGTGTGTGCGTGTGCATGTGTGTGTGTGTTTAGAAGTATTTGGTAATAGGCAAGGAAGACAGCTGATGTCATGACTGTAAAACTAGATTTGAAAGTGTCTGAGCAATGCCTCCAAGGAAGATATTTGGAAATAGTTTGAACTGCAATGACCTGAGCCAAATATTCTGATGCACACTTTCTTGCCTTTGTACAGACGTTAAATGCAAAAGAAAAGAAAAAAACATTGTTCAAATGTGACCGCAAAAGACTTGAGATCGGGCCAGATATTCATCTTCCAGCTTTATTATACTAAAGTGATGGTTATAGATAGTTGAAAACAGCGTTGATGCACTGTTGATTGTCCTTAAGCAAGAAACAGACTCCAAGTAAAAAAAGTTAGAAAATATTTTATTTACAGGTAATTTCTCACTCTTTATCTCCCTAGTAGGTAAGAATCCAGTCTTTTTGCCTGCACAAAAAAATGGACTGAAATAGATACAAAATAATTTCACATTGAAAAATTAGAACTCAACCAAGTTGCTGAATCTAAAGGCTCAAAAGCAAGTTTGGTTTAAGAATTTCATACAAATGGAAACAAAAAGAGAGATTACATATATTATACATTGAATATGTACAATATGCTTAAGAACAACATTGGATCTTTTTTTAAAAAAGCTAAACATTCGATCATTAAGGCGTATTTTAAAGCCAACAACATTCCTGCTGTGTGCCCTCTGTTAGCTCACACTTACTTTCTCACAGTTTCTAAGCGGTGTGCAGGACCAGAATAAGTTATAAGCACTAATCTGATTTCTGTTTTTGGATGCAGCTGATTAAAATGAGATAGCACCTTCACCCTGATGCCAAAACAGAAAACGACTGTGCGCAATTTTACGCGTGTGAGCGTTCATGCGTTTGTGCGTGTTCGCAGAGAGACTGATGTATGTACGTGCACTGCTGATCTCTGTGGATGGCTGTGAAGAAACAAGCCGCACGACAAGTGCTGTATGCGGCAAGGCGTGAAAAATGTTTCCCTTTAAGGCACGTGAAGCTTTAACAGTGATGAAGCATGAAGAATTTTTGCGTCAAGTTTGCCAAATGACGGTTCCCTCTCTTTCTGTTAGTCATCGGCACTTTGCTGCAAAAGGTGGTAGTTTCGTACTGAAGTTGGCAGACAGCCCGTAATGAAATGTTCGGGCTCTGTGGTAGACAAATGACTGTGCGCCACACATTAATCACATTGAGACTGTCTAGAAACAGATAAAAAAAAAAATTCATTTCTTTTCTTGATTTTCTCTTCCTGTTCTTCTCCACCTTCTGCTAAATGATTAATTTCAATTCATGATTTAACCGTCTCGGTTTTTCTTCACATTGCAGCGCTTGTCCTCTTTTCCTTTTGAGCTCTAGTACAAGTCCTTCATGATCTCTTGCAGCAAAGGGTGTAGGAGCATATCCACCTCGGTCTGCTTCAGCAGCTCGATGAGGTGCACGTGGTCAGTGACTATCTGACGCAGGTCCGTCATCTTCTGGAGCAGCTTGGCAAACAGCTGCAGGGAGTCTGGATGGCTGAGCTTCAGTTGCAGCTCCAGCGAATGGAGCACCGTCTCCTGAAGCTGCTCGATGGGCTTCACGTTCAGCAGGCCGGGCCGGTCTGGACGGGACGGGGCGCAGAGACACAGGGGATCAATTAGTAACAGACCTCACACATGGAGTTCACCTCCATGTAATTTCATCCCTATGTAATGTGAAAGTCTCAGAAGTTTCTTGGAGAACATTAATTCATAAAAAACCTCACAAAGACCAAGGGACACACCAGACAGGTTAGAAAAAATGTTGTAGGGAAAGTTAAAGCAGGGTTAGGATATGAGGTAATACATTTTAAGCATCCCATGGTGTAATGCTCTGCATAGTTAGGCTATTTAGCTGCCAATTTATGATTTAATGCACCTTGCTGTGTTTCCTTAGGTAGAGAAAATTTTAACCAATTTGAACTTGGCTGCATTGTTGATAAGTCGGATAAATTGGATTGTATGTATGATTGGATTGAATTGTTTTTTTTTTTTTTGTTTTTTTTTGTAAAGTGAATTAAGGTGGAGTGTTGTGAGTTGGCACAATATAGATAAACTGAATTGAAGACATAAAACATGGAGTCCTAAATGTAGTGAAATCAGTTCTTATTAGCGAGATGGTTTTCTGTTTTGTACAAAAATCTGCTTATTAAGCCATAATCAGTCATTTAAGTTAATAATTAGCTCATTGTTGGATTTTAATCTTAATAATGTTCAAAGTCAGGCTTTTATCAAGTAGATCTGCAATAATAATCAGCAAGACTGGACAAACTCATAAGGCTCTGTTCAGATATGAGAGATTGCCTAATTACACATGAGTAAAACGCTTTGACTTCCTGATGTTTGCTTCTAAGAAACTCAACTCATAAGTGTGAGGATGGAAGACCAAAAGTTTCACGCCTTTTCCCACCAATACTTTTCCTTTTACTCTAAATCTTCACAGCTAGTACAGAAACGTGCACAAGTGGGAGCTGCGTGATTGTTGTTCACTCCTGTGGTCGTCTCTGAAACCTCACCTCTCTTGACGTTTCTCCCTCATCACAAGTGCAACTTTTGCAGTTATTGATCCCTGACTCTTGTGATGCAGTGTTTTATTTATTCTGGCTTGAAACACATTCTTTTACCTTTAAAAGTAAAAGAAAGGTAAAAGTACCTCAATAAACGGGTTAAGGCTGTCCAACGATAACATGTTTATCACTAACGGATGATAAGATGTGGACAGGAGATACCTGAGGTCTTTGTGTGGACATAACGTCTTTTTTTTCAATAAAAAGAAACATTTTCACTGGCAGTAAATGGAAGATAAATATTACATTTAAGACATTTTTGCATAGAGATGAAATAAATGAATTGGGGTATTACATACAATTTTGAAACATATTGTTTTAACAGGAAGTGGTTTGCTTCGCTTTGGTGTAAAAGAGATTTGGCTTTAGTGGTTTTAATGGCAGTGGTGTGATGATTTATAGTTTTGTTTTGGGCGCAGCAAGTTTAGAAATTGCCCCCTGCTTCCGCGATTTGCATCAGACTCAAAAAAACCCCCTAAAAAACCCCCTAAAATTGCACAACTTAAAAAAAAATCATTAGACATCCTATTAGATAATAACATTCCCTGACAAATAGTGAACACTCACCCCCACTGAGGATAATAACAGCCAAAAACAGCGCCATGTCGCTGTCGTCCAGCTCCAGCGTGTTGAACTTGACTCCGAACTCAAACTTTGGCTCCATCATCTGACAGAAAGGTTTCCTGAGACTCTTGAGGAACTCCCGCGTCATGAAGATCTGTCCGTAGGAGATCAGGGTGCCATCCTTGTTCATCAGAGGCGACATCATGATGATCAAAACTTCAATCACTCCGTATTTCAGCAACGTCACCTGGACAAAAATATCTACTGGTTAAAAGGAAGCTCTGAAGATGGGTGAGATATTTGAAAACATGTATAGGATGCAACAAAATCATAGATTTTTTTTAATGGAAGCCATAGACTAATAGAGTATTCTTTTTATTAGTTTCTACATCTTAATCGTATTTCTCACAAAGAAACTCTCAACGTCAGCAACCTTCAGAATTTTTAACAGTGTTGCTGAAACTGGCAGCAGTTTAATCAACCAAGGTGTAATTTGAAAAGCTTTAATTCAATAAAGTGTTTCATTCAATACGAATCCACTTGTAGTAGAGAGATCCACTTATCCACCCTTTGACCATGAGTTGTGCTTTGACAATACAGGGATTAGTAGTAATTATTGCTTTTTATCTGCATTGTGTGTGATCACATTTGTATAATTTCTCTGAGTCTCCTCCCAGTGGGATGTGCCCGTTACATGACTGAACTTTTCACCCTATTGATAAGGGATTCATGCACACTTGTAAACACTTGTATCTGTAATCTCGTTCTTTCTAACCAGCGCATGTGACCAGACTCAGCCTCTCTCTTCACCACGAAGGGCCAGTAAAGTACTCGCGTCACTGCTGCCACCACACCAATTCCCCTCTTCCTCTCTGTTTTTTCCTCATTCTTGAATGAGAACCTTAGACACTTGAACTCCTCAACTTGTGCAGGATGTCTTCTCTGACATCTTGAAAAGGCACTTTACCCTTTTCTGACTCAAGACTATACACTAGAGGTGATGATTTTCATCCCAGCAAACTCCCATGCACCCTCAAAGACCCCGAAGAGGGTGTGTATTGTCCCAATTTTTTTACATTTATTCCTTCATTTACTGTTTGGTTTTTGGTTCTGGATCTCTCATCACTCCACCCTCAGCAAATATGTAAGAGGTCTTTGTTACAATAACCCTGTGGTACAGCTTGCTCCATGCTCTCCTACTCTGTACTTTATTTGTTTTTTTTTTGACTCTCAAAAATGGCTCTTAAAGGGGTGGTATGTATTTTCCATGCACATAGTGCACAATCAAGTGTTACCTTCAGTTGTTATAAAAATTTAAATTGAGATTCTGTCTCTTTAAGTAGCTCCTGCTCTTTCCAACACTCCATTATGCCATTTATAACTGTTCTGCTCATTGGAAGTTATGTTTCTGATAAAGGAATAACATTATAACATGACCCAAAACTCAAAAACATCCAGTTTACCCAAAGGTTTTTTTTCTCTTACTTGATCATTGAGATCCAGATCGATGAATCCTGGAATGCTCTTTGCAAATTCTGTCACTTCTCTTACTGCTTCTGCAGAGCGTGACTGACAGCTTTTGAAGAAACGTAGCTCTGCCCCATCAGGTGTCAGTCCGTTGATTCCCGTTCCCAGAGCTCCATAATCTGACCCTGAGTGGGCTCCTGGGATTCCTGAAACCGTGAGGATATGGAATACAAATCTGAAAAAGCTCTAGAACACAATCCTATGACTAAGAAATTAACCAGAACTAGCAGACTTTGTCTCAGATGTATAACAGTGCATGAAGTACACCCAACATTATTAATACTACTGGCAAATTTGAAGATTTAAAATAAACTTTTATTCCTAACAAAATCTTTCGTTTGATAATGACTATCAAGATTTTGGACTGGCCCAGTTTAAATCCAGATTTGAGCCTAATAGATAATCTGTGGAGATTAGGGTGATGGCATGGAAACCCGTCAAAATAAAAAACTTGAAGGTCAATATCAGAGCTAAGTCATTACAACACCAGTAGAAACATACAGAAAAATGGTCAATAAATAAATATTTGTCCATTGGTAATTGAAATAAATTGTTTTATTTTACTTTTAGAGGCATTCTTGGGTGATTTCCTATCAGAATCAAACATCATGGGTGACTAAAAACAACTTAAAATCTTTATTTACCTGGTCTATGAATAATAGTAGGCATTAATGTAGGGCAAAAATCTGCCTAATTTTAGTTTCTTTATTGTTGTGTTTGTAAAGCTGACTATCTTTGGATCTCTTGTCTTTTCTAACCAATGTGAAAATGAGCTTATGGTTTCCACGCCTATTCTTAGCTGCGAGTCAATGAAGCATTTATTTAGGCTTTAGGTAGTTAAATATAAACATGAAAAAGACTTGAAAGAGCTCGTTCAAATTTAACTTTAAACTCAAAATATTTAAGAAATATGTGACTTGTTGAATGCAAAGAGTTAATGTTTATAAGAAAAGTTCTTGTGATTCACTAAAATTGCTTGCAGACAATAAACTCAATCCAAAGAAATATTTTCTAAATTACAAAACTAATATATATATATATATATATATATATATATATATATATATATATATATATATATATATATATATATATATATATATATATATATATATATATATATATATATATATATATATATATAAAATTGTACTTTTATTCAACCATCTAAAAATCTAGATTGTGGCTTTACTGACCTCCAGCTGTAACGGTGGACATCTGCTGTTGCTCCCGGGATGGAATCTGCCTACAGTTGATGAACTGCTCCCCTTCTATTAGAGACTTCATGTCATGAATGATGAAAGGCTGCACACACACACACACACGCACACACACACGCACACACACACACACACACACACACACACAGAAGATTTTTGTAATTGTAAGAGCATTCCACCTGTTTTCATTCACTAAAAGCAGTTCAATGTTTTACTTTCAGTTTGCAGTGGTTATGTAAAACCTAATAATGTTCAGCCTGGAGACATAAAGCAGGTGAATCAGGGGATACAACAGTAATGTTCCAGATGCAACAACACCACTTCAACTGTGTTCTCTGCTGACTTGTGCTTTCCTGTTCCCTTTGTCATTTTTTTTGTTTTTCATAACTTCACACATGGAAGTAAATATAATCATTGCAATCTGAAATCCTGAACAAAATGAAAAAAGCAAAAATATCACATTTGTCATTTAAACAGAACCAAAACACATTTAGATAAAGGAAATTTAGCTTTTTTCTTGTCTCTTATTTTAGTAGTCCTGTAGTCCTGCATTGATGTTTTTTAATATTAATATATTTTTTGGTGGATTCAATCATTGTTCTAATGAAAGCGATTCAACAAAACACACAATTGTCTGGTAAGAGGTAGCCATCCTTAGCCGTCAGCATGACCTTATCACGGATATGTTGAGCCACCCTCTCATACTGTCTACTTTTGTGGTTTTCTACAAAAAAAAAAAAAAAAAAAGAAACACCGAAAAAAATCCCTCTTTGTTTCCTTACTGCAGAAAAACATTATCAAACAGCAACTAATATCTCAACCTTGGATGCTAAAAAAAATGTAAATATTCCACAAAAGCTAAAATCATTTACTAATAATTTGTTTTAGGAGGTACGCAATGATTTCGTAAATGAGCAAGGCGTGCTTCAAACAAAATGCTGAGCCAGTGTCATTTGGCGGCTATGGCTGAGGCGAACAGTCATAACAAGCTGAACAAAAAGATGCCGAGCAACCTTGAGGACATCAGAATTTACCAGCAGAAGAAAATCTTAGAGTTGCTGCAAATAGTAGTATATGGCAACCAACCATATGTTGGACAATGAGGTGCCAGAAATAACAAACAACTGAAGAAAATGTAAGAAATAAAAAAGATAAAATCTGAGATTATTTTTTTGACAAATTTCTTACATTTTGATGTGCCATTTTATAAATGTTTCAGTAAATTAAATTGTCAGCATTAAAACTGTCATGGCATACAGTAAAAAACAAAAAAAAAAAACCTGTTTGTTTCCCAGTCCAACCACCTGTCAGAGATTTTATGACAGCCAGAGCATGTAGAAACCAGTTGAACCACATCCCCTGTCAAAACAACAACAAAACCCTGCAAAGTGTCCATATGAATGCGGTATTGTGACACAACAAAAATAATGCTTGATATGTTTGCATGTGCACCTTGGAAAGTTGAACATTTCCTTAATTCAAAGTTTTTAAATGCAGAATTTCACATTTTTATTTTGTGCAACAATTGCCAGAAGGCAGAGCAGACGTGACAGAAACTGGTTCAGCAGCTCAGATTAGAACAGAGCAGGAATGCACAACGACTGGACGTAAACTTAAAAATACAAGTAGTTCATAACTTAAAGACTTTTGACAGAACTTGGTAATGAAGCTAATAAAGATTTATTCTCCATCATGTTTGTTCTTTTTACATATTTCATAAAGCTGTCAAATTGGCAGTGGTGTCTTAATGTGACTGATGTTACGGATAGATAAAAGTAGAACGGAAATCGGCCAGCCGTTCTTACCACTTTTTCTCCCGTCTTCCCAGAAAGGATTGCCCTGGCCTTGGCTTTGGTAAGGGGGAAATACTTCAGATAGGCTTCGTACAGATGCCGGGCCAGAGCCCTTAGATCTGCAGCCTCCGGGTGCATGTGCTCCATGTCAGACGAGAACTCAGCCAACAGCTTCTCCTTCTCCGCCTGAGGCATTCGGCCAAAACGAATGGCTGGGAAAGAAAGCAGAAATGTATGTTAGCGCATGTAGAAAACAAGTATTCAGAACATTAAACACTCTGTCCACTATTTTATTTGAAAGGAAAATAGAAAGAAATATCCAAGTTATGAGAGTGCAAATGCAAATATCTGCAAAAAGTGAATACGAAAAGAGCACTCTGCATTTAAGCTGCAGATCCCCTACCTTTGTTAGCAGACTGAAATTTGTATTTTTTTCAGTAAGTGCTAACAGTGCTTTCAGATTTAAAAAAAAAAAACTGTCTGAAATGATTCAGAAATGAACTGCATTTGTGCTAAAAATGCTATACTGACCTTATTTCATTTCTTCCATTTAAGAAATACAGAAACACAGAAACTTTACTTTAAAAAGCCTTCTCCTTTAAATTTGGCTTCTGTTCTTAGATTCCTAAATAAATATCCAAGTGTGTTGTTGCTCAGATCTGTTCAGGTTTGTTTGATGGGTTTGTTGGAAGAGCACTGCTGGATCGATTGTCTGTTAAAACTAATCTTGTCCAGTTTCAAAACATAACAACAGACCTGATGTCAACGCATTTAATTAAACCTAGAAACAGGAAAACCAATGTGTGATTACTATCAGGCTGCATCCAGACATGAGTTAGCAGACTGAGGTAACTGCTCAGACATTTTCTATAAATAAGTTTCACTGTCTATGCCAGAGAAGGGATAGATCGACTGTTTAAAAGCACATGATAAATGATCCTGCTGAGTTTTTATGAGGTGTGTCTTGTGATGCATTTCAACATGTTCTGCACCTTGATAATGCATTGGTGATTAGGTTTAAACAGTTCACTGAAAGACCTACACTTATCTAATCTTATTTCCCCTCCCCTTTCCTTCTGCCACTGCAGGTGGCATTACAACCGACATTTAAAACCAAAACAGCTGAACAAAGGAGCCCTGATTGAGTTTCATTCACAAAATAAGTCCTATTTTGCGGATAACCAGCTTTTGTATCATGGGTGAGTCTGCAGAATTAGCCATTAAAAATGCCCCATTATCTATAATGTCACAACAACAATAACTTCAACAACAATAACAGTAGTATAAATTTATGTTAATGTTTTTTTTTTTTAAGTTTAAAAAGATGTTTTACTTTTCATAAAGCCTAATCAGAAGGAGGTGAAATTTAATGCCATGCCGTGAGAAAGTCGAGACGTTCCATTAAAGTTGGAAATCATTAATTATCCCTCGGCTCAATTTAGACATGAACCATTCTGCTGCAGCTTTATGCAATTGTGAAACGCCGAGTGTGTGGTTGATGCCCACCTTGGGCAAATCAACATGAAACCAAAGCGGACTTGCGTCTCTCTGTGCAACGAGCCTGAGACAGTGACACAGCATACTGGAGAAACCAGTTGAAACTACAGGCTCAGAGATGTCAATCATTGATAAAACAAACGCCAACGCTGTGGCACATTTTCAAAGCTGCTGATATGTTGTTAAGTAATGCGCGGAGGATATGAACAAAAGCAGAGAGAAACGTGCTAGCAACTGGTAGGATGAAAACAAACAAAGTAATTAAGGTGTGATAGAAGAATGTCTGGCAGGTTTTCTGTTAAATCCTGAAACCATGAGTGCTTCATTTGACACCTGACGTTTGTTACAGTAAATGCCTGACATTTTTTTTCTCAAAAAGTCACTTCCATGGAACAGGAAGAATAGATCATGAGAAAAACAATATCTTGCACAAACAAAATTCCTTTTAGAATTCATTAAAAACAATCCTGATTGACACTTTGAGGATGAAGCTCCTTTCTACTGAGTGAAGGCGTCAAGCTCAAAATGTCGTCAAACCAAAATCCCCGCATAGTCTGAGGGAGCAGATATAAAACTTGAGGGGCTTAATTTTTCCTGACTGTTCTATCTTCTTTCTAGAACAAGAGTTGTTTGTCTGGACTCATTTTAAGAGCAGCTAAAGCCATGCTAATTCAAAGGCGATTTCCTTAAGTTCTTTTAAATATTAAAGATTATTGGCTTTTGATGATTTCCATCATTTAGTTTATAATTTATTATTTTAATCATGTTTATTTTATATTTTCTCTTTGTGAATTGCATATATGTTGAAGGTACCATGTAAATAAAACTCATTTACTATTTACAAAGCAGGAGAGGAATAAAAGAAACTTTTGAATGGGATGAAAACATTCACATTTGATGATTTTGTCTTTAGTCAATGAGTAATTATTCTCATTTTAATAGAGTTCATAGTTCACCAGCATCTGCAACGCTATGTTGAGCAGCAATAAATGTTCATTTGTGAACACGTCTCACCTGTAGCTGCCAGCAGAGGTCAAATTTTTACTTCCATTCTTTGAATTATAGTAAAAATACAAAACCAAAGGACTCTCAGAATTAATTAAAAGCCTGGCTGGATTTCACTTTTTCACTCTTGAAACTTTCATGACTTTAAGAATGCATACAACTCAAGCTACAGTTAAGAGGGGATTTCATGCACGCTCATGTATTCTGCATGCAAGACATTCAGCAGGGTGTGCAAATGTGTACAGGCGGTTTAACTAAAGTATGAGGTATTGCTCTGGTAGGTTTACAAAAGGTTGTCGTCGTTTCATAGTAAAACGAGTTGCTAATAATCCTTAGATCTCACCAGAGGTTAAAGAGTCAAGCGGTTGAGGTTGGCCCACCCTAACAGGTGCGACAAAATGGACAAGAGAATTGGGGAAATGACACTCGAGCACACCCGAGTGAGCTCATACAGTCACCAAACACACGTGAGGAGGTGGAGTCAGTCAAGCCTCAGTGACCAACAATGGCTTCTGAAATAAAAAGCAGCAACTAAACAGTGGTGGGTGAGGGACGAGATTACACCGTTCAGCCCTGTTTTCACGTTGCATTTTTGCTGTGGATCCAAGTTTTGTAACAATAATTTCACGTAGTTAAAATAAAACTAAATGTGTTAACAGAAAGAAGCAGAAAGAATAATCAGGATTTTGGTGAACTTGTTGATAAGCTTGTGTTAAATTAAGCATGCACGGCTTGGCTTTTATTTTTTTTTACCTAAAAAGATAACATGCATTAAACAATCAAAACGCTCAAGATGGCCAGAGCGGATTTACTATGCTTCATTGAACAAGTTAGAATAGGATTTTGGGCTATACAGAACATGCTTGTTACAGTTTTTGTAGAAAATAATTCTCAGATGAGATTTCATTTTTGCTCACTATTTTGAGCTCCTTTCAGAATGATCTGATACTTAAAGACACTTTAACTTTTCTTCTGGAGACTAAGACCGACCACCGATAAAGAGGGACCAGTTCACTCTTTTCTGCCTACATTCTCGACACATCATCATTGTTTTTACAAATAGAGTGTCAGGGAGATTTCCTTAAACAAACAACTCCCCAGGAAGGTGATGACAATCTGGAGCACATATTTGCAGCTGAAGCAGCACGAATATAAAAGCTGCACCAGGCACCTCAAGAGACTTACCTGTGTTTATTTAAAAAGTCTTGCCACTTGGTCATGAAAACCCAGAAAGGAAAAATTTAACACACTGGTAGGTATTTGGAGTTAGGTGTTGACCACAGCCTCATTTTTGATCACCTTTAAAAGGTATCAGGTACACGGAACCAGCAACGCGAACTAAGACATGATGCAAAGTCTGCGATGAAAACCCGAGACCACAGAAGAAGCTAGTGGCAAGATATAGGGCAGTGGGGTGACAAGCTACCGACCTTGAAGACTAAAATGTGCAGCAGTGTGGCCAACAGTGTGCACTCTGTTCTCAGGGGGGCATCTGGGGCAAGAGGAGTTGTGTAGAGACACTTTCTAGACCACAACATCAACAAAGATCTGACTTTTTCGACCTAAAAGTTAATTTTTTTTACAGTCAACACATAACTGGGTTTGGTTCCTTAGAGCCATTGTTAGCAGAAATAATTTAAAGTTGCCATTTTCTGTATGACTTCAGTCTCTTATTACTGCGGAGGAATTTTGCCCTTTACTTCTGCAAAACTTTGCTTCAGTTTCTTTCCATCTTTGTGGAAATGTGTTTGTGCACCATTTTGTTAAGATGCTACCACAATATTTCAACAGGGTGACCACCCGGATTTTGACCCAGTCCATGCTTTAAATTGCAAATTCTCAGAATTACTTTCCATAATTGTGTTGTAGATTAGCTGCTATGTTTGATATCATGTTGCCTGCTACTGTTGCATGGCTCAGTTTGGGCCCTATTGAACGGCCTAAGCTGGGGTGAATTTGCTGGTATCTTCACTCCTGGGAAGATTTGGTTTCTCTCCTAAATGTTTTAGCAGAAACATTTACTATTTTATAATAATCTCTACTTCATACTTTATCTCTACTTTATATTTCATAATAATCTCTTTAGAATGATGGACTGCAATTTGTTTGGACATTGCCTTCTTGCCCTTTCCAGATTGATTATTAGCAGCTATAATTGCTTCTCTAAGATCACTGCTGATATATTTCTTCTCTGAGATTATGTTGTTACACACCTGTAAACTATGAACCAGCAAACTGCCCAAACTTCTCCTTTTATAGAGACGGTGACACTTGCTGATAATCAGCGCACTGAGTGCATTTGATTAGCAGAACCTGTTGCTACTTTCAAATCCTATGAAAACAGAGAGTTTGCACTCAGCTTTTCCTTTCATGCACCATTATTCTTCCATGAACGGATAGAGTTAAGAATAAAAAAGCACAGATATCCCAATCTTACCGTTGTGTGACATCCCAACGTTGAGGCACTTCTGGAAACGGCAGTATTGACATTTGTTGCGTGACTTCTTGTGAATGCGACAGTGGAGATCACAGTGATCGTACACCAGCTTTAGCCTGATTGTGCGTCTGAAGAAACCCTGTGAGGCGAAAAAAAGGACAGTCAATGCAAATCCAGTGGACACGCTTTGTTAACTTGTAGGACCAAAGTGCAGTAAATTTATCAATAAGAAAGGTAAAAAAAATATTGTTTCTCAAGCCAAAATGTCAGCTTTTCTGACACCATGTTTAAACTTGAGATACATCAATGTAAAGTAAACACATGCTTTTATTGTTTGATCTGATGGAAAATAAATCTTAATGCCCACAATTTTATGTAAAAAAAAGAGTAGACTGTATTCCAAGGTGTACTTTTATACGTTTAACCTTAGAACCAGAAAAGTCATAAGATCTGCTCTTATCTCAGCAATTAAGTTTCCTGCCACGGTCAAACTCCCAATGCACACACATTGCCAAACATATTCTGAAGACAGTTTTTGTTTCCTTAATATGAACTCAGCAAACAGATAAGTCGAGTAGGATCAACAATAAACCCAACAAAACCTTAAAGCTGCACTGAAAATGTGATGTGCGTTTAGAAACTCCCTGCTGAGTTCTTTGGGAATGCTTGTCCGTTTTGACATCTACACCACGATCCAGATGTTCCTTGTTTAATCGCAGGTTATTTAGAGAAGGAGGAAGTTAAAGGGGGTCAAGCCTCCGCCTCAATAAAGAATGTTTTCTATTTTGAAACAATTAAGGGATTGCCTGCTTGGCTGACCCCCTTCTTCTGGTGAGTGTCCCCTGAGACTTCAGCAGAACAATAACTGCTGTAACTCACTTTCATTCAGGCCAGAAAGTTATGACATGATGGAGTGACAGAAAGACACAAACCCCCTTGTGCAGCCACAGAACTAACAGTGTCAAAAACGAGCAAATGCAAACATAGGCGCCTGGTTATTGAAATGTATTAAGCAATCCTCCACCCCCACATCACAGCATTCAATCCCAGAGGGCCTAAAAAAATCCTACCAGAAGAAAGAAATACGGTTTTCTGTTGATTAATATGTGTCTCACAGATATGAAATATTCATCGAACAGCTCATGAGACAAATTGGTCTAATTTGGCAGCATGGCTGTCTTTCCTCAGTGGCAGACATCCTGAGTTTGAACCTCCGTAAAACCTTTTTGAAATTTTTGTTCTGTTGGTTCTAATCTAATTACACCAATAGAAAGAGATTGCATTGTTGTAAAACACTGTTTCAATAATCAACAGGTAATGCATGTCGCTGAGCAGAAGTGACTCTGTTGTAGATTATCAACTGGCCTAAACTGCTTTCAGCCCACACCTGCAATACTGCAAAAGGTTTTCTACTGTATTTTATCTGATTTAAGGTGAGTGATAAATGTGGCAGTGATAAAAGTGCAGCTATAACACTGATACAAATTCTGTTGATGTTACCTTTCGCCTTCATGGCAGTAAACTGACTGAAGAGATGATTGACATGACAGTGGGATTAAAATTGAAAATGTATTTGTCATTTTTATTTTTTGCTGGGTAGTTTAAAAAAAATAATGCAAATTAAGTGGAAATGTGTCTGACTGTGAGACTGCAGGGAGAAATAGGGGAGCAAAAACGTGTTTGCTCTCTAAATTTATTTATCTTTTGCTTCTACAAAAATCAAAATCAAAGTCTGTCGAGCTCAGAGTACATTGTGTATTATGAAGCTTAACAAAACACAAACTTTTAAGTATTTAAAAAAATATGTATATATTATAATAGGAATGCCAAATATCAAGCAAAAGGGTTAATGGTGAAGAAACTGTTAAATGTTAAAGTGAGCCCAACAAAAAAATGATTGGTGAAAAAACAAAGCTTTCCAAATGTTATTAAACAGAAAGACTATTTGAGATTGAAGAATGAGATCCAAAAAAAATGAAAAGGGAGCTTAACCTCTAAAAATTGTCCAGAATGTGAAACGTAACGGCACAACGTTTCAAAGTAGCAACGTCTTTGCAACTCAGTGCATCACAGCATAATCCTCCTACAGGGCATCACTCGCACAAACAATGGCTGATGTGGGGAGATGTAGAGATAACAATAATTCACAAAGAACATCTTTCATAAAACCCACATGCCAAAAGTACAGTATAAGACTTATCTAAACCACATGAGGTTTTGACATCTGTGGACTGCTCTTTCAGTAGCCCCTTCAGATAGTGTTAATCTAACTCCATTAAATGGTTTTTAAAACAATGAGTTCTTAGTTGAAACTTGGTTGTTTGTTTGAAAACGCAGGTGTTTAGATTAAACAGGATGTGGGGTCTTTGTTGCTCACTCTGACTGATGCTCAAGACCATCTTTGAAGAAGGGAACCCCCTCAAAGACGTTCCGACTGACAGAAGTAGCTGAGTTGATTGTTTGGATATGTCATTTTTACATACAAATTGTTGACTTATACATACTAAAATATATCATTTTTATTTTAATGTTAAAACACATCCCAATTTAATTTGTAGCTGATAATGATGACCTGTACCACACACCGACCAAACGCCTTAAAGTTTCATTCAAATCAATCGGAGCAAGCAGTGGATTTGTAGTACAACAGTTTGTTGTACTAAATGTTAAAGTACAACACCATTTAAAACAAAAATGAATAACGTTCTCATGTTGTTAGTCAAAATTTGTATTTTGTCTTAATATTAGATGACTTAATGGCTTTGCTTTTGTGGGATTTACATTTTTCTGCCTTAAAGTAAATCCTGACATTTAGCAAGGAACAAGAAATATATATTGGTGTGTAGCAATAAAAAGGGATTTTTGTAAAGATGGATTAAAAAAAATAAATAAAAATTAGCTCACAGGTACATATAGATTTTAGTACACTCTTACATGCCTTTCATGTAAGTTTCACTTTAAACCTGTGAAACCTTCTTGGAACCAAAGTATAAGGTGAGTACCAAGTACTACTGCTGAAACTGAAAATCCTTCTCATTTATGCTTGGAACATAGTGTCACAATTTATAGTTCAGCTTCCTATAATGTCAAAATATTTCAAAGAAAATGGAAATATGTCTGACACTTCACCCACACTCTATCAGTTATTTATACTCCTTACAGACAGCACAGACAGACACACCGACAGAAAGTTGAAGGGCTGGCTCGTTGTACGCAGAGGCAGATGCCGGTGTTGAGTGGAAAAATGCATGGGGCTTGTGGTTAGAGTGACAGACATCAGAAAGATAGAAAAATGCCCACTTCTCTCTGGGCATAATACAATTATTTATTCCACCGACATATGGCAGATAACACGGTGACACAGAAAAAGGAAGCGACCAGCACAGAAGCAGCTTAGAGAATCAGAGACAACAACTGTGACACTGGTTAACATTTCCTGGCAGTATTCTGAGGTTTTCTGACTGTCAGGGTTTTTTTTTTTTTTTTTTTTTTTCTCAACCGAGGCATTACCTTTTGAAACAAGCAATAAATAATTTGTTTGCTGGTGTGGACTTGAATTGACTTCAGAGTTACAGAGAGGATTTATTAAAGTATGGAAAATAAGCTATCCAAAACAAACTGGCTCTATGTGTAAATATGCCTCCCCCTCCCCTTACTAAATCATGAATTAACAGTGATTAAACACAGGCTGAATTAAATTTAACCAGACAAATTAGCCCTGATTACAGACAGGCTTGTAGAATCAAGAAATCACTTAAGTAGAACCACTCTGATTAAAGCAAGTAGACTAAAAGATCCTGAGAAGCAACACATCATGCTCTTATATGAACCCCAGCAAAGAAAAGTGAGAGCAATTCTGTAAAAAGGAAGAAAATATTTAATAGTGGAGAACCTTTCCAGAAGAGTAAGGCCTACCAGAACTACTCCGAGTGTTTCACTGCTGACTCACACAGGAGGTCAGGAAATGAACTTTGGAAAAAAGTAAGTAATTCAGGTCTTACCCGTCTCCGCTAAGATTGGTGTTCATAATTACAGAAAAACAAAGACTTGGAAAAATGATATCTATTGCAAAGGGGGAGTTTGAAGGCCAAATCACTGCTGACTAAAGAACATTAAGGCCCAAATTTCATCTTAAAATTCCCCATACATATGGCGAAATATTTCCTGAACTATTAAGACAGTGGTTTAACTCTTTGAAAAGTGTCGGTCTGTTACATTCAATATAAAACTAGCTGCATTTTAAACAGAAGGCCATAGCTAAAGTTAACCATGGTGATGGTCATGTGACAGTCTGGTGCTGCTTTATTGCATTAGGACCTGGACAACTTGGAAGAACTGATAGATCCTGCAATTCGAAATCATGCTGCTGGTAACAATGACATGAAACAACTTGCATGCTTTGTTATTGAAACTTAGGTACTAACTAGAGGTTTCCTATTAGAAACATGTAAAGTTTTTCACTTAAGAAAGATAGAAATAATCTTTAGAATCAGTTTTCTCGTTTCTCGACTGGTTATGTCATTCATGATAAGCATAATTCACCTTCAAACCTATCAATGCTGTTTATCACTCTGCTTTAAGATTAATCTCTGGAGGAAGCCCACAGCAGGACGTGCTACATTAACCAACTTTATTGCCAGCTGCTCCTGTTGGATGCAACCAGCACTTCCACGTATTTCCCAACAAGCCAATTCCAAATTCTTCAAACATGCTTACCTGGAATTTTACTGATAAAAAAATTAACCACAATCATGGCTATAAATATTAGTACAGATACACTTCATACCTGGAATATTCAACAACTGAATTTCTTTCTCAGTAAAAAAAAAAAACACTCATGTTATAGAAAAGAGTTGCATGACAGAAGAGAAGCGATTATGAAACTGTAGAGCACCATGAGACAGGAAACCCACTACAAAGAGTCAGTGCTGATTAATTTTTGGATCATTTCAGGTGGTGTTTGTCCATTGCTAATTTCTGGATATATAATTTTAGTTTCTGTCATTTTATACTAATAGTTTATATTTTATGGGGTCTTGAACTGATTCTTTAAAGAAAAGAAAGTCCCTTAAATTCATTATTGAAGATAACAAGGCATGTGTATCTCAAAAAATGATCACATCCTTGGAATAATATACTCGTATGTAGACAGTGTTATGCATTTCAGTTTATTTTGAAACCCAAAATTATATTTTTAAAAAATTTGAATGTTACAGAAAGCCTTTAGAACACTGTCAATAAGAAATCATCCCCCTACTGAACAGCATATCCATGCACTGTACAGTATGAACACTCAGTACTTGCTCGGGGTTCCTTTTGCATGAATTACTGCGTCAGTGACACAGAGACGATCAGCCAGTGGTTCTGCTGAGGTTTGAAGGAAACCAAGGTAGCTATAATAGTGGCCTTCAGCTCATCTACGCTGCTGGTTCTGGTGACTCTCATCTCGTGTAAACATACCTGAATACAACTCTGTGAACAGCAACTTCTTTAGCAATATTGTTTTTTATGGCTACCCTCATTGACTATCTGAGAACTGTCAAGTCAGCGGTCTCCTCCAGGTTTCTATAGGCCATAAAATAGAATCAGTGTTTTTATTCGTGCCGAGTTATGCTCTACTTTTCTGATAATCAAAATGAGTTGAGTTTTCATCAGTTTGTGCCAGACTTATCTGATTAAAATGGATCGCTATGTCTGTGAATTTAATTCACATTTTGAATTAAATTACCCTGCCAATGATTTTTTTCTTTTATTTATTGAGAAAAATCTTTATTCAAAGAGACACCTTTGATTAATTAATATACCTGCCATTTACTGTATCTTTTCAGGCCTACCTTGCAGCCCTCACAGGCATGGACCCCATAGTGAAACCCCGAGGCTTTGTCTCCGCACACGCGACACTCGATGTTCAACGCTGAAGCTGATGCATCGTCTGGGAACTTGGAGAACAAAGGGTTGTCAGAGTACTGTGGAGGTGACTCTGGTTCCATCTTAATTGGGTCTAAAAGAGGAAAAAAAAACACATTTCAAATTTATGACTATTGATCATTTAGTTGCTTCAACCAGCAGTAGCTTTCTATTCTACTCTTCGAATCTACAAAATTTTTAATCGGAGCAAATTAAGCTGAACTTACTGTGCGTCTCCATCTCTGTCCTGTAGCTGTGCATGTTTGTGTAGTCCATGTTCGTCAGGTGTTCTTCACTGAGCGGAGGACTGATGTCGTAGGCCAAGCCGGCAGATGAGATGGAGGATACAAGCGG
Organism: Poecilia mexicana; assembly: GCF_051168715.1. Classification (NCBI taxonomy): domain Eukaryota; kingdom Metazoa; phylum Chordata; class Actinopteri; order Cyprinodontiformes; family Poeciliidae; genus Poecilia; species Poecilia mexicana. The sequence goes on from NW_028263374.1 coordinate 19,862,726, forward strand.
GGGAGACAAGGAGGAAGGGATGGAGGAGGAGGAAACGGAGGCATAGTCTGACGTGGACAAATGTTTCATGTCGAGGTAGTGGGGGCTGTCGTCCAGCTCTGGCAGGTCCACTGTGCTCAGGCTGAAACCGACCGGCCACGCTAGGAGCTGCTGGGTGTCCACCATGTCTGTGGCGCAAACAGAAGAGATAAGAAAGCATTAAAAGATGCAACACAAACTACTCCTGATTACGTGAGTGTTTGTGGCTTTTCTAAAACACAACTGTTGAATAAAGACAGTGGAAATCTGAAGCAAAGAAGAAGATTAAGCATGCCTGTAAACTACAAGTCCACATACAGAATTCTGCTGAAGGTTAATCATTAAAAATGTCTCCTCGGAAAAGTTCAAAACATTAGGGCGTGCATGCACACTCCCATGCAAACACCATGAGGAGTACCCACAGTCCTCCCGCTTGCTCTTGAAGTATGTCTGTTATCATGCAAACAGGGAGGCAGACTGTGTCACGGGGAGAACAAGACGAACTCTGGCACTGAGGAACGTCTCCTCTGCTCAAAACACTGTCTTCCTCTCATGCTGTTTGGGTGCCTAGTGGTGCGATTGCCCAACTAAAGGACACGGAAAGGAGGCCAAGGATACATGACTTGATATAAGGCACAAAAAAATAACTGCCTTTTTTGAGCGCTAAAACATCTACGGACTTATTAAGACTTAAGAATTTTTCTTACTATATTCTCATTTTCTGAATACCTTCACTGTGAAAAATGGGAGGTACTTAGTAAACATCTGTATCTATTTATTATCTTTATTTAGATTCAGAACTAGTAGATAACTAAATTTATCAGCATCCCTTTTCATTACCACTGGTCTGCTCACCATAGTTACAACTTAGCTAGATTTGTTTTTGTTGGCACAGATCATTGAAGGTGTTTTCATCCAAAATGGACAGACATTGGCGGAAAAAAAGTCAGCCGAGATTATCAAAGTCCAACCAACCATCAGAGGGTACTAGCGTCCACATGAAAGCAAACCAAATAGAAAGCTTTACGCCCCGAGGGTAAGTTTGCCCAAGGCTGTGGTGTAATGCAACAATTTACAGCATGTTGGGAGATTGGGATTTTTGCTCTCGTCATCCTCTCAGCAAGTAAAGCACCATTAAATCAAGCACAGGCCAAATACAAAATATCAGCTAGATAAAAAAAATATTTTCAGTCAAATGTTAATAACGGATTTGATTAGCAATAAAGTTTTGTTCTTCCATGATCTAATGTATAGTGTATGACAAATGCATTCATAACCTTGCAACCTTTTTCCAATTTTTATTTGGATGTACATAATTGACTTATGTTCTTCAAACTGACTCTGGAGCTGCATATGGTCCTTAAGGCCCTTGACTGTGGTGCCGTAAGGTAATTTTATTTATATAGCACATTTTCAGCAACAAGGCGATTAAAAGTGTTTTACATGAATTAGAGGAAATACAAATACAACTGTGGTTCCTGAATAACCAAAAACCAAGAATTTACTAATGTTTATCAATACAAATGCATTAAAAAGTGTTTTTTCCTTTGCGTTTTTATGCAATTCATGCAAAAGAAAATTAACAAAAACATGACTAGAAATACAAAATGAATGTTTTCTTTTTTATTAAATAATTTGTTGTAAAAGGGCCACAAGAATATCCCATATGTGTTTGAATACTTATATGTAATGTTTTTATTTAAGGTAAAGTGCAATAAACTTTGTAAAATTATTTACAAAGTCACTGATTTTATTTCGAATAAATAAAAAAAAACAGAAAAGAGATCAGCAACTTTCACAAATAATCAATGGATCCATAGCTCTGTTCAGTGAATGTAACCTTTATAACCTGTACAGATTCTCAAAATAACCCCCAATCAACCATTCAGATACTGATTTGGAACGAAAACAAAGCAAAGAATGCTAATTATGCAACAGGACACAACAAAAATAGTAGGCTCAGATGGCACAGTAGCACCCGGTATGATAATGACTTCCACTGGCTCCAAAGATACTTGGCAAAACAACCCTGTGGAACAAACATCCTCTTCTCTCAAACACATATTGTTTCCTTTTCACTTGTTTTGAATGTGGCAGCAAAAAATCAGTGGGGTCCACTTAAAATTCACATGGGCTGAGGTATTGTTCGACTACAAGCAGAGGAATGGTATGTGCATAAGTGTGTGAAACTGATGACTATTAATACCCCGAAGAAACCTGGTTATTTTTCCTTTTGCTGGAGAGTTGCCAGCTGATGCAGAATTAAAATAGACTGAGGAAGAGACTGTTGAAGAGAGTGACTTGTGCTCTGCTTGGCATCGAGTTATTAGATGGAGAAAGAAATCCAGTGGGAAAGAGAGGAGCTCCAGAGGCAAAAGGCAAGAGAGATAAAGCAATGGGTGACAGAAAGCAAGTCCCTGGGCTGGTGGAAGGATTTAAGGATTTGAACTGCACTCTGGAGACTCTTAAGAAAACTCTCATCTGAGGAAATTCATGCTCTGTGTTCAGCACAACATGGGAAAAGAAAAAGGAAGGCGACTGCAGTGAAACAAAACTTTTTCAATTATGTCGTAACTGAGGGTGAAAACAAGTTCGGGCTCAAACTTCTCTTCGGAGGTTGTGCATCGAAACAGTGCCATGCAAAATCTTTTCAAGTTTGAATCTATGAGTATTGTGTAGGAAAACAAGTTGTCAGGCTAGATAAAAGGTGACAAATTATTAGTAAGGGGTGTTTGGTTTGTGTTGCCTTAGTAGAGGTGTGTTCATGTCAGCACGTGTGCAGGAGCTGCAGTGGTGTCTCCTGCCGCTTCTCGGTTTCCACGTGTCAAGGCTTGACTTCGAGGTAGACGTACAGTTTGGATAAATGCTTTCTATTATTTGGCACTTCAGTCGTGACACACTAATAGTGTTTAAACCCAAAAAGGCCAAGCAAGTCTGGCAGCCACAAGCTCCTTTCACTCTGTGTTTGTCTTAAAGGGTGAGTTTTCCAAGAAAGATATTTAAAAGGAGAACGCAGGTTTTCTTACTGTAAAGAATTACTGAAGTAGTTAAGGTAAATAATTTGCAGACACAAGCTGTTCTTCAAGTTGTTTAAGAGAGACTGTGCCACTGTCAACACAGCTGGAATGCAACCACTTTGGAAAAAAGAGGTGAAATCAAGGGAAATATGTGAAATCATCCCTAAGGAACAAAGTTGCAAAACCAATGTAATGTTCAAGATGCTCAGATTTCTTCACAACAGATATGGCTTTTTCCAAAATGGTCAGACACAAAGGAGCAGGATAAAATTACTCAACAGACTGCATAGTCCCTTTCAAAACAGTTCAAATCTTTCCAATTGTTTTTTACATTTCATAATGCTAAAACTAAAATGTCCAATGTATTTTATTCTGGTTTATAAAAGACCAGCACTGAGTAATAGTAACTTGTGCAAATACACGTATAAATGAAACATAGGAATACATAACTTTAGCATTTATAAAATTAGTAGAGTCTGCTATGTAAATAGTTCTCGGTATGAGCACAGCTCAGCTGTTCTGCGAAGGCCTCAAAGGTTTGGCTTCGGCTGTGAAGACCAAGGAACCCAGCATACACGTCGGAGATAAAGGAAACAATTGTGGAGAAGTTCAAAGGAGGGTTAGGTAATAAAACCATACCCTAAACTCTGAACTTCTAATGGTTTGTTCACACGGCAACAATAAAAAATTGTTGGTGGATTTTCAAAACCTTAGAGACAATAACAAGTTTGATCCTACAGTGTGTTGTGTATATCCATATGACAAAGACAGTCATATGATAGTTTTTCTCTTTATAACAGAGAAAAAACAAAACAAAAAGAGGTCTGCAAAGTCCACCATCCTTCTATTTCTGGTGCACCATGGCAGTTGTTTTGTCTTCTGTATTTGGGTTGCTTCTCAGTTTTTTCCTTACCTTACTTTCTGATTGGCTACATGTCACATTCAACAGACTCATTTGTCCTCGAGGAACACCTGGGATTTCTGGCCAAGACAATTCAACGTGCTCAATATCCCCAATTTGAGGGTAGAGCAGTCCCAACGTCCTTCCAAGCAGACTAGATCAGTTTTAAGATTACAACATTATCTTTACAGTCATCAAGGCATCCTTAACATTTATGGAAGGGAAAGAGTTGGTCAAAGATCAGCATAATACCAAAACCAAGAAATCAAATTTGACAGGAAAAAGCCAAGAGGCTAATGGTAACTCAGGAGGAGATACAAAGATTAACAGCTCAAGATGAAAGACCCTGTCAAAAAGACTATCAGTCCACAAACATGGGCCTTATACAAAACCCACATTTTGTATAAAGCTCTGGTCAAATGAAAACAACTTTTAAGGTTTTTGTCCCTCATGACACACTATGTGAGTGTGCAACGCTAACACAACCCTGACTGAACTCTCTAAACTTGCTGTGAGACTTTGAAGTGACAACATCCATTTCACTTAGGAGTATATGTTGGAAAGGCCCAGTCAAAGTCCAGACCTAAAACCAATCAATCCCAAATGAAATGCATCCCATATAAATGAGTTACAGCTATTTTGCTGTGTTATGTTAAACCCTCCCAAATAATTCTGGTTATAATTGATGACATGTGAAATGTTCAAGGTGAACACTTATCAGGCGCTGTGGCTGGAGTCCTTATTTATCTCATGATTGTTTTTTGTGAACTTTATTATTTATCTTAATTTGAAAATCATTTAATTTGTCACTCAAATGTTTCACCCCCTTCTTATAGACAAGCTTTTTGAAAACATACACATTTGGTAAACGGTTTCAACTGTCTATTTCCATAATCCGTACCAACTTTAGGTACAAAAGGACATCCTGGGACCCAAGACTGTTTTTGTTTTTTTTGTTTTCTGATATGAAGTTCTACGGATCTAAACAGTCATTTGAAACTTCTGTACCGAAGAGAGATCATCCAACAATGCACATAACAAACAGCAATGTTTCCAAATAAATCTCAGAGTCCTATGATAAACTGTCTCCAAAGTATTTAGGTTTGGGAATAAGTGTGGATATAAAGCACAACACCATAATCCAGAACAGACAAAACTGTAGCAACAACAAGTCTCTCCTTGAACTTAAAGATCTGTCCAAGGAGTGAAAAAGTTGAGCTTTTTCACCAACATCTCAGCATGAGGTGCAATAGAAAAAGAATAACGGAGGAGGAAATGTAAATATTTATATTAAAAGACACATTCAATCTGGGAGCCCTGAAAAGTGGTGATTGTTTGAAAGTTATGCAACGTAAATGTTGAATTTTGTTGAATAAGCCCCAAAATAACAGTAAAGAAGCAACAGAACCGTTTAAAACCCTTCTACCACAATCATTAGTGGCAGAGATTATTTCAAGCTACACTACACTTATCAAAGTGAGTTTTGAACGGCAGAGATGCTAAGACATAAAGCAGCCCGGCTTATTGTAATATGTGGGAGACAAAAGGGAAAACCTGCTCCGCCACATTCAAGGCCTTTGCACTTTTATTTGCTCTGTTTGAACAAAAAACTACCCACCTTGTTTCAGGGAGAGGACTAAACAGCTATTATCAACCACAATCAATCACTTTGAAATATATGGAAATATCTCTTCACATGATATTAAAAACTACAGAAGCAAAACAAAGGTGAAAAAAAAGGAAGGCTAACTACAGTCAAATGAAATATTTGTTAAATTTAGCTCAGAGCTACACCTGTCTTCACAAGGTTATTAAAGCAGTGACAAGTTGCAAAATATTACACCTCTTGACGAGAGGACGCTTTTTTCTCTTTTCTTCCTTAACGAGTAAACCATATGTTGTCAAAGGTGTTTATTCTTGAAAGTTTTTCATTTGTGTGTGACTGTGTGTGTGGCAGGGAATGAAAGCGAGAGAGGCAACGCTCAGCCCGAGTTCTGTGACTTCCTGACCTCTTCATGTAAAACAGCATGTGGTTCAGAGTCAGTGACTAAAACAAAGATATGCCCGCCTGCTCGTCTGCTTCGCAGTCCCCACATTTTCTTTGAAAAGATTAGAGAGCTTGATTTTTGCCTGATGAGTCCCATGTTAAGAATATGTGGGACTCTGGAAACATCATGTGCAGTAAGACATTTCTTTTTGCGGTTTGTCTGACTAAGCCGCCTAGTTTTTGAAGTCAAGTGTTTTTTTGTGTCACCGGAGGGTAAAAACATAAAAAATAACCAAAAAGTCTGTGTTACTCTTCAGGAAACTGGCACTTTTTTTTATTCTGCTGGTGTGAAGCCACTAGAGGCAGATTCACCAGAAAGGGCCTTCCCCCTTCTACACATGAATGATCAAGTAGGAGAGTATTGGAAAACCAAGTGTCAAGTGGAGGTCTGGACTGCCCTCTTGACAAGACCGAAAGTCTAGACCGAGTCTGAAAACCCACCTGGTTCGTTGGTACCAAACTTACTCATATGGAGCCGTCAAAGCTTGGCATTGTGGGAGGATAGAAACCGCAACGTTCGTCTGCCAGACAACCTGTCTCTGATTTCTATTTGATTTTGTCAGTCAAATCTCCTCATTTCAACTTTAGATAAACCTAAAATCAAATCCATCTTGTAAAGGATCTGCCTTATCACTAGCAGAATATATGGTAGGGTTTTGTTTTGATTAACTAGCTTTATTCTTTTCAGCGCATCTGTTCATTAATGCTAGTTAATAGGCTGGATTTTATAGTTTTTACATTTTATGGCAACATTTTCATATCTACCTTAGAAGTGATGGCAAGAAATGGTCAAAAAATGTAGTGATTGTTGGTGTTGCAATACTGTTATTTTTCTAAATAGATGTGAGCAAAAACATAGAATAAATACCCACTAAAGTCACTTAAAGTAGTTTCTGTGCAGAACGTGATACCAGTTTGACTTTCTGGACTTTACAATGAGAGAACAAAAAGCAGTTTGATTGGGTAGTTCTGAGTGTTTTTTTTTTTTGTATAATTTATGTCATTAGTCAATACTTAAAACTAAAAATAAATTCATACTCTTTTGTTTAAGTACCCAATGATTTTTTTCTTTGCCCGGTGATCCTACATTTTAGTGAATGAGTAAATTAGATCTCGACCCATAAGTCTCACATGACCAATTTAAACATGTTTCCTCCTCTTCAGTTCGGTTATATATATATATATATATATATATATATATATATATATATATATATATATATATATATAAAGTATTAATACTATCACCCGCTTTCTATGTCAGCAGGTGATCGGGGCTCACTGATAATACCAAAAATCATTTTAGTCTTGTGCTAAAATAAACCTGGAAAGAGACACTCTGTGTATGAGAAGCTATACAAATGTTTAAAAAGTAGATGAACCCCAATTTGTCCAGTTTAAAATAGTTTATTCAACGATCTTCATTAGGCCCTATAATAACAGACTATTTTTCCTGGCCTGCACACCATACGCACAGTATTACAAGTATATTACAAAAAAAACAAAAAGTAGAAAACCTAAAACACACAAATCTAAACCAAAAACACAAGTACAAGTCAATAACCACAACAATTTCAAAGAATATTAAAAGCAAATAGTAACAGTCGTCATTATCCACATGCAATCAAAGCATCTATTAAATTTAACATTATTTAAATATGTAGTATAGATTTTTTAAGACTATTTGTAAACTTTTCATGGTCACCAATCAATTTTATATAAGAAGGTAACATTTCCTCATGAGGATAGTATCTTGTCTCAGCTGAAATAAAGCGCAAATCCGCCGGCCAGACATTATAAACAAATACATTAATTGCAGGAATCTTTTTAACACCAGAAACAGTTGTGAAAAAGAACGTGCACACAAACTCATAAACACACAGGGTTCTGGTTGGTCCACTCACCCCTTTCTCCCGCTTCCGTGACTTTTCTGTTTCAGCCTCACTGCTGAACGTCTAAGTGACAGTGTCAGAACGACAGTCTGCGTGTGCGCTTCTGTGTGCGTGTGGTCATGTTTTTCCTCAGGAAGTGATGACCATTAGAAAGGGAACTACACACACATCTTTCTCTGACAGAGTCTGGGCTCAGCAAAAGTTCAGACAGCGAACGATCATGTGGTCTGAGCGTGCGTGTGTGTTGTGTGCGTTTGAGAGTGTGTCATGTCTGATCCTTGACTGATTTTTATTTTTTTTATTTCTACACCATACATTGTTGAATTGGTAGAGGCTTGTATTACATGTGGTACAGTCCAAAAATAATTTTTCTGACCATTGTTTTGTATATGTGTGCACGTGTGTGTGTGTGTGTGTGTGTGTGTGTGTATGAGGTGGCAGACATCAGATGCAGATGATTTCCTGTTTCTTCACTCTGACAACCTCATCATGCTTCTTTGGCTGCCCTTCTCTCCCTCCTCTCTCAGTCACTAAGAGGCAATGTGACAGTGGTGACGCATTCCCTTTTTCTTCCTCATGTAACATCTGAAAACACTGAAACATAGCTTTTTCATTGGACTTGCACAAGCATAAATGTTACTTTATCACACAAATGTCAAAGTTTTTAAATGTCTAAAACTGCTGCCAGAAACTTTGTGCTCACTGTGTGAGCTGTGCAAAATGCCAAAACTCCTACATGGCAACAAGTCCCAACAGAACTCCAGCAGTAGCACCTTCACTTTAAACATGCTTTGACCCTTATTGTGCCCTCATAATATAATAGATATTGCTTTTGCAGATTTAGCTGACAGAAGGCAGCGTAGTCTTTCACATTGCTGCCAAGTAGAAGGTTTATTTTTCCCCGAAAGCAACAAGGAATGTGATGTCTACAAAATATGAAACCTGCTGAGGAAAATCCAGTTGAAAAGACAGAAAAAATGACTCTTCCTTCCGTCTTCCGTTTTCTTTTCTTAAAAAAAAAAAGAAAAACTTCACACAACTTAAAGTAGGAATGCACAAAAAATCGTCTGGTGGACAAAAATGATACATTTCTCTCCTGACCTTGTATTTTTTTTTTTTGGCTGTGTGACTGCACCACAGATAAGCAGTCAGCAGCAGCAGTCTTCTGTCTAAAAGTTGTGGTGGGAAAAAGACTCAGTTTGCTATCTCCGATATCAGTGAGAAGTTTAAAAATGAAGTGAGAGGAAAAACACAAAAGGTGTAATAAACTACTATAAAGAAAACTCTATTTTTCACCGAGGCACAAATGCTGCTCATACAGGCAGCTTCTTAAACATTGACTGAAACTTCAGCAGATAACAGGAAGGCTAAATGTATTACAGCAAAGTTTCTTTATTTGTTTTATCGATCTCTCAACCTTCACCTGTCTAGCCTATTTATCATTCCTGGAATACTGACAGAAACTAATGTTTACAGATACCTGCACTTATTATGGAAATCACTGATTTATGATATGAAACACATACAGATGTGATACATGATATATTTGCAATGGTAGATTGTAATAAAGTGTGTTCATTACAACAAAAAATACACATCTGTAGTGCTGAGAATGATGGCACTTACAAAATGTAAAAAAAAGAAAATAATTGGAGTTATAATTAACGCTTTTAAAAGTAGAATATATAAAAAACCACCACATAAAATATACAACTTATTTTTACATTTTAACTAACTGAAAAAAAACCCAACAACTTTCTACTCTCATTGCCAATGTTATGTTGAATATTGATACTGAGATAAGAATGAGCCTTTTAAGAACTAAAGCCATTGTTATGCACTTAAGATATATTACTGTTATTTCCCCAGGGACAATTAACAAAAAACAAACAAAAAAAAAAACCCTAAAGGATGTTGAAAGCTTCTTCTAGAAACGAACTGTCACAGTCAGCCATATTGAGTCAGCAGCAGCGGTGAAAAAGGTTAGTCTAGTCAGCTTTCGAAGGACAGTAGTAGTGGTAAAGAACAGTCGAGCATGACTTACCACGCTCTAAATAGCATGGTAAGTCATGCTTACATAGTTTTTCTCTGTCTAAGACAAACTAAATTTGTTTGTTTGTCCCAGAGTTCAGATATACACAATTTAACAAAAATATTAGTGTGAGAGAAATGCAAAAATCATTTCAAAAGCAAAATGTTTACTGCCCTGAAGAAAGGTTTCTTTGAACCAATTTTTTAAAAAAAATACTCTGATCTGTTACAACTAATTTTATTAGCTTTTCTACAGCTATAATTCTGATTTGAATAATTCTGAAATCAGAACTATAGCATGAAAAAAAATCTAATACAATTAGCTAAAAAAAGTGATTTTTTAAAAAGTTGATTCAAAACAACCTTTTTTTTCCCAGCGTGATGCCATTTTAGAGTAGGAGGAAAATCAATTTCACTGGAGCAGTCAACAGAATCCAAACCCTTATCTGCTCATCGGGGCAAATGAAATTCTGTCATTTACCAGTCTGTCTCACTCAAAGCTTGACTTATTATTAAGTTTGTCAACAATTGATAAAACCGGTGTATGCAGGCAAGGTGTAGCCTATTAATTTACAAAAGGCAACATATATAAATGTCATAATTGTCAGGCCATCTGTCTAGTGAGGAGAATGATTCTGCGGTTTTATCAATACCTGATGCTGGTGGCACACGGCACCACCTGCGTCTCATCTTTTCTACATATAAACAGGTAAGGTAGTTATTTTTAATCAGTGTTTATGATATATTGTACTGATCACCCATGCAATGAATATTATTTGTATAAATAGTAAATATATCAATTTTGTGCAAATTTCTGCTCTTTCGGGGTTTATTGCAGCTGTTTCCATCTCAGCCTCAGAAGAAAGTTTTTCCTGCAAGGCGACAAGGAAAGATGCTTTGACAGCCACTGGTACAAACAGCATTCCTGCCTTGAGTATTCCCAAAGCCACAATAGTAGATTTGATAGTCGAAATTTTTCTCTTTCTTACACATTACAGTTTCTGTTTAACATTAGACAGCAGCACATGAGAGAAGCTTTATATCTTAAAGTGATTAAGAGCCATTTGTATATAACTATGTCTAATGACAAACCGAGCCACATCAGTGTCCTTAGCAATAAAGACAGAAGAACAAAGTCATTTGACATGGATGGGTTCAAGAAATTTTTTTTTTTAAATATTCATGTGACAGGAATGGATCTGTTTGAAAATAAATAAAGGAATAACCTATTTGTAAAATAATTCACATGAAAGGAGTGTAGAAGTAGAAACACTATGGTAAGTAAAGTTGTTTTTTATTGGTTTATGCCACATTTATTAAAAATATTTGTTATAAAGTACTGAATTTAATAGCAATAATTTATCATGCATGCATGTTTTACTTCTTTTTTTATTAGAAATGTCATGCATTGTGCATAAAACAAGTCAGTAAATTTGAGAATATTACAGTTTTTCTAAGTAAAAAAAAAAAACTGTAACAAAAACCAAATATGAAACAGGATAAGTGCTGTATTTAAAAGAGCAGACAGAAATAAATATGATTATTATAAAGCTTATTTGATAGGGACAGACACACAGCGACATAGACAAACTGAATAAAACAGCAGTCCCATGTTTGCATCATGGTGCAATAGCAACAGCTAATTCGCAGAACTTGTCCCAAGTTGATTGATGTATTTCTGTCTTGATTTTGTAAAAACGTGATTCTGGTCGATCAATGAGCTCATCAAACCCGACTTCCGAAGTAACTGTTTTGACTTACTTAAAAACAACATCCAGTGTCATGTAAAGTTTTGTCTCTTCCAGAAACCTTAGATGACACCGGAGGTAAAATGGTTTACATGTTATAACATGCTATATGGGGTGACTTAAAGTTTCCTCGTGCAAAATCAGGTTCAGGTTGGATAACTAGATTTTCTGGTAGATATTGTCTTTCTAATCCTTCAAGTGAGGCAGATATTACAGTTAGACAACAAGGAAGTGATGAGGGTATCCCGTCAGTCCGTTAGTTCCCGACATTGCAAAGAAAAAAAACAAACAAACCTCAATCAGTGCGATCCTGCCAGGACTGCGCACAGGGTAAAATGTTAACGCCCTTCTTCACTCAACCCTTCTAACGACTGCAGGAGGGCTAATGTGACGAAAAAGTCTGTGGAGTTAAACTAATCACAGTGACTTGTTGTTTTTATATTTGAATTTGGTCTCAGATGCCAATAAGCAATACAAATCCACTATTAAGTTCAGTTTGTCAGTTTTGCATTGTGTCACTTTGCACATTGTCATTTATTCATCTGTTTTTCTTTGCAACAGGCAGGTGTTTCTTTCTACTGTACGGTAATATCAAACTTTTTTTTTTCTTTGAATTTGGATTAAATTTACTTGATGAAACAGTGTGCAAAAAGTTAGAAAGCATACATTTCCACACAAAAAGGATTGTGTAGAGAAAAATAGACTTTTTGCTAAAACATTAACCCTTCCAGACCGAACAGAGCGCCTGTGATCCAGCCAAATTTGCAGTACTGTAATTCCACCACACTTTGCAAGATCTAAAAAAATCCCAAAGGTTTCTGAAAGGGGAGACGTTGCGCTTTCTAGCCAGTATCGGATAATTACGATAATTTTACCTCCGCCGTAGCAGGGAGTGAAGTCTGAGGGGCACTCTTTTAATAGAGGGTAAATTGGGAAAATAACTTACTAGATATTTACATTTCCAGTTGTTATGAAAATATATTTATTCCCAGGACATTTAAAGAACTGCGTGCAATTAAAATAAGCAAAAATATCCAGGTGGAGATTCAAAATTAAGGTCAAAAAGGGTTAATCAAATATGACATTTGGTCTTCTAACTTTTCTGGAATGATGAAATATCGACTCAAAATGATACTTTGTAAAAAAAAAAAAAAAAAAAAAAAAGAGGGTAAAACCTTGATAGATATTTTAAATGGTCTCACATAACAGATGTTTTGACTTTCAATTACCAGACCAGGCCAAATGCACCAACAACGAGGCCTCACAGCAATGCAGACCCAACTGAAGAGAATGCAAACTACAACTAAACCATAACATGAAGTCAAAATTAAAGCTACTAAAATAAATATGTGTTGGTGCTTAGATAAAAAAACTGCGATGAAATCCAGAAACTGAAATGTTGCATTTTCACTTGCAAATGTAGTTGCTACGACCAGATGACTTCTCATTTTGTCACTTAGCTATAAAAGCCCTGAGCTATAAAAACTCACACAACGTGACTGCTCACATCCTGGCGAATCTGCCACTTTTTTCTACCATTTGAAAACATGTACGGTACAGTAGCAGAATAAACCACATGTGCAAGTTGAAACTGACTTAAAAAAAAAAAAAAAGAAAGTCTCAGGTGAGGGGAACAACAGCCAAAGATGACTGATCAGACTAAACACTACAGTTGTTTTTCCAATCTGCCCGTAGACAGTGTTTGTCTTCGTAAGCAAACCTTTACATTTCAAGTGCATTGCATGAAATTGAGATGAGTCAGGCTAATCCTAGTGACTCAGAATTCATATTTCAACATGTTTTGGTTTTCATCCATGTTCATAATCAGAAAAGTGTTGATCTTTCAAGTGAACAAAGCAAACAGATCACACTGCAAAAACAGATAAATTACATCTCAAAACTGCCTGACATTTGAAATGCTGTAATCAAATTTTGCACACATTTTGCTTGGACAAACAATCAAAGATGACAACTATGAGAGATTCTAACTCCTGAGGCTTCCAGCTATCCATTAATTGTTATTGTTTATTTATTTTTAGAAGAGACAATGGACATAAAAGAATCTGCCAGAATTAGTCATGAAGGCCAGTTTTCATCCCTAGTCCCTCAATCTAATGTATGTAATCTGACAAATCTTTAAATTCTGCACAGGTAACCATCAGCCTCGTTAATGGATGATCAACATGTTGCCCTATTTACTGTTTTAACTTATATATTTCAGTTATTTTTGTGCAATAATGACACATGAGGTGATCTGCTTTTTCCCCTCAGATCATTCTTTAGCTCAGTAACCCTAAAACATTAAAAGTAGGGGTAAGAATGGCTGACCTACATGCAAATATCAGCCAGGCGAGAGCAAATTAACATGAAACTGCAAGAGTACATGAAAAGAAACATGCACACAGTCTGTGATATGGTGGAAGCTGTAGTGTGTCATAATAACCCCTTACATAACAGGACCTCAAAACCTGTGACTCTCAAAGTCACGAACATTATCTGGACCGAATGGAAAGTCACTCTGGACAACGTCCACTCCTTATCTTTAGGGAACTGTTATTTCTGTTAATAGGACATTTAAAGAGTACTTACAGTAATTTGTCAATTTCATTTAACAACAATCAGTTACTAATGAAATTAAATTCAAGATTCAAGTTTATGCCTACATACATAGCAAAAAGAAAAAACAATATATATATATATATATATATATATATATATATATATATATTTGTTTGCTTCAAATTCGTAAGGGAATTCAATGAAATATCGTTTCTGATCACCAGTAGTTCCTGATATCTAATCTTATCTAGAAGTCATATTTGAACCTTTGAACGTGACTTTCTAGGACCCCTGCTCTAAATAGTGTCATGCAAAGCCAGGGCCCCACACAGTTGACAACCTTGAAACTTTAACATGACAGTACCATGTGACTGACAGTGAACAGAACATATTCATTCTCTAAAAGAGTGATCAAACAAGGTATTTATATATGTTAAAAAAAATTGTAAGGATGTTTGTAGGATCTTAATAAGTGGTAAACCACTGAGCAAATGTATTGTGCATGATCTGTCAATGTACAAAAATATCAGAGTGCAGAATCCTCAGGAATATGTTTTATTTCACTGCTAATGTGAGTTACACAAAAAGCTAAATATGCCGCAAAAGTTTTAACATATATATGCTAAAAATGTGAGAACACAAAACATTTTATCTGGAAGTGATTATAAAGATATTTTTTATTTTTTTAAGGGTTTAGGACTTTACCAACAAATGAAGAAAATGTGGAACAGTGGAGAACCTTCCCAGGAGTGCCTGGTCTACCAAATTTAGTCAGAAGACTCATTGACGACCCATTGAGCAGATCACATAAGAACCCAAAACAGCATCTAAAACTCAGCAGCCCTGACTTGCCTCAATTAAGGTCAGTGTTCATGATTCAACTATAAAAAAAATTGACAAGGCAAAACTTGGCATCCATGGTTTGAGTTTAAAGGCTAAAACCTCTACTGACCAAAATGACTAAACGACTGATGTAAAACTAACACGCCGCTTAAAGCATCACTCATACACTAGAGTGAAGATCTGGGCTCACTTTATCGCTTTAGGATCAGACAACTTGATGAAATTTACAGAACCACTAATTCTCCTCTCTGTTTGAAAATCCCTGAAGAAGATCTAGCCATTAGTTTGTGACTTTAAGCGTTGGTACTGCAGCATTAGAATGATACAGACTACACCAGTTCTCCACCTGCATTTTACAGGTTTTTTTCATTTTACACATTTTACAGTGGGGGATTGTAAAATGTGCATACAGTCCCCCACATTTTACAGGTGGGGGCCAATAAAATGTAGTCCCCCACCTCTAAAAATTATATATATATATATATATATATATATATATATATATATATATATATATATATATATATATATATATATGGTTTTAAAGTGGTCTAGACAAAGTCTGAACTTAAATCCAATTTTTATGCAACGGCCTGTCCATAAACATGCCATTACTGCCACGTAACCCTATAGTGTGGCTGAATGCAAACAATTCAGCAAAATAAATTCCTCAACAGCGAGGTGAAATACTCACTTATTAAACCAGGTATTGGATTTACAGGGTGGTTACTTTTTTTAAGTTAGTTTGGATTTATTTTGTAGCTTACTAAAAACCATAATCATCTGACATGAACTCTTTATCTTATCTGATAGTAAAATGTGTTTGATAATTTGAAATATTAATATTTGACTAACTATGGCAGCAAAAGAAGAGGAAATCTGGTGAAGGGAAAAAAAACCCACATTTTTATTTTTTTATTTGCACTACTGTTTCAAAATACGGCATCATTGTTGTCGCAGGGACACAAGATTTTTTTTTAGTTTCCGTCGTTACCCAGATGAAAAGTCCACCACTGCTTTCTCCTTCGTATGACTTCAGAATGGAAAACATTTCCAGTTGCTGCAAATGCTTTTGGTGTTGATGTTTATGCAGACGTGGTGTTTTGTAAACACATGAGATGAAAAGCTCTTCTCTCTCTCTCTCTCTCTCTTTTTTTTTTTCCGAAACTCCTTGATGTTTGTCTCATGGAATCGGAGCGAGCTGGCACCGTTAAAGCAGAGATGTCTTTAGCGCTAAGGTCTGCATCACTGGCTACTTTCTGGGAATCTCAATTTCCACAACTATCTGAGGACACGAACCTTCACCTAATTCCCTCAAATACTTATGAGTTAATGGATGATGAGTCCCTTGAGACTGTAGCGCTTCCTCACTGGATAAGGGGAAGGAGTGGTGCATGCTTCAAGGCCTCACAAACACACACACACACACACACACACACACACACATGCAAACACAGTCACAGACATACTAACATTCACATTTCAGAGGTGTTGCACAGTTAACAGGGCACATGTCAAAAAAAAAAAGAAGGATGAAGCAAAAGTGAAACAGGATAACAGAGAGAATGAAGAAGTTTTCCTGTGTATACAGCTGTCCACAGCACTACAGTAACTACGCTGTTATCCTGGCTAGATAAATCTGTGTTTTGACACATATAGAGGAGGGCAAAACGGTAGGGAAGGAGAGCGGTGCAACAGGGGGAAGGGTCATGCCCTGTTACTCGAAGCAAAGAGGAAAAGACGGGAGTGTGCTGCCTTCTGCCGCTGTTTTACAGGACAATAACAAAAGCAACACATGACGTCTTTCTGATTTACTGAACATACTTTGAAATTAAGTGCCAGGAAAGGTGTGCATACAGGAAACAGATTTTGGAATTGTCTATTTACTTGTGGGGAAGATTTAGGAGTTACCCTAACTTTGAACTCCCTGCTGACCTTTTCTGTAATCAGCACAAAGTCTTTCTCCCCTCGCTGAAGGAAGAAATAAGAGTCGCAAGGTAATGGTGTTCGGTTTAAAAACACAATACTTTATAAATACAACATCGCAATGTAATTTATCTAAATATTGTTTTCTGCTGTTTGAGACAATTTGCGGATAATTCAAGAAAAATATTTCATACTGTCAATCACCATAGTAGAATATATAGTATATCACATTTATGTGTGCACTGGCTTCAACATAACCGCTTTTTGCGAATGTTTTTGGAAAGACGAATAGCTTTTAATCTGTTAACTTTCTGTTAATCTGCTAACTCAAGTAAGAACAGTGACAGAAAAAGAACAACCTCGTTGATCGTTTCTGAAAACTACACTCAGCAATGAAAACAATGTGCAGCTCAGATGTCACAGCACTATTACACCAGTATTTCAAAATAGTAAAATGGATCAAAACTACTTTTGAGTACTGGAGAAAAGCAATATTGAAATTATTTTGATATTGCTCCGCAGACACACTTATGCAAAGCGTAAGGATACGCAGGTGGGTGTGTTGAAAGTTGTGCTAGCTTTCAAATCAACAGTGTCTGGCAAAACCCCTGAAACCCAGAGGCCCAGCGGAGAATCATCTAAACAAAACCGAATGCACGAAACCAGCCACATATATTTATACCATAAATTTCCGGTAGTATGCAGAAAATTGGTTCTTTTCTGCGGTTCTCTGATTTGTTTAATAAGATCAGGAGCCTGACAAGTGAACTTTAGTGTGACTCTGCAGGTTAGCCAGTTATTGGTGTCAAGATAGATCAAGTTTTTAAAAATGTTTTGTTTTTAAAGCGACAAAAAAAAATTCTCAGATAGTGTTTAAACAAATGGAGTGAAGAGTAAAGGCATATTTCTTCTTTTTGCAAATGACCTTTTAAAAGCATTTTTTACACCTTAGAACCTGAAACCAAAATATACCTTAATACATTGTGAAATACTTTATATAACATCACACTTTCTTGTTTTTTTTGTTTTTTTTAAACTTAAAAATATTTGGTAATTGTTAAAGTTAAGTTGGGTGATGTTGGATCCCACCCAGCTTGCTGGTGATGACAACATGCGTAGCGAGCTATAAAAAGACAACACGTTTTCCAGAGAGAGCGCGGTCATTTGGAAAACCTTGTTCCTGTTTCGCCACCATGATCGCTTGACATTTTACATTAATTATCCAACGTTTGATTTGAGGGGGTGGATTACTGTCATCTTACATCATTTCCAGCAACACTTGAACTACCGTTGCCTCAGGTGATGCCACATCCAGTGAACCAACAGCAAAACCCACAAGCAATGAGTATGAGTCACTAGTGAGTTCCCAAAAGAGACCAGGAAACTGACATAAGGAGCTGCTGTTTACTCCCACATAATTCTAAAAGGGAAATTAGGGCAAAGTTGAATAGGAATATTGGTCAACCATAGTCCTATTGGTTGACCAATATCTGTGTTAAAGTGCATTGACAAAAAGACTGGACTTGCTAGTGGGTGAATAATTTGGCCATTGTAGACTCGGCCCAGATAAAACCCGATCTACGGTGGAGACCTTGCTACTTTTCAATGTAAAAAAGAAATTACTTGTGACAATTAACTTATGAGGAGGAAACACGAGTACGTTAAAAGCTCCTTGAATCACTGTCAGACTAGCGATGTTGCGAGAAGAATAAATTGTGAATTTTGGTTGCGTTTCCAGAGCTTGTTGAATGTGACGCGTCGCCAATCAGAGAGCAAAGTGACGGAAACCCAAGAGAGGAATCCAAAACACACAGAACACAAAACAACTGCCGTGGCGCACCAGAAAGACCGGTGGACATCGGGGACGTCTCTGCTTTTGTTTTATTCTCTGTTAACTACAGACCACAACCATTGCGTCTTCCCAGTCAGGCATGTTTATTTACCCCCAACTTAGGTTTGTTCATGAGAGGTTTTGCAAAATTTCCCGTCTGACATCAGAATGTTGGTGAGTGAAGTCAGTGTGTGTGTGTGTGTGTGTGTGTGTGTGTGTGTGTGTGTGTGTGGTGTCTTTCTCCTGTCGTGTGGCTCGACACCACACACTGTCTGACCAAACCTGCTGTACAAAAGATTTTTTTATCCTCCTGTGTGTGGTCTCTAAGGTTTTGAAAATTAGCCGACAATTTTTAAATCTTTGCATGTGAACCAAAACAAAACGGTTGGTCTTCAGCGAGCTATCAGCTGTCTACCGGAGTGAAAAATAATCACTAATCAATACTGAACAAATCATACAAACTTAACATCCTGCAGGTGATCTGGGTGGCTTTAGATTACAATAATTGGTAACATTTTATTTGAAGGGGGGTGACTAAGACTGTCATGACACTGTCATAAACATGACATAACACCTGTCATGAACATGAATGAGCCTTCATGAATATTTATGACTGTTGTCATAAAGCGTCATTTGGTAAATTATGACACTTTTAATACAAAGTTGACATTATTCAAAATGTCTTTGTTATGACAACTTGACATTAATCAAGAAATCATTACTGATATAAATTTGTTATAAAAGTATTACTGATTGCACTTTAAAAATCAGGTAACTTTATGTTATTAAAGGTAAAGTTTAAACAGTAATGATTTCTTGGTTAATGTCAAGTTGTCATAACAAAGACATTTTGAATAATGTCAACTTTGTATTAAAAGTGTCATAATTTACCAAATGACGCTTTATGACAACAGTCATAAATATTAATTCATGTTCATGACAGGTGTTATGTCATGTTTATGAAAGTGTCATGTCAGTCTTATTCAACCCCCTTCAAATAAAGTGTTACCCAATAATTTATTGCGATATATTTTTCTTTCATATAGATATAAATACAACTTTATTATATAATAAAAAAATTCTATAAGATTAAACAGTGCAAATGCTTATATTTTATTGTTAATAATTCTGCTACAGTGTCAAATTAATAAGCAACTGTGATCTCAATATGGATGACAATTACATGAAATGAACAAGGAAATAATCCCAAATCTCACAAAACCGAAGGATCTGTTGCTAATGTCTTAATACCAACTAATGCGGACACTTTTCAATACGCTGACAGGTCCAACCAGTTTTCCGTTGAGGTGGGATTTCCAAGGTGGGCGGTTGAAATGTCAGAGTCTTTGTATTCAGCTTTAGTATTTCTTAATAGCAATAGTTCACCGTCTATCACGCCTATCCGTAGGCGTGTTATTGCTACATAAAACATAGCAATTTCATTCAAAGTTTTTCTTTTAAGAAATGGCATCGATAAGGGAAGGAGTTGATTGTGCAAGTTTTTCAAAATCAATATTAACTACATTCAATTTCCAAAAAATTATGAATATGACGGAAAAAGTCTTGGACTAAAGATTCTTTTAAAACTGATTGACCTTGTTTTTTTTTGTTTGTTTTCTTTTTGCACAAACCTTTTCATTTTACAGCTCACCTTTAAAGCTTATTGGAAATAAAGTCAGGATGAAAAAAGCTCGATGTAAAATAGTTCCTGCAAGCTGCTCCACCGTTGCCGTGATGCAAAGTGAGCGTCAATGCTGTATTTTTAAAATATTTAGATATTGAGTCTGTAAATAAACACCACAAAGGTTTTCATTCATTTATTTTTTTTTATTAATTTCAGCAGTCTTTTTTTTTTTTTTAACTAAATGTAACTTTTTTAATTTAGCTAAACTCAGGTCTAGTGGTGTGATGGGTGGTGCTAATATATATATATATATATATATATATATATATATATATATATATATATATATATATATATATATATATATATTTAATATCTCTTAGTGTTGACTGGGGTTTATATGCATTTTGTTTTCAGCATTTGAATTTAAAAAGAGAAAATGACATGCTTATTTTTGAGTTCAGTTTATGTATATATTTATATTAATTTATTCATTTATACCAATGTTATTTTTGCACATTCGACCAATCCAACCTTTAAATCCATCACTCATTTGCTAATCTACGAACCTAAATTTAAAGCCTTGTAATTCTTTGTTTTGCTGTGCCACCTCAATATTTGGCCACTTGTGTGAAACTTTTCTAGAGGCGCTCCCGTCTTTAAGCTCACTTATGCAATTTCCTGACTCGGGGACTGTAAATCACAATTCCTGGTAATACCCATCTATGCTTTTTTAGCATAAACTATACTATTGTGTCTTTCATTCTGACATCATTGTTCTCGCACAGTAATTACCAAGGTCAGAGACCACAGTGACATTACCGCAGCAGCTTGACAGGAAAAACAAACTGTCGCGTTTAGATGATCCTGCAGCAACAAAAAAAAATGTTTAAACAATTAACTTTTTTGAAGATAATAAACAGAGCAGGATAACATAAAAAGAAACATTTACTATAATGCATTTACCACGACAAAGACAATCTGTGTGACAGCTTCATAAACTAGTAAAACATTGTATGATTATTCTTATAAACAAAGAAGCTACAGGGAGATCAAAATTCAGTCCAACGAAACGATAGAAACGTCTTGCTCCGACCTAATTTTCACATTCACAAGTCAAAGAAGTTCGATGCTTAGAGAACTCATCAGACAAGCCAACCAGTTAACGCGCGTTGCTCGAAGTTCACACATCACAGTTATGCTACAGGTCTGACAGTAAAAAGAAAGCGATAACTGCAGTTGTAGCTGGTAAAAATGTAAATTGCTTTCAATGCAAGGTGCGAAAAGGTGCAAACTGATCATTTGCTTTGAAGCTCTCCTGAACATGAGTCACGTCTCAGATGGCAGATGTTGTGATCAAAGCACCGAGTGGAGAGACGTAGTAGACTCTGTTTGTGCTTTATTAAGAGAAAACAAAGCCCTTCGAACACGAGCAAGCCTGCACAGCTCCTGAGTCAAAGACACACTTGCGTGGACTGATGCAAAATAAGACGACCGTTTAAAAATGACGACTTTTATAAAATTGATATAATCACAACATCACTCTGCGACAAATCTCGATTCCACAGCAGAGTGGAGGATATTGGGCGATATGCAGGAATAAAAGATTAACTAGTACAGCTTGAATTTTCTGTTTACAAACAACCTTTTGGTTTCCAAAACATTGTTTGATGTCAATAGAAATCTCATTTTGAGGCCAAAATGTTGCCGTGTGTATACAGGAGATGTTGAAACGATTGGCCTTGAAGTTAATAATTACACTTATTTAAAACAAAAAAAAACAATGATGACCTTAAAGCATCACTGTTATCTCATAAAATGTAATTCAGCTTGTTTTTTGTTTATTAATAAGATTGTGATTAATTTAATTGGTTAATCATCTGTGGGTTGATTTGGAGGTGTTGGTTTTTGTCTGGATGTTCTTGCAGAAGTCGATGTTTAGACTGCCGTAGACTGTAGTAGTTTTTTTCCACCTCTTCTCAAATGCAAGATTTATGCCACTTCCTACGAATCACAAAAAGAATACATTTTCCCACCAACACAGAATGCCAATGTGGCCTCACCTACCTCGACAGAGATTTAATCTGTCTGACAATTTGTTACCCATAAAGATGAAAAATCGGCTTTAAGCACGTGAGGCAACAAAAACAATATACGGCGTCGTAAGGCACTCCTTCATTTATGACAATAGAACAAAGTCCAAATCTGTCTTTGCTGTTCGCATACGCGGCCTCTGACGCCCACATGAACACACCTCCCAGCTTAAAGAATGATATAACTTGATAAGTGAATAAATGAGGCCGTGGTGTTGCTTCAGCACCTGCATCCAACCTGTAGTCAGACTTCATGGCGCTCATGCAAAGATTATGAGAGAAGCTAGCCCGAGATAAAGTTCTTGGAGGAGCTGATTAAAGCTTTCTGACACATCTGGATTGTAGCCACACTTCCAGACTTTGCACACAAAAACTTCTGATATTTCTTTAAAAAAAAAAAATGCTTGCAAAACAATTTGTTACCAAACTTAAATGAAAGCTAAGCAAAATGTCAATTTAATGTAATGTTCTATGGAAGCAAGGAAGTGGAACTTCTCCAATTTTTCAACCACAAGTTTATCATGGGTTTTCTCTTCTCAACCTATTACATTAGTAACGACACTTTAACCTCTGATGAACTTCTGCCAGCACAGCGTCACTCCATTACTATGATTTTTATCTGTGAAAACCTGATTTGATTATAAATGTGTTCTTGATTTCCAGAGAATCAAAATATAACAATGTCTACCTTATACATCTAGCAGCTGTTCATATATCTGATTGCTACTATTCATGCTGCACTGGAATACTGTGAAAAATTTATAGTAAATATATCTTTATTTACATATTGTGGTGTGAAAAATGGCAAATATTAAACATTGCGCTTGCTTGGTGGAAATCCACAAATACAAGTTCACAGGAAATACACAAGAATTAGTCTTTAATTCTACAAATACGGACGATAAAGTAGATTGATCACATTTCTGTTACACCATTACGTTTACTTATTACACAGGGATATTTTGCTCCAAATTTAGAAATTATGCTTTATTTTATTTGAGTTTACACGGACATTGTAATAATAATTTAAATATTATTGTTGTCACAATATTTGTTATACTGAACAACAGATATATTATATTTATTAGCCTCTAATTGTAATTTTTACTGCCATTAGACGTGAATAACAATCAGAAAGGGAAACGTTGTTTGGCATTCTAATGGGACGTCTCCTCAAGTGGGATAAATATTAGATGGTTATAATGTAAGATGCACCAATCAATTGGCCAGACATTGAAATTGGCTAGTTTTATAAAGGTAATAATACTCAGTTCTGTGATCAGGCAGTCAATTACTGAAATATTTTATGTTTCATTTCTTCATATTCACGAAATGCATCAATACAGAAACATATCACAATATTGAGCCTCTGCACCCAACTGCAAATACTTATATTAACTTTTTTTAACTGATTAAGAAATCTAGATAAAAAAAAATAATTAACATAGATATAGAGATATTGCTAGGGGTGATCTTGTGATTTCTTTACGTTGGCTTTGAGAAATAAAATATATCAAAATAAATCAAAAAATAAATCAGGCCTTTAGCTGAGCGGAAATTGGTTTCAGCTGGAAAAAAAAATTGAACAGCATACTGTGAGATAAGAGGTGTGCATTTAACAGTTAAAACCATCTGGTGAGTACTAATCCCCAAGGATAAAAAGAAAGAAAAAAAAAAACAAAACATCCGTGGCTGACTCTGAGCCTTATTGCTGAGTCACAGCTGTCATATTTGCGGCTGGTCAGATAGCAGAAGTCCCTGAATGTTCATCATGCTGTACAAATTCCTCACATGACACAGTAGATAAAAAAAAACAAATGATAACGATGTGAGGCATATAGCATAAATCTCTTTTACTTGCACATGTCCTGATTTAAGAAAAACAAAAATGTGCTTAGCTCTGCAGAGTTCAGACAGGAAGCGAGAATAACCAAATATTAACTGCACTCACCTGAAGAGAAGTTGTGACCACTTAGATGGTGAAAATCTCTGCCTGGAGTTTGCATGTCAAACTCAGACTCGCACTGTGGCCAAGAGACACACTCTGGACCGACACCTGAGTGTGTGCCTGTTGTCAGTGCTTTAGCCGCACCTCCTTACTATCACCACCCCCAATTTGCACGCCGCTAGGAGACTTGTTGCACTGCAAAAAGTGTCCACCCTTCACTCTTAGCTGCATCAGGTCAGTCTAATAAATGTCAGAATAAGTGGTTTGTTATACAGGAGCGTGCAACAAAAAGGGATTTAGGGTTAAATCGTTCCTAACATTTGTATTCCTCTAGAGTGACCTAAAAATAATGACTATTTTGTTTGTTAACTATCACGAGAAAAATAATTGTATCAAACATTAAATTTCAGAGCATAATACTCTTTAAAACTATCACGCAGACATTATGAATACGGCTGACGTTTTCAGATGGTTTTTGCGTTTTATCACCTAGTGTGCAGCCACAACACTCACAGCTCCAGCATACACTCTGAACCGAGCCGAAGGTGACTGACCTGATCAGCGCGCTGAACCGCAGAGGAGACACGACGGGCTCGCTGTTGCCGAAGCTGGATCGGGGGTTTTCCTCGGCTCTATATTAGCTATGAAACTCCGGAGCCCAGGAGCGGACAGAGGCACAGAAGCGCGGCGGCGCAGAAGGTGGTCTGGACCGCTTGCCTATTTGCTCATGCTGCTGCTGCTGCTGCTGCGGTCGGTGTGCGCCTTCCTCTCTCTCTCCTCCCTCCGATCAGAGTAGTCTGTTGGGATCCAGAGGCATCGAGTTACCCTCCGCAACTCCGACTTATTTAACTAACTGCTAAAACGGATTTTATCAACGTAAACTGGTAATGTAGAGACCAATTTTTCGGAGTTGTTTTTCTGTTTTATGTAAGGCTCCTAATTTTCTGGAAACACAATGTCATTTCACTGTTGGATATTTAATTAAGTTTTTTTTTATATATATTGTAATTCGCAATTTTCTTCATGAAACTTTTTTTTATAGTTACACTTGCTGTTAACACCAAGTTGACTAAATAGATTTTTTTAAAGCATCAGTAGACTTACAACAGTTCATTTTGTCGCTTTATTTTTGAGTGGAACAAAGTTTAAATTCTCAAGTTCTGGGTTCAATGTGAAAAACAAACTATAGAATTTACATTAAAAAAATCGAGGTAACAATCTGCACTCAGTTTAACTGGGTATGTAGCCTAACACTTTTAGTAAAGAGCATCTAAGGTCAAAAGCTCTGAAACAGCAAAAGAAATTAGGCAAAATCTACAAAATATTTCTGGATACATTTAAATGCTAATTACCTTACAAAATTATTTTAGTAATAGTAATGCTTATTTTTTTTTATTGTTGATCTACTTAATAATTATATCCCATAATTAATGAAGATAATTAACTAATACTGACCTCTGGAAAAGTTCCACAGAGATGCATTTCAGACCATTTGAATGATCATTTTTCCTCGATCACAGTTCAGATCAACCTTTATTTAATGAACCTCATGTTCAACAACCAAACAGCAGACTCACTGGTCATACATCCTCAATTTCAAGCAGCTTGAACTGTGCCACATTTTAGTTACCAATATTGTTGTGAAGATGTATATGTCTTGAATAGCTTTTTCACACTGTTTCCCGGCAGGGTTGCACAATCATTGGCAATCAAAAATCTAAGTTGTCGGGCGCATTATGTTTTGGTTTGGATTCCACACACGACTCATTTTTCCTCGATCACAACTGATAATTCTGCATACATCCGCCTCGGTCACAAGTTTATGAATCTAAAGCGTCTTCATGGTGAGGTCCGTGTGGTCCCCCTGTTTTTCCGTTATGCTAAGGGTGTAGAAAACAAAAAGCAGGAGTTATTTTAAATACACCTCAATATTTAATTTGGTTTTCTTGGTAAGCTGAAGCTGAGTTTAGTGTGGAAGAGGCGAGGAAATTTTAAAGGAGAGGACAAAAAAGGAGAGAAGACATCATACGAACATCTTGTTTGTCAGTCATTTTAACATCATATCTGGCAGTCATGGAAGATTTCTTGCTTTTCCCCAATGGGGTTGTGAAAACACAACCCATTCTCTCTTTTTTTTCCCCCTTCAACTTTCGGGGACACACAAGTGCAAATTTTGCTCAGGAAAAATACACAACCTGCCCAACAGGTCACACGCGTTAAACACATTGCCTACATTTTAAAAAAGGAAACTCAGTAGTTTGTAGTTTGTACTTTTAGTTAAATAATTTTCTAAAAATAGTATTTTGACTTCTAATGGTGTAACGTTACACTTATGACTACAACATTACAAGTGTAATGGCAAAATGGTAATTTTGCATCTTTAAATTTACTGGACTAACAGTTACAGTTTTTCAGTAATCATTTTACCTGTCCTGGCAGCTTCATGAGGAGAAGATATGGAAGTTGCTGCGTATCTGTAAATAGAGACAGAAGCAGCATTACCTGACATAAATTTAGCCATTATGGAGAGGCAGCAGTCCTGTGATAAAGGTGATTCACACCCTCTCCCCCTCAGACACTCTTTTGCTTCATGTCATTACAAAGCATCTTCTTTCAATAAACTAACAACGAACAAAAATACGGTAAATATAAGGTATGTGTAACGTCAAAACCGATAGCGCTGTTACCATCACACCCCAATAAACAGTTTCGGAGTCAAGACGTTTTGGCGCCAGTAAATAGTTGGCACAAAATAATGCAGAACAAGTTCATGCAAACACCAACCACAATGCTACAACACCCTTTTGATGACTCTTTTACATTAAAGTTACATCTACGAACCATCCAGCCCCCTTTTAAGTCTAATGATTCAAAGACCCCCCCTGGACTTCCCAAAACAATCAACCACAGTCACAGATGGAAATTTTCTGCTTCAAATGCCTAGATGGTGCATTCTTGTTAGCTATAACAAGTAAACATTTATAAAACAAATTGAAAATAGTGGCTTTACTTACATTGAATGCGGAGGCTCCAGAGTCAGTGCCAAATATGTATTTTCTGACCCAGAATATTTGGGTAAGTTTTATATTTCCTTTCTTACCGTGTTAGAACATTAACGTAAACGCTCCCCGGAGTTGGAGTTCCGCGCGTTCAAGCGTTTTGATATTCAATATGGCTGCCATATGAATAAAATTTTGCTATAATCGGTAAACATATTTCATCTCTTACATGCTGTTCCACACATACGCCTTTAGAAAAAAAAGTATTTCAAAGTAAAAAAATTAGGAAAAATATATTGTGTTTAGGTGCAATGGACTGGCGACCTGTCCAGGGTGAACGCCGCCTCTCGCCCGACGACAGCTGGAGATAGGCACCAGCACCCCTCCTGACCTCAGTGGGGTAAGGGTGTAAGAAAATGGATGGATGGATGGATGGATGGATGGATGGATGGATGGATGGATGGATGGATGGATGGAGATTGTGTTTAGTTTGAGTTGCTCCCTCAGAGACTCCCTGATTTCAGACTTAATTTGAACACAGCAGATGGAGCCATCAGCATCTGATTCTGGATAATTGTGGCAGCTCCAATTTCTGCAGGGAGTTTTCCTCCCGCCATTTTTTACTTGAGTAGTTTCTATTCAAGCCAGTGCACTCATCAGAGTTAATTCTTTCATATTTACTCCGCTAATAATTTTGCCAGATTTTCTACTGAGCACCAATAAAGGTTGCCAAAGTACCAGCAGAGGTACTTGTGGACCATGGTACAAACAAACAGAAAAATAGATCATGTGCAACGCTAATCAAATTTTATTTCTAACCCACTAGTCTTGCATGAGACTAAGAACAACACTCTCTATTTTCACTGCCATCTCGTATATGTAACAAAAACTTTATTTTGCATTTGTCTTTTACTGCAGTAGTCCAGTCTGATACTAATATATTGCATAAACAATCCTTTAATTTGTCTATTCATTGGGAAAATAAGCCACATTAAGAAATTACATTTCCTTTTTCCCCCGTTTTTTTTTTTTTTTTTCCAGTTCAGCAACACCTGTGATAGTTAATGCAGAATAAATGTAGCTGAAGTGTAACACTTGTTTAGATAACCTGAATGGTGACGAAATTTCAAAATGTAATCAGTGACCTTGTGTCTCCCTAAATAAGACACTCCACAGAGACCACATGTCATATTTCGCTCACCGACATGGGAAAAATCAGTGAACCTCAGGCAAGGCAAGTAGGTTTGTGTTAATCTGCACACATATATCGGGAAATGGTTACATCATTCGCTGCCCTCCCACAAACTTGCATGTGCTTGTAGTATTACATATTTTTAAGATGAGGGCCAAGAAATTCTTCTGCTTTCTGTGACTCCTTATTTGTAGACTTTAACTGCTTATTCTTTGTCTTGTTTACACTAACATGATTAAAAACAAATATTTATTTATGTATTTAATCTATTAACTGTGCTGACACCTGGCACTTTGTGCTGAGTTATTTCAATTAAGCTTAACACGTGAAAAGATGCTTAACGCAGGGTCACATGCTCAACCTTTGACTATGCACTTAAGCAAAGGGATATTTTGCTTTTTTAAGGAATCTAAACTAGATTTAATCATTTTTGACTTCTAAACTTCTAAAAAATGTTAATTTTCAACAAATGTATTGGTTTTTTAAAACGATCCCAAGAATACCATTTGGTTTGTGAACCATTCAGTATCAAAACATGTAACCCCAAAAGGTTTTGACTTTTTGTTTCAAGCAAACAAATAAATCACATGCTGTGTTTTTAAAGGTATTTAATTCTTGTAGAACAAACTAGTCCGATTTCTTTTATTTGTTTTGGACCAGAGCTAGCCGAAGTCCAGATTCCTTATAAGGAGTGGAGTTCTTCATTAAAGTGCTGAGTCAGAAGCTGTAAATCAGATCCTATCTTCAGCGTCATAACTTAACAAAGGTGAACATAACAGTATGGCTAAAAAAGGATAACCTGGATAACATGCAGGTGAATTTTATCAGGTAAATGTCATAGAATGGCTTTATTGATGTAAACTGAACCTAAGGTTGAACATTCACACCCTTTTTTTTATTTCACAGGGACATTTACGGACATTTTTGGACATTAATGCGCTTTGAATGAGTTAATAGAAATTTAATTTTCATATACAAACAACAATTGTAATATTCATATACACAAGAGACCAGCTGGGTACAAAAATCAGATATTGAATAGCATGCTGCCAGAGGGAAAAAAAACGCTAAAAGTACCTACATGTCATGAAAATATTCAAACATCTAAACAGATGCAGTGGCAGAAGACAGCAAGGGCAGGACAACACAAATTTATAATGTTATTGTTGGCACATCTGACTATCAATACACCATTTTATTAGATGTATTTTAAACAAGTTAAGGCCAGTTTGCTGATGTTTACTGGTATATGGTTCCCCTCATGCTAATGCAACTGAAAATGAATGCAGACTAAAAATACTGCAAGTCAGCAGTTAAGTCTTACCGTACCTGTTGTTGATTGATATGAATTAGTCATATTAACTATATAAAGGAGATGAAAGACTAGATACTTTTATACAACTGACATACATTTGAATATTGTTATCCTCCCAACCTAATAGGTTGTATGGCAGTAACAACGTCATACGTTCTGACTTCTTCCAATATTTGGTGCTTTGTTCATACAGAACTTAATGGTTTTAATGGTTGTATTGGTTTGTGACTAAGTTGTTAAACAGCAACAGATATGTGACATGGCCATATACATTTTATTTCCGTGCATAAAACATTTTAAATGTTGAATTTGTGTCCTTTACATACTCCTTACGCCTCTGATTTAAAAGTTATTTTAGAATCTATTAAGATCCCAGGCATTTATATTCTGTTACACCACATGTCCTTTCTCCTTAGAGATTATGTTTTACTACACAGTGTCTGTTTGACCTAGAGAAGAAACATAGCACCTGTTTTGGTCGCATTGGGTTTTAAGCAGCATTGATTTACCTATCCTCAGACTTAAGCCGTAGTTTATGGTAGCTGTTCAGTAAATTGTGTTGTTACCATGGGTAGGGCTATTATCTGCATGCATTTCAGTGTTGGTATTTTTGACATACTGACAGAAGATCATTTACGTAAAGAGGAAAAAGAAAAAGTAATGGTCCTAAAATAGATCCCTTAAATAGATTGTGGGGTTGTCACTATCTTAGTCAATAGCTAATGGTGACTGAATTGGTTATCATGGTCAAATCAAAGACTTTATCTTGTGAGTTGTATGTCAATAAGGGCCAAAAGACTTCTCCGGCTAAACGGACTTGCTGTGCATGCTGTAGCAGATAAATAATGACCTTATGGGTCATTTAGGGCATTTGTTCTGAAAGAAACTGGGCTGTTTTGAGCTTAACCACAAGTTGATATGCTTGGCTTGCTTGCTGAGTTACATCTGCTGTCATGAATGGTCTTCTGGACATGCGTCTTCAGGTGTGACAGCCGTTTCCTAAACTGTCATTTTGCATCCTCCTTTATCTCTTTATACTGCCTTTCATTTGATGGACTTAAATTAACCCCCAGCGCAGCTCGCTTACTCATTTCTATCTCCTAACCAGACTCTGCTGAAGCTAGTGGGTGTTTTTGTACTCACATTTTATTTTCTGCTAACCTATTTTTGAATCACATCTAGTACAAAACTTTTTTTATTCAGTGGAAACTTCTCAGTAGCAGCAGCAGCAGCAGCAGCAGTTTGTCATTAGACTACAAGATTTACCCAGGAGGAGGTTTTTTTTTTTCCAACTGCTTGTTGAACACATTTTAAAACTGTACAGATAAAATGTGGCATCATGATTATACTTACAAAAAGGAAGACAAGGTTTTAGATTCTGGTTAGATTTGGTTTTAGACTTCCTGTGGTACAGCAGCACACAACAACTGCAAAAAGCAACGAAGCAGCACTGTAAAAAGTAGGTCTCCAAAACCAGTAAGTTCAGAACCCCGTAAAACTTGTCAAAAAGTATTTGCTCCCTACATGTTTCTTCACATTTTTTCAAAAAAAGGTCACATAGACTATCATGATTCAGAATATTAAACAAATTGTTTTATCATACAATTGTAACATGGGTTAAAATGTTTATCTGTTAATTTATTAAAGGGAAAACACTTTCCAAAAGAAGCCGTACCTATGTGGTAAAGTATTTACCTTTGAAACTAAAACCTGGTTGTCCGAGCGTTAGCAGCAACAGCTGCAAAGAAGTGTTCTCGATAGCTGACAAGAGGTTCTTATTTCACACATATCATTTCTGTGCCACCTTCATGATGATAGTCTGACAGGAAAGTAAAAGTCTGGAGAACTGGAATCAAATCCCAAGTCCAACAGTCTTGGGGAGCCAACTCCACTCCTGCACCATATTACTTCTCTGTACAGATATTTGGGCCCACTCTTCTTTGCAGAATTGTTTCAAATAAGCCACAGTGGAGTATTTTCAATCATAAATTAACTCTTTAGTGTAATCTCAATCACATTTAAGTCTTTGACGAAGCCGCTTCAAAGCTTTCCTTTTTTAAGCCTTTTAGAGGCGCAGTTACAAATTATTTGCTGCATTTTCCAAGTTCGCTTGACCTTAAGGTCATAAAAAGATGGCTGAACAGTCTTCTTCAGGATTTTCTGGCAGAAAACAGAACTTGGGCTTCCATCATAATCAGCAGGTACCTGGTTCTCCCGGGGCAATCATACAGAAGCAAGACTGTCAACCTACTTCTACTTCGTGTTGTCAGACAGGTTATGTTTAAGTAACATCTTACTACAGGTGGGAAAGATGTCTTTGACATTATTTAATTTGTTATCTATGTCTGATTGTTTTAGTGAAGTGACCTGAAACTTTATTGGAATAAAATGTTTTCACAGCATAGTATGGTGACAATTCATATTTATAGTTTTGCAGAATTGGCAACTAAAGAAAGATGTAACAATTAAATGTCATTAATATAAGATGTAGGATGTTAATGTAAATTGAATTATTAAGTTTGGTTTATTCCATCAAAAAGATGAACTGTTACATGAAGTTGGAGAACTTTTTATATGATACGCATCAACTTAATATTAAGCTTCTTTGCTGAGTCTGCTGCAAAACTAAACCTGAATTTAAAACTGTAGTTTCACGTTTCTCAGTAGAAACTAAACTTAAATCTCCTAATTGAGTGTTGCAGGCCGTTTAATGTTATCATTAAGTGTAATTTGAGAATAGATTGAAAACAGGGAAGTGCAAATGTAAGTTGTTGAGCACTCGGCTTGATTTTACTTTTATTTATTCCTTCTTAATTTCTTTAGACAATAGCCCAGATTTGCTTACGCACTGTCTTTCTTTTTCCCACATAGTTTTTAAAGTCCTACCCACGCAACGTTTCTCTATGCTGAGTAAAAGAAGGAAATATAATCACACCCTTGAGAGTTTTGCTGGTCATAAGGAGGGCTTAGCAATACTTTCTCCTTGTTTATACATTTAAGTCTCAGAAGACCACAGCTCTGGTATCTGACGCCGTTCATCAACAAAATGACTTTGTATGTCCACAGGACTGTCCTATGCTGTCATTACACTGTAATTGCTATGACGTGGTAAAACCTGTAAATCATTATACTTGGGAATTACGTAAGCTCCTCAGATTCCCTATAAAATGTGCTAAGTTGTAAACAGAATATTCAAAAACATTCCAAATATCTTTGTTCTAAAAGTATAAATTCAATTCTATTCAAAAACACTTTATGAATCCCAAAGCATGTTGCTGTATCTCCTATCATCCAGGTTCTTCAAAGAGTTGTTGTAGATGCTGATGGCTGTGGTAGCTATTCTGAAGAATAACTGAAGACACTGTTGTTGTAAAACTTTCTCATGTATAACATGCTCAGGGTTTTCCATGATTTTCTTGATTTTATGAAGAAAATTACTCCGTTGGTTCCAAAGTAGTCTCCAGAACAAGAACAGTCTTCTTCATCAGGTTGTTGAGCTTTTTTAAGTTAATGATTCATAACTGATCTCTCTCTCCACAACAACCTTACAGAAGATATGCAGTATCTTGATGCAAACCTTGAAGGAGATACTGTAGGTTTCCACAGTATTTAAAGTCTGCTGTAACCTTTCTTTTAGATGGCTTCACTATTGAGTCTCCAGTCCAGTCTGTTGTCCAGACGACTCAATGCCGAGGTATTTATACTCCTCTACTACATCCACTTCTTTCCCAATGGTGGAGATAGTGTTGGACCTAACCCTGCTTCTCATGAAATCTACAATCACCTTCTTTGTTTTGTTCACATTCAAGATAAGATTATTATCCCCACACAAAGCAGCCGACCAGCTCTCTGTACTCATCTTCTTACCAATCTCTGGTATACACGACAACTGCAGAGTCATCTGAGTATTTGTGTAGATGACAGAGGTAGGACTTGTGCTGGACATCTGAAGTGCAGAAAGTGAAAAGGAATGGCGAGAGTGCAGTCCTCTGTGGTGCTCCTGTGCTGCTGACCACCTGGTTAGAGACAAAAATATTTAATTCTCTCAAACTGTGGTCTATTTGTGAGATAGTCATCGATAAAGGATCCAGGTGAATGTTGAGGCCTCCACTTGTGTCTCTTGAGTTTCTGACAAAGCAAATCAGACTGAGTCGTAATAAATGCACTGGAGAAATCAAAGAACACAATCCTCACAGTGCTTCCTGCTTTGCTCTGATGAAAGTGGGTTTGTTGAAGCAGGCGTTTGATGGCATGTTGAACTCCAATTCCACAGAGATACGCAAGCTGCACAGGGTTCTGGTATGTGGTTATTTGCTTACTCAGGTCTCTCCAGGACCTTTGGCATTGTCGTTGATGACTGGTGGGTGGGTCTTTTTTGGTAAAGGAACAAGGCACGAAGGTTTCCACAACAACAGAACCTTCTCTTGGATCAAATCAAGGTTGAAGAGGTGTTACAGGACTGTACCAGTTCAGTCTCCAGATGATAGCTCTTTACCTGCCTTCTAGATACAGAAAAGTGTAAGGGAAAGAAAACAGCAGCATCTCCTGATTTCGTTGAAGACAAACTTATAGAAGCAGATGAGTCCATGGCCGAGGTGGAAGATAAAACATCTGAGGTTTGACAGGAAAGCTGTGGGTCAAAGGAGGGTGGGATGTCTGGAGCAGAAGAGGAAGATGATGAACTTGTCCCAGAATTGACCATGTTGAAGAATGTGTTAATCTCAGTTGATCTGTCCAGACGTCCATCTATCTGATCCTCATTTTGTGTGAACGTCTTCATCCCTGACCACACATTGTTCCTCTTTAGTTTGCTCTTCAGCTCCTTCTCATAGTTCACTTTGGTGTCTCTAATTTTGACTTTGAGCTGCTTCTATATATTCCTGAAATCTCTGTCTCCCTTCCCTTTAAATCACTGGAGATTCAGGGTTTGTTATACGGCAGGGGTCACCAACTCCAGTCCTCAAGGGCCACCATCCTGTAACTTTTAGATGCATCTCTGCTCAAGCACACCTGGATCAAATAAACTGCTCGTTTCCAGCCTATTGCAGAGAGGAATGAATGCTGGTGAGGGAATTCAGACATTTTGGAGAAGAGGTGAATCTAAAAGTTGCGAGGACTGGAGTTGGTGACCCTTGTTATAGGGGAAACATCTCAAGTTTTTATAGTCAGTCATGCACTCAGTTATGGCATGACTTTATTTCCTCTCCATGTGGCTGGCACAGAACATTCCAGTCCCTGGCCTCAAAACAGCCCTACGATGCTTCATCAGCTTCCAATTTCTTAACAGTTCTCTTACTTCTCTTACAAGTTCCCCTCTAAATTAATGGGATTATATTCTGAGAAAAGAAAAATAAGATTATCTATTTTTCCTAGATGAGCTCTTGTTTTGTAAATGTATGAATCCTCGACATTTGGTGACAAACTGTTGAGACGTTGGATTTGTAGAAGCCCTTTTTTGAAAATCACCTGCAATCACCATATTAATATATACAATTATTTTTGTGTGATGCTTTGCAATATATTCTAAATGCATTCAGCCTTACTTGGACCTAACATCCAGCAGGTTTGAAAACAAAACTGGTTGCCAAGTTTACTTTTGCTGACCTGCAGAAAGTACCCACGTTCATGTCAGTGTGAGAGTTCACTCAGATCTCCTCATGAACAGGTGACCAAGAATCAAAAATAGTGCATATTTCCTTTGTCTTTACAGCCCACACAGTGCTTAGAGAGTGCACATGAGGTGCACATAGTGAATTACATTTGTGTGTTTTTGACCTCTTGCATTTTTTGCATGCACATTCATCCTATGCATTCATTTCTGCATTGTTCCAAAAGTAACACAAAGGAACTTCTAGTTGCAAGTTTTTGTCAATGTTCACACACAGTTTTTTATTTTTTTTTAAGCAACAGATGAAAGTGCTTTTTCACATGTAAGCAGAGCAACTTAGGTTAACACCTTGAGTTTGTTGGTTGCATACGTGAAAAAAATCCTCCCCCACATGCTCACATGCTGCACCTTTTAGACTCACTTTGGTCAATGGTAGGTGCAGAAAAGAAAGAATAAACAATCAATACATGAGAAGGTCAATATAAAAAAAAATAAAAACCTAAAAAATAATATTCTGTATTGCACGACTGATTCGTCTTTTGTGTTAATAAAAGTACATCAATGCATGACAGTGACAAGTAGATCTGTTGTTTCCCTTTTTCTCAAATTATTATTATTTTTTTACCCAATTTTTCTACATAATTTTTTACATCTTTGCACTGAGTAATATTAAGATGCTGTACATTGCAAATGCTACAAAGCTCCAAATGTTACAATAATTATTTATCGCCATCTGCTGGTTAACTAAAGTAAAAAAAAAAAAAAAAGGAGCAACAAATGGCTTTTGGTTCAATGCATGTCCCTGCTGGTAGATGTGTTATACACACATTATATATCTATGACATTAGATCAGTTAGTACAGACTGCTCATCTGGTGAACATGCGTCTTTTTGACTCACTGGTTAAAAAAAATGTAATTCACGTAGATAAATCATTTATAAAAATCTTAATTTATTATTATTATTTTTTTTTTACTTTTCTGCTGTTGCATAACTTATTTGACTCACTGGCAGGACAACTTACATTTTAAGTATATATATAAGCAAGTCCTTAGCCCAAGTATTAACTTTTAAGAAACCAATTTAAAACTCCAGAACAAAGAAAAATGCAGTCGATTTAACTTAATAAATGTTCAGTTTCAAATAAAAAAACTACAACTACAACAAATTGGTTACACAATTTCTTCAAGCTCCGTACGCATAAATTTAAGCTCTTGAATTATCTCTTTTCTCTATATTAGTAAAAAGATGTTCATTGTCTTCATGCAGCTTAATTGAATCCTGAGCTGCTATTACACCATGTCCTATCAAGTCATTTGTCTCTCCCTGCATAAAAATTGGTTTTATGTAGGTCCAATCATAAAGAAACTAAATGCTTTATGTGAACATGTCAAGTCCCGTCAAGCTTATGGGGGATATTAAGTTCTCGTTTTATGTGCCAGTTTATTACAGTGCATTTGCTTCTCAACAGACAAAAGTCAGAGGCATCAACGTGAATCTCAGTGAATCCATGGAATGATAGAATCACATCTTTATTGACTTTTATCTTTACAGAAAAAAATAACATTAGTCACCAGATCATGCAAAGCGATATTGCATTACAAATAAAAACACAATACAAAACAAACAATAAATATCTATTCATACTGTACCATAAATATGGAGCCTTAAATAAATAAATGTTTTACAAAAAATAAACTTCTTGGGGTGACACAAACAAATACAGTATGCTATAAATTTACTTTCAACAGTACTGGAAAAGGATAAGCAGATTGGTTGAAATGATCTGCATTAAAATGGGTTGTATTTTGATTGTTCCCTCTTTTTTTTTTAACAGTGAAGGTAGAAGATGACCTCCAGGTTGTGTTAAATTCACTCCAACTACACAAATAAGATTAGCTACAAACCCAACACAGAACATCATGCTCCTGACGGCAGTTTAAAAGCAACCTGGAACCAGACCACTGAAAGAACTCTTAAATTAACACATAGACAAATCCTTTATGTTATGATATTATTTATATAACGATGACAACGCTCAACAGTCATGTCGAGGTGTTATTGCACTACTGTCTCAACGTCTTTTCAATGAGAGTAATCGACAAATTACAATACTGCTGATAGATCTACACAGAGGTGAAACAAGAAATCACCAGTCACAGCGACAGACATGAGTAACTGTTTGAAATGCATTCATTTAGTCAGTCAGCTACCTGCTCCCACGCAGTACTGGTTAAACAAAGCCAGTTGGCTCAGAGTAAATGAATACTTTTCAGTTTGTGATTGACCCAGGTCTGCACAGCTAGCGGACATAGCTGCGAATCGAGAACATGTTCACAATAAGGCTACAACATCTAGAAAGAGGAGAGAGGCAACAGAGGGCAAAACTCAACACTGATAGAGCTCCCTTCTGATCCAAACGTTACGTTTCGAGCCACTCTTAGGAGTCATGCACGACTAGTGAACACGGATGAACACGCACACGTACATATATCCAACTCCCACACAAAAAGGATGAACTTCAAGGCCTTTTTTAGGACAAAAACAGGGAAGTCAAGAAGAGCCTGGCAATCAGTGGCCAAGGACCAGAGACAACACAGCTGGAGATACAGAGGAGCAAACTTTTTAAAGATGTTGTTCTACGATTCTTTTACGCACAAGGTGACAACATTTACTGTGGGGGAAACCATCAAACGTCAGATTAGGTAAAGTTTCTATAAATCTAGCCACTGAATGAAAGAGTTATGTCACTGGAAAAAACTGCAAAATTGCAGCTGGATATTTTTTTTTTCTTTTACTGGCTTATGTCCCTTTATAGTTATATACGTTTATATTTATATACTTTGTATAAATACTATATGTACAATCCATCTTATATCTTTCATGTTACTTTCTACAAGTCATTTAATGCTCTATGTGAAAATAAATAGTTTTTGTCTACTGTAATATATTATATTATGTACAGTGCCTTACAAAACACTCATATCCCTTAATCACTCGCTGATTAAATTTATGTACAATTATATAAAAGGCGTGTTTTTACTGTCAAACAGACTCAGAATTAAATGGGTATCAATAATCTGATACATTTAGGTGTATTAGCAAAATTGGTCATAATTTGGCATTACTCCAACCAAACATGTTTCAGGTGTGATCTTTTGCATATTCTGAATATGAATCAACAGGGATTAGTGCTATGCACACATCACTATGGCAGTGTAGCAGTTTGATGTAAACTTGCACATAACTGAGAAATAATAAAAAATTGGTGCACAGACAGACGTTTTTTTATTTTTTGCAAAAGAAGAGAATATCTGAGTTGTGGTGGGGAAGTACAACCTACCACTTTTACTGTAAGCCACCTAAATAAAATCCAATGAACACCTGACTTCAGAGGTCATCCAATTGGTATGTGGAAATATCTGTCAAGACAGCTATAGCTAATGTCTGGCCTTTTCCATGTATTTCAAAATGATGCATTTCTTAGTGTTTGTCTGTCACATCAACATACTGAAGTTTGTGATTTCAATGCAACAGAATGCGAAAAATATCAAGAGATATAAGTATTTTTTTGTCAGGCACTGTATCAATGACGTAACTCCTTCAAGACAGTCTTTGATTAAGCTTTGTCTGCAATAGGCCTCACTGTTACCTGCACTGGGGAGATAAGAGAGGAGCTGAACAGGAAACAGGATGTGGGGAATAAAGTACAACTGACACACAAACTTTAATCTCAGACTGGTTCACATTTAATGTCAATCAGGATAGCTGGCCACTGGTTAAAAGGAGGACCAGCATCAACAAGGGGCAAACTGTTGTTTGGTTGTGTTAATCAGAGAAAAGGCTGGCAAAGGACTTTCGAAGGTTGCGAATGGTTTCGGCTTTTGCCTCTTCTTGGCCATCGCCACCGGAGCCTGAGACCCCGCGGAAGAAAGAGGAGTCGCTAAAGGCGTTGAAGGCATTGGTCAGGGACTGGGACTTACTGGAAGGGAGAAGAAAGGAGGGAGGAGGGGAAGGAATTATGGGGTGTTATAGGCGCATTAGAGGGAAAGGGAAAGAGTGGTATGTGAACATTAATGAGGGTGTAATTAGGAAGTGAAAACAGAGATGGTAAATCATAACCCTTTTACTGGATAATAACAGGTGATTTGTTAATCTAGATCAATACTGAGTGTGAAGTTCTTGTTCTTGCATTATCCACAGCATATTGACAATGTGTTTCTTACTTCAGTAGTGGATGGGTCTTTTGTTGGGGTTGATCTTCAACAGGCGCCTGGGGATCACCGGATGCTGCGGGTGCTTCAGCTGGAGTCGGCTCGGGGTTTTGGGATGGAGAGGGTGGCTTGGCCTGAGCTTGAGCCTGGACGTTAGAGGAGGGCTGGCTGGATTTAGCAGGGGACTGGACCTGTGCAGGGTGGGTGGCATCAGACGCCAAGGTGGGTTCGGGGGCTTGGGGTTGAGTCAGGGGCTGGGGTTTGGGCAAAGCCTTTGGAGGAGTGGGAGACTGTGGCTTTGGCTGAAGCTGTGGCTTAGAATTCCTGCGCACAGGAGGAATCGGCTTTGCGGGTGGTGTGGGTTTTGGGGGCAGATCTTTAGGTTTCCCAGGTGATGCCGATGGAGAGCCTTGTGGCTGGGGTTTGGGCTGCTCTGTGGTGGCAGCAGAAGGTTTGGGAGAGGCAGGAGGGGAACTTGAAGCTGGTGCTGCTGCTGCTGCTGCTGGGGCTTTTGTTGGTGGAGAACCTGGAGCTTTGGCTGCTTTAGCTGGGGATGATGGTGAAGCTTTGGATGGGACTGAGCTGGAAGCAGAATCTGGAGTTGGCTTTGTTACAGAAGGGGCTCTGATCATTGGGGGAGGCCTCGGCACGGGTGGCTTCGTGACAGAGGCAGCCTTTTGGACCGGGCTCGGTTTCTGAGCCTGAGCTGGTTTCTGAGCACCAGGAGGTTTCTGGACCTGGTCAGGTTTAGGTTCAGAAGGTCTTTTTGCTGATTCTGCTGTTACGTCCACACTCTGTGATTTCAGTGCAGCACCTAAAACAATGAGAAAGTTAGTAGTTTTATTAAAATACAGTCAAAAGTGCACATATGCTCACAGTATGCATGAATGTCAAAGTAATTTGGGCTTTTACTGAAGTTTTAGAACTGTTATTTTTCCTTGATTGAATGACCTAAATGATTTCAGCTTCTATGAATTTTAGAGACAAAAATTGGGTACACAATTAAAATTTTACGATGAATTTTCTCTGATCTCCACTGTGACAAAATTATACATACTGGCTGAAATACTTTTAAATATCTGGTAATAAGTGGTGAAGGTTATTCTATAATATCTTAACTTGACAAGGCGAAGGCCTAATTAGTCCCTCATCACGACTCAGTACAACAGGTAATTTCTCATTTCTTATTTGAAATTTGTCAATAGAGAAACTAAAAGCTTGGTAAATAACAGGACACGTTTAAACAAACAGCCAATTCTGTCCTAAAATAACTGAACCTGAAGCTTGTTGTTGACAACAAAAGGCAACACTTGGGGGTTCAACTTTTTCACAGACATTAAGCACAATTTTAGTGTGTTATTAGAAGTGTATGCATTTATTTGCACCTGGTTCAGTAGTTTTAAACCACTGTGGTTGAAGAATAAATGTAAGAATTGTAAAAATTGTGCACCTTTCTTGGAAATTGAAGATTCCCATTATTTCCTGGAAAAATAACATCTAAATAATCAAAGCACAAAATAACTTGACATTAATGCATGTAGTAAGTGTAAGTATACTTGTGCCTGTATATGTAAATAACTCCTAAATAAAAAAAATAAAATAAAAATACACAGAGAAAAAGAGAGAAAAAGAGTAAATGCCTAAATAAAACAATAAAAAGATTTGCATCAACATTTCAAAACCTCACACCTCTTGTTTCAGCACTGCAGCTCCAAAATCAGGCATATGTAGCACTCACCAAAAACCAAAACACAACATGACATGCTCACTCAAACAATGGCCCCTCAAATATGCAAAAATCCAGAGCAAT
The DNA here is from genome assembly GCF_051168715.1 of Poecilia mexicana. Taxonomy (NCBI): domain Eukaryota; kingdom Metazoa; phylum Chordata; class Actinopteri; order Cyprinodontiformes; family Poeciliidae; genus Poecilia; species Poecilia mexicana. The sequence goes on from NW_028263374.1 coordinate 19,904,341, forward strand.
GCAAATGTAAACAGAGGACTGGACCAGCTGCATCCAGCAGAGGGTGGAAGATCAGCAGTTAATCCAACCGTGAGGTAGCACAACTTCTATAGTAAAAATTGTGCAAGTTTTAGTACTGTGCTGAATGAAATAAGCAATTAAAGGAGAGAACAGAGTTCAAAGTGAATCAAGCATTAATAGCAAAGCAACAACACATCAAGAAGTTACACATGCAGAGCAAGGAAGTGACTGGATTGGGATGATTTTTTTTAGTGACAGATAATTTCCTTTCAGATATTCAGGATTGAGATTTGACTTCTAAATTGTGTCCAGAATGTACTAGAAAAAGCTGTGCATTTTCTATCAATGCACTCTTGAAATTATTCTTTTAGATCGATCTTAGTAGGAACCTGAAAAGTCATCCCAGAGAGCCACTGCTGTCAGGCAGCTGAACTGCCTTGAGTCTTACATTTGTTCAATGGTTGCTTGTGATTCACGAAGCATAAAAACCAAGGAAAACATATGTACAAACATAATTGGAAAACAAGATACAATAATAATTTTCTTGGATACCAACCATTAGTTAGACATAATTTTAGTTTCTAAGAAAATAATGCATTACTTTCTAAATTAAATCAGAATGTTTTAGGATAAAAGGATTCAGTTATATACCAAACTTTTTGGTATTATTATTTTTATTCTTATTTTTTTTATGAACAAAACAAAATCTGTAAAATCTTTTGTTGAAAACATTGAATCAGCAATTGACTGGTTCGGATCCAAGTAAATAAGATAGGATAATGTAGAGGAACATAAAAAGGATTGTATCTAAAACCTATAAACAAAACAAAAAACAACCACCGTGGGGTTTGCAATTGCCAAAAGATGCAATTGATACCAGAAAATTGTCTACATTAAAATGAATTAAAGAAAATTGAGTAAAAAGTACGTATTTTAACCACCAAAAACAGCAATAACAGTCAGATGTTTACCAACACATAAAGCGTCTGCACAATAAGTTATTTGCTTCTATAATAAAATTATATTAATATTCATCCATGGATCTGTTTACTACAGTAAAATAGTTTTTACGTATAACTTCAACTAGAAACACAATTTAATGCAGGATGTAAATAAATCTACCAGCATTTATTTCACACCTGAATACAAAAGTTACACTCAATTTCCTCGTCTAATTATCATAAGACATAAAAAAATCAGCATTACTAAACTAATGTAGCACCAGATGATGTCAAAACATTCACCACATCCATGCAAAACAAGGAACTGTAATTAATGAGCATGCAAACACGCACTCATGGATATACATAGCAACTCTAGAAAATTATGGATTTAAGTCAGCTGTGAATGCCACTGCTTTTAGTGGCGACATTGAGCATCAGTACATCGATCCTGAGTAAACCGCTAAGCATGTGTTACAGCACAGCTGCAGAACACAAAAAAGATGATTCCTAAGTGCTCCATGATGCTATTAGCTTGGTAATTTGACGACACAAGTAGAAACGAAAATTGGTGACAGCTTCAAAGGACAGCTGGTGATATTTTCTCCATTTAGACGTGAACGACTGCACCAAATACTGTCAGGAGCGCATGAACATGAAGCAAAAAAGACTTCTGTTACTCTGATAAGACACTTGTGAAAATGCAAAAAAAAAATCAAACAAACAAACAAACAAACAACAAAAAAAAACTTTTAATATAGTTGTCATACCAGGACAGTAGATGTTAGTTCAGAATTGTGAGGGAATTAGCTATCCAATACTATCCTGTCACCACTTCTAATTCTTTGAATAACCAACCGATTGTATTCAATAAAACTAACCGGACATGACCAGAAAACTGCAACACACTCAGCTGTTAGTAAATTAAGCTTCACTTCTTGGTTGGCGTTTGCTACTTTTCTACACAATTAGGCTGCTTTTAAGACTTTTAGCAGCTGTGTTTGGAACCACATTCCCTTTTCACTATATGCAAGTGATGCTGAAGATTTTTCATGTGGAGATTTTGTTAGGGAATTTTTGGAGGCAAAAAACAAGGCAGTTGTTGAAAAAAACCTGATGAATCTAGTTTAAGGTTCATCAGAGGCCAGTTCGCTGATAGGGCAAACACTGAACTAGTGCTCTGGTCAAATGAAACCAGAATGAAACCAGGGGGAGGAAATTAAAAGTACACATTACCATGAATATACCCTCCCCACAGTAAAATATGGCTGCAGCATCCAACTGGGTGGAGGTTTTTCTTCAGTAGGGAAGAAAAAACATCAACCCAGTTGTCTGCAACTCAAGGCTGGTTTGAGTTGCAGACAGATTTAGATCCACACATTGTCAGGTCATGTGTGACAATGGCCTAATCAAAGCACCCGTGGCAGTATTTCTGTGCCTTAGCGAGTAGCTTCACTGTTTACCTTAATCATTGGCAACATAAAACAAAAGTTACAGGACATGGAGAGATAATAAGTGCAGAAAATGATCAGGATTTACTGAAACTGTCTGTGCAACCAGAGGATACACACAGTGGCGCCCAGGAGTTTGTTATGAACACTGACTCTGTAAATGTTCCCATCTTCCCCCTTGTGGCAGTACTTAGTTTGTCAGTAAATGACTAGCAGGTGTTCAAAATCTCCTGTAGTTAACTGATTTAAGCAGATTTATGTTTTCTAAACCTGCTTCCACCCTACAGCTGCAGTGCTTTGATTGTGGGCAGCGTTCAGACAACCTTGAGGTTGAGGACGTTGGCCTGAGCTCCTGTTCGGGTCTGCCAGGCCTTCCTTAGCAGAAGCAGTCTGATGAAGATAAACAGATGGAAGAAAGAAAGGAAAGACACGGATGAGTCAGCTGTGAACTGCGGAGAGCCAAAAAGAACACCTTATTAATCCAGGCTTTATGTAAGAGTTTCTATGTTATTTTCATTTGCACAGCAGCTACGCTGATGCGCAGTTTTGCTCAAAATGTTAATGTGTTTAAAAAAATTGAGCATAGCCTAAAATTCTCATTTAGCTTTATTGCTTAACTTGCAAATGCATTTGGGAACACTGCAATGAAAATATTTATGAAATCTGTTACCAGCCCACAGAAAGTGAGGAAAAGGAAACATTAGCCTGTTGAGAAATTGTCTCCATTTCTCTATGAAAACAAATATCTTATCAAACTAAACATACTTGATGTAGCTGTGCCTTGAATCACTGAACTAATATCTAGTTGCATAACCAATTTTTTCTGAGAACTGTTTTACATGTAGGTTTTTTGGACTTGACCCATTTGTGTCACCTGTGAACAGATATTTCAGTCCACATATTTCCTCATTCCTTGGTTTTGACTGATACAGAATTTTCGATGCAATTTGAAAGGATTTTTATAAGATTAAGGTCCAGGAATTTCGCTGGCCACTCCATAACCTTAATCTTGTTGGTGTGGAACCAAGATGCTGCTGGTCTACTGGTGTGTTTGGGTCGATGTCTTGTTGTATCACCTATTTTTTGACATTTATTCTTTGACTTATAGCAGCAGCCCGTGTTCCTTGAATATTGGCAAGAGGGTGTGAATACATGACTGATGATACGCCTGGACCGTATTAAGGGATACATCTCCTTAAAATGGTGGTTGGGTCACCATTCTCCATGGTGTATAATGACTTGAATTCAGTGTTTGGGTGTAGTGGACCAGTCCTCGAGTGCCACTGTTCTGTATCGCTGCTTCAACAGGCCTGATTCAAAATGCTAAGGTTTATAAAGGCCTGATAATTAACCATTGCTTTTATTAAAGGGTCATAGAGCAGGAACGGGTCAAAACATTGCAGTGATGTGATGTTTAGTGTCTTTGTCATGTAGTTTTTTTTCAACAATGCTATTTTATAAAGTTATCTTCCATTGCTGTACTCCGGTATATGTAGACCTTCTTTAATCTGCTGATCATTGTCTGAGAATTTGCCATTTTAGCAGTTTTTCAATCCATTTAAATAGTATTTTCTTGACGTGATCCTGGTTTTGGTTTAAATTTTAAAGCATTTGAGCTCAATTTAGCTGAGCAGTCGTTCTCCGCCAATCAACTTTGTATTCAAAGTATGCTTTTCTTCTGAACAAAGACTGGAAAGACCCATTTTACAACAAGTTTTGAATTAAACCAGCATTTAAGGCTGCCTTCACCCTTAATCATGAGCCACTTACGTTTCTCAGAATGAATAACTCCTAACTGCTATTATTTGAAACACTCCCCTTAAATTAGGAATTCAATTACTCAAAATCAGCAGGCTGAATGTCATGACTGTGGGTTCTGCTCTTTCTCTAGTTCGCATATCTGCAAAATTATTAACCATGTAGAAATATAAATTCTACTAGTAAACTGTGATTTGTCAGGTTAGTGATGCTGATATCTTGAACAAGACTGTATGTTTTCTGACAGATTAGCCACTCAAGTTAAAGCGCAATTCACCTGCTGGGGCTGCACAGTTGTCGGCTTCTGGCTTTGAGGAGAGCGAGCAGGCGAGCGGGAAGCACTGGATGACCTGGTAGTCAGAGCTTGGTTCATCTTAGCCAGCACCACCTCAGAAATGAGCTGCCGATCCTCTGCCTGGTGATCGCCGATCAGCTGCATAGATGAGCCCACGACCTGGACAGCAGGATACAATGATCATAGGCTGCAGATGTTCTGTGTGACTCCCCAAGATCAAAAAAATACCATATTTTATTTCAAAAATTGCTATTGTAATGTCAGGGCTGTTTCATCTTATTTTCCCAGCCTCCCAGCAAGTTCCTAACAAATCTATTTTTTCAACTCTCTGAGAAAATAAACTCTGTATTGGCATTAATTTTTGAAGATCATTGAGGAAAAACTCCTCAATGACCTTTAATCGAGTTGTCTTTCAAGTTGTCATAGAGGAAATTGGACATACCAAAGCTCCTGTTGGATCTGGTTTCACAATTTTGAAAATGTAAAAAATAAAAAAAAAGCATCAAAGTCCCTGTTAGAAGTAAGACAGGAAAGATTAATGGACCTTAGAGTTGACCCAGCAAACTGGAGTTCAAGCCTTGCTATTGGTGACCTTTATGCAACTCATGTTTGTTCTGGGGGAAGAGTTTGGGGCAGAAGGGGGATGTGAAGAGGATGTGAAGATGAAGGAGAGCTACTCTGGAAACAATAGTTATTTTTCTTCTTGACCTGCCTGACCCATCAAAATAACTTTATCCTTTAAATTATTCACTCCCAAGAGTTTTTAGCTTTATTATCCAAAAAACACTCTTTCTGCTAAAGCTTTCTGCTTTAGCAATGTACCATGTTCAATTAGAATTTCATTTAACAACGTCTATGAACACAAATTTTACAAAGCATATTGTCTGTATCACAAGCTACATTTTGGTCAAGCTTTTAGTAGCTAGCAACCATAAAGATGACTCAGCATTTTCCATGGATGGCCAGCCAGAGGTCTCCAAACTGTTATGTGAGTCAATGCTAATTGCAAAACTGCATTTAGGGAGAAGCAGCTTAGTCTGAGCACTTTAGTTAGAGTCCTGCACACTCTGTCTTATCGCTTTCTCAACTGCACATTGAAAACGTAATGGCTGCTACGTTATAAGTCCCAAAAGGATCTTAATTAAACTTCACATTTGTCCAGCTAATTTCTGATGTTTTGTTGCTCAAAACTGCTAATTCTTAACACACCATTATGTCGCTCTTCCCATCTTGAGGTAGCTTTCAAAAATATTTCTACCCCTTGAATCTTTGCACATTATCTGTTGTTACAACCACACACCCCAAAGTATTTTGACTTAGATTTATGTCACTCATTATGCCAACGAGTTGAAATTTATGGAACCACCTTATGCTGTAATTATAGCTGGAAATCTTTTGGGGTATGTCTCTAGGAGATTTGAACATCGAAAGACTGAAAGCTTTACCCACTTTCATTGCAAAATAGCCCAATTCTCAGTTGGATTTACAGTAGGTCTGGTCTCTGACCGGACCATTATGATATGTGGATATGCTTTCATCTGAACCATCACTTCACAGCAGATCGGGTTATATGTTTATATATATTTAAAGCTATGACCTTGGTCATAGTTTTAAGTCTTTTTAGTCTCTACAAAGTTTTCTTCCAGGATTGCCCTGCACTGAGTTATGTTTATATACGTACATCTATCCATAAAATGCAACAAGTTTTTTCTCACTCTGGTAAAAAAAAAAAAAAATCTGCCACCACAATATTTAATGGATTTGTGTCTTCAAGGTCATCTGCCTTTTTATTTTTCTAACACACATCAATTTTTGGTTATAGACCAAAACTTTAAATTTTGGCCACATTTGACCTCTCATATTTTTGCTCCATTTAAATACTTTTTACATCTTTCTTTTAGCAATGGTTGTTCTTGTTACAAGAATTATGGAGGGTCCATCTAACACTTTTTCTGTCAATAGATTCTCCTGCCTAAGCTGTGCATCTTAGTATAGCCTCAGGATGCAAACATGAGCCTTTAGAGTCTTCAGCCAAACATACAACAACCATAAGCCAGTGGTTTTTCTTCATCACTGCCTCTTCTTTGTTTTCCAAACTTGTGTTTGCCCAGTAGTTCTCTGTCTGACCCTAAAATCTCCAGATTGTTGTTCAGTCATACCATCACATCCTCCGGTTTTCTTTGAATGTCTATGTCAAACCCCAAATAACTGCTGCAAAAAAACTTGCACACATTTAATCCCCAATTTCATTTTAGTGCTTCACTATTTTACATTTAGAGCTGACGCCTAGGGTTTGGCAGTTTCGACAGTTTCCACATGGAGATGTTACCACTAAATGGTTTGTTTTAATAAAACAATATTATTAGGAGACCACATTGGTTTATTTAAAAAAAAGTGTGGTTACAGCAAGTCAAAATCAGAGCAATACGCTAAAATGCACAGGACAAAAAAAGCAGGGTGAGTAATACAGATAGAATAGTTTGTTGAGAAAGATTGACGGAACCTGTTTTTAAATAAACGGACGCACAGAATATCTAGCTAGCATTAAATACTGCAAGTTGTGTAAGGTTAGATTGAATTAAGGCATAAATTGTAAGGCCACTGGAGTTTAGATCAAGACGGGCAGAGTAATGTTGGCTTAGCAACTCTTGCAATCAGTACATTAAGCTGTGTTTTGTTACACCATTCTTATGAAAATGTAGTGAAATTTTGCTGCTCAAAAAAAGGAGGGAGCTGACACAAATTTAATTTGTCACATTAAAGCAATGTCGGCACCTTTATACCTGAAAGCTTATTTGAAAGACTTATTCTCACCTCGGTAATGTAGTCATTGCCATCCTTACCACAGATGGCTTTAACAGCACAGATGTCCAGACCCCCAAAGATCTCTGAGCAGGTGTCGACCCACAATTTATACCTGCCAGAAAATAAAAATGTTAATTAATACACCTAGAACCCTCATTCTGTGCCTTTGGAAAATATTGATGAATGTTTTTTTCACAAGAAGCAGAAATGTGAATGAAGACAGATTTTATGTTCTTTTGGCTGACTAAGAAAAGATTTCATCTTGTGCACCATCTCAATAGAAGTATCGATTTGTTAATCGGTTTAGCTCAATTTGCCAGTGCAACAGTTGCCATTATTGTCATCTTGACAATAAACCTTGAGCAGCCAATCTTTTGCTTTAGACTGATTTTGCTGTCTTGAAGACTGAACACAACCAAACTGTCTTCAAATAAAATCAATACTAACCGAGAGGATATTGATACTGTACTAATTGGGGTAATTAACTTTTTGGAAAGCATCCAGATTTACTAAACAACTGTAGTCCACCTGTAAAAGCCTAGGCACACCAGCCTGCATGTGTTAGATGTTCCCCTGCTTCAGCACACCTGATTTCAGTCAATAGCTGATTAGCAACCATCTGAATCAGGTGTGTTAAAGCAGGGAAACGTTTAAAATCTGCAGAGCAGGGTTGGTAAACACAGACATATAAAGTGTTAAATAAATTGATATAATAATAATTGTTGAATCTTGTAAATTTCATAAGGAATTATAGCATCTTTATAGCAATAAATGCTAAGTTATATGTAAAAGAAAAAAAATAATTCAAATACATGTTTCAAAGGGAGTATAAATCCTCAATTCCAGGAGAGCAGCTAAGTATTGGTTTTAGCTGCTATAGCATCACTGCTTAAATGAATATATTCACTGCCAAAAAAAAAAAGCACATGAATGCATCATAAATATGAAGTGAATTCCAAACATCTCTGTGTTTTTCCAGGAGTGACCTGGTTTAAAGCTGAATGAATCCCCTGCTTCAGCGCAGTATGACTAACTGTGACGTAACACAACCGGAGCGACGTGTGCAGCACCCAGGCCAGCTGGAGCATCACTAACGCAGAAGCACCGCTCACTTGTCAGTCATGGCTACTTGTTCCAACATGGCAGATCCGGTGTTGCTTTTCCAGTTACCAGAGATGGATGTTCGCCTGAAAACGTAGAGGAAATCGGGTGTTAAATTAGCATCAACATAAGCTTTCAGTTTGGAAATTTCAATTAATTAATATAGAGCTCCAAAATGTTGCAGGAATTTTACAAAAGAAAGCACATTGCTTATTCCTTTTTTTTTTTCTTTTTTTCTTTTACATAACATAACTGAACCCCATCCCTTGAACTGAAGGCTTTCAATTGTTCTCTCAGAAGAGATCACAGTGTTCTCTGGATTGTTCTGGACACAGACCTGCAGAGGTCAGACAGACCTCTGTAGGTACAAACACCGAACAAACACCGAACAAAGCGACAGACTCACATGTAAGCTTTGTAGTCAGCTCCAATTTTTTGGACCCTGATGTCGTACTTGGCATCTACAAATGGCTCTGTAGTGCAGTAGGTCTGAGTGATGGCCACCACACTCGCAATGTCTTGGAAATCACTAACGTTGTCCACCTTTACCTGTAGATAAATGACACGGGATGCAGAAAAGCTTATTTACATGCTAAACCTTGTCATATAAACTCCAAAACCTCCACTCCCTTAAACGTATTTTAAAGATATAATATATATACAATATAATTCACTTTTTATTGTACACGTATGTTTGTGAATGTAATATTCAGTCATGCTTAAATTCAGTTCTCTTTTACAGATCCTACAGAATAGCACTAGACTATAGAGGCCAGATTGATTTAGCTGATTCTAGCTGATCCTATAGGTTATTTCAACCCATATGAAGTTATTTGTTATCTTATGATTAAAATGATTAAATAAATTTATAGGTTTAATAAAAGTAGAAGTCATCTTTAATAAAGTATGGTAAAGAGCTTGGTCTGTTCATCTGAATTTGCATGTTCAAGAGAATTACTATTTATATTACAAGCACCCTGGTTTAGGCATTGCTGCCGAAGCACTCCTTAGAATAAAGGAAGACAGAAAAGGTAAATACAGTGTCTGTTTCCACTTTTCTCAGTTAATGGAAACATTTTGGAGCTAATCTAAACAGTGACAGAAATTCTGTGTCAGATTAAGCGGCTCATCAGGAAAAAAATGTTTGATAAAGAGCTCTTCCTGTTAGAAAACAGAAAAAAAAACATAGTGATGAGTCAATATTAGAGATGACTAAGAGGAAAACAATGCAAGGTTGCCTAGTAGCAGGAAAGACAAGAAAAAAAATAAAAATAAAGAGTAAATGTAAGTATTCATGTTTCAGAGATACTGAAAATATGTGGGTTTAGGTGTAGTTTTACATTATTCTAGACAATGTGTCTTTAACTTTCTGTCTGCTCTTTCTTTTTCAGTTTTGACTTAAGTTATTAAAGCATAATTGCGAAAACTCTTGCATGTTGTTTCTTGTATGTCTGCCCGATTCAAAAACAAATAATGCAAGATTCAATATTTCCGTACCTTTCCCATTCCAGAGTGGGCATGTCCGATCTTCACCACTACTGGGAAACTTGGTGTTGTAATCTGTAATACAAAAGATAAAGTAAAGTATGAATGAAACTGAATCACAGAAAGTGACAAATGCTTCCCCAACCCCCCAAGCAAACAGTGGAAAAATCCAAGGAAAAAGATATGTTTACAAATTCTGTAATTTTTTGATTTTTGATCCTTAAAAGGTTTTTCCAGTCAACATCTTTTAGATAAAATCATTTTCTTCTGAAGCCAAGGAGCAAACAGGAAGCTCAAGAAAGGAACGACGAAACAGTGGATCAAATAAGTATCAAACATCTCAAAACATTTTTCATTAAATATGTTTTTAATGTGGCTATTAAACGGACCGCCAACCAAATGTTGACTGCAATGCAAGTAATCCTACACTCATCCACAATAACCTCCATGTTTGTTTACTGCACAAAACTCCACTGCTGAAGAAAAAGCCATGCAATGAGTTAAAATCAAACCTGTGCAATTCATGTGATCTGTGCAATTCCACTTATTCCACTTAATAAGTGTCCTGTATTAATTACATAAGTAATGTAATTAATACATTACTTATGTATTAATTTCTTTTGAATTACTTGAGTTGTTTCTGATATCTGGTTTATATTTCATGTCACTAAGTCAATTAAAATTGTTTTACTGAAAAAACAATGGCATTCTTAATATTGTTTTTCCCTTATTACATACTGTACTTGAAACACACTTTTAAATTTTTTTGGGGTCTGATGGCATACAAGTGAAACTGAATAGACTCATATTTGCTGTGAATGTTTATTAGTGGTAAACATAAAACATATTTGCAGACAATAATAAAAGTATTTTTTCCATAAGAAGTTGAACATAAGGATAAAAACTATTCTGAATGAGGATTGTGTTCAAGTTAATGCAACTCATCTCTTGAAGAAAACAAGTATCCTTGGGATTAAAAACAAATATGAAGGATTCCATTCCTTCCGGAATATTTTTTGTTCATAATTTAACCCTTGGTAGAAACCTAGAAGAGATTTGAATGATTTTGACCCTGTAAAAGTGTCCAGAGGAGATGACGAGCTTCAAAAAGAGAGCAAAAGAAGAAGTTACAGGATGCCAGCTTTTTTTTCCTGCATTTCAGGAGGCTGTCCCTAAATTGTTGAGCGCATAAGAGGCTCCCTGTGTGCGACCCTCTCAGCATTCAAGGCCAGAGTGTGAGGGGATTGGGCTATTGTGAGCCTCTCTGTGTGTTGTCTACAGAGAGGGGGAGCGCGAAGGAAGAGAAAAGAGAGCAGCAGTAGCTTTCAACTCAAGTTATTTGCTGAGGCTTGAATTCAGAGGTGCACTTTAAACTTATGAAAACATTTCTATCCACAGCTGCGTCCCAGCTCTCCAGAGCTCCTCTTATCTCTTCGACCCCACTGTCTTCTCTGCCGCGCACCCCCTCTGCCGACTGTCAGCCTGACCTGCTTCCCAGGGAACTCGACGGGGCAAGAAGAGGCTGCAGAGCATTCATCAAGTGGTGGAACAGTAAGAGGTAGCCAGAGCCACCATGGCCTTGTCCCAGGAGAGAAGTGCATGTCTGGGGCTGGTGGTGCTCCTTTTGCTTGGTGCGGGCATGGAGGACGTTGTGGAGGGATGTAGCTGCCACCCGTCACATCCACAGCAGCTCTTCTGCAGCGCTGAGATTGGTGAGTTAATTCATAGTAAACTAAAGATGGTTAAACCTTGCCTTTGCTTGCAATGATGTAGCGAATATACAACATTCAAGATTAAATTAAACAAAATAAAACAGCAATTCTTTTTAAAAGAAGGATTTTTGTTTGTTTTGCTCATTGATCAGCTTTGTCTGATTTGTAACTGGTGAAAAGGCCAAATTCACAGAGAAAACAAAAACAAACGTGGCAATAGATAATCAGCTTAGCTGAAGCATTTAGGCAATCTTTGTCAGATTTTACCTGCAATTAAAATACTACCAGGATGATATACTTATAAGACTGTGTGAAAATAACTGAAAAAATAAGTGAAAAGAACTACGTGGCGTCAAAAGTGGCATTTTTCCATTTTATTTCTCTGAATCCCATAAAAACAACCCTTAACCTCAATCGTTAAAATAAACAAGCCAACTTTCTATTCATCTGCCTCTCTGCCCAGTCTCACCCCCACTTTTTTGTTCCCCCTTCTCTAAGCTTAAGCCAAAACTAACACTCTGCTTTGAATTTGAGTACTTGGCTCCAGAGTGTGGAAGGCTTGAGTATGTGCTTCTGTCAAAGGTTAAACTCCAACAGGGAGAAAAAAACAAGCAGATAAAGAAGAAAGAAATATCTCTTTCAGTCTTGATTTCTAATTTCTCTGCAATCTCCATCAGGTTTAGAGGGTGAACGTTTTTTTTCTGAATGAATTATATTGAAATGGAAGCTGAGCGTGATTAAACCTGTGTTATTGAGATGTGATGGAAGCATTTGGGAGGATTTGTTTCGGGCCAGGATGTTGCACATCAGTTTTGCCCTTCATAACTGAGATGAAGGTCCACCAAGAACAATTATTCTAAATTGAAAGTGACGGTGTTTTCAGGCAGGCTTGCTACTGACAAAGAATCTAAAGAAGCAGAACTGATCCGATCTGCAGCCCTATGGACAAGTTTCATCATCAACGATCCAAAACCCAAAACAACTTCAAGACAATTAGACAGCTTTATAAAATAAGTGTAAAATAATAAATGATACTAATAGTTAAAATCATTTTAAACTATGTATCATTCATCAAAAACTTACTTTGACCTTTCAAATAAAACTGTTAAGCTAGCTAAAATCCCTCTAACAAATAGTCTGGCAAAAGCTATCACAGCAATCTGACGGTAACTATAATACAGCCTATTTATTTTAAATTCATTTTCCCTACAGCAAAATATTCAGTAAGTGTAATCCATTATAATTAAAATAAATCACAAAGTATCACAAAATTATAAAAAATGTCCTACATTCTTTGGCATCTTTTAAACATCACTTACCTAATTACAAATTTTTCTCAGTTTTGTTCGATATACGAATCCAAACATGAAATGTGATTTTAAGGCAGATAAATCACTGTTAATCAAAAGTATGATTTGTTGTTTTGCAATCACTTCAATAATGGTAATACATTTGAAATGATACTATGAAAAATGCTGCTTGAAGTTCCAGTTGGACATGAAACACTGAACGTTTTTCAAAGTTAAAATTCCTGTTTTTGTTGAGTTTGAGGTGAAGAGGCCATTGGATAAGAGTATAGAGTTAGCTTAGCTTGAAGATAAAACTGGAACAATATAGCACAAAGTAAAGGAGAAAATAAACTAAGTTTTTTCAAGTTGGAAATCCAAACTGATACTGGCTGTTTTGCTTTTGATTCTTGGATGTTATGTGATATTTTTCAGCCTTGAATTCCCTCTTTTTTTATTCATCTAGATTCCATCAGAGCAGAGAAACTGTTTCTTCAGTTATTTAAATTTGGACTTTTCATGCTTGTTGGTGACAAACTTTATTAATCTTGCTGCACTCCTCAATTTATGCTGCGCTCATTTTGTTAGAGCTTGCATCTGTGAATGATGTCACATCAGAGTTGAATTTGTTCAAATTGCAGATCGGGTTGCCACAAATAGTTTGGCAAACAATTTGTTTGCAGTTGGACGTTGCAGCTCTCTCTCTATGTATATCACACATGAGCACCGCTACTATACAACTAATAACACTGCAACTGGGACATGACAGATTCCTTGTACTTTGAATCAATAGTTTGTAATAGATTGAAAATTCTGCTTTTCTATCTACCGATGGCAGTTAGCTGTGCTGCAGTTCTAATGTTAACTTGAACTTCAAAGAAACAAGTAGAAATTTAGTTTCAGGCATTAAGAGCATCTCTGTTTGAGAAAAGAAAATGGTTTTTGCGCTTTAGTTTATTTAAATTGCACCCTTTTGTCATCTGCTTTCATCTGCAAAGATGTTCTCTGGACATAAGCTGTTTTTTTTTTTGTTTATTTATTTTTCACTTAAATCATTAACATAGCAATCTTTAATAGTCTTTTGTTTAAACCACTTAACAACAACCTCTGAATTGCTTAAGAATGAAAGCGAATTAAACACAAAAATGTGTCGTATTTGCAGACAACATATCAAAAAAGAAACTCATCATCTCATCTCAGTGATGTTTTCCTCATTGTTGTCAAATGTAAAAAGGACAGGTCAGACTATGTTGTAAGAGATAAAAAGATTGGATCTAAAAGTTATAAGGACAATGTCTTTAAATCTTTGTAAACAACAAAATGTGTTCATTGTGGAAGCAACTGATAATACAAATCCCCAAACTCTCAATCTCTGAATAAACAGTTAGACTCTTTTCAGGTAGGAAACAATAACAAAGTCCTAATACCCCTTGAGTATTTGGGCAAATTTGTTTCACTTCCTGGTGTGTGTGGTCACACCCTCCAGGCTGTTTTTGAAGCAAAGGCCTGTGGTGGCCTTAAGTTGACCTGACAGTGCTGTCGGAGTCGACAAGCTGTGCGAATAAAGCCGTACATCTGAGTAATATCCAAATGTGTGCACAAACCCTGGATGATTCCTTGGTCAATGTTTGTTTGACAGTGTGTGTGTGTGTGCGTGTGGGTGTGCATGTGTGTTCGCTGGATGGAGGCCAGTCCATGCCAACACAGCCTACTCCATCTCTCTCTTTCTTACCCTCTAACTCACCACCTCATTTCCATGTCTATAGGCACTGTCTGATGGTCTGCATACTAACAATATCAGTGTGAAAGCCCACTGACAGTCCAGCTTTGTGAGCATGACAAGGGTGCTGATTCATCTAGGAGGGGGAAGTTACTTACTACATCAGTTCTCATGGTACAAGTTTGCAATATTTCTTTTTAGTGATGTAGGTGTGCAGCAGACGAACAGGCACTCAGACGTTGCAGGTGTGGCTGTTTTTCTAAGTGCACAAAACAGCTGCAGCAGCTTGAGTGAGTATCTAAGATCAGGCAGGTGGATGACGCTTTTATTGAATGACAAACGCTTGGAAAATCTCACTGAGAAGAATCAATTCTTATGGAAATGACAGATTTGGAATTCAGAAATGCTGCATGGATGTTTTACAGCAGGAGGAACGAGTAAAATAGACAGCTTCATGAAGAAACAACATCAGTATTGAAGAAAAAGCTCAGAGCTTGGATGTAAACAAATACCCCAAAACGCTTTACCCAAATCACAAAACTAAATAGAAGGCAGTAAATGTAAACTTCTGAATTGTGAGAGTAAGACATAGATGTTAATACATTTCTCTCTTGTTGCTTTAATATATGGTTCAGCGCTCCTGCACTTTGTATTTAAATATGAAGTTTCACCAAGCATGTTTTATCATATGTGTAACCTATTACATTCTGCAAAGCTTTTAGCTGAATGATTAATTACAACAACACAGGCAGTGATACCTGCTGCCACCTTGACTGTTAAGATTACATATTGGGACCAGCATGCAATAAGCAATTGATTCTGATTATTCTCAGCTCAAACAGGAGAAATGATGCCATCACTTATGGTAAAATATTGCACTTTCCACATGCACTTTATTCACAAAGCAGTATATTTAAAGTGGAAAGAAAAAAGTAAAAACTGCTGTTACCTAGTTGCATTTTTATATTTAAAACAGCACCCACCAGTATATGAGCAGTATCTGTTTTTTATTATTATATAAATGTTTTTAATAATAATAATAATAATAATAATAATAATAATAATAATAATAATAATAATAATAATAATAATAATAATAATAATAATAATAATGCTATATAATCTTACAGTCTTCAGGAATCATCTTTTACATTTTTAATAATTAATTTTTATTGAACATTAAAGTAAAATTATAATGATACATTAAAATATATGGATGTTTGGCATAAGTTTGACCTCTATGTCAAAATTCAAATTTAGACAAAATAAAATTAAGCTTGACAAAAAACTGAAAAGCAGCATCAATGGTTCAAAAATGTGATTGTTGTTCTTAATTTCAGTCGTTTGTTTTTTGTTACATTTGTGTTAAAAAAAAAAACCTGCTAAGAATGTATTGTCTAAATGTCTTACCAATTCTGTGTAGTTGATGATTTTAAGATTGAGCTCTAAATAAATGAAAGAAGTACATCAAAGTTCAAGAAAACATTAAATCTGTGACATTTTCTGCAAAGGCAACATGTCTGAAGCAGCTGTATCTGACTGGGCAATGCTATACGCTCAGATTAAACCCTAAGGCGTTTGTCCGCCTTTCTGTCCGCCGGGGTGTTCGGCAAACAAACAAAAAGACTGAGCTTGGCCTGAGCTAATTTCACAGAACAGCCTGAGCTCCTCCTCCTCTTTCCAGCACAAAAAACCGTGGCGTAGTTATGTGATGACCCAAAAGGAAAACCAAGTGGGTGGTTTGCTAAGCCGTGTGTGTGAGGTTCACTCTGCCTCTCCTGCTCTCTAATGCTTTAATGGTTTAACTTGACCCACTTCTGGCTCTTCTCTCCAGACTGTCATACAGGACTACAGGCTTTTATTTTACAATGTGAGATTTGCACCTTTTTTCTGGGAATTGCAAACTCATGTAAAGATATTTAACAACAGAAAATGTAGCGTTGTTGCTCAGAATAAATGTTCAGCTTTTTAGCACCAAAAGTTTTTATTTTAAAATATTCTGTCCTTGTCTAACTTTACTTTGTAGCTGGTTCTTCATATTTGAAAATTAGGTAAACAAACGAAAGCCCATGAACACTGTATCATAACATTTTAAATAAAGCATCGGCCGAAAATCTATACAAGCAAATATAGGTCCAGGAAAAGATCACAAACTTGCAGAAAGTCTAACTTTATACATTTATTTTAAACAGAACAAGTCGGGAAGCATGTTCTTCTATTGTGCTAATAAATGGTTTGCGTTAGAGCTGCAGCATGCTAACATTAACATCTCCGGTATAGATTTGAAATATCTCCTTACCCAAAAACAAAATAAAGCTACTGCACTGCTGAGTCTCGTTGTTGTCATTAATCTGTGACTGGATCACTCCTGGTGCTGGGAGGAGTTCATTCCAGACTCAGGTGCTGTTAGTTTGAATCAGAATATGATGCGAACTCAAAGAGTTTGTCGGATGAGAAAACAATTTGCAGCAACGAAGGCACAGATATTAAGGTTTCAATCTGCACTTTGCAGATTGAGTATTAAATCTAATATGCATAATGTGTACATACTGTATTAGTGTGTGTGGAGTTAGCGAGGACACAGCGAGCAGAGAGCTACTTGTTATTCCATGAGGGTTTTGAATTTCCTCCCAGAGGAGAAGAGTGACACATCCTGTATCACTACTGCGAGGCTGCGACACTGTCAGTGTGGGGAGGAAGAGGAGTGACAAACAAAATGGGAGCAAAAGAGGTAGGAGAGGGGCACAGATCTGCCTATGTACCCACCAATCAACCCATACTAATAAATAAAGGAATTATCCATGATAGTATCTTGTGGAGCACACCATCCTGATGTTCACATTCATTGTCTAGTTCAATTAATCTGAACCCTTCTTCCTGTTTGCGTTTTGTTCTCTCTCTCTTTTCCTGACAGTGATAAGGGCAAAGATCTCTGGAGAGAAGATTGTGTCGCCTAGCAACAGCTCCTCACCTTACATGAAGATGATCCAGTACGAAATCAAAATGATCAAGGTGAGTTCTTAGACGGCAGCATCAGCTGCTGACGGTGGCATCACTTTCTGTGAATACGGCTGTTTTGCATGTACATGTCAGCAGGATTTATGTATTGTTTGTCTGTGAAAGTGATGAAATACGAGTGATGCCACAAACAAAAGTAGCTTAGACTTCATAAATGTCCGATAGTGGAGCATCACTTTATTTAACGTCCCACCTTCTTGTGTCCTCCTTTCAGCTGGGTTGGAAAGTCCTTGTGATTGCATAAATATTTCACACTTTATCTCAAGGGCAGACATTTTCCAGCCTCCAGTGATGAGAATCTCTGAACTTTATCCTCAAAATTCAAAAGCAACTGGATTTAACGCTTTTCATTCTTTGTCTCAACCCTTCGTCTCCAGTTTTCCACATTTTTGTAATTAAAGGCTCTATCATCTTTAGTCATCATCATGTAACAAAACTTCATAGATTGTCTGAATTTATAACCCTTTGGATAAAAGTTTTAGCTCCATTTATTTTCAAAAACCCACACACAGTATTCATTTATTTTTTTCAGTAAATGTTAAAATTACTTGCAGTCATTAAATTGTTAAAAAATTGGTTTATCCCAAAATTACTAGACTTGGAGTAGCTGATAAGAAACTCACCAAGTAGAAAACAACACAATTTGACATTTTGAAGGGATTTCAACACCAGTGAATGTGAAAAAAAATATCTAATGAAGTTTCCGTAGTAGCGTATTCAAAGTAGGAATTTTCAATGAGTTAGCAGGACAAAAATGCTTAAAGACCTCAGCTTACAGTATTTGACAGTATATAAAAAGAAAATTAAAAACAAAAAAATCACATAAAAATGTAAATAAACATATTTTGTAATGCATCAAAAATGTCCAAAGACTAAAAAAGTGCAAATTGTTTAATATGAAACGGCAAATAAAAAAACATTTTGGCATAGGTTTCATAATGCAGCTTGGTTATTACAAATTATTTTTATGGCTCAGTCAGAAAACGAAATGTATTGATTCTACATGCTGACATTGATGCTGATTAAATAGAAAAATTATTTACTTCAGTGTTTTACTATGTTTAATCCTTTCATCTTGCAGCACCTCACGTGATAAATAACAAATCTGTCAGAAAACGTTCTCTTCTCCTCTGTGTGTCCAGATGTTCAAAGGTTTTGACAGAGCCAAGGACATCCAGTATGTGTACACGCCTGTCTTCTCTTCACTCTGTGGAGTCAAACTGGACTCCAACAACAAAGCAGGCTATCTGCTCTCAGGTACAGTCTGCAACCTGTGCTGTGTTGTAACACTTTCAGTGAAACAATCTGACACAGATGTTATTAATTTCCAGAGGAAACAGGAAGTAGCACAACATTATCCATCCTGCCATTATCGATTTTCTTTTATTTCTGAATGGCCATTGCAATTTTCTTTCTTTCTTTCTTTCTTTCTTTCTTTCTTTCTTTCTTTCTTTCTTTCTTTCTTTCTTTCTTTCTTTCTTTCTTTCTTTCTTTCTTTCTTTCTTTCTTTCTTTCTTTCTTTCTTTCTTTCTTTCTTTCACATGGATATTGATTTGTGAAAACCTTGTTTTTTTAATTTAGTACTTAAAAGACTCTCTACAAGTAGTGGCTTCTCAGGAGAACCTTTTAGAAAAAGTTTCAAAATAATTGTTGCCATAAATACTTTGTGCCTCCAAAATGTGATTTTTACTATTCTGACTTCAAATATAGATACTTTTTAGGTGAGTAGCTATTCTCTACTAACCCTTTCATAGCTTAAGAAGATCAAAACACCTCTCTCTCCCCAGATCTTCTCTTGTCTTACCTGCATTTTGAAAAGTAACTCAGGAAAATGTTCCCCTGTATCACATCATGTTCATGGTTTTATCCAGTATTTCACCAATCAGACACAGTCAAGAGAAAATTGGCCACCGTTCAGATCACTTGAAGACTGACTGGTGCATCACTATTTCTAATGCCTGTTTTTTTTTTAGAAAAGAACTATGCTAAAAAAAATAAATAAATAAATAAAAGTAACAAAACTTTTCTGATTGCATTCCTAACAAAATCACGGCAGCCTAATTACTCAAAATAATGTCTAAAAGCTTTGACATAAAGGCTGTAATTAAAGTTCTTGTTTACTGCTGTAGCACTTTTATGAGTTTCAGCAGACTGTCGAACTAATTGCTGATTGCATGATGCATCTAAACAGGAAGCATGTGGAGCGATGGACGGATTTCTATTGGCCAGTGTGACCTAGTGGAGACGTGGGACAACTTATCACTGTCACAAAAAAAGAACCTTAACTACAGATACCAGATGGGCTGTGAATGCAGAGTGAGTTCACTCCACCTATACTTTTAAAGTTTTGTTAGAAACACAAACTTCAGTTTATTTTATATGCATTTTATGTAATAGAACGTAGAGTATAATTGTGATATGTCGTTTTCAGAATATTTTGCAAACAGATAACCTCTGTAATTTTATATCTCTGACTAAAATCCAGAGCAACCTAAGCCATTTAAATGGAGTCCAACTGTGTGTAATTTAATCTCAGTGTAGATGCAACTGTTCTTTGAAGGTTTCAGAAGTTAACTAGAGAAATTTGGTGAACAAACAGCACATACGATATCCTGTTTAAAATGTTCCACAAGTCATGTGAGATCATGTCGTGCTGCCTACAAGACCTTTGCAAAACAAGAGTACAAAACACATGCTTTCGCAAATTTGTCTTAAATATTCTCCCAGTTACAAAACTCAAGGGAGACAAAATTGATCAGCACGAGTTCTATGCATAACATCTTAATAATTTTCCTCTCTCGTCAGATCAACACGTGCTACACGGTGCCTTGTGCGTCTACAGGAGAGAACGAGTGTCTGTGGACGGACTGGCTGCTGGATAACAGTCTGAACGGGGAGCAGGCTCGGCAGTATGCCTGCATCCGACGATCGGACACAAGCTGTGGTTGGTACCGGGGTGGGCCTCCGCCCGAGAAGGACTTCTTGGACATGACCGACCCCTGATCTGTAATGCCGACTTCAGAAATCCCTTAAGGAAAATCCAACCCTGCTTTTGGCATATTTAGCACGCATTTGGCTTGCAAAGAAGCAACTAGGAAAAAAAAAAAAAAAAAGTGGAAAATTTGCTGATTTTTCAAACCTGCTGGAGAAAAAGCTGCCATTAAGCTACTGGTTGCAAAGTTCAGGCAGTTGATCCAGCAACAGGAAAATAAATATTTAAAGTGCAGGGTCTTTGAGCGTTTCTCTGACTCACTTTCACACATTCCACTTCACATGTTACAGAGTGAGAACAGCAGCAGAATATCCACAGCTAATATTTCACTTTTGAGTGAAGGTGTTTGCCTCATTGTAAATGCACTCCTTTTAAGCCCTATGATTATTTGTGTAATGTACAATAGGCTAAATAGCAATTTAAGTTCTGAATTTACAGAAATATTAAAGAAATGTTTAAGAACACTAAAATAATAGAATCCTTTCTTGTATCAACCTTGCAGAGTCTAATTATGTGCATCTTGACTGCATCCTGATGTTGAATTTCTATCTGAAATGCTGACACAAATGAAAGTACACTGAATATACTGTGCTTTGTGAAGGTTTTAGGCATTGAAGCTTCAACAAGGATGCATAATAGGCAATTGCAGAATAGTTTTAATTTATTGGTATAATTAAAAGTGATGTGAAGAAAGAAAAAACTTAAATTGCAGGAGTTTTCCTAATAATCTTTGGGGTAAAGCCATTTTTTTATAATTCTTTGTTTGCATTTTCTTTTACTTAGTTTGAGGTGGTTCTGTATAATCGACTTAATGCTGAAAATGTGGAATTATACATCATAAATAAGAACCTAACGTGCCTAAAACCTTTGCATTCTGCAGTTCAGGCAAAGAAAAGCATCCCAAGTTAACCAGTTACTTGTGTTATTTGTTGTTGTGATGCAGAAATTATATGACGTTTTATCTCAAAATTTTGAAACTGTAAATATAGTAATTATGTTGAATTAACATTTTCATAACTAACCACATGTTTTCTTTTAGAGTAGACAGAGCTTCTCATCCTGCTTCCTTTGTGGAGCTTTTTCTTCCTTTTTTTTTTTTTGTGCCAAAAACCTAATCCGGCGCTTCGGCAACAGCACTGCCACCTGTAGAAGCTAAGCCTTTCCTCTTCAGAGGAAATGAGATAACAGGATAAGGTTTGTTTTTTATAACTCCTTGAAACTGAAGGTGGGTTGTTCACCTGTTTGTTTTAGAAATCTGCTGAATCATTTAAATGTTGCTCAATATAAAGACTTAACAAGGGTCTGACTTGACCCCTGTTTTGATCCAGGATTGCTTCATATAAATCATACAGATTATAATGCGTTATGATTCGGCTTTGTAGCACATTCACGGTGCTGTGAACAAATAAGCTCACCCTTACTGATGAAATCTGCACTTTTGTCACACCTGTTTCAGATCATCAAACAATTTTTAACATCAGACTAAGAAGACCCAAGTGGATATATAAAGCAATTTTTAAATGATAAGTTCATTTATTAGAGACAGAAGTTAGAAAAAAATTGTACATCTGCCCTACAAAATATTTTCTTGAAGGTCTTGGAGGTATCAAGGTGATTTTTAGCAACGTGAGGTGGCCCTTTGTGATTCCCTTTTTAATCAGTTCTATTTTTTGGATGCCTTTTGTTGCCCCTTCATTGTTGTTCAACCAAGATTAGTGATCTTAACTGGGGGAGATGTTCTTCTGTTACCTCCTGGATCAGTTCCCATTGTGCTCTAGTTGGACTTAATTTTAGCAAACCCACCAGTCCCGGGAAGATTTAACTCTATTCTAAGTATTTGTGGTTAATGGCTCCCAGAAGTGAAGAAATGGTTTTCTAATCCTTCCCAAGCTACTGCAAGACTGTAAAGTTTGTTACTTTTTATTGGATTTCTTTTGCCTGGGGTACGATGTGTTGCCTTTGGAGATTATTAGCCTTTTTCTCGTAGCCAGCCAGGTAACATTTAGGAGATCTCTTGATTTTTACACATCTGGTTATGATCAGGCCTGGGTATGACTTGTAAAATTAAACTTTGACAGTTAAACGTGATTTAACACGGGAGTGGTTATTTTTTTCAGAAAAAATTGGGTTGGATAGCTCGTTCTCTTAAGACGTGAAACAATTTAATAACTACTTTTGTTTGTAAATCAAAAACATTCAAGTTTGACAACATTTTTTACTGTCCTGTTCAACTTGGTGGATCATGTTGACATTTATCTCACGTCAGCACTGAAAAGTTTAAACCGAATGGAAAATCAACATTTCAGATTTGAGACAGTCGTCCAAATATAATCTCCTTTACAAACTCATGCAGTTATTTTAGTGTCACAAAGCACAAATTAATAATGCATTATATTATTGTATGGTTTAATGAAGTGTTAAAACAGATTTCAGTTTGTTTTTTACTTAAATAATTGTTGGGTTTGTATTTAAGTCTCTGTTTCTGTCTACATAAAGTTTTCTATCTTCATGTACCAAAAAAAACAATGTATATAAAATGTCTCAGTGGAACGATGTATCACTGCCTCTTTGTTGATTCCCTTTAGAAAGAAAAATCTAACACAACAGGCCAGATGATTTTAAATAATACAGTTGAA
Source organism: Poecilia mexicana (assembly GCF_051168715.1). Classification (NCBI taxonomy): domain Eukaryota; kingdom Metazoa; phylum Chordata; class Actinopteri; order Cyprinodontiformes; family Poeciliidae; genus Poecilia; species Poecilia mexicana. Next base: position 19,927,541 of record NW_028263374.1, read on the forward strand.
TTCAGGATGGTTGGATCATTTAACAACAAATGTTATTGAAGAAAGATTGATGAAGTTAAGATGAGTCTTTTAAGACATAAAAACATTGAAGTTAATGTTAAGCCTAGTGGTGGTAGTAAAATGCTGTGAAGATTGTTTAAAACTATTTGTACTTTTTTAAAAAAAAAACTATTCCATAAACCAGGTGAAATAGTGAAGAACAGGTATTACGTCACATTTTTAATTAAACATAAATCAGTCCGTTCCAGATTTCTTATATGTTTGTGATTTTTTTTAGTTAAAATCGCTGATTTTGTGCTACTTTAGAAATATTTCTGAGAAATTTGCATTTTCTTTAAAGACCTTAAATATCTCAATATCAGCAGAAAGTGACATAACCCATGTTCTGAACAGCTTTACATTTTCAAATCAACATAAAACATGTCAAAGAATGACCACATAAACTATATTGCTTTAGATCTAACCGGATAGCGGCATATGTTTATTTACATTTTCTCCTCTTTTTAAAATGTATTGAAATTGTTTGTTGTTCATATTATTATCATTTTGCTGCAATAGTTAAAGATCTCTAATTTACCATGACATGCACACAAAATCACTTTCTCTGAAATTGTCCATTTTGAGGTCATTTGAACCACATTGGTGGTTGCAAATGTTTTAGTGGAGACTAATAACACACAATATGGAATAAACCAGAAAAAGCCTTTACCATGTCTCTGTAGTTGGGGTAGAACGTCTGATTAATGAGAGGAAACTTATCTGAACCCAACCGCTTCTGGTTGTTGATCAGCTGGGAAAACTGGAAAAGAGAGAGAAAAACAATGAAGCAGAAAAGTGCTTCCAATTAAACACTGTGGACATTGTGCATATAAAACTAAAAATAAATGTTACCTTCACATCTCTGAAAACTCTTCTAAAAAAATATTGCATGTGTTCTGCAAAGTTCACTTACAGCCCAGGGTTTGTCACACAGGTTGTAAATGGAGTCCAGAGTGTTGACTGAAGGGACGCCTGCATACTGAAGACCAATGATCAGGTTTCTGAAGTCCTCATTTTGAGCCATGCTGAAGGCGTGTTGGCGCACCAAAACAAAGTCAGGCCTGAATGACCTGGAGCAGGAAAAAAAAGACAGTTAAAACAGTAATAAACCTATAATGCTGATATATACGTCTATGCTTATATAGACATACATACTCTCTATATAATTTTGTGTTACTTTTGTTTTGCATGTGTTTTTTCTGTCTTCCCGCCTGATATGTGAGACTTCTGCTAACAATCGCAAGTCTCCATGTTTGTTTTGACATCTATAATTATGGCCTTGCAGTTCAGTCTGAAGGTTATTTTGGTATTAGGCCTCTAGCATGGGGTTGAGGCAGGACAGCAGGAAGCTGTGTAGCCCTCCCACACATTTCGTCCTGTTGGGTAACCTCGTCACCAGAAGGTGAAACGAGGCTGTTGGTGACATGTGTCATTGAGGTGGCCGACTGCAGCGTTAGCAGTTAGAAGAACTGCAGAGAAATCTGCTGAGGGAGCAAGGGATACATAATCCTTAGCATGGTAAGTGGTAAATGGCAGACTCTAAAGGTTGTTTAATTTCATGCATTTATGTTTAATTGTATTTCTTCCTTGCACAATTCAAAGTGAGCAAGCCTCCCCGCACAAATTAAGTGTAAAAAAATAAAATAAAATGCAGCAGTAGAGTCAGGAAAGCAAGATGTTACCAGCAGGTTAAGGTCAGTCACAATATTCACTGCAGTTCAGCTTAGGGAAAGGCTGACAAAGATGGGTAATGACTCCTGTTGTTCTTCCTTGTGTCTCGGTGTGAGTGAGAAAGTGAGTGAATGTGGGCTAAAGCAGAGAAGCAGACAGAGGTGAGTAATGACTCTGACATTAAAGAAAATGGAGAGTGGTGTTATACTAAAACGCTAGAAAGGAACAACACTGCAGAAGTGTCAACACAACTGGGTGCTTGTGAAGAAAGAATTCAGTTCCTAGAAGTCAACTGAGCTGATGAAGAGGAACAGGTCGTACTGCCACTTTGGCTTCAGCTTTTCTTGGTTTCCCAATGGAAAATTACTCTGTTTTATTGCCGTGAACAACAGGGGTGTTCTTCTTGAAAGTTTCAGACTTTTTCTTGCAGCAGTGAAAAATGTTTATTGCTTCTGCAAGAGGTCTGCTTCTTTATAGCCATCCATAAAACTTCAAAAAAAGAAAAGAAAAAATGTTTTGCTGTAGAAGTGTCTATCTCGAGGATTCTTTGTACTTTTTTCCAACTGTTTGTAATGAAACAATTTTTTTGTGATGGCATGTTGGAAAGGGTACCAACAAATTTAGTCAGTCAAAATGTCCTTTAGTAATTTTATCAGTTTTACTATAGTTCAGAACATGCAACCTAGCATACTGTAACTTCCCCATGAAGACAGAAGGCACATTTGTCTCCTATGTTGCATATATATTGCATATTTTTGTTACTAGCAAAACACACCTCTGCATATTGTAGTTAAAGTATTGCAGTCTTGGCTTTTTGTAGACTTGCCAGAAAATGAACTGGCATACTCTGAAACAGGAATCCTGAAGACTACTGAACATATTTATTTATCTAAATGGTTGAACCTTTCAAACATGTCACAACACTTTTTTAATTTCCTGTAGCAGCAAGCAGTGTTACAACAGGAACTGAAAAGAGTGAATGGTAGCTTGTAGAGATTATGCCTCAGTCAAAAAAAATTGTTTACCCTCAAGACACTTGTGTATTATTAGATGTATGTACTAGTCTTCATTTTAAGGCTTTTAGGTTTGTTGACAGCAGTAGAAATACTAAGCATATCCTAACTTTACTCCCTGGACCAGAAAAAAAAAAAGTCTAGAAACGAAAGGCTCTTGCAGGATCTTGTTCCGTCCAATGTGATTGTCCGTTCAGTGCCAGTGAGTTGGTGTAATTTGACCTGGCTGAGCAGATGGAAGGTAACCATGCATGCATGTACCGAGAGATTAGCAAATGCTTCAAGTGTACTGCTGGGACAAAACCAGCATGAGCCCAACTGCAGTCAAAGTACTCAAACTGTGAATGCCTCCTACAATGACTGTCCCCCCTTTTTTTCCTATACACAAAACCATTCAAGTTCCAACTTCTGCTTTTAAACAATAGAAACAATGTATTTATTGATCAATTTTGTTTTTAATAAAGAGAGAAAGGAAGGATAGCAAGAGAAAATGATAAGAGCAGACAGAAGAAAGTGGTGGATTGTATAGTGACATGTTCTGGGATGTGATGGAGGTTACTAAGCAACTTGCAGTCTCTGAGTAGTTAGCAAATCACTGCTGAGACTTGAAATCGATGGACACAGTGCAATTACTGAGACAAATGCAGATGGTTAGGAACGCCAAGGTCTAAAAACCCAGCACTGAAGTTAGGAATGAAGGGCTAATGCTTGTGTTGTAACCTTAATGACTGTCTCCACTGCAAACCCGTGTCTGGGGGAGGATGAAGAAGCAGAGAAACTTTAGAGGTCTGGGAGGACAAAGACATCCTAAACACATAAAAGCACCATCAGCACGACTTTGAGAACTAAACATGTAAACTGGATTAATTTTGTTTTATAAATAAAAGCTTGCTTGGCTCTCCATCTGTTGCATTTGCTCCTGCCATTCCTTGCAGCAGCGTGTGCGGACCAGCCCCTCATAAAGCAGAGTGTCAAGACAGAGCTGCTGATTACCAGACTGAAGCTGCCGTCTTCATTTCCTGTTGCTTGCTTGTTGCTTTGCAGGGGCGTTAGATTCTTGGGTAAATGCTGCCAGTCCTTTGGCGAAGCGCTTGTGTTGAGTCAGTGGGGGTTTGTGGTATGTGTGAGTGTGTGTTGTTGTCTGGTTTTACGGTAAGTTTATATGTTCGCAGGCACATCAACTGTGACAGACTGTAGGTACTGTCTTTTGTCATGGCTTTCAGTAAACAAGTCACCTTATTACTTTCAAGCATATTCTTGGGGGTTTCTGTTTCACAGAAAAGAGAAGCCTGTGGATCACCAGTTATTATCACAGAAACATAACAGAACATTGTTTATCATTGGGTTAAATGTGTGGGTTAAATGATGCAAAATTAAAATGGGAACTAAAGATTTCTCTGGATGATGAGAAATCATCATCCAGATGCCTCATGCCAAACCTCATGCCAAACCTCTCAGCATGAGGTTTGGTTTGTTTTAATAATAAGTTCTGGTGTACTTTGTTATAGGAAGAAAATCAGACAAAACTGAATCTTTTTGGATTCAACAAACATTTTTTCTTGTAAAGGTCTATCACATAAAAAAACCTAATAAAATACACTATCATTTGTCATTAAGTTTAAACGAGTTTTTGGAAAGTACTTTTCGAGGTCACTCCATCAGATGTCATAGCTTTTAAATCTTGTTTATTTATTTATTTATTTTTTTTATTTTAGGAATTGTGTGCAAAGGCTTGATCAGGGCAGTTTGGTTTTAAAATATTTTGATGTGGTCCGAGTTGGAGATTTTATTAGCAATTAACCAACTGCTTGGTTAGCCATCATGTGCATAAGCGTGTAGATGAGACGTGTGTAGCGGACCTGACGACCTTGGTGCCGCCCCTGGTGACCTGCATGTCCACATTGCAGGTTCCATTTGAATGAGCAACAAGATTGACCTCCGAGAACTCAGCCTGCATGGACAGAGAAAGAGAAAGGGCACAGGACAGTTTAAATTTTACAACATGGTGATAAAAACGATGCTGCTTTCCATGAAAAAGTCATTTCATATTTATTTTTGTGACTTAAAGATACTTTGAAAACACAGGAATATGACAATTACTTCAATTTGCTTTCAGGTTTAAGTTTTTTGTTATAAACTCTGATTATATTAAATCTACCCCAGACTAATTCATTTTCACTAACTTCTTGTGCAGTCCAATGCATGGGGGTGAGCAAAACAGCCAACCACTGTTTGTGCTCCGCTTACTTGTTTCCATACTCTTGACTTTACTTCACTGCAGACATAAGCCATGCTGCTGCTCTTGTAAATAATGCAAGTTGCTACTCTTTGGTGTGGTTCAAGACACGGCAAAGATTTCTCTGTGACTCATAGCCAGCGACTTCTATCTCGTCTGGTGCATATTTCATTTCTGTGGTGAGGCTTGAGGTTTCACATTGAGCTCTATTAGGTGTGAAACAGTTTAATGTGAAACCCCTGACAATAGACATTTGACATTTAAGCAACCAAAATGTGTTGCAAAATGGTTTGCTGGTTAGTTGGCGAAACCAATATGAAACCAAAATGTTTTACAGGGGAGACTTGAAACAGATACCTTGAGCAAAAGTGTAAGTAGACGACAAAGATTTTTTTGAGTGGTTTTTATTGGACGTCTGGGTGGTTTTTAAGGCACAGATTTAAACGTGGCGACGTTTTGAAAGAGTGGCAGATCTACCTAATTGAAATATTTATAGAATCAGAAAAAATAAGCTCTAAGTGATCCGCCTTTTGCATATGATTTGACTTTCTGTTTATCGTTTCATAAATATCTTTGTGCTGCTACAAATCAATAAAATAAGCTAAACAGGTGGAGAGCTGCTAATGCTGAAGTTCTCCAGGTGAGGATGAAGGACAGAGCAGCTTAACTCAACAGAAACCCTGCAAAATTAGCAGCTAACGCCATCATATCACTTTTCTTATTAGAGAAGATCTTAGCAAAATTATTCTTCACCATAACATTATTATTGAGAGGGACAAAAAAATAATAAAACAACTTATTTTGATGGTTCTTGAGTGTCAGAGCTCGAATGTAGGAATAACCTCAAATTTGGGAAAGAAAAAGAGGATTTAAAAACATTGCTTGATGGTTTATGATCTGTCCCTGTCTGTCTCAAACTTGATATTATAAGAAATGTATAACAGAAACAATTTGTGAGTAATTATTTTAAAGAATAATTGGTGTAGGAATTGACAAGAAAGACTGTTTGCCTGTGGGCCTGCCTCAAATAGTTGGCACTGAAATCAGTGTAAAGGTTCAGCTCTGAAAAGTTGTGGAAAGGAGCTTTGCACAGTCTAATTGTAAACTGTTTAGATGATGTAAGATCCTCAAACTTCAAAACTAATAGTAAATACATTTCTTCCTATAGATCAATGAAGTCCTTCAAATTCAACCTTTACGGACCTGAAATAACCGTAGACGTTTCCATGTATAATGCTGAACATGCTGTCAGCTTCCTCTTATCTCTGTCATGATCCCCTTTAACCTTTTCATTAATTATTCTGATGCATCATAGCTACACAAATCAATATGATACCTGCTCCACTTTGATGTCGTATTCCCCAAGGACCTTCTTTCCTCTGAACACTTTTGCCCTGAACAAAAAAAATAGAGAGAGGAAAGGGTTTAGAATGCCATTTTCAAACTTCACAGTTGTATATGCTGCCCTCTACTGGAGCAAAGCATCTTGTAGATCAAATTACTCAAAGCAGGTACCTGAACACCGAGCGGCTTTCTAGATTACCACTGTGGGCCTTCTACTTTTATTAACTGAGATCCAATAGCTAATAAGTTTCTCTCACAGTCTAAATCATACATGTTCGACGGTTTCTTGATGTTCTCTGTGCTGTCATTTGATTAAGAGTGACATGGGCCCAAGTAAACACACACCAATAGACAGATGGAGAGATGAATGGAAGAAAAGGACTGACAGCGAGGGGATGAAAACGACCTCAGCCAAAATAACCCAAAATACCCGGGACGTCTCATTATGCAAGGATCACAGATGGTTTTGCACTGACTCCATCATCTAATCAGACACTGATGCTAAATAAAGCACATCTGAACTGTTGGCCAGAAAGAGCATTATATTTTCATCACATCAGTGATAACGTTAGTTTTCAAGAATTTCATTACTTCCTCTACAGTGTTTGTGATGCCATTTCACAGATTTGTAGTTTAACTTTGTCCTTTAAAAATAACAGCTGATTGCCAGTTGTTTTTTTTTCTCAGATCTTGAATCTGCTTTTTAGTTGCAAGCCTTTCTTTCTGTGCAGTCAGTTAGAAATGTGTTTCATACGTTCCTTTCCACAGACCCAAATTGGACATTTTGTCATGTAGCGAAGAGGCATCTGGTTCAAATTTAATGGTTCGTCAGAATCAGACCATCTGTGAGGGAAACATTCAGAGTCTCTGGCTCTAACCTCCAGTAATCAATGACTTTAAGTAAAATGGGTGACTTTAGGTTGGAAATGTATCCAGCCTACACAATGTGAATTGTTGCCCTAACGACACCCAATTCACTCATGTCTACAGCAGCATCAAATGGCATCTTTACAACTGAAATGCATTTTTAATCTACAACGTTAATTCAACGGTTTATTCCAAACATTTATTGAAAACAACCTCTATCATTTGTCCCAAAGTAATGAATAGTCACATTTAATGTGCGATCGCTCTCTGTGGGTCACATGTCAGTCCAACACAGAGCTGCATAATTATAGTGTTCAGTTGAAAAACAGCTAATGTGTCCTCTTTATACACCTCCATCAGTTTACAGCAGTTATTTGGAGCATAACATGTCAAAAAACACCAGAAACGAGTCTGAATCATAAGAGAGTTTATGAGAGAGGGATTTCACAGGTCAAAGGTGTGATTTATTTAAAGTTGCAACTGCCGGATGTGTGTGTCATCCTGGATAACAAAGGATGGCCAAGTATTTTACAAAATGGTTTCATGCCTGATTGTCTGAAGAATTGTTTCTGCATCATAACAAAAACCCCATACAGCGCAACAGTTCAGAGATAACTTCAAAGTGCCTGAAACACGTAAGGATGTTGATGGATGAGGTGGCTGGTGCTATGTAATCCATCTTGTTAAAGCTACAGCACAGATCTTGTTTCCCCTCATTAGGTCTATTGGAATAACATCATTTACAGATCATCTGACCAAAACATTTGAGATGCTCTCACACAGTTTTCCATGTTGCATGTATGCTGACATGTCTAATAATATTTTTTGTGAAGCATCTTAATATAACAATCTGAATCAAATGTTATGAATTATCAAGTTCTGTCATGTACACAAAGCATGTGTGTTAATGTGACCCAGAATAGTACACTGAGTTATCATCAGTGCAAACACAGTGTCTGCATTTCTTAGTATGAGATTAATCAACATTACTAGTGAATGACCGCCACAAGCTTTAAGTAGCATGTTTGTAATTTCCATTGCTAAGCTGCCTGTGTTTAAAACAAACATTTTGGACTCTACATATTAAGTCATCACACCACGATTTGACATGTCCAAATTACACTGCCGACTGGCTTAGCTGGAGAAAAACACACATATCAGACATTGTCAGGTTGGTAAATTAAATATGTTGCCACAGATCGGTATGTAGTTTAAGCCAAACATCTTTAAAGTCCACAGAAAAACAAGGCTGCAGTAGCATGATGGCGATATAAGCTCCTTAAACATATGCATGTTATGCTTCATTTCAACTCTTTTTGAACACGTTTCTATAATTATGTTTTCTTTTTTCTTTTTCTTTTTTTTTTTAGCTCTGATTAACACAGTAATCTCGCCTGATGACTGCTGGAACTACGGCACCTTTTGCGACCCTGCAAGGATAAACCTGCTAGATAATCAATGGATGTATAACAATAATAAAACAAATCCTGTAAAAAAAGAAACACAGAGAAGGGTTACTCTACAGTGAAATGAATTCCTTGCAGAAATGCAACAGGTGTTCATTTTTATGTAAAAGTCCCTCAGTGCCAATTTAATATGTAGACATCTGCAAAGCTGAATGATTGCTTTTTAGGGATCTCATGGAGATTAAATGAAGCTATAAATTCTCCATGTGTACATTTTATATGGTAATTGCAACCATATCATCCATTCATCTCCCATTTCAGCCATTTATTTCGGTAATTTATTTCACAGTTTCCTTTTCATAATCCTCATCACACCTTTAACTGGGTAGCTATAAGTGTGGTCAAAGATTGTTCTGCCTCTGATCAACATTCCTGCCAAGCTGGTAGCACACATAACTTTTGCTTAAAACTTTTGCCCTGAATACCAAATTTAAAAGTGAGCTGGAAAAAAAAAAGAAAATCCAAAATATCTGGACACTAACAGACTGAAGATAAAGTTTGCAACAGACCTCTGCTTAGTGTCATCAGATATATTTCCTTTCCGACTCTCTCAAGAAATGTATCCAGTAATACGAACAGATTTGTATCGTCTTTTTTTAATAATCGAACAATCCCATATCTTTTGCACAGAGTGATGAACATTACACAAGCCTTACAACTGGCTTTGTAATTCGATGAAGATGCAATAACAAGATGCATTCTGAGGTTGTAAACAACAGATCGACCCTGGCAGGTAATCTTTGCAATTTCCTCTAATTTGCAGCAGGAACAAGTGTCTCAATCTCAAATACAATTAAGTGGAGTTTTATTAACAAAAAGCTCCATGCAGACATATGCCCACATGTTGCCTTGTTTGAGTACAGTATACAGCTACAACATTATTGAAATCACCATAAACGCTGTAGAAAATAACATTCCAACCTTATCAGTTGGCAAGTATACAAGTTGTTTTTCTTTTTTTTTTTTCTTTTTTTTTTTCAAAAACTGCTGGTCACACACTCATAACATAAATAACATTACATTTTCTTGTTTCTACAAGACATCCTTGTGCTAAAATCTTCATCTTCGTCAATGTTCATTAGTACAACTGTCTTCCTAAATCACCCAAACTTCATACAGGAAAGTCTCAGGGAACAGGAAACTCTTCATGAAGCGAATTTACTTTGGTAATTTATTTTAAGCAGCGTCGCTAATATAGATTCATTCACGACATATCTATGGAATATTTTTTAACCATAATAAATTAGCTATGGCAGTCTGATTAATCAAGATGTGCAATTGGAGTCAGAGGAATAGAAATCAGTGCGAAAATACAAATAAAAACAAAAAAAAAACATTTGAATGTGTCAACATTATTCATGAGGTTAGCAGCTCAAGCAGACATCCTGAAATAGATATCTGATGACAGGAGTGGTGTACAGTAAAGGCAGAAAGGCAGATTAATTTAATAATGACTATAACTTAGTTTGTTCTTATGAATTTGGCAACTTTCAGTTTTATTATGAAAATTATACATGAATTCCATACTAGGAAAGACAGGGAGTAAAAACTGAGCAAATAATGCAAATAATGAGAAAAGACCAGTCCTTATTATGATGGAAAAGACACTATGAGACTGAAATGAGCCATAAAAATTAATGAGACAGGTTGGCATTTGAGGGCTGATATATAACTCTCTGTTTGCGAGATCATTTTTACCTTTGCACAATAAACAAGGCCTTTTAAAGCTGATCAGAAAAACATGTTGAGAGACTCCAAATAATTTGAGGACAAGGACATATTTTTTTCTTTGTGGCAGTCTAAATCTCGGTGACTTCGAGTTGTAGATAACAGGATAATCACATGCATAAATCCCATCAAAGATGGTGAACTATGGTGCAATTAAAACACCATAGCAAAGTATCTTTCACTCTGCACAGGGAGCTCAGCAGGCTAATTTTTTTCAGTGGTCACTTGATGGGATCACAATTTCGCTATCGATCAGACGAGTCAATGACTCTCAGAGAGCCTGTAGATATTAAGCTTTTTGAATCAATTCAACAAAGTGTGTCAGGGAAGAGGAGAAAAGAGAGATGAGAACATAATAAAAAAAAAAGAAAGGAATGGCTGACATCTTTATTTCAGGACCAAGATAATGTTCAGTAATTATGCTGTCCAATTTGGCAACAGTGCAGGAATCAAACATCAGTAAATCACGACACAAGCAGTTATTCGTTTGGTTCCAGTATTTCCTGTGTTCTTTCTTATTCAGTTATTACCAGTTGATAAAAAAAGTCTAATAAAACACACCTTTACCTCTAAAATTTTATTTTAAAATGTAATCAATTGCCCAAATCAATATCATCCGACAGCTTTGTTCTACAAATGATCTAATCTAATGAATTTCAGTGACAAGAACATTTCGATGTCCATAGTAAGGATATCGAAATGTTTCTGCTCCCCATTAAATCACTACACATCACAGGATATTCACTGGTGCTTCCTTACACCTCACCTATTATTATTTCACTCCTCTTTTACCTCCTCTTTGTTTCCACTTTTTCCTTTTCTCTCACTCCCATAACCAAGCCGTGGTTTGGCCTCTTCATGAATAATTATTTTCACCCATCTGTTTTTTTCCCCCTCTGTTCTGCAGCTGTGTCGACGTAAGGATGCATTAAGGAAAAGTGTGCATTTAAATTAACCAACAGGATCATGATCAGTTTAATGAGACGGAAAAATACTTTGGGTTGCTGTGGATTTCATACTAAAAGCTACATATAAAACCATATAATGAGAAGATTAAATGCAGTGGTGAGAGATGCGCGCACTAAAACTAGTTTTAATTACCACCATTTTGTAGTAGCTTGTTAGCAGCTCAACTTACATTCATATCACCAGAATGACTTGGGTAGTTTAATCTTTGTTTTTTTGTTTTTTCTCGTTCTTTAGTAGATAATTACAGAAGCTGCAAACTGGTTTAGACTATAAACGGAAAGGAATTATTATTCTATTATCATCAGGCCACTGCTTCCCTGCTATAATTGAACCCCTTTGATCCACCCTCTCCACTTTTACTTTCATCCCAACATCTCCGAAGGCATGACCTGGCAACACACAGTGCATTTAACTGCAACACAACATGACTTAGTGGTTAAAAGATACAATTTTATTTCTAAAAGAGGAGAAAACGACTTTGACAATGGATTACATGGATTAATACCCTCATATTAATCTCAACATAGCTAAAATTCCTAGCTTTTGTGTCACCAGTTGCTTGCACTTCTCTGCTTTCATCAGCTTCCCCTTCACTGGTACTGTGCATACAAATGAAAGTACAGTCAATAAACACAGCATTTGTATGTTGAAAGCATAGTACATAATTTCCATTTTCTATGGAGACGTTCAAATGATCCAGCAGGTTTAGATTCAGTCCAGGACATGATACTTATACTTTAGGATCCGTTTGGTCGCTGACTTTGAATTTAGTTTTCGCTTCAGTAGATTCTTTTGTTTGCTGCAGAGCTTTCAGAAAATCACTCTATTTATTCATTTCAACCTTGTAATGTTTATAGCTTCTATGTCACCTCTACTCATTCTCCCCTCTGTCCATGCTCTACCACAGCTGCTCAACATTTGGCTGTTTCTTCTACCAGTAATCGATCCCTGCCAGTGTTGCCTTTGCACCCTCCTGAGATTCTGATAGTGATGTCAGGTCCTGTATCATCTGATGTCTTGACAGATGACACAGGAAAGGTTATTTACACCTTTCCAGTCATCTTCAGTTTCTGAAAGTTTGTCAGCTTTTAGCATGGAGCCAACATTGCCCCCCCAAAATACAAGTAGAAAATGGAAAGACTTGAAATGCAGAACAAAACCACAAAACACAAAGCCTTTCACAGTTAGGAAAAAAAACATTTGTGATTTAGATGAAAATCCCAATAAAAGGGTTAAGTTACAAACTCAACATGTCTCAAAAATGCAAATGAATGTTTCTTGCTTTTCAGACGTGAGTCAAAATGATGTCCTGTTCTAACTCTGGTTCAGACAGCAAATAGTTCGGATTAGACAAACACATAAACACACCCACTAGACGCTCAGATTAACCTACTACCTACTACCTTTTTCACTGAGACCTAAAACCACTGCTTAAACATTTGTCTGACTTTAGCCCCTCAGTATCAGTGAGGATGTCAGCAACATCAAATTAGTCTGATAAACCAGATTTCTCTCCCTGCCACTGTGACTGAACCTGCATACAAAGCTCCAAATCAGAGTATCGGCTCATCCCTTCTTGCCTGAGGTGAAGATGTCACCTGAATTATTCAAATGCATCACAGGAGGCTGTTACACCTCCTCTTGCTTTTACCCACCCTGTCGGCGCCCAGCAGGGATCCAGTTAACTCAGAGACAAACCTTCCTCACACTCACTGCATATGTGACGTGTCATGCATAGTGTCTGGCATAAATTGACAGTATTACACCAAAACGCAACAGTGCATAAGCCAAGCCGTGCTGTAACGTTTAATTAAAACTTAATGAAGAGAGGTTTTACCGTGGGTTGTAGTTGTACATCAAAAGCCAATCGATACTTGCACTGTTTTGTTTATGTATATATACTGGGTAATCCCAGTTGTTGAATGTAAAGTTTAAGTCACTGACATTTCTGTCTGCACAAATCACTTCATACAAGTTGGTGAGATTTCCAACAGCTATGCATGTCAATGAAAGCATCTAATACTTCAGTTTTTTTGGTTGAATACTCCTGCCATCTTTCTAGGTGCTAATAAGTGAGGTGTTACTTGTCTGGAGGCGTTAGAAGGAATAACCTCAAAAAGTGTTTAACTGGTCAATCTTTCACATATACAGGGGATGAGCCAGGCTTCTGTGCAGACAGGGAGAGTTTAAAGAATGATGAAGTTTGTTTGCTGGCCATTCGGTGGTACAATCAGTGGTTGACGGAGGACCAGTAAGAGCTGAGAGGTTATAAAACTGTCACACTTTATATTTGCTAATGGAAAACAGGCAGATAAACATAAATATCATTATGATTCGATCTTGTGTGATGGGAGGACAAAGCATTAAATGAACTGGATAACAGCTTTGTTTCCTGTGTTTCAGCCCACATTTATCCTAATGAAGAGAGGATTGTGACTTGTTAAGCAAGATGTCTGTTACTTAAACGCTTCTATTATAGAGTATCCAGGATCTGACGGATGTTAGTGCGGAGCTATTAAGATTAAAGGAAAATAGTGACAAAAAAGCAAAGCAATTTATCATAATTAATAAAGGAAGTAACAAATGAAACAAGAACCTGACACAAAAGATTAATGTTATATTTTTTTTAACTTGCTTGTTCCAAGTCATCAAAGAAAGAGTCCGAATTTTGATCTGAAACTCTGAGGTCTCTTGACATCCTTTCCTCAAAATCAATTTTTACAGCTATGGCAATAAAAAAACAAAAATGTATTTATGTACAACAACTAAGAACATTTTCCACTGATTTTTGAATTCATAAAATGGGGAGAAAATACTGGCATGAGCATGTATTGCTAATAGAAGTGGTCACTGAACACTTCAACTATCAAATCCCACATGTTTTTCAACTCGCAACTGCAATGCACACACTTCAGCGGATGTAATTCCCAAATCCGAGAAAGCAGAGAAAAAAGCAAATACACTCAGGAAACCGAAGCATAAAAAGAACCAGGACTGATTGCAAGGATATCAAACCAAATAAACAAATAAAATCCTTTGCAACTCCTGTACAAACAGAGCAAATTGTCAAAATTTTGATAGAGCACAACTTTAAGAGAGCTGAGTAGAGTATCACTAATGAACCAATTACTTTCTCTAAATTTCAATTAGTGAATTAATTTACTTTAGGATTAAAGCTGAGAAACATCTTCAACATTTTTAAATAAAAGTTTTGCATTCAAATGTAAAGGGAGGTTTATGCTTTTTATTGCTTCCCAGCTCAAACTTACTGCACAGAAAAACATTGCATTTGACATTTATTCTCCAGTTTCCCTGCAGTTTCCCTTCATTAAATAAAACCTGAGTGTAGTAGATGAGTCTGTTTTGTGTGCAGCTCCCAATCTGTGTGGTCTTATTGCATTACTATGATGAATGGTGACCCATAGGTCAGGCTTTCCTATCATGTACAAACACACACCCTTTTCAGTTTGGCGCTTATTGTGAGGAGGATTTTTTTTTTCTATGTTTCTCAGAGCACCCACTGGCAGCACATCTGTGGTAATGACAAAGACTAATCAAGGGAACATCTTGAAAGTAGCACCAAAGTTAATTGATTTCTTGAAGTTTGACTAAAATCCTGCTGGCAGATTCTCAGAGGGCTGTGTGGGAGTGTGAGTTGGTTTTGTCAGTGCGAAGATAATGTTAATTTTCTTTTTGTCCTTGTGATGCAAGCAGGAGTGACAGTAATCTTTTTCATCTTGTCCTCGTTATTTGACAACTTGTTTTTTTTTTTTTTTTTACTTCTTGCACAAGCATTCGTCTTTCTGGGCATTTTTTTTCTAAATTTATCCATTTTTATTCCTGAACTCTTCCATACAAGTTGGCTATCTTTGTCATAGAATGCATTACTCAAATATTCACAATTAAATCATGAACCATGAAACTAATAGTATTATATTTCTTAGATTAGTTTATGTTAATTTTGATGTCAATGACTAATAAACCCCCAAAAATCTGTTTCTCAGAGACTTAGCATATTATAAAATTTCAACAAAACATTAGTACAAACATCAAAATGCTGGCTTTCTGAAAAGTATGTCTACATTAGTGTATGCTGTACTCTAGTTCAATACCTACCGAAGGCTACATCTGTATTAATTAGTCCATCAGTGAAGTGTAGCATGTAGGTGATTGGTCTGTGGCTCTGAGGTGTTAAGAAAGCCTATAGGTTGCTTTCATCAGCTCGTGCTTCATGGCTCTAAAGGTTTCTCACCTTATGTAATATTATAATTTTCTGAGACAAACCATTTCGGGTTTTCATTAGCTGTAAGTCCTAATCCTCAAAATGAACAAAAATTCTGTGGAGAACTGCCTTTAGGGTTAACACACAACATTTGTAGTTATTTCTGAAGCTTTGACTGAGTCACCAACTTCATCCTTTAACATCCATTTCTCTAAAACCGCATTCTAATTTGTTTGAAATAGGATATTAGCATAATCTTCTTACACAAATAAAAACAACATCTCAGCAGCATCCAATTAGAACATAAAATATGCCAGAAATGTTCTGTCATAGATGACAGATTATAAATATATATATATATATACATATATATATATATATATATATATATATATATATATATGTATATATATATATATATATTTCTTATAGTTCTGAACTTCGGTTATAAGTGAATCTTCAGACCTGATTCAACGGATGTGGCCGACATACAATAATTTTGGAAGAAACTGGGAAAACTTGTTTCACTACCATGATGAGACAAATGTGAATAAAGAATATAACGCATAAGGACATTCTACTAGTCTTGTAACAATATAAACAATAGTTGAGAAGCTTGAGATCTCAAAATCAACATGTTCTAAAGGTTTATTAAAAAAAATGCTTCTATGTAAGTAAACCTTGTTGCGCTTTATTCATTATTTTTTAATCTGTTTCTGTATTTGATAAATACAACTTTGTAATAGTAGAGCCTTTAGGGATTAAAATACCCTGCAGTAAACCTAGTGAGAAATTCTGACCATTTAAACATCAGGGTGAGTTGTTGCATCTGCTTTTCCTCTCAGGGTGTAACCAGTGCAGCTCGCCATCCTTTCTTTTGGCGTTTTTTCAGACTAAGTGCAGTGCAGTTTTGTTCTCAGCTCTACCGCTTGCTGGGAGACAAAGCCAAACAGTTCCAGGCAAATGTCTGCAACAAGAGCTTCTTCAGTCAGAAGAAAATCGATATTGTCATCACTGCAAATTGTTGTTTTTGTCAGCGAAGCATTTAATGAGTGTGGGAGGATAGTGTAAAGTCTGATTAGAACTTTATTCATTTCCTCCATTGGAAACGTGGAAAAGAGAAGAAAATAAAACCAAGTCTAGAATCCTTAGATTATGATTTGGTCAGCAATGCCAGCCAGTAAATTTGCTTTGATTCTTTTGATTAAAGGCGTTACATCATCCACTGTTATTAGTCAGTGAGTAATTTTATCAGACTAAAAAAATAATTATCATAAATTAAATATCTGTTAATATTTTACTCCACAGTAAAATGCACTAGAGATTTGTCAGACACGGTTAAAGGAAGATATAAAGATTTGCTGATAGACTTTGCTGATGTTAATATTATAATATTAATGCTAACATTTTGTTTTTTAAAAGTAATAACTATTACTCTTAATAATTATTACTTATATTTTAGCTTTGTAAGTAATATTTTAGTTATATTTAGTCTTTTACATATTGTGGAACCATCAGTTCCAAACGGCGGTGAGTTGTGATGATATGGGTTATTAGTTAGTGAGTGGCTCACCACCCAGGGCGTCATCACCCAGGGTCATAGCGAGGTAATCTTTTTCTATCACTTTTCTGAATGGCTAGTCAACAGGCAGTGGGTTACCCATTAGACTTTGTTATCATTTATGCTCAAACTCATAAAGTTGGCCTGCTATTATTTGTAGTTTTTCTATATCCTTCTAAATAGTATGGGGTTATGTTTGCACATTTTACTCAGGTTCACATTTCTTTCGACATGAGCATGCTATTTTTTTAAATCGACAATATTTTTTCTTACATGACATATCTTACCAGCTATGTTGTTTGCTACAGTTTGTAAAACTACAGTCTTTGCTGGATCCAGTCCAACTAAAATCAGTGATACTACAATAATGTAAATACCATGTTATGTGCATACCCATAATTATATTTATAAAGTGCCACAGTGTAGAAGTAGCATCCAAGATGTATAACAAAACCCCTACAACATCAGTCCACTGTCAAAACTTAACAAACAGGCCAAATCCAATTATACAAAATGAAAAAGTCAGGTACTAAAACATTAACGCTGCTTTGCAATTTCCTGTGAGACCAAATTAACTGAACAAGGTAGAGCTGTGGCTAATGGTCACAAGTGAGATAAACAAATTAAAGTTTGACCAGGAATATTTATTAAAAGTTATTGCTGAGCAAAGAAAGTAACAGAAATGAGTCAATCAAAGACTTTGACTGTGTTTGCGTGGAAGTATTGCCAATGAGAATTCATGAAATTAACTGAGTCTCCATAGAGGAAAGATGAATGCTAGCATGAAATTTCTGCATTGTTCACACAGTATTTACAAACCGGGAGACGAGAGAGGCAAATACAAACACGCAATTAAAAGTAGCCTTGTACAGAATACAATATCAGCTGTCAGCACCTATTTTTTCATGAACTGAGGTGGGAGAAGAAAAATAAAAGGACAAGGGTAGATGCTATGTTGCTTTATATCAAGATAAGCAGACACGAATCCATAAAACAGACTGATTCAATTCACAGGGGACATGATGACAAGGTGAACTTGTTGAGACAGAGAGGCTCAACAGCAAGATGAAGGACAAACAGAAAAATCCTGCACATAATTCTGCAAAGCCTTGAGTAAAAGTTATAATTTTTATCTTTTTTTTTTTTACTTCTGCAGTTAAACTTAAGTTTCTCTCACAGGCTCATATCAGCAGTTGTGAGTCTTCACAGACCTAAATAAAGCATGATTAAGTTCCCAGTTTGAGCTCAATGTTTAGCTTTTCTGTGATTAAACAGAATCTAAATTCACAGGGAAAATATTGGGAATATTCTGTCGATTACCAAAAATAGTAAGAGCAGAGTTTTTAAAAAGACTGGCTATTAAAATCTGTTAAATGTAATTTCTTGGTATCAAATTTTAGGTTTAAAATTGTAAAAATGTAAAATTATTACAAATATTACACTTTGAGTCAGGACTGGTTTAAAGGTTTAATTGTTAAACAAGAAAAAATATTGAATTAAAACATTAATTTTCTACTGCAAACCAAGGACAACTGCAAAATAATTGTTTTGTTTTCCTTTTTATTCAAGTCTGCAAGATCTTTTTCATTGTTTGCAGCTGGAGAAGATTTGCAAGCCATTCCTCTTTCATTATGACTCTAAATAGAGCTTAAAAATTGCAAAACTTTTAGAACCGTATAATACTGACGACTCTTCATTCAGGTAAACTTTGAATGCAAACTTATATCTTCTTGCTTTTTTAGAAGGAGTTTGCATATCATAGGACTGAATTAGACGGCTGCTGCCATCTAGAGATGTGACATCAAGTATTCGGGTTTCTTTTCTCTGAAACCTAAACAGAAGTGTTTGAAAAACTAATAGATGCTAGTAGATGCCTTGGTCAGACTCTACCTTGTGCCTGATGACGTTTCATTCAGTAATATGTGTTAACTGTTTAATGGTGTCTCAGAGAAAAGTCTGAGCCAGACTACAGAACTCACAGAATCAGAACCCAGAAGCGCAAGCCCAGTTCAGATGTTTCAGTCCACATGTTTAGGACTGCAAACATGTTTTTACAAAAAAGGAATCGCCGTTTCACTTAAGAGACAACCTTATGGCCCTGAACAGCTGCTGACCCAGGTTTTTCTCTCCACTCAGCTTAGAAATGGGTCATTCTGAGTCACAGTTGCGGGGACCCGGTCCAGTTCATTGAGAAGTGACACAACAAGACCCTGGGAGAAAATACATTGTTTCTTTATCAGTTTCTCAAAGGCTGTTTCCTGGTGTTGAAATTCCTGCTCTTTCCCTCTTCCAAACTTGTTCCTTACATTTTATAAGGCATTTAGAAGTTCAAACATTTAAACTCATAGATAG
The DNA here is from genome assembly GCF_051168715.1 of Poecilia mexicana. Lineage (NCBI taxonomy): Eukaryota > Metazoa > Chordata > Actinopteri > Cyprinodontiformes > Poeciliidae > Poecilia > Poecilia mexicana. The sequence continues at coordinate 19,947,009 of NW_028263374.1, forward strand.
AGTGATTATTAATTGGTTAATTCTTGATTAGACTAGCAAAGAGTTTATATGATCATGTAATTTCCAGTTGAAAAGGTTTGTGATTCTGGACCATATTTTTCAATATATGCAAATATCATTTATTCAATATTTTACCATGTAATGAGTAAGCTTGCTGTTGAATTTGCAGTTCCTTACACCTAATTAAAATGTCTTTGTTTTATTTCAAAGCAATACGTGTAATCGGTAGGTATTCTTCATTTGATAGTAACTTCCCACTGCGGTTTCTGAAACATTCATATTAACACTTACAAATTAATACAGTGTACAACTACAAACATCTCCCTGAGTTTTACCGTCTGTGTTTGCAGAGCTATCATCACTTTACGGTTTTGGTTTGCTGTGTTGACAACATGTATGGCTCGTGGTGTTGTGTGTTTGTTTTTTTATTTTTTTTTCCACTGCCCACGCGGCTCATTTGTCGTGACAATGCTTGGAGCATCACGGTTAATTTAAAGCAAGCAGACATATATTGCTTTCCCATTTTTCAGACGCCATGCCTACTAGGCAGAGTCGAAAATAATAAAGTTTAAGTTTAATCTGGCAGAGAGGAGAGTCACCTCAGACTGAAAGCTGCATTTACTGAGGCAGTTATTACTCAGTGCAACATCCTGCAACAATAGTCTTGAATTTATTGGTAACTGTGTCATCATTACCTGAAAGTGTTTATTTCAGTTTAATGCTCACACTGTGAAATAAACACACGTAATATAAATAATTCATGTCAACAAATTTCCTTTGGGTTAAAATTCCTTTCAGCCACCTTTGTTAATTATCCAAAATGTCAAATTATGTTCTCATAAACACACATTAATGCAGAATAGATCTGAAGAAACTTTCAGCACCCAAATGGGAATCAAAATGAGAAAAATGACAACTCTCTTGTACAACTTTTATAGCAGTTAAAATCTCTCAAAATCAGGCATTAAAAGCTGATCTTTGCTTTACTTCCACAACTTGCAACCCAAACAAATAAGTAATTTTATGGTTCTTGAGTGCATGCTTGTAGCTAAATAGACCAAAAAGTTGAAGAGCTTTAAACACGTTTCCTAAAAAAAAGACCTGCTGTGCCGCAGATTACCTGATATTATGTGTGTAAGATTTTGAACAAAGCATGCAAATTAATCTAAGCCTAGTTGCTGCAAAACAATTTTCAAAATGGTAATGAAACTGATCCTTTTAAACACAGTGATTAATAAAATAAGAAATTAGAAGTGGATTTCTGCACAGTAGAGCATAAATATCTATAACTTAGAAGGACAGCTGAACCACACTAAATTATCCAGTTTGAAAATGAGATCTGAATTGTTTTCTTTTGGTTTTCACTTCAGTGTATCTCTTGTGTGCAGCTGAATAAAACAGCATCCTGTTAAACACTACAATTCTCCAGTGTGGCAATCTGGGCCACATTTTAATTTAAAGTGTAATAATGAAAAGCTTCAGCAATTTACTGGACAACTGCACAAAACACCTCCAATCCTCCATTGTTTCTGTGTATTATTAGTGAGTCACACCTTTAGTAAGCTGGCTTTTTCTCTAATGTTGTTCATCAGCCATCCGGCAGCTTGCTGAAATGTGAAATGATGCCTCTTTCACCTTCATAGACAAACAAATATTTTCTAAGTATGAATTTCCATAGTTGTAAAGAAGCTTTCGAGCAATTCTAATCAGAAAAAAATCTGAGGAAAAAAAAACACTATCAATATAAGTATGCATTTGAATAAACACATATTTTTTTGTGTGGTGGATGAAACTGGAGAAGACATTAGACAAAAAGACGGGATAAAAACTGAAACTACAAGGCCAGGAAGGAATTTGTCAGAGTTGTTCTTGAAACCTTTTCCTGTTGTTATCAAAGGATGTATTCCTAAAAATATGAAAAATAAGAGACAATATATACATTTAAAATCACTATATCGAGAGGTGTTGAACATATTCACCCATTATCACTCACTATGGACTCCTGTTACTGGTTGGTCTGCCAGATTCACTTGATTTACTTCATGCTCTGCACGTTTGTCATGCATAATTAATCTCAAGCGTCTAATTTGTGTCGCTGATCTATTCAGCCTGACCGGCCTTCATTTATAATCCTCCACATTCTCTTTAGTTTTCAACAGGAAATGGAAACAATGGTCACTTGTCACCACCTCCTCCACCCTAAATGGACCTGTCTTCTCCTCCGCAAACCCTGAGATGCATATCTCCAAGACACTGATCGATAGTTAATTGTGATGTTACAAATAGGTTCACTCAGCTGCAGCTGTGTGGTCAGATCCATTCGGTGGTCGGGCCTGAGGCATTGTGTAACGTGGGCTGATCTAAGAGGAACCGACTGTGGGTATTTAACCAATGCAAGTGATTTTTATCACTTAATAAATATAAGAATACCGAACTTTACAAGATTATGTGGTAGTTTTATTTAAAAACTAGTGGGTTTAATGTTTAATGCATAATTAGACAGCATCAGTCTAATTACTAACAAAGGGGAATGTTTTAATAGTGGAATAATCATAAAATATTAAACAGTTAGCACATATTTGTAGCTTCTGACATCTAACAGCATAGCAAATCTCATCCAACAACAACAGCCTCACACAAACTGTTGCATCTGTTCCTCAGGCTGCCCCCAAGTGGTAGAAACCCAGCAAAATGCACACCTTTTGCTTGGTGGAGACACCAAGAAGTGTTGAATATCATCCAAAAATCTTCTTTTAAAGTTAACACAACAAAGCTTTTGGGGGTTTTGTGCCTATGTGCTCAGAGTTTAGGTAAAGTATGTGTTTAATTAATGTGGCAGATGTCTCCCCAAAAGCAATTTGCATGGCTAAGCAGTCTGTTCTCTGTGTTGGAGAAAAAAGGTGATGATTTATTGCAGCCTCAGGCTACAGATGTATCATTTATCTCAGGATGAAAAGACAATCTTCTGTAAAATTACAAAGGGAGAGATTACCATAAAAACTTTGCATTTGGTAGGCTCACTTGTACTCTCATTATACTGTATTTATAACATATACTTATAGAGTGGACTCAGTGAAAGCAATATTAAATTTTATCCAACCATTCTGAGACACAAAATAATTGTGAACAAGAAACTAAAACTTAACATACTTTCTGAAATTGTCTCAAAGTTTTAGACCAAAAAATGATCACATTCACAACCTGTAGCAGAAAATTACCCCTCACAATAGTGAAATATTAAATTAAAGTGCTTTCAGAAGAAATAGGCTTAGAAAATTTCAGGTCAGTGTTAAATTGAATAGAAACTTTAGATTTCATGTTGTTAATTAGGCTCCATGTGTCTAGTTAATTATAAGCAGAGATTAGCAGTAAGATTGTTTTACACAAATAATATGCTGATGGGTTTTCCTATATAAATTATCCTGATTACTTTTAAGCTCATAAGTATTTATTTAACTCATGTCTGAAAGTTGCCTTCACCGATAGCTCTAAGGAAGCTTTTGAACTTTTGTTCCTAAGTTAAAGAACTTAAAATTTATTACAGTGATTGCTTTTTGTCAAAATTTTTAATTATGTTTTTATTACTCCCACTGAGTCCTGAGAAATATCCATAAACGCCCTGCTTCTTTTTGATAAATCATGAGGTGAATTGGGTTAAAAAAATTGTTAAACTGATTTATGAATATCAATACAACGTTCAATAATCACGCTACAGACTTAAAATGCATAGTACAGGTCGTCTCACGGTGCTTTGTGTAGCAACACCGAAGCTCTCCATCTGAGACCTAAAGTAGAATATAAATTCCTAATCTAGGAGCTGAACAGATGATGCTGTTTTCCTTCAGTGGTTCATTTTAGCTCTCGGACTCCAGCAGCGATTGTGAAATGAAGACAGGCGCGTACAAGCGATGGGGAAGAACAAGAGAAGGTGAGAGCGGAGAGACGGTGTGAGATGAAAAACTCATCTCCTAAAGTATAAATCAGTTTTGTCAGTTAAAGCGGTAAGAGGTGATGTTGGTTTGATTGGGGTTAAAAGATATTGAACTGTAGCTCACACTGGACTCAGACTGGCCATTCACCAGTAAAAGATGAAAATTTACAGCTCCACACACACACATACACAAGCAAACACGGTGATACTGTTTGGCGATACCATCAGGGGTTACTATCATTATATAACAAGAATGCATGAATTTGTTGACGACGCTTACCTGAAACTGAATCTGATAACAGATGACTGTGTGTGTGCGTGGGTGCGTGTGTGTGTGTGTGTGTGTGTGCGTGTGTGTGTAAACCTAATACACCAAGAGACAGGTGTGCAGGCTACCAGGGTTATCAGCAGCAATAGCGTTGCTGAGAATGCTTTTAAAATGGAGCTATTTTGTGTTTACAACACTATGCTCCACACATGGAAAGCTTAATGATTTATCAATTAATCCTGTCAGGCTCAGCTAAATACACCTGGCAGAGTCTCTGGGTGAGACAACTTGTGTAGTAAATCTTTAATTGATCAGCTGCATTTGAGGTTTCCATGATCTTACAGCACAACTGAGGGAGAAAAGTAAGAAAAGAAAAGTGTGTCTTTTTCTTTTCATTTTCTGACAGGGCATCACTGCTGATGATAGTTGAGCTTCTTCTCACTTCGTTTCAGCGCACCTGGTAAGGAACCTTCGCTAGTGTTGGAAGCATGTGTGACCACAGACAGAAGAGTTTAGAGAGAGAAGCGCAAACTCAATTTAGAGAGCAGAGGTGTGAAATGAGAGTACCAAACATTTGCAGAAAAGTAATTTAAAATGATTTAATTTTAATTATAATATAGCAACTTCCAGTTCTTTTAAGTGGGACGTGACAAAATGCAAATAAATAGAGGATATACTCAAATGCTTGAAGACACAGCCAGTTCACAATATGCTATAAAATGTTTTTTGCAAAGGTTTAAAAATACATATTTTTACAATCTGGATTTAAAGGAGGGTTAGTAAATTTCTAAGCAAAGTTGTGAACTGAATTTTCCAGAAAACGCTTCCACTCAAAACATCTTCAGCAGTAATACATAATTCACTTAATTTAAGAAAGGAAAAGTTTCCACTTCAAATGAAGAACGCTAACTTCTCATTTTTGTGTTTCAATCTTTTTATCTTCTTTTTACCAGAAGATAAAAAGGCCTGATGTGTTTTTATGTCACTGGACATATTACAAGTGTTGAACCACGGACATGATTTTTTTATTTTTTTTATTTTTTTAAGAGACAGTATTAACAACGGATTTTAGGATTAGATTTTAATCAAATTTTTGGTTTTGATTACAGAATTAATTATGAGTTTGATTATAACCATGCAGTACTGTCTCCTAGTCCTACCTATTTGTTGGAGAAATACAAGCATTTTGCAAATGCAATAAAATGTAAAACTCTTATAACTTCAAGACAAACGTGAAGCTCTTGATTTATAGCTATTTCACATTCTGTTGTGGAATTAATTTAATATTTGTGCCAATTAAATGTGTTCTGCTGAGTTATTTAACCAGAAACATTATACTTTCTCTTTAGCATAATTTATGATTTTAGTCTGAATTTAAATTATTTATTGCTATGTGAGAAACACTTTCTTAAAAGTACGCTGTAGCAGTGTTAACATCAGACTGAGTGAGAGGTGTAAATGAATAGACTGTAATACATGTTTTGTTCTTTGCATTGTTTCAGTGAAAGCAAGTCAAAACATTTATTCACTTCAAGAAAATGTGTTAATTTCTGAAACATTTGCATAATACTCCTTCAGAATCCATTTTATTCTGAGTGTGAGACAAATCCCTTACTTTTTAGGTCGAGGTCGAGTAAGCTGGAAGACAATAAAAGAAATGAGTGATGATGAATTTTGCTTTTTAAGGCCTTTCTCGAGCATTTGTGATTTGTAACATTTTATTGCCAAAGACGTTTTGGAGCATTTAATATGAAGGCCAAACTGAAAAATCTCACCTGCTTTAAGGCTCTCAGTTCTTTCCTCATGGAAACAAAAACAAAACGGAACAAAAACCAAATGCAGTTTATGAGACTTCATCACGTGTTATAAATGTAGATTTGAGAAGAGTTTAAATTATAAAAGGTGAACCAAACAATAGTATAGAAAACAAACCTTCTTGTTCATATTACTTTAGAAATAATTTAACTGATGTCTGGACTCTACAACTTTTTTGATCCGGTGTCCGGTGATCTAACAGTCTCATAAACTCTGTAAGAATGAATAATCTTTGTAATACTTATTATGGCTTTTTCTACAGTTAAATATTGACTGTAACTTGTTCCAAATCTATTTGCTGAAAACAAGAGAAAAAAATAAAGCTTCATCTTGGCATTTCTTCACAATTCTTTGGTGTGTATTTTGTAATAATGTATTTTTGTATTTTGTAACACATACACAATACAGAAAGTTGCAACTGTCACAATCCTGAATTATAAATTTAATTAAAGTTAATCCTTAAATTAAAGTTAAATTAAATTAAGTTAAATTAAAGTTAATCCTTGCTCTCCACTGCTGGAACTGATGTTGTGCAACTTTTAATGTATTGAAATGGCATTTATAAGCAATAGCTTCACCTCAGATTCACATTACATGCATGCTGGTATACTATTAGTGATACAAAGAGAAATTGACTCATGACCAGAATTGGACAACTATCACATCAACACTCTTCAGTATGAATACAGTTACTGAGGGAAGAAGACTAAGTATTAGTACCTTATCAGTATTAGTAAGATTTTTAAAATTCAGAGGAAACAAAAAGAAACTATTTTTATTCAGAGACTGAGCGAGAAAGCCACACAGATGACTTTCATTCTTTTTAGTTTGTATGACGTACACTAGGTGACTTGAGTAAGGTTCAATATTCACAAACAGCTGGTAATCCCAATCCACTATATTTAATCCTCTATACATAGGCCAGGATATCCTGTGATTGAATTAACAAGTAACCATTTCCCTCACAGCATTTGTTTATGAATCACAGTTTTAATTTGTGTAAAGAAAATAACTGCACAAACAGCAAAAGATTAACAAAATGTCAGGATTTCAGGCACACATAATTTTTTGGTGAGATCTAGGAAATCACTGTCCCCTCTGGTTTTCCTGAGCCATTTATGTTTGTGTCTAGATTATACCATTACCCTTTCTCTTTCACCCTTTCATTCTCCTGCTGGTCTCTCTCTTTAATTCTCTCTCTCTCTCTCTGTGTTGAGATTATTCAACCATAACATGGCTGAGTGCAGCAGCCCAGGGGCATTCGTGTGCCGTGGTGCTCACTCGAGCGATGAAGACACGTGTCGCACATATTTCCGGTTACCATTCAGACCTAAAGATGCCTCCTTTCAAACCGCAGTCGTACACACACACTCACATGCTTTTCCTCCATTCATTAATCTTCTTAATGCTCTTCTTCTGGGTCTTTTTGAGTGTGTTTGTGGCTGTTGCTCTCCTCAAATCTCCCTGCAGCTTGTCTCTTCTCTCACAGTGGTTATATCCTACTGTCATTTCCTAAGCCTTTTTTTTTTTTTTTTTTTCATTTTAAATTGCCTCAATCCACCTCCCCGATCTTTTGTCTCACTTGGGAAAATAAAAGCAAGCCCCTACTGTTAGTTTGTCCACAATTCACTTCCAATCATTCTCGACTCCCCTTGTACTGACACCTCGAGACATCACAGGCGGAGAGTGTAGCTCTAACTTACCCTCCCCAATTTACACTCTTTTCCTCTTCCATCTGAAACCCAGGCCTCTGCGCATACTCATCCTCTCCTATCCTCAGCTGTGTTTCTTTTCCTTCTTCAGAGCTGACATGTAATTACTCTTCTTGCCTACTTACTGGCCACAAGACAACACATTCATTCTAAATATTCCATGTTTACTGCTGTTAAGAAGCCAAAGGCTTTGACAAATAAATTGTGTTTTTCTCTAATTAGCATCATCTTCCTCTAGGTTGTTTATGATTTATGAAAAATTATTGGATAACATAAAATACGTCTAAATTTGTTAATGGAAACCCAACATATGTAATTGTTAAGTTATTTCAGTTGTTTTTATGGACCAGTGCTGCATTATGTTTGTATTTTATTGACCGTATTGGTGAAGAAATCCATAACAATTTAAAATTGAGATGAAAAATTACTTTAATCTATAACATAATGAAAAATTCAGCAGATGCAGTGTTTTGTCAAGTTTGAGAGTATTTCTACAAATTTAAATAGGCTCAGTGAAAGTTTTTATAGTGTTTATTTTTTGGGGGACTCAAGAGTCAAGACTTGAGTTGTTGTTAAAGTTGATACTTGTCACATATGCAGTGGCTTGCAAAAGTATTCACACCCCTTGAACTTTTCCACGTTTTGTCACAATATAGCCACAAACATAATCGAAATTTAATGTGGAAGACAAACACAAAGTGGTACACAGTTGTGAAGTATAAAGAAAATTATACATGATTCAAAATCTTTTTTACAAATAAAAACCTATTTTTTATTCATTTATTTTTTTTGCTGTTTTAGATTAACAGGGGGAATGGATGGGTGCGTTGCAACATTAGAGACACACCATTGAAATTAAGATCCTCTGGTTGAGCACGAGGGCGTGGGGGGAAATTGCCCGATCTTGTGGGGGGACACTCATGCTGCCCCCCACAAGATCGGGCAATTGTCCATGTCGCCTGTATCAGAAATGACCATCGACTGCATTGTGCATTATGCATTGTATGAAATTGAAACAAAATGCATATGTGTCACTCGCCCTTGTTATTTTTCTTAATGCATTTCCATTGCTTCAGTGGAGTACTTCATATTTCACAATATGTGCTTCACCATGACTGTATCTCTATTCCAATGAAACAGAAGAAGGCAGCTGCAGGTAACAATTTATAACGGCTGTGCTGAAAATGATTCCAGACACTGATTAGAAAGGGTTGAAATGAGCCTTTCAAGTGTGAAACACACTTGAGAAAGATAATCTAAAAGCTGCATTTTACCTGTTTTTATAACCCTTAGTGCTTGAAAGCCGTGTCTCTGTGTCCATAGTATACACGGATTTATCCCTGAGGGCTATGCTGTTCTTCTGAAAGATGAGCCATTTGCCGTTGCACTTGACAGGATCTTAAACCCATCCTTCAAAGCAGCAGTTCCACCTGTGAAGGACAAGCTGAAAGCTGATGACAAACCCCCCCCCCCCAAAAAAAAAAACCTTTATCATATCGCCTTAAGACCTGGAGGCTGTGGTAGATGGACGCTGTTGTTTTCAGAATGAGGTGCTGGAAGTGTTAGCTGCTGCAGATTCTTCTAACCTGCATGGTTCTCTTCTGTTTTACTGCAAGGTTAACAAATGCGCGCACAGCTCAGCGTACAGCGCAGCTTTCCACTGAGAGCAGCAAAACCTCCACGTGGGTGTCTGAGCTGAGCTGTGGATGGAGGATATTTTCTGGTCACGACTCAAAATGCAGCTCGCTCTGCTCATGAAAACACACAGGGTCAGACACACTTTGCTAAATGTGGCTGTAAGCCCTGCTGTAATTCCTCAAGATAACATGGAAAAGTGCCTGGTTTGTAAAATCCAGAACATGAATTGTAGATGTGCAGAAGGTAGTTCTCAGCATGATCCCACATACTAGCAGTGGCTGCAATCCCACCCACACAAGACACCACGCACACTGCATGCACATATGAAGAAACGCATATTATCTACAGAAAACAGAAAATAGCCTCAGCAAATATTAGTTTTTTATACATTTTTTTCTTCTAATCTGTGCTTTAGATGTAATTGTTCTTTGGAAAAAAAAGAGAAACATTTTAATTACATCTGCTTTTGACAATTACATACAGCGGTTCAATAATTAAGATGTGAGACTGCATATAACTGCATCAGTTATTTAATACTGTAGTCCTATCTTGTTTTGAAAGAGTTGAAAACAACAAAACAAATATCTTACGTTACACAAAACAAGATATGACTAGCCTTGAGAAAGCATAGCAGGAATGCTTTATTACCTTGTCCGTAGGCTTGTCTGTAAATACGGTTGCATACATCCTCATCTTACAGGTTTTGATTATTTAGGTGTGCCTTAGTAGTACTGGGTTACACATGCTTTCCAAACCCCAATCTTAAAATGTTGTGTTGTATAGACATAACAGAGTTACACAGAAGGACAAAGCAACGTAGGTGACATAGAGGTCATTGGAGTACAGTGTGTTAAATGTCATCTCCAGATTGAGATGACTTTAGGTTTTTGGAATGGTGTATTATTCTGCTAGATATAGAAATGAAGATGAACATGACATGATCAGTAGCAATAAAGAGTTAAAATAATTCTGAACTGATACTAAGTGTTTTTAATGCAAAATTGCGACTTAACCATCTGAATGTAAATCAAGCTAAAATCAAGACTTTTGCACCAGGTAATGATTTTCAATCTGTTACTGTGAAACTTAAAAAATTATAATAATGTGACCTGTACCCTTAGTTTCCTGTTACACACGTCTTTTGCGGCTGTAGCTCATCTGCTTCACGGTTCAGAGAATGTAAAGCTCATATTCTGCATGACGACTGGTTGTTTGAGATGCTGTCGACTTTCTATCATCTGAAACCAGTCTGCCCCTTCGCCTCTGATGTCCGACACAAATAAAGAAACTTTTATCTTCTTTGAACCTTTCTCTGTGATCTCACGAATGGGTGTGTGTGAACATCCCAGTAGATCGGCCGGTTATGAAATCCTCAGATCTGACTTCAACAAATCATCACACATTCAAAGTCGCTTAAATCTGATCCTCACCACATCCATTCACACATTTTTTGATCTTCTACCATGTGACTAGTTGATCAATTATTTGTCTTAATATGCAATCAAACAGGTGGAATCTGACTTGTGAATTTTTGGTAAATCTCTGTATTTATTTATATAGTAGGTGAAAAGTAAATTAAGTATCTCTTTGGATTTTCTGTTGGTTTTATTTATATTTTAAGCCACAAGAAGATTAAATTGTTGCTCTTTTATGTTGTTCAGATCTCACAAGTCGAGACACTTTACATGTAAAGGTTATTAGAGACACCCCAGCCTGCATTGGAGAGGTTATAATAAAAATAATTTACTATCAAATTAAAAAGGTGAAGTAAAGTGCATCTTGATTTTAAATAATCAGAAGCAATTTCTTGCTCAGGAAATGTGTCTTTTCCCAACCTGAAAACCAAACAAACCTCGATAACTCCTAAAACTCATCTTTAGCTGTGAACAGTGCTTCACCTGACCCTCAAGTCTTACTTGGAACCTCCCACAGGTATCCATAGCAACAAAGAAAAGGAAAGCTGGGCTCATTATTTATGTCTTGTTAAAATATTTTGAAAAATAAAAAACATTTCTAGACCACAGAAATCTTTTTCTATTTGCATTCCTTGTATTGTAGACAAATTTAGATCTCCATAATAACTAAATTAAAACAATAAGTTAGAAAATTTTATCCAGCATCCAGTTGCTAATGGCAACAGATGGTGACATTTTATCCACAAAAGTTTAAGTAAAGACATTTAAAGGTGTCAGTAAATCATTTTTGGCAATTTCAAACAGTAATTCAGAATTTGAAACATTAACAGAGAATCTTTCTTACTGGTGGAAAAATACAGTTTAGGTTTAACTGTGCAAAGTATGAAATAACTTCAGTGTTGTGAAGATGATGCACTGCAGTAGTAAAGCAGTGCATCAACAGTTGACTAAATGCATTTTACATCAGTAACCGCAAACATGACACACATGCAAAATATCAACCAGAAAGAGGTAAAACAATTTGAAGACTTGCTGAACAAACACAAGTTTGTTTTAGATTATAAAGTGATAGTTGTAAAAACTAGAAGGAAAAGGAAGACCTGATTACAAAAAATAAGTCAAAAATCACTCAAGGAATATAATCAAGAAAAGACAAATATGGAAGAAAGAGTTTTAATCAAAGATTGGATGTAGGTAAAAGAATAAAACGTAAAGAGAATATAAATCAAACTGTTTGTATGGCCCTTTGGCTGAGTCCTTTCAAAGACAAAAACAATAGGGTCATGAAGCATACAGTGGATGGACAAGTGAAAACAGGTCTAACAAAAACAGGAACTACTAAAGAAATAAAACAAATCCACTCATTCATTTATTCATATTTGTTGTATATTGCTTTATGGGTCTCTCGCAAATCAATTAGAAAATGACCACACACTGATATCCATCATTTTTATCTATTTTTAAGAGTTAAAATGATTAAACAGACTTGAATAATATGTAACATAAATCTGTCTCTAGTTTAGTTTTCTTATTCTCTTTTTTCTCCTCCATGCCTAAATATTTACACACCAGTCTATTTATGATGCAGTTTTAAATGAGCCTATCCTTTGAAATCGCTGTGCACAAAAGCTCCATGTGAAGTTGCAAAAAATAACTTACATTTGGCCCTACTCCCTGGCTTCTTAAAGGATTTCCTGTTTTGCTATGACAAAAGCTAAGAGGGAAGCAAGTTTTGACTGCAGTTACTAAATTTGGCAGAATGTGGTGAATAGCTGCAGAGAGCAGATTCTGTTCACCAGCTGCCAGTATGTTTGGGATCTGCAGTTTTCCTGTTGTTGTGAGGCGCTTACTGTTGTTTCTGTCAGCAGAGTGTACTGTCAGCTGAGGAAAAATTATCTCAACACACTGAAAAAAGAACAAAGGTTAGAGCTGCTCCCTTAAACTACTACCTAAATGACTTACTTTTTCATCAAAAAATACTTTTTTGATTATTATCATTGTGCATTGATGGCTATAAAACCTTAACTGTGACATACAGGAAGTGATTTCAGAATCACTTTTGTAACATTAATGTATAAGTTAGTCCTTTAACTTTGGATTGAGACACATCGATTTTATAATAACTGTTACACTGAGTTTCATAGGTAATTATTACGCTGCTTTTAGATGTTGCTATCTCCATATTTTGGTAGAAATAGATATGTCAGGGTATGTTCCTGGAGCTTAGCAAAATATGCAAATTAATAAAGCAATTTAAAGTTCTTTTTTTCCCCACTTTTGATCATCAGCATCCTCGTTTGTGCGTGAAGTTACTGCTTTTCAAACCAGCTCATTAGGTTTGCTCCTCCATCTCTTCTGTCTGTTTTTCCTGCAGCTCCTGGCATCCACTATCTGTCAGATACCTCTTATTCCCAGCTGAATCTAAAACTAACAGCGCTTCACATCGACCCTGGTGTAATGGAAGACAAACAAAAGGCAGACTCAATCTGCTCAGCTCGCAGCCTGAAGACAAAAAGAGGGGCATACGGAGCAGGAACGACCCAGTTCAAAATTCTACACCAGGGAGTTCACTGAACCTCCAAAATATTTTGAGAAAACCTGAAAATGTGTTTAATCGCTTAGCTTAAACATCCTAGAGCTTGCTTCTTCATTGCACTGAGTGGATACAGGGATGACTCAAAGGGTGGAAAAGCTTCCCCTGGCCAGCCCTTCTCTGGAGCTGATCAAATTATATGTACTTTCATTTCAATTAGAGTACAGTTAATATAACACAGTCAGCTGCTGGACCCAAGGTACATTGGATTTTTATGGGAGATCCAATATGTGTAAGTGGCAGGAAAGTCTGTAGCTGCTTATTTGTTCCACTTCAAATAAAATCTGCTGCAATTTGACTGATGTGGCTAAAAATTTGACCTGGCATGGTCTGGATCTGAACATTGATTAATTACAAAGAAAGGTGACACATTAGATATTCTGATTTTTATCACTGAACTGAACTACAAAATCTGTTTTTAGATCATAATGGAAACTGTCCTGTCAGCTGCCTCTTGGTGCATAAGATAAGAAGCAAAAACGTCCCTACCTTGGAGTCTTTGCTGCAGATTGTGTCTCAATAAAACCAAATTCCTCAATGTTCAGTTTCAGATCTAGTTCTGCAGGCGACGGGTCTGTACCTTTTATACAAAATGTGTCTCTCCTGTTTTCTTTTGTCAATTGTCATTTCAGTCATTTGTCTCAGAAAGATGGTTTTTCCTTTTTTAGTCTTTCACTTTTTTGGACGTGTGTGTTCATGTGGGAGAAGAGTGATACAGAAACACACATAAAGAAAAGACAGTAGTGAATACAATAAGTAGATTTACAAAAGATCTCTTCTGATAATCCTCAATGTTGTACTGTTTTTTTTTGGTATTGAGGTGGGTTGAATTGCACTCTGAATATGTCAGCAATGACCAAAACATCTCAGTAGCACACACTTACAATCCACTGATCTAATCAGTGTGTTTCCATGGCAACAAAGATGGCAAAAATAAACCATCCATGCCTTTGTGTTTCTGCTTGAGTTGCAAAAAAAGGGAGTTTTTATATCTGTAATATCCAACTTAGAAACACAGTTTTTTCACAATGTGAACGAAACGCAAACAATGCAAACAATTCTCCACTGCTGCTACATGTTTGTCCAGGAGAAGTGAAAGCTACAAGTCAGTGAAGTAATGCAGCCTGCTGGATTTCCTTGGATAAAAAAAATGTTTTAATCAATTTGAATAAAACTGAACTTGACTCCACTGCTTGATAACTAGGAAACATGTAAAATATGCATATGACGTGTTGTGAATTGGTGCTAAATAACTAAACTGAACCGAATAAAGGACTTCACATACAGATTCAAACTGGAGCTGCTTGGATAAATGGATCAGCAGCATCTCTGGTGTAAGAAACTTGTGATTTGAAGGATACCATCTTCATGATCAAGCATGGAGGAGGTGACTGGTGATGTGGGACTGTATTTTGGGAATATTAATCAGTTACCTGGTCTGGTCTAAGATCTAAGTTTGTTACCACTTACCAAGATGTCTGTTAGAAATGACAAAGGTTAAAAAAAATATGCTCCACAAAGTACAGAAGCTGGGAATTGAACAATAATGAACAAGTTTAAAGTTAGATGTTTTTGTATCTTTATTCCAATTATTTTAAAGGTACATCACAATGTTGTGATGGGCTTAATTATTTCTCACTGGAAATGAATAAACACACATTTCAGACAATATTACACCGGATGTAATATGTCAGCTACTTTAGTAAGAGGTAAAACTCCATAATATGACAGTGTTAAAACAGCTTTCAGTCCAGAACAGATACATTTACATATTTACACATTCATGTTAAAAATTAGAAAGAGGAGCCTAAGATAGAGGAGGACATGTCTGACTCGGGTTATTAATATAAAACACTTTTTTCTAATGAAAACTAATTAAATATAACCTTTAAGTGCATATGCAAAATGTGAATCTAAATTATTGATTTAGCTAATTTCTGCATTTCTACTGCAGACAAATCAATTTTGATTTAACATTTCAAAATGGTGGTAAAATATTTATACAGTCCATTTGTCTGCAGAGGCATAATGTAGAGCAAACTATTTAATCCTGAGGAGAATCTGAAAAACAAATACAGCTAATACATGGGGTGATTTTTCACATTTATACACATTATGCAAACAGAGGCACATTTACAAATTCTGACAACCTCCAAGTCAAGCTCATGCAGAACGAACTGCATACTAAATGTATAAATATGAAAATATTAGTAGGTAAATGGGCTTCAATTAAAAATAAAATAAAATAGAGCTAGAGTTTACAGTCGCACATTTTACAACCATTCATTTTGTTTCATATTCATTTATCTGCATAACAATAAATATTATCCCAGGACACTTTGCAAGTCGAGAAGATTCAAGTATAAGTCAGTATGAAGAATCCACTTGTGTCCAGATTCAGGTCAGGACAAACTAATGCAAGTACAGTCCAATCATATAGTCAGCACTGACCTAATTACATAAGGGGCAGTTCACTTCAGTGATTTATCACAAAATGCAGTCAAATGTTTTGTTGCGTATCATGTCTTTGTTCTTTTTTATGTCAATGTGGACAAATCAATTAATCCATCCACCAATCAATCAGTCAAATCCTTCTAAGCATATAAATATATAATAAAAAAAACATTTTTTTTTTGTGCAACCTAGATTATTGGAGTGATCCTTCAAGTTGCATAATCATGTGGTGACAGTGGAGAGGAAACACTGTAAAGTGAATTCACCCAATACATTTAAATAGTTCATGCATGAACCTGTTTTTAAAAATAAAGCCAAATATACATACTGATGAGGCCATAATGGGACTGACAGTAACTTGCAGGTTTGGTCCTACTGTACTCACATTAAGTGTTTTAGATTACACAGCTGAATAATTAACTACATATTCTATGATTCAACTTTTAAAAAAAAACAGGGCTAACAAATGACTGAGATAAAAGATTATGCTGTTGATAAACAAGACATTTTTTCATCCTGTTCAAAGAATCTATTCATCTATAAGCTGTGCCAAGTTTAAAGATCACAGAGGAGAGATGTGGCTTGTCTCTTCTATCAGTAGGGTTCAACCAGGACGGGCTGCAAGACAGAAACAGAGCCAAACAGCTTTTCTCACAGTCCCATTAACAACCATGGCAAATTTACAGCCATTGTCATTAATCTAACCTGCAACTCTCCAAAAGGAAAACAACCTGCAGGAACAAACACAAGCTACAAACTACTGTGCTAGATAATACAGCTGTGCCTCTAAGAGAACATTTTAATCCACTTATGTACCATATTGCATTTTTGTCAATAGACAATCTTTTGAAATATTCGGGCAAATCAAATTACAGTTTTACGATCCAGCCATCTATTCATCCATCCTTCAAATAGGGTTGTGGCAGGGCAGATGATAATCTCTGGCTGTCATTTTACAAGGTTGGGAAACCTTGTCACAGGACAATGCAGATTGTCACAGGACAATGCAGACACACAGAGGACAGACAACAAGTCTTCACTTATGTGGAACTGCATATTTTTTGGTTAAGATAAGATAACTGGTAACCAAGAATATGCCTTCTCTTGGAGAGAGCATGCAAACGTCACAAAGGAAGGCCTGAGCTGGGGATTCAAACAAAAGATTTTCTTATAGAAAGGAAACCGTTAAAAAATTCAACCAGTGTGAAGCCCCCTTGAACATGTATTGTCTAAAAATATTCTTTGGATACAAGTTTGAGACATTTATTACCCCAATTTTTTTCAAACTCACACTTTCATATGTAATGTCAATTTGCTCACAGACTATTTAACTGTATGAGGACAAAATCAAGAAGGGAGAAAAATTTGAAGAAAAACAAAACGTAACATCTTTTTTTTTTTCTATGCTTTAGCTCAACCAGAGAACTAAATGTCAACTGTTCTGTCTCATATTTCACTACATCCCTGCTTACAACCAGATTTTTTCAGAATCATTACCGGGTGCCATAGCAACAGAGGTCTACTCCACTCCAGGCTGCAACTCTGAATGGTCCTATTTACTCTGTAGCCCTGTAAGATATTGCTGTGCTTTTTGCAAAGGGAGTCTTTCATCTCTGGAATATGATAGAGCTGTTTCACTGCACAAAGCCGCCATCAGCAATATGAAAATCAATGCCTATAGTTTTAATGCTTTTCATCTGAAAAGGCAGCAATTTTTAACCGGCCATTTCTGTGTGTTTTCAGTGCAAATAGCTCATCCTATAGGTAGTTCTCCTGGCAAATCGCTTTGTTGTATGGACAATATAGAGCTAAACGAAAACTCAATGAGGCATGAGTCAGACTGCAAATCAACTCGGGTTCAATTTGACCAATGCAGCAGGAATGACATCCCACAGAAACTCCCACAGATCAGTGATGATGGGCCACTGCAATCGGCGATCTTGTTGAAAGAGCTGAATTATTAGACTGAAAAGTTATTTCATATTATCTCCATCCACAGCAACAAGTTGACCAGGCAACTACCTACGCCATTGTAAACAAATGACAGTTGTTTCATGATGTTGTCCTGCCAAGTTTTGAAGAGTGAAAGAGAGTGGCATTACAGTATTTGGTATAAAATGTAAAATTTGATAAAACCACATGTTTTATCATGTATTTTGTCTGCAGGAGAATGTAAGACTTTTTCTGCAGGGACGCCACATGGCTCAGTGGTGGAGCAGGCACATCACAGGCCACAGTCCTAAACGCAGTTGTTTTCAGGTCGATTCCCAGCCCCTGACCACCTTCTCTATCAGTCCTTTGTGCTTGAATAAAAGCTACTTGTGTCACTAAAACCTTTAAAAAGAATACTGTTTCTCATCTTTACAGAAATAAGACAGATATTACCATAAGAATGGTTGGACCAATTACTTCTGGTCTTCAAGTGCAAGGTCTGCTGAGGTGAAGATTTATATTAACAAGATAGACAGTTAGAGGTAGAGCTCATCTTCCTTAATTGCCATTGTAAAATTTCAGCTACAGGGTACAGAGCAAAAACACTACCAAAGTCCCCAAAAAGTAAAAGTGAAATAATTTAGTAATGCATAAAGTAACATTCTTCCCTAGCACACTTTAAAATTAGCTAAAGGGCTGACTGCTCTTCCCTTACTGACAACATTTGGTTAATGGGCGATCTGTGATACTCAGTCCCAATAGAGCTGAGGGATAACAGCTCTTCTTAAAGCCACTAATACACACTGGGTATTGGCACGATCCTGCATTTACAAATAGCCTGGCCTTGGGGAAAGCAAACAGAAGCCAAATGTAATGAAACTCTGCCTGCACTGAGACAATGTAGAATAAATGTGTGGCAGTAAAAATATTCCAAAGCATGGCTTTATATATAAAAAATGTCACAAACATATAATAATTTCTTACAAAGATAGATGCAGTGCCTTGATTAGGGAGATGAATGGTTCTTTCTGTCTGGTTCCAAACAAATGCATTGCAGTTTGTCCATAAACATTTGCTGCCCAACAGGGTCACTTGTGCATATTAGCAAACTAAAATTAGTTCTGACCCAGACACATCAAAGATACATCCTCCAGGGTTCTGTGCATGTGAAGTCAACTATGATTGGTTTAAAGAAACACAAAAAGAAAGTTAATCTACCAGAAGAAACCACAGCCAAGTCACTTTGTAAAACCAACAGCTTTGTAGAAATTAGTCTGGCCCTGCAAAATGAAGCTACCAGTAGAAATCATAAAAAAAATAAATAAACATTTGCTGTACGGCAAATTCAAACGAATGAAAATGTCATGTGTTTGTCATTCAGAATTTAGAAAAATAACTTCATCTTTCCAGCACAATAGCCATTCAATATTCTGACATTTCCAAGGTTGAAGAGTGTAATCTTTCTCATCTGCAAGGCTTTAAATGCCACTAGTGTAGTATGACAACCGATAAGTGGTATAAGACATCAGGAGGTCGATTCCAGGAGCACCCTGTAAAGTCAGCGTGACATTACCTCTGGCTCTAATAAGGTCAGTCCTGAATCTTACTGTTTGAATCTGTGACCTGCAGCTGAGAGTCGTGGCCCCACCAATGACCTAGAATGGCTGCCTTACATCATCTACTCATTCAAGTGTGTGAATGATGCACCAATTAACCTAAAGTCAACAGAGTGCCTGCATTGTTTTGTATGTGGGTGTCTTTTAAAAAGACATATTTAAACTGCAAAGGAGACATTGTCAGTAGTAAGTAACCTTCGCCTACTTTCTTTTAAAATCACTCCTCAGGGGTATAGTAAGCAGAAACAAGGAGGTGGAAACCACCAAATCATTGTGTAGTGGCACATATTTACTCTGGATAGTATAACTTGAAAGCAGAGTAGCAGTAAGCCACCTGCTTGTTTGTGTGTGCGTGTGTGCGCATGTGTCTGTGTAAATCTGACAGAGATGTATGAGTATTTTCCTCCCCACCTGCTCTCATTATGGGCCTGCGTCTTCACTAATCCAGGCAGCCAGACCCACATTCAGGATGCTAGAGTCAAGTTAGTGCAATCACATCGGTCAAGCACAAAAAAGCTATTGTGCAATCACTACAAGCTATAAAAATACTGATATCGATGCCATTTAAAGTTATTACAACTATACAACCACTTGAAATGTGTGCTGAGAAAAATATTGACATGTTCTATACTTATTTTATACGCTTTATAGACCAGCTGAAGCTTTTTTTCTCAAGTCAGAGTTAATAAATATTTTCCTTTTTACCAAGCTCCTAAAGTTATTAAATAATAATAAATAATAAAACGACAGACTAAAGTTAAAGTTCAGTTTTTTTGCTGCAGGCAAAGCAAAGGATATTCATCTCTAACCTGCAGTCAAAAACACAAAATCACATCCAGCATGAGTCAGTTATAAAAGTCACCAGTCCAAAATAATTTAATCTGATGAGTGCTTATGCAATATCAGGTAGTGAATATAGTCATTTGCTTTCTGGCAGACACTGAAGAGCACATATGTACTGGATATGTAGAAAAATAAAGCATTTGTAAGATGCAACAAAAGGTGCGAGAGAGATGCAGAGAAATGCAGAGAGCAAAAGAGGAAACCCGGATGTGGCCTTTGGGCTGAAACTGCTGAATCACCACGTCTCTTCTCATAACATCATCACATCGTGAACCAAAAGCATTTTCTCCTGAGCGACACAAAGTCGTGATAAAAAAAAGCAGCAGATAGAGAAAAATATTAGACTTGAATAGGCACAACAGAGACGTCAAGCGAAAGGGATAAAAAAAAAAGAGATTCCCAGATGTTCTCCTTTATCGACCCTCCTCCATGTCCCAACTCCAACCTTGAAAGAAAGGACATTCCCTCCTCCATCCTCCACCTCAAAATGCTCGGGGCACTTACATAAATCTTAAACGAGACTACTCAGAGACATAACTCAATTCCAAACGGCTGAAACTACACACTCTTTCTGTTTTAGATTTATTGATGGGCTCCTCTTATGGCCTTTTTGTGACGGAGTCAGAGAATCCCGTTGCAGAGGCAGAGGTCTGCACACCATCGTCAGATGCCGAGAGAGCAGTGACGCCTCAGCTTGTTTATGCAAGAGATATTTGCGTCATTTGTTGCCTTGTCACGACTGTTTGTTTTGATTCTGTCATTTTCCAGTGCATGCTATAAATAGTTGTTTTATGTTGGATCTAATCATTTACTGAATCTAGAGATTGAGTTTGTGATGAATATCTGCAATTTAGAGGAATGAAGATGCATTATTTAATATAGCTGCGTTTTTTTTTATTAACCATAAAATTGGGCAACATGAATTTACAAAAATACATTTTCTTAATAGAAATAGGTCAATTTCGAAAAAACTAACGTTTTTAATGAGATGATGAGGTTAATAGATGTATCAAAATATATGTATTGCAAAACTGCATTGGAAACACTTTTTTTTCGCACCATACAAATCACATGATCAACAACCTCATGTTGCAGTGACGCAAACCACGAAGAAGAAGACGACAGGAAGCATTTGGAGGATCATCATATGGCATAAATAACTGATTATAATATTAGAACATCATAACATCAATAGTTTGCTTATCACTGTCTAAGGTCTAGTTTTTCTCACTTAACTGATAAATCATTTTCTCACTTAAATGATTTATTGTTTCTCCATATTTCAGACTTACCAGTGTTAAGTGATTTTAAAAAAATCATTTCCTAAATACAACGACATATAAAATATTTTAAAAACAGCATTAGGCTTGATGGTTTAGAGAAGCAATTTGAAATGTGATCTTATCAGCTTTTGGTCAAAATTTTAAAAACTAACGTTTAGAGACTTTTTAAATAGGGCTTAGGTTTAAGACCAACTGCACTGCAATTATTCAGTGGATGATCAGGTCATGTTTAATTGTTTTGTTAAGAATAAGGGGTGAAAATGTTCCCTGGGGACCTGCTTGTAAAATGATCACAAACTCTCCAAAATCTGCTTGACATCTGGTAGTGATCTATGCTTAGTTTTAAGGTACAGGTTTTCAAAGTAAAGCCTCCACGTTCCTTCTCAAAGAGTAGAGAATTTTATGACATACTAAATGATCCCTGTAGCTTTTAGGCTTTCTCCGAATTCTCCTGGCAATGCGAGTTCACATTGAACTTCCTAAGACTTTCTCTTCTGAGACAATTTTAAACTATCTTGAATATTGTGGTTTCTTCACTAGCGAATAATCTTTTTCTAGAATTATGTATTTAATTTTTGGAATTAAACCTAAACAGACTGACAGGCAAAAGTATTTTCTATTTTAGATCATTGGTTTCATCAAAATGCACCTGAATGCTTTAGGCTGACCAGCTACTAGAACCTGATGTATGTTGTAAATAGTTGATTGAATGTGTTTCATAAGCATCTGACTGCCTCCTAGTCTCTTCCATAAAAAAGAGGTAGATTTAGATTTCTTTCACCAAATCTTTTATTTTCCTGCCGTTTGACAAACATATGAGAATACACTAAATAATGTTTTGCTTTCTTCATTTGAAAATTATAAAATTGTAGCAATCAGTCATTTTAGCAGTGACTGTTTGCTCTTTGTTTGTATTTACTGATGCATTTTTCTCTTTCTCTGTCTGTCTCGCTTTGTGTGTGTGGTGTTTGTGTGTTTGCCCCTGGATACACTTGCCAAACACTGAATCTGCTCACAGTCCAGCTGAGCAATGTGTTATGGTGAATATTTCCTTCAGATGACAGCTGTTTTGGAAGTCAAAGTGCAGGATTAGAACTCTTATGTCAAACTGATTGACATTCAGATGCAATATTTTCAGCGAGATCTTCTGTTTACCAAGTTGGACTACTAAAAGCCGACCACTCCTTTCTGTGTGGAAAATCAATAAGACTCAGCCAAATGCTACTCTGGCCCAGAGGCCTCGTGAAAGCCCTGCTATCATCCTCCAAGGAACAAAACATTAATATTAATACTTCTCAGAATATAGGAGCATCTGGAAAACAAAATACTGGAAACAGAGCAGGTAGATGCAAAAATCAGACATTAGACTTCTTTTTTTTTATTATTATTATTATTCATGTTCCCAATGTCCTGTAACAAATTCTGTATCATATTATGGGTTAAAGCTGTCAATTTAAAACTCCAGCACAAGATCTTAATCAGACCACATTACAGTGGCTGCTTCAAGTCATTTGATGTGATTATCCGTTGTGAAAATTAGAGCCTGGTCAGAACTTTACAATGCTCCATAAGATGAGAGCAGTACATATACAATCTGTTTATAAATGACAGTTTTTGATTGTGTATTAAAAGAACCCGATGTATTTTCATTAATACGTCGACGTCAGTAATCTGAAGTTTCTAATGCTTTCTAACTATAAGTAACGGATGATGATGTATATACATGACAGTAGTTACATAAGCAGGATTACATAAAGCAAAGCCATGCATTAGAGTGCCTCCTTTATGAGTTTAGATTCTAGTGTCACCCATTTAGAGACTGCCACCTCACAGGTGGCAGCCAACCAATCACAGCCTACCAAAACAATCACAGCATGAAATGTAGGATTATCATAACCTAGAGCTGCCAGTCACATTCAGACTGTAAAAAAACTACTGAAGTCATGTACTACATTGTCAGTCATGTACTTTCAGAAGGTCGTATTGATTTTGTTTAAGTAATCAATGGCCCATTATCAGACCTATCACACATCCTTCAGTTTGAGCATGAACTCTGCCCTTGAGGCAGAAGGTACAAAATTTCCAAAATGATCCAGATTGTTTAAAAATGCATCTGAGATCAGCTTTATAAAAACTGTATTTAGTACAGCTCTGCTGGTGCTGAAGTAGGAATTAACTAATTTTATCACCCATTTTTATCCATAAAGTGTATAAATTATCACTCTTATACATGCATTGTAAATGTTCTTTAATGGTGAAAACAGCTGTTTAGACAGCACTGGTTGACAAAGCTATGACCCCCCAAGGAAGCATTAAATAATGTGTGTTATAATGTATCATATTACATCTTAAAGTATTATGTAATATTGGATTCTATAACAGTATTACATCTTGTACTGTTCTACATAGTACCAATGCATTTTAGCATCTGAATCAGATGATATTCGCATCATATTAGTTCTTTTGATATTGTATTGTGGAATACTATTCCATATAGTTTTGTATTGCATTATGCTTCCTCTCATTCTGGCATAATTGATTTTATTACAGTATTTTACAGCATCATATTATATCATATTTACCTAAATTCATCATATCATGATGTATATTTCTGTAAACTCTCATATTGTCTCATAATTTATTGTATCATGTATTGTATTGTATTATCTGTATCATATCATATTGTATAACATTCCATCATTATGCATTGCATCACATTGCAATAAACTCTACTATATTGTTATAACTCCTATTCTGTCCCATGTATTGATAATTTTTTTTTGCTCATATGCCTTTACCAAGAGGATCACTAACTTATTCTTGATCCATCAGGTTTAATGTGATGTTGATCCAGCATTTGCAATTATAACACCTTCATATCTGACTTTCTTCTGAGAAATCTTTCCACAAAGTATGCGTGTTACATCTTTGTTCTCTTTGTTTGGACTGCGTGTTCAAGGTCTTCTCCACTGAACATCCATGTCTTAGTATGTTGGTGGGGAGTCATGTTGGAATTCCTAAAAATGTTTCCACAAAAGATGAGCATGAAGTTGTTCAAAATGTCTTGGTACTCTTAAGATATATTTTTATGTCTTGACCTATTGCAGAGAAGGTATCATAAGGCTGGATTTCATTGAGCTTCTGAGAACAATCCAGTCCTAACAAAAATGTTAATAGAAGCAACTTACACGCCCAGCTGATTTATTTCATGCACTGGTAGCCATATCTTATCAGTCTGTATTTTAATCTTTTCCGCTCTTTCAGACCACATAGTTTCAAATTTATCTCATCATGTTATTGTGCAGTACTATGGTATACTGTATTATATTGTAGCATGTTGTATTGTTTTGAATCATGGTGTATTGGTTTCTTTCTCATCTTTCGCTCTCTACTGAAGTCTGGGTGTTCAACATTATTCTGCCAACATAAACATCAATCTCAAAAGATGGGAATGACATTTTCTGTGTTCCCAGATTTTGAAGTGTAATTTTTTTTTAAATTTCATTCCAGGACATCTAGATCTACATATCTGCTTATTGTAAAGCTTTCAGATATGTTTTATATGAAGAGATCAACAATAATTGACCTGCAACAACCTTACAGAGCATCTGTTAAACAGCAAAGGTCATGCAGCAATCATTTTCACAAGACATTTGTAATAGCCTGATAAGATAAAGCTATGTCCAGCTAATGACAACATTAGACGTCCCAGCAATCCATCATCAACTGTTACAGCATGAAAATCTGATTTCCAGGAACCGAATACAGTAGACAGCACTGCAACGTCACTGCTCTGCAGAAAGCTCCCTTTAAACTTGTAGAAGATGATGTTTTATTCAGAGCTACATGCTTTTTGTCCAACAGCGATGTGCATGTTGACAGCATGAGGATTATAGCTGCAGCTTGTGCTGTCGAGAGATGCTAACTGTGACTTCAAGCTTTTTAAAACCAACCCTCTCACACGTTCATTAACATAGACACAAATATAGCATCTTAAAGCACAAGTCAAATCACAAGAGCTGAGACAGGTGACAGAGTTGGGTGGTGGAATGTGTGAATGCAAAGCCCAGAGAAAATCACTCCTGTCTGTTTTGATTAACAGAGCTATTTTGAGAGCAGCATCACTGGGAGAAGACATTTTATTGCACAGATATGAAGCAACAGAATAAGAAGAATCAAATTTCATGTTTGTGTTGCAACTTTATTGGCTAATAGAACCCATTGGTTTGTTTTGATTTCACAGAAGGCTCCAACCATCAATCAACAAGTCATTTTAATAGTGTGCATATCAAAATCATGCCAATCCACCCACATTCAATTAAATAAGCTAATAAATTTTGTGCCTTCTGGCTGACTGAGAACCAAATATTTTCTGTATGAAGCCTAAGGAGCTTTCCAAACATGAAACGAAGTGTGACCTTTTTGCTACACACAGCTTCCCAACAGTTATTTGGACAACCTGTGACATTTTCTCAACACTCACCACTCATGCTGGGGCTCATCAATGACCAACAGGATCTTGAACTTCTTGGAGAGGGACGGAGAAGGGGCCGACTGCTCCACAAAGCCAGCGGCGGATGCAGCCGTCTGTTTGACCACGTTGGTGATGGAGCTGAAGGAGCTGAAGAAGCCGGAGGACCCGCCAGAGGACGACGACGATTGGGCCTGTTGGGGCTGCTGGGCCAGCTGCGATGGACGGCGCTCCTGTGTCCCGGGAGAGCTGGCAGGCACCTGGGATGGAGTAGGAGCTTTTGTTGGGGAGAGGGCAGGGGCAGGAGCTGAGGCAGGGGCTGCACCCTGCTGGGAAGGAGAGGAGGCGGTGGGGGGTGGAGGAGCAGGTGGGTCAGGCCTCTGAAGGTCTGTCATGTAGCCATTGGGCAGGTTGGACATGAAGCTGCTGTCGGAGAGACGGCGGCGGAGGAAGTTCATGGTTTCGGTTGAAAGGTGGGATTCTCAGTCGACTGTAGATGTGTCTTTCTCCTGACTGGGCGCCTCCTGATGTCCAGGCTGAATGGAGTGAAGGCAGAGTGGATCAGGGGTTAGATGAATGACAGAGCAAACAAATCAGTCCAGATGATCGAGGGATGCGTGACAGCAGAGCTGCTTCTGCGTTGGATGGTAAAGCAGGAAGGGAGGAGAGGATGGATGAGGCGAGCGAGGATGGAAACAGCTCTGGTCCAGTCTTCAAGAGACAGCTCCCGAAAGTGCAGCCGGGGCAACAGAAACAGCGAGCGTGTGAGTGGTGTTCCTCCTCCTGAGCCTCACGCCTCATGAAAATGCGTGTCTGTGACGTGGAACAGTGTGTATCTGCTGGAGAGAGAGAGAGAGAGCTAGAGAGGTGTGGTGTCGCCCCCTTCAGAGAGGTGCTGGTGTTCTCCCTCTTCCTCTCTTCCTTCCTTCCTGCCTCCTGAGCTGCTGCAAGCTGAATGCACCGAAGAGATGCTGCCGCCTATGCTTATCTCACTCTCTCATTTGCTCCCTCTGCCCTTTTTCCTCTC
Organism: Poecilia mexicana; assembly: GCF_051168715.1. Classification (NCBI taxonomy): domain Eukaryota; kingdom Metazoa; phylum Chordata; class Actinopteri; order Cyprinodontiformes; family Poeciliidae; genus Poecilia; species Poecilia mexicana. Next base: position 19,974,007 of record NW_028263374.1, read on the forward strand.
GCTTACTCCCCCTGAGCCACTCACTGGCTGAATCCCCCTGCCCCCTTCACCTCCTCCCGCTCCGCTCTCCTGTCATCATCCTCCTACATCACAGACAACGTTCAAGTGTCGTGCTGCAACACTGTGGCACTGCGTGCCGTGTGCAGCCAGCGGAGGGGGTTTCCTGCACGCGCGCTTGAGGTTGGGTTCACAGTTGGAAACACCATCCATCACGCTCCACAAGCCCCACCTTCTCCTGCTGCCATCCTTCCATCTTTCAGCCGTTGGCTCAACATGTCACATCTCTTTTCCTGACGATGATTGGACCCGGTTGTTACAAATGATGCATAACTCTAACCCTTTGATACTGAACCTGATTCATGATCTACCAATAAAGTGTGAGCAATTTGTGTTTTGACCTACACCTGTTTAAGTTGTCCTTGTGTGTTACACATCTCTGTGGTTGTTTTTCCGTATCATGTCTGAATGGAAGGTTTAGAAACAGATTGTGCCATATGCTGCAGACACTCTGAAGCCTCCTGTGGCACAGTTTGGATCAGTAATAAATGAATGATTCAGGAAGTAGTGAAGAAAATCACAGATTGACACATTCATATTGATAGAATGATTTTCTGGGCCTTAAAAGGATGTTTTGCTTCCATAAAGGACCACTAAGGGAAGAAAATAATGGTAATAATATTAATAATGTGCATGTGCAAATTTTAAATTGTATTTTTGTGCTGCTTTTAAAGTAATAACGTTGTCCTCATTCACTGGCTTTCCAGCCCATGTTGGTGCTGGACTTGTTTCACTGTGGATAATAACACTATAGTAGCTTCAGAAAGCCTTTTGAATTTATTCTGAGATTGATAATCACCTCTTGCACAAAAGCTGTTCACCTACTTACTGAACAGTATGATGGCCTTCAATGTTTATACTTGCATGATGTTGTTTAACAGGATAAAAATTGCATCATGAAATTATGAGAAACAGATTTCAACAGAGTTGAACCTGTAAAGATTTAGTCTCATTAAATGTAAAAGAAAAAAAAAGTGTCTAAATGTTTGGTTTCAACTATTTGTAAAAACTCTTAGGGTTAACAGTGCATAGCAGTGAGTAAAAAGTGAGGAAACAACTTCCCAGGTTCCAAGAAATAAAGAGGATAAGTAACATCCAGGCTGCGAATAACAAGGAACTTGATTGGAAATCATTAGTTATATTGAACACACCAATAAAAGCTCAGGTTTGCTGCTCTGAAGCATTAAGGCTTATGTTTGCATAATGGAAAATAGGAAAGAAACTCTACCTTCCTGTTTAAGCTGAATTTTTGTAACCACATCCATCACCTCTGCAATGTAGTTTTTCAATTTTTCCCAGCAGCTGTAATCAGTACTTGGATTCCTGTCTCATCTTGTAGACCAGACAGGTTCTGAGCCCCGTATTACTGTTGTTCTGTGATGATTAATGTGTCTGTACTATTCTTTAGTTCAGCCCTCTCTCGCCTTTGGTAGGATGTCTTGATATCAGACACATCTTAAATCTGTAGGTGGTAGACACTCTTCAGAGGTCTTATTCTTCTCTTGCTGATTGGATTTCTACTGCCGGAGGGACTCACTTTCTTGTTTGTTACTAGTGGTCAGGTTCCCCTCAGCATCATCAAGCAAAAGGACAAGAGAAGCTGGAGATACCAGAGGCAGATGTAATTGTGGCCTCTAAGTGGTTGACAACACTAGAGAGAGCAGCTAAGACAGTGTAAAGCTCTCAGGGCCTCTAAAAGATGATCCTCTGTGAGGATCTATGAAGATTACTGTTGCACTATGATCTCTCTGGTGGCTATACAAAAGGATCTGCACATGATGCTGCATAGAGATGTGATCAAATCAAAGCATGATGATGACTTGCAAGTCCTCGTTTTGCAGGATTCAGCTTTTTTTGTGATGGAGTGAAAATCATTCAGGATTTTATTCACACTAATTCAAATTAGAATCAAAAAAGATGATCTTTTGCACAAAGTATGATTCAGCAGAAGTTGTGTCGTCTCTCTTTCAATACTATTTTCTCCTGGACGTCCTGGCTTCATTAAACATTCACAGTTTCAGGGCATAAGGAGACAACGATTGCCAAATGGCATCAGCAGAAGCAGCCTGCGTCTGCACCGCCTCTCTAAGCCTTGCTTCACATAACCACCTAAAGATGACAGGACAAAGAGGGAGAAAGGAGATTATTCAAGCGGGAAGAAAATCCCACACATGTCTGAGCTACATTAAGGAGAACAGCGTGGCGTTAAGAGACTGCAGCAGAGGAAAATTTGTCCGACGGTGCCGCACCTTCATCTCATTTTCAAAAAGCAGACATCCCAGAAAGATTTTGAAGCAGTTTCAATATCATAAAAAAACATTTGGTATTTCTGTAAACACTAAACCTTTTATTTCACGTTTGCTGAGCACAGAATAATGGAAATGTATTCCCTGACCTTTGTGGCAGTGATTGAGTTTTCTTGACGCCCAGATACGAAGAGATGTGACTCATAACTATTTGCAAGTGAGTAGTAAGTGTAGTTTACATTACAGCAAATCACGGCACCAGAGCACATCAGCCATCTCACCTTGTATTCACCCCTAACACTCTGCTGGACACAGAAACCATTAAGCTGTGGCTTTTAGATTTATTAACGTGCAGCTCCGTTGTTGTGCAGCGTGACTGAAATTCTGCTGATGACGGAGAAAAGGTGGTACCACTTAATGTGTTATCGTAAACAAAGACACACTCTGTTGCAAAGGCATATTTTCAGCATGGCACTTTATCTTGTGGTTACCTTAACTCCACTTTTGATTCTGTAAAGAACATCTAATCTTGCCGTTTTCTTTTTTTTTTCTGTGCATAACTTAGAGGATTCTTGTAGCAAGTCAAGATGAGTCAGTCCTGATGAAAGGGGGAGGAGATAGTTCGGGTTTAGCCAAGCAGAAGAGAGTCGGAGTGAGTCACGGAGCTGCAGCGTGAACTCCTCTAGCATCCTGAGCTCAGCCTGGCTGGCCCACGTTTCATGACATGTACTCATGAGAAAGATCACATTTCTGAAAAGCCATCATAGAAAACCTGTGAGCAAAAATATTAAACAGCTCGATTATGTTCACTACTTGGGTGAAGGGAGTTTTATTTATTTATCTAAATGTTTCATTGTAGATGAACTCTACAAGTGATTCAAATTTTGGCCTTGGTTTTTTCTTCTATGGCACTGCAGACCCCCTATATCTGCTGGGGTTAAGAACCAGAGGCACCTGTGAATAGATAAAAATCCACAGATGCATGAGTAAGCAGCTACAAGATACGCATGTAGCTTCCTATTCAATAATTGATAAACTAAATTTACTTTATTGTTGTCTGCACCTCCCACAACAAAGTTACAGCAGCCTCTTCCACTGCACTACCTTCCCATCCCTAACCCCCAACCCATCCCAGGGCAAAGAGGGAACAGGAGTCAAACCAGCCACCTTCAGGTGTGCAGCCAACAGGCCCAAGGAAAATGAATGGTGCTGTGGATTGGATGGTTTGTAAACACTAGGTTGTCAAGTAGCATTGCAGCTACAGCTTCCCAAGCTGCATTTTCTTTTAAATATTTTAGATGTACTCTACGAGAAAGGTGACCTAAACCACAAATAGGCAGGGCTTCAACCATACTTTCCTTGGTTTTGACTAAGACAATGTGAGTTGTGTTATCAAGATTTCTACACATTTTTCCTTGAAAAAATTCCACGCTTTTCCAGACTCAGTACTTCACTATTTTTGAACAATAAAAGCTCAATTTCACCAGGATTTTTTTTTTTTTAGATATATTTCTACAAGGTCTAGGATTTCAGTAAGCAAAAATTACACCCTGTAAGAAGATGGGTTTTCAATCCAATACTTTACCATTACTCAGGGAAGCTTTGCATCATGTGATTCAGTGGATTAATTGAATACATTAACAAGTGCTCCTGATCATAAAACAATCTTGTACTTCCAGTCTTTGTCATTTAAATACAATTATCCAATAACCTGCAGCATCACAGATGTTCTCTAGGAACAGATAAAATCAATGTGAATACATAAGATCCAGACACTATGTTACTTCCATAAAATATTCCCTTCTAAATGGAGTCCTTTGTCTCAATCAGGCTTACTGTGATAGAAACATGATTTGAGAACTCACTGAAAGTACAAATGTGTCATTTGTTCTGTAGCGTCTTCATCTGTGGATGGGTTGACTCCAAACAACCAAACACTTTAAGAAGTGTCTGTGTGCTGCATGTGAATCTACTTGGCTAAACAAGGATGATTTTCTGTTGATTTCTGAGTGTGTGGGTGGACGTACAAAACCTCCCATGGCTTCACTGGTGCAACTAAGATAATCTTTCTCATCTGGTGTCCATTGTAGTAGCAAATTTACCTGGAGTACCACATTGTTCCCATTAAATTGTAGAAATTTAACAATCTTTTAAGGAATTGCCCAAATGTTTTTTTTTTGTTTGTTTGTTTTTTTTTTTCATTTTGGTGCTAGTTTTAGGTAATGACTAGTAGTAGTAGAGAAGCAGAAAGCTGATTGGATGTTAATCTACTTGCTGTGCTGGGAGTAATTCTAAGAATTTACATCTTTATAGAACCTGAAAAGGCATTACACAGGTAGGTAGGGAAATATAGGACAATATTCATATAACAAATTGTTCTTCTTGTTGCCATTTTACTTTTATTCCTGTAGACATAATTGGTAATGCTCTGAATTAGCAAAAGCTTACAGTTTTTTATTTTATTTTTATTTTATTTTATTTTTTTTTAGCACAATAGGCTTTTATTCTAACTAAGGTTCAGCTGGGTGATTACATAAAATATATCTTTTTGAATGAATTACAGCATTGTAGATGGCTAGATGGAGCCCTGAGATTAAAACACCCACACACAACATGGAGATCTGAAGCAAATCTCCCATTAATCCAAACACACACACACACACACACAAATAGATTGAGAAAAAGTACAGTACTCGAGAGACTGATGCTTATATTTTTACAAAAGGAGGATTTATTAAGTTATATTTTAGGCAGAACAGAAAGTACTAGTTCAAACTTGCCATGGAAAGAAATGGAAGAAATGTTGGCTCACAGGAAAGTCATCAGAACAACAATAAAAAGACATTGGATAAGATTTTTTTTTTTCACAGGATGAGAAACACTTCATTGAAACTGTAAAATATACAAGCAAAATCTAATTCCCTGATTCTTTGAAAACGGATAAATAAGTAAAATATGCAATTTATAATGCTTAAATGGAACAATTAAATCATTGTAACAAAATTATATTTTAAAGCAGATGCGTAATTTATATAAACTAAACACTACTCCATAATGGTTAGGCATGAATGAATGAGTCGAGCAGTGTGCTGAGATGACATGCGTTGACAATATATGAATTAACGGAATTGATTTTTTCAGACAGCACTGCTCAAAGAGTCTCACATATTGAGCAGATTGTTTTTACTATTATTTATACTTTTATCTTGCTAAATTCAGAAAGGTTTAATAAGATACAGAATTATTCATATTTTCAATGTAAATAAAAAAAATAAAATAAAATAAAATAAAATAAAATTCTATTAAATTTAATTTGTTAAAATGTGGAAAAGGCCTCAAAGAAAAGGAAATTCTTTTAAAAAAAGGCTTTTGAATGAGTCTCTGAAAGAGACGTTTAAAATATTTAATTAATTTACCTCTGGCTTTATAATGTGACATGATTGATGCACCTACTTCAAACTTTTGAACATGTGATAGGTTGGTCAGTCCTTTGTAGTGATTCCTTCTTACTACTATTCCCTCTGAGTTGTAGAAAATCTGATCAAACTATAGAGTCCATCAAGAAACCAGCTGGACTGAGCTGGAGATACAGCTGATGAGCCAAGCAAGATTAGGCTGGATAAATGTTTGTTGTTGTTAGCATCATTCACTATGCTACGCTAGTCTACTTTTGAAATTTTTTCCCCATCATGCAAATAATGGAGAGTCTGGAGCTTCAGCTGAACAAGTTATCTATAGAAGTTTCTACTCGTCGTTTGAATTAGCTTGTTAAACACTCAGTCAGTGCTATGACATGTTCAAGTACGGCTAGTCTCAGAGTGATTTTTCAGTTGTTTCAAAATACAGAGGGTCAGAACTACATTTCTATGCATATGTGAAACAGGTTAATCAATGTCCTGCCAATCAGGATGTTCAACAACACAAAATTTCTATGCTGTATTCTCTCTGTTGTGGAGCAGAAAAGGCATCTTCTGTCATGTTTTTCTTTTCTTCGGGAGGTTTGAAGAAGTAATGCAGCACAGGAGTCTTGTGGGGTTAATGGTGCATTTTCTTTTGATGCTCCAACACTGGGCATGGGCAGCAATAGCCATTACCATGGCAACAGTAAGATAAAAGTTGAAAAGCTTCTCCAGGTTTTATTGTTGGGTGTACATGTATTTGTACTTGCATTTTATATCCTGCACATTAGTGTATTTATTAATGGATATGTGAGCTTTAATTATGTGTATTCTAATGGAATAATAGATCTTTAAATGTATTAAAATACGGAGCAACTGAATTGCAAAAACTGTAATTTCCAAATATTAGAAATATGTTGCTATGGATGTGTCCCCCACTCAAAACACAAGGAACACTTTCCAACACCTGTTGGAGTGTGTGTGAATGGGAGAATTTTACTGGCATAAGTCGTGAGCACACATTTTCAGTTAGCAAGCAAGATTTCATCTCTTTGTTCTCAAAAGTTGAAATGTTTGCTTTCAAAACTTCTCTTTCAAATATTCTAAAATCTTTGTGTTTGCGCTCTTATTTTCTCCTCGTGCTCAAAACTTCCTATCGATCTTAGCAACCTGTCCCGTCCACTGGATGTTGGGAGAAACAACTTCAACTTTCTGCTCCATGTTAAAACTTAGAGATAAGGAAAATACAAACACAGTATTACAAGTTTTGAGAACAAAGAGATGAACTCCTGCTTGCAAATTGAAAATGTGTGCTCTTGACTTATGGCAGTAAAATTCCCCCACAGGTGTGCCCCAAAGAACAGCTTTCCTTTCCTAAAAAATGAAAATTTGTTCTGCAACCAGTAAAATGGTGAATATCTATACTTAATCTTGTAGTGATCTAAAAATCTATGTAGATTATTCTTGGTACGTACACCCGCATCCACCTACATAGCTAATTTTAGTGTTTTTTCTCTCTATTGAGTCATTTTCACATGCCACCCACTCAGTCATTGTATGGAAGTGTGACTGCAACACTGCTTAGTTAGAAATCTGTATAAATACTGAATTTTTCAAAGTAATTTGCACACTTAGAAATTGTTTTCCACACAAAGCTTTCAAATATTAGATAATCAGTAAGAACATTTGGCTGAATTTCCTTTTCACATCAAATAGCACAAAATCTTACATTTGTCTTTAAAAGGTATAAAGTAGCTTCCTGCTTTACAATACAAAAAAGTGAAGCAGCCTAACAGACCATAAATAGTGTTCCAGTGAAGATTTTACTTACAGGCATACATGTCAAATTGACTGATTTGATTGATTGATTGATATGTTATTTTCAATTATTTGAGATGTTCTCTTTGTCCGTATGAGATAATAATCCGTAATATTGAGCCAGTTCTGAAAAAAACAATGTTTAAGAAACATAGATTTTAGTTTTCCTTTTTGACATCACTAAGGCTTGACATCATCACCTAGCGTTTCCAGAAATGGTGAAAGGTAAAGCAGATTTTAAAGGGTTTTATGTAAACTTCTGAATTTAAGCTAAAAAAAAATATTTAAACATGATCAAGTTTGTACAGACGCCCTGCGACAGACTGGCGACCTGTCCAGGGTGACCCCGCCTCTCGCCCAGAACGTTAGCTGGAGATAGGCAGCAGCAACCCTTCTGACCCCAGTAAGGGACAAGGGTGAACAGAAAATGGATGGATGGAAGTTTGTACAGAATGGGAACTCCTCAATCGGGCCTGAATCACTGATCCACTTTGGGATATTCTGCACCAATCCAGCAGGAATCATTTTGGAAGTCCTAACTGATCTAAAACAGGAAAGCTTCTGTAAAATTGAATGTCAGACATTGAGGAAAAAATGTTATGTCACTTTTTGTAAACTATAAAAATGCACATTAAAGTCAGACATCTTGATTTCAAAGTTTTTCCTACTTCTTTATGTAATCTTTCCAACTTTCTAAAAAACATAATGGTTCTGATAATTAATTAAAAGATCACAATTATGAGAACAATTATGAGCTAGTATACAAACTTATAAGAGGATCTGCACATAGTTCCACAGGCGACAATAAACGTGAGTTATTGTGGAACAAAATCACTAAACTGAATAACAATAATTCTTTTCATCTTCTTTTCCTGTAATAAGGTGTTCAAGAAGGGTGAGCTATGGTAACTAGATAAGATTCAGTGCCCTTATCAATATATATTGGATGAGAAGATGGCCCTCAGCAATTAGTCAGAAGATAATATTGATCCCACTCTTCACAATCCAATAATTAGCCGTAGACATATTACTGACAGACAGGAATTTATATTAATTTTTAATTCATTCAATTAGATGTGAGCAGTTGGCTAATGAAACTAACACCCGCAGCAGTGCTTAAATTCATCAGACATTTTTCTTTCTACACTGTTATTGCATTTTTACTTATTGAAATGTCATTAAGGATTTATTTATAAATGTGACATGTCCTCTGCAGCTTTTATCCAATATCTAGTTTCATTTGGTTTGACTAAATTTGTCCCTTATGGACACACACTGTTTTCAAATCAAGACTAGAAGTTTACAGGAGCAGTCATTGTCATTCTGCCAAATACTGTTCAATAAATGTAGAAATGCAGTGTTTTATGTGGAATCCAAACTGGAATTTGTATAGATTGTGGTTACACTGAAAAGCTGCATTTTTAGATTGTAACAGAAAATATTTACCCCAATCTGACTTTTCTCTTACCCAGGACGTTCTGTGTTGGACGCAGAATCACAACGACCCTCTCTAGCGCCTACTTTATATTAGTGCAATGAGAGCTGCTACTGAAATGTGGCTATACAATGGAGTAAATGCAAAATAAGGCATTTCTTTCATAAAATTAATTGGTTTTGACAACTTTAATAAAGAATTTTTGGAAAAAAAAATTATCACATGTATTATGTAAAAGATGATATTATATGTAATATTTATCACAAAAAGCCCATTTCATAGTTGAATACAGTGAATTAGTATACACAGTACTTCACTTTTTCCACATTTTCACAATTTGCTAAAAACAGACCAAGAGGTCACATCTTCATAACCATTCACAGTCTTTGCCACAATACTCGAAATAGATTGTATTTGAAATGTTTCTTCAACTTAAAAGAAGTCCAGCTGTGGTAAATCCACAGATTCATCAGACTCCTAAACTTAATAAAACACCACCCTCTGCTGGCCAGAAAAATATCAACTGTCTATGCACTATACTTATCCATTTTCAGTCTTGCCTACCACAAGTAACTACATTTCCCATCATCCGTCACATGCGCCGGCTGAATCTGTGACGCACATTTTAGTCGACGGAGAATCACACATCTTATCCGTCCAAGCAAACCTAATAGATGGAGTTAAGTGAGATAACCTGCTAATTTAAGACATAATACAACGCATATTAAATACTGTATGTTAAAGTTCTTCCATATGAGATGCATCTCTTATTTTACTCTGTCGGAATTTTGTTTTCAACTTTATTTGTGCGGTTACTTCGTCCATAAACCTGTCTGCACGCTTGTTGTGGATTGTCCCAACAAAATGACTCTTCCAGCTTTGCAAAACACCGGCGTGATTTACAGGAGGATCCTGTCACAGTTTCCTCAGGACATTAGCTTAGCTTTTGTGTACGGATCTGGTGTTTTTAAACAGCATGGGACCAGCCAAGGTCAAATGGAGGTAAGAGTTTCTGCACTATTCTGGTCATAAGAAGGTGACAGTTTGGTTAAATTGGGTAAATCTGTTCTAATCAGAGCATCAAGGAAGCAGCGTGGATGAGCATCTTCTTATCAACTCTACATAATGTCTAATCGTCCCTGTAAAGGTCTACAAGTTTTAATATATCACACATAAATTTGAATTTCATCAAAACATTGATTTATTTTAGTAATTCAGTTAAAAAGTTGAGTTTCGCACATGGAATAAATTCATTAGACAGAAAAAATACATCTTATTTTTCTGTTCATTTTGATGAACTTGGCTTAAAGCTAATGCAAACTAAAATCCAATTTCTTAGAAAAGAAGAATATTTGTCACACTGTCAACTGTCCCACTGACCAACAGTTAAGTCTTTTTGCTCTGTAAGACGCTTGACATACACTGGCTATTTTTCAAGAACAACTTAGGACAATGACCATAAAAGTCCTGAAGCCCATTTTCAGGATACATAGCTATTGTGTTGTCCTCTGATGTGTACAGAAAAACATGCTGGACTTTGTGTTTGCGGTGGACGACCCAGTGACATGGCACACCATGAATTTGCTTCAGAATCACAGACACTACTCCATCCTGAAGATACTGGGGCCCACCAAGATCAGCTCCATACAAAATGACTATGGAGCTTCTGTTTACTACAACACACTCGTGCCCGCTGATGGAAGGGTAACTCACAAGATCATTACAAGACTGACGTTTTTTAAAAACATTTCTTATTTTATCTGTTTTCTAAATGCTTCCCTGTATTTTAGATAATTAAATATGGGGTGATTAGCACGGACTCATTGATTGACGACCTCATGCACTGGAAGACCTTGTATGTTGCTGGACGTCTTCACAAGCCGGTCAGTTTGGATTATATGAGATTTCTTTTTGTACATGAAGCAAACCGATTGTTGACCAAAATAAAATCTACTTCATGAACAAGGCTTGGACTCTGGCTAAATAGTTTTGGCATAAATCCTGTTCTCAGGTGCTCGCTGTGTATTGTCCTTGTAGGTGAAAATGTTGGTACAGAACGAGAACGGGAAGCTCCGTGCTGCTCTGGTATCCAACCTGAAGAGCGCGGTTATGGCCTCCTTCCTTATGCTGCCAGAAAGCTTCACAGAGGAAGAACTTTTTCTGCAGATCGCTGGACTTTCTTATGCTGGTATGAATCTTGGACAGCTTCTTGAAGCTCAACCATACTTGCTTCATAATTTATAAGATTTGTTTTTCCAGAGCAGTTTTGATAATTACAGAGCGTTAAGTGTTCAGCAGAAGAGATATTCAGGTCTTTGAAAAAGTTAGTGCTTCTAAAGTTTTTATACTGATTTATATACTGTTGCATAGAATGTGCAGCATTGAAACATGTAAAATAACCAGGATATTGTTGACATTTCCTTTGCCTTTTATAGACTTGTTTTGAAAGATAATATATTTGTGACTTTGAAGGAGATTTTCGGATGAAGATTGGGGAGGACAAATCCAAAGTGTCCAATATTGTCAAGGACAACATTCAGCATTTTAGGATTCTTTACAGCAACATCCTCCGGGACTGCCCTCAGGTAGTCTACAAACCTCCACAAGGAAGACTTGAGGTACGGCAAGCTTAATGAAGTAGCAAAGCAAATTTGTCACCGCCACAAGAATTGCATTTTATCAAGATTTTTTTCGTACTTCTTAAAAGTATTCCCACAGCATGGTACTGCTATTGCTGTTTTAGTTTGTCCACCACACATCTTTCAAAAGTAGCTTTTTTCCATGCCAGTCTATTCCATAAAAGCCATATTTCTGGAGTGCTTCACTAATACGTACTACATCTTATCAACAGATTCTTCCACCTGAGCAGTGGATTTCTGCAGCTCCTCTAGAGTTAACATAGGCCTCCTGGCTGCTTCTCCAATTAACCCCCCTCCTTAGCAGGGTTTTTAGTTTGGCTGTCGGTGTTGATATGGAAAGTCAAAACCTAGTCATTGGTTCAGTCGGACTCGGAAGATTTTGTTTCTGGATCTTCTGTATGAATTGATTCTAAACCAGTCCAGATTTGTTCTGTATTCACTTTAAGGGTTATAGAGCTCCATAAATCTGTATAGTAGCAGATTTGTTGCAGAACGACTTCAAAAAGCCCTAACATGCTTATCTTTTACTTTGTTCATTGTTTGTCTAAATACAGTATTGTGCAACCCTAAGTAGATATTCTTGCAATTTTACTTGTTTACTCTCCACCTGCTGCCACTCCTTGTTGTACAAAAGAAACTGTCTCCACCTCCAGGCACCACACCACCTTGGATTAAACTGTCTCATAAGGGAATAGGAGGAGCGTTTAAGAATCTGGCACTACTGTGTATCTATTGTTTGCATGTGTGTTGGATCTTTTCAGTGAACATTGTAATACGTTTGCACAAAGTACATTCAGTCCCCAGCAGTATGCATCGGATAGAACTATTAATCATTGTCTTTGGGTTATGGACCAGGTTTAGCTAAAAATTAGCAAATGGAAATTGAAACTTTTGCTCTAGAGATTTTGGAAGAACCACATAGGAATAATCAAAAAACTAAGCAGGTTGCAACATGTTGGAGTCCATCATTACTTTGGGGTTAATATATTTTTGAATTAAGTCCTTCAGTTTTTCAATAGCACTTGGATCCAGTGAGCTGATTAAAGTTACTATCTAACAATGTTCTTTTTGTACGCATCAGTGTACATAATGATGGCGTTGCATATTAAGCTACTATTAAAACCTGAGTTTTGCTATTTCATCTTTTTCAGAGAATCCCCTGGTGTGAGGTCTGTTAATGAATTGCAGCCATAAAAAGAGTGTAAAAACATCTTTGGTGAATGTTTTCTGTAAAATGTTTCAGACAGAGCCTCCTTATGGGCTCTGTCTGAAACATTTATCTGCTGCATCTTACTAATTTAAATAAACAATAGTTACCACATTACTGAAATCTTTAAGGATTTAAAACCAATAGTTTTAATGTTTTACTTCTTACCAAAAAATATTCAGCTAAGAACATGTTCAGAGAAAAACCAGAATGTGCAGAACTGTACAGCATGTTCGCCTAGAAGCACAGACAAACAAGTTTTTCCTCCACAACCTGTGCATAACTGGAACAGTCAGATGTAATTTTCAGGATCAACAGTGTAAACTCAGAGAGTCACTGAAAACAAACAAAAAACTCCTAGTTCTGTATGAGAATATGTTAGAACAGGTGGTGCTTCTACTTCACATGAATCTCTTTTATTCTTTTCAGAAGTCAAGAGGGACAGGTTTAACAACAAGAGCTCAAACTACTTTTTATGTCTCAACATAATTAAATTGAGTGTTGTTTCAAAAAGCAACATTTTTGATTCAACACATTGAGTAATACCTTGGGAATATGTACTGCTCAGTGGTCACTTTTCTGTGACGCAGAAATAATATAGGCTAACATATGTGCAGTTACTAGGCAGAAAATATGAGGAAAAAAATGGTGTAGTTTTAAGACTACATAAAAACATTAAGTTTTCTCTTCAGTCAAGTCTAATTGGACAGCTTTTCATAAAAAAAAAGGTGGAAAATGCATAACAGTATGTCTGTTCTGCACCATGGATCATTAACTATAATACAGAATTTTTAAAACATGTTTTAGCACAAAAAATATGTTTTAACGCAGTAAATCAGCTCCATTTTTACACACCAACTACAACTTGCAACAAACATATCAGATCCTGCTTTATTGGTGTTCTATGAGAAAGAAACATTTTGGATCATCAAGAGACTGGTGTTGCACTCAACCTGACAAAGAAATGTTCACTGTTCCTCTGTCCTGCTTTATGTGCCTGTCAGATTTCAGCACCTTCTCACCAGAAAAGAAGAAAATAAGTTAAAAATAAAAAAACTGCTAAAGCCCGTCACAGTCATCCTACAGGTGGCTAGAGGTGAGATCAAGGTGACTGCTAGCTCTAGCAGGAAAAAACAGGTGGGTTCTTTGATGGGGCTTGTCTATATCTGATTATACTTATTGCAAATAATTCATCAATTGATTGGGTGGATTACTCGATTACTTGAAGCAACTTCAGTTTTACTGAAGCGCTTTTTAAAATAATAGAAAATCCAAAAAAAAAGTCAAATTTAAAACAACACTCCGATATACGTGAGACTTGAAAATATGTAATTGGAACTGTGGCTCCTAGCTAAAAACCTGTTATTCAGCTCAAATAATTCCTATTGTCAATCAAGATGTCTGCATCTCTTAATTATTCTAATTTGTGTTCTGTAGGTTGACAAAAGTCCTGAAGGCCAATTCATCCAGCTGATGGCGCTGCCCAGAACTCTTCAGCAGAGGATCACAAAGCTGGTTGACCTTCCAGGGAAAAACCGGGACGTGGAGGAGATCCTGCTGCAGGTGGCTCAGGACCCTGACTGTGGAGCTATGGTGCATCAAGGTATGTGGAAAATGTGATAGAAAAAACTAGAACCTGGTCTAAGATAGGCTCTAGTACGAGGATTTATACTGCTTAAACAAAGTAGATGAAATCAATACAATTGTCTTTCCTTAGACTGATGAGACAGGTGACTTTACTTCAAGAGACCACTAGATGAAGCAAATACTGTTTTTTCTGTCCTTTAAAAGCAGTCGTGCTGCTGACTGAGGTGTTCTGTTGCTCCTCCACAGGTATCTCATCTATTGTTAAATCCTCCAGCATAACACAGAGTATCAAAGGCATTGCTACAGCTGGTAAGAGCTCCTACAGTGTCTCTGTAATCTTCCTAATAAGCTAAAGTAATAGCACTACACTTTTGATAAAGCACTTTTTTACACTTTGTCCAGTTTAAAAGCTACAAGTAGAAGTTTAGTTTGGTTTTGAAAGATATGTTATCTAAAAAACAAACAAAAAAAAAAACTATTTTTGCTGAATCTGTTATCTTTCCTGATACTGATCCTTAACATTTACAGCATTTTTCACACTTTCTTTCTATTCTACCATTTTTTAGGCAGTATGTTTGTAGGTATTCTTTTTACCATGCGAAACTGTCTTGATGAGGATTTTGTGTCCTGGTCCCGTCAGGTTTATGGAAAACCGTCTCCTACAGCTCCAAAAAACTGATGAAGATGTGGAAGGGCTGGAAGAGGAAGCAGTCAGTCTCACAGACGTCCTGATGCAGATTACTAGGAATTTTTCACTTCTTAGTTATAGATAAATAATCCAGCATATGTCTTGTATCACTCTGTGTGTTTGGTGTGGAAGTCTCTCTGCACTTGTCCCGTCCCATTAAACCGCCGATGGCTGCAGAAGAAACCATTACATTTCCAGAACAAGACTGAAAATAGGTTTTATCGTTGCACATACGGCCGTCGGATACTGCTGAGAGGGTCACAGGAAAACTCTGCTGATAAAAAAGGTCACTGAACCTGTGTGAACATTTACCTCAATAAGTTTGGTTTCAGTTAAGTATTACATTTGTGTTTTTTTTTTTCTATTGATTGTGGGTTTCATCCCTGGCAATCACTTTGCCAAAGACTTGTTGAATTTGTATATCTTTCCTTGTGTTTTTATTAATTCACTGCAGTTTTCCAATGGGAAGCTGCATCTACTGGATTTACACTGTAATTATAGAATGATGCAGTAAAAATAATTTATAAAAAAGTTTATTAAACCAGTTTTTAAAACACAGCAACAAGTCAGCTGCTTAGTTTTGCAAATATGTTCAGTAAAACTGAAGCTCCTGATTTAAAATAGGAGAATTGTGACCTGACATTAATATCTCCACTCAGCATTTCAACATTGTGTTTCTGCCTTCTTGTAAAATGCTGGTTATCATTAATGTAAACTTAACTCTAGTTGCTCAACACAGAGGTTCTGTGTTTCAGAACCTCTGATTACACAGACATGCATTTTTTATTAATCATTTTTTATGTTGTGAGTTTTCAAAAAATAAAATCATGTTTAATTTGTTTCATAACAGTTTTTAGTGAAGTGCAGTGGAGACAGTAGGAGACAATTTTGTACTTCAATGGGATCAGGCATAATTGGTTAACACATTCACGGGAAAAAGAAAGTACACCCTGTAATAAGGTCAAGTATGAGAACATAATAAAAGTTATCTGCTCTTTGTCAAGTTTAAATATTTAAAGCTGACTTCAAACATATATGACAGATTTCTGCTTTTTGTTGTTTAACAAATTTAAAACAAAAATGACAAAAAAAAAAAAAAACGGGTATAGGAAAAAATATTTTGAGCAGCAACAACTTGAAGTAGTCATTTCTTTCCATGAGATAATCAGACTAGTGCCAGAATGTTTGGTCATCTTTTTCAAAAGTTTCATTTTACTGCTTCTGATTTTTTTTAGGTCCTGCAGAGCATTTTTAATTTGCTGAGGCGCGGACTTTGAGCCATTAACTTTCTTTTTCTGACATTCATTCAAAAACTGCTCATTTATTCTAGAATATAATTCAAGAATACCTACCTATGCAAGTTTCAATGTTTAGCTCCAGAGAAAAAAATGTAAACTTATTTTTTTTTCCCCTAACTGTTTTTTTTTTTTCCAATGACTGGCTTCTGCGGTTTGCATCATGAACGGATGATCTACAAAAGACACTAGACCAAGTCTGAAATGCCACAATAGCAAATGTGAACTTCCTACCCACTGGCAAGAAGTGGGTAGGAAGTTCACATTTACTGCTTTGAACACATTTAAAGCAGTGTTCAGCACAATTAATGTAATGAAAGCACTGAAGACAATGAAACAAAATATAAAACTGCTGTGATAGTGATACAGTTCAGTGAGTCATCTAGTTCAACCACTTGCGTTTGTTTTGTCCACCTAACAGCATTACATCGTGAGTCACACTTTACTAATGGACACCTGAGTCATCTTACAGCACAGGAAACGCCTTTTTCTTTTCTCTTTAGCTGTTTGTAATTCACCAGCTATTACTGTATGTTTCTTGGATGCATGTTTCTTGTTGGTCAACATTTTTTGTAGAACCATGTTATGCAACTGTTCTGTTAAAGACGGAAGACTAAGGTTGCTGGATGTTTTTGTATTGGCTCTTGTGACCTTTGCTTGATAGTGACTTGACTAGAGTGAGAGATAGAAGAAGACATGTGGGAAAGGTTACCAGGCCAGGACTTGAACCTGCGACATCTGCTTTGAGGACTAAGGTCTCCACACGTGGGTCATGCCCAACCCCTGCATCACCACAGCACCCCACATGTGGAACTGTGACAAGATTGATCTTAAACACCATCTCTGTTTTATGCTCATCTATTCTCATCTGACCAAAGCTCCTCTTTCCACATACTTGCAGGTGCTTCATGGCTTGTGGACTTCTTGAGGCTTCCTTAGAACAATGGTGTGCTTTGTGCCAGTTTTCCATATAAAACACACACTGGAGTACACGAGAAATAGAAATCCTACCAACAGATTTCACCCACTTGATCTCTACTCCTCATCTCTACCAGTTATGATGGGCATCTTTGTTCTGGATTTCATTTTTGAGTGTAAGGGTAAATTGGGTTGAATGCAAATACAATTCAAATATTGATGTTTATGGCTACATAAACACAAAAGTGGTAAAGAGCTAATACTCAAATAAAACCCCTTTTAAAGTCTAGAATAATATACTTTTAAATGTCCCACCTTGGTAAAACTACTTTCTCTAGATGTGGAACTAAAATAAATGTTTCAGCAGCAGATTTACACCTTTAGACAGTAAATGTCAGCATACTTCCTGCCTGGTTCTGAGCCTCGTTCCCTGCTGTTGAAGGAGATAACGTGAAGCCCTCCCTGGGTCATAGTAATGCGCACAGTGACAGCTGTGTGATGCAATGCCCCGCCATCATAATGTATGCTGATATCACTGCCTCAGAGCTCTACCAATCAGCGAGCTTCACTTTCACCACCTGCTAGGAACTGAATTCCATCATTCCAGGCATTCCTGCTCCCTCCCTCCCTGCCTGCCTGCCTCTCTCCCTTCCTCCTCCGCCTCCTCCTCCTCGTTTACAACCAAGTTTGTCCCGACAGCTCTGCTACTATTGTCTGTGCTCGTTTTCACCGCCGCTTTTTTTGTTTTCTCTCTCTCTCTCTGGGAATAATATTTATGATAAATATCTATTCTGTTTTATTTCTTACCTGGATATTATACTGGAATACAACCAAAGTGGCGATTGAAGGAGGTAGGTGTTTGGTAAATAAGAAGTTAGGTCTGACTGACTGACTGACATTGTTTCGGGTACGTAGGGTTGAGAGTGCGATTCACATGAGGCATTTAAGGGCACAAATTCAGTCCAGTTTCTGGGAATATTCGGCGTGGAAGTCGACTCTTTGCGAAGACATGTGCGATAGTGGGACGGAAACACTGTTCACGAAAAGGGTCGTTTGAGATTTCATTCAGGAGTTGACGCTGCTCTGGCGGATTCCCAAACTTTCCCATGTCAGTAGCTTTAATTTAGCCGCATTCTTTGGATATCTGTTGTAGCTACCTCAGTGTGTTGGAAAGCAGAGAGAGTGGAGTCCCTTATCACAAATCAAGTGCATTTCCTGGTTGCTGCTTGTTTCATTTTGCAGGATCATTGCAGTAGTATTCCTTCCTGGATAAAGGGCGCACTGAGTCAGGCTTGTATAAATATACCGAACCACCTGTAAGCCAATATTGGATTTCATTGCAGCACAGTTCAAATAATTAAAACGTGGGGCTATTTCTTAAAGCGCATTACTGCAAAAAGCAAGGACATTGCTATAATAATGTTGCCTGAGTTCCCCTTTTCTTGCAGGATTGAGGGAATGGTATCTTAGGAATGCCAGGAAAAAGGAAGAGAAGCACGCTGGATATTTCCCCCATTTTTTTAATTCTTAAATATCTTTCATAGCTCAGTCGGTTTGACATTGCAGACAAAAAAAAAATCCCCAATATACTCCAACCAACAGTAATTTAGGAAACTAATAGCAATAAAGTATTTGCAAGATTGTAACATTTCTGCTGTTGTCAGTCATGGTCTGAGTTAAATGCTGACACATTGAGTTAGGAAGCCTTTCATTGTTGTAGATCTGTTTTGCCAAGTGGGCACTTAATAAGTTGCTTATTTTTTATAACATGTTTATTCCTTTTCTGTGTGCTTAGGATCTTAGTGGTTGGATGGATATCACACTTGCATTTCTTTGCCTGCAAAGAGAACAAAAATACACAGACAGCAAATTTATGATTGTCTCATGTAAAGCAGGATTTAAGATGTTTTGTAAGCCATCAAGAGTTGTCGTTAAAGTAGCAAAATCAGAAGTCTGAATTTCTATAAAATTATGATAGTTGGCCTGTTACAAACACACCAGTGCATCTTATTTGCCGTTCTTTTAAGCTGACATGACATGGTTTTATAAAAAAACAAACAAACAAAAAAAAAAACTATTACTGGAGCTACAAAATATAGTGCATCACAATCTTTATTTCAATATTGTCTGCAAATCTCATTACATGTGATGTCTGGTAGGATACTGTACTGCAAGCAAATATGCAGGCCAGTAATAAAGTCATAGAGGGGTATAATAGAGCATGCTTTCAAACATTATAAGTTAAGGCTTGAAAAGCTAACTATTTATTGGGCTGATAATAGACTAATCGTAACTTGTCAAACTTGTTATATGACATAAATTGATGTCAATCAATCAATTACATAGTGTTTTGGGCCTTTTTATTGTGCACTTACTGTAGGTTATTGGTTTAAAAAATAACATTATCCATTAGATTTAGCCAAGACAACAAAGTCTGAGATGTCTTCTAACAATATGTACTCTAAACAAAATTGGGTTATTTTATGACGAATGGTTTTATATATTGTTTTGTATGCATTATCTGTTGTAAACAAGTTAAAACACTTAAGGTGTAAAAGTGTGTGTTTTTTTTTTTTTTACATTCAGAGACCTTTGGAAGAGTTTTGCCACCTAGTGACTCGACTTCCTCTCAAATTCACTGTCCTTTGTGTGTAGATCCAACTCTGCACACAGCAGTTTTGAAATTTTGCTCTCTCCTGTCTTTCAGGCATCCAAGCATGGAGACCCCACTGGATGTTCTGTCAAGAGCAGCATCATATGTTCATGCAAATGAAGAAGAGAGTGAGTACAATCAAACTAAGCTCCTCCTGCCTTTTCATGCCCGCAGAGGTGGAGCTCCACCACCTCTGTTTTACTCCCTTCCTCTCCTGTTAGGCTGTTTGAAAGTGATTTATATAATTAGAGCCGCATTACATATA
Organism: Poecilia mexicana; assembly: GCF_051168715.1. Taxonomy (NCBI): domain Eukaryota; kingdom Metazoa; phylum Chordata; class Actinopteri; order Cyprinodontiformes; family Poeciliidae; genus Poecilia; species Poecilia mexicana. Next base: position 19,994,213 of record NW_028263374.1, read on the forward strand.
GACAAAGTCCAGCAGTGGGCTCAGACGTAACCCTCTGCCTTGTTTTCAGCTCTGAGACAATAGGCGGCTTTGTGCCACTCCAGCTTGCAGTTTCAAGTTCACAGGCAAATAAGACCAACCGCCTTCAACTGCCATTAGCTGTGATGTTTGCTTTCAGTGGAATCAAGGCGGGGTGTCTGTGTCCGACATCCTTCCTTGTTCATCCAGGCTCCAAACTACCTGCATCTATACTCTAATTTGTGCTTAGAAGCATTTGAGAATGAAAAAGGAATGTCTCAGAGGATGATCAGTGGTTTGCAGCAGGCTGTTGGGAGGTCTCAGACCTGAATTAGTAGATGCCACTGATGTATGATGTGCTCTATTATAGGACATAGTTCAGTGTTTTTAATGGTCTGAGATGCAGTTTTCTGTAGTTGCTGGTGATGTTACACAATTCCTCTGTGCATGTTTAATATTATTACACAAGCTTGTAACAGGTGGATATTTTCAGTTGTTGTTTTATAAAACCTCTTATTTATGTTTTCTACATTTTTCTTAAATTTTGACTCACAAGAACAAAACAAAAGATGCTTTACCTCATAACCAAATTTGCTGTTGTATCCCTTTCACAGAGGAAAAAAAAATCCAAAAAGATGAAAGACTCCAAACAGCTAAATATACACTAGTATCGTGAAGACACAGTCTTAAGACCACCGGAATCCTGCATAATATATTTACAATAATTTTGAAGTCTTTTTAATGCAGATCTCCTGTCCTTAAAGGCAGATGTTGTCTTGCAACTTTTGGATGTGCTTCTGCTTAACCATAACCTAATTAAATAATTAGTTTATTGTGTGTTTTGATGAGGTAACTGTTTTCAGATTCAAGTTTGTAGTACCAGGGACCCATTTACAAACTGCAGGAAATTGGCCAATTGAGGCCTGAGCATCTGGTAAATTTCTGCAGTGATTCATGTGCTGTACCAAAAGAATGAGGTTGTGGGTACAAGTGGCTGAAATATTTTTTCTTCCCAGAATGTCCAGACTCTTCCTTAGAAATAGGGTGAGAAGCTTGGAGCTTCAGCATTAACTCAGAGTAGAACCGCTGCATCTGTACGTCGAGAGGAGCCAGTTGAGGTGGCTCGGACGTTTGGTTAGGATGCTTCCTAGACACTTTTGCTGTGTGTCACATTTCCCACCTGGAGGAGACCCAGAGGAAGTCCTATGTTTCTCGGCTGCCTGGGAATGCCTTGGGATCTGTTCCTAGTGGCTGGGGAGAGGGAAGCCTGGCCTGTCTGCTTAGGTGGCTGCCCCAGCAACCCGATCCCAGATAAGTGGAAGACAATGGACAGATGGGTAGTGTAATATTTTGTGGTTAAAAAAGTAAAATAATAATAAGTAATTACTTACAGAGAGATTTGTCTGTGTTTAACCCAGCAAAATGAGCTGAAAATCAACTGCTCTGGAGTTCTGATTAAGTTGTCCTGGGAGTCCTTCAGCCTGCTCCCCTGCAGTGCTTTTGTTTTTTTCCCCTCAGCGCTGATGCCACTTTTTGTCATGGGCTGTTCATGGCCTGTTTGTTTGAAGACAATGAATGAACTTGATTTGCCTGCACAATGGTGTAAAAACTAGAAAAACTAAGATGTGCCAACCTTGCCCATGAGTTAGTCTAAGTAAACCAGGCCAGCAGTCTTTTTTTTTTTTTTTTTTCTTTTTAAAGTCAACAACCGGAATGCGTTCATGTGCAGTCCTGGTAATGAGTTGCTGCAGAACAGGGAGAGGCTCAGATTTGCCTTCAGCTCACTGGGACTGAGCCAAACATTTCAAGGCCAGGATACCATGCAAAACTTCAAATGAAGAGCTTTTTTTTTTAATACAAGTTCTCTTTTAGTTGCTTTCACAAATGCTTTCTGTGAAAAATTTAATCAAACATGAATGTTGCATTGTTCTGAGATTCTACAGCTTGTCTGTACAAAGGGAAATTTACTAATGGCTTACAGAAAGATCTGTTGATTAAGACCAAGATCTTTTTGAATATAAGCTCTTATATCAATCGAAAACAATCTGTCACTATTTTGTAGTTTTTTTATATGTGTATATATAAAACCAGTCTTCTTTAAGGATGTTTTTCATACATGTTTTTAGTTAAAGCTGGATTTCAACATTTTCATCAGTTCAGTGACATCCTCTGTACTGATACATACATCACCCCTGAAAGAAATATATGTCCTGGAAGCTTTTTCACAGTCTTAAAATAAACTGGTTTTTGGCCAAATGCACCCTGATACTGCACACTGTGTACTGAAGCATGTGTCTTCAGCAGCAAAGTTATTTAGTCTGCTCTAATAGACCTGCAGGAGGAGTCAGAGAAGGGTTAGTCTGGCTGCTCTGGTGAAGAGAACTTAAAAATGATTTATCTTGTGGTCATTGTCCAGCATCTCTGTGTGGTTTTGACTGAGCCACGTCAAAAGGTGTATTTTCTTTCCTGACAGTCGTTTTTTAGTTTGCATAGTCTTGATAATTCCAGATGGACGGCAATCCTGGCTTTATCTTCTTTTAGATAACTGTATAGCCATAACACAGAGCTTTTTAGATTGAATTCTTTCTTTCTTTCTTTGAGTGTTACTTACGATACATAAACTTTTGCATATGTATTTTGCATTTCTGTGGCATATGAATACAAATGACTCTTTATCTTTTTCTTACTGCATTCTGTGGCATACACTGGCTACCACAGAATTTTTGTACGTCTAAGTAGTAATTGTAATATTCATCATAGATGCAAGATAATATTCACCACTTTCACAACATGTACAGACATGCTGTCAATGTTGCAGCAATAGTCCATTAACAAGGTTACTTTATATGCTGCATCCCTGTGGAAAATTACAAAAACCTTTTTAGAGCTAACAAGTTTGAATGTTTAAACTGATTGTAAAGATTGCATGCTTATAATTTAGTTCTTTTTTCATTTGTTTGTCAATCCAAAAAAGTAATTTGTCAAAGCATAGGAAAAAAAAATAAAATAAAATAAAAAAAATTGGGCTTTAATTATAGAGGCACATTCTCAGTCACAGTTAGCTACCTTTCAAACCGTCTGGAAGAAACACTAATCACAGGTCCTAAGTCTGGCCATCCTGACCATGGATGTACAGTAATTGTACTCTTACTAAAAAAGCAAAACAGGAAGTAAACTATGCCTTATATTTAATGGTGGATGTGGGAAATGCTTAATATGTGTTGTGGACCCTCCATAACAATTTTGGTGACTGCTTGGAAGATCTTGCTGCATGTGCTCCACCCTTCCTGGAAGCAAACCTGTATTTGAAGATGGTCTAGCTTTGTACTCCATATCCATGGATGATGCTTACAAGTTTGCAGCATAGTGTTTTCTTTTTATACATATATATTTTTTATATTAATTTCATTGTTGTCTGCTTGACTCTTCTCAATCAAGAAGAATGTTTCTGATTCCTTATTGTCAGACATTTCTATCATCCAGATACGGCGTTTTAGCCTATGTGGAATAAATGGAGTATAGACATTTTTTTTATGGGAACCAGAACAAAAAGAGGAACTGGTGCCAAGAGAAGGTGGTTGGCTGAGATCTCTGCGGTGCCCTCTGCTCCAGTTTGCAATGCTGAAATCATTCTTGTTTGTTTATGGAATAGACGCACAGTCACAGACACACACCCTTGCCGAACGCCCCCTCCTCATTGTTACAGTTTCCATGGTTTGTTCAAACACTGACAGGCTTTTCCTAACTTTTTGTGTGGGTGTGCTCCAACAAAAACAGGTTTCTTAAAACAGATCCTGGGTCTGTTTCATGAGGTAACACTGTGACGAGTCGAGAAAATGCCTTGGAACTTGTTTTTTCTCGAACAATTCAGTGCATGTTAGTTATCGGTGTTATTACTGTTATGACTGTTTGGCCTGAGGTGGGATGAAATATTTTGATTTACTTAGCTTCTTCAGCAAGGTGTAACTTTTCCTTCTAATCTGCACAGATTCAATGCAGCCCTTGTAATAAAACCCTTACAAGTCAATGTAAAAGTCTGTGCTGCAGATGCCAAGGTACATTTGTCTATCTGGGAAGACAAGTTTCTAGTTGTTGCTTTGTAGGGGGTTTTGACTGTAGATTAGCTTAATTTGTAAGATTTGCGTGGTGCATTGTTGAATGAATGAATAACCTCACTTGTCAAAACAAAAGGAGAAAGAATAGTAAATCATTGAAAGCAATCTTGACCACCTCTTTACTTTCTTTTTATGCTGCATTAAACAACCATCGTCAAATATAATATGAACAGGACAAATGTATTGTAGTTGACATTTATTGCACTTAAAGGAGTTTTTTCCAAAATGCATCTTATTTACAACAATATTTGAGAAACAATAAATTTGCAATGTATTGTGTACCTCTGGCAACAGTGATGGTCAAAAACAAAAACACAACAACCTTAAATAATTCACTCTGTTTTCCAAAGGATGGACATTAATGGGCGTAATCAGTGGAGGTGTTCTGTCTCCTGCAATAATGCTATAAGCTGTGCTAGGCTAATGGTTCTGCTACCTAACCTGATTGTTTAGTCATGGTAGTATTCTCAGCACCTCCTCCAAGTAAATGAAATGTAAACTTTTTTGCACCTATGATTTAAAATAGTCATCTTCCCCCCCTTATGAACTTATGAAACCATACAACACATGCAAATCAAATCAGTTGCTGTGCGTGTATTCAGCTTTTTGAATTACATCTTGACCTATAATTTATGTTAAGAACCAGTGGGGGAAAAGGGAAGAGTTATAAAGTAATTAGCTGGGTACAGCATGGAGTGTACTGGCACACAGTGCGGCTTGTGCATCTTTTATGTGTGTGCCTACAATAAAAATCTAAAAAGGCTGCAAGCTTTATTATCTTCAGGAGTACTAGCACTAGTACTAGAGTATTGCCTTTTTTTTTCAATCTCCCATGTCTCTTCAAATATAGTCTTGTACAGTCTTGTACAAAATTATCAGCTTTTCTTTGAGGGTCAGAGTCTGCTGCAAGAAAAGCTTATTTTATTTTTCTTTTTTTTATCAGTTTTTTGGATCTCAGAGAAAAACCACATTGACGTAATACAATTGTCAAACTACAGGAAATGTTCTGCTCACTTCTGTAGTGCATATCTCTGGGAAAGATGAGTTTTATAAATCAACAATACAGCTACTTGCTTCTTTATTCATCATACTTTCAAATTCATGATACAATTGTGCAATAATCAAGCTCACATTAATTAGAGTTCTGAGAAAGTTATGGATATGTTTAAGTAAAACAACATAAAAATTTACACATTCAGACAAGCACACAACTTGCAAAAAGAGTAAAAGTCAGAGGATTTTGTGATTAAAGTTAGTAATTGTCTTTCCTGCTTATTAAACAATCTGTGCCCTTACTGGCCACAGATGAGCTCATATTGATGAACATACACAACATTACTCTGTAACATCAGGCCTTTCCACAGAAATAAGTAACCCTCCCTAACTAACCACGAAAACGTCCTCCAGCATCTCCAGTACTTGCTGCCGTACCATATTTATTTGTTGTTGTCATCATCCCCGTGGCTACATTTCTCCCTCTGTGCCTCCACAAGCATGAACTGACTCATCTGTTCTGTGCATATATTCTCATGTACACAGACAGGCACAAAGTGGAGTGTTTACATTACGGTCAACAGTTTGTCGGACAGGTTGACAGGTGTTCATTAAGGCTCCAGGGGCTAGAGGTCAGCATGGTTACATGGCCATAGGTCAAAGGTCACACTACGATAGTTACAAGTCAAAAGAAAGGCCTGATCATGAATATCAGGCCTTTCAAAACAATACAACCTAAAGAGTCTTGAAAAGTTTAGCATATTTTCCACTTGAAATATTTTAACAATAGGAAAATATTCAGAAAATATTTTTCTATTTTCAGAAGAGAAAAAAGTAAAATATTTATAAATCACAGGTACTGTGATTTATAAATATCACAGTAGGTGTGATGTTAATAACATCTGTAATATTACTGCTTCGTATTTCAAGAATCGATGGTTAACTGATAATATATGTAATTATAAGACCCTGACTATAATTCACCCATTTCACAGTACAATTTTCCTGATGTAGATGTTTGGCTGCAGATAAAATGATATTAAAAACCATCTGAGGAGAAGTTGGAATTAAACCTTTTTCTTCACATATTTTTAAAGAATGTGCCATAGAGGTCAAACCTTTGGCTCCTGGTGCCTTTCTGCTGTTCAAGTGAAATGATTCATTTTCTCAATTTCCATCATACCACACATACTTTACATTCCTTTACTTTTGATAGCACTCAACAGAGTTGAGGAGGATGAAATGAAACGCCATCATGGTTAACCTTTGTGGTTCAGATAAGATATGCCTGCTGTCTACAATTTCCAAGTTATGTTTTTCACTATAATGAGATGTTCTTTTGAAGCAAACAGAAGAGTTTCCAGAACACTCAAAATAAAGCAATTTCCTCCTTCAGAAAATGTAAATATTCATGCTAAAAGTATGTTGGTCGGCTCTGATGAATGTCATACTTCTCACAAGGTGAACTCTCTGGTAAGGTTGTGTCCTGTGTGGAGACCCACAGAATAGAGTTCTGATGACACAATGCTTCCACTCCCCTTCAAGACTCACTGACTTGAATAAATAATGAGCCACCTGGAGTCAGCTTGCCACCAGCTAATTGTTAGCATGAGAAGAATGTTGTTATAGGTCAGGGTATCTGATGGGAGCAACAGTCATTTTCCATGACCAGAAATAGGATCTCTTTGGCAAGATGTGCTTGAGCTGCCTGGCCATCCTTAAATTAGCTACTAAACAGACCTACCTCAAGATGTTGGTCACAAAGGTGGAGTGTTTAAAGCCATTGTCGACGTTGAAAATAGAAAACACATTTCTTTTGTTTGTAGTGTATAAATCTGAGTCACTATCAGTCACTAGTAATTTCCACAATTTATATCACAAAGTTAACATTATTGACAAATCCAGGATTCTCTTGAATTTAATTGCGCAGATAGAGAACTTTTAACCAACTTGAATATCAAAGTGAACTTGACTGGATTGTTGAACTGGAATCCATATTTTCAGATGACATGTTGTGAATTTGTGCTGTAAAAATAAACTGCATTTCACTGAATTTAACAGAATAAATGGATCTGAATATAATTGCTAGCCATGTCAGATTTTTATTTGTACAAAAAGTTTGAAAGCCATGTACTTTTTCTTTGACTTCACAATTTTGCACTACTTTGTGTTCATCTATCACATAAGATCACGATAAAATACATCATAGTTAGTGGATGGGAAGCGAGAAAATGTGAAAATGTCTAAGCTGTGTGAACACAAGCGCTGTAGCTGGTTATACAATATGTCTATAAAAGGAAACAGAGATACGATGTTAGTTTAGTCAATAATTGCTTATCTAAAAAGGCAAATACAGACAGGGCCACAACAAAATCTCCATTATAAATAAACAGAAGAAACACAACTCAGACGATGGAAGAAAAATGTAAGTGTGATTCATATGGTTGTTTAAATCCTGCTTGATACGTAAAAGAATAAGCTTATGTTATAATCATTTTAAAAAGCTCTGTTATTGTTTCAGTACTATCTGATCTAACAAAGGACAAAGTCCCAATAGATGAAACTGTCATGAATATTAGATTTGTAAGTAAATGATTTACAAGTAATTATTTCAACAATGACTACCTTTTGTATATTTTTTCTCTTTTGATGTATCAAAAGTTCAACCAGAGATGTAATTTTGTAAACGTTTTGTTTGATCAAGATAGCCATTGAAATAGTTCTGTCAATGATTAGCTGTAATATATTAAACCGAGTCCATTTCTCCTTTGTTCAAATCAGCATTTAGTTATTCTTAAAACATGTGGTAACCATTATTACTGTCATATCAGCAATAAATCTGGCTGAATTTGAGCCATTTTTACACTGTAAAATGTAAATTCCACTCTTTTTCAATTCTGCATGCTAAAAAGCACATACTTCAAGTTTAACAACAGCACACAGAATGAACCATTTTTTTCTTTGTGTTTAAACAGCTATTGGCTGAGTCTTTGAAAGGCTTCTCTGTCTTGTACAAGTCTAGTGACGACACTGTCAAAGTTAAAGACTCCTGTCGCAAGCTTAATAATAAACAGAGCTTTACTTGCAACGACAAACACACATGGAGAAAACAAAGATGGGAAGTGAGTGACTCTGCTTCCACCTGTCACCTGTCGTCATTGTTTTGGTGTAGCAACATGATACTTCCTTCTCCGTGTGTTTGCGCTCAGGGTCGTTTCAAACAAACACCCCCACGAGGTTTCTTTAAAGTCCAATATCCAATTTAAGCAAAACATTTAGATAAATAACAGCAATAATCCAGTTAGACTCTGTGAAATAAAACTGCTAAATAAGAACTTCTACTGTTCTTTGCTTACAGCAAATGTACGTCATATTAAACGTTTCACAGCCACATTATTTGTGGAAGAGACATGGTTAACAGTCAGAATGCAAAAAGCTGAGACGACAGATTTTTGACTTCGATTCATTTTGTCACCACGTAAACAAGGCTGGTGTGGCGGTACCGCAATGCAGTTGTTTGGTAATCAAGTGTGTGACCTTTGATCTTTGCTAGTTTGGCATCTCCTCTTCCTGAGTTGTTTCATAGGATCGCACTTTTATGTAAGATAATTTGAAATGTAACTTTTTTTGGTTGGAAAATCAAATGCTGAAGGAAGCTGGACATTATGGCCTTTCTTTCCATGGTTTATTGATCCACATGTTGGGCGTTTTGCAGCTTATCTCATTTTGTTCCTCATAATTTATTTTTAATGTTTCTCTTGAGTGGATGTTAGATCCTAGATCCAGAGTTAGTTCATGTAAACTGGGTAGAAACTGATAATGCTGATCTAAGTTAAATTGAGAATCGCAAATCTTAAAAAGATGAACTTGTGACTAGAGTGCAAGTTACATGACTTTGGGTTCACATCTCTGTTTTTAAGTCAGTCAATGTTTTTTGTCACAATATCAGCGTGTTAATGATGCACAGGGATGCTTGTGCTGTTATGATCCAGACACACATTCCTGAAGAAGCTTAGACCTGTTCAAAGGCCGTACGGAAACTGTGCTTCATCCTTAATAGTCCAATAAATAATGAAAAGAAACCAGCAAAAAAAAAAAAAAAAACTGGTCCCATGTAAGAAAGTTAGGGTTTGGGTTAGTCATTGGGTAAATTGCATCAGAATATTTCAGCTTGTAAAAAAAACTAACCCCCGGCATAAGTGAGGGCATGTCATAGATTTGGTCTGGCTAACGGGCAGCAATGTTTATTTGATCTGACATCATGGCAGCAAGCTTCTGACACCTCTGAGTCGGTCCAGAGCAGAAAAGGTTCACCATACCGTAGGAAAAGTTCTGCTTTAGCACCTTGTTTCTTTGGAAGCAGGAATTGGAATTTCACCAGCTGGTTGTGTAACTGTTAATCTTCTTTATGTACTTCATTCATCTTACAACCTACCAGGCCAGAACAAAGGTGTTGCATTACAGAAATTTCTTGCTTCATAAGCCAATTCTATGACAGTCTTTTTTTGAGATGAATCTAAGACAGATGTTCATTGTGAAGTGAATCAGGTACCTGCAGGAACATAAGCATGGGGGTGGCTTTTTGTGTAGTAATCAGCTGTTATCTGAAAAATTTGCTTTTGTATTTTCCAAAGGCTTCTTTTGTCACGATTAAATAGTTCTGGTACAACAACAAAAAAAAAGAAAGAAAGAAAGAAAAGCTGCATGTGGAACAGTTAACATTTTTAATTATCAGAATGTTTTACTTACTTTGTGAGAAATATAGTCTTGATGATATGGAAAAGAGAGTCTGGGTCATATCTCAGTTCCCGGGGTTTTTAGACAAATGGCATAAAATTGTTTTAAGTTTTCCACTGCATGTCAAAGTTTCCTCAAAACAGGTTTTCAGTTTTATATCTGCACATGATATATATACTAAAAAAGCAATGCTAAATTTAGTGGTTGTTTATTATTTATGATTAATGTTGACTAAAACAGTGCTGCAGTCCTTTCTCAATTATCTTTCTTAAACAAAACTTGTATTAGCTATTCATTTTTTCATTCAAGTCAGACTTGACCCTGATCCTGATCTGATTATGAGACAGATCCCAGACTTCCTTGACATGATACCTGATAGATTGATGGACAGCTTAGTTTTGCTTTGTAATTCTCTAACGGGTTGACATTAAAATACTACAGAAACCTCTTCAGAAATTGCTTTAAGGTGAAGCTTACAAGACGACTCTAATGGTGAAGAACATCTATTTGAATTTGTCTGGGGAGTTACTGGATACCTGGAAGGACTAAGATTTTCACTTATACGGGTTTTTTTATACAAGCAATCCTTGAGTAAAAAATGTTAAATATAGTAATTCTTAATTAATATAAGGGCATTAGGAGATACTTATGAGTGTGAATGCTTGGTATTTGCTTCCTCCTTGAAAAACTGCCCAAAGTTTACAGAAAACATGCGACTTAGCTTTTATTTTTATTCTTTTATCGACAAACTTCCCCAAACCTCCTTTTTTTTTTTTTTTTTTTACTACTACACAATCAAATCCAAGTTTACTAGCTGACTACAGAGTTCAGCTGCAGTCCTCGTACTTTGCAGGTGCCCTACTAACCCGCAGGACACCAGCTGTAGAAGAAGTACTAGAATTAAATAGACTCAGCCTGAACTTGGCTCTTTTTGTGTTTGAAACTGGAAACAAAGGACACCCAATTAGACAAGGACCTGAGCTTTGAGCAACCATTAGAAAGGGTCATGCCACGAGGGAGGAGGGGAGATGCCTTTGTTTTCATGTGTACGAGTAAGTAGTAAGGGGGTAGTTTTTTTATTTTTTTATTTTTTAAGAGGTACTTTTTTACTTTTTAGGAGGTACATTTTTACTTATTTATTAACTCAACATCATCATGCATATGTTATGTTTGCAAGGAGGTCTTCCTGGTAATAAGCTGTTTTTCCTTCAGTCTGTGTATACATGTCATGACAAATGCATGTTTGTGTGTAAACTCATCTGGGGCTAAAACACTCCCAACTCAGTGATTCTCCAGTTAATTATGAAAATGTTTTCCTCCACCTTTTCCCTATGCTATAATGATTCAAAGAACTTACATTAAAACTTTTTTTAAAAGCATTTTTTCTCTTTTTTCCCATCTCCTTTTCAGACACCAGGGGGCAGAAGAGGGTCAATCTAAAAGTAAAAACGAAGCCCAGTGGCCTAGGGCCTAGGATTAGTTCAGGGGTCTTTTAAAATCAATAAAACAAAGTATTATTCCTTATATTTAAACTGCATTTTCCGTTTACAAGCATGTTAGAGTCTATGAAAAGCACTGAATGCATTTCTTATACTGAAATTTCCCTTTTTTCCTTTTTTGCTTTGCTTTTTTTCACCTTCTAAAGAGGATAATATATAAAGTTCCTCAAATCTCATTGAATGCAATACATAGATGTAGAATCTCCATCTACATGCTACAATTTAAAAACTGTAGTTGAAAGAGTTAAACATTTTTAAAATAAGATATCTTAAGGGCGGATCTTTTTGTAGTTGTAGGGCAGTTTATCACATATACGTTTCACAACTCCCATGTTTCTTAATTCATGTTGTCGCAAAAGTGACCTCGCATAATAACCAGTAGTGTGATATCACCTTTCATTGCTCTGTTATAACCTTTCTATGTCTCTGGAAGTGTCTGTACGTAAGTTGTACTTCAGCTATCTTTGGCATGCTTAATATTCACTGGTAGAACATGCAGCTAGCTTTTAGGAAATTCTTTTCACTATAGCTCAAATGTTTTGTGGCTGTAACCCTCTGAGTTTCTGTCTCCCTGCCTTGCCCTGAGTGATTCTTTTCTTTCATTTTTTTTTAAGGGGCTGATCTTCCGCATTAAACATCTCTGATATTTGAGGCGCTCCAGGGATTTTGCGAGCATGCCCAGTGCGCTCCTCTCAGCAGCACTGGAAACCACTGCTACAGCATAGGAGTCATACCAAGCATAGCCTGCGTGTCAGTGCAGTCGACTTACAGCTGGCTGTGAGGACAACTGACGCTACTTTTTCGCTTATTTTTTTTTACGCTCTTTATTGCCGCAGTACATCAGCTCATATTTAGAGGAGGGAACGAAAAATACAGTGAACCCATTTAAACAACACCGAGGCCACTTTTTGTTTTGTTAACGGTTTTTAAGAGAAGTAAAGTTGGAGGCTGGGCCTTTAGCTTTTTGACCGTCGCTTGAAAGAAGGAGAAAAAGCTGGTCTTTTGTGTTGTTGTTTTAAATGAAAGCTCGATAAATGCATCTAACGAAGATGGACCTGTTGAACTACCAGTACCTGGACAAAATGAACAACAACATCGGTATCCTCTGCTACGAAGGTAAACACGGCCGTTTGTGGGCATTTTTAATAGCTGTTTTTAAAAACTTCATACTAGCTGCTGATGCTGTTAAAGCGGGAGGTTGAGTTAACGACGGAGTTGGTCGAAGTTTTCTGATCGGTTCTTTGCTGGCGAGCTATTTTATGACACAATAATATGTTTTGTAAATGTTTAAACCCCCGGGGAAAACGGGGGTTCTTCTTTAAGTGTATTTTAGCAACGGTAGCTAACGGGTAAGTACGTTGTTTTATGCGTTCTTTGAGAGCAAAAGTTATTTTTTACGGGCTGTCTGATTTATTGATTTTATTTTATTTTAATTGAGGTTCGTTAATGAAACTCAGATTGGGCGGAATAACGTTGCTTATTGTGTGTGGTGATTTATTGTTGTTTTACAGTAGTTTCAGTTGTAGTGTAGTTTATCAGTTTGAGATAAATCAGATTCTGATGTTCGTTTTTCTGTTCTTGTTGTCATATTTTCTACAGAAATATGTTCCTATCTTTCTATTTTCTCTGGGATAAAGGTTAGAGGTATGTTTGTCCTGTAGGTGAAAAGCAGGAACCTTAAGCAGTTTAATTCTCGTCATATCCAGAGCTGGATTAACATCTTTTGCGGCCCTGGGCGCTAAAACTCGCTTGCCCTTAAACTAACCACTTATGCTCAGAAACTCAGTTTTACTTGAAGGCACAAAACATGTCAAACCTTTCCAACTGAAAAGAATACCATATTATTTATACCTATGATTACCAATGGCCAAAATAACCACTTCTTTATTCCAGGTGAACTTTATTATGATAAGCCAAATTCACAAAGTAATTACAGTAAAAATGATTTACATACATATTTTTTACTTCTAACTCTGGTAATTAGTAGTCTGATAGTGTTTTTGAGTATCTATGTAACAACAATAAACATCCATGATTGATTTCAAATTACTCTTTACCCAGATACGTAATCTTGGTATTGTTTAAATGTTTATGTTAGGATCTTTCAAATTAAATAAGTTTTGACGCAAAGCTGTGGGATACCTCAAACTAGTACTTTTTCAATTGGTAAACATATCAACAAACGACATATTTTATGAGGCACTCTATTTTAAGTTTTAGGAAAAAGTAGATCAAGTTTACAAGGAATAATTTGAGTGACCTCCTGTTTGTAGACATTATTTACTGTAATCACACAATCATATTTCTTTAAAGTTCATTATGGCAAGTTTTAATAAGTTACAAAGTTTAACTTATCAGTTGTTTTTACAAAAAAAAGTGGTCCAAAATGACCAACCACACCATTATGACATGGTGAAAGCCAAAAGTGACCAGTATCCAGAACATTTAAATCATTAAATGTGGCTCAGCGTTGCACCAGGAAACTGTAGACATGCCTCAGTAAGTAAAGGTACAGATCTTAGGCCAACCCCGACTACACATTCACCAATCATGATGGTGTATTTTGATATTTTGACTGATAACTAATCAATATCTCAGGAGCCTTTTATTAAATTCCACATGGTTGGTTATCCTAAGCCTGCATCATACTTTATTTTTGTCATCCATTGCAGGGGGCGCCCCAGGTATTTGCCCACATTGCCCCGTGGTAGATAATTTTAGTCATAAGACAGCTTCTATGGGGTTGATCATGCAAGTTCTTACCTGCCTTGTCCCTGAGTTGTTCTGCACCATGAAAGATGAAATCTTCTATTTTGACATATTGGCTTGTGGTTTGAACACATGACAGAAATTTTAGACTGCTTCTCAAAAACGTGCTTTAAAGATGTTGCAGATAAACCTGGCACTGGTCAATGATTACTGTGTTTATAAAGCTTCATTTGCAATGTGTCTCAGAAAGCATTTACTTCAACTTGAATCCAGTTAATTGTTTGCTGATCTTGGTGAACTAAACTAAAATCTGTGTCCGTCATGTGCCTGCTGATAAGAAAAAAGATAAAAGAAGTGGCTAATGACCTTGGTGGTAAACGGCTTTTCTTTCAGTTTCTTTAAGTTCAAACACATTGAGCCAAGGAAAGATTTGGAAGAACTGTGTGATGCTGTGGGTGTCCTGACTTGTTATTGTATGCATGAGCACACCTACTCAAACACATTTCCTGGCAAACACACACGCATGCTCATACTGGTGCTTTGTCTTTATAGCCTTAGATCTATTCTAAAGCTATCACATTGTTGTGATTGTCGACACTTCTTTACAATCTCAAGCATTGCAGTGTTTATTTAACACGTGGAGCCATACACTTTGAGAAGAATGTGAATGCTTAAGTTTGGGTCTGTTATACATTTATTATGATTGTTTTTTTGCTTTTATTTTTAAGTTTGTTGAACTATCCTTCCATTCATACCATAAAGCAGCATTTCTGTTCTTTTGAATGAGTCAGTAGTTTTGTCTTTAATCACCTTCTGGAACTACATTTACTATAAGTTGTAGAGCTTCATTCAGTTATCCAAACATTTAATCTGAGTTTGATGTTTATGCTCCACTGATTACTGTAAATTTTACTTTCAGCTTGTAATCAGGGTATTTAAAAAGAGTTTTCATTTGTTGAGGCCTCAAGACTTGTTAATTTAAGAGAAGAGACTCAGTAATCTTCTGAGTCTGATTAATTTCAGTTCTGAGTTTCGATGAATTTATTTATTTATTTATTTTTTAAAGATAGGCTGCTTTGCACAAATCTGTCAGGTCTTGTACAAAGTGATATTTAACCCATGTTTATCCTTGGTGACAGCCTTATGTTGTTTACATGCAGTGACATTGTCAAATGATGCTCTGCTATGAGTTCATGAAAACCCAAAGGAGTCATTTGAAAGTATCTTGTCACTGCTGGATATCAAGTGATTCTCTTTATTTCCAGCTAGTTGCTAGTTTCTGGCTTTTTTGAGATCTGACCTGGCCATTCCAGTTTCTACCAATTCTGATTCTCTTCCTCCTAAGTCTGAAACATACTGCAAGTTTTCCTAGATGGTGGTTTTTGAATCCAACTTGAAATGAAGATGATCACGATTATCCCAGTTCACAGTACCAGTGGACTCTATACCAAATCACTCTTTCATAGTTTATTTTTTATTTTTAATGAAAGTAAACACCATATTCTGTTTATTGGTGTGCTGGAAGGCAGAACAATATCATAGACAAGAAAGGCTGGCTGATTTTAATCTCTTGACTAGTACATCTTGAATTTCATATTTGTGCCAAATTATAAACCTATTGCTTCCACTTAATTTCACAAATGACATTTTTATGCTAAGCAGGTTTTAGTCATGACTCCCTGATTGGATGCCAGTGTTTGAATTGAATGATTACCCTACAAAATGTAGGCACTAATTTTTATATTCAGTTTTTCTGGCCCTTGTTGGCCAAACAGTGACAAGAGGAATGTAATACAGAACTAGTGATTATACTGTTGAGCTGGAAACAAAATAGTTGCTTAAATTGTACCTCAGAGCACTTTTGTCAACTTCTTTGAAATACACTTAATATTGGATTTAAAAGTTCAGCTTACTGACCCGAGAACATTATGTGCACTTTTTATTAAGGACATTGTAAAATATCTACATAGTTAGAAAATAAATCAACCCAAAGACTGAGTTACAAAGAAACTTTGTCAAAAATAACTATTTTGCTGTTCAAGAAAAAAAAAACAAAAAACCCAGGAGACTAAAACTTTAAGAATCCAGGAGGGATGACAGTAAGCTGAGAGAGAAGAGCGGAAGGAGACAGACGGAGAGAGAGAGGTTCACCTCAGTTTGTAATCCAATCTCATCCTGATTCCAAGCCGTTTGAAGTTCTATCAAGAGAAAAAAGCTTTGATCATGTAGACCTAATGAACTGGGAGACCAGGCGGGGGGGGATGGAGTGGAGTTTAACTTCAGAGTGCTGTCTTCATTCTACTGTTTTAATGGGAAAAATATATGGCAATTTTAATAAAAACAGACCACACTGAAAAACTGGCAGTTACGCAGAGCATTTTATCCCAGATGTAAAGTGTATGCTCCTGCTCGTTTTTATATGAATCAGGGAGTGTTTTGTTCTTTTCATTCTGTAATGGTAGGAGGTGTTATTTTCTTGTTCCCATCTGTCCTTTGATTCAAAGCTAAATTGCTAGAAATTGCACAAACTGTTTTGCTCCTTTGTAGCATTGTTCTAATGTCATCGTGTCCCTCTGCCTGTGTCTTAATATTATTCTGCCTGCTTTTATCAGCAAAGAAAATACACTGAACATTTTCACTGTTGAAGTTCTGGGATGAAAAAAGGGGGCATGGAAGTTGAAGTGTTTCATATTCCGAGTGCAAGTTGATTTATTTCGCATGTTTCAATCTGGAATATTTTTTCTACTATGAACATAAACTGAATTTGTATGGAGCAAACCACAGATACAGAAGAGCCAAAGGTTCCTGAATTCAGTATACAAGTAAGTCTTGCGATAACTGAAGTATAATTAAACTTTAAATTAAACTTAGCCAATCTAATGTTGGCGCCTACTTCATGAACCATACTGACATTTGAAAAATGTTTATTGTGGCCGCCAGGCACCGGAAATATAAAATAATTGTAAGACAATAAAAGTTGTGATATTTTTTTAACCACATATTGGATTAAAGTTTTAATGATTGATTTCAACAGTTAATTAAAAAAAATGTAATCAGACATTAATAATATGATCATAATTGTATCAAAATTCAATATTGTCACTTATTTAATGGAATTATGAAAATATAGGTTAAATTGGCACATTTGTGCTTATTTTAATTTATTGAATTGTGTTGCTTTTGACCAACTAAAGAGAAGCACTTTTTTTTTTTTAAGAATAAGAGTTTAGTTGGCAGCATTTTTTTAACTCCCTAAAATGTTTTTCTCGCTTTTTTGGAAAACACTCGCCACTTTCCTCTGTGTGAAATCGTGCTCAACAATAAGCGTCTTTATCTGCTGGATGCTGATTGGGCAGTGCAGTGTCACACTCTTCCTCCTTTATTGCTATCCCTCTGCCCTGCCAAAAAACAGTGATGTCACCCTTGTTGCCATGGTCACAGAATTGCAAGCAGGAACATGCCAGAGACGGGGGAGGAGCTGCTGCTATGTTTCTGAGGCCATGCAAAAACTAAATATACATGGAGTTGTGCAAGACATTTTATTGGATGTTTTATGACCTTGATCTTGTTAGTGTATGTGCTCTGTTGCCTTGAGTGATCCAGTGATTCTCAGATAAGTTGAGCCAAATTTCCATCATATTTTATGACCTCTTTTTGCCACCAGCTGTGTGGAATAAGCATAAATATTTATAGCAATTTATTTCAAACTGTTTAACCATTACAAAGCTGCCCCTCTCCCTTAATATAGGTTTAAAAGTGTTTCTACGATTCCCAAATAAAAAAAATAAAAAAACTTTGCATGGGATTTGATCATTTTAGTACTGTTTTTTGATAGAAGGTGGTTTAAATTGAAGGAGAACGGTGCAGGTGAGAAGTTTCAGTATAAGCAGCAACCTGTCAGAAAGGGAGAGTTAATGCAGACTTTGTTTTGTTTGGGGTGAATTCAGTGAGATGCGTGAGGCTGAACGAAGCAGTGGAAAGTCCCCTCGCTGAGACTGAGCCAGTAGTAGTTTTCCTTATCCCTTCTTGCTTGAACTCCCACTCACTGACAACTCTGTAGGCCCTCTGTACCAGGACAAGGCTGCGGATAGAGAAATAGTTCACACCACACACGTGTATATGAAGTCTCTCCACAGCTATTTCCCCCACAACGTTGCTGACCAGATACGCTGCTGATGCCAGGGGTTTATGCCTCGCTCAGCAAACTGAAGAAGTCAACAACATCCAAAATTTCAGCTTAAACAAGGTGGACAGAAAAACTCTGTCTTCAAGCTTAATTTGCAGTCGACCTGTTTGAAGAAGCAATATAACATTTAACATTTTGGACATGATTTATGTCACTTAGAATAACTGCTGATTATAAGGTTGGAAGTATAACTTTTGTGCTGTTTGAAATTGCAAAAGTCACAGCCATTGGTGAAGTTTTGTCTCTAATTCATATGTACATATTTGTCTTTCTTCCCTTTGCAGGTGAGGCAGCGTTAAGAGGGGACCCCAGATTCCAGTCCTTGTCGCTATCCTCGTCTTCCTCCTCGTCGTCCTCTTCTTCCTCAATCTCCAGCCACAGGACTGGCCCTCCTCCCATCAGCCCCACCAAGAGGAAGCTCAGTGGGGACCAGGGGGACAGTGACATGGATGACAATGAGCACGTAGCTAAGATGAGTCGCCTGTTTGCTGCACAGCTGTGAGTACATACTAAGATATGCTCATATGATACGCTCATATAAGATTTTGAATGTCACTATTGGTCTTTATCTATCCTCTTTTTCACAGACTCCATAGATATTGGAGTTAGTTAGTGGAGTCGCCTCATATTTACCAGATTGAGTTTTGCCTGTGCTTGCTAAGTGTTTCTGTTGGCTGGGTGAGCTGCAGTACGGGGCCGTTTTCTCAGAAGTCCCAGTTTGGACTCCAGGATTCTGTGCCAGGTTTAGTTGGTTCTGCAGAGTAAGATGCCTCTTAAAGGCTGTGAAATAGTCGAGTGCATAACAGAAAGATAACTCATGTAATATTTCCACATTCCCACTTCAGACTAGGTGGCCATCAGCGCTGAGTCATTCATGGAGACTAGCCACTGCTATTTATTACAAACAGACCAATAGAAAGAGCTGTGCACACTTGTTTCCACCAGTTAGTCAAGATATACACAATTGAAATGTGTAAAGACACACAGATTTTTGGACAATGCTAACTGCTTGTTTTGTGCAGACTAAACATGAAGCAAAAATGATGTAGGTTATATGAGAGTAAATAGTTTTGAAGCCGTCAGAAAATAAAGGATTTACAAAATCATTCCTCTTTATGCCAAAAAGTATATGCTGTTGGTTGATATGTTCATAAACCAAAAGCTCAGGGAGTTAGTTTCTTTACCTTCATTGCCAAAAGAAAAATAAAAAGAACATTTTCCATATCATTATTTGTTTGAAACAAGACCTAAAGGGAAGAGGCTATTTGACCCGGTTCCTGGAAGGGCTCATATAAAAATCAAGTGGTTGTCTTGATCTGTGCTGTTATCTCGCTTACTGTTAAGAATTATTATCTATCGTCCTCACTGTGTATTGTTCTCTTGTTGTTTGTCACTTTATGATCCACTTTATATGCACTCTGCGGTTGAATTTTCATGTATTTATTACCACATGCGCCTACTTGTGCATCATGAGTTGAACAAGTTGAACTTGGTTCTGGCACTCTGAGTCAAAGTACCAAAGGACTTATTGTTCTATCAGCTCTCATTTTGCCACAGTCACTTTCTCTTAGAGCTTAGTTTTTAAAAGATGAAACTGTTGTAGAAATGACATTTAGGGCTGTGCTACCATGGCATTCACAATTTCACAGTTTGTAATTTGATCTTGAAGTGAGTTGATCGCTCAGGGTATTGGTTAAGCTCCAACAAGTTAAAATTTCCACTTGCCTTGCTTCAACTTGGTAGTAAATATAGAGCTTTAATTGTTATGGAGATATATTTTTACCCTGGAGACCTTGTTTCCTTTCACTCAGCCTTAGTCATTTGCTCTGAAGTTTCTCTAAGGACATACATTCCCTGGTAAAGTCAACGGCTGACTGACTTGTTGAAACCAGCCGCCAGAGTTAGCCTCTGACTTGAAGGCAGTGTTTACACTGGAGTGAAGAATGATGGGTTCACTAATTCACACTAAAAATAGTTTGTGAAAATACTTTTCTTAAAAACACTGCAGGGTGAATACCACAAGCACACATGCATGCACACAGTTCTGATATGCAGAGGGGGCAGCTCAGCTGCATGTTGCTGAATGTGTAAAATCGATTGTAAATCTTCTATGTATGCTGATAAATGGATGTTTGTGCAAACTAGGTTTTAGTTTTCTTCTGTATGTTTTGTCAGTCATATTTTCAATGGTGACACCGGTTCCATGCCCCAGAAATGTATTTAAAGTAGATGTAATAAGATGTTTTATTTATGCAGTTAGTTAAATTTAGTAGACCTACTAGCATGAGAATCTAACTGTATAATAACCTTGAGCAAAATATTTCTGTCAGTATTCACAAGAAAAATACTAAACATGGTATACCATGGTTTTTTAAAATGTAAAACAGGATTGCCAGAGTCATTCCTAAATCTGCTAAAATTACATGAACTTAAATTTTATGTAATAATAATCCTATCTGTACCATTTATTTCTGTTTAAAGAATTAAGCAACAATAAAGAGTAAGCCCTTGCTAGAGTTATGGATGGATGGATGGTACTACTTCAGTTTCCTGGCCATGGCTGTTGGTGTTTTTCTTGACCCTGTATATTTTTCGAACAGCTTCATTTGTTTTTGTTGTTGGCAATAACCAATGATAGTTTTGTTTTAGCCAGCTGACCATCAGTGTGCAGAAATAGGTGGGCGGGAAATCTTCTGATTTAAGAAGATGCCTAGTTAGAGGAACTTGTGAGGAAATGAAGGAACATTTTAACTTTCCTAAACTTTTACTGTAACTGAATAATAAACAAGAAAAAAACAAAGTTATTTAACTTTTCTTTGAAATCCAAAATCTAGCTCTAATGTATTTGTCCCAGCAGACTCGATCTTATTAGTACAGTTCCACCTTTTCATGAAGTAAAGTATATTAAAATCTTTAATTGAATTCAAACAAACCCTGTTTGGGCATTGACAGTTTTAGTGGCAGGCTCTTTGTCTGCACTGAGGCTGCATCTGCTTTAGAAGTTATTCACATGTAATGCATTCTGCTGCCCATACATGCATGTGCGTGTTCCTATTTGTGTGTGCATCTGTGCATCTGTGTGGGGTGAGGTCAGACAGCAGGGAATACTTTCTCATTTTCTCTGAGGAGTAGGAGGAGTCTTGAACAAAAGAAGCCTTATCCTGCCCACTGGAGCCTGCAGACTGGAAGCTTGCTGCAGCCTGTTTGCCTCTGCACCACTCTGGAGTTTCAGAGCCACCAGTATAGAAGTCTTCAGCCGTCTCATTTTTCCTTCAACTTTAGTGCCAGTAACACAGCCAGGTATTGTTTTGATTGGAGAATGTTAGATGAGATAGAGGTAGAACTTTGACTCCCAGTAGAACTGAATCCTAGATGGAATTACCGTTTATGAAAACATGATTTCTTTGCTCTGAAAACAACAAATAAAGCACGACCGTCAATTTGATAGTCTATTATTGAAGAAAATGTAGTTTTTCTTGAATTTCTGACATATCCACATTGTGTTTATGTCCTGTACCCCTCAAAACCTATCCATACAGCAAGAATACAGGCAAATCCAGTATGCCAGCATGCAGAAATACAGATGCCTTCTACTGGGAACTCCAGCACAATTTTTTTCTCAAGGATGTTACTCCAGAGGCTTTGTTGGAAGAAAATAAGAGGCCAAGGTTATGGTGTGTTTGTATGCGTGTCCAAGCCTGGGGAAGTCATTGTTATGCTCTTGTTTTACATGAGACTATTTATGTAATGAGCATGTGAGGGGAAGAGGGAAGGATCAGGTTTTTTCTTCCTTTTTTCAGCATGTGTGGCTTTTTGTGTTCATGTTGTTATCTTAGCCTTCTTGTGGTTGTTCCCATATTCAATCAGCTCCAGCTCTGATAACCAACCAGTTTCTCTGCTATCACTTAGCTACAAAACCTGCCAGATTTCTCAGTATTTATGCAGTATTAGGTTGTCAGAATTTACTATCAGCATCAGAAAACATGTGGAAACTGGTCTTTTTTTTTTTTTTTCTTTAGATAGACACACATTGTTGGATTAAAATACAGAAGTTTGTGTTGTTTATTTTATTAGAAAGGGTTCTTTATATACATTTTATATATATATATACATTTTATATATATATATATATATATATATATATATATATATATATATATATATATATATATATATATATATATATATATATATATTATATATAGCAATTGGTGAATTCACACTGCTTCCTGTTTTTTTATGTATCTCTGTCTTTTAGGTCTTTATTCTTTCCAGATGTTTCCTGTCTGTATCTCTCTTTTTTTTTTTTCTCTTCTTGAATTTATTCAGTAGGAAGTGAACATGTGCCCAACCAAATATTTGCTGGAAAGATTTTTCTGAAGACTTCAG
The DNA here is from genome assembly GCF_051168715.1 of Poecilia mexicana. NCBI lineage: Eukaryota > Metazoa > Chordata > Actinopteri > Cyprinodontiformes > Poeciliidae > Poecilia > Poecilia mexicana. Next base: position 20,016,838 of record NW_028263374.1, read on the forward strand.
AGCAGAACTGTGAGAAAAAGTGTAGAACTTTTATAGCCCCTGTGCATTTGCCGCAAGAGAAAGCAGAGCTTTTCCTTCAGTAGCTTGAGTTCTATCTCAAACTTTCACTCCTAAAACTTAAAGACAATTTTAGTTTTCTGCTTCATATACATGCTTCTAGTTTTGAGTTGTTGAAACCGGGCCCAAAACAGGTATTTTTGACCCTTTCAGTCATTGAAATGCACAATTGTGATCTGAAACTTGAGGTTGACTTAAAGACGGGGTTCCTTTCAACTGGCTCCTCTAAAACCTCTACTTAATGACAGATCTGAGCGTTTAATATTGTTCAAGATATTGTACCGTATCATTTATGTACTGAGGGCTTTGAATTTCTGGGTTTTAAATTAAGGGATCCTGCAGTGAGTCCCAACCACAGTGACTACCGCTAATGCCATGCTGCACAAACCCAAGACTTTATAGGACAGACTCAAAACAGATATTTGCTCTGTTTTGCTCTCCTGCCGAGTTCATTCTGATGTTCAGTTACACGGTTCATGAAAAAAGCCGAATTTAAAAGATTGTCATTACAACCTTCACTTTGAGAGTACAATAGAGCGTTGCTGTCCTAATGTGTAGTAAATGTCGGTTATAATTTGTCATTGGGTGTTTTGTTTTTCTTTTCTCATCCATATAAACACGACTGTGTGTGTGAGAGTCACTGCGGTGTGGTAAAATGACATAAAACTGGCTGACATCCTCTTATTATACATTTAATAATAATCAGTTGGAATCTGTTTTTTATATCGACTGATTATTGGGTTAAATAGAATTTCCACAATTTTCTGTTGTAAACTTTGATGCATGCTTTGTATTTAATAAAAAACAATTGGATAAAGGTTATGGTTACTTTTATGAGATAAATAAAAGCAGTTTTGAATTGGGGGGGGGGTATTTTAAAAAGAACCTTCGGCACACTTTTCTGTTTGTGTCATAATCCTGAAAAAGATTAAAACTTTCCAAATCTGAATCAGTTCAGAATTCAAAGAAAACCAGGAAACAATATAGATCAGGAAAAAATGAATCGGTCCAACTCTACAAAAATATGCATGTATACGTTTATTTTCCAGAGACTGTTCCTTTTTCCCAACTAGAGCTTTTATTGTGTTTTATAATCCACCTCGTTTTATCTCAGGTCCTTGTTTCATGAACAGTTCTCTCTATCTGCCCTAATGTCCTCCTCCTCCATCCTCCCAGTGGGACCTTTCAATAAGAATTGAGAGGTGAGTAGTGGAGACAAGGACACAGGCTGGGCTTTAAAAGCCTGAACCCTGACATGAAGTGTGATTTAGTGGGTAGTCACAAGCCACAGAAAGACGAGGGGGCAGATTGATTCAGCAGCCATGCCATTCATTAGGCAGATTTGTTAATCCCCAGTCATTGGTTCCTGTGACGACTGCCCTGTTGTATGAGGATGTGGGCATGGCTGCTCCTTGGCAGTGATGACAGTCAAACTGTGACTCGTCTGTCGTCTTCCCTCTAGGCTCGGGTATTGGTTACATCTGGAGATAAAATAAGAGTTGCACAACACACCTATTCTCTACATGATTTAGTTCAAAAAGCTTCGACTTTTTTTTTAGCAGAAGGGAAATGGATATTGATGCCACTAATGAAAAACACATGAGCTTGTTGGTGAGCAGTGAGCCTGGGTTTATAAAAGTCCTGCCAAGTCTATCCCTCAGTTGACCCTCAGGAAGTTTGCTGCTGATTGTGAGAAAAAGAGAGGGGGCAGCATTAGGAGAGAAAAAGACTGGGGGGTCTCTTTGCTCATGTAAGCTCTCAGCACAAACGAAGGAAACTACCAACCTCGCTCGCGCTTTCATGAGCTAAAGGTCTGGACCATTCACATGCAGCTCCCCACTTCCTCCTCTCTCCTGTTTTGTGTTTGCTGTTGTTTGTGGAGGATGGTGCTGTGGACTCCAGATGCTTGACCCAGCAGTCAGGTTGCCTGGTCACATGGTCCTACAACTGTTTATCTGAACTTGCTTTGCATCCAAACACACCTTAAAGGGCTCCTCCTGGTTTTTCACCACAGAGTCTAATGTTTGCTCTCACAACACAGTGAAGCAATCTTCACCATTTTGAGGAAATGCCTCCACAACTTATTTGGAAAAGAATGAAGTTGTTTTCCACCCTCCATTATACTGTAGAATAGTTTGCAATAAATTAGATCACTTTTACTCAGTTGACCCTGAATAGCTTATATATAGAAAATAGAGTGAACACTTCTCTGTTAAAAGGCCAGTTTTATTGGGAGGGAAAAAGTTCCAACCTGCCATCAGATATACTGAAACTGAACAACTGTGAGTAAAGCTCAGCTGTTCTGTTAGGATTTTCCAGACGCTTTTTCCAGACTCAATTTTTCTTATACCTTAGCTTAAAGCAATGGTTAGTAGACCAGTTACAAAGGATGAGACTGTCCTCTTGTTCAAAGTCATCAGTCAGGAGAATGGTACAAAAAGACCCATATGTCTTCCGTATTCTTCACATGTCTAGACTAAGGAGAAGATGGATCGAATAATTTATTTCCTGGCCTGGCTAAAACCTGCCAACACTCTGCAGAAGAATGTTTCCATTTATGACGAAGCCCAACTTGAACTTTTAACCCACAGCTTCTTAGGATATATTTATTACTAAATCAGCCATGGACATCAGAGTAAGGAGAGTATACCTACAATCAAATGTAGTGGTAGGATCATGATGTGTGGGTGAAATTCCCAAACCTCACAATTTGAGAGATTTGGAGAACTTTGGCAATGTGGTAGTGAGCAGGTGGAGCCTGATGGACTCCAAGGAATGAAGACTGAATGCTGCAGTTATATCACAAGCTGCTTTAACACGGTGTTAGCATGCAGGCATAAACATTTCACTTCCTCCCTTTCTAAGAAAAAAAAAATGTTTGGGTTCTTTTAGTTGTACAGTATGTGAAAACATTTAATAAGGATGTGAATACATATGAAACTTGTGCTTGTCTGTGTAGAAGCGAGGAGTGTGTGTAGGTTTTGTATATAAATAAGCCCACCCCCTCAACCCCTGAAGTGGGTATGCAGGTGGAGAGAAATGAAGAGCTGGAAGGCAGTACAGTACGTTTTGCTCCCTCAAATTGGGCCTCAATGTCAGAAGGGAATGGAGCAACACAGGAACACACTCACACACACACACACGCACACAAGGAACAAGGACCACATATGACGCACTCACTGGAATAATCACTACCTGTTAAACTGGAAGCGAGTCTGCACAATGTCAGGTATAAACGCTGTGTAACAAACATATCAAAGTTATTATCACCAGAGCTGGAAAAAAAACAGGCAGAATGTGTGTTGTGTTAAAGTGTTGTTAGTGTAAAGTCTTATCATCAGTTCTGGTTTTCCAGGGATGAGCTCACATTTTGGAGAGAAGAGAGACCACTCTTTGTGGCCAGTTGGGCTTCCATGACCCAATTACTCAACCCACTGTTGTAGAAAAGAGGTTTAGGGAAATGGAGCTAAATCTAAAGGGGAGCGTTTCTAATGTGTTTGCAGATTTAATCACATGTTGACAGTAAACTTTGGCTGCAGTTTTTTTTTTTTTTATATTCAAGGGTATTAAGTGTGCTGGCTGCTCCCTCACTAGAGAGAGATAATACTGATTTTCTTTTTCTAAGGAAATCACTTTAAAGCTTTGAACTCGCTGCCCATTTGTCCCTCTGTGCAGAAATAAGTTTGGAATCCGTCCACGTTGGATAAATTTAGGCGACAGCTCCCCTTGCCTTGCTCACATGGAGACACTGTGTGAGAGAGGTTGTGATTCTACCAAAGGGGCTTATCAACACTCCAAGTTATCTGAGAGATTAGCGTTTGAGTTTGTGTCAGATCATTACTGTACTGTCATCTTTTAATCTGTTCGTTTCTCCTTGATTCCTCTTTCTTCACTAGTTTTCCGTCTGAGTTTTTTTTTTTTTTTGTATGAATCAACAAATATGTCAAACAATTGGGAAACTCACTTGTTGATTAAATAGAAAGTAGGTGTAGTTGCTAAGGTAAAGTGATTTCTTCTCGTTTCACAGGAAACCGACAGACTACCGCAGCTCCCCTGTTGTGAAGGACCATCGGCGGAGTCCCAGCGAGCGCATTGTTGTTCCTGTTCATCTGGGGGTCCAAGCCAACCACCTGTATGGCCACGGCCACCACCACCACCACCTGGCCTCGTTAGCAGGCATGGACCAGCCCTTGGCGCTTACCAAAAACAGCATGGTGGCGACGCCACGCAGCAGCACGGCATCCATGGCCTCGGTGGCGCACACGGTCAGCGCAGTGGAACGGCAGCAGGTAAAACGCGTGTCCTGCTTCTTCTGACTCCAACGCTGAACACTTTCTTAAATGGTTTAGTTACTTAGTCACGATCTGACTAATGTGCTTTTGTTAGTCTTGCTTCCTCTTTGGGGAATTTTTATTTTTTTTTTTTCTTTAACTGGTGCAGAATTATTCTGCTTGCGTTTTTCCATCCCACTGTTTCTTGCATATTTGCTGGACAGCATTTTTTAGAACTCTTATTGAACACAGCGCCTTTTGTTCTCTCAGAATCGTCCATCGGTGATCACGTGTGCTGCAGCCAACAATCGCAACTGCAACCTGTCGCAGTGTCCCGTCTCCCACAACGGCTGCTCCAACTTCACCAACAACCACAGAAAAATCAACAGTGAGTGCAAACACAGTTATGAAGAAATGTTTATTATCAAGTGAATTTGAAAAAAAAACAAAAAAAAACGGATTATTCAGCTTAGAAATTATGCAAGGTTTATTTTAACAAGCCAGAATTTCTTTTTTTTTTTTTTTTTCATGCCCGGTTAATATCTGGAGGTAATGAAAAACCCAGATTTGAACTAACCATGAAACACACCAGACTGAATGTTTAAGCTTTGCTTTTTTATTACTTGCTTAGTTCATTTAGATATGTAAGCCTACATTTTCAGTAATTTGAAGAATTATTTTAAAATACATGGGTAAAGTTTAACATGAGATATAATTTCCATTTCATCAATGAAATTGGTATTACTAATATCAGTAATATAGTAATATAGAACTTACTTTAAAAATTATCTGCCATCTTGAATATTCAAGATTTTACTTTGAAGTGTATTTTTATTTTGAAAGGTCAACATAATCCCTTTTTTTTTATCTCTGCTTTAGTTACTTTAGCAACGTTAAACCTGCTTCAGCAATTATCTGTTGTATGGAATATTAACTCTTTTGTTTTGGCTTCTACTTTAGAAAATAATATTTTATTTGATATATCAGTGCTTTTATTTTGAAGAGTAACTGCAAACTCTTCAAAGCAAACCAACATGTAGAACCGAGTTTCCTATTTAGAACATCTGTTTTCTTTAGACAACCAGTCTTCTTTCATTGCTGGTTTAGGCCAATTAGGAATTTGGATCATTCGCAGTTCACCGAGTTGCTCTCAATGAATCGCTATGGCAGGCAATAATAACTTAAACATTCTTGTCTGTTATTTCAACACTTAAAAAAGTCACTTCAAGCCTCCATGACTTTCTGAGAATGTTGTATTTTCTTTGCCATAATAAATTTAAAATGGCTGTTTTTATGATCCCACTGGGATTTCAATGATCTCATTGAGGTTAACGGGGAAATTTAAAACGGTCTTTTTGTGTATATAAAAAAAGCCCCGGGAAGTAAAGTAGATATTTCCAGTGACCTAAAATTACTTGTTCTCAAACTAATTTAAGGCAATAAATTGCCCACAGAAAATCATAAAGCGGAATATATGTGGGATGTTTCGCTTTTCATTATCAAATTGGTGACCGAGAACTGCTTTTCTTCCAGCCAACACGGACTGCGACCCTGTTATCGAGGAACATTTCCGTCGCAGCCTCGGGAAGAACTACAAGGAGCCCGAGCCCACCGCCACCAACTCTGTGTCCATCACTGGCTCTGTGGACGACCACTTCGCCAAGGCGCTGGGCGAGACCTGGCTGCAGATCAAAAACAAGGGGAGTCCCTCGTCGTCCGGCAGCAGCCCAAACTCCTCTCCCGACAGTCGCATGGTCAATCACAACCACTCCCCGTCTGTGGTCTCTTGAAGGCAGAGAGGATCCCCCCGCCCCCTTCTCATCCAGTCATCTCAGCTCCAAGGTCCATGCCCCTGCCATTTTGGTCTGTCACCAGCTCCCAAGAGGGACTGCCTGCCTGCTGGTCTGCTAAAAACAGCCAAAACCCTCAAGCCTGCTCAGTCACTGTGGATCACTCAAGCAATAAAGACATGCTCACCTCCCTTCCATTATCTGGCTCTGCCGGACAAAAATCAGTTCTGACTGAGGAAGATTCAAAAGCGGAACATGACTGGCGCGTCAGCTTGCTCCTTCCAGTTTTTCATCATCCCTGCATGATTGGCTTGGAGCTGAGCAAGTGTTTGTAGTTTTATGTACATAAGAAGAGGAAAGACTGTTTTAATTATTCACTTTCTTCTTTGGCTTTTTTTTTTTTCGTCTGTTTTGCTAACAATAGTTCTGTAAGCTGATTCTGTTCTGACATGCCTGGCCTTTTGAATGAAAAATGAGAAACACACCTTAGAACGCAATCACAGTCCACCTTACCATGCTACCAAAGAAACCTCAACCCCTGTTATTCAGTGCCCACCTTGAAAAGCACACACACACAGACACACACGCAGCCCCTCCCCTACACCTCACCCGTCTGCTGTACGCGAGCTCTGGCTGTTCGGCTGTTGTACATGACCTTAGATGATCGACTCAGTCTGATTTGCACTACTGCTTAAAAAGCTTTGGGTGGCATGTTAGGGTTGTAATCTGACTCTGAACACACCGGGGCTTAAAAAGTGTATATTGATGCAATCACATCTTATCTCACGTGTTGGAGCCCTGCATTGATTTCCCAATAACTCCCGTTTAAAGTCTACCTGAGATTCGTCGACTTCAACATGTGTGTGCAAAGTCTTGCATGCATTGTCATTTGTACAAATGTAAACACACTCCAGTTACGTTGGGCAGTTAGAAGCATGTTTGGTCACCTGCTACAAAGTACTTCTAAGCATTAGCTAGATCATGGCACTTTGCTTGGAGAGAAGTTAATTAAAAGCAGTAAACGGAAGGTGTGCGTTGCTGTCTTGAAGCCAGGCTTCTGATCTGTGATCAGTCTCCAGCAGCACCTACCTGCAGAATGTCTGTCCACGTCGTGAACTCTCTGAAGGCAGGATGGGGTTTTAACGGACTAGATGTGGGAAAGTCCAGAAATGTATCAACATCAAAGTGTCATCACAGAAACTGCTCTGAGCTTCCCTCTAATCTAAGCACTTCTCAGGTGAATTTATGTTCCACCGTATTTTACAACTTCTTGATGTTGTCTAAGGTTACGCTTTAAGAGTGTGAGAACAAAAGGACTGAAGAATAAGCAAGATGGAAATCAATGCCAGTAACTCTTAATTTATGGAGGGAAAGTTAAACATTGAAATTAAAAACTGTTCCTATTCCCAGTTGAACTTTAACGGTTCGTATCGAATATGAGACCCAGATAGAGGGTGGAGCTAACATTGCCCCTGAGAACTACCCGCCTGACGCCCCTTAAGTTTAATTTGAATGTCGATCTCTATCAAATGAACAAAACCAGAATTTGTTTTCTTTCAACATCCGACCCGAACGTTGGGCTCCACTGAACCGTCTGCTTTGATGTGTTTCAAAGGCGTTAACTGCTGACACTGATGAGGGGATAGATGACGCTGCACGTCACTTTGTGGTTTCCGAAAAGAAAAGAGGTGGTGGGGGTGGGGGGGCATGGCCTGGTTTTCTGACTGGGGGGGGAGGATTATCATAATCTCTTCAAAGACACCTTTTGTTTATGTGACTCTTAACACCGGTGTTAGAATTATACTTGGCTAACACCCTGCTATCTTTGTCCCCCCTCCTGCAGACTGTGGTTTAATAATTTCTAAGGTTTTAAAGGTAAATTAATGCTTTTACAGGTGCATGTATTTTGTTTTATTTTTTAAATAGCTGGTATCTATTAGGGTTTTTAGCATTTCAAGCTTAACTATTAACCTTTTTTTTTCATCGAGACGTTTGTTGTTACTTCTTTTGTTGTCAGTAACAGACATAGACACTATACACTCACTGCTGGGTCAGTTGTACTCCATGTTATTATTATACTTTTGTATTGTTTTCCATTAATATTGGTATGGTAACAAGCATCTATAGTGGGGCGGCCTCCGGACAGGCTCTGTTAGGTGATAACGACTTCTTTCTCTCAAAACCGCCCGGCACGACGACGCCTGACGTCTTCGTGTCGGGCTGGCTCTGGGTTCTGCTGTTGGTTTGGGTTTTAATCAGATGTTGATCCATCGCTGGTACAAGATGCTACAAACTTCAGTGTGAGACACCAAGTCGATCCAAACTGTCAGGTTTTCATCAGAAGCATCTCTTAGCCTAACTTTTGTTACACCCACAGAGTCTACCTGAGTACTAGGTAGTCTCAAAGGCTTGGATACATTTGGTGATGTATCCTCTAAAAACAATTCGTCTGTGTTTTATTGACAATTAAATACATATTGGAATTGGAGAACTAAACAGATTGCAAACTAGTTTTTTTAGCCAGCAGCTCTTTTAACCTCCCTCACCTGACATTTTATGCTTTGACTTGGTGTTCAGTGCTTTCTTTTCTCAAGAATGGCTTTGTTTCTCTCTCTCCGGCCTAATTGCATTATATTTTGTAGTACAACCTGCACCACGGTGGCATACATTCCTCCAGTTGGGAACTTTTACAGGCCTCAAGCATCTTCAACAGTAGCCAGCGTTCCCTCCACGCACCTCTCTTTTATCCAGCAGATTTGTGCCATAACATGTTCAGCAACATTTAGAGCTTTTGTTTGAGAGACCTAGACTTGTAGTAGTGAAATGGAGAATCATTTCATGTCACTGAGCTTTGAGTTCATAGATGAGGTTTATTACTGTTTGCTGTTAAGCAGTCGGTAGCGAGTATGGTGATCCTACAAGGTTCCAAAGATGGAAGGTGTCCTCTGGATTGTCCACACATTCCATCATCAGCTACCAAACCAGATGGGACGAAACAGAAACCCAGAACGATTTCATGAAAAGAAAACAGTTTTACAAGTTTTCTGTGACTAGCAAGGTGTGGCAGGCGGGCTGGGGTGGCGAAGACTGAGCTGCAGGAGCTGTGCTTTTGTTAGCGCAAGCTGTGAGTCACCAGACATTCACTTGGCACTTAAAGTCTACAGTGCAGCAAAAATGTGAGTCTCCCTACAGATTTCTTTGTCGCATTTTTAATATCACATGAATATAACCAGGGTATTTATAAAAACAATCTTTGGATGATTTTATTTATGCTTAAGGTAAAACAAGAAGAAGCTAACCCTTAGCTTCTGTCAAAAGGTAATCACTCTAAACCAGGGTGCTGATTGACTCATTTTTAATGCCATGGAAATAACCTGATTATTGTTTTAATTTGGCCACATTGACAACTCCATGCATGAATGGCCCTAGTAGGTCATTACTAAATCTCAGTTGGATTGAAATTCAAACTTTGATTAGGCCACTTCTTTAAAAATATTTTTTAACACCGACCTTTCACTGAGCCATCTTGGTACACTTTAAGTGATTGAGGACAGTAAAATTGAACATTTTTACATTTACTCCTGCTTTGTTTATCCGATATTAGAATTGGTTTGTTCTGGAATATTTAACTGGCAGAACCGGTTGAAGTCTGTAAAGGGTTAAATACTTTTACACAGCACCGTACTTTAAGGTCTCACGGCAACGCCTCTCCATATAAACCGACTGTAGCGAGCGCCTTGCTAGAAAACATGAGGGAAAGAGGCTAGAAGTCCAGAGGATTTTAATTTCTATCATTTACTTATCATTTCACTACCACCCTGTAGGTAGGAGGCGAGAGCTATGCTTTGGCATGCACTCCCTACACACTGTAGGAAAATCACTTAAAATACTTTTTTTTTATATTAGGTAACTATGAGACCATCATTACGCTGTGCGTAACGAATGTACAGAGAAAAAAAAATCGTAGGTATTTTTTTGAGGAACAATTAATTTGTTAATGATATGTAGCTATTTAATTGTTTTTTTTCTGTCCTTATATTGTAATCATTGCATTTTCTTTTTTTGTGTGAAAAAAGTTGATCTTTTTTTTTGTCAGTAGTTTTGTTTGTCTGGAGTAAAGGTTCAAGTGCAGGAACACAGTAAATGTATGAAACCACATTACGCCACACAGATGTGTCGTCGACAATCGCTACTTCCACTCATGCCCGTTCGTCTACATTCATCAGAAATCTGAGGCATTCGAACAAAAACATAACTTGGAACTATTTTTTTTTTCTATTTTTCTTTGACGAAACGATTACCATTAAAGTGTAAAAACAAAAGTCACTGGCAGTTACATCTAAAATGCATGTAAGCAACTAAGTCTTGCTCTACGGATGGAGGCTGAATCACATTTGAATCCTCTATTTTGATCAAGGGCACCCCCCCAACCCCCCAAATTAGCTGTGAATCCACCACCACAGTTTCCACCTTTAATAAATATTAAGTTGTACATTCAGCTGGCAAATCAAAGAGGAGTTGGTCTTCACTCTGATTGCTCCACATGTTCCAGGTCTGATTTCTGAAGTGGAAGTAGCATGTACTTAGTGGTAGTAGTACTCTGAACTGTAAGACATAATGTATCAAAAATCAACAAATTTTGTGGCTCTGTGTCTCCTACTCAAAAGGTTTTGGCAGGCCACCTTTTTTGTACGTAAAATAGCCTTGATGAACAATAAAGTGCTTTTAAACCACAGACTGCGTGTCTCTGTCCTGAAGCTCTTTTCATGTGGTTGTGTGAAGAGTTGGAGACACTTCTGCAACTAAACACACGGAGTGTGTGGAAGGATGTCGAGTGCATATAGTTCCATTACACAGAAACCACACGGTCATCTAAAGCTCTTTGATGTTAAACTGAGAGGAAACTTTTTATTACACTTTTTAGGTTAAACACTAACAGAAGTGAATTAGCTAAGCTGAAACATTATTCATTCACAATTTCTGCTTTGCTTTTAAACACTGATCTCATCACTGAGCTTTTTTTTTTTTTTTTTTTTTTTTACAGGCCTTAAGACTCAAACAAGTTAGCAGACACAGGACAGTGCAAAGTAAAAATAAATCAAACAAAAAACTTCTGAAATCTTAATTTGTCAACTTGATTTGGTTCCCGCCAGTCTACAGTCCAGCTGCACAGAAACATCTGTGTGCAGGTTTCCTCACAGGAATGATCTGAAAGCTGCTTTTCGTATCAGCTGCTCTGTATATGTTTGGGTCTCTAGTAAACAGAAGATGAGATGGACGGATCTGGCGAGTCCTCGGATGTGTTTTAGTGCCTGATGCTCTTCTTTTCCAGGCTGAATGAGCAAACAGATGTCAAAACCTTGCTGACAGAATCAACTAAACCCGTTTATTGTGGTGATCATAATTTACAATTTAAAGAGACAAGTCAACACTTAATTTTTGCAAACATGGTTTTACACGCCACAATAAGCCCAAGCTCGTTGTCCGCTTGTGAAGAATTAGTTTTACCATTACTGCTCAAGTGTGACGACGCACCTCGTGTCTAATGTACAGAGCTTGATGTTTGGTATTGTGAAGAATATTTTTGGAGTGAAATCCTCCCGCTGCTCCACCCCTTCAGATGCTCTCGTCGTCGCTCATGTCCCAGATCTGACAAGAACACAAACACAAAAGAAGTCTTTCAGAGATAAAATGACTAACAAGGCAAAACAAAGCAGCATTCAAGAGACGTCAGAGAAACTTCCAGGAGACTTTTTTCCTTTGAAAGCTCCCGCAGCAGCAGGTGTTTGGGCTTTAAAGTTTTCCTACTAACAATTTAATGTTACGTTTACATACTGGAGTCTCGAGTTGGTATGCTCCGTCTTCACAAACATCCTGAGTAAATAAAGTTCCGGCTTCAGAAATACTGTTTGCATGTTTTTATCACCAACTATATGTGAAACTGAAAGCTACATTGCAATAATACAGAACAAATCCAGTGCATCATCATGCAAACTAATGCAGAGCAAAAAGGGATTTTGGTCATGTACTACACAGGATTTGGATTTCTTCTAATTGTTAGAAACATTCAGAGCCTGGAGTGCTGCAGATTTGGAAAAAAGCTTTTCAAAAACATTAGTGAGAATCACTCCAAGTGGCTTTCTGACCAGGAAGTGACACAGAAACACAGAAGGACCGGCTTTTCAGGAGTGTCGGTAAACAAAAGTGGCCTTCTTATGCAGCAGATTCCTCGCATTCCCCCACTGTAAAGCGTAATTCACATACCTCCTCCAACACCGACTGGAATGCTGCACAGACTGAGACACATCTCTGACACACATATGCTGCATTCCTCGACTTCACTGCTCAAAGAGCTGAGACATAGCGTCCCAGAAAACTAAGGAATCCCCTACCAAAAACGAAAAAAAAACAAAAAAAAAAAACACCACTAATGTGGAGAACATCAAACTACAGGCTGAAAGAAACCACTGAGAAAAGATCATTTCTAGATATATGTCCCATTCTATGAAATACTGGCACACCTTTAATATGTCAAATAAAAGATACTGTTTCAAACTTTGTTGAAAACAAAACAAAAAATCCAAAAAAAAGACAAACAAAAAAAAACAAGAAGTGAAGTATTGTCAGACCAATAACATCAATAAAAAGCACAAGCTCATCATATTCAATTAAACAATTGCAATGCTAACAAAATAATCCCAATAACTTTAAAGTTTATGAGTTTGTTCTCCATCAGTGCTTCTCATTGATCTCGTTCAGGTGATCCATTAACTAATATATCACTGGGCAGAAATGTTTGCTTGTGTTGGACATCTACAGACTACTATCTTTTTCCCCCAAAAGGTCCAAGTCTTTCTGTCCACCCACTCATCTATCTGTAGAGTTACAAGTTAATCCATCATGCAGTGTTAGGACTGTGTGAGGAAGTCGGAGTTCCACGCATATACAGGAAGAACACGCCAACTGTTTGCAGAAAACCCCGGGTCTGTTATAGAGGTGATGAGAGTCAAATGAATGAACAGTTCCTCAGTTCAGTTGTGAGGTGCAACTTTTAGATTGGATGAATGCATCGTGTGCAAAGACCACAACATCAGGCTGCGTCACGATGCTGCTCAAGACGACGGCACAAAGAAAAACTGTTGAACTTTTAACTTCAACCTGGACTGACATGTTTCTCTCACTGTGAATCAGGAGAAACAAGTTAATTATTTCAATAAAATACATAAAACTGTTCCACTGAAACTGCACAAAAGCTGAGCTTGTGGTCATTTCAGTGATACAATACTGGACATTAATTTATCTAGCCACACAGAAGCTGCGTGTGCAACAGCCTCCAAGAAGGCCTCTTGGTAGATTTGATCGTGTTAAATCTGGGAACCTCATGGCGAGGGATTCTTGGAAACTACAGAACCTGACTTGTATTTACAACAATTCTTGAAACTGTCATGAGTATGAGGTAGATGAGAAGCAGCAGAGGCCCAGACGTGCACCAAGGTGTTTGGGTGTTGTTGCTAAGGCACACATGAGGTTTCTCTCTGCATCATTTGATTAAAGATGATCTCATTTCACTAAATCTTCAACTCAAACAGTCATACGTTTTAGTGCAGGTTTTACCACTTTTATCTCAGGCAGAAGAAAATGTGTAATGATTAACGCCGTTTGTTTGCTGGTTCTCACTTTAAATTAATATGAAAATAAGAAAAAAATTATTATTGTATGAATGAGATTAATGTCAAATTCCAAAGGGAGAAAATTTTGACGGTTTACAAATGTTCTTCCAAAACAATCTTGAGAAATGTTAAGTCTCTGAATTACTAAAAAGTAATTGTAACCGGCAGGACAAACAAAGGAATGCTAAGCACAAACTGATAGCTGGAAAATTTCCACCAAAAATTGACGTTAAAAAAAGAAAAAAAGAAAAAAGATAGACAGGATAAAGCTGTCTGGAAAAAAAAAGGAGCTTATTTGATTCTTACTAACAAGTCAACCTTGCAAAATCATTCAACATGAACTGGATTTTCAACCTCAGCCAATCAGATTTCAGCTCCTCATTGTCCTGCGGCGTGTTTGTGGTTTGGCTGCACTCAACCAAAAGAGAAATTACCGCACATCGCGCTGAAAGGCATCAACGTCAAGGAGCCAAGAGTCGCCCAACCTGTTCTGCCGCACATGAACGTGTCTTGTTTACATGCTGCATCCACAGTGTGTTTGTCAGAGCGAGTTTGAGGCCCAGAGTGGAAAATCAGAGAGTAATTCATATCAAAGCTGGACGCTCTGCATTTCTGCTCCACTGCAGCAGGAGAGCAACCATCAGAAGGACAGAAGCAAAGGCCGCTTTGAAAACCAGCGAGATTGGAGCCCCTCTCTGGATGGCTGCCGTGCCAAACTGAGGTCTTGTGTGTGTGTGTGTGTGTGTGTGTGTGTGTGTGTGTGTGTGTGCGTGAGTATGTGTGTGTGTGCAACCTTTTGTACAAAATGGAAAGAGGGTTAGAGTGAGTGGGAGTTTTAAATTAGGGAAGGTGGGTTGGGGAGGATTATGTAACATGAATAGCTTGAGTGAACTGAAGCCAACAACTTTACTCCAGCCTGCAAAGTACGACTGAATAGCTGGGATGTTTCTCAACCGTTTCCCTCCGTCGGTGCAACGATTAAGCAGATTTCTGCAAAGACAAATCAGCTCCAGCCAATTAGGAAGCTTGACAATTATACAAAGCTTAAAGTTTACAAATAGTCCTAACCTGGATGGAAAACACAAATATTATTTTGTCACTATGCATAAGTACATTGTTTAATACGCTTCTTCCAAAGAGACAGCATCTTATTTCAATACAATACAATAGGAAGGGCTCATGTGTTACAGCAGTGAAATCCTGCCTAAATACCTGCTGCAAAAGTCCAAGTTTCCATATTCATTAGCAAAAATGATAAACACTATGCTACACAGATTCATGAATCTAATCCCTTCTAAAAGTAGAAAAAATACATTTGAAATTGCATTGGCATCTTTTCAAGTATTAGTGTTTTCCAATAAACAGAGTTGAGATGGTTTGGACCTCAGATCAGAATGTCTCTTCAATGCCACTCCTAAAGCAATTCCAGTTCTGAAGGACAGGACCAGAAAGGTTTGGGACAAACCAAAGTGTTGCTGGAGAGAGAGGTGACTGGGGGCCTACCTTATATCAGGAACTAACCTGAGATCAGAAGAAGATGGATGGACTGATGAATAGATGGATGGATGGACGGACAGATGGAAAGATTTTAGAAATCGGAGCAGTTTTTAGAAATCTGCTCCGACTGGGTCTTGGCTGTAAAAGCTGCACATCGACAGGCCTCTCACCTTCACACCTTCACTTTATTGTGGATTTAAAAACAAAAACAACGGCACCGACAGCTGGATGTTTCATAACGCCCAGCTCGTAATCTCTGTGAGAAAGTGTTAGGACCAAGCGGGGCTCCGGCTGATATGATAATCCGGGCTAGTTGTTGAAACAACGCTAAGATCTGATCAGATAGAGGAGGCTTTAGCTGGAAGCGGCGGCTGCTGGAAACGCAGCCAAGCCTCAACTGCTGCTGCTGCTGCTGATTACTGCTCTCCCATAAACACAACAACAAGCCCCAGCATGAGGGGTTTCAGCAGCGTTTGCCACTCCGCAGGCCTGGAGAAAAGCAGCACTTTGAAAAAAAAAAAAAAAGAAAAAAAAAAAAAGAAGTAAAGCCAGAACTCCTTTTGTTTTCTTTGCTTTGAATAAACTTGTTCAAGAGGGGACCTTTGTAGGATCGTTGTGATTTCACTTCCACTGCCACTTTCAGGCAGATGACTCAGTACTGTGGCCCGTTTGGGGAGCCGTTTTAAAACCCGGAGCCCTCACACAGGAGTACATCCTATGTGCGGGTGGCCCCAGTGGGACTCCAACCTCTAAAGCCATTCAGCTAGGCAGCACTACTCAACCACTGATAGACTGGGCTATTAAAACCACATCTGCTTTACATATTAGAACTGACACCAAAGAACAAAGCGCAAAGTCAAGCTTTCATCATGGAGACTGGCTCCATCTGATATGCAATTAGAGGACCACACAGAGTGATGTGGTTTAGGGCTGCTGGGCGCAACAAGCACTAAGAGCTGCTAGTTTAAAAAAAAAAAAAAAAAAAGCAACAACAAAAAAAAACATGTATGTTGGGAAAGCCAGTCAGTTTGAATTGATGTTTGTTGTCTGGTGATTGTGTTTGTGATTTTTTTTCAGACCTAAATTAAGCAGTTAGTATCTGTCATTATACGCAGAGGAGCTCCTGATGCAGCAGACGTGTTTGTTGAGGGATGGAGGGATGCCCATCAGACAGGGAGAAGGAAATCCCTCCTTGGACTAAAACCAGGAATGTGGAGCTCTTATTTTTGTTTCCCACTTTGGTATTGCAATGGGGTCCTTGATTTTCAATCTGCCCTTCTTTCTATTTGTGGATTCTGCCAAAAAAAACCCAAAAAACATTCATGTGAAAAAGTACAATCAGAGTCTTCACATGGTCTGATATTTCAGGATTAGTCAATCTCTCTGGGTATTAGTTGAGGATCACTGAACTGTTAGTGGAGCGTTTTCCGTACAGATGAATGTGTTTTTCCGAGATTCAAACGTATAGGTTAGGATTTCCAAGTTGGATAAAAATCAACTCAAAATTGATTGAAAATACATCTCCTCAACACTGCCATGACATCTGTAGACATAGACATGCATTTGCTCTGCTGTTAGTTTGTATTTTATTAATTCAAGAACACACAGACAGTGTATTGTACGAGTAAATGCTCTGCAACCTCTTCATATTACAAACGCAAACTTCAATGCATTTTAAGGGGTTTTTGTAATAGAATAAGTAGAACATAAACTGTTTCATGTTTTACTGCAGTCACAGCAGCAAGCCTTTGGTCTCTACCAGCTTTGTGCATCTAAGATTAAAACTTTTACCAATTCCTATTTCCAATTTTCAGTCGGATTGCATATAGCATGTGCCTGTGGATCGAATTTTTATGTCTTGGTACAGATTCTCTAGTTTAATTCTGGACTTTGACTGGATCATTCTGACACTTGAATATGTGTTGATACAAACCACGTTGGTGTTCTGCAGGAAGGCAGACCTCACCCAAACTCTCAAATCTTTTGCAGCATCCAAAAGGTTTTCTTCTAAAATGTTCCTGATCGACTCCACAGCCAATATATTGCCTAACCTGAGTTGTTGGTCACTGCAGCTCTTCCAGAGTTACCATGGGCCTCTTGGCTGCTTCTCCGGTTTATTCTCTTTTTGCGAAGCCCCTTAGTTTAGGTTTGAAGCTGTGCCATTTTTTCCAGCTTTAGAAGATGGATTGAACAAACTTCAGCATGATGTCCGAAGCTTGAGATGTTGTTTTATAACTCAGCTCTCCTTTAGACTTCTCCATAACTTCATCCCTGATCTGTCTGCTGCGTTTCTTGGTCTTTATGCTGCTGTTTGCTCACTAATTATATACATTTTTACTGAGATGTAATCATAAACAGGTGGATTTCACTCACTAATTAATAGACTTCTGAAGCCTTGGTTCTTCTGGAGTTTATTTTGGGGTATAAGAGTAAAAGGAGATGTATACAAACGGTTCTGATTTTATTCTTCTACTTCACAATCATGCATTTACGCATGATTGTGAAGTAGCCACCACCATATATACATGGTGGTGGCTGGGCTATACTGTGAGGGTGTGCTTGTTCAACTGAATACACATGCTAGCACCACTTTTCTATATTTTATTTCTTAAAGAATTAAAAAAATATTTAATTTTCCTTCCTCTCCTCTACAATAAAGTCTCAACAAAGTACACTGATGACTGTAGTTGTAGCATGACACATCTATTACAACTTATGCCTCAAAATAACTTGGTCAGAGAATTTGAAAACTAACTTCTCCCTATTTTACGAAAACCCTCTGATTAGTGAGCCTCAGGTATTTATGATGAATGATTGTCAGTAATGTTGGTTTATTCATTAACCACAGTAGGAGGTTATCTACACCAAATATTTGTTCGATAATTAAAAAGAGAGTCTAAAACAGCTTAAACTGTTATTTCTATGACTGACACATCTAATAGTCATCAACAGAAAGCAGATCAAACACCACACAAAGGTGTCTGCTCAGGAAATGCGTTTCCTCTAACAAATGATTCACATCTGGGAGTGTGGATTAAAGAGCTGAAGGGGTGCTTCCCTTTTCATCTGCCCCCTCCGAATCTCCCGAGGGCGGGTTTTATTTCTAGGAGGACAGAAGACCCCTAAAAGTGGCTTCAACAATCACAGCGAGAAGCAACAGTCAATAAAAGTAGCTCCTGCACAGCTCACAATGGGTTAGTGGTTGGAAACCCTTACCAGTTATCCACATTGGGGGGAAAAAAAAATCCCAGAAAAGACTTACAACGGTTTCTTTTTTAGCTCCTCTCCTTTGCTTTCCTCTCTTTTGGGAAACCGCACTGCACTTATCATGGAATTACCAAAAGACACACTTAAAATTACCGTAACAACTACAACAATAGCAAGTGTGTGTGCATGTTTATGGGCCTTTGTGGTGAACCTGTACTGCTGAGCGAGAGATCAGGCCTCACTCCCACAATGACAGCTCACATATATAAACATCATATACTGGAACAAACAAATGATCTGTGGCTTCTGGCTGCAGGATGTAAATAAATAATGCAGCTTTGGGTGTGGCCTCCGTGAGGCGTCGCTTTCCGGCTCAGAGGAGGGCTCTGCCCTGAAACGCCGGCGCTTTGAAGTCGACTCAGAGCTGGGATGAGGTTTAAAAATCACCTGAGGTGTTGCTGAAGGACGACTTTAGCTTAGTTTATCAGGAGGCATGATTTCAAAGCGGCGAGAGAAGAGCAAAAGCATTTTTTACCATGTGTACATAATGATTTTATATTTTTTGTTTCAGACTATAAAAAAGTGCACTGTGAAACATTTTCTGACGTTTAATCTGAATTAATCTGTGAAAATTTCACTAAACATACTAATACATAAAGTGGAGAATGTTAAAGAACTGCTGTTGCCTATTTTTTTTTTAATGTGAACTAAAACTTTTTCAAAACACATTTGAAGCTTGAAAACAAAAGCAAAAGACGTTTTCTACACCAGAGAAATTACAAATGATACTTTAAATACTTTAAAATACTTTTAAAAGTGACCTGTGAGTTGTACAACAGAGCAACAGGGAAAGGCCAAGATTTTTTGTTTAATTACAAAATGCTGCCATGACATCAACAGAATAAATGTTACCAGAAGTATGTCTTCAAACTACAAGAAAAAAGCTGTTTAATGAGAAAAAAAACAAACTTGAATAATATATTTGTTGTTATCTCTTGTGTTGGTGTTGGAGTTCTCATAAAACTACTGCTTCATTTTCCAAATATTACGACTGTTCTGGTAACATTAAGATTTTATTCTCACAGTATTTAAACTACTATCATACGATTTTATTTATTGCTACAACTGTATTCTTGTAAAATCATGACTAAAAAAAAACAAACTTTTCCTGACCTTTTCATTTTGTCATAGAGTTGAATTCAAAGTCCAAATACATATTAGCTAGCTGTGAACAACGCTCATCATACAAGATGGCAGGCATTGTGAGTGATGACATCACTCTGAACTACGGAAACCCAAGGAGTGCACTGGTGTAAAAAAAAAAATAAAATCCAGATTTCCCAAAAAGCACATCTTCAAAAAACCAAAAAAAAAAATAAAAAATTGGTTAACCGATAAAATCTATTTATCAGTCAGTCCTAGCTCAATCCGCCAAACATTTAATTTAGTAGCTAAAGTCGTTCGTGGCAGAGAGATTACAAAACATCGCAACGTTTGTACAAAGAACATCAATCAGGAGAAGGGTATATCAGAGTTAAACAGCATTTTATAGAAAAGACAGTCATGTAGGGGTATAATGTGTCTGAACAGAGACAAAAACCTTTTCTTCCAGTGAAAATACCCAAGCCACAGTTTCAAAAGGCATGTTTGGTAAATGAATAAAATGCTGGTAGTTCAGTTCAAGTTCAGTTTTGACCCAAAACTATCAGCTGAAAACGATTTCCTTTAAAGCACAAACAAACAAAAAGCAACAAACTTTTGAACTGACCCAGCCATAGTCCAGAGCTCAGAGAGAGGATATCTGTGGGTCACACGAAGAGGGCTGCGGACAACAGATGTTCTCATTATCTTACAGATTTGGAGAGAATTTCAAAGGCAGCAAAGGTTGGAGTCGGTCAGTTTTCAGCTTTGTTGTGTAAATTTCATGGGGACCCATGTTTTGTTCTTCTGTGACTTCAGGGTCAGAAGCGAACACAGGACCAGAGGAAGTAACTTGGAGAACATTTGCAAGGCAGACTAGGGATGCTAACCGACTCCGAACTATGAAGATTGAATGTTGACCCAAAATCAAAAAAGTACATCAGGAGAATTTTAGCATTGGAGTGTGTGCAAAAATTCAACCAGGTTATTGCAGCTTTACAGATCTAAGTCACATAAAACCAATTTAAGGAAGATTCTTTTCTAAATGACTTATGATGGTCTCTCTCCCCCCGCCCCCAATACAAAAGTCTAGATTTCTAACAGGGATGTGAAGACTTATAAAAGCGACAATAAACCAGGGATCTAACACTAAGATTAAAAAGTGTTTCAGCCTCCTGGTTTGCTTTTGAAGTACCATCTCTGGCAGAAAAAGTTAATTAGCTCAAATGTCAAATAAAAAGTCATAGGTCATAGCTATGCTATGTATTGAAATTTCAGCATAAAATATTTGAGAAGCTTAAGCAAACTGAAGGATGCTCATTAAAGTCAAGAAATGGAAATACAGGCTGAGAGGGAAAAAAATATGAGTCCGGGAGAACAACAATAGCTGCAGGTTTATTATTGGATTTAAATTATTCCATTCTGGCTTTGAAGATATGTTGGTCTCTTGCAAAAAAATAAAACAATAAATAAAATGTAGAAAAACACATTGAGTGGTTTGATTTCCCAAAATGAATCCTCAGAGTTAATCTGTATAAGAAAACAATGTGTCATGTCCCAGTAAAAAGAAAGATCAACTGGGATTAAGAGCGCTAAACCCCATTTAGCTTCAGGATCATCTTTCAGTACCACACCAAAATAATCCCACAAACACGTGTGCAACAAATGAAGAGTGTAAACTGGGTGATGAAAGAATCTGAATTACCCATCGTCAGCAGAGGTGACCTCATACAATCGGGTACAAAGCCAAGAACTGCTGCAGTTCGTTGCAATCCTGAATTCCTCAAACAACCCTGCACAACAAGTCGGGCGTCTGCAGCAGGCTGGCTTCAGCAGCTTAGAGACGCCTTAAAGTGAAGTGAAAAGGCCAAAGGAAACCAGCATAATAATAAGCTACAACATGTGGCCCAAAGCTCTTCGCTTTTTCTTTCAAATAGGGAAAAGTTTCTTAAATATAATCGGAATTAGCAACATCCTTCCAAAGTGAAGGATTTTATTTTATACTGCTTGAGAACAAAGTTTACTAGCATTAATCTAGTTTTTTTATTATCTGTTAATTTTTTGTGCAACTTCACACAAAAAACAAGCAGGAATATAAAACTCATGCTAGTTATATACTCTGCTGATTTTGGATTTAATAAACTTAGATGTTTAAACCCAACAAGACTGATTTATCTAATCTTTCTGTATTGCATTACATCTTCAGTCTTCAGTAGCTCTGATAATTTTTGAGGTTTTGTTTTTTTCTTTTGTGTTTTGCTTTTTAAGCCTCTCTACTGTCCTCAATGCTGCTTGAAGCCATCCAAAGTGAGTGAAAATCATAAAACAAAAGACTCCAAACCCACTAATGGCTTCTGTTTAATAAAAATGT
Source organism: Poecilia mexicana (assembly GCF_051168715.1). Classification (NCBI taxonomy): domain Eukaryota; kingdom Metazoa; phylum Chordata; class Actinopteri; order Cyprinodontiformes; family Poeciliidae; genus Poecilia; species Poecilia mexicana. The sequence goes on from NW_028263374.1 coordinate 20,038,841, forward strand.
CTCAGGGCAGATCGTACAAGTCCACACAAAACACAGAGCTTGGGTTAATATTGCTTCACAGTAAAAAAAAAGCTCATTTGAGAAAGCAGTTCCAGATGCTTCGGCCCATTGGTTGTGTTGCTGTAGGTGTGTCTGTTTCTACATGCTGATGTGGTTCAGTAAACTGAGAACAGATCTCAGGATCGTTGATGGCTACGATCTGGATGTCACACACACAGCAGCTACCACCAACATGAACAGAGATGTGCTAATATGGACGAAGCTTTGATTTTTTTATTTATTTTTTGTTATATAAGCACAATTTACTAAAACAGAAAGACTTTGTCCAAATTTTAAAGCAATTCGTTGGTTGATCATGTGGCCCTCTTACAAATTTCATCCCCTTTTACTTTTGTGTCACATTTAAATGTATTAGATAATGCAAATTGTGATATTAGACAAAGATAATCCAAGTAAATAAAGCATGCAGTTTGGAAACTATGATTAGATTTATTAAAATAAAACAGCTATCCCAACCCACCTGGCCCCATGTGAGAAAGAAATCTAATGATTGTGCCAAACCCTGGGAGCAACAACTGACATCAAGTGTTTGTAAAAACTAAAATTGAACCTTTTACCTCCATGAGGGAGTTTTGATCCACTCCATTTCACAGAATTGTTGTAATGTAGCAACAGGGAGGGGTTGTTTAAACATGAAGGCGCTGTATAAGGCCATACCACATCGTCACAATCTCATTTAAACCCAAACTTTGACTATCTACCCAACAATATTCATTTTGACTTTTCTAAAACGGGACCGTGGAGGTTTGGATGGGTCTTCTATTCAATGAATGAAATCGCTATGTCTGATAATATTTGTCTGTTGATTTAATCAAGCACAGAACAATGAATCCTGACATGTCCAAACAATCTGACACAATGCCTCACGGTCTGGATCGTTTCAAGCTATGCATAATGTAGGAGGCACATGTAATCACTATATGTTAAAACTGAAAATTTAAACTACTATGTGCCTCCCGTTGACTCTAAATTTAAAATAATAATTCGCCCGGTTCCATTTCCTGCAACAATCCTTTTGCAATCCTTTTGTTCCCTCATTGTTCCAGGCCCACAGCTCTCGTGGGGGAACATGGTGTGTCATTTAGTGAGTACACGTCCTATTCACCGAAGCCTGGGACAGGAAGAGGGAAACAAGAAGGGTGGAGACAGGAAAAGGAGGAGAAGATACAACTTAACCTCCACATCTCTCCGACACTGGGTCAAATTAAACAAAACCCTGAACCGCATAATAGCCTCCCACCATACAGCAGTAAACCATCAAACACCGACTTAATAATATACTTAAAAGATAAGCTGTATATTGGATTTTTCTATCAGGATCTAAACCTATATCGCAGAAAGAATTTAGGGAAAACTATTTGATAAATCTTTCAAGTTTTACTGCAGCAAAAAGATGTTCTCTGTCAGGGGTAAGGGAAGTTAGGCTTCTCTTTTATTGTTACTAAAGCAGAGAAATAAGCAAAGTCAAATAATTCTGGTAATTCCAGCTCACCTAAAACAAGAAGGGACAGACGGCAAGAGGCTGGGAGCAAAATGACAACATTTCCATCATGCAACTGCGACAATGAAAACTGATTTCGGCACATCGATGTGACCTTGTAGAGCACTTAAGGCTACTGCTGGTGGTGTAAAATCTGAGCATTATTTAAAATACACAGCCTAAGTATCTTTTCTGACCCTTTCCATCAATTTATGACCACAGTGTTCTTATCGTCTGATTGCTATTTGAAGCAGGACGGTGATTCTCAAATAACATCAAACTGGTTTCCTAAACATGATAATGGGTTCGCTGCACTCCAATGACCTCCAGTCATCAGATCTCAATCCAATAGCACATTTGGGATGTGGTGGAACAGGAGACGCATCGTGGTTGTAAAGCTGACAAATCATCATGTCTGCAAGGAACAAGAGGTCTGAGGAATGTTGCTGACACTCTTTTAAATCGGCACATCAAATAGCAGCTCTGGAGGTTCAACCTGACACTAGCAAGACATACCTAACAAAGTAGCCAAGAAGAGGAAAGTAGCCAGGAGGATCAAATCCAATCAGAGCTCATTTTTGCATTTTTAAAACTAAAACAACGTTATAGGCCTGATTTTCTAAAGGCTTGTCCATAGAAAGATAGGTACAAAGCTGATCTACAAGCAACACACAAACAGGTCTGTGCAGCAAAATCACCAAAATTGCAGGCACAATAAATTTAGCGTGCTGGCCTTCATGAATACGTGAAACCTATGTTGATCATCCGAAAGCGCAAAATACTAGGAGGAGGATGTGCAAATGTATAGACTTTCTAAACCTGGGCCAGATTGCAAGAGGCTGTTTTTGCATCTACATTTGACACTTCTGAAAAGTAGGTGGAAGTTCTCACGCAAACATGCGTGCGGTCGCTGTGGCGAGCAAGAGGCATGGATACAATGACAGCAGTCAACGGTCAAATGTTTGGAATATTTAAAGTATACAAAGTAAGAATAAGAAGAGAGATTAGAAATATCCTTAATGCTGATTTTGAGCTGCAGGATTACAGAATAAATCCAGTGCACTATCACTTCATCAAAACGTTGTAATGTTTTGAGGATCTGCAGGAGAGTGGCCACTTTGTCCAGAAAAGGTGACGCAATTTCCAACAAATTGTGCAGGCTGGAGATTGCACAATGACAGAACACAACAGAAGTGTTGTGTTTTAACTTAACTTTTCTTTTCATAGGTCTCCAACACTCTCCATGAAACAGCGCTACATGCAAAATCCTCAAATAGAGTCGTCTGCACCGCAGTTGCTCCTGTAATCACTTGTGCAATCAATCTTTGTAAATCCCGTAAAACACGTTCACATACATTGTTTTTTTTTTTGTTTGTTTGTTTTGTTTTGTTTTATGCAATTTACCGCTCCTTAGTTGGAATCTTTGTAGGTCATATCTTATATGCATTTGACAAAGACAAGAAAACATTACCAGAACTTTTGCTAAACAGGTAGAGCTTCTTCATTGGAAAAATGGTTTCCAACAGGTTTTGGCTACAAAACTACTGTTCACGGCAGAAAATAAAAACAAAGAGGGCTAAAACAAGTTATCAGATGTGAAACCCATGACAGTGTAGAATCAGATAAGTCATGTTTTTTTTTTTTTATTCCACGCTTTACTTTCCTATCAAGGCCTGCTACCCTCATGACCCAGCATGGAACCAGACAAGAGAGTAGAACCAGGCCATCGATAGGCTCACCTTTCTCTGCACTACTTCAAACAAGAGCCAGTGCTCCAGGCGCTTTTCCATCCTTCACTCACTTTCTTTTCCCTGCCCAAAGGCTCCGTGCAAGTCCTGTCACATATATGCAGCAGCACTCCCCAAACCTCCAGCGTGGGCTTTGAAGTGCAAAGTCACTGGATTTCCCCTTCATTTGCACTGCTGCCCAAACCTGTATGATTGGTCACATGAAATTCACACTTTTTTCGTTTGCTTCTGAAGTTGACAGCATCAGGAAATTAACTCCCTTTGTAAAATGTGCATGTCTACACTTGCAGCTAATGATATATAAACGATCTAAGGGAATGTTTTGATGAATTGGGAGACCAGAGAGACAGGTAAATGTTTGTGATAAATGACAGAAGAGGGAAGCATCTTGAAAAGGGGAAAAGGTTTGAGAGAAAAGTCAGAGAGAGTCTTGCTGGGAGTGAAAGTGGCCTGACACTGGTTGAGAAAGGACAAGCCTGGGTTCAGAGGAGCTCTGGTGGGAACAGCATCAGCGCTCAGGTCCCAGCTGAGGTCGTGTCCCCTGGCTGTGTTTTCATAAACTCCTGAGTCTTAGGGTAATCAAACAAAGTGCCAGCATTCTCAGTATTCGGCCCAGAAGGCAAACTTTGGAAACAAACCACATAATAGAAAAATGACAACCTGGAGGGGATGCAGAACCTCATCTGGCTTCTTTTTCTCACCCATCTCTGACTAACGGGTCAGTTTCTCGGATTTTGTTTTTGTTACTTTAAGTTGGTCAGGCTCCATTAGCCCCATCATCTCCCTTATCCCCTCCTTCTCGTTCTCTCCGAGTTGTAAAGGCCAGCTACAACAACAAATTGAGTCCCTCTCGCCTGGGTGTGGCGGCCTGTGGAGATGCAGCTGGGTCCTGTTGTTTCTCCGGAGACAGTTCGTCTTCCTATTCAGGACAACTTTTTCTCTGCCTTCTAATCTTTTTCCCTAAATATTTGACCAGTTTTGTCTCAAACTTCCAAGCATTTCTTAGCCTTCAGGGAACAATGTTTATCTTCCCTTTCTCTGAACTGTTGAACTACAATTTTCTCACTTCAGCGTGCGAGTGTAAGTGCCATACATTTGACAAGACTTGAATATGTTAGATCTGCTGTTTTTCCTCTCCTATTTCGCGTCATCCAGCAGTCCACACCTCCCATTTCCCTTCCCCCTCACCACTCTAAGACCTTTCCTGGTTCCCTCTGACACATATCCTGTATAGAGTAACTCTTATCAACACTTTTGTGAGTCATTCAAGCATTTCACTTGGCTAGAAAAGCCTCAGGTGAAAAAAAAAAGAAGAACAACAACTTAGAGCTATGTTTTAAAGAGAACCTTTAGGCATAAGCTCCAAAGAGCTTTTGTTTCTTTAAATAGGGTCCAGATCATTTAATCCTCCTGTTACATTCTTACATGTCGTCATTTTTACAAGCACCCATCACAAAAATGTACTTCACTGCTGCATACTATTGTATGTTTCTCTATAAAAAAATAAATTAGAGAAAAAACATCAATCAAAATGTTCAAAGTTTGGGTAGAATTTACCTTAATAGCTCATTATTAACTGAACATTTTCTGTAACACCATACTTCCATGTGTTGTGATTCTCACCTACATTTGAACCAACTGACTGATGAAATATGAGAGATTTAAATCACTGAACATGCCACAATAACTCTAAGAGGCCTACTGCTGGCAGATGTTATGTATTAGTCATAAAACCATTCCTTGTAGCTAAAAATAGGCCGAAGCATACAAAATTACTGTAAACAGTCAAAGCAGATACAATCTGATGCATGTTCAGCACAAAACGTTCTGTGGCAACATTGATTTGCGTCATCCCCAAAAACATTGGGCAGAAAACAATCAAAAGTACAAACGTATGAAATGGTGCAACAACCACCAAGGCAGGAGAGATATCTGTGGTCTTATGAAGCTGGTACCATACTAACACGAACGCGGTTTTATGAACCACTGGTTAATAAATCAAGTGCATCAAGGAGGAAGAGTAGACAAACATCAATCTAAAAGTCGCATTACTTCTGCATTACGATACTGAAGTAAAATTAATTAGTAGTGATCCAAAAAAGTTACCATATTTTTGGACTATAAGTCACATTATTTTTTTTTCCGTTTGGCTGATCCTATGACTTATGTTTTTTTTTCCTCTTCATGACACATTTTTGACTAATCAGTTAAATGTTAATTAATACTGATGTACATGAACCATCTGAAGCCGCAACAAAAGCTAACCGTTGGCAAAATGACAAAAACTGGAAGAACGAGGCCAAATAAAAACATGCTTTCAGGAAAGGTTTGCATTTACGTTTCCACGCCCTGGTAGTGGCCAAGGTGATGAATATAAATGACTTTGCAGGTGGGTCTTCTTGGTGTTACCACTTCATGCAATTACCTCTACATGAAAATCTGCAGAGTCAGAAACTGCCAGCAGTTTCCGTGAGTTCTTTGAAAAGCAGATAACCAAACATTGCATGTGACTGGATCATAACAACATGAGCGAGGTCCCTTCACGTTTGACAATTTCTAAATAAACACAACAGTCCAGTGTAGTTTCTTTTATTTCTCTCTTAGTAGTGCATTTCTTGACTGATACAACTTTTAGTCCCGAAAAAAACGTTACTTTAGTACAAAGTAACAAATTGTAACATCTGCTTAAATTTATGACAATCATCTAATTAGACAAACTAAAATAATCAGTTATATGCATATTTCAGTTAGAACAGTGCAAAGTACTTCCAGGGCAATATATTGTTGAGTCTACCTTTAAACAGCACAGTAGGCTCTGAAAACACAACAATGAATCTTGAACAATGAAGCTTGAACAATGAAGCTTGCATTCAAACAAGAAATGTTAGTTTAATGTAAACTGTTAGTTTGTCATCTGTCTGGTTTTCATTTTTCATTCATTGAAGTAATTACAGTTGGGAGACGTTCCAAACAATTTTACTCAACCAGGAGTAGAGTTACTTCAAAATAACGTCACTCAACTGCATGTAGAAAGCACAGTGCTGTAAAACGTCTTCAAGTACTATATATTTTTATTTAATTTACTCAAGTACATGCAGCTACTTAGGAACCACTTGCTTATTGCGACAGGCAATATAAAATATCGCCAAGTCAAGTCTGATGTCTTTTTTCGTGTATCTAAGCAACAACAAAGCACTTCTGCAAAAAATTCAACAAATTCTTTATTTTGTTTCCTTTTGTGAGTGATCACTGTGCGCTTCTGTTCACAGCCACTACAAACTCCAGCTAATGAAGTGTTAGGAGCAGCAACTAACCAAATGGCAATAACAGATCAACTTCAGAGGCAGAGTGCGTCTCTGTGAAGCCAGTTCAGACCTGCCCTTCCTTTAATTATAACTATGAGACTAAGCCAACAGACATGTGGTCAGAGCAACTATTAAACACCAGTGGGGCCCCCAGGGGCACAAACACACACAAAGAAAAACACACTCACACATACATTTGCACTTGCATTCAAAGATAGCTTTGCACGTTTTAACATGAGTGACAAAAGGAATAAAGGAGATCAAATTCAGTTTTTTTTAGTACTTGTATTTTTTTTTTTCTAAAAAATAATCTGCCATCTAAAACAGAAGGTTTAAAAGAAGCTGCAAATCACAAACATACACATGGAGGTTACAGAACAGAAAGCAAATTGCTCTGTACACCAGTAGAGGAAGCAATCTTTTAATCTGATAATAAACAAACCAGGCATTCAAAGCCTGTTTACAGATTTATCAGAGAAGCCTGCGCTAGTAATTAATGTTCAGAGGGAAAAAAAAAAAAAAATCATCCAGTCACAAGCCATTGCACCACATGTAGACCATACTGGTAACCACAAGGCTGAATGGGCTTCAAACATATGTTCCTGAGCAGTGATCCAAGCGAGGCGTGGGCTGATAGTACACACAGAACTCACAGTTCACTTCATATCTATGCTTTAAAGTCACATTTTCATGCATTTTAAAAAAAATCATTTATAAAGTACTTGTGGATATTGTACATATCATAATATTTTTAAAATTAAATTTAAAAATACTGGTACTTTGTCCCCAACTGTTCTCCATTTGTGCATTGTCTGCGGCTATTGTTGCCATAAACTTTACGTTGTCTCTGTTTAATGTCTTCACAGAAATTACATCTTACCCAGGGTTTCGGTTTAGCCGTGTCTTTTTCCTGGAAGTCACCATTAGCCAAGGAGCTGCTGCCAGTAAATATGTATTATTGTTTTTAACCCTATATTCTGTGTAAAGCCGTTGAAGATAACACAGCTGGCACATTTTCATCCTACAGTCTGTACAACTGGCTCAGAGATTATTTGTTTAACTTTGTTTCTCTCGTTGCAATGTATAAAACTACTGGACACAAGATTTCTTTATTATTTTTCTGTTCATCACTTTGACTTTTTATGTCTATCCTTTTCACTTCTTTTATGCAACTCATAGCCACATCTGAGATCTGAACTGCGGAGTTTATTAATACCTAGAAATATTGATATAAATAACAAGCATAAAAATCATCAAAGGCTTGATGATATCAATAACCAACATGTGCTGGACAGAGCAGAGTCTAGTGAGCGATAAGAAAAGCCCTCTGCTAATGCTTAGATATACATGCGAGTGCGTCTGTGTGGATGAAAAAGAGAGAGAGTGTGTGTTTTCCTTTTAAGCCAGTGCCCATAGGCAGCTTACTCCTGACCAGCAAGGCAAGCCATAATCACCCTATACTGGATTCAGACATGTACATGCAGGCCCAAACACACACACACACACACACACACACACACACACAAGGCCAGCTAGCTCTTATCTCAGTCTTCGATGCAGCTGGACGGTTTTGCAGAGCTTGCCAAACCGGGAACAAACAGTCCTGCACTCAGGATTCAGGAAAATAGTTTTTTAAGGCAATAAAGTAAGTCAGACAGCTTTACAGAAATATAATTACAGATTTATGAAGGTAAGCAGAATTTTAATCCTAGAAGCTGTCTTTCGGTGTCACGTTTTCAGGCGTCTGTCTCAATTTCTTCAACACATTTTATCACACATCTGCTCAGATAGCAGTCTTTAATACACGGAGAAATGGTAGCCTGCAGAGGACTATCAAACAATAGTATTTCTGCACACAATGTGCATGACACACACTGATAACATTTACTTCCTGAGGTTTCACTGGAGTGATTTATAAGCTCCGCAGCCATAAACAGAGGGGTTCCAGGTGGAAACGTTCAACTCTATGGAACAGTCTGGTGAATGTAATTGGTTTAAGACTGTTGTATTTGCCTCAAAAATGACATGGTTTAGGTTAATAAAATGTTTGTTGTGATGAAGCATTCATAGTAAGGATTATGCTTAGTTTTATGATTAACTGAACATCACCTGCATGTGTGTGTTTGGGGGTAAGTGTTGCTCTGTGATGCAGGACTTCAGGTGGGGACTACAGCTCCAGGCAGAGTCTTGGAGTTGTCAAGGCACTCCGAATGGTTGCCACGGGATATTCAAGGAAACGTCAATGAAAGAATCAAAGCAACACTCCAGGCATTTTTATTTTTTTTAATGGATAACATTATAAATTGATTTAAAGCTAAAACAAAACAAGTTGATATAGCATCATACTTGTTTCCCTTGAACAACTGTGCAGAAAATAATATCCTCCAAATTACATCAGTGCAAAAGCAGTAGCACATATTAAAAGTCATATTCAAGGGGAGTAGCTTTTTTTGGTAACACTTTATTTGAAGGGGTGTGCATAAGACTGACATAACACTGTCAAAAACATGACATAACATCTGTCATAAACATGAACGAGTCTTTATGAATGTCTATGACTGTTCTCATGAAGTGCATTAAAAGTCCATTAAAAGTGCCAACTTTGCATGACTTTGTAAATAATGACAATCTAATGCAACGTTGGAAGTATAAGTCAAATCTAAAGGAGTCATGCCATCACAGGTTCAGAAATAGTCGTTAACAGCAAACCGACAGGAAGAAGAGTTGAGCTAAACAGGGATGACTCGACTACTACTCAGTCTGTCGCAACCTAATCGTCTGTCAGTCTGAGCATGCTGCCAGCTGCCAGGCTGGAAGGAGGCATCACTCTGGACTGACTGACGCCGGTGACGAGGAGCCATGTATAGGAACAGGAGCGCTGCAAGTTTTCCCATGTAGTGAGGGAAAAAAGGTCCCGTTTATGACCTGCGAAAATAACTCTTCCATGATTGATGATTGGTAATTCTGGATGAAGTCCTTTGGGCTCAAGATATAGGACAGCTGTCCTGGGACCCATACGTCACCTCTTTTCCTCACCTACAGTAGACCTCTTATCCATCTTCAGCCCCATGTGCAAAGGTATTATTAGCACTAAGTATACAAATAGAGCACTTAATGCAGTTTAGTTCTTATCTTCAGTAATTTTCTACACTGCCCTCATCTTTATCATCTCTGTATCACCAGCAAAGCCATTACAACACATTAACAGAGCAAGAAGTCACCAGATTACATTTATTACAAAACAGGAGAGATGAATCACAGGCATAAAAGCTGATGTTATTTTAACATGTACTGTCTGCGTCTTAGTTATATATAGATTCGACTGGAATTTTGTTGGAGGTAGCATCCTGTAATAAGGGAAACAGTGAGCAGCTATGTTAGCTCTAAGAGTCATATTACCTCAGCTACAGAGAGACAAAATGAGGAATGACCCGACTGCTCTCTTTGAACCTTTAATAAACAAACTTGGACAAGAATATCCACTCTTGCAGATGCAGTAATTTATGTGCATGTGTTGATGCAAAGGTCTAGGCTACCTAATAATTTGCTTGTGTGTTGTTTTGTTAAATAAAAAACATCTGAAAGTGAATTCAAGAGTTCTCCAACCCTTGATGAAGCAAAGTGAAGGTTTTAAACCAGAAAGAAAGTAGTGTGTGTGTGTGTGTGTGTGTGTATATATATATATATATATATATATATATAATTATCATCATTATTATTATTTTGTGTCTATGTACAAGGAGCTCTGAGGGGTCCTCCCTCTACTTTTGGCTCCCCTCAGATGAATAATCTCCTCCTCATATTTCTAATCTCTACTTCAAACCTATTCCACCCATAATGCAACATATTTACTATATGATTCAGTTTAAAAGCAAACAACAGAAAGCTGTGATAACCTGGTGCCAGGAATGTGCACACCAATAAACTAATACTTTGTTAAAGCACACTTAGTCATTTTGTATTCTCACCTGCCATCAATTACAGATAATCTAATTAACTGGAAATAATATTCACCTGTACTAGTAGCATTTTATGGACATTTGCTCATTTTCATCCTTGAGCTAAATTTATAAGCCTCTGTCACAAAACACTTCATGGTCTGATTAAGATGCCTTTCCTATTTCCATGTGTTTGTAAAAAGAGCAACACATCGCAGGGTGCAGAGCTCTGCCCACCTTCGTTACACCCCCGCCTCACCAAGCAAGGTAGTCACAGGCTATGCGGTTACTTTTCTTCATTGTAAACTGGGGCAGCTGAAGTTATAAACAGTTCCAAAAGCAAGTCGGTTCTGACTCAAAACCACCAGAATTCAGTTAGAAACCTGAAGACGGGGAAGGATTTGACTTTTCAGCCTCAGGGAAGGGTGCTGGGCACCACTTTAAAATGAATTATAGTGCATGTTTTGCTCAGAGGCAGAGTGGAGCTGCGCTGGTCTGAGATGAACAAAGCACAGAACACAGAGTACTGCTGAGCATGACACCCTGAAGCCATCAGTGTCCCGGTACGTTTGACACAAGATGAAACACATAACAAGAGCTGAATTAATCCGGGAGTAAAAGGCGATTTTAAAAAGCTGTCTGCCGTCTTTGCTCACAGTGAGTTTACTTTGGTATCATTCCGTAACAAGTGACAGTAGATAATGATGCTTCTATCAACAATGAACATATTTCAGTTCTCATCAACACATTTGAACGATTAATGCTCCCTGCTCAGCACCCTTCTCACCTGACTTTGGCTCTAGTCCCCATGTTGACCTCCAACCTTAAAAGTAGCCACACGGTGTGTGAACTTTTGAGATCTACAGCATGTTTGTCAACCCTCACTTTGACCTCAACCAAAAAGCCTCAAGCTAATAGCTAGTTGCAAATATATACATATTAAATATATACAATATTTATTTCGATACGCTCTCGAAATAAATATTGCAGATTCAGAACACAAGTAAAGAACAACACCATGCAAAGCAACGCTAAGTATTGAGGTTGAAAGTCAAGCGTCTGAATGTCTCAAAGTCACTCGATTTAGCTTGTGAAGAACTGGGGAGAAATAGACTATCTATAGTTTTAGTGTGTGTGTGTGAGTATGTGGGTTTGGGAGAGGAAGTGTGTAAAGAAAGAAAGGATCCAAGACGCTACATGTATGTACATAGCTGACATGCATCCTTACATATTTCTTTATAATTAGCTGTGCAATATATGTCGAGAAAGCATAGCTGAGATACTTGGACATAAATACACACATGCTATTCAATGACACTGACAGATCAGCACATGTATGTGAACTTATGTATTGATGGTAAAAAAAAAAAAAGATCAAATCCTGCAAGAGGACTGTAAAAATGTAGATAGGAGTGAATATGATTTATTTCATCACAATCTTCCTCTGTAACTCACAAATAGCTTTTTTGTAGTGAGATATGAACTATGATGCAGCTATATGTCATTATCAAATGACCTATATATTAATAATTGAATATTAACAGGTATTAACAGATGTGTTTTTTTATTTTATTTATTTTTTGATAAAACATCTTTAGACAAAAGATTAAATAAAAATAGCCCAACACGAAACCAAAGTTTATTTCCTGTTCATTAAACAAACAGCCATGGCAGCAATCAATGTCTTTTGAAATCATGAGGTCAGAAGCTCAAAAGAAACAACACCTTGTCTTTCTCAAAAAACCAGGAGCAGATGATCTAAAACCCACTCAAGAGCCTCAAAATGCATCCAAATGTTTAACCGATGAAGGTAGAGAAATCAGTAACCTAATGAAGAGGGTTTCTTCCCTGAGCCCATGACTAAACATGCACTTATAATGTTGCTTTTGTACGAGTGTGTTTTGAACAACTGCTAAAACACAGAATTTTATTCAGTTGCATTTCGCCAATTCACTGAACTGAACTGGATGTACGCAATTAAATATAAAATGGATCCGTTTCTCTTAAGTGCTTTGAGAAGGCTTTTGTTGTGAAGTCAACTAATAATGAATTAATACTAAAGCGTTTTCCCGCCTCTGGAGTGAAAATGTAAGTCAGAAAATTACATTGAAGTGCTTCGACACTTCAAAGTGGATGAGTGCATGCTGATGGCTCCCTGCATTGCACTGGGAGTGAATTTACTGATTATTTCACTGCACAGCTTAATATAGTGAAGAAGGATAGATGATGACAAAAAAAGAGTGGTGTGGTGTAAATGAGTTAGATTTTTGTTTGTTAAACCCTTTAATAGATCATTCAAAGTCTGACTGTGCTGAGATTAAAAAAAAAATCTCAGGATTTAAAATTGTCCACAGAATGCTGCTAATAAATAAAAAATGATTTCAGGCTGTCTGAGAAAAAAAAAAGCAATAGATTTGTAGCTTCCTGTAAGACTCATTATGATTGTTTGTGGAAATGAGGGGCAGTTATCAGGAACATGCAAGAACAGAAAAGAAATAAACAGGACTTTTTAAACACACACACACACAGAGCCACATAATAATTTCAAGGAACGTCAAAAGCAATAAACGGAAATCAAAATAAACTGTTCAAGGACAGCTGATTGCATTCAATTGGAAATGAAAAAATGTTTCTCCCCGTCTTGCCATCTTTGTCTCATTTGTCCCACAGGAGGGTGTGCGGCGCACTAATGAAAAAGCAGACTTAATATAATTTTCCTCCCAAAGTCCATCTGGTAATAATTGCAGCATGTAGCAACTGTAGCTGTGTTTGGATAAAGCTCCGAGAGACATGGGGCCCAGTGACGCTCGCCGAGTGAATGTGTGTGTGGGCGAGAGCAAAAGTGGGAATGAGAAGAAGAAAAAAAAAAATCATGTGACTAGTGAGAGGCTTCACTGTGACCATGCTCACAGTTGTGTGACTGCCAAGTGGCTGTGTGATGGGCCAGCATAACTAAATCATCTTTACTGTCAGTGCAGTTTTACGTAGAGAAGCAGAGAGCGGGTCAGGATGAGCGGGGGCGGTTAGCTGACCTCTGCTCCTACATGGGATTAATGTGACTCCAGTTATGATTAGTGGCATCTGATGGCTTACAGACTGCTTTGAAGAAGACCAAAACGCACACACAGGTGTCTATTTTTAGCTGATATTTACTGTCTATATGCAGACACTTAGCCAAAATGATTTTTTTCAGAAAGATTCAGAGGTTAAGTTTAGTTCAGGCTTATTCAATCTACTAATAAACAAATTATAACCTCTGAACATTTAACTTTTAAGCCACTCATATCAAGGTCCTCATATCAGAGCCTTATTCTCAATGGAGTACTTGACATGTCAGACTTCTCCTATACTGCTGTCAGGGGACAGATGATTTCACAACGGTTTCAACGTTATGAACAATAACATGTCAGTGTTATTTAAATCAAATTCAGATTACGTCTTTGTGTTTTTGTATTACTCAAGCCACACAACAATCCTGTTGATTCTGGTGAAACCCACAAGAGCAAATTAATTCTAGCAGAGGTAATAGAAATCTTCACTACAATTAAGGCATTGCTTATAAAAACAATCAGCATCTTTGTTTGTGTTTTTGGGTTATTGTTGGAGGGATAGTTAACCCTGATGCCAGAGAATTAGAAAGTAGCAATGCTGACTGAAAAGTCTCCCCTAAACATGTTAAGAAAATAAAAACATCAAAATGGACATTATTAGAAAAGTGGTTAATGATATACATTAACCACTAACAATGTGAAACAGAAATCTATAACGCACTTTATTTTAAACCTGTATATATAAAAGAAACCAACACTAAACTTAAGTACCGACACAAAATGGCTAACCCTAACCCTAAAACAGGGGAGTATTTCATCAGTGATCTCACAGTTAAACCTCCTTTCAAGATTTTTAAAGATAAAACCCTTTTTTATAGACCTACGGTATATGCTGCAGCAATACATTATAAACTACATCACTGGAATTAATAAATAGAAAGGTAATGTTTAGGGCGCAGTAATCTTTTGATTTAAAATATCCTACATTTGGTGGGATTCCATCTTGATCCCAACTACTCTGAACTTTTAGCAATCAAAAATAAACGTTACATTTTAATCTCCCCTGAGCTTTTTGTCGTTTGTGTTTCAACTTTGTTTTCAGCAATAAATCTGTAACTAATGACTTTTTAACAACAACTTTCCTTTATAAATAGTGTAAAGTAGGTCTAAAATTTGCGCTAAGAGTAACTGTGATGTGATTACATATATTAGCTTGAATAGGAGAACCTACTGTTCTGAGGTTGTGACATCTTATTTTTGTTAATTGTGGTTATACCGTAGGAAAAAAAAAATCTAATTTCAATCACAGAAAATAACAGGTGTTTAATAATTTAGGACAGATTTATCCCTAAAGAGCATTGCACACATAAAACACACCAACCAACAGCATACCTTCTTGTTTCAAACTTAAAACCTGTTGACAACACACCTTCCTGAGGAGTACTAGTCGTTTTTATTCGTCCCTCAGAACTCAGGCCTGTTAAAACGTTCTAATATAAAATGTTTAAAACACAAACATGTTGCTTTAGCTCCTCTCACTGACTCCCCATTGGTTTAAAGTAGAAGTCCACAATTTATTACAGCTAAAATTAATGGAAAATATGAGCTGTGGTTGAATTTAAACTAGGATGACTGAAATATATTACTGAGAATATTATTCTAAGTGCTTCATTTCCCCAAAAAGAGCCCCCCATGAAGGTTCAGAGTAACCTCAGAGCAAGTGCATCTTTCCAAGCAATTTTCCTGGTTATATTTATATCCAGGTAACATGTTTTTACCCTGATAGCTGCAGTGGAAAAGGAAGGGAGTATGAAAAGTCTATTACCAATTACATTTATTGGGTGAGGTCAGATTTCAAGATAATCAAAAAATCTTAATCTGAGAATTTAAAACAAAGAAGATAAAACAAATGTTTTCTACTTACATTGCACTAATGTGTTAAAAATCAATAATTCATAAGAGAGGCCTTTGTTTTATCAGCTGTTGTGTTTGTTTTTGATAAAATACCACAAGCTGCAAGGCTTTGGCACAGTAACATTCATTTCTTTTGTATAACTACAAGTATAAAGCTGTTCAAACCCAAACCACGAGAGAGCCATAATTTAATCTCAAGTCATCTTGCAGTGACCGTACATATCCACTACAATGTCAATTACAAACTGTAACCAATGCAAAAGTTAAAAATAGTCAGACAATTACCGTTGAAGTTTTACAACCCCAAAAACGAAAACAGAGAAAAAAGATGTCACAAGTCCCAAAAACAGAGCAAAGTGTGAGAAGTGACATAAAGTTGTTTCTCTGGATGGAGGGGGCTGACAACATGTACTCTGTTTGGTACATTTATAGTGAGATTAAAGGGCATATTTATACAAAATTACTTACTATGACGCAAATTCAAATTAATAATAATTTGTTTCTGTTTTAAGTCCAATTTTTACTTATTTGACCTCATCAAATTAAGTTAGTTCTGATCCAAAGTAAAGTCATAATTTCTAATTTTCATAGTTTTCCAGACTCAAATTTATTGATTTCTTCCCCAGTTTTTATGACATTATGTAAGTTTAAATGCAAAACAAATACCTTGTTGGGATTAATGATCTTTTTAACGACACAGTGCTGAGACTGGATTCCATTTGGCTGTGTTGAAAAAGTTTAATACACTGGTTTTGTTTGTACGTAGACAAACGTAGTCCATCTCTATAGCACTTAAGGGTTCTAACCCTATGGTACCTAATCCTAGTTTAAGAGCCACAGGTCCAGCTTAAAACCTTTAGAGATTTAAGAAGCTCAAAAAGATGACAAATGGACGTTTTCTTGACTCAACAATGAAGGACGTAATTTAAAATAATTTCCCCAATTACTGTGTCATGGGCTTCTGGCTCAATCAATCAATGGAGTCTATTAACCTTCCTTATAGTAAGCGGATATACTGTCCTGCAACTATCAGACAGAGAAGAAGAAAAGCAAATGTGGGTGCTGCGTGGCTCATAGAACAGGCGCACCACAAATGGAGCCTATAGTCCTCAATGTGGTTGTTCTTGGTTTGATTCCCTCTTTCCTGTCAAATTACTGTTCAATGAAGTTCATTAAAGGCTGTTAGTGCCAGAAAAATAATACAACATGCGAAGTTTGTCATATGCTAATTGAACATGCTAGGTACAATGTGGGCTATTTGAGATTTTTTTTTTTGGGCTATTTGAGATACCGTCTTCCTGATAAAGGGATGTTGACTGAATGTGTCACTATGGAAACAGTTATGTTGCCATGCAACAAAGGGAGTTGGGTGGAGGAGCTATCATGCGAGTCTATGCTAAGTTTTTCATAGAAATAAGTCTCACTCAGTTCAGGTGGTGCACTGGGATGAGCGAGTATCCCTCGCTTGCCACTCGAGTAACAAAACTCCTCTCACCATTCGAGTTACAACTGTCTCTGTGATTGCAGCGTCCCAGCTCTGGTTTAGCTAAAGACAAAACGCACATCAAACAGAAAATCAATTCTTGTAACAGACGTCTTATCTGAAGCAAAAACTATTCTCAAATTTCACATTTTTCCTGCAATTTAGAGTTTCTTTTGGTGTTGCATCAAGGGAGAACTTGGTGCTTATTAAGTATTTTTAAAGCACAACATGTTCTAGCAACTGGATTCAAATATGTAGCCAGGCGAAATGATTATGTTGTAAACCTGAATGCTTTTGAAATTCACTCTCTTTGGGGAAAAAACTCCCCCCCCCAAAAAAAACGACTGCTAAGAAAGAGATCATTTTTTTCTCTATAGTGCAATTTTGGTTACAGTTTCAAATAAAACTAGATAATGTGAGTTATAAACAATAATTCTCTACATTTGCAGTTTTTCATTTTATTCATTTTCCACTAAAATCGCAACAAAGGTCGTCAAAAATAGTTGTGACTAATTAATCAGATTTTTATGACATCCTTTTGATTAAGGCCTGGAATAAATGACTGAATATTTTTTAAAGCAGTTCAGAACCAATGCTCTAAATAATCTAATCTAACATAAAAAGCCATTTTTTTTTCTAGAATTCTTTTTCCAAAGATGGAAGAGAGAATGAAGTTGGTAAAGTCAATATTTTTCCATAATGAGTTCTTTCCTCACCTAAAAGAAAAAAAAAAAAAGAACAAGGTCCATTCTTTTTGTTACTTAGATTTTTACAGTGCAGTTTCAGGTCAGGTCACAGATATTAGATTTTTGTGGCTGAATACTCAGGTCTCATGAGGGCTAAGATGCAATTTGCTGCATGCAAATGTTTGAAATACATGCAACTACTTTGCCAGACTCATAGTAGATTTTCCACCCGGCCGTGCTCAGACCACAGTTTGAAATCCTAGCAGGACTGCTTACACAAAGGAGCCATTCACAGGGGTTTGTGCGTGACTTATGAGCATGCACACACGCACGCTCACGGACACACACAGAGACATACGCGCAGCTTTCAGTCAGTCTAAAATTTCACCAAACTTGAACTGCCCCAAAACCCCACGGTGACCGCGTAAAAAGTGGTTCTCATATTACAAACTCACCCAAAATAGACCTTAAGTACATAGTGGAGACATCTGATGACGTAAATTATAGTTTAGACCGGCACACACACACACGTTAGAGTGAGCAAAAACACACACAGACGCTCTTTCACCGTGCTAAATGCAGTTTGATGATACAGGAAAGAACAGAAAAATTAGTGGGGTATAATGTCCCACTTGAAAACAACCTACAGATATAGAACAATGGGTAATAAGTTTGACTTTCAATTATTGTTTCACAACAGGAAACTTGAAAATATAGGTCAAGGAAAAAACAGAAGCAAAAATCTTTGAAAAGGACAAGTTTTCATGTCAGTGAGGAATAAAAACTAGTGTCCTTTGCTGTGACTACGGAGAAAGAGTCACTAGAGAATGTTATCCAGTAGTTTGTAGAAAAAGTAATCAGTGTAGAGGAAACAGGCGCAAAGACCGCTGGCGCTAGTGGGCTGAGCAATCAAAACAATCCCTCTGTGTTCTGATTGAAGAGAAAGGGTTTGACGCCATACTCTTCAACACGCTTCGTCAAAGACAGAGAAGGGGGCGGGGAGAGAAGGAAGGAACAAGAGATATACAAAATGATAGGGAATGAAGTGGAGACGGACTGTAAATAATAAGTCCCTTATACTTAACTTCCCTCATATCATTCTTTTTCTGTTTTCTACCTCTTCTAATCACCCTCTTTTTAGTCGTCTTCTAATCTCAGCCTATTTTCTTGGTTCTTTCCCGCCTCATCCACCATTTATGTTTAATAAATCAGAGTCGCAGAGAAACTACATGGGAAATTCCCACACTGTGGCTGGATAAGACCCAGCCCCCACCACCCACGCTCGTTTTCCGCCTCTCCCTCGGCTCCGTCCGTCTGCTGTCAGAGGGGAGTCTTGAGGAAAACCACCCATATTCCACCACAGACTATGCTGGAAGTTTGCCGGAAATGTATCCCTCTTGTTGTTCCACAAGAATCAAAGTTGAGCTCAATGGCAGAAAAGTCAAACAGTAGGAGGTTAGAGGAAAAAGGTTCCTCAGCTTTTGAATAAAAAGGTCAATCTTCAGTAAAATATTAAGTCTGACAAATAATACAGAAAAAAATATATTCTTTGAGGTAGAGAAGCAATTGTAAGGTCAAAAACATTTGTTCCCATAGGTGCATCTATCCAAACAAGTCCTGTGAAATCATCTAAGTCAAAGCTACAACAGGAGAAACACAAAAAAAACCAAAGTATTTTTTATTGTCAGTGCTGATGTCTTGTTGGTTGTCAGTGGTGGTGGTTTGTTATTCAGACTCCAAGTATGTACAAAAGTAAAAAAGTAAGCATTTCTAATTTATGCATTTATCTTTTAATTGATATCCAAACAAAGAATCAATTGTCAAAAGATAAAATTTAGATGCTGATTTGCAGTTTTCTAGACAGGGAGAGCATTTGTTCCCCCTCCAATTCTAGACTGTATGCTGCCATCTACTTGTTTACATAACAGTAGCAAACATGTGCAAGACAGTGCAAGTGTTGGCACCTCACTAACCTGAATTTCTTGATCTTGTCGGTGTACAATTACAACCTCACTGAACTAAGACAAAGTGGTCTATAGAAGTCAACTAGAAGGATTTTTAATAAGACCAAAACAGAAGTTTAATGAGGAGGTTAGTGGTTTGTTGTTGAAGAAATACAATAAGATAAACTTTATAATGTCAAAGATATAAGGCAAGAATGTTGTGGTCTGTCTCTCCAACTACACATTCAAAGGAAGATGCCTATAAGTAGTGAAATATTTTTTCATACATACTGTACTTTTTTACAAAATCAAAGTGAGATGCCTCCTGAAGTTATTTTAAGAATTAAGAATTTGAAACTTTTCTGGGCGCCTTAATACAGATAATGTTGATAAAAGTATTTGCTCACATATAAACTGGAGCGACATCCACTTCCTGTGTCCCATGATGTCAGCTCACTCTTTGCAGCTACAACATCTCCAGTTCTTAGGAAGACTCTCTACATGTTCTACCAATTTGAATTTCTGACTATGCTTCCAGAAGCATGTCTACGATATCAGACACTAACACCAGAGAAGAATCCTTCATCTGGAAGGAGCTCTATCGCATTGAGATCAGGAGTGGTGGAGCATTTTAAGACTTCCTTTCCTTGGAGCAAACAAATTGGCCCAACTCTTGAAAGACATCCTCACAATTTCAACCCATCTGCAACAAACTTTGGTAACACTTTATTTGAAGGGGGGTGAATAAGACTGTCATGACACTGTCATAAACATGACATAACACCTGTCATGAACATGAATAAGCCTTCATGAATATTTATGACTGTTGTCATAAAGCGTCATTCGGTAAATTATGACACTTTTAATACAAAGTTGACATTATTCAAAATGTCTTTGTTATGACAACTTGACATTAACCAAGAAATCATTACTGATATAAATTTGTTATAAAAGTATTACTGATTGCACTTTAAAAATTAGGTAACTTTATGGTATTAAAGGTAAAGTTTAAACATGTTATGTCATGTTTATGACAGTGTCATGACAGTCTTATTCAACCCCCTTCAAATAAAGTGTTACCCAAACTTTATATTTAACACAGTGGAGACCCGCTCCATGAAGCCCCACTGTTCATGAGCTAATCTAAGCGTCACAACAAGTTGGAGGTCTGAAGCTACTGAATTTGAAGTTGAAGTTCCTAAAAGTGTCCCCTTTTCTCACCAATATTTCTAATCTTCAATTTGATCGATTCTTACACATGTGGTCATGTGTAAGAATTTATTGGTTGGGACGATTGAATTTATTGGTACGGAGGGGAGATCCACTACTTTCAGAAATGTAGAATATAAGTTATTTAGCTAATATGCAAATAGTTTGTTGTTGTTTTATTTCATCTGAACTGCATTTTGTTTGTACGGCCTCAGCATTCACTTGATCTTCATATTTAGAGATCACAACCAAACTGGAAAAAACCGCCTCAGATCTGATGGATAAGGTTTTTCGTCCAGGCTCAGCAACCTCTTTGTTATGAACGTCCATGTAAATCACTCTGGACAGGCATACAGAGATCCTGCTATATTACCCTCACAATACTGGATTTGTAGGGGAAACCAGACAAAATTTGACTCAACAACCCAGCCTTGCAGTTCAAAATGAGCGTTGTCACGTGAAGCAGTATCTGGGTGATCACATACCATCCTGAATCAGAACCATATTGGTTAATGAAGACTTCGCTTCTGCAATTAAAGCACCCAGTGATTAAGCTAGCAGTGTACATGTATACTACCCAATTACGACAGAAAGAACGATAGATGAGCTCTTTTCAGAGCATTTTAAATAATCTGATTGTAGGAAACGCAACACATAACGAAGGCATAATATCTCGACACAAAAAAAGTACTAAAATCAGTAATAGTGAAAACTTCATTTAGTAAATATACCCAATATATTTTGGCACAACATGCACTGTAAAAGACTTGGTGCCATCAGAGTTTTCTTTCTTGTTCATAGTGAGAACATAATATGGGCTGGACATAATAAATATGATGTGAACAGCTAACGTAATAGTATTTAGAAACAAGGTGTGCACAGTGCCAATAAGGGATGAGCATTATTTGAGTTTTTTGGTCATGCAGAAAAATATTTACCATTGTAACAATTTGTCATCCTGTTGCAACACCCTTGTGGATTCTTAAAATTATAAATGATTAAAATGAATCAGTTAAATTCTTCCTAAGATGAGTGGAACAAGTTTTGATGGAGTGTGGGTTTGTGATTTACCTCTGCAGCCTGAGTTTCCTGGTGCAGCAGAGTCAGTCCTGTGAGGTCTTCCAGAAATGAGTGGGAAGAATTAAAAACCTTGGACAGAAAGCTGAAACCTTCCCTCTCATAATGGTCCAGGACCTGCATGAAAGCAAAAAGAAAACATCAGAATAAAGAAGGAAACTTTTAAAGTCGGTTTGAAGTGAACTCGTACTAGTGAGGGATTAAACTTTGATTTGCTTCAATGATCAAAGTGATGTCAGTCTCTTACACTTCTGATTGATACAGCAATGTCAAAGTTGAAACAAAGATAAATGATTTCACTGGACATTATAAAAAAGAGGCTACAATAAAGAATACTTTAAAGTAGAGATGCACAATATATTGAATCACAAAGAACATTGGAATATCGATGTGTGATGCATGCTGCTGGATTTACTTTCTCTTCCTGGTATGCCCATACTTGACTTTGGCTTTTTTGACCAAGATGCTAAACTTATTGGAGATTTGGGGACATGAGTGATGAAAATGTGGGTTATTTTCAAATAATATAATTACTGTAACAATTAACAATAATGTTGCAATTATGGATTTTCCCCCTATAGCAAAGAACTACTTCAACCCAGTACAAAATTCACAAACTGGCCTGACAATATTTTGAAACATTATCATTTTCTTTAGGTTTATGGTTTGATTTAAGACGGCATAATACGTTTTTTAATAAATGTGAACATTTTTATCATGTAAAAGTATTGAGCAGTTCAGTTTTAAACAAGATGACGTGTAAAATGAACCTTTCTTCCCCCTCTGATGTCTTTGAAGTCACTGCAGTGTGTCTACCTTGATGTTTCATCAGGACCGACTTCAAATCCCCACACCATTGCTCCAGTATACACACACCCAGACACACACATGCAAGCATCCTCTGCCCTCTCGACTACCTTCCTAAGATTGGACAAGCCTTTCATGGACGCCTACGGAGCCTCCTCTGCAGGTGTAGAGTTACCACTGTTTGAGACATCTGCACACTGTGCTCAGAACTGCCTTTGTGTGTGAGTGTGCGTGTGCGTGCATTTGTGTGTTTTGCAGACTCAACCTGGCGTCTGGTCCCGGAGCCAGACACACCACTCACAATGCACAGTGACGTTCCCCTCATTCACCTTTTCAACCTCTCTTTTCTTTCCTCCATCTTCCATTTCTTTGATTCTCCATTTCCACAGATGGACCCTGCTATTTGAGACTCCAACAGCAGAAACCAACTTTGTTAAAATGTCGCTGCAGATAAGCCCACAGATTTCCTTTGATGATTTAGCGATCAAGTCATTCGGCACGTAAAAATTACCTTTAATATCTATATGAAAGAATGCACAGTGAAAAGGGATTTAATATCTCCGGGCAAAAACAGTAAAGCACAAAGCTAGGGACTCAGAAGGACCAACAAATTTGATACATCTGCAACGGGTGGTTTGTGAATTTATTTCCAAGGGCCTGTGTCTACACAAAACAGCACAAACTGATATATATATATGGTGGATTCACAAGAAGAGTGATAGTATTACAAGCAGCTGGTAGAGCATCTGCTAGTGCGTCATAAAAGTAAGTAAATATCTATAACAGAGACAATACTTTGTAGATGCATTAAAGATTACTAGCCAGCACTCAGTGTTTGATCATCATATTTCTTATTTTCTGCAGCTGCCCTTTAGGTAGGGTGAACTCCACATGATGAAGTATATGACTCGTACACCCACGTTCCAACACTGGACCCCTATCACATCTGTACGCCCCGCATGCCAGACAAACACAAAATTTAATTTGAATGGAAGATGTTGAATTTAGATTATTCATGTTCAACCATGTTTTTATGTCAGGAATCACCTGCTTTGTCACAGACAGGAAGCTGGCCAAGTTTGAGTTGATTTATAATCTCATTTGCCGTGTTCTTGTCAAAGGAATGGTGTTAATACGCTTCAGTAGCTGCAAATAATTAAGAACTTAATGGTTCATGCAAATACATAAGGCATTATAATTAATGCTGAAGAAAGCACAAGAAAGTTTCTCAAATTATTTTATAAAGGAAGCTAATACTTAACCTTAGCCAAGAGGCATAACTGATAATCAAAAGGACAATCCTGAGTCTTAATAGCCAAATAAGACCAAGGGACTCATCTTCATATTGATCATGTAAATCTGAATTAGTGGTAGTATTTGATGAATACTTTTTTTAATCAAATTAATTGTAGGGTCTATAGTTAATTAATTGCAACCAATCACATTTTAATCAAAAACCAAATATTGACAATATTGAAAGCAATATTTTCAATTAAAAAAGCATTCTTGCTGCTACTCTTGCATAAATAAGGTATATGAGCTCAACAACAACAATATCTGCTCTCTTATGCAAGTTATTCAACGATAAGATTGGTGCAAAGCGCTGTAATACCTATTCAGCTCTCAAGTGCTTCAGGAATCCCTGATCATTCACACAACTTCTTTGAAAATATATTTCTTTTGAAATGCGAACGGTGTGTGGAGATATTAGCAATGAAGAGAAAAAATAAAACATTTTTCCAAAAAATATTTTTCTTAGAAGACCGATACATTCTTAATTATACCAGGAAGTAGGACAAGTATTGTGAATATTTTCAGCAAAGGTGTCTAAAAGGTCTGAAGTCGACTTCTTTGACGGTGCATCGGAAAGTCAAAGATTCAATATAGAGCTCTACTTACACTGGCATTTTCACGACTATTTTTTTTTTACTATAAAATAATACTAAGTCATAGTTCAAGTGCAGAAATTTTACAAAGAAAAATGCAAATCATTGTGCAGAATAAAGCTTCCCATTAATAGTGGTGGCACATTTTGTTGGGTCTAAACAGCAGTAGTAAGAGATGTCTGGCATGGTTGTAGACAATGCCACGTCAGCTGTGATTTACTCTTTGGCTTGTAGTTTTATTGGCTTCCAGCCCCACAAGAGTTAGAAAACACACACACATGCACACACACACACACAAACAGAATGAAAAGCCCCAACTCTACAGGAACCGCTCCAGCCCAGACAGAGGCTGAATTGTTTTGTTTCCATAGTGACCTGGCAGCACACAGCTGACTGCAGCAGAAATACACACACAAATCCAAAGTGAACACAAAGACCAACGCACACACTCTCACCAACGCCATTAAAGGGAGCACACCGATATATGGACACAGGGGCACACAAAAGAGAGGAGAGATATGGGGGAGGAAGAGCAGGAAGCGAGGAAAAGGGGGAAGAAGGAGAAGTGAAACTGGAGTAGGCTGAAAAGAAAAGAGTGAAAAGGCAGATAAGCAAATGCAAAACAGAGAGGCTGAAGATGTGTGGGTGGGATTAAAACATATTTTACCGCCTTACCAAAAGATCTGTCCTGTCTTACTTATGTCCATTATTCCTGCCTATAGTCTCTACCCAAACCCTATCAGACCATATGAGCAGCTCTGTGCAGACCAAATAATCTCATCAGTCACACAGACAGAAACATGACACCTTAAGATAGGCTGGAACGCCATCCTTTTCTTTTTTTTTTTTTTTTTTCACTAGGCGTAGGTGGAGAAAAGTTTTGGAGCTGAAGCGAGCCAAATCCCTGCCCCCCCTCCATCTCTTAGCTTCTCTCTGTCTTCACATGAAAGTGATAGATCTGGGGCTTTATGACCTCTTTATCGACACAAAGAGCGCATTGAGATTGGGGGAGAGAAAGAGGCGAACCAGCCCTCTACTCATCACAACACCCTTTTTCAGTACTACATTTCCTCTGCTTGTAACAACCTCACCGCCACCACCCATCACTCTCTCCTGACTTTTTTCCAAACTGTCCCCGTCTCTAAATTGTCCATTCCTCCTGCAGAACTCTCGCACGTTTTTACAACTAACCACACAGACCAATGGTAAAGCAGTAAAAAAGCACAGAGAAATTTTCCCACCCCTATTTGGCAGATTTAGACTATCTGTAGTCTTCTACAACCCATCTACACACATTCACTCCTACACACTCACAAATACACACACAGCAGTGGTGGGAGCGTACGACACTTTCTGACATCAGTGAGCAACTGCTGCCTGATTGTTACCAGATGGTTTTACCAGCTTTCCTGTGTGCGTCTCTTTAGTATTCCTCAAGGAACAACATTTCAACACAGCTACACTGACTTAACAATGTGGAAATGGGAGAGCTGGGAATCCCCTCCAATTTTTGCTACGACTGCAATTTGTGTTTCAAAACAGTGTCGTCCCATAGTAACAAAATGTGACCTGATAAAAATATCAGGATCTTTGCATCTACAATTCAGTTGTTGTTTTTTTGTTTTTTTCCAAAACAAAGCCACGTTTAATAACCTTACAATTTGAGCAACAGAAGAAAAATCCCAACAGTGCCACTTACAACGGGTGAGCAGGCAGTGCATTTGTCGAAGGCCAGGCTGGCAGGCAGCACGTTGTCAAACCTGGACAGAAAGCCTCGGATCTGTAGAATAGGGGGGGGAAAACACACACAGTCAAGTCATCTAAACGAGGCACATGGGATAAATGTGAGAAAAATTAAGTTTTGGATGATGAGCTAAAAAAAGTAATAAATGTTCGAATCTGGGAATAACACCCCCCTCCTTATATTTCTTACAATTAAAATAAAACAATGATACAATGAAGTGAAAACAGACTTGATATAAAAACTTTGAGAATGTGTTTTTTGTGTTTTACAGCAAGGAAGAGAGCTCCCTCTGGTGGCGGAAAGATAAGTAGCAGCAGTCTTTTTAGTGTACTATTTTCTATAATCTTTTTTCACCCAATTTGTATCTTTTTTACACTGCAAAGCATAGCAGCTTCCAATGGTGTAAATGTAATTCACAAAAATGAGAAGAGATTAAATACTTTTATTACAAACAATTAAAACCAATCTCTTCTGCGCTGTAAATCGACCCGTTTAATCGAGTTAGCATAGTAAGCGTCAGGAGCCTTTGAGCATCCCTGGTTGTATTTGTTTGGAATGGGATCTTCATACATCTGACAGTCAGAGAAAATGTCAAAATTACAATTACTTTTGTCTCTACTGAAATTAAAGTTTTGC
Source organism: Poecilia mexicana (assembly GCF_051168715.1). Taxonomy (NCBI): domain Eukaryota; kingdom Metazoa; phylum Chordata; class Actinopteri; order Cyprinodontiformes; family Poeciliidae; genus Poecilia; species Poecilia mexicana. Next base: position 20,065,807 of record NW_028263374.1, read on the forward strand.
GTTCTTAATGTGATTGATAAGTTTTGAAAAAAACAAAAACATTTATAGCAATCAAAGAACAAAAATACAAGACAATTCAAGTGGAGTGTGGACAACAATTAGTTTTTTTTTTTTGTTCTATACATGGATTTTTATGATAAATTGGTAAAAAAAATTAATTTGAATTAGAAATTAGATTATTAATAAATAATTTTGGTATTGTGTTAACTTTTCTCTACTATGAGCTTGGCTGGAGACTGCAGCTGTAAGGAGGAGCTGTAGTTAAATAGGTGGCGCCATTTCAAGGTAAATGCAACTGTGGACTAAAAATAACACAATGGATGTGGAACAGTGATGAACAGTCTAGTCAAAGTTCCTATTTAAATACATATGAAGTGATGTTGCATGATTTTATCCCTCAAATCTGACTGCAATAAAATAGTTCTGGAGATCAGGCCAAAATTCCTCCAGGATAACATAAAAGATGCATTTCCAGTTGCTGCTTGGTGACAGAAACAGATGTCAAAGACAGACTTTGGCTTGGAAGGACAAATTGCTACTGTAGAATGGCTTATTCAGGTTATATCTGCCTAATAATAATATACACCAATAACTTTTATTAAAACAGTATATAAAGATAAACCAATGCATGTGCGCATATTTTGATCTTGGACTGTTTATGTTATGCTTTTTAAATATCAAAGACATAACCTACACATTCTGCTTCTCTGCTGTAAATATGTCTGAGCCTGCTTCTCTTTTCTGCTTTCCTTTCCTTCTTGTCTAAGCAAATGCTGCTAAGCATGCAGCAATCATGAAATTCAAGGACAACAAAAAGAAAAAAAAATTAACAAGCATCCAAATCAAACAGAAGAATGAAAAATGTTCAAACTGTTTAAATGAGAGACTGAAGTCCAATTTATCCCCTTTTGAATCCACTAATGGAGAAAATTCTATTCAACTAAACTGAAGTGAATAATATTAAGAGGTACATCTTAAAATCTGTGCTATCTGTGCCAGTATTATACTGGTGATTATCACTGGTATGATACATAAAGAAGAAACATCAGGTTATCACATTTGAACAACAGTCTCCTTCTTGAATTTTTTTTAATTATTATTCATTTCTTGTCCTTTGCATCTATTCATTTCTAGTCATTTGTATTGCAAAGACATATTCAGTGACAATTAGCAATGACAAAAAAAAGATTGTAGGACTGTCAATTTGACTGCAATAACAGTCACTGAATCCAGTATTAATGTAAGAGGCGAGCTCGCAGAGCAAACAAGTCCATAAATGATGAAAGGGTGAGCGGACAAGTGAGTCAGAGTGATGGGTGGGTGGGATAAGAATTAAAATATGTAAACCTGCAGAGCCTTCACAGATACTGGACACACATCCACTGCATGACGGAAGGTGGAGTACAGACACCTGGCTACTCTGCTATAATCTGTCTAAAAAGGTCAAAGCAGTAGGAATGTTTTGGTAAAGCAGGCTTCAGCATACTTATAAGTTATAAGTTTGAATTTGAACTTGTTCCACTTATGCATAACGTATTGAAAGATGTTCCATGAGATGTTCAGAGCTTAGAAAGTTTTAGAAGCTGACCCTATGTTCAGTGTCATCTCTGGTTAGAGTGATGCATTACTCGTTCTTCATTATGCTGCTTATTCTCCAACAAACATCTGAGATCTTCACAGAACAGCCGGATAAAACATAGACTAAACTGGAGACATTCACTAATCAGATTACTTTTAGGGTCATTTATTGCACTGGATTGTACTGTAAAATGTTAAAAGTTTTTTTTATTTAAAAACCTTCTTCACAAAATATGCTACTTTGCCTTGGTCTATGACATAGAATCATAATAATCCCTTGAAGTTTGAGGTTATATCTTTATAATATGCAGGGTTTCCCTCAATGTATTATAAGCCTGGCGGGCCACCAGGCTTTACTTGTGCCCCCACCAGGCTAAGCAAGGCTTTATAGTTGGTGTTCAGATATTATAAGCCTGGCGGGCCACCAGGCTTTACTTGTGCCCCCACCAGGCTAAGCAAGGCTTTATAGTTGGTGTTCAGATATTAGTCTCCCAGTCTGTCAATAACACGTAATTATCAAATGGTATTTTCAAATTTCCTGTTAACTTTATATTTTTTAACTCAAAAACATGACGGGCCGCTGGATGAATGACTGCCCTAGCACCCAACCACCGGGCTTAGCAAGTTTTCTGGGGGAAACCTTGATATGCAAAAAAGTTCAAAAGGTATGAATAATTTAGCAAGATGCTATAATAACTAAGGCATTTGGGGACAGAAATGCCTTATTTACGTAGTTCATAAAACATAAATTTAAAGAAAAATTTGGATTTCTACCTTTTTATCAATATAAAAAATATTCAATTAAGGAAACTAGACAAAAATATTGATTAGTAATTAACCTCAATTACTAGTGTGGGAGCGACAGATATTGAGAGTTAAACTACATTTTTAATCAGTTCTGTTCATCAGCTGGGAGAGATTCAACTCTCCCAGCTAACTAAGCATTAGCTTGCAGATAATTAATTGTCTTACTACTGAGAATGGCTTTCTCAGCTCCAATCAGATTTAATCTGCTTTCTTTAAACATATTTTCAGTTAAATTATTTTTGCCCGTCTGTCTGATTTAAATATTGTGGAGTAGCAGTTACTGGACAGGTATCATGATTCAGAAATCACATTTCCAGTAGATATGAAGTCCTGATTGAACAAAACAGCACAAAACTGGGATATTACTTTCCTCATACGTTACAAACGACACATTTATTGGGGCTCCGTCTGTTTTTTAAGCCCATTTCTTAACAGCTTTCTCGCTTATCAGAAAAAGCGAGAAAGCTTTTCCCCCGCATGGGAAGCAATATTCATGATGAAAAACAAAATTTGAAAGTAAGTTGCAGTTGCTAAAAAGTTACCTGGTACTTAAATAAGCTCTAAACTACCGGTGGCAAAAAAAATGATAAGCTGTAAAAGGAAAACTGAACAAAAAATATTTGAGATAAACAGCGTTTAATTTCTAAAACCGCCACAAGCTGTCACTGTGGCACCACAGAAAAAAAGAATAAACGGCCTCAGTCTGAATATTCACCATTTGTCATGCTTAATACATATTCTAATATTCAAGGATTACTCAGCGACGCTCCCAGGCATATTTTTTTTGGCACCTCTTCTTTTTGATAATAATCATCTCTATCTGCACACACATAGACAGTCACATTTGCAAGCCACTTTCCTTTGGGTTATTTGGCAGAAAAACCCTGAGCAGCAAAGGTGTCAAAGCAAATGGCAGGGATTGATATTCCCAGGATGATGAATAATGATGATGATACAAATGGAGGTGGTGAGACGCAGCACTCAGTTAGCCAAGAACATAGTTTGGATGGCACCAAATCATCCAATCTCCATATTTAGTGGCTCAGTATTGAGTATTTAATTATGATTTCAGCCAATTTTCAAGCTCCTTCTAATTAATAAGAGAGCTATTAGTTTGTTTTGTTTAACTATGTATTGTTTTAAGACTAAATCTGAAATAAAAACTACCTGATAAGCACCAATATAAAATATTGTGCATTTAAAATTAAACTCACGTGGAGTTTTAACACTGGAAACACAAAATAAAAGCCACCAAGTTTATAACATATCTGAACAGACCAGAGGGAAACAAGAGCATGTGTGTGTATATTCTGTCTGACAAGCACAGTCACTCTAAATGTCCTTCCCTTGATCTTCAATCTCGTTCATTAAGAGCGCCACCTCAACAGCCATCAATATGTATGAAACTAAATCAATATTGACACTCTCGTGCTAGAAAGAGGGAAAAATTTTGGTATTAGAGCCAAGGTTGAAGCAAAGACTTGACAATAATACAAACCAAGTTTAGAAGTAGTTTTTACTTCAAAATCCTCTCCTGGCTCAGACTCGGAGACACAATGGCTAACCACATGAAGGACAAACTGTGTTCAGATAAACCTCAGCCTGCAGGAACTCTTGTAAATTCAGGTGATGTACATTAAATCCTTACTCGCGCCCTTTAGATATTGGTGATTGTAAATGATGATGTTCAATTATTGCCAATATAGCAAGGCTGCCATTGGAAAGGCTTTTCTCTCCTAAAAGAACAGCATTATTCAGACTTACAACATTGCACAGTTGAAATAAAATAAAATAAAATAAAACACGAGACAAGACAAAATGAGTTCTGTAACATTTTTGAAAAATAATTTGAAGACATGTGCACAAAGACTCATTTCTTCAAATTTGGTGGTTTGGGCTCATTTTACAGTACAGTTACATAAAATACTGAATCACAGTCTCAGCACAATTTCCAAGTGTATTATATGACAACTACAAAAATACTGCCAGGATGCAACATTTGGTTAATAAAAAAAGGTATTTTTATAAGAGGCATTTATAAGAGGTGTTTTTTGTGATTTGTTTGCTTTTTTTAGTTAATCTCATGAATAAACATATGAATGAAAAGTACCACAGTAAAAGGACTAAGTATTGGAAATAGCATATTTTATCAAGTCTTATTTCAATTTAGTAAATTTTTAACCATGATGTAACTTTAATTTGGCACATTGACAGATACTTAAAATTTTCATTAAAAAACAACTAATGATAATAAAAATAATGCTTTTTTTCATCTTTCAGGACACAAAAGGACATATTATAAGACAAAAAAAAATCTATTCCTGAATAATCTGAAAAACAATTTTATAGAAAAAACAAAAACAAAACAAAACAAAGAGATTACCAAAAAAAAAAAAGCCTAATGGGAACAGATGAGCTTTCGGTTGTGATTTGAAAGTAGGGAGAGTAAATTTTGTGAATGTCTGAAGGTTTCAGAGTTGGGGAGCAGATAGAGAAAAGGTTCTGCTCCCCGCGGTGCGAAGCCTAAGTAGCTTTAGATGTGGCGCCGAAGGCTGTACATCATAGTAAAATCTCTTTCACTGTCAGTAAATGGGCTTCCGTGTCTTAATCATGGTGGCTTTGAGGCACCAGGAGTCGGCTCATTAATGATCTCGAGTCGTGTTTGATCTTTCTATTTATAACATTTTAACTAACCATTGAAACGATCCAACACAAAGTTGTGTCCATTGTGAGGAGCGAAAGATGTTAAAATATAATGAGGGTCGGCAAATGTGAGTGTGCTAATGAGTACCACATTGAAACATGCTGCTTTAATTAAGATGTTATGTTAAGGGAAATATGCTGTTTCAACTGAACAGAGCAAGTTTCACCACCATTCAGTCTCTCGTTTTATTCAGTGCAGATTAAAGCTTTTTCATTTGAAAACGTAACAAGATAATTGCTTCTTATTTTAAACACACTGATATATATGTATGTCACGCAAACAGGTCAAAACTTCATAAATATAAATTATTTCTAAAATAAAGTCTGTTTTAATTTTTTTATTGAGTATTTTTGACTTCTTCAACAACATCTATACACATTCATATCAGGTGTGCATTTTTCATCTTAATTTTGGCCCTTTGATGATGCATTCGAACAGCTGCTTTATTCAGCTGTTTGAACCGGTATTTCAAAGTCATATACAGGTTAATATGACTTTGAAATACGTTGCACAACTTCACAGATTTTATAATCAAGAACAAAAAGTTTGTCTCATTATTGTTAAACTCTCACTGTTGCATACACTTGTAGTGTGGCGTTTATAGACACTCATCATGGCCTCAAAATGTCAAATTCATTTTAGGTTGTTAGTGATTTGTTTACATTTTCATGGATTTTTTTGTTGTTGTTGTTGTTGTTGTTTTTAAAAGAGCTTTAATGGCTCTTCCAAGAAGAGTCAAATGCCCAGTTAGAAATATGTCAGAATCTTATTCACAGCTAAACACAGCATGTAAATAGCATTGAACTAAATAATGATGTGGGTGTATATTTGCATTTGAGCTGCATTAAATGTTGGCCCTGTGTACATATACAGAAATCTGCAATATTTTATTGTATTGCCAAAGAACAATTGACATATATAATTAAAAGAAACAAAATGAATAACATTGACGCTTAGAATGAGTGAAAAAGTTTATTGCTACAGTTTTCAGCCGACGTTGTTCAGGGATGCAAGTTCATGATGCGCGTACTTGTCTTCTTCAGCAAACTTGTTCAAATAATTAATTCGGGTCGCTCTTGGTTTATTCAGTTTTTACAGTATCTTAATACATTTCCAGCATTTCTTAAATTCTGTATCTGCAGTTTATTTAAAACTGTGACATGTTCTTGTATTTTGGATCTTACTGTACATTCTCCATTTTATCTGAACTATTGTTGCCATTATTTCTGTGCATCTTTGTGGTTTCCATTTGCATGCCACTTTGCTGCTGGATTTACCCACACAGGGACAAATAAACGATTTTATTATGTTATTCCACTTTTACACCTTGTCTAATTAAGGATATTGTACATGTGTCCATCCTGTTCAAAGTAGAGCTCTCTCTTAGTAACAAAGTGGATGAGTGTGAGTGGGTTTGTGCGTCTCTAACCTGATGAGGCACAAGACCGAGAGACGTGGGAGGCTCGTTCATTCTGTCGTCACTGCTGCTGGCCACTGCATAGCCCCTAAAAATAGAAAATACCCTCAGTAAGCTTATGTGTTTTCATAAATCTTAAACTTTCCCTGAAATAAAGCTTAAAAACACTCAATAAACTCTGAATAACAGAAAATCATTGAGCTCAGAAACTCCAATGGCTGTGGAAGAAAATTATGAAAACATAGAAGAATACTGAATGCATCGTTGATTTCACAAAACCATTGTCTAAATTGTGAGCTTAATCCATTCAAATTCAACTTCAAATATTTAAATGACAGTTCAAAAGTAAAGCAATACACTTTTAAGTGAAGGGATTTCAAAGAAATAAATAAAAAACAGTATTATTTGTAACAGATCTTTGAGACAATTTTCAAACAACTGCTTTCAGAGTTATGTTTGTTTTTTTGTTTGTTTTACAAAGAAAGTCAGATCCAGTGACCAAACATTTGTGTTTTCATATTTACAAACTTCTAAATAAAACTGAACTTTTGAAAAGGCAAAGCAAACGTCTGTGTGTCAGTCGTCCATGAAGATGAGCTATAAGCTGCAAGCAGGGTGCCCTATATAATCCATTACCTGTTTGTTGTTTTTGATTTTTTTTTTTTAAATCATGTTGCCCAGTGACCTTATCGCAATGCAGCGGGGCCCCCTACTGCTCCCAGCCACCAGAAAGGGATATAAAATATTAGTTTTTGGCTGAAATATTTGATTTTGAACAATCCATCAGAACATAAATTAAAAAAGTACACACACAATTGAAACCAGATGTTTACATACACTGTATAAAAATGTCACTGTTAACATAAAATATTACTAACAAATTTTGCTAAATGCCAGGCTTTGCTTATGTTCATCAAAATCAGAAATTTACATACACTAAGTTAACGTTTTAAAAATTTGGTAAGTCTCAGATGATGACGCCATTAAGCATTTGATTGGTTAATTCACAGAGTTTTAGTTAAATGGAGGCCCACTCATGGCTGTATCTTAAGGCAACACCACAAACACACTGCTTCCTTGTGTGACATGAGAAATCAGCAAAAAAAAAAAAATCAAGAAGAGAAATGTGAGCCTCTACAAGTCTGGTTGATCTTTAGGTGCAATTTCAAGATGTGCAAATCAAAATCCAGAACAAAAGCAAAAACAGATTGTCAAGATGCCGTCAGAAGCCTTTAAAAGAGTGTCAATCTGCAAAGTGACAAAAAACCCACACTGGAAGCCCACTCAGCAAGGAAGAAGCTTTTACTCAGAAAGCAACATAGAAAGAAAGCTTGATTACCGTTTGGAAATGAGCTGCAGTAAAAAGAGATACATTTTGAAGAAAGTAAACTTGAAGTGCTTGAAGCTTACAAGCCTAAGAACATCACCTCAGAGCCCCTTCTTCATTGTCAAGTCTCTAGCCGGTTAATATCAGGTCCAGTTCTAGCCAAGATGGGTGTGTTTCCATTGGCCTTGTGTTCCTCACTAAGTGGGCGTGAACGTGGGCAGGAACAACGTGGGGGAAGCGTCTGCGTGTCGTGAATGCGTTCTGTGTCCAGTTGACTATGTAGGCATCCTTCCACCACAACTGATATGATCCAACACTTACGGTCTAGTTGCAGATCTAAAGTGGTGATTGAGATGCTGCTGTTGAAGTAAATCAACAATGCTATATGCTGACAATCATACGACTTGTGAGCAATACCCAGAGTTTGGCTTGTACCACCCCAAAGGGGGTTCTAAAAAACACTCAGCATCTCCAAATATATACAAATCTGGCCGGGCTGATTGGGGAAGATCCAAGCCACACCCATGGAGAAGGAGCTGTGAAGAATGAGATTTCAAATCAATATTGTGGGTTTTTTTTTTTTTTTTTTTTTTTTTTGCTTTGATAGGAACTGGTGTACTTCACAAAATAGAAGGGATCATAAAAGAAGAGCATTGTGTGGACTAAAAGGAAATTCTCCTATGTAAACTGTACGTAAACTTTGAAAAATGCAAGAAAAAAAAACTCTAAAAGTAAGGTTATGTTTCTTTTCAGTCAATTTATGTAAACATCTGGTTTTAACTGTATGGGTGTTCCTCTTTCAGCCCAACATGCTTTTCCATGGTAGCTTTTTGCACTTCTGAGATGTTGGCCAAATACAAAGCAACACATAATTCAAACTTGGCATGAGCACAAAAAGACACTGAGCTTATTTGTGCTTTCAGATCTCAAATGCAGACAGAAGGAACACTTGAGCTTTTGTATGAGCTCCATGACTACGAGTAAACCTAACCAGTTTGAAAAAAACTTTTCTTCATGCGAACAACAATTATCAACATTTCACATTTCACACTGAGTTGACAGTGGTTTTACAAAGTCAGTGTCTGTCAAACTGCTTGAATACCTACGTGCCAATTATGTGCGTCTCGGAACTGAGAAATAAATATGCGCTATTGGGGACTTCTGGGGATAAAAGCACAAAATGAGCGGGTTAAAACGCAACAAAAAGAACATGCATTGAGTGCCAACTTAAAAGAAGTAGATCTTATTGGGAAGACTGAAGCAAGACACCCCTAACAGCAAAGACAGCACAAGAAAACTCATTCTGGTCTTTGCTCTTGAAGCTTTTCATTCTAGAAGGAAAGAGCAGCTGCATAACTGCATACTGTATTTCAAAACACTCTAAGATAAAATAGCCATCCCCTCAGGCCCAGCAAGTGGCCTCTTTAGCACAAACACACACTTGCACAACTCTATTCTTTTACAGAGACACACCAGTGCACATGACTACACACTCGATAGGCAGGAAAGCATCTCCTTCAACGTTTTGCAAAAACGACGAACTAGGTGCAGAAAATATCAAGCAACCACAGATCACAAAGAGAACTTAAGAGTTCACTGAACCTTGGTGTCAAAAGGGGGCAAAAAATGTAAAACAGTAGTGACACAAAATGACTGCAGCGCAGTAAAACATCAACTGTAGCGCTCCTCCATCAATAAGACAACGTCATCAAAGTTCACTTCAAATTCAAACGGCTGCTGGTGCTAAGGGCTGCTTCCTCGGGCAGTAATCTGTGCAATTCCTTGAAAAGTGCGTCATTCACCTCACATTCAGATGTAAAGGATATTAGAAGCAAAAGAACAGATTCTTATTTCTCTGTATCATGGTGTTTAGTGAGAAGATGGAAGAAAAATGCATCCCTCAAATGGGAAGAATGGGATGAAAACCCTCAAGTGAAATTACTGATTTGCTTCATGAATAGAAACAAGAGTAGCCATCTGGGAGCTTCCCAAAGGACAGCTCAGTGAGAGGGTGATCGACCGCTTGATGACAGCATATCAGGACATCATTGACCTGTATCAGGACATCATTGACCTGCACTACAAAGCAGGTTTAATGGCTTACTAAGGAGAAGCTTTGGATGCTGTAGATTTTCTGTATCACAAAGCTGCAGCATAAACTGTTTCGGTCCATCACTGTATACAGCAGGGCAGACTTTGATATAAGATAAAAACCATAAGAAACATAAATATATTGATCATTTCATTTACAAAGACTTGAGAGATATTTACACAAAGCCTTAAACAAAATCAAATAACCCAAAAATAAATGTAACCTGATGAACATTATGAGCCAATGTTTATTCTTCTTTGAAGTCTAAATCTGAACCGCAACAGATTTATTTCTGATTTACACAAATGAGGGCACGAGAACCTGAAACACACAAAGCTGATTGGCTCTAACCACGAACAGCAAGTCAAATTCTGAGAAGTTTTTTGTTTTATCAAAGCATTAAAAATGAGCACTGCCATGGGGCGACTGCAGCTCAGTGGGGAGAGTTGACTTTTTGCAATCAGAAGATTTTGGACTGGAGTTTAGTTTCTCCCTGTCACATGTTGATCTGCCCCTGAGAAAAAGACTTAATCCGAAGTCACCAATCTGTGTATCAGTGTGTAAATGTGTGCACATTAGAAAGTGCAACTAGGTGAAAGTGGCATAGTGTACAGCGCTTTAACTGCATTAACCATTTTTTTCTATCTGTAAACCAACACTATTATGATTTGATATGTATTTTTAGTTCAGAAAACACATATAAGGTCATATGAATGTATAACTAAATAGAGATAATCTTGTAATAATTTAAATTCTAGAATTTACTGATCATCTGTTTTGCGTATCGGCTGATGCTAAAGGTCATTTTTTTAACAAAAATATTTCCATTAGAGAACTAAGTGACCAAGTCACTCAGAATAATGTTGGGGACACGTACCCTTCACTGTGCTGCAGGATGGACACCATCAGCTCCACAGCCAAAGCTCCAGCGATCATGGCAAGGCCTGGTCTGCTGACGGTGCACTGCTGATCCAAGGTCCGATCCCTGGTCGACTATTCGCAAAAAACAGAGAACGAAAACACTAACTCAATCATTTTAAATAAAGCCTGACACATTCAGTGAAATAACAGCACCAGTGGAAATGGCTTTTAAGTAGAAGAAAATCGCCTTTGCATGACGCTCATGTCTGAAAGTACCGAGGGCAAAATCAGGATCACAAGCTGTTGAGACGCATTGGCAGGCGCTGTTGCATTTCCATCTCAGTAGGCTTTTATTGATGCAACCATGTTTTTATAAACGGCACCATTAGCTTGTCCCTCTCATTGACTGCAGGGTCATCTCTCCAGTCAATAGACGGAAAGATGAGCCATTAGTGTCTGCAAAAATTGCACTTTATCAAATAGTAATTGTGCTATAAACGCTGTTGATCAGCAACAGATGGAAAGGAAAACTTGTTAGAGTCCAGAGGCTCGTTTCATTTCCTTATGAAGGCTGATCGGTGTCACTGTAATGAGATATTTGTAATAACAGCCAGAAGTCTACAAAACAAAAGCGACTTGTATCAGCAATACATTATTAACATTTTTTTCCCTATTCATTCCCCAAAACTGAAACTCTTCTACATGTAAATTTCAGTGAAAGCAGCCTGTTGGCTCTAATTCTGATGATAATATTACTATAATCTGTGATTGGGGGGCGGTATTCGTAGAAGTCGAGGCAGAATAAAGCAGGTTTCTAGAAAATGGCTTTGACCTTTCATAACTGATGAACGCAGCTCAAACAATACTCACGTGAAAAGGTAATGAGGGAGGGTAAAAAAAAAAGACAAAAGGGTGAAAAATAAAGGCTGTCAGAGGACAAAAGCAGGATGTGGGTGATGGAAAAAGTAAGATTTTTCTGAAGTGTATAAGTTGAGTTAGGTCCACGTTATGCCAAAACGTTCGTAATAAATGTGTGATTTTTCTTTAAAGCAAGCGGAAACAATTAGATGGGCAAAAAGAAACTCTTATGTAGAAACTGCAAAAAATAATCAGCACTGAAACTAGTTACTGGACTGGATCAGTTTGGTTTAAAAATATTCAATCTGTCTTTTCTGCCCCCAGCAGATTTATAATAGAGTTGTAAAAATAAATAATTATAAATAATTCTCCTAAGTATGTTGCTGCTGGAATACAAAGGGTTATCAGAACGACTGCAATTGTGTTACTTATAACACATGAATGCACTTTGATCGAAATCATTTCACCAGAGCTCTGGCTGTTTGTTTAGGGTTAATGTCCTGCTGGAAGACAAACCTCCATCCAAGTTTTAAGCTTTATGCAGCTTCTAAAAGGCTTTCTTCTGGATTTTCCCTGGAATTATGTCATCTTGCTATAAAACCTGACCACCTCTCCTGGTGGTGGTCCAAGAAAACCACCGCCAGTTGATGCTGCAGTGATGCTGTTTGCATATTCAGGATGAAGCATGTAAACCAAACAATATCAGCAATACTGTTTGGCCTATATGCCATTTTGGTTGTGTTGGTCTATCGCATAAAACTCTAACTGAATACATTGAAGTTTGTGGTTATTACATGACAACATGGGAAAAGATCCAAGAGGTGTGACCAGTTTTCCAAGACACCGTGTGCACTGCTGCAGAATGTGTGTTTTATGAGGTGGTTGTATGGATGTTAAGAGCTTTTCTCACGTCTCCTGGAGCGACAACATCATTGCAGAAGTAGCAGCCCAACTTGTGCCCTGGGATGTTGGAGAACAGAGAGGATCCTGGGACACCGGGTGCAGCTCCGGCCGGAGTGGAAGATGATGAGGAAGCAGAGGAACAGGAAGTAGAGGAGTCCGTAGCCGTGGGAACACTTTGACTGACGGGAGGTTTCTTTAGACCATGCCGCATTACAACGAACGTGTCGAAGCCCAAAGCAGCATTCACCACGAGCTGAGGAGAGAAAGATGATGATGTGGTTATTCAGAAGTCTTTTTTTCATTAAACACAAGAACATTTTACACAAATACCGTGTATTAGAATTTGAAAAAATAGATTAAAAAAAGCTTGTTTCTTATCTATTGAAAACCTTGTGAAAGTCAGGGAAGCATTTGAAAAAAGGATTAGTTGTGTTACTTTTTCTTTGACATATATTGTCCAAGTTGGTAAAAAAAAAAAGTTATTGATGACATATACATATGTTATTTCTGGCTTGTGTGAAAATTCAGTGCCTCATTTGATTTGAAGATGGATGTACTTGGTTGAATCTCTGAGGACAAATAAGCACAATCAAGTTCTGTACAGGCATAATAATAAAAAAAAAAAAAAACATCTGATGACTAACAGATGATTCCTAGGAGGAGTGATAAGGGCAGCCAAACGGAGTCAACATAAATCAATGCATGACATGGCCTTTGGTTTTGCATAATTTCTAGGTAATGCTTCTAATATATTTATTTAATATTAGGAAACAAATTCCAATTTCTGCTCTAATCTGTGGTGCGTGGCGAAAATCAGATCCTTTATTCATCAGAACAATGCAGCTGACAGAGGACATCCTTTATTTCTACTATGACTGCCCACCGATCTGCAGCCTTCACATTTTAAATGTCCTTTTGTTTTCACTCCGGTGTTATGACAGTTCATAATGTCTTGGCCAAAGCTTTGCAATAAGAAAAAAAAAAAACAGATCAATTGTGTAAAAAGATATTGAAATAAATTTTTCTATTTAGTCATTTTCAATCTGCAGATATTTTAGTTTAAACCCGCACAAATTAAAAATTGAAGGCAACCAAAACAACTCTTTGATATAGTGGTCTCTAAGTTTAAGAAAGTCAGCTCTGTCAACTCTAAAGCTTTGCTTACTTCCAAATAATAACAAAAATAATAAATGGATGGTGGTGTGCATGGAATCAGTGACTCAGGACTCTTCTTCACCTCATTAGTTTACTTCTCTAACTTCAACTCAGTCTGTTAACTTCATGAATTTATCATTGCATGAATGCTTTCCGTTTCTGTGCTCTCCAATTTTGACTACAATAATCTGGTTTTTAGTGTCATCTAAAACACAAACACTAGAGAAAAGTAGCATATTAGTCAACTTAGTTAACATAAGCAATGCTTCATAATGTGCACTCCTCTAATATCAAGAGCTGATTTAAAAAAGCAGCCTCATCTCACAAAAGACCCAGTGACTGCTCAGCTGAGCCATCCATTAAAAAAAACTAATCAGCAAAGTAAACACTTCACTGTGCAGCAAAATAGGAGGAGCAACACAAGTTCCTGGCTGTATGCTCAATAGAACTGATTTATGATAGTAAATAATAATAATAGCAGTAATAGTAAATAATAGTAAGAGTCACACTTCGGTGTTAAGTAAATAAAAGCAAAATAATGACTGTCACTGCAACAATTTCCTTTGTTCTTCTAAGATCTCTATCTATATACTGCAAGTAATGGTCACAAACCCTGATTAATTACTGCGTAACTTGATTATAGAAATGCTGCAACCAAACCAGGAAATTACAACGTTGCATTTCGCACAAATTAGAATAGGTTTATTGTCAATCCAAGGTAATTCACACAGGCGTTCACATGTATTTTTCATAGCATGTTCACAACAAGTGGTGTTTTATATTTTAAGAGCCATTGCTGACATACAGCCATTGTAAATTCTTATAGTAAAAGGCTTTCTATACTGTGTAATATGGAAAACCCTTCGTCAGACCTTTGTGCTGTAAACAGCTGTTTCCTGTGACAACGGTGGTGGAAGAGAGCCACCCATCAAATGTACAATACGCACTAATGAGTTAAAAGTGGCCAAAAAGCCTCACAAAGCATTATGATAATTTGCTCAGTGTGCTCCACTGCAGGTGTCCACTTTGACGCTGCGTGTCATTATGTCAGTCATTGTGCGTATGTAAAATGAAAGTGAACTTTAATTGCTCCTGAACTTCAACCCGAAGCCACTGGTGTGAGTTCATTTCACATGCTGTACTGTTCCTTTCTTACCTTTCTCTTGCTGGCAGCTATAACAGTGGGCAGCCAGCGGCTCTCCCTTGTGTCCATGAGCAAAAACACCACATCGTGTTCTGAAATGAGCTTCTCCAGCTGCACCACATCTTTCTGGGCCTGGGAAAGCGTAGCCTGAGAGAAATTCACTGGGTGGCCAGGCATTGGGATGCTCATATTGTAGCCCTCGGCGCTCTGAAAGAGGAAATGAAAGCGGAGGCAACCTTATTAAGCCTTGGATGAAATGACTGCGTGTATAAACAGAGGCCAAGTACGTGATAGCCAACATTAGAGAGTGACTGGTCTGTGGAAATGAGCAGTGAAATAATAATTAGTGGCCTTGTTAGGTTTAGACATACAAGATGAAGTGAAGACTCCTTATAGCATGTCTGCGTGTAAATGCTAGTCTTGTCTTTGGCAAAGCAAGGCAAGGGAAGGAAGTTTTATTTCTATGGCATGTTTCAGTAACAAGTGCTTTAAATGATGAAAACATAAAACAATAATATTTTAAAAGGGATACATTGCAATGAAATAATAAAGTAAAGAAAAGTTAGTCTATGGACTAAAATTTAAGTTTTAGTCCATAAAACGTAAAGCTCCTATTAACTAAGGCTAAAACCCAAAGAAAATGGATTTTTAACCCTAACCCTAAGCCACCATCAGGGGGCTTAGGAACAATCCAGGAACCACAGAGGTTCAAGTTTCTCATAAACTTGAGAACACCAGCATCACCATCCACAGCGGACTCAGGTTTATAATTCAACTGACCAACAATAAGGCAACCAAGAAACGGACTCTTATCCGAACCCAAAGCCTTCAACTGTGTGCTGGGATTATTTGATAATCCTGCCAAAATTGGCATTTCTGGGTGATATTTCTCATCTTTCAATTTAATATCATTGCTTAATATTTCTTAAATCTTCCAAATATTTCACAAGCAATGTCTTCTATTGTTGTAGCGACGCCTCCTTCTTGCCACAGTGGCCGCAAATATTTTTGCACCCATTTTTCAAACACGCTAGTTACAAACGCCAAAACAGCACTCACAATGTGGTTCCGCCTTAATAAATTGCATTATAGATGGTAAGTTAATACATTTGCATCTCCTCCTCCCAGTTTTGCACGTTCTGATTTTCATGAAGGCACCTGTTATTTTGCTGATGCAATCCTGTTTGCGTGTTGTTTATTGATCATGTTTGCTATGAAGTTTGCAAACCGTTTAAAAATCAGGTTCTGTATGAAGATTAAAAGAAAACCACAATAAATTAAATCAAACATGTATCTAATTCTTTTTCATCGTCACTGTAGTTTTTCGTTGTATAATCAATCCACCTGGGGACAAAAGCATCTCAACTAAATCACTACAAGCCCAAATGGCATTGACACCAAATAAGACTGAATGTAAACATCTGACTTCAATTGTAAAAAGAAAAACCAAGAAATGTAGGAATAATGGCCTCCACTCAACAGCTACCTTTTAGAGTTAATTTTTTCATGTGGAAACGTCAGTGCGAGTAGTTTGGCAAATTAGAGCACTCCATAAAGCTTCAATAGTACCACCTACTGCTGTACTTTCAGCCCCCAGTGAACCCTTTCACTGCAATTATCCCTGAGTCTGTTTTTCAGACGTCTTCTGAGGCTTTGGCTTTTTTTTATAGTTTGATTGAAACTAAAAGTTAAAAGAAGTTCCTGCCAAAAGTCAAACAAAGTTGGTCAATTTAGCCCCACTTATTCTTTTTTGATTGCTGAAAATGTTTTCTTTTTATTACACACAAAGCTATATTTTTGACAACCGCAAGGACACAGGAAACCGTTTTAGCTTTTGATTACATGGTTTATCAAACAAAGTAAGAATTATTATGACAAAAAACCTAAGGCACACTAAAATATTCATAAAACCATTTATTGTTTTTTAACCGCGTTATATTCCACATATTTTTGTTATTTTAGACGTGACGATAGGCAATCCACTGTGTTGCTGCAACCAGGAGCAATGCTTCAAATTGTTTATTCTATATTTGTGATTTACTCAAATAAACACCTAAAACATTTCAACCTCTAAACAAAAAATTGATTTTTTTGAGGATTTTTAGCCACTTCTGAAAATTGTGAGTTAAATAAGCCTTGTTATCTATTTTTTCTTGCTCACTCATTTCTCCAAAATGTTTAGAAAAAAGACACATCATTGACTGTTAGGTTGTCTTGTACAAGTCAACAGTTTTGACTGGAAATAAAATCCCAGAGAGAAAAGCCAAGTCGCTGCTTGTTCATTCCGAACTCTGAACTACTACGTCTGGATTCGTCACCATGAAAGAATTGGAAATGTCAAGAGTAATTTCAAATGAAAAACAGAAAAGGGCAAGGATGAGGTGAGATATTTTAATAAGAAGAGCAGCTTTTACTGAATCAGTAGATTTTCCAGGCTTCTCTTAGCACACTTCAAGAGTAGGAGCTGCTAACAAAGTGTTACATTTACATTTAACTTTGACGCAAGTGTTGCTAAGCAGTCGGGTGGTGAGTTCACACTGTACAGATAGTAATCACATTCCAATAACCCCAATAAATATCGCCAGCTTGCAGGCAAGATAGAAAATGAAATTTCAGTGTGGAAAACGCTTATAGCGAAGACTTTATGATGACTCAATATTACAGGATTTCTCCATCAGCCAAATCACAAAATACTGGCAACTCCACCAGCTATCCCGACATTTTTTCACCATAGTCAAAATATAAAACCTGCTGCTCCCTTCGACACCAAGACCTTTTCTGATCCAGATTTTCTCACTTCAATTACTGGAGTTCTGTGCCTTCAGCACCTGATGCTCCCGTATTTGTAGAAAAACAACCCGATGGAAAAAAAAAAATAAAAGGAAAGAAGAAACCCTTAATAAAAAGGGAACACATGGATTCAGCTGCTGTGCCTGTAAACAGGCAGAGTTCTGTCCTTCCTATTCTTTTGCCCAGAAGTAGAGGAAAAAAAGAAAATTAAAAAAAGGACAGAGACAAAGGCTTGGAAATAGACATGATGGGGCGACACCTGCTTGCGTGTGCATTTTACAAAGCACATCACAGGTGACATTATTATCTCAGACCACTGTATCTCATTACTGGCAAAAACAATCGTGACAGTCGTGACTGCAATACAAACGAGCTGCAGGCCAGAGTTCAGCATAATTTCAGACAATCTGTAGACGGATGACGAGACATTCAAATTTGGGAAGATTAAAAACTCAAAGATGATTTTACTTAAAACATTGAGTCTGAATTCACAAAATTAAGAGAATGACAACATTCTTATCTAAACAGATTTTCAGAGTTTTGCTTAATAATCAGAGTATCTAATATCAGAAAAAATACAGCTAATGTTAGGTAACTGACCTACATGTGGTGTTTATGGCTCGTATGCATTAAATTATTTCAGCCACGTGTCAGACGAACACACAAGAACATTTCTGAGGCCAGATAATATATATTACATAATAACAGACAATGGGGCATTAGCCGCCTCATTAGGAACAGTTTACAATCAGCAAAACTTGTAAAATGCACACAGGTGTACAGAGATAATTAAAAATGATAAATATGCACACGGTCCACGCAATTCCAAGAGGCTTAATAATGAGTGAGCTCTATCGCACCCAATCTGAGCCAGTCTTTGAGTTATTGGCTGCCTTTTCATTTGCTAATCCAAAAAAAATCTCTCCCTCAGTGGAGCCAGTCATTAATTACTAAAGTAATGAAACCGGTCCATTAATATGCAGATAAAACGGCTTCTCATTTTCTCCTCATTTTGGACACTTTAGATATGACCGTTCAATAAGGGAGAACTTTAAATTACTACACTATCCAATAATTTGCTCTACGCAACGGAGCCTTTTGTAGAACGAGGCTAAAAAAAAAAGACTTATAATTACTAAAATTAGGAGATGACAAATATTTCCATTTGTTTAAAGATTTTACAAACGCTGACCTTGTATAGTAGGACATAACCCAGACATTACTGTTTGACTCACCACACCCGGAAAGATTTTAGTAAGGCGGTCAACAGCTGCTGTAGCTTTTGATTTCCCTCCTCCGAGGCAGTCTTCGAACTCATACAGTGGCTGTCGAACCGGATTGGAGTACGAGATCTTGGCGTTGTCAACAAACGTGATGTGTCGGACTCCCCAGCCCTAGAGAAGGACAGAGACACACAGTTCATCCTTTAACTACATCAGAAAACAGGACTTTCTGTCAGGCTTCAGTGAACGTTAGACGTGCAGAACATTTCCACATTAAAACTGAATTTGGGTAACTTTTTTGCACCATACCAAGCTCTGTTTGTGTTGACAATAGAGAGGAGAAGAGTCTGAGTTAACTACTGTCAATATCAGTAAAGTGTTTAAAGTGAAGTCATAAGAAGAAGCTATTTAAAGGGAACTTGAGAAATGTCTCTTGTTCATTCAGCAAGAGAGAGCAAAACTTTCAGCAAATAACAGCAAGGCTAGTTGGAGTACAGAAAGGCTGCTGTTTTTAGCCATGTGTACTTTCAACCGCTGATGTGAAATAATTTGAATTTGTCTGTCTTACCATGAGGGTCCGGGCAACATTGCAGCCCAGAGTCCCAGCACCAAGAAGGAGACACTTTGTGTTGACAACTTTGTCCAAGTCTAGAGAAGGAACCAGCCTCCATCTCATTAGCTTAAGGTTCAGGTCCACTGATGACTCTGCAAGTCTGCAGGAAGCAGAATGGAAAAAAAAAAAAAAAATCAAATGCCTTCAGATTATGATTACACTTTGAAAAGTTGAACAGAATCAATATTACAAGCATTTTATGCACATTAAACACTATATCCTACTTTCAATCATTACAACAGACCCATTTTTTTTCAACCCCAAAGAAAAAAACATATCCAGACAAGCATATGTTTAAAAACATATGTGGGCTCAGGGACTCTTGATGAAGAGTTTAATCAAGTCCATTATTATGGGAAAAGATGGTAATATCACCTAACTCAAGAATATTAATGAACTGGAGGTCTTTCCCTAAGATTATATTATATGGAGAGGGTGTTGAAAAGATTTTGGTGCATTGTCAGTAGCAATAGACAGTACCAGTTTTCCAAAGGTTTTACCTTTTAGGATCCATGCATTCACTCAGGTTGACCATCCGTGGTCCCATTGCTCCCTTTGGATTTTTCTCCCATCCAACACTTTTAAGACACACTAGGATAATAACAAGCAACACTTTTAAAAACAAATTTAGCCAAATAGTGCAATCAATTTTCGTAATCGATGAAAATAATGCATTAAAATTCATTTTAGGACTTTTAACATTGAAGATTGATTTATCCTATTAAACTGTTGGACACCAAAATGTAATGATGTGGTAATTTGTTGTTCTCTGCAGCCCCCTTCATCATACTTAGTGCACATTGCTCCTTATTTACTGCAATTGTTGCTATGGTGCTATGTGCTGTAGTGTAAAATAAGCAAATGGATTAATTGAAATGGGAAGCAGTGACATTACTTAATCTTTATCTTCAATCAGCTTTCTTGAATATAATTAGAGCAATGTATGTGACTTTTTTATTCTTTATTTCATGATTTATATGACAGCAACGTCTATTCTCATGCATATTTAAAAAAATCTGAACAAGGTGGATTGGTTTATCTTTTCAAAACGCCACCAAATATGCCGACGTACTCAGAACAGTTCAATTTATTTTGGTTGCTTGAACACATTCACAGTGACTTAATTAAAAGCTGTGAAGTGCTGACGGAAAAGGGTGAGGAAAACAAAGACGCCTCGTTGAAACCTAACATAAACCTTTTCCAGATCACAGAGCAACTCCTCTTCCAATGCCGCCATTACCATTTAAATTGTTTTCATTCCTAATTCGGCAGACAAAAGGATAACAGAAACGCTTTGTGAGATTAGATTGAAATGAGTAGTCTCTCAGAGGAATGAGAACCAAAACTTAAACTGCATCAGCAGCAAAGAGATAAGTTCACACCTGGCATGGACAGAGTTATGCGTTAAAAAAAAAAAAAAGGTGCGTTTGTGAAGATGCAAAGACATGTGAGAAGACAAATAGAGGTGGGCAAATACATTAGCATTACCTGAGTTATTGGGAAGCTCAGGTAGCTTGACTTGGAAGAGGACACTGTGCTGGATGGAGCGGTTTCCCTGCAGAGTTCGGTCTCTGAAACACAGCACTTCCACCACGTCCAGTTTAGAGCCCCTGACACACACAAGAACATCACTCATTCATTAAAGAGCTAAATGAAAGTTAACCCTTATTGCCTGTCTCACTATTTGTGCAAAACCAACACAGACGCTGCACTATTTTTTATGAAGTAGTTCAAAATGTTTTGGATTGCTGAGTAAAAACCAAACAGGCAAATAGTAGAGACATCGCAGCTACTTCTTAACAATTAATCATAGTTTTTGTTTGACAGTGTAGTCATGCATGGGAATGTTTTGATAAAACAATGACTCCCTCTGACTGCATGGAAACTACAACTAGGTTTTTACATGATGAGGCTAAACTCGATGGGAATTTCTGCTTTAAGCAATAAAAAACCTTTTCAAACAAAAGATTTAGTGATAAAAAAAAAACTAAGCCAAGCAATAAAAAAACCCATGTTGACAATTAACTACACACTGGGCATAAAAACCAGCAGTTTTACTTGTTGTTGTTTATGGATTTTTATGCCATTACCAGTTTGTTATAATTCGAGTTGCTAAACTCTGCAATTATGATTTGAATTAACTCATTTCCTCTTGTGTTTAAAAGCTCTAAGAAAGATAAATAAAGCAGAGTTTAAGCTGATTTGGTCAGACAAACTGAATATCACTTTACCCTGCTTTTCTTCCCTGCAATATTTCGTTCCAATACAAACACTGGTATCACCCTAAGTTTTTGGTCCAGGTTTATAAAAATGACTCACATTTAAATGTTTCTCAGGTCTCTCTATGATTGACAGAGGAACGGCCAAATGAATCATCTTGAGCAGAAATAGAAACGTGCAGGCATTATAACATTACTGGGACCTTTGTAGGTCAGCCACCTGTGACTACTGATATTCGGGTTCAACTAATTCATCTCGGCCACCTGTGAAACAGATTTCAGCAGCCTCACAAACTGGTGCCAACACCTTCAGGAGGACATCTGTGACTGGAGGAGGACAGCCTTTAAAATACTGCTTTTATTCTACCAAGGAGGAAAACCAAATACAAAATGCTCAATGCTTTAAAAATGTCTTGCACATATTGTTTGCTCATTTTTGAACCTGATGTACTCCTCAACACAGTAACATCTGAAGATAATGAGTGATTTTTCTGTTGCACAGCTGCAGGTAGTAAAACACAAAAAGTTAAAGTGTAATGGTTTGTCCTTGTAAGAGAGATTCAGTAAATAAGAATAAGTTAAAAGTTTCTCATTTAAAAAAAAAAAAATAATGAACGTAATCTGTTGAAATATGATGCAAAAATTATTTGATCTTGAATAAACTTATTATCAGAATGAAGAATAAGCATAATAACTCTGCACTTGGGCAAAGTTATAATATTTTGAAAAAATATTTTGTTCAATTATTTCTACAATTTCACATTATTCAGCATGGCTCCAGGCAAAGCCAGCGGCCCAGCAGGCTTCTGCTCGAAAGAAGTAAAGTTTTTGAGTGGTCTAATCAAAGTCCTTTGACAATAAACAACTGCTCTTTGTTACAGCTATTTTTTTACAGCACTGCAACACCTGCAGATTGCTTCAAGAATTTTCCCTCAACTGTGATCAGCTGTTTGTGTTTTAAAATAGAAAAAAAAAAAAAAAAATATATATATATATATATATATATATATATATATATATATATATATATATATATATACATATATATATATATGAAGTAAAAATTTCTTCTTTAATTGATGCTGTTTTTAGAAGCTATAGCACAAAGTATGATTTGTGATTTACACAGAAAAAAAAACACCTTCCAAAACATTCATCATTATTTTTAGAAAATGACGTGTTATAAACAGATTAATGGGAGAAACATTAATTCTGCTGTCAATATCAGTCCCACTGATACCACAAAGTAATGTTGCTCAATTAATATAGAGCACCACAAAGCACCTTTAATCTTGAGTGGCTCTACAAAGTGCTTTACCCGCCATTAGACGCAGTCTCAGGTAACATACATGAGTCCCAAGAGGTCGAGATTTAAACTACCCACTCCGCTGTAAGTGAATAATCCACTCGGCTACCTGAGTCACTACCATGCCATGTTTTCAAAATAGATCCTTTGAAACTGTTAATTAATTTTCTCGCAGTCCACATCAGTGGGTAGATGCAGCCTTTAATTTTTATGTTTCAGAAGTTCTTTGAAGTCTGTTTTATACATTGCGAATTCATTCATCTTATTGCTTAAAAAATTCCACCTTAAACTTTGAGACGTTCAGACAGACTTTCTTACAGTTAGTTGTATAATAAGAGCAAAGTTTCTGTTTGTGATATAGTAGATATAAAGATACAGTTACTTCTCTGGACACCTGCACTACCTCCTCCCTGATCTTTGTGTAAATATTTGATCCTTCTCTACCCAGAACTCATGTGCTACATGTCTGGCACAAATTAAACAACCTGCACCGACTTCCCTAAGGATTGCTAAGAATTTTATCCTCTGAACATTTCCTAAAATGTTCAATCAAAAATATTTTTTTACAACAACTCTGCTTGAAATCTGTGCTGCACTATTTTATTAAATCTGAAGAGTATCCAGCAGCTTTTCAATCAAGATGTGCTATAAATAGAAGTGAAAGTCAGGAATCATGGTTAATTGAAATATCTTGTCAAGCACATCAAACGTTTCATCATGCACTAGTACTTGTTGAAATTCACTGTTTCACCATGACTGTTTCAGCACACATTATTTAGAAGATTTCCTCATCTTTTCTCTGCAGGAACACATGCAAACACAGACTCGCACACAAACGTTTTGTTTACCACTGCTTGGCCAAGAGGACCAGGAGGTTTCTCAGAGGCCAGCCCGGATGTTGAGACAGCGTACACGGATCGTAGACGCCCACAGTCACCTGGAAAAATCAAAGAGGAGTGATTAGTCTCCCAGATGACTGTGCATCTCTGTATCTGATTTTGAGAAATAAAATGACAAAAAAAAAACATTCCCTTTTGAAAACGGTTTCAAATGTCATTTGATGGCCCTATGAATACCGCACAAAATGCCTTAAAAACTCTTTAAATCAATACTAATCATAAGAAATAAGTGCTATACATTTGTCTTAGAAAACATTTCAGAAATAAATTCATGACTGGATTTGCATAATATAATGTTTTTACAAAAATACCTTCTTAGTATCAGTAAAAAATGCCTCCCAGTCCTCAAGTAGAGCCATGTGAACAGCGTCATCAGTGTATTTCATCAGGAAAAAAGGTACTGCAGTGATCCCTCTCTTTATGCACAGGCTGTCATAGGCCTCCTGCAGGGCTGAGATCTGACAGAGAAATTATAGCACAAGAGTTAAATGTTTACATGTTGTCAACAGATACATCTGGCTTTTTACAAAATACAGCATGATTACTGGCTAAATTTACTTTTATATGTAAAAAGATAGCAATTTGCCAAGTACACCAAGACCCAATTAAAACAGATTTCCTAAACTGCCACTACCATATTTAATTGTTCAGAAATTGTCATGCAAATAAATATTAAAACATTCAATATTTTCAAGCCATTTATCAGCTAAAACATTAATAACTACCAACAAGAGTTAGGACATGTTCCCTTCCTTAAAAAAAGACATCTGTCATCTCTGATTGGTTGGATACAGACGCATGCTCATATGCAACTTATTTCTCTGCTAAAAAAAAATTCAAAGTAATATTCTGTGAGCTTAGAAGTTAATACATGCCAAAACATTAAAATACCTGCTACTAAGCCTCAAATATATCGCCTTCACCCTATTGGCGTTTGCAGAAAAATTAGATTTTGGAAGGCAAAACTTGTTGCCTAAATCTGTTTATTTCAAACAAGATAATATTTTGCATGACATTGTAATATCCAGTGTGTGACACATTGCAGTAGATGCCCACACCTGACACAGATTACAATAAGAACTACAAGTGAAATAATCATCACAATGACTTTTTAATATTGTGCAATATTTTTTATATTACCAAACCATGTAATTTTCCAATGGCAAAACATAGTGGGGGGGGGGAAGCTGTTAAACCTGTGTGTTTGATTTAAAAACAGAAAATCAAAGTTCAAAGTCAGAAAACAATCTGATATCTGTCAAAGTTTGGGGTCTGACTTGGAAAGTAGGAGGTAACTGAATCACCAAATTCCTAAACCGAATATGACTGCTGCTTTAAAACCTATGAGCTACAGAAATAAAAAGCTTAATTTTGACAGTTTAAATCATACTGAAACAGTAAAACACTTGTACAATCTCAAATCTTGAATCCTGACAAATACTTTTTATGACTTTCATTGCTAGCAGTAGTCCGCCTAACTACTGAGAAAAATTTCACTGGTTTTCCCAAATGCAAGTAACACATGCTCAGCACTGGGTGTGGTATCATTCTCTGTCTAATTGCAAAGAAGATGCTTAAAATATATTTCACAATAGAGTATTTAGAACTGTTAGAGATATTTTTTTTTTTCCAATTTGAACACAAATTTATCCTAAAAGTTAACTTTTTAGAAAAGGAGAAATACTTGCGCTACATCATAACTTAAAATAAGAAATGTAAGATCTTTCATTCAGTGAATAATAATTAAAAACGCCAACCTGTTTTGGAGAGAAAACTTCCTCTAGGATAACAGGCGGCTGAATAATTTTTAATGCTTCTGGGAAACAAAGTGCAGGGAAACAGAACCAGTAGTAGAAATGGTATTTCTTGAGGTCCTGCAAAGAGATGTCAGATGGACATCAAAATTATAAAGATGTCCATGTCAAAAAACAAAAAAAAGAAAATCACAGGATACATGAAAATAAAAAATGTATATGGTTATTTATAAAAACATACTGCAAAGGTCAGGAGAATGAATCTGCAGAGGACAGAAGGGTTCTTCAGTGCAGCTCCAGACTGTATGGCCTCCCATATCTACACAGGAAACAATTTCTCAATCTTCTTTTTTTTTTCTGTGCCCAGCTCAACTTTGTGACCATCTCTAACATGTGTTTCACAGACGTCAAATCCACATGAATGCATTTGAAAGCATATTTGTGTTTGTGAAAATTCCTTAAGGACACCCTTTACCTCTTTGGCCTCTTTCTCCAGCAGAGCCTTTTTATCAGCAGCCTTAAAGGCATCGAGTGTGTTGGTGTTATACAGCATACCAAGAGCTGGACAACAACGAGCCGGAGTCGGACCATCACTAACAACAAGAAGAAATGATTAATCTCTAAATTAAATTGTTGAAATAAAAGAAAGTGATCAGAAAGCAAAGAACATGTCAACAATACAGGACTCTCACTTTATGCTCAGTTCGAGAAAATTAAGTCATGTCAGACCTTTTGAGGTAAGTGTGTTGCTTTTGATGTGTCACCATTTTGAAGAGTGCATGGGTACGGGGATCAAGAGTGGGTAATTCACAGTGTTCTGCTGCGTCAGATAGGAGTAATTACTTTTGTCATGACCTTTTCTTTTTGTTTTTTATAGCACAGATCAGGTGACACCTGGTAAAGAAATTGTATTGTTCTGAGTGCCACCAAGTGGCCAAGTAATTATAAGGTAAATTAAATTTATCAAACAGAAAGTGAAGTACAGCGACTATAATGTGTCCTTAGATATCGTATCCCTTTTGTTACTTTTCCAAATCAGTCATAAATCAATTATTGATAAATGAACCAGCTCTATGACAACTGAACGAGCTCTAAGAAGTTGAAAACAGGTATGCACACCAATAGCTCATGTTGAAATATTTTATGTGCTTTAAAATGATCTGAGCAAACACAGTTTTAATGTTTCAAGAACTAAGACAAAAGGTAAACAAACCCATTCTTTCCCCTTTTCTTGTATGAAAAACATACATTGACAGAGCACTGAGTATAAACACAGTCTTGCGTTATAGTGTAGTATTATTCCATCAGCGTAATGCATTAACACATTCAACCTTGTGTGTATTCTTGGATCTTTCTCCTCTCCTCTCTCGACCCCATTTGTGCTTTGACGGGTTACAGGTGAGCCCAACTCATTGGCTGAGAGCGTCAGTGCGTTTCTGTGTGTGTTTAATGAGGTTTGTTTCAGGCGTCTGATTAGTTCCTGCCTTCTCATGTGTGATTTGAACACTCATTTTCCTTCAGCACCTGCATGCTATTCTTCTCTCCATCTCCAGTTTCCCACTCGAAGCGCTGTTGTGAATCGAGTGGAGGAGAGTGTTGTTCCCTAAAGTGACAACCCAGATTCGGTGAGGATGGGCAGCATTGCTGTTCAATCATTTTTCTGAACCGCTATACCAAATAAGGACTTTTGTTTGGTTCTTTTGTTTGTCATTCTCCTCATAACTTTGAAAGAGTATAAATTACTAACGCCCCACAGCATTTTATTGGTGCGAAAAGCTCATGCAGCTTGATGAAAACCCAGAGGACGGTCTGTTTGGCCACATGTGACTAGTGTAGAAGGTGTGTCGAGTCCCACTACACATGGAGACACTTGAATCACCCAGTATGACAGCCAAGAGGCTTCCTTTAGCCGATAAGGAGGTGAAGGTGAAACACAGCTACTTGGAATGAGAGGAAAAGCACCAGCATCTGCAGACTGGAACATGTGGCACTTGTTCAATCTATTTTTAAACTACAAGTAAACTGACTGACAGTTCTGGACCTCAGGCGATAAACTTCCTGTTCTAAGCTAACCAATAAATACATTTAGAATCTTGTAGCAATGCAAATTAACAGAGAAAGTGCAGCAAGCGTGTCAACAAGACCTGGGATTCTGATGGCGACTCATGGGAGCTGCAAGAAGAGAGTCTCATTTTCAAGAAAAGCCATTGTTTCATCAAGGTCAAGACTGTTTCTATATAACAAGTAATACTTGGTACAATTTTAAGTCCAGATATTCCATCCATACAAGTGCCACTGCTTGGTTCCCCGATAAAAAACAATATCTGTGCAATAATAATGTAGAATGCAAGAGATAAATTATGTTTTTATTGCTAATGTTGAGGTCTCCAGTTTAAATATGCATCAATTTGCCCTTAAAGTCTAATATTTTTTTTTTCTAAAATGCTCACCAGTGGTATAAACAGGTTTTGATCAACACTGTTTTATTGTATAGGTGGAATGTGAACATCCACGCCAGTCTCAAGTCTTTTACAGTCCCTAATAGGTTTCCTTTCAAAATTACCTCCATCTTTCTTACGATCACTGCTGACTCACTTCATGGACTGTGCATAAATAAGGCACCCCCACAACATGATGGTGCCATGATAATGTTTCACCATGGGAAGGGTGTGTGTAAGATGAGGTACACTGTTCGTTCATATTTTTTCACACAATGAGTTTGCATGTAGTGCCTGATCAGAGAACCTTCTTCCACATGTTTGATGTGTTCTCTGTACAAATGGATCATCTTAAAGCTTTCTTTCAAAGCTGGCATTCTGCTTAGCTTTTCATCTCTTCCATTTAGAGGATTGTAATTGACTTGATACAACTGGTTCACAAGAATAAAAACTCAAAAATAAAATAATTTCAATTGTATATCATTAAGATCGTATTTCCTCATTTTGTCCTTTTTAATTTGTGTTAGCCAAATAGCAAGATTTAATGCATTCACCATTGTGATACCACTTTAAATTAATGCATTTGATGTAATAAAAATGCAATATCAACAAAATAACTACCTCATATTGTTTAAAAAAAAACTACAAAAAAAGTGTATTACTTACACATCAAAGGCGCTGAACTCTAAAGTCAGACGAGTGGGCAAGCCGACAGGGTCACCTGTCAGGTTTAATACAGATCAAAAACTGATGAACTGTTCACTGGGTGTTTCAGTGAATAAATAGTCTTTCCTTGTTAATGTCCCAGGATGTAACATTCCCACTCACCATTATAATAGTATCCTTTGATGCACTTGGGGCTCTCGTCCAGTCTGTAATCATTGAGCTTCTTCTGGGTGAGCTGGTGCCAGAAGCCTGCCTCCAACGCGCTGCTGAAGGGTGCAAACTGCAGCTTGAGGTCTTCAGAGGATAATGATGCTCCACTGATGTGAGATGCCATCAGGACTTCAATGACAAATTTCTACAAACACTAAACTGAAGGAAAAGGGAGCAATACTTATTAAGAACAAAGAGCGATAAAACTATATTGACAATCATGTCTTTGACCAACATGATTTATTCATTTACACATAAAATCATTATTGCTGCCACTGTAGCCGTATAAGCAGGAACACTTCTGCATTTATTGTTTGTTTTGCAGATGAATTGTTAGAAATTGGAATACCAGTAGTGGGATTAATATAATCCTCAGCTACTGCCAAATACAAAATTATTCATTTTAGCAAGAGTTATTTACCTCAGGTGCTTTGACATAAAACCAAAAAAAGGAAACAAACGGGATAAACATAATACACAAATAAAACTTTACAGTTTTAAAAAGGAAATCTTTGTTCAGACATTTTTTCTGTACCTCATACACACAAATGCAATTTTCTGAGTTCACTTTAAGTATCGCAGCCATTCAGATATAATTTATTATTAATTGTTAATCACCTTATCGCAATAAAATTTTTATTTTGCATTTTTGTAAATCTTGGGTCTGAGAGGGTTACTAATAAATTAAATATAATACTTCCTGGTAAATGTCTATGTTTTTCCCCAAGAGGTGATCTTAAGTTTCAAATGGCAACTTTTCTAATTAGCTTTTGTTTTAAAATAAAATTACAGTTTGACATAAATTATTCTAAATTATAATTATTAAAAAATGCCTTTTGTAATCTTTTTTTTCTTGTAGTTTTGAACACACATCTTTTAACAGGCCAGTTTTTGACAGACCGACCCTGTGTAACACTGACAATGAACAGATGCTGTTCCATTTCATGGAAAAGCTTTTTCTCAACCAGATTTGTCCTGATTTCCCTTGCACAACACACCGGGCCTTGACATATTTCAGGTTTATGTCGAAAGTTGTCAGAACGTATGACTTTGACCAATCAGTCATCCACAGTATTTCCAGTGGAAAGTTTTGTGTCACGATAAGTTACTAGCTTCACTGTTTGAGTCTCAGCTGATGTAAAACAGAGAGATCATCAGAGTGAGCCATGTTGGGAAACAAACGCTAACAAAGATGAGGGGAAATCTCATTACAATATGGTTCTGCAACAGTAGAGGAAGAAACAGATGGGAGAACACAATAAAAGTTATGTCAGTCAAACTGCGACACAACAGTTTCCTAGTCTTTGAAGGAAACAAGCCCAATATGCTGACATCCTATTTCAGAACCTGTCAAAACGACCTATAGTTCATTTTCTGATACCAGATAGTCTTACTGTGAAATGGGGTACACTGAAGTCACTGTTTGTGACTGCAAATGGCTTGAAACTGGGTTAAACTTCCAGCATATGGAAATGGACATTCAGATTCCCTTTCAAAAATTAGTTAATATTTATAAGGAGGGTAAAGGTTTTAGTCTCTAAATTTGCAAAGAAGGCAGGAATACACTCCTCAATATCTGCAGGTCTGACTGGTGGTGGTTCTATACTCCACACATTTAATTATTTTATTTGCAAAACAAAAAAAAAGTCTTGTACTTTTTCACTTCACAATTTGTGTTGTGTGGCGTAAAAATTGTTGTGACTGGACAAAATATATTTTCCCTAAGCATATACTTTTTAAGGCTTTCCTTAATGAAGATAACTGCATCTTAAGCAGCTTACACGTGACTCATATACAATGAGATACAAAGAGTTACTTTTCGAGAAAGCACACAAATAACACAAACCAGACGATTCGGATTAGTTTTATCCACGAAAGATACATTTTAAAAAACAAAATTCCTCCAGTGTTTCTGTACTCACCCTCAGCTGCTACTTCCTGTTTCAGATGGTCACGTGAACGCAGGATTTGTCAATAAAGCGGTGCAGTGTGGGTAAAAGCAGCGCGTCACTTTTAGCTTAGCTGTTTGCGGCTTCCTCGGTGTTTTACGGCGCAAGAACCATGGAGTAAAAGACGAAGAACCAGAACAAGAACAAGAACACGCAAACGACGAAGCAAGAGAAAACAGACAGAAATCTGTAGGCGCCGTTTCTTTTCATCTCGGACGGAGAGATGAAGTGATAACAGAGGCTGCTAAAACACACTCAGTTGGTGGTATAAGCCCTACTGTTTAGTCTCAGCAGGCAAAGCCTCACAAAAACACATCAGTTATGAAACAGGATCTCTATTTTACTTTGAGGAAAATGCAGAAATATATATATATGAATCTTATTTTCACCTGTGCAGTCACCAGAAAGTAAGAGATCCGATTCAGACAGAGGGGGGCGTCTGTAAATGTTTCTTCCCAGAAACGGTTAGGGACCGTCTGTAAATGTTTCTTCCCAGAAAAACGCCACACTCGACAGCTTCAATCAAAAGAATAAATGTTTTTATTTAAGCATTGTTTTCAAGGTAGGATTACGTCCTGGTGTTTACCATATGCAATACAAATAGTTTATGTTATTTAGAAAGAGAGAAAGCATACCCAATTTGTAGTATATAATTTACATGTTGGCATCAAAATACACAAAAAATACCGATAAGTTTTACACATAGAAGTTTTTTCCACCATTAGAATTATTTCCCTTTTGCCAAAGTGTTTTCTGACTTGCAGATAGGCTCACATAAGCTTCAAAACTGCATAACATAGAGCCATTTTTCATTATTTTGTTAATAATATATATTTTTCATACCATACCGTTTTTGACCCAAACAGAAAATGTACGTCCACATCCCTAAAAGCAGAATGTGAAAAATGTCTTCCTCCTTGGAATGCACCGGTGCAGAAAGTTGGTATCATCCAAGTAACTGAGTCCAAAACTAAAATGGTCTCAGTTCAAATTACAGGAAAAACACAGTTCTTTGTCAGTAGAACATTAAACCTGCTAACATGTCAAAATAAAAAGCTTTAATTCCACATTATGAGATTTTCTCTTCTACACACATGCAGAAAGAGAGAACAGTGTTGTTTGCATGTAGGAGCTTGTATTGATACATATTGGCCATTTATTTACTCACCTAACAAATTAATGTTGAAATTTGGTGTTATGTTCACATTCTGGGAAGAAAAAATTAATAAATGCAGTCCCAGATGAAGGAATCCTGCAGCTGGTCCCAAACTAGCGTAACTGTCACTTTGTGTTATGTTTTCATTCGGTGTAATATCTGTAAAATGTCACAGGTGTAAAGTATAACTTGTCAGGAAAACGTTGACCTTTTTAGCCCAGTGGGACTAACATTAGCACCATACTGTCAGCGCTGTCAATTAGGAAAAGCTGAAGCACTTAATAAATGTCAAAAACCAGGTTAGGTCATTTAGAAACACTGTCAACTCACATTTTCCACATTCCTGCGATAAAACTGAGCTATTAAAAAGTTTTCTTTTCATATACGTTATTTATGACTCAAAAGAAATGTTCTCCACTCAGGTTAAATCCTGTATGACTGATGCTTTAATGAGTAGTTGTATGGTGAACACTAAGGCCGAGCTGAGCGCTGTTGGCACGTAAGAGCACAGCATTAAACTGCAAGCTGTGCGGGCGAGTCGTGTCTGGGGAGAAAAATCTCTGTCAAGCAGCCATCTTCACCCTCACTCTCGTGGCTGCTACACGCTGTTTGGTGCCACTGGCGGTGAAATTAGAAATAGGGTGTAGGAATATGTTGCTGTTTTGGCCAGGATAGAGAGACAGTGGAGAAGTAAAAGTGCTATTGTCTGCTCTCCAGCTTGTGGTGAAGGCTCCCTACTGGTTGTGAAGAGCCCAGGGCTTCTGTACTGCTACTGACGGCGCACAGGGACCAAAACTCAAACACTAGTCTTTAGGGCTAGTGTTTGACTATATATACATATTAAAAGTGTCAAAGATATAAATTTTTCTTTCTTTTCTGTCTAGGGTGGCATTAAACCGTCATGGCCTGTGTGGACGCTCACCACAAAACACTTCACTGCTGAAGAAAATATTTCTTTTGTTCATTTGTTCTTGGTGTTTGGACTTCAAAATCGGCATAAAAATAGTAAATGAGCTGTGTCACAAAGTTTACACTAATTGTGATAGAAAACTTCATAAGCATCTGACAAAAACACAGACACACATATAGAGATCTTTGCTTTTTCTGTTTGCTTCGTGCTCTACTGTCGTTGGATGGAGATGCCTTTTACAAGTCTTACAGAGGTGGGTGTTGGGGAATAATTGGTCCATAATTAGATGCATTAGTTAAGCCAGTCATTAAGAATTTATGATCTTTGCTCCATGTTTACAGTGATAATATCTGGAGTGAATAAAACCTGATGAGGAACTTTTGAGTTTACTGTAAATGTTTCCACCTAAGATGACACCTGATGGATGTTTTATTTTATACACCTACCTGTCCAGGTGAACACTATTTCCAGCTTAGTACTATCCTGGTCTAAACTGTTGGATTCGGATAGATTTGTTTGAATTTTACATGCAGCTGCATCTCTGAGAAAATTACAAGTCATTGCATAAATCACACATTCATGGTTGCTTTTCCCACAGGGCTGTGCAATAATATATTTTACACTTTGGATAATGATAAGGGAGAAGGTGCTACATAACATCATAAAAAAAGAAAATAGACGTAGAAAGAAATTTCCCAGCAGAGAGAGGCTCTGTTGTCATTAAATGTTTACTGTTGTGTCTGGTGAGAACTGTTTCTGTGATTCTGACGTCAGATTTGGCCAAAAATGTGCCTTGGCCTATTTTAGCAGTTGTTACTTTTTATTTTCCGGTTACTATCCTTTATCTGCTCATTGAGGGAACATGCCACAGCCCAGCTGTAACTACATGAGTTGGCACTGTTTGTTAAAATTAAAATTAAATCTTTATCTTTTCAATAAATACTTACCAGTCAGTACTACAGTATTTTCATTACTTAGCTTTAAATGAATACCTTTGTTTGTTTTCATGGGTCTTTTATCTTATGTTTTAGAGATGTATGTTTGACATGAAAGTATTTAAAATTTTAATTGTCTGTTTTCAGTGAATATTTGTAACAATTATTACTACATTATGCATTAATTTTAAATCATAATTTTTATATATGTGTATAGCCATAAGGTAGTATTAACAAAATTAGTTTTACATAATATAAAAAGGAAAATGGAAATAATTATATGGGTTAGGGATAAATGTCATGACAAAATTAAAATGTCTCTCAGCAATTGGAATGTAAATGAGCATATTTTAAAAGACAGAGCAAAGAAAATTGAAATAACAGGAAATAAATGTGTCCCTTTTTGACCCATGTTTTGCATATCAATTCGTGTGCATCTGTTTCTATTAAAGAGTTGATTTTGTTAAATTTATAAGCCAAGTTAAACACAGTAGCTTTCTAGTCAATATTTAATTTGACCTCTGGACACAATGTAATGTGTGTGGATTGTTCAATAACCAGAGCAATCCACACACAAAAATCAAAGCAAATTACTCCCTAAATGATGTTATGTATAAAAAATGGGAATGTTACTGTACGTATTGAACACAGTTACTTAAAACACTTTGCAGGAACGTCTTTCTTGATAACTGCATTTAGATAGCAACCACAAGTAATCCTTAGGTGTGATATCGACCCATTATTCTACACAAACTGTCATCAACTTGAAAGGTCCAGGGTTTCTATGCACTCCTTCAGTTCTTTCTAATTGGAATCAAGTCAGGTGGTTAATTGGGCAACTTTAGAGGTTTTACTTTCTTTTTTTCCTGAAACCAATTAAGACCATATTCAGAACATATTCCATGTTATTACCATTACCCCCCAATCTCCTTATTTGTGGATTGATTTGCTTTGATTTCTCTGTACTTGTGGATTACTTGGGTTTTTTGTCAATGTCAGGTGTGAATTTTCTGTAACCTACATCAGAAATATTTAAACTGGGAAAACAAAATGTGGTTTCTGAGCTGACATTAATTCTATTTAATTATGTTGAGTCTATTCACAAAAGTTTTCTGAAGACACAATGTTGAAATGTGAGTGTATACCACATATGAAAGGACAAGTTTTATTTAAAATCATGTTTAATTAATGAAAAAATCAAGGAAAATCACAGAATTACCAACAGACTTAAGTGTCATGTTGTTTCATGTTATTCATTTTTAACAACTTTAGAACACAAAATAAATTAAAACATTTTCACATAGCTCTAAATAAAAAATACTGCGGTTTGCTGTAAACTTGAACTCTTACTCCTGGCTATGAATGGAAATAGAAACGCATTATAAATAGAACCGTCATTG
This sequence comes from Poecilia mexicana, assembly GCF_051168715.1. Classification (NCBI taxonomy): domain Eukaryota; kingdom Metazoa; phylum Chordata; class Actinopteri; order Cyprinodontiformes; family Poeciliidae; genus Poecilia; species Poecilia mexicana. Next base: position 20,101,121 of record NW_028263374.1, read on the forward strand.
ATGCTTGCTGTGATTTAATGATTTATTGACATGTATATACAGTAAGTCCAGAGTTATACGTTTAATTCCTTTGGATTGTATTATGACAAAATATTTTTGACTCATTTCATGTTCATTTGAAGGGATATTTTTGATTTTTATTTTTAAAGGGAGGCTCTATGGGGTTCTTATCCATCTTATAACACTCTACCCTCATTGGTATTCCTGGTGCACATGTAAAACAAACCTTAGGGGGAGAAAAAAAATCCAATGCTTAATTTCCATTACTATAAAATCAGTATAACTACAGCTTCTCTTAATATATTCTTTATTTTTAATTATTTTTTTTAGTTGACTATTAGTTCCTATTCCCCAAGGGTGCAATTATGACACAGGGGCTCATTTCTGGGAGCTACTCTTCACCAAACTATTCAAGTGAAGCAAATGTATATTATTTCACACAAGTCAAAAGAAATCTTTGGAGAAATTAGCCTCTCAAACTAACTTGTGAATATTTACAGCAAACCTGGATGAGAATTCAAATTTACCTTGCCTTCACTCACAAAGAGGAGGATAGTAAGAAACATGGGCGTAGGTTTGGGTAGGGACGGTAGGGACATGTCCCGACCAATATTCACGAGATATGAAAAAGTCCCGACCAATTTTTGCCATATTGGCTCAAAGAACGTGGATCTACGATCTTTGATTAGCAGCAACAGGCGGTGCGCGGAACGGAAGCTTCTTAGTTTGACATTTATTATGAGCCTCCGAGACCGTGTCGGAACGGTGCTGTCGGGGGGTGGGGGGAGGGGGAGTCAGTTGAATCGTCGGACGTTCTTTGATTAGCTGCAAAAGGCGGCGGCTAGCTGGGCACACGCGTCTCCTTCTGAGTCTCCGAGACCATGTCGCCACCAAAAAAGAAAAGGACAGACATTAGAAGTTATTTCGCTACGTCGGCTGTAAGTACAGTGAGTGGACCCATAAGTTAGATATCTATCACGCAACGCATTTGTTGTAAAGTCCGGTGTTTAGTAAGGTCAGCACTGAATGTGAGGTAGAATAGGTCTGTTAATTATGTAATATTTTTTCTTTTTTATTTTATTATTGATTTCTTCTTATCTGCAACTGTGTTTGCTGTATCCAGAGGATATTTCTTTTGATCTTACTTGTAACGTTTGCTGAATTTTGTAAAGGAAAAAGTAAAGTGTTCTTGAACTGATCTGCTGAGTATGACTGTATCTGGTTGTATACACAAGATGTATGATATGGTTATGGTTGGGGGGAGGGGTTATTAAGCCAATGTGGTTTCCCCCCCCCTTCTCAAAAATGTTCGGAGCTCTTGGGCATTTCACTGTGCTGCCGGGGGGGGGGGGGGGTCAAGGTCCCCACCAAAACTTAGACCGAACCTACGCCCTTGGTAAGAAAGATACTCAATACATTGCTAAAGAGGACTGTGTCAAAACATACATGGCATCATGGGGTCACAGATCCTACTTAGAAATAGCAGGACATCATGTCAACCGTTTGTGTATGGTATGTCACAAAACAAAATCTGTTCTGCCCTACGAAACAAGTGTAAAGTTGGTTAAATTAGAGCAAAGAGCAAAGCCAGTTTCTGATATCATATTCCAGTTTCAAAACTTCAATTGCATTTCATGCAGGCAGTGTTTTATAAAGTTTTAGACCGTTGTCACTTTTGCATTGAAGGTTATAAAGACAGTGGCCTGCTCTGTAACAACTTGCAACGTTGAGTTAAGTAAAGGCACCAAAAATAACTCAAGTCAGAAAGTGCTAAACAGAATAAAACTGCATGTTTTCCAATCAATATAAAATTCTTGTTCTCCATTGTTTATGTTTGGACTTGAGACAAAAGTTATGCTATTTCCTTTAAAAAGTCTTCTTAAAAAGTTTTAATTTATTTATAATAAAGCACCAATTCACCAATTCACAACAAATGTCATCTCAAGATACTGTAAAGACAAACAGATCGTAATCATAAATCACAGTTTAAATCCAAATAGATACATTATAGTTCAGTCCAAAATATAATGCAGTGCAGTTCAGTTTATCATACCAACTGGTAAAAAGTTAAGGAAGGCCATCAAATTATATTGAGTGATAAACTTTGCAGCAATACCTCCTCCTGAGCGACCAATTTACAACAAAAGACGATTGATTGCATTGAGTCATTGACAAAAGGAGAGAGTAGTGTTATCATGAGCTGTATGTATTTTTTTAGGGAACTGACTTACTTTAGGTTGGAAAAAAATCCATTTTCCGGCTGGCTCTGCTCTGCCTAGCCACTAATTACCACTCTGTGGTCATAACGTCTTTCTCATTACGTCTTTACGAATGTGACATTTTTCTCTGTTTACTGCAAACATGCATTTGATATTAATAACAACTCAACTAACTGTAAGATAATCCAACTTCTGCTCTTAAGAATGAATTCCTTTATCTCTGGACACAGTGCAATAATATCAGCAAAACAGACAAAAATAAATAACATTTTACTCTAAAAGACTCTGTAAAATGGTGAGTTACAAAAATAAAATCTGAGACTTAATGTACAAAACAATCTGCCACCGAAAATATGCTTTTACTTTATCAACGATTAAAAAAACATCCAAGACCATCAACTTTTTTTTTTGTATTATCTATTATTTTTGGTAACACTTGAAGAGCTTAGATTTCATGACTCTTTGCTCTTGCAGTCACATCAGTCACAAATTGATCTTGAGAATATTTTTGAAAACGCGTTTAAAGTTTCCATTGCAGAGTGGGTATATGAAAGGGTTCAGAGTGGAATTGATGTAACCAAGCCAAATGGTGAACATGTGAAGATCGTGATGCACACACTCTGGGCAGAAAGCCATGACCATGAAAACTATGAAATAAGGAATCCAACACAGCAAGAAAGCAGCGATTATGAAACCTAGCTGCTTGGCAGCTTTATGCTCCTTATGAATCCTCAGACTTTGAATTCGATGTCGTGATTGGTCTATAAACCTGTGCCACGCCTGTTTCAGAGTCACTCCATTATCCGAGTCTATTCTGGTGTCCTCGACTCCTTCCTCCGGCCACGGTAGCGCCTGACTGGGGTCGTAGCTGTTGCAGAGCACATCTGTGTACCTCTGCACGTCTGACACTGGACTGATACCGCAAACTCCACTCACAGAGTTTGTCACTGTGACATGGCATTCATTGAGAGAGGCCTGATGTTTGTTCTCATTGTTTCCACCTGAGCATGCCATATCCTGCGGCGCAGACGACTGGCTCAGGGGAAGCTCCGGTCCTGGCTGCCCCTCTTCAGGCGACAGGGAGCACGTTTTACCCCTCCGTGCCATTCTGAGCCGCTTTGTTGTCATGGAAAGAAGTGACGTCTGTTGGCACTTTACGCCTATTTTTCTGTGAGTTCTAAAAGAAGCAGATTTAGTTTTCTCACCATCTTCAAGTGAATATGTTTGAGCTAGAGTGTTCTGATCTAGCAGTCTGTCTTTTTTTAGTTGTTTGAGGGAAACCTCTGTTTCGTTCCCGAGGGATTTGGAGTCATTTTTTTTAGGGCTTGGGGCATTGCCTCCATTCTCATTTTCTCCAAATGAATCTGCTGGATGAATGATTCTCTCTCTGTCTCGTAGATGCTGCCTCACCGCCAAGTATATGTGTGTGTAAAACCACAACATCAAAATTGAGGGTACATAGAAGTTGAAAACAGCTGTTATCACCTTGAACCACGTAACAAAGCGAAAGTCTGTGTCACATTTGTTCTCCTCCTCAGGTTTAAGGTCCACATGTGTGAACGACCTCCATCCTAAAATAGGGATTATCCACATCATTGAAAGTAGCCAAGCCCCAGAGATCATCAAGCTCGCTTTTCCCCGTGTTCGATACTTTAGGTATTTCAGAGGTTGTCTGACTGAGCGGTACCGATCCAAACATAAGATAAACAAGCTAAAGATTGATGCTGTGCTGGCCACATAATCCATGATCAACCAAAACTGGCACACCGCTCGCCCCAGACTCCACTCATCCTCCAGCAGATACATCAAGTTCAGGGGCATAACTGTCGTTCCCACAATCAGATCCGCCACTGACAGGCTAACAATGTACAGGTTTCCCACCGTGTGGAGAGTTTTTTCTTTCTTCACTGCATAGAGGACAAGCAGGTTCATTATGATGGTGAGGAGCGATAAGAGGCCCAACGACACTCCAAGGAGAGCGTTATGGAGTGAGTAATGCAGGGTCTCGGTTTCGTTGAGCCTTGGATCATCACCATATGGATGGTTGCTCCAGCTTCTGTTGCTGTTGTTGACATAGTTGTTGGGGCTGAGGTCCAGGAAGTCTGCAAAAGGTGATAGACCAAATTCCATCATGTTAGGTGAGATGAAGTCTTCTGTATCCAGTCCCATTCTGGACAGCTGTTGGTTGTTTGGCCATTAGATTGAAGCCTTTTGTTTCTTGTGTCTCCCTGTGCTCCGGTTACAGCAGAAACAACAGCCAATCTTCAGTGCTGGTCAGTGTTTCCTTTGTCCCTTGGTGTATGTTGTTCAAAATTCAAATATCTGCAACACACAAAGCACGACAAATGAGCCTTCTGAAATGTATACATTGCATGAAATTTGTTGAGTTGATATACTGAAGCCAAATAGTAAACACTTTGAACATATCCTGGTGCAATTTTACTCCATCATCCAAAAAAGAAAAAAACATCAAACAGCTGTTCACCTAAAAAGACCAGGCCTTTTATTCAGAGCTGCAACCAAAAGGCCAATTGTTACTTTGGAGTAGTTGCACACATTTAAAGCTCATGTAAAAAAATTATTATATATTAAAATTATTATTAGTTGTGCTCAGCTGGAGAACTGGGCAAATTTGTTCATTTTCAAAGGGCAGCAAGATGGAAGAACGAAAGAAAACAAAACTCAAATGAATTTATATTTGTAGTTCGCCACATACACAACTAACATGTGTAAGGAAGTGCTCTGGTTAGACGACATTAGAAAAGTTACATATTTTAGTCCACATCACCCTAAATACAACATTCCTACAGACAAACATGGTGGTGGTAGCATTATGGTAAGGGGATGCTTTTTTTCCATCAACAAAAACAGGAGCGCTGGTCAGAGATGAATGGAACTAACCTGGCAGAAAACATGTAAGAGACTGGCCAAACTGGGGCAGAGATTCACCTCCCAGTAGGTCAATGACTGTAAACACAAAGCCACAGCTTGGTTTAGATCAAATTATATTCATGTGTTGGAATGGTCCAGTCAAAGTCCACACCTGAACATGAGAATCTGCAGTAAGACTTTCAGAAAATGTTGATCACAAACTCACTCAGTTTGAGCTGTTTTGACAAAAAGAAATCAGTTACATTTAGTCTCTGGATGTTGGTAGAGACATATCCCAAAAGACCTACAGCTGTAATTGCAGCAAAATTATTGACTCAGCAAGGCTGATTACAAATGCACCTCTCACATGGTGAAAATGTCACAATTATGTACTCTGTGTTTGAAGTTCAAGGTGTCTTTGTGTTTGAGGCTATAAAGCGACAAAACGGATGAGTGTGTGAGTGGTATGAATACATTTGCAAGAAACTGTAAGAATATAAGACACAGACCGTCAACAGGCTAAATAAAAACAAATGACTAAAATCACACAATCCTTCACACTATTTTAATGTATTCTGTCTTCTAGTTTATATCTTGTAGCAAATATCATTAACTAAATTATTTTCTATTTAATTTCAGTGGAACTTAAATGGGGTTTTGACCTCAGTCACAGACAGACAGAAATAACATATTGGTGTGCATTTTCTTGGATTATTTCAACAGCGAACTCGGCAGCTTTGAAGAGAGTTAAATCTGTGTTCATCTCTCTCTCATTCACTGTCCAGCTGGCTTTCTTCAACACTTACACGAGGAAAGGGCAGCGAGATGGGATTCCATCACCAACCCAGCAGCAGAAAAACTGAGCTGAAAAGGAGCCACTGCTAATACGTCTCCAGTGCCATATGATGGATGTCATGTCCCAGGGTTTTCAAAATCATATACAGCAACACTTCTGGATGATGAAGTGCTCCAAGTGATTTTAAAACATATTGCCGTGGTGCTGGAAAACACTCATCTGTAGCAGTTGGGGGTATCGATTTTTTATGAGAACGGACTAAAATAAGCCAGTTGCCATGGGTGCAGGTGACGTTGTTTGTTTATAGATTCAAATTTTTTAAATATTTTAATTGAGCTCCTTTCTTTTTGACATTTCTGTGGTCTTTGCCAATTTAAAAGCATAAATATTTAAAATCAGCGCACCATTTAATCAATTGGCATGTCAAATGCCTTAAAATACCGAACCTGCATTCAGAAAAATAATCACAGATTTTACAGTGCTGATAAGACCTACATTAGCATAATAATGTCATCTGTCGGTCTGTTTCTCTTCCATCGGTTTGTGTGTATACATGCTTACTCATTGATGACATAAGCAGCAGGAGGAGAAAAAGATCCTTTCTAAGGCTTAGTGTTCAGTGTGGAGGAAAAAAACACACACACCAACCCGCACTGAGAGCTGAGAGGGTTGGTGGTGCATCCATAACAACTCTCATCGTGGTTTCACATTAATGGAGAAAGCTTTTTACAGGGAGTTAAGCTGAACAAGCAAATTTTGTTTTTTTGTGTTTTTGTTTTCCACCATGTTTTAATTTGGCCCAAAACTTTTAGGGGCTTACATCAGAATCTGACACGGGAAACCAATTCCAGTTCAAAGAACTTATAAAATAAGTAAAACAATAAATTGTATAAGCAATGTTATTTTTATGAATAGAATAGAATAATAAAAATATTTGCACAAAACAACAGACTATTTACAATATGAGATGGGCGTCCAGATGTCAACAGAAATGTTATTTAAAATGAGAACAACTTTGCAAATAAATGTACAAACACCAGCATGTATGTAGACACTTATTGAATTTGTCGGGACCAGCGATGATAATATAGACTGTCTAAGGAAGGATCTATGATAACAGGTCTTTGTGCACTTAGGATGCAGCTGAAGGTGCTCTCCAGTTCACTTTATCTAGTCCAGAGGACTCCAAAGTGCTTTGGTGGTAAGCTACATTGTAGCAACCGCTGCCCTTGGCCCTCTTAGCACCACCAGCAGGCAAGGTGGGCAAAATGTCTTGCACAAGATGCATTGAGAGGACAAAGTGGGGATTCTGAACCGGCAAACCACCAGCTACAGGTCGAACTCACCTTCACCCCAACTCACCAGGTAGTCATACTTGGTGTCCCTGGTGTGCACGGTTTAAATGTGGATACAGAAAAGTTGGACTGGAATGCATAACTAGTTATGAATGCATAACTAGTCACTTTGACTGCTGCACAGGCACAACTAAATCAGTAACAAAATTTTGTCGGTATATCAAATTTCACTGTTGAGAATCAAATAAAATTGAATTTATTGTACAGATAATTAAAAAATATGAAATCCAATTTCAACAGTAAGACTACTAGCATAATTATCACATCATAGATATTTTTCTATTTATGATCACAGTAGTTTATATCTGTTTTTGTTTTTGTTGTTTTATATTTATATTTTGAAGACATTGAGCCAACGTTTGCTATAAAACTGAAAAGTGTGTTCATTCTTGAATAATCTAAACTACTAATTAAATTTTTTGAGGCTCATGCTTCTCTGCTGACCTGTTTCCCCGCCTCAGGGCAGCTGAATTGCTTATACCTTGGGCCAGCTTTAAATATAAGCATTACAGTTGATGGATGGATGTTTTTTCATCTTTCACCCATTTGTAAACAGAAGCGAAGCCACATTCCAGTTTTTTTTTAAGTAACATAAACATTTATATATGATACAATAACAGACTGTGAAAAGGGAAGCAGAGGCTGTAAACGTGCTGTCCCTCATGTCCTGATGACATCCCGTAAAGAGAGCTCAATAAAAATATTTAATTTAGCAATATCACCTGAAGCTTCCATAAATATTACTGGTGTTAAATCTGAGGTAAATGTTTGTGTATCATTTCCATCTCTATGTACCTGCCTCCGCAACACAAGCATTTAGGTACCGTCTTACTACAGACAACGAGACTATGTAAGGATATGAACAGCAGGGAGAATAAACCTGCTGTGCGCTGCACGTAGGCTACAATGCAATCATGTGTAAAGAATGCAAAATGTTTAATTTCATTACAGAAAGGAACACACAATAATTATTGCGTCGTTTGTCCTCTTGCAGCTCAATAGGGCGCATCTATCAAAAAATATGATCGGTAGACGCGCAGGAAGACACCTGTTGAGAAGCGGCGGTGATAATGTTACACAAGGAACTTTCTTTTCCTGCCAAAACATCCACAAAATGCGCATTTTCTCTACAATTTGTCAAAACCACTCCATAAAAAAGTTTCACTTTAAAAAAACAACAACAACAACAACAACAAAAAAACACAACTCATGCGAAGTGTTAGACTTACTGTAAGAGATATACGCTCAGTAAAATCCTCTTCCAAGCTGTTTTCCGCTCAGGAATCCGAAAATGAGTGGGAGACAGGTTTGAATTGGAAATGGATCGTTATCATCCCTCCCTCAGCTACGTCCTTCCTCCTCGTTCACGTCTCTGGGCTGAACTTTGGAGTTAGTATGATAAACCGGCGAACAGCAGCTCGTCAGGCTGTAGGAACGGGGGTTTTACTGGGAATGGCGCATAATCATTTGCAGTGCCATGATTCAGAGGATGATTCACTGGACAATTACGCGCAGACTGTGAGCAACTTCCTCATAGTAGCCTGTTAGACCTGGACTTTACTGTAAATAATAAAAAGAAATTGGATGCCTCCAGATCTCGAGAAATAACAGCGCTTATTAGAGGAACGTGAATTAATTTTCGTTTGTGCAAGAATTATGTTTGTCAGAATAACTGGAGGAATAATTTGCGTTTCCAAGACCACGAGAATTGTGCGCATCATGAAACAAACCTTCGTTTAGGAGTAACAGAGAGATCTCTTCAGGGGTTTCTAGTCAAACACTGATAACTGTTAAAATGTGGAACATGAGAAAAAATTTGACTAGAACTCAAGGATTTTTTAAAAAATGTATTTTAAAAAAGCGATGCTAAATGAACATCTTGTTCATATTCATATAAAGCCAGCGTTTTCGGACTCCGTCTGCTGGTAATTGAATGTCTGGACAACTAATGAGCAAGCGTTGGCAAATTTATTGTCACCTTGTTTTGGCACCTCGTAACAGCTCTCTGCCTGGTGCAATCATTACCTGGATACAACACGCGGTCATGCGTATTTTTTATTTTTTTAAGATACATGCAGAAATTTGCAGAGGGAGCTAAACATTTTCTTTATAATTGCTGAGAGACGGAAGTTTTCACTCTGACATCATGGTAAAGCGAAATAAAGAGGGCAGAACTTCCTTATTGTCAAGGGTTTTGCAAATCAGTGCATAATAAAAAAAAATGAATCTGGTCCATGTTAGGTTTTGATATTTCAAACCTCATGGGTCTGAAGCAGGGGTCTTCAAGTCCAGTCATTGAGGGCCGGTGTCCTGCAACATTGAGATGTTTCTACGCATCAACACACCTAAGTCAAACAATCAGGTTACAAGCAGGATTCTGGATAACCTGACTGCATAATGAGAGGTGATTCAGTCATTTGATTCAGGTGTGTTGGACCAGGGACATGTCTAGAAGTTCAAAGACACCGGCCCCTCTGGCCTGGAGTGGAAGAGAAAAGACACACAGCAGATTACACACTTTCACTATATTACATAAAAACAAACCAGAATGGAAATTTTATTGTGAAAAAAAATATGAGTGCATGCCATGATTCCAAAGAATAGAGATCAACAATTTCCTGCAATATTTTTTTTCTACTTTCCTTTTTTTTTTTTTTTTTTCAATCAAATGACTTTATTGCAGTCTGGCATCTACATGTCGGAGATTTTGACCACAATTTGTGTAGCTTCGGTTTTTTTTAGGTTTGCAGAAATATTGCTTTTTAAGCCAAATTGGACATTCATGATAGGAACCTAACCATTCAACCAAACATCAAAGGGTTACTGAAATAAAACATTGCGGTTTAATTTGATATGAGCCATATAGCTTGACATATGGATCAGATATTTGAAGGTCATATGTCTGTGCTTTTCAGACATTTCAAGATTTCATACGTGTTACAAGTGCTTTAAGGTAGCAAATCCTTTCAGCCAAAAGCCATAATAAAAAAAAAAATGGTCAGAGATGAGAGGTGACCTTTTCAGTTGTCTTTAGAGCTAGAACACTAGGTGTTGACTGGCAAAGTACTTGGCATGATTGGATTTGTGACAGTCTTCCCAGTAGGTTAGAGGTTAATACTATCACCTCACAGCAAGAAATTTATAGATCATCTGTGCACGACTTTTGGTGTGAAGTTGGCATGTGTGCAAGCATTCATCCAGACATCCTGGTTTCCTCCTTTGGTCCAAAGACATCCAGGCTGAGTTAACTGGTGAGCCTTAATTTACCTTGCAGGTGAAGGTTAGTATGCATGGTTGCCTGCTGTGTCTCTGTTGTAGCACCATCACATGGACTGACAACCTGTTGTGTAACTGGCTTCTCTCCTGCAGACTACTGGAATAAACACTGACGCCCCTGCAGCTCCAGCAAAGAGAGTACAAAAAGTGAATAGATTTCTAAGACATCTCTGCTGCTGCTGCTGGGAAAGCATCAGCATGTCTCTATTTTAAGGAAAACAAAACATGCAGAATGTGTAAAAAAAAAAAGAAAAAAAGTGTATTGTCCAGATCATCTAATATACATTTTTTTTCCCTTTTGGTAGCTTCTGATCCAGATTTACAGGAGTTTTAGTTGGATTACAGTATAAAGCAACAATCAGATGATTGTAAAAGTTATTTTTTAATTGATTTCCAAAGAGAACAGATGAAAGGAACTTTTGGTGTAATTAGAAGTTCATAGCATGTGCATGAACATTGGAGTTATTTGAGCCAAACACAGGTAAACCATGACAAAGAACTCACAAACAGCTTGCATTGTTATGTTTTTTATTTCTTATTTCATCTTGTAGATCTACTTTAAATAAACATTTTTATTAGGAAAACATTTTTCCTTGTAGATATGGTTAAAAAAGCAATGACTGATTTATATATGTTCACATTGATTCAACTCTGGCTTCCTCCCACTGAAAGTTTTGTCTCTTTAAATTATTTTTAGTTATAATGGTGTATGTGGTGGTTTTTCCTGTGTGTCTCTGTAATGGACTGGTTCGTTACGCTCCCCCATGACCCTGTACAGACAAGTGGCGACAGTGCATGAATGGACCAATAGATTGATGGCAGTAGTTGATATTCCACTTCATTTCTCAAAATAAGTAAAGTGTAGGGATTTCCACAACTGTTAAATTTCATTTCAAGAATTTAAAGACCGTATCAAACTTCTTTTTTTTTTTTTTTTTTTGCTAGGATGTGTAAGCCTCCTATGATTTATTTTCAATCAGATTCAATCTTACAAACTATTCAGCAAGATTATAAACATAAATGTTTTTTTGACCAGAAGCATTGGTCAATTTGTCATTTTAATGTTTTGTAGAAATGTGATTGATTGAATTTTGAGATTTAAATTAGTGTCAAATGTCCTTATTTTATGTGAACTAGCAACATCTGTTTCCATAAATGATTTTTAAAAATGACATGAAGTGATTCTGAGGGAGAAAGGCCATCTGAGATGTGACTGCGATGAACCAAACAGATGCAGAACATTTGGACAATCATGCTGTCAGTGAAAGATTGTAAATGTAGAAACAGCTTTCTTTCAGCTTCTGCCTCATTTTCTGCCATTAAGGCTCATCTCCAAAACTCTGAAAGAGCATTGAATCAATTAAGCTCTGTATTTCTTCAATATGGATGTTGTAGGGTTCAATCTTTGTCAAAATTATATTTATGTTATGTTTAATTACTGGAAATTAGCCAGTACTATTCTGCACGCTTTTTCTTTTAACAGTAACAGTAAAATATTTTCTTATTTTTTGTTGGATATAAACTATGTGCATAATACATTCAATATCTAGGAAGTCTTTATTATTGCATTTATCTTTCATTGAAAAAAACAAACATTGAATGGATACCAATTATCATTTATCTTTTCTCTGCACTTCACATTTACTATCTTGTGTTTGTCTGTCACACAAATTCCTATAAAACACATTTTAGTTTGTGGGTATGATGTGAAAAAAGAGGAACAAGTTCAATGATGATAATTTATTTTCCAAGGCACTCTCAGTGTTATTTGTATGTTTCTATGCTTTTGGCTACATTTCTGAGCCTGAATCCCATGGAAATGGTAGTGAAAGATGTGTTTTATGTAGCTTCTTGTTTAATAGTTTATGTAGAAATTGAATATTAAAAACAAAAATACAGTTCATTATTCTTTATTTTCTATAGATTTTAAACATCAGACCATTAGCTCGCCTATTAAATGCTTCCATTTTTGTTTCTATTTAAACTGACATAATATATTACTATACTCACCATCATCAAACAAATCAATAGCTATACTTTTTTTTATTTTTACTCATAACCACTTAAAAATCTATGCCATCTCATCAAACACCATCTTTTGTTAAAAGTTTGCACATTACACTCAACGTGGTTTTGAGCAAATGACAAAACAGTTGCTGTAAAAACCAGAAGTCCAGAAGTCTCAGCAGATATGGCATTTGGTAGCAATGTTTTCTGTTTTTCAGTGGGAACAATCTGAGCCAGCGGAGGCGCTGACTGACACACAAGAAAGACACTGACAGAAATATCCCGCATGGTTAATAATGCTGCCCCACTGCTACTCATTGTGCAGCAGTGGGATGATAAGGCTCCTAATGACCCTGCTAATGGGCTGATTCTGAAAATTATTCAGAGATTCATCTCTGAGTCTTCGAGACTGCTAAATGGGAGCTCAGACTGCAGACTAGCAAAGCTCTTCTGTGTTCATAACCTGGTGACCTCATGGTGCCTCATAAAATACTGCCTGTATATTCCAGTGATGTAAATAGGTCTCTGTTATACAACAAGTCTTATGCATGCCATAAATGATTCACTATCTGCAAAAGAGCAATGCATGTCTGAATATGATGAGTTTGTCACAAAACACGCAATCCAAATGTTGTATTTCACCAACATCAATCGAACGTCATTTTAGAATAAAAAAAATAACTAGTGGATACAAGAAGTTATGGACAACCTTTTTACTAGCAGAGATTTGTGAAATATGCTCAGAAAACAGAGTTTTGGTCTTTGGAAAAGATCCAGTAGATGGCTGAAATACAATCATCTACTAGATGATTGTATGAAAAATACAATCATCTACTAGATGATTGTATTTCATCCAGTAGATAATATTATAATAAACTATAATATTATAGTTTATTACCCCTTGGAATAAACTATAATATTCCAAGGAGGCTTGTTTGTCAGAGTAAAAGTACCTTGTTGGAAAAAAAACAACCTTTAAGCAGGTATTAAGCATACTTTTCATCAGTGCACTTCTAACACATCTTCTTATTAGTTTGTAATATTCTAATCTTAAATATGTTTCCATTTGCTGCAAGCTCAAAATCATCATATTTAACAGAAATAAGGACTGGGAATTGTTTTATTTAATGAACTGAGTTACTGAATAAATGTACTTTTCAATATTTCAATATACGCATGCACTTACTTACTCATTAAGTGTGTATATACCTGCTGGTGTATATTCAACGATTTTGGAAACACTATGCCATATCTGCAAAGCAAATGACGGCGGAAAAAGAATTCATAAAAACGACAAAGAGTTATTTATTGTGTCAGTCCATTAGTTTGAGGTCAGCCAATCATCTTGACCTTAGAAGTTATTGGTTTTGTGAGTTCTGTTTGTATTCCCAATGTGTAATCGAGCACCATTTTAAACCTGACATGGACGGTTATATGGTGGAAATCAAAATGCGGTGCTACTTTGCAGCATCTGGGTTTCTGTATGCAGTTTGCTTGTTCCCCAGATGCCTGCAGACGCATCAGTCTTTTCCCACAGTGCAAAGACACGGGTGTTAGAATTTTAAGCTGGCCGCAGGTGTGAGCACGCATGGTTGTCAGTTTGATCCTGCTCTGTCGGCTGAACCTGACAGATAAGGTTCTAAGAAGTGCAATGTTTGTAAAAAAAATAAAAAATAAAATAAACATTGAGAAACAAAACCAAAATAAAATCACTCCAAAGATCCATGATAAAATCCAAGCTGGTCACATTTTGATGTTGTGTTTAAATACTGGATGAGATTCTCTCTTTAACCTGCATGCAGTAATTGTACACTTCACTCGTTAGTTAGAGTTTCTTTTTAAGTTGTGTTCTGCCTTTGACAGAATAGTTGATTTTGTTTAAAACAAATGCACTAAGAAGAAACAAAAAGAGCCACCAGACAAGTTGTCGAAGAAATTTCACTAAATGACTGTCACCACAATACTTTCTATTAATGAGCCATGCAGCAGTTGTGCAAGTCTCACATTCCTCGACATAATCAGTCTGTCTTACTCAGGAAGTTATACATTTTAAAGTGTACAGGTCCGATTACAGCCAGTTTCCTCAGAACATGTTGTTTGACCCCAAAAAATGGCACTAAACTAATGCTGTATATGTAGTAGTCGGAAGGAAAAATATCCAAACAGCATTTACAGTCAAGCTTTCTAACCTTAATTTGACTAATATGGCTCAGATACAGGGAAATTATAATACTGTTCCTGCTAATTATCTGTAAAATAAGGTGGTTTCTTAATTGATCAACTGTAAGCTAACAAATAACAGCCTTGTCTTCCTCAGTTGGCTGTTGACTCTTAATTCAAGTCACATCACGGAGGCATGAACTGCATCATGTTTAGGTTGTTCTTTCCCTTAAATCCTAGATTTGAATTGTTTTTAAATCCCATGGCCATGAGAACTACTGTGGCTCAGGAGAAATATGTGCTTAAGCCCACTCTTGTTTCTGCCACAGTTGATACTTGTATCAAAAGTGTTCACTCTCTTTTTCTTCTGTTTCTCTACTAAAAAGAGATTTTTCAAACCGAGTCTCTGCAGGTTCAGTTTCTTCACCCTTATATGATTGTTCTTTCCTATATTAGTGAGAAAGAAAATGGCTCTTTTTATTTTCAGTTGCGTACTTAATGAAATATGCAAGTATGCAAATCAATAGGCATTATGCACCGTATGTGGGAACAAATATTTTTAAAAAAAAAAGTACATTTAGTGAGCATACTGAGTTATTTTGGGGCAATCAGACGTCTCCTTTGGGGCTTTGGAGGCATGTACACACTGTGTCATCCTCACTCTGTTTGTTGCACCTGTCAGGGTGAGACAAATTACTCCTTCTGGTGTCTTGACTTTGCTGACCTTTGCAAAGCAATCATCTTGGTCTGCCCAACTTTAGCCTGAAAGAAGGTCAAAATCGAACAGATCGGCACATATCCACTTACATCTTCCTGCGAAAGCCCCACGTCACAGCCCAAAAGAGTGGCAGCTGCGAGTCAGTCTCGATACAGCCAGTGGCTCGAACCATTAAAAAGAAGCTTGGGGTTTATTGTTTTGAGCATAGAGAATGAGTGAAGTGTGAACTGTCACACATCCAGCGCTAGCAGCTGCATTGGTTACATAAAATGGAAATGGGCACTTGTTTTTTTTGGTGAAAAGTCACAGCTGAGAGACACACAGGACTCTTTATTCATCAGGTGAACTGATCAGTATTTTTTTTGTCTCATGTTGATGATGAATTGTTGAGGTTATAATCTATTTCTGAGGCACCAACAAAGCTGTTGAATGGGGAGGAAAAGAGAAACAAGGGATGGTTGAGTAAAAGAGATGGGTAAGAAGGAAGAGCTGGGAAGACGAAGGACACTTTGAAGAAAATAGTCAA
Source organism: Poecilia mexicana (assembly GCF_051168715.1). NCBI lineage: Eukaryota > Metazoa > Chordata > Actinopteri > Cyprinodontiformes > Poeciliidae > Poecilia > Poecilia mexicana. The sequence goes on from NW_028263374.1 coordinate 20,117,049, forward strand.
AGGTTTGTCTTTGTGGATGCTGGAAAGTCACCGAGAAATTGTAAGTTAAGTGGAAAAATGTATAAAGGAGCAAGTCAAAACCAAGATGTTTTAAACTCCTGGATTCCTCAGTGAAAAAAAGCCTCGCCTTCAGTAAATACCCTTTAAGAAGTGTAGTGAAGCAGTTCTGTCTTAAAAGCTTAAATTTATTCATAAAAATTTAAAGTCTGCTTCTGGTTACAGACCCGGTTACCTCCTGTGGCTGCAGATGAAAAACATGCCACATCCACTGAAGTTGCAGAATTTTAACAGTGTTCGAAGATTTATTTTATATTAAAAATGAATCAAATCCATACATAAAATGCACAAAATGCTTATTTAATTTAATTTAATTTTTTTCAAAACGGAAAGGTCTCAATAGTATTTCCACTCTGCAGTTGTTTGTAATTGATGATTTAATCTCTGTTTGGCTGCTTGTTTATATTTTTCTATTTAGAAATGTTTTGACATAATCAGCAACCTTCTGCTGACTGATGGGCTATAACAAAGGAGCAGTCCAAATGTTAATGGCACCGTTTTTAAACTCATGGCTGAGGAGTAAGTTATGAATTTTTATGTCAGTGTAGGTTTTAAAAATGAATGAAAATGAATGGAAGTCTATGCAAAGTCCTTTGGTAGAAGGACTTACTATGTGTGTGAACTTTTCCTGTTTGTCAGTTGTTTTTGCAGTTCTTCTGTGCTCTTCTAGTTAGATTTAGAGGCATGGTGTGAGTTTAGTATTGGTGAAGGTTATGGTTAGGAACAAACTAAAGCTTAATTTTAGGGAAAGTGTCTGGATAAATGCAGTTACTAAAGTGAATGGAGGTCAATACATAGTCCTAAGTGTATGTGAGAGGGGCAGGGTGGGTTGGGTTGCGTGCATACGCGTGTGTGTGTGTGTGCGTGTGCGTGTGCGTGTGCGTGCGTGCGTGTGTGTGTGTTTGTGGGAGTAAACATCTCTGATCTTCCATATTCCATTTAAGCCATTCAGCTCTTTTGGGAATCAGTAATGGTCTGTAATTATAAATGAGAAACGAAACAGCAGTTTTCAAAGCATTGTAATTAAATTTACAAAATTAAAACAGATGCCCCGAATCGAAATCAAACACTTATTATAGACATTAAATACATCATTTGAACTGCTTATTTCCACAAATTGGTTTCTTAATAGGAATTTTTTACTTATTTATTTGATGCCAATAAGACTGAGTATAATTTTTCTTTTCATAATTTCTTTTCACTGCAAATTTAAAAACTGTGCAATAACGCTTGTGTTTTGTGAATCAACAGTGACATCTGCTGGTCAGATCTGGCAATGTAGCAAATGTGTGTCACATTGGGGTAAATCCTTATCACAATAAAAGTCTGTTAGTTTAATGAATCGTGACCTTATGTAACGCCTCAGTAAACCTAAGGACACTTTGTTCACCTCCACTATTATTCCACTCACAAGTAAATAAAATACTGCCTGTATATCTTGGGTAATTACTCTTCAAGTGTGGAATTTGCTCTTCTGCACTGGGGATTTCCCTCTGCAACCTTTGAGGCACAAGCCCATCAAATGCAAAATGTCAGCCTGGAAAACAATAAAGATGCAAACAGCAGACTGTCAGTCACTGCATTCAGGCAAGGGAGTGCTTTAATATGCTGCCGGAAAAGTGATTGAATTTTTTTTTTTAAAATCTCATCCTCATATTCAACGCATGTCAAACTCTCCATCCTGTCATTCACCCCTCCTTTTTTGTTGCCAGGTGTTCTATCCTTAATCTTTCTCCTCTGTTTTCACTTGTAGATTTTGTAAATTATCATTTTATTATTACAAAAAAAAAAAACCATTTTGTTTATGGGGTTAGAAAGTACAAACAAAATCCGCTTAACATTTGTTGAACATGTGGTTTTGAAAACATTTCTATCCATTAACCAAACACAATTGTTTGCATGTGTGCATATTAGATTTGGTATTTTCTCCCTGCTGGAAATATAGCAAGAATATTTGCATTTGTACTTTAATCACTGAGTCATTTTCCCGTAGGAAACTGTCAGAAAGGACTTTAAGAAGAAGGTTTGATTTGGTTCTGACTATTTACTGGATTATTGTCACATGGTGCTTTTTTTTAAATGATTCAAATGATCAGATAAAGTGACGCCGGTATTTGTGTACCACACATGCTATGAAGCGCCAGTAAAGTAAAGTAGAAGAAGGTGGATGGTGAATCCAGCATGTGACTAAGACCCACCACAGTGGAGATATGAGTGAAAAAAAGAGAAGACATGAGTTCTCCTGCAGCGTCCTTGAATCGGACACTTAATCCCCACCAGCTCCACTGATTTAAATTTCACTTTCCATGCGGCAGGAAGCAAGTCTATTTACAAAGAGAAACATTTAAGGAATAATTTCAGCAGGTTATGTGTGTTGCTATTCGAATCCATTACAAACAGGATAGTCCATTTCAGCCCAATGTGAAATGATACTTCATTGCATCAATGAAGATGTATTTTTTTACTTCAAACTCACACAATAAACACAACAGATTCCAAAATATGTTTCCAAAACACATTCTGACAACTTTCTCAGGCAGATCATATGAAAGAGACCTTGAAGCTGCTCCCCAATTGGTTTTGAACATTTTGTCAATGCGTTAGCATGGTGTTTCGAAGCATTTTTAAAGCTGCATTCGATCAGTTTTTTGTTGTCAGTATTCATATCCAAACCCCTCTTCAGCGGCAGTCTTTTGCTGCTGTTGAGGCGAAGTGACTGGCGTTAAGTAGAATGACAGAGACCTACTTCATATACCCTCTGCATCATCTTCACTTTCCTTTTTATAAACCTCTCATCAGCCTCCTGCTCCCTCACCCTCTCGCTCTGAAATCCCCCCTCTCTCTACCCTCTTCCACTTAATTTTCTCCAATTTACTCCGGTTCCCCCCACCTCCTCTCGTCTTGCTCCTTTCCTCCATCCCCCCATCTCTCGGGCATTTTGCAGTCACATAGTCAGGCATGTGAGATGAAAGACTTATGTAATCTGCTTTCTCTATACCCACACCCACTTTTCTTTGTCTCTTTAGGCTTGTCTTTCTTTGTCTTTACCTTTTACAACGCTACCAATATAAAAACAAAATAGAGGCTATAAAAGTCAGACTCATCACTTTGTCCTATTGTGAATGGATCCTGAGACCTTAACTAGTTGGTCTGGACCCTTTATTTGCCTGTCAGTCAGACTGGTACATTTCTAAGTACAGGGATATTCTTGATCAAAATCTGTTTCAGTCTGGCAGCGATGAGACTGACATGGAGATTTACCTTCCTACTGGACAATGACTCAAACAGACACTCGACAGGGGAAATGTGGAAAAGTACTGGAATGGACTAGTCAAAGCCCAGACTTTGATCCAATTGAGAATCTATGGTCAGATTTGAAGATTGCTGTTCAGCAGTGGAAACCATCTAATTTGAAGAAGCAGGTTTACCTTGAGGAATGGGCAAAAATCCCAGTGGCAAGATGTGGAGAGTTCATAGAGACTTATGCAAAGTGAATTGTAGCTTTAAAAGTTGCAAAAGGCAACTCTATGAAGTACTGAACTGAATGAGGTTTTCTGTTATTCTGTCCTATTTATTGTTTGACCCATAATAAAAGGAATGTGAAATGTTCAAAGTTGTTGGGATGTTCTTAAATGAGGCAAATTCTAAAATAATTAATTTTTATTCCAGATTGTGAGGTAGGAAAGCACAAAAAACCCGAGGAGGAAGGAGTGATTACTTTCACAAGGTACTGTAAATATAAACACCTTTAAAAAAAAGATTAAATGCTCTCTTGAGTAAGCAGAAAAAGTGAGGTGTTTGCATATTTGGTAATTGCATCCAATAAATAGAGGGTGCTATGGGGTTTAGGGAGTATTACGTTAAATCCATTTTTAAAGATAGAAGAGGGCTCATCATGCAAGTCTGTCCATCCGGGAAGTCAATTCACATTCCTGCAGTTATAGGTCAGAAAAACCTGATCTGAATGAGAATCGGCTGGCTCCCTCTGGTTGAGCTTTCTCATTTAAATTTTATTCTCACAATTAAAACAAAGATCTTCGATTTCTTGTAACGCTATAGGAATCATACGGTACCATTAAGCAACAAAATAAAGCTAATTAAACAGCAAAATCTGTCCAGACTTTTAAATGATCCCCTCAAAAACATTTTCCTCAATGTTTTTAACTCAAATGCCTTCCTTGCACTTCATGGGCCAACTTAGCAGCATGTCAATCCACCGAGAAACAGGAACGTTTGTGTATCTTCCCGCCTTAAACGTCTTTATTCATGAACAGCAATGACACAGCTGTGTTGGCTGGGGTTCAGCTCCATCATGCTAATTTCTACAGTGAGTCATTTCTCATTGTTGCAGACAGACATGGCGCATAATGTAAAGCTGTCTGTGAAAGAGCCTAGGTGGTGCTCTAGCTTGAACCTTCAGGCTCCCCTGGAAGAGACAGAGTCACTCATCTGTTTCTAATGAAGAATAATGTACTACACGCTGCCCTCTCGAGCATGAGCACAAACACACCCATGCATTTCACACGGACACGTACGCTCTGGCTTCACATGGCTCCAGCAGTAACAACACACAGAGACAGACATTTAGAGAGCAGTACCTCCGCAAGCTCTCATCAGATTTCCATCATCACCTCATCTTTGTGTGCCCACAACATCAAAACAAAAGAGTCTTTGGTGATTTTTATAGCTGTGAAATCTCTTTCAGGGTGTGACATCAAGATTAATCAAGAATTGGGGATTTTTTAATTTAGAAAGCTTCTTGCAAGGACATTTAAGGTTATTTTAAAATTTTTGAGGCAAGTGATGCAAAGATTGCGTCCAGCAAATGTCTGTCCAAATGAGGTCTGAACCAACAATTTTCAGCTTGTTTGCTTAAAATGTGCTGTATTTTACAATTATATGTATCAATTAATGAGTGATATATAAGGAACATTGAAACTAATCTTAATGTGAGGATGATGGCTATTTTTCCCCTTCAGTATTTATTTGATGTATTCATTGAGTCCTTTCTGCCTATTGATTTCTTGAAAGCTTAATGCTGCAGCAAACAGATGCTGATAAATTGTGTTTCTTTGAGGAGTAACATTGACAATAAGGTCTCTATTCTATTCCATACATAGTTGGAATTCATCCACATTTGTGTTTCTTAATATTGATCAATGAATGAAATTCACTACATTTTATTTGCACATAGCAACACATATAGATATTGCTCTGGTGATGAATAATTTCCCCCAGTCATTAAGCTAAGGCTGATAAGGGTCACCACGGTTACAGACATATAGCAGAGCATGTTGCAGCTGATTCTATGTAAAAACAAAGACGATGAGGACAGTCAAGCGTGGAGGGTTTTAGTCTGACATTCAAAACCCAAGTAGGTGAAACAGATTGCCATTTCAGCTGTAGCAGAGAAGAAAACAATTTTAAAAAGTGCTGTTTAGTAATGAGAAATGCAGCTGTGGTAAAAGAGAACGCAGCTCCATTCAGGGAGATTTGTTCTGTTTTTATTTCAGGATGCCCCACTCCAAAGCAGCCCCCTCCTTTTGTTTGCTGTCTCCTTAACAGCAGGCATAAGACCCCACATTCATGCCGTCGCCCCCCTCAGTTTTCTGATGCTCTCATCTGCTTTTCTGATTTCATGCGTCGTTTTTAAATTCAGTTTGATTGTGACGCATCTTCGAAAGTCATCAAAATGTTATGCCACCTTCTAGCAAAGCCTTTTCTGAATTGCATGCTCTTCTAAATCTGAGTGCAAACATACAAAGCGTGCAACTGAACAGCTTTAGGAGAACTAATGACCTTCAGTGCCAGAACTGCATGTTTCTCAAGCCACACAAATTAGCAGAGCTTGAGCAACCGGGGGCTAAAAGATATTATCACACAGACACACTAAAATGTGATTTTGCATGTGCTTTATCTGTGTAGTTTCAAGGTCTGCCCGTCATGTGGCAGTGTGGAGCTTTTTTGGGGCACTTGCAAAAGACTAGAACCAGTCAAAGTCAGCCTAATCCCAAAAATGCACTCTCACACATGCACACACACACTTCCACACACTCCCAGATATGTCTGGTCTTTATCTCTGTGTGCAGCTTGAAGCTTACAGCGTGTGTCCCCCAAACCCTCCTCCCCCTGCTTTTTCCAGCTCCTCTCTCTTTGATGCTACAGTGGAAACACAAGACCTGCTAATGGAGACAGGGAAAAGGCTTCTCACCGCACATCGTTCTTGTCATACATGCCAATTCATTTAGGTAATGTTTGCAAAAGGAAAGGTGGAGAGGAAAATTGAGCTGTTGTGTCTGGTTTCTGTAGAATTTGAAAAATAAAGCAAATCACTTATTTTCTAACTGATTGTCATGGATGTTTGAGGACAGGATGAAAAGCAGAAGGAATAATGGTGCGTTCCTTTTGGTTATATAGGAGAAGAAGAGGGAATATTATTTCCACTTTTATGCAGAACATAGCTATGATGTCTTTAATTACTTTGCTGTTTAGTACCTGCCTCTGGGACTGGAATTAGCTCGATTAGCTATATTCTGGTGCATTACATCTTTGTTCTTTGGGCTTAATGTATTCTGTACATTGTCTAAGAAAAAATAAATGGGCACATTGCAGCACAAATTTGAAGAGTGTTTGGCTACTTTTAGCATAGATATTTTCCTTGAATTATATTTGCCAGACAAGCAGATATCAGGTGGGTGGCAACTAAAAGTATAAAACTAAGACAACTTCTACATTTCTAAAAAGAATAAGAACAAATCTTTCCTTTGGAGACGATAATTTTCTCAAGAAATTCACCAGCTTTGATGCTTAAACACCATTTAGAGTATGTGGAACATACGCTGAAGGTAAACAGGGACCATGTGCACCTTCTGTCTCTGGAAGTGAATGTGTTCAAATGTTGCGTTTAAGGAAGAGTGGCAAGGAGAAATATGTTTTTGAAAGAAAACCATAATAAGCATAGGTTGCAGTCCGCCGTAGAGGGCCAGCAAAGATGTAGACGAAGGTGCTTTGGTTTAATGAGACTTTGGAAGCTTTTGATCTACAACCAAAACATTGTGTGTGGCAAAAAGAAGCTAACAGCACACCACCCTTAGCACACCCTCCCTACAATAAAACATGGTGGTGGCAGTATGATACTGTGACAATGGCTTTCTTGAGAAGGGACAAGAAAAATCGCTTGAGTTGTTTGGAAAGTGGGTGGAGAAGGAACCTGCTAAAGATCTGAGACAGGGTTGGAGATCTGTCTTTCCATTGGAGGACAAACCTAACATGCATCTAGAGCAACAATAAAATGACTCAAACTGGCAAAGGCAAAGTCTGAAGTGAATCCAATTGGAAATCTATGGCAAGACTTACATTTGATGCTCACACACGTTCTCTATCCAACGTGAGCTTTGAACTATTGTGCACAAAATATTTGGACAATAGTGCATTCAGTCTTTAAATTGTGCACTTTCAGTTTAAAGACTTTTAGTCTTTAAACTGAAAGTGCTGGTTGAGAAAAGAGGTTTTTCATTTTACAAAGTATTCTCAGACTAGATGAATGCAAATGGACACACAAAGGTTTTTGAAAATGTCGTACCCGTACTTGACATGTGCACTACTTTGTGAGGAGCTATCACTTAAAATAGCTCCTCATGTGGGAAAGTTCATGATCCAAGAACACATTTGTGAGATAATGTAAGTTAACTAACCCCTTTTGAGAAGAAACATAAACCTATTTTCCACACACTCTTTTCTGACTGTTGCTGTAACACATCCGGAGTCAGTGGTGTTTACTCTCCAATCAGAATTAATGTTTCTTTCACTGACAGCTTGATTTATAGCTTTGTAATCAGTGCCTGTTTGAATAATCTGGGTTTTAAAAGGGAAGGAAATGTTCACTCATTGCATTTATAGCTTTATTTTACTGTAATAATAGCGCCGTCAGACTGAAATGGCACCTGCTCCCTGACGCAACATTCATCAAGTTTAATGTTGCTTGTTTATCAGAACAGTGACAAAAAAAGATGGATGTCATTTCATCTAGCTGTCATGATAACCTTGCAGTGCTAAAGTAAATATATCATTATGGATTACATGCTGTCAAGCAAAACATATATAAACTTTAACAAGCTTGTTAGTAAAATCAAGTTGTTTAACGAGGCCCAGTCAGAGATATTTATTATCTCCCAAGGATAACGTTCTACAGATGTTGAACATACTGCAAAAATATGTAAGTATTTAAAAGATCTTTTATCTGCAATTAGAGTAAAATGTGTTGGGCTTGTTTGTCCATTTAACATGCATCTGCTAAGAGTCAGTGACCATTGTCATACACATTTTTTTTGTACCAATACTCTTCCCTCATGATTTTCTTGATCTCTAAGGACATATGTTGGACAACGCACAAGTTATTTTCCTGGCCATCAGAATTCAACCTACCAAAAACACACAAAAGCAGTAATAAGTATGTCACATTTTCCGTTCTCATCTTTACAATCAGCATTATCCGTTTACTTAAAATGTTTCAACGTGTGTAGAGTTCTTTTTCACTGTGACTTTTTTGCTGTAATCAGTAACTCTACTGTGGGCTGGAGCGGAAACCAGCAGACTCTTGACCTTCAATGGCGCATGATTGAAAACCACCATCATTACGACCAGGAGTTATAATCAACTGGCCCCCTCCAGGCAGTATCCGGCCTGCACTAGCATCTTATTTAGTCGGGAAAATATTACATTCCTATCAAATTGTGCAAAAACCGATGCAGAACCAAGGTAGTACCCAGCTCTGAGAAACTCGGGGATGGCAGAAAGAGCAGTTATGTTTCTCACATGAAGGGTAAAAAACTTTCTTTTATTAAAAAAAAATGTTTTGTTGACTCTTACTGTATGTTTTTTCTGCCAGTCTCTTTGCATGTATACTTTTTATGCATTGTTTCACAATGCATAAAAAGTATACATGAGTCTTTCAAGCAAACAAACAAAAAAAGCATCAAGGATTGGAGTGTGGTGTAGTGGTAGAGCGGCCGCCTCATAATCGCAGGCCGTAGTCTTTAATGAGACCATCCTGAGTTTGATTCCTGACGCTGGTGCATATATTCCCCCTTTTCCTGTATGGCGTCTCAATAGTGCCAAAAAAGCACCAGAAAATATATTTTTACTGAAAAAAATTATAGTCTATATGTAAATTTAGCATTAATAAACACATTAAGAGTAATAATTTCACTTTTAGAAGATAATTATCACAAAACGTTGTGAAAGAAAAGTTACAATAATTTAATTGTAAACCCATTTCTCATTTTATGCATCCCAATTAGCCTTGTCTACATGGTTGATGTCTGCAGACACTTGCATTTTGTTCTTCAAGAATACATTATTATATTCTCTGCGCACAATGTCCTAACAATACCGTCACTGGTGACCTACATTAGTGGTAGGAAACCATTAATCAAACATAGTGAGAGGAAAGCAGCAACCTGCCATAAAGCAAAAGAGGCCATTGAGCTGGGACGCCAGGGGAGTCGCTGCGTCTCTCCGGAACAATGACATGTTTTACTAAATTCTGGTCTTTCAGAAGGTAGCGTTACAGAAGTCCCCCAGGAGGTGTGTGTGCACCGCGGGTGTGCGGGGGTCACCTGCTAGCCTCTGCAATGCACAAAGGAGTGTTTTGAAAGCGACAGATTAATTGCTGGTTTTGTCATAGCCCTGAACACACTTTAGTGTCTGTCCCCTCGGGTGGTAGAAATAGCAGGTTTCACATTAATCAAACATGAACTGAGAACGGCAGTGACGACAAAGCCATTCATAAGACCTGAATTCAATGAAGCTGTAAATGTTTCAGTAGAGCTGCTCTAAACTGATTCAAACCTCTTTTCGTTTCATTAGTTTTATCTTTTACAGCATGTTAAATAAATGGATGAGGAGCCGTACTCAGTGGTCCAAAGGTATGAGCTGCATCGTGAATTAAGAGTACGTTATCTCATTATAATGGCATGCAATTATTTAATACTCATCCAATTTAGTCCAATAGAATACGAACAAAATCCTGTCATATATGCGTGTTATAATGCAGAATTGCAATGAATAATTACATTTTTAATGCTCAGTAGAGTGTAGCTGCTGCATGCAACTTAAAGATGCTGATGCCATTTAAAAAAATGACTTAAAAAAAACAACTACTGCTTAGCATTAAAAGCTGTCATTATGTTTAGGGTAAGTGAAAAATCTGGCAACAAGGTATAATATTGCTTTAAACCTTTCTTTTTTTTGATTTAGTATAATCTTTTGTTTCTTCTTTTTTATAATTTTCATATTTTAAATGTATGTTTATAGAGTGTTATGAAGACCTATGTTAAAGCAAGCCATCAGTGGTTCCTGCACACAGAATTATTTTTAATGTTTCAATAAAACAATCTGATTTGGATTACTGATTATAACCAAACAAGCAGGAAAAACAGAAAAAAAGAAGCTTAGAACACAGTGAAGTTAAAAAATATTGTATTTTTGTCTACAAATACACACCTTTCACCCTGAAAAAAAAAACACACTGACCTTGTTCTATTGTACATCTTACTTTTTTACCTAATATAGTTGTGTTTTTGTAAACATGAAAAGAGTCAGACGACAACAGGTTGTGTAACGTGAAACAACTGTTAAAACGTTCAACATTGTGCAATGTGAGACATCCTGCCTTCAGCTAGATTTTAAATTAAAAGTAAATCACTAAATGTTCTCTATATGTCTACAACTCAGAGCCACTGCAGGCTATTTAAATAATGTAGGCTGGTTACATTCCTTCATTATCAAGCTAATGATTGCATGTAGAGGTTTTTATATGTTTATATTAACAACTAAACTGCACAAAATAGAAAATAAAATAAGTGAAAAAAGCAAAAACAAAGAAAAAATGCTACAAACATTCATTGTCAACATTAATATTAATTAACATCATCACATTTCTTTGTGATGGAAGTGTATCTTGTAGCACCTCTGGAAGAGAATATTATCAAGTTAATGTAAAACTAACATCATTATGCCTCCGAACCAGAACCACTTAACAGCAGGGAGCCATGTTCTCAACAACCATTCTCCCAGAGTCTCTCGTTGCAGATTAATGAACCGACTGTCAAGCAGCACTTCATTTAATTTTGCCCTCAGTAAATGGATATTCATGTTAATAGATAAACAAACACAAGAACAAGCCTTACTTCATTGCTTACAATAGCCTCTAGTGTTTCTGCGACACTCACAATTGCTTGTAAGCTCTACAGAAGAAACGCTGAGATTTTCCTTTCATTTCATAACTGAATTATAAAGGACAGGTCAGCACAATTACAGAACTAAAAAAATAAGAAGAACTGGGACTTTCAACAACTCGCAGTGTTGGAAATGAATATGAAGTATAATTAAAAGGAGGGAATGGAGTTCTGGGTGAACATTAAGTCATTTAAAGGAATTCAATATCAACATTCATAATCAAGAGACCTTTTGTTTAAAGAAAAGAAAAAAAAACAGCAGAAAGGTTAAAACAGAAACAAGTAGGTAACTGCCTAAAGGGTTTTAATCAATATATAGAAGCCACAATAGAATATTAAAAACCAGAAATATCAGTGGTGCTTTGTCTTATTTTCTGTCAGATCTGGAAAAAAACTCAGTAGAATTATTTTGCACAAAACGAACAAAACATGCAATAAATTTGTGAGCAGAGATTGTATCTACTCTGTTTGACAGACATATGAAACTATAGCATTAGAAAATCAACTACAAATTTAAAAATCAAAACGTACCAGAGCAACAGTGTGTGGACTAATAAAGTTAATGAACTGCAGTGAATCTCAAATTCATTCTTTCATGAAATTTATCATGTAAATTTGATGAATCATAATCAAAAATCACTTTAACTTTTCAAATATTTGTGATTAAAAAAAATCTACAAATGAACCCTTTTGTCGACCTTTTTATTTCAATGTAGGACTCTAAAGGAAGACGACACCATCCATCCATCCATCCATCCATTTTCTTCCACTTATCCGGGGTCGGGTCGCGGGGCAGCAGCTTCAGAAGGGAGGCCCAGACTTCCCTCTCCCCAGCCACTTCTTCCAGCTCCTCCGGGGGAACTCCAAGGCCAGCCTGAGAGACATAGTCCAAACATAGACGACACCAATCATTGACATTGTTTTTAATTGAAAACAATTTAACCTTTTTTTTTCAGCCTTTATTATTAGTTTAAAGTGGAATAAATACAACAGAATCATGCCAAATGCAACATGGATATTGTGTTTGCATGACAAAAACTATCATCAGCATATAAATGGTGAAATGCATCAGTGACATTCTGACCCACATTAATGACAAACCAGGGGCCCTTACACAGAGCCCTGTGGGACACCATTTATGATATTTGGGCGACGGAAAGAAAAAACACGGGGTTCAAGACATTCAGGATTATCTGGTTAAAGAACAAAAAGAGCTCAATATGGTATAAATAACAAACCAACTTATGAAATTGTGTTTCACAGGATTCTTCCGTCTTTTGTTATTTGGGGTGACTGTGGTTCAGTTAGAGTGGCTGCCTAATCAGGTTGTGAGTTTGAATCCACCTTACACTGTATAAACCCAATTCATTTCATGCACATTATTAAGGTGTTAGTTTCCTATTAGTACTTCACAAGACATGAGACATATTTATTATAATATTTGAACACACTCATATAGAGTGTGTCTATATATATATATATATATATATATATATATATATATATATATATATATATATATATATATATATATATATATATATATATATATATATATATATATATATATATATATATATATATATATAAATAAAAACCCTGTTTAATATATATCACAAATTGTGAGAACCTACTAATCCAGAAGTTGTGATATTATCTGAAAATTATAGGAAACATATTTGCACAAATTTTATTAACTTTGTAGCATTACGTAAGAATATTCCTCTGTCATAAATGCCCTTCAAACAAGTCATTATAGCCAAAAGCTTCTGAAGCCAAACTTCCAGCTGAGGGGAGCTTTGACATTAATGTGAGTTAAACAGCCAGGTTAGAGTATCCCATTAAGAATGGATGGATGAATAGTGAGGGGTAAAGGGAGGGGAGACTTCAGGTCAAAATCTCCCCTTGCTGCTTCTCTCTGTGAGTCAGAGGCAGTCATGCTGCACTTGATCCTCTGGTCCAATCAGTTCCACCAAGACTCCATGTGGAAATAAAGTTTACAGACATGCATACTGCTGTAGAGTCATAAATATTAAAGCAGTGAAAGTTAGTCCAGGTGTGTATAATTCATGGTTACATAAATCACATTTTGCAGAATGCAGAATAACTGGTGGGTCTTTGGAGGTGGGTGAGCATCCATGGGTGAGTCAGGATCTGGTGACTGCTTTGTGCAAGTGGTGCTGACCTTTTCACACACAAGTTTTATAAGACATTTTTATGTTCATACATAGGAACTAAACAAAGCCTACACCCGAATTCAGACACAAAAATAAAAGTAAAAAATCAGAGGATCTCAATTGTCTACACACAACTGATAATAAAATAGCAGGTTTTTAACTTTGTCAATGCTTTTCTGTCCCCAAATCTGCAGCCACATTTTCGTTTCAGGTTTAATAACAGTTCATTTGGCTTCTTAACTAGTTACCTCAAACTTACTTAGATTTTTTAAAAATATTTTTATTACTGTGGGAGGAAGCCAGAGTACCCAGGGAGAACATTCAAACTCCATGCAGAAAGACCCCAGGACTAGATTCAAACCCAGAACCTTCTTGGGTCAAATCACAAATTCTAATTTCTTTTAAGCCACGTTTGATTTTCATCATAACAACTGAAGGTAACATTGTTACGGGATATGCTATGTGCCTGGAAAATACACAGAAATGGTTTCCAGGATGTCACCAGGAGGAGAGGTAGGCGATAAAAAATAGTGATGAAGATAAGTAATGGTCTGATGTGAAGTGAACAGTGTAGCTGCACCAGTCCTACAAAATAATGGCTATGCATTATACTGGTGTCTTAAAGTTTTTATTTTTCTCTCCTATTACTCTCTACTTCTGCCAATACTGTGAAAACTACAAATTTATAGTTCTTTGCATGATCTTTATACTAGTGTCCTCTCCTAAACAATCCTAAACAGCTCAAAGGAATGCAGAGTAACGCAATAAAATGAAATAAAAGTAACAACAATAACCTATATTGCCCTTTTGTTGACTAAAATCCTTTTCTGAACTTTCACATTTGTCTCTGTTATTGTTTTACCAGAGTCTTATATTCTAAACCACATCATGTTTCACTTTTATTCCTTCTAACAAAATATATTTTTCCAGTTTAATTGTAAAATGTATTTGTCAAATTATTTGTGGAAAAGTTTGATTCTAACAGGGATTTTAACAGGGTTATGCAGACTTTTCAGATCCTCTCTAACTATAGGAACATAATCCTATAAAAGAGTTAATTACATTTTGATTTCTATGCTCTATGACTTGTAAGTTCTATTTTTATATGTTTGGCACACAAGTGCAGCCATCGTTAGCTCAGTTCTGTGTAACACAGCTTCTGATCAGCATCATTCATGTGAAGAGGAAAATCGTCAGCTTGAGTCATGGCAGCTGTCTTGGCCCAAACCGTTAAACTTCTCTTATTCATAATGTTCATAGTGGGATTTATATTTCCCTCTTGCTTTCTGCGAGAAACATTAAAGGAGGAAGCTTATGCCAAATACAATACAGCTAATCCTTTTATTAGTGGCAGCTAATAGCGCCACAAAGCTGTATTTTGATCAGAAATGGTGCCTTTTACTTATTATTAAACGTTACCTGAAAATTATCTTCTGAATAAATTCTTTCCTCTTTGACCACTATTTACCAGCGTAAAATATATGGATAAATGTTTACCCTTGAAAAATATCAGGATACATGTGTGAAACTTTTGTGGAAGGACTCTGCAAACCATTTCAGACTGGCTGAACTTCCAGCATTGTATTTTAGTAATTTATTTTGAAACTTGTCTGTATTTTTTGTTTCGATAAATGTAACAGATTAAAAATAAATAAATAAACAAAAGTGTCCTTCCAGCCTTCTTTTATGAAAGAAGGACTAACTCCTCCAGTCGATGTATTATTTTAAAGTTATAAACTATATTCTTCGGAGTCACAAATTACCCTTTTAAATTTATCGATAAGGATAAATTTAAGGTTCCTGGAAATTAGGCTCTGGGTCACAAAGTCAAAATGCTCCCAATGATACTATTGCTTGCCCTCTGGGCAAAAGGAAAAAATACAACAGCCAGAAAACAAGAACACTGATGACAGCAATTCAGCTGTGGTTCATTAAATGCATACTGATGTCATGCTACTACCTTAAGGCATTGGGAGGTTTTATTCTTTTTAATTTCATCAGTGTCTGTCACCTTCATAAAAAATGTAATTTGCGGTATTGATATTACTTTACAGTAATGAAAAATGAAACAAATATGCCCTGGTGTTCTCTAGTGGGACCAAGACCACCAAGCAGAACAGATAGGAGTTACTGATGCATGCAGCTTGAATATAAGCTATTAACTGATTGTCGTTTCAGTTGGTAAAAAAAAAAAAAAATACACACACATTTAAGAAATAAGTTATCTAAGTATTAAAACCGAACTGCATGCTTATTTTTAATTTATTTTTTCATTGTGATAAAAACTTTTTTTTTTTTTTTCCAGACCAGGGCTCTATCCTGGATTTTCTTTTCTATTTCATTTTGGACATTTAGGACCTTTGAGGAGCTGGGGCTGCGAAAGCCTTTAAAAACCTTTAGAAACAGAAAAATGACTTCTATCAGCAGAAGAACCAGACTCACATGAAATTGTCTGGATTACTACAGAACCATTTCGTTCTTTACTGCAGACTATTTTGTGTCTTGTCACAGTCTGCTTTGTGATGGAGATGGAAACTGACAGCGAACTGTTATCGAGGCGTCTTTGTGAGACTGAAAGCCTTTCAGCCGCCACGGCATCAAACCAAAGATTGTGCAACTGTTTATAGGCGTAAAGTGAAATACCAAAAGTTTATTAACTTTGAAACTATTATGTGCTTATGGAAGAGTTCAAGACAAAAAAAAAAAAAAAAAACATATCATCACGAATAATGCTTTGCCTCCGACAACTAAGTGGCAAATCTAAATATGATGATGCATGTGAAATAAATTGATTTGTTTTAAAGCTTCATAAAATATCTTTGTGGGAAAAACTGTACTTATCATAGTCATCATACCAAAGCCTTTCAGTTATTGCTGTCTGAATTTGTAACATATCAGATATTGCTGCACTTTGAATTCAATTGCAGATCAAATGTTTTTCTGTAAATGTCAAACTCCACTGTTCATTAAAAGCCCTAAGAGTTAATGAAAGCACCTCCAGGTGCATTGCTTTCTTATGCTAAGTCTGGTAGCAGCTTTTTTTTTTTTTTCATATGCATATGAAAGAGACGAAGAAGGAGAGGAGGGGAGCTATGGTGACTCAGATTATGCATCATGGATCATCAGTTCTCAGCAGTGCTGGGCTGTGTGGTTTTTCTCCAGCAACTCAGAGCATGGATTACTTCCTCTATTCCCCCTGCAGTGCCTGCTGCACTATGAAATACTATAAATGCTAAAGACTGAATACTATCAAAGCAGTCTTTTCAAATGCCTTCTGCCTCGGCTCTCATTGGGTTTCTGGCTGAGCTCACAGAGAACCCTGAGAGCCATGTTGCGTTGTGACAGGTTGTGATTACAGTAGCACCCAAAGAGCAAAGAACATTTTATAATGAGAAGCAACAGCAACAAAAAGCGTGATTGGTTAAAAAAATAAATAAATAAATTGGTAAAACTAATCCGATGTAAGTCAGACGCTAACCTCTCCTCCCTTAAATGATCCAGAAGAGGGACAAAGGGAAAGAAAATGCAGGAAACACTAGCCTCCTGAATATTACACACTACAGAGGTAGAAATATAAAACAATGTTTTTATTAAAAACAGGAAAATGGAGACTTTCCTTTCACAACATGACAATGTGTCAACTGAGCTTGAAGCTGTTTGATCCCAACACCTCTGACGGCCAAACTGCAACCAAAAACAAGCAGACAAAGACCTGAGCTTGTGGACAGTTGGTATTATTTTGATGTCTTTCACAAATGAAAGATCATAGAGTCAAACTGACAACCATGGTTGCGTCGTGGAATTGCTTCCTCCAGAAAATACACTCATACCATCAAGAGTGATGTTTAATTTGATGCCGTCTGGCTGGACTTGATTTTTAAACACGGAAATAGTTTTCCTGCAAAACTGTTTTTGCGGGATTCATGTGGATCCTACAAGAGGATCCATATGAATCCTTTTGCAGACAGACATTCACTTGCCCGTGCAAAAGCTTTAAAAAATCAAATTCAGTGCAGGAAACGAAATGTACAAACACAAAAGCAATGTCTCTGCAACTGTGAAATAAGCACACATCTTTACTACTTACCTATGCTGCCTATAGAGACTTCGGAGATTTAAGAAGAAATGAAAATGAAAATGAAATGAAAATACTGCAATTTACTCACCTCCACATTACTCCACATTACTCTATTGTATTGGACTAGATATACCAACAGATATACCTAGATATACCTAGATATACCTTTGCTAATTTGTCCTTATCTCACAAATGTTGATAAAAATATTTTTTGGAAGTTGTCTATGTTTTTTCAACCAAATTAGGGCTATTTTGCACCACTGAATCAGGTTTTTATTCAAATTTGATTCAGAGAAATCCAGTTTTCTGACTAAATTGATTACATTTTTCTGACATTATCAGTTCATTTCATTTAACATTTCTCATCCCAAAAAGGTTTTGGGAGGGAAAAAAAAAAGTTTTCTAACATTATGTAGTAATTAAATGTTATAAACTTGGATTTCTGTAAATTGTATAATAAACACTAATAAGGGAAGTACATATAAATTGAACATTATGTCTTCATTGTGCAAAATTCTCCATCTCTTTTCTGTCCTGATAGTTTCTCTCCTCCTGTTCATCACTCATTGATCCCAGATTCTCAGGAAACCGATCCACATATGAGAACAATTCAATTTGGTGCTCATGATACATCCATAGTCCAGAAAGTTGGCCTGACTGAACAAAACCAATGTGATTTTTGGATTTAGCACATCAAAATTACCCTTAAACCCCAGACAATTGTTGGGCTGTTGAGCAGTGTAATGAATTGTTGCAATTAACTTTAAACCTTGTGCTAAAAAAGATAAAAAAGATTTCAAGTATAAAAAACCCCACAGTTTGTTTTTACTAATTGCATAATAGCACATAATGTTATATTTTGACACAAGGTTATTGTTTACATTATCATCAGCGACTGGCACGAAACAAGTACTTTTGCGTAAGATCGCTGTGCAGTCCTACAGGAGGAACTAGTGGATCATTAGACAGATGCCCTTTTCTTGATGTGCCATTCTTCACTTTTGACATCTTACGTTCCTAATAGGAACATACAGAGACAGGACGAAATGGTTCGCAGTCTTCCAGCTTGGTTGTCATGGAACAACTTGTCTCCATAGCCTACGGCTTACTTCTCTCTCTCCCTCTGCATGTCCGTGTCACTCACTTTCTCTCCCCCAGCCTTCCCTTTTCCTTTGGCTCTTTTCTCCCTCTTGTCCTGGCTGAGATAAATAGGAGGTATTTAACTCTGATGTGAGAACGTAGTTTCTCGTGCTCAGTGAAATCTACATTTGTCAGTGCCACGGCGCTTTTTTGCTCGGGGTAATTATGTGACATTGTCTCACAAGGCTGCCTGGAGATATTCCTGCTGCAGGAAAGGAAGCGAGGTTGGTGGGAGAGAGAAATGTCGTACTATGTGAAATGAAAAGAACGTGGTGTTCACATGTGGTGGCCTGTATGATTAATTGTGCCATTAGAAGATGCTGCTTATTTTGCATTTTATTCATTCATTCATTAACCCTTTTTTATTTATGATTTAAGCACTTTGTAGCTGTATTTCCAAGTAGTCGTATTTATCTATTACTCACAACGTTATTACCACCTAATATTACATGACAACAATTGTTTAGTGTGCTCACATAGGTGGTATGTTCCAAGCTAACACCTACTTTCACAGCAGAGCCCACATTTTAGAGCAGAGCATGACGTTTTCTAATCCGGCTTAGGAACATCAATACGATGAGCGACAGTAATCACAGGGAAAAAAAAGTGTATTCAGAATCAAATTTCTCAAAAAGACAAAGAAATATCTTGAGAACTGTAATAGTTTGTAGGATAGTTAAAGAGAAGAGTTCAAAACAGATGCACTGTGGTATAAAACTGTAAACGCCTACAGTGATTCAAAGAAAAAACATTTTAATGAGTTGGTTTATTTAATATTTCTGTTAGTGGTGTTATAGCAAAGTAGAAGCAACTGAATATTCAGCCATGACGTTGAAAGTCACATAAATTCATTGAGGAAGGTTAGACAAATTCTCTAAATCATGTCTCCATGTCCAGCAATCCAATGGACGACTCCAGGTTTGGCATTTACCAGAAAACCAGCACTTTCCTGAATGCACTATGTCGAGTGTACAGTTTGGTGCCGAGTCCAGAAATCTGCTTACTATGTTTTATGATCAGGTAAAAACAGAACAGAAAAATTCAATGATGTCCTGCACAGTGAGTACTTGAAAACCTCTGTAAAATAATGACAATAATAACAAGTTTCTTTTATATTTTGAATAAAAACAATTAGACATTTTTGTACATTTTGAAAGAAATTTGATTAAAATGTTTCATTCACACTTTATTTAAAGACACAACAATCAGGGGTTAAAATTCCCCTTTGACATGACAGAAGCCAAATAATTTTGTTTGCTGAAGAGTTGCTAATGTAATGTCATCTAGTTTGCAAGAGATGTTGCAATATAATGCTATTTTTAAATCCATCTTCACACCATACATGCTCATTTGCAAAACATGAAAATGCAAATTATAACAGTATATCTTTTAAAGAATTTAATGAAGTTTGTGAGTTTCTATGCAAGCCCAGTTGACATCATTTTGTGCTAAGTGAATCCTCAAATAATATTTTTCAATTTGTGTGGCCAGATAGCTCTAGCGAATCCCAACCCGCCTGTGTCCCATAGAAAAACTTACGAAGGACATATTTCTGTGACGTTCCACAGCTAGACTGTTTTTCCACTAGTTCACAATATGCTGTGTTCCTAGAAGCAAATATTTAGACATGTAGATGTGAACCGAAGTGAGG
Source organism: Poecilia mexicana (assembly GCF_051168715.1). Classification (NCBI taxonomy): domain Eukaryota; kingdom Metazoa; phylum Chordata; class Actinopteri; order Cyprinodontiformes; family Poeciliidae; genus Poecilia; species Poecilia mexicana. The sequence goes on from NW_028263374.1 coordinate 20,137,389, forward strand.
TGAGGCTGTGAAACATCTCTTTGTGTCCAGGACTCACCACCTTCCCAAGCTTCTCAGTCATTCAAATGGTAAACCAGCAGAACCAACTCTTAATTCATTGAGCGGCATTAACAGTCTGGTCCAGCTCTCAGCACTCCAGCCTGACTCACTGTTTCCCACTACTTTCTCCAGGATGACAAAAGGACAGCATTTACCATAAGAAAAGAGACAGAAAGAAGAGTTAGAGAGCTGGATGCGGCACGCTTAATCTGTAATCTGTCTCTGACATTTTCTTCAAAGAATTTTGTCTGGGCAACATTTTTTTTTTCTTATGGGATCATCTTATCAGTTCTTAGGTCTGACTTTCACTCTAGTTTTAAACAAATTAAACAAAAAATAAATACACAGCATAGCCCCAGATCCTTTCAGATACAGTGTATGGTGAGGGGCCCTTGCACTGATTTGTGCAGCCACCCCCAACCAAAATTCAACAATTCACGTACGGCCCTTCAACAAAGCCGCTTTACGGTTGCCTGACAAATTTTCAGGACAAGATTTAAATCTTCCCAGGTTTAAAAATTTCCGATGCAACACAAAGTACATTGTTTTTAATCACCTCGTTTTGTTTTCATTTTAATTCAGGAAACATCTAGTGACTTTCACTCAAAAACTATGTTTTGGGTATAATGTGTTGAATTTGAGAAGCAAAGTACGAGCAATGAACTGAAACACGTTAGATAGAAATTGGTCTAGATCATGTAACTGTGTGGACAGAACTGTAGTCAGTTATTTTATGCTATATACATATATCCCTTGTAAATATGTACAGAAACTGTCACAGTTTTCTGATGGGGAGAGTCCTTAAAGAACATCTGTCAGCTAATATAAAATGTCTGCAGGATGTGAGCGCCTGAATTTCAACTCCATGTTGATCGGTGAAGCCCATGTTAATTTGCAACTGTCTCTCAAACGTCCCCCTAATTACATCCAGTCTCTCTCAGCATGCTCCTCAGCAATAGTCGAATGCAAAGATAAGGGCATGTTCTGCTTGGGTGACTTAAGTTATGAGCTACAGAGAGAACAGCGGGATAACTGAGCGATCCTCACGATCACTTAGTCATCTGCACAGGATTTACAGAGCTACTTTAGCCTTTAGAAACCCATCTAAATGCCAACTGTCTGCCATTCTTTAAAAAAAAAAAAAAAAAAAAAAAAAAAACAAAACGACACATTTTCACAAACTTGGATTTATATATTAGTTGGCTAAAAGCAAAATTATAATAATAACTTTCAAATTTATTGACTCCTAAACAGGTCATTTAGCAGTATGACGACAGTGCCAGAAAGAAAATACCCAAGATGGTTATTACTCCACTGGATCACACTGGATTTGTTAATAGTCATGTGTGTAGGACTGACACTTTTCGCACTGCATTACAGGCTGTTAAACGCCTCAGTAGTTTGATAATACCCAGTGATGGGCTTGAACTGGAAGTGATTATACTGTAAATAACGTTTGTCTGTGCATGCATGTGTGTGTCAGCAGGCCTGACAGCCAAGGGCAGGCAGCCAAGACATCAGATTTCTTCCTCTGCATAAGTAGCATTAAGAGGTTAGAGTCTGTTGACATTTCTGATGCACACTTGCTTGGACAATGTGTTGCTAAATTGCTTCCATTTAGAAGAACTTGGCGATAATATTATGTTCTGTTAATTACATTCTGAAAATCTTGATTAGTAAATACAGACTGTCACCAAACATTTTGTCATGTTTGTATAATATTCCTACAGGCACAGGAGTCTGCTGGTTCTTTTAAATCGGGGCTGAAAACATTTTTGAATGTTGCAGCTTTTAATCAGATAGTTGGGCCAATGAATCTTTTTGGCTTTGTATTTTAACATCTGTCTCCATTATTCAGTGGTTTTATCGATTAAACAATTCCAGACAGATTGATCTCTGGAATTTCAGAGATATGTTGTCAGTAGCTCATAGAATAAAAGAACAATGTTCATTTTACTCAAACAGATGCATATAAAAAGTAAAATCAGAGAAACTGATCATTTTAAGTGGTCTCTTAATTGTTTCCAGAGCTGTACATATATAAAAATGAATACACAACACGCGTTTGATTTGTATCTAATTCCTGTTTTAAATAGTACATCCATCCAGTCTCACCATGTTCCATCGCAGAACTTGGTTCTAACAGAGAATAAGTGAATGCCTCTGAGCTTATAGATGAATCACATCGCTAACACTCCTAGTACATTTGGTGATAAATGTGGCGTAGCAAAATGCCTCAGAGACTGCAAGAGATGGGAAGGATTTATTGGTAGCAGCAATCGCTCTCCCTATTGGGGTTCTCAACTTGTTTTTTTATTTTTTTATCAGGAGAGGGAGGCTGTTTCCAGCTGAAAAATATGAGTCTGTGTCATCCTAAAGAAGACGTTTTTACTAAAACTTTTCAATGTTTTTCAGTAGCTAGTGCAACATTCTTAGATTTAAAATATTGTCACCAATAAACACAATTAAATGCAGAATTGCATTTAATTCTACCGTTACACCCTTTTCCAACAGCCACTAGGTCTTGTTCAGTGTTGCAGGAGGATCTATTCTGAATGGGTCTGTAGGCCATTGCTGTGCAAACAGACCCAAAACAAGCATGCACATGCAAACAATGTCACATTAGGTCAATTCAAAGTCAACAACAAACACATCATGCATCGTGGGAGCAGAGAACAAGCCGCAGAAACGCAGACATGCAGAGTGGGAACGTGAAAGCTCGCAACTGAATGGTGGCAGTGCCAGCGGCTGCACCTCTTGTTTGTGTTGGTTGTGGATAGTCTGATTACCTCAATTTACACTTTTAATCTTTGTTTGAATATCAGGTTCACTGGGTCGTTTTGCATGCTCTTTGGCTTTTTTTTGTCACTGTCTGACTTGTACGCTGTGAGAGACACGGTGTGTTGTTTTGAGCTTCACACTGTTAGCATTAGAGTTATTTTAATAGCTTTATCTGAGCTACAGTGGCAACATACTTTGAATAATAAAAACTATAAAATCCTGCACTATTTATTTAGTTTCTTTGAAACATTCCTAACTGCATAGTGCGTAACAATTCAGTGCTTCACTTGATTTGGACAGATCCAGTTGTGATGAATTGAAGCATTTTGATAAATTGATAAACTGATAGTATTGTGAACATTTGTAAACGCAGCTGTGTTAAGTAACAATGCAAAATTCTTTGACAAAAGTAAGTGTTTGGGTTTGACTGTCTGTAGAAAATGGCAGGAAGTGCAATGCCCTTTTATGGATAGCTCCACGCGCTTTGTGTCTGAGTGTGTGTGGGTGTGTGTGTGTGTGTGTGTGTGTGTGTGTGTGTGTAGTTCAGCAGCTTGGCAGGGAATGCCAGGCAAGCAATTAAAACTGTTCATTAATGGTTTGTTAGACAACACTCCAGCTAATCCTATCATATGGCAGGCGCCGATAAGGGCATTTGCTTCTCTCGCTGCCTGTCTGTCTGTCACTCTGCTAGCAGCAGATACGCTATCAGTGCCTCGTTGTTAAGATGAACAGAAGAATGAATAATATTCTGACTCAGGCTTAATCAGGGATTCTATCATAGGTGAAGGAAATGCTTGGTAGTGTGCCCCAGATATGCTTTTAAACTTTACATTTTGCATTATAGCTGCACTTATCTGACAGTCTTGCAATTTTAAGCTTCAAAATACCGCACAGCACTTTGTAGGACAGCATACAGGAGCTTTTTCAGATCCAGTGGTCTATTAAGAAAATTACAATATATGGTCAGTATCTTCTGAAAATGTGAGCTTCTGAAAAAATTAAAAAAATTGTGACAGACTGATTCAGCTCACAAGGGTAGCATCATAGACTGATGCACAAAAGTCTGATGTTTAACAGCAAAATGAATCTTCTTATTAAAGACGGTTAAATGATAGCAACCCAGGTTCCAACTTAATATGAACTACAGTACTGACAAGACAAGTGGGTGTAAAATCACAAATTTACAATGTCACTTTGCACTCATCCATCCATCTTAGATTTTTACTATTTTCACAATATTGGACTAAGAAACCACCGAACACATAATGTTGAATATCCTCCTGTCGTGAAGCTGCACTGGCACATGCTCAGGAGACAAAGTTAGGCAGCTTCAGCGACATCTACATCCTGACACCCTTGCAGTTTCTGTGCCAATGGGATTAGACAAACTACAAATGAAGCTGTACTGCCTGTCTCACATCCAAATAACACTCTGCCCAGTCACCACTGCTGAGGTATGTTCTGAAATGATACCACAGATGTTAATCAGTTTTGGTGTGCCGCCAGAGCTTTGCCTGCATTGTCCCTCAGAAAGCTGGTGCTTAACTCAGCACAGTGCAGATCTGTAAAAAGGGTTTTACCTTCTGCTTTGTGGGTAAAAGCATCGTAAAAGTTGTCTGTAAGCAGGCTTGTCCAAGTGAAAAATGATCATGTATCGATACATCAGTTTATCTTTATGATTGCGGTCCTCATTTTGCTCAGAATTGTACTTATAGTTTTTTTCAATTGCAGTATTTTTATGATGAGAATTTAGTTTCTCATAATTGTTAACCTTCACCCTCCTCAACATTCAGTCATTTGTCCACATCATGGAAGCAGTTCCTCATTTCTGCAGACAAATTTCAAATCCTATTGGACATGCAACATTCTCTTCCGTAAACATATCTGCTGTTTTGTAACATTTTCATTTGTTTGTGTCACATGACTCAAAATTAGCTATACATATGACGGCTAAATAGTCATTCCCTATAAAAACAATACAGAAAACATGTTTATTATTGGAATGGGTCAAGTTTAAAGCCAGATCTCAATCCAGTTGAGAATCTGTGGTCAGACTTGAAGATTGTTGTTCTCCAGTGGGAACCATATAACTTGAGGGAGCTACTCAAATATCTGCAACTAGTTACTACGCATCTCTGATTACAACCGAAGAGAGTAACTGCTCAGGAGTTGCCAAGCGATGAATTATGGCTGGGACGTGTTGGATGTCATCCAGGACGGCTCCGGTTTCTGCAGGTGGTCAAAAGGAGCAGCAGAAAAGCATTTTGTCAGATACCATCAGCCAGGTTTACAGCTAGCATCTTTTGAGGTGATGAGCCTGATTGCATATTCATTTCCACTTATGTAATAAACAGAGCATTAGCATATTACCGAGCAGGTCAGCACCAACAGCAGCCATCTCAGTGAGAGCATTTGAAGTGTTTTTGTATATTTTGAGCTGCGGTTTGGACGTACTCAAAAGGTATCACCCATTGCAGAAAGTGAAATGGTTTTATAATACATCCATTATGTATTATGCTGGCTTATAGTGCTACAAACAGATGAAATGAAAATGATGCAACGCAGACTTTATAATCTATAGATCTTTATTTAATTTTGCAGATAACATATATAGCAATCATGCTTTTTCATAGAACACCATCTAAACACATTTATTATATTTTTTTTACATATAATATTTTACATTAGGCCCATATAACAGCTAAAAATATACAAAACAATATTCCCTGACTAGACATTTCTATAACATTTTTATTAGTATTATTATTATTATCTCTTTATTATTACTCTATTCTGTTATTGTTGTCATCATTTTTACAGTGGAGAGAGATATGTGCCTTAGTTTCTGAGACAGTATTATTGCAGAAAACAGCAAAAAAATGTCACATTTTTTCCATTCAACATTTAGACAGAATAAAGAAAAACTCAGCGTATACGGACATTTACAGATACATGTATTACACAATCCAGTTTACAACATCATTCAAGAGAGAAACTACGGTGTGGTACCTTTATACAAAATTCATGGAACCCTTGCATCATTGCACATTTTGATTCATATATCTTAAAAAAAAAAGTCAGTACAGTTTTTAGGAACGGGAATGATTCAGCCTGATACCTGCTGTATGTAGCTGCCATAATAGCATATTGTCTTGATCCTTCTTTGTCACCTAGTTAGTAGTTTGTCATAAAGTTAAAACCCATGGTTGCTTTTATACTGGAATCCTTCAGAATCAAGTATTATTAGATATGCAATATTTATCTTTGCTTTATAGTTTTAGTGTTGTTGGCATGTGTGGCATGTGCTTGTGTGTTTTTATGCTAACAGTATTTAGTCCGATGATTGATAAAAACCTCCTCACTCTGAGAATTAATGAATCATATACACCTTATTCCAGGACCATTACAGAATAGGCATAGGTTACTGGTATCAAGGTACATCAACGTTCGCATTACTTTTCTCTCATTGTCTTCCAACTGGTTTAAAAGTCCTTTTAATGAGATGCTTGAGAAAGTGCCACAATGAAAGTGCTTGACAGTTACCTGAAAGAAAGCTACAACACTTTTTCCTAAAGACAAATCCAATTGTTTGGAAATATTGCTGGCTGAACAAAACATAGAGTGATGAGGAAACTTTGTACTTGTTCTGTCTTTTACCTTTGGGCTACTTATAGTTGTATTCAGAGGAAATTTTAACATTTGTCTGGTAAAACACCCAATTTATGGATAAATTCAAAACGCTGTGGGATTTGCTAATTGATACTCTCATTAACTAGGATAACTTCTGCTAGCAATAAAAACTAATAATATTGTTTTGTATTTCTCTACTACAACCTGGAGATTTTATTTTCGGAAGAGATTTTCATAGTATTTTTTTCCCCCACAACTTATTTCTAGTCATTTAATTTTATTTGCTTGTCAGCCATACACAAGTGTGGAGAAACTTTCCCTATCTGTTCATTTTTCCAACTACATATTTCATGTGAAATTTCTGAATGAAAATGAAACATTTATAAACCCCGTCCTTCAACCAATCGAGCGGTACCAATAGAAAATATGGATAATTATTTCTTTTTGCTTGTTAATGTGAGTCTTGAAGATGTCACACAACAGAATTAAAATGCCCATGTCTTGTAGTAGAACTGTTTTAGAAAATCTGTCAAGATGGTATTTATGAAGCGGTTCATGTTATAATAGGGAATCACTGATATTATATTTAAAATGTAATCAATATCTTACATTAGTTTGGTGGCTGCAGAAATAGTCACTACTTGTCTATTTAAGAAAGTAATTGGATCATGTGATCAGTTTTTGTTTCAAATATTTGTGTAAATACAACAATGCCGTGCTATTTTCACCCAGACTTGTCATATCATGTCTATTACAGGTAATAAGAACAAGAAAGCACAAAGCTGAGATCAGGTTTTAAATTTTAGCCCACAGCATCTTATCACAAAGACTTTCTACGATTTGCATCTTCATGAATTTTTGGACAGAAAAACTTTTGGGGTTTCGATGACTACATTTTTCTAGATAAAGTAATAATTGTTTCAGTGAATCAAGTTGGTGCCTAAAACAGTTTGGTCATATCTACATTTGTTCCTGAGGAGTGGGTTACTTGACAGATATACAAGTAAACAAGAACAGGCAGAACATCGGTAGCTGTCACAGAAATCCACTTTTCTACCGCCAACGCTGGGCACCTGACAAGGCAGCATGCAGCAACTGCTTCACTCAATATGTTATCCCCACTTAACCATCCCTCAGTTACTTAAAAATATGCATTTTTCAAACAATTGCTCTCAAAATGGAACCGTAAAGAGCACAGGGCAACTGTGGGATTTCTACAATGGCTATACCTTTCATATTAGAGGCTTTAGTCCATAGAATAACCTTGTGCTTGTACGCTGATGCTGTTTTATTTTTCCTAACTATTGCTTTTCTGCATCAAAAGGGTGCATTATTGGATCCATATTTAGTCTGCAGGTGACACACCTACACAAATTGTTCAAACTATAGCAAGCAATTTGGTCCTTCTCACGTTCACGTATAGAAAATAACCTAAAAAAATTACCCTAAACGGAGATTCAGACAACATACAAATTATATGTTCTTTAGAAAACAAATGAAACAGTCATAACAGTCTTGCTAAGTATCCTATATAAGTTATTTTTGCTGTTGTCACAGGTTTCAGTCATGCCAAAAAGAAGTATCCAAAATACCACAAGGTACTTGTGCTTTTCTAATGTAGCCCCCAACAAGAGTAGTAAACATTTCCAAAGAGGTGCAGGATTCTGCAAGGGAGTGATAGTTTGGCTAATATATAATTTACACATACAAACAGATTTGGCCTTACCTGTTGCACATTCCCATATTGTCTTTGCTTGAAATTGATCTATATTAAACTTTTAATCCATAAAACTTTTGCTTTTTTTATTTAACAGCTACACTGCATTCATTTTAAAGTATCTCATTTACAAAATAAAATACATTTTACTCACAATTTTCTTTGTACAGTATTTTGAGATTAGTTGATTATTATAATTCTCATAGTGATATTATTGAATCAGTGAGGGCCTTCAGATTTAAATTATATATCTTCAATATACAGTAGTTCTCTAAGTCACATTTGCTTTTTCTAAGAAGGCTAAACTTTTGCATAATGAAATTCAAAATATCACAACAACTTTGCTGGGTTTTTTTCTTCTTCTTCTTCATAAGTTTTATATCTCTGTATTATAAAAATAAAGAAACAGAACAACCCCCTTTAAAATAACCGTGCAATCAAGTTGGTTTCACATGTCCCCAGGAGGTAGGTGAATAAAAGCAGACGTAGAAGTCTAGTGGTTGTTCCCAACCTTGATTACGGTGCAGCGCCGGTCTGGCCGTTCAAACAGAGAGGCAGGCAGAGCTTCGCTATTTCTTTTTAGATGTAGGCTTCCTCATTGGCAGGGTTCTGATTCTGGCTTTCTGCCTGCTGATCTGGACCATTTTCCTGAGCCTTCACCAGAACCAGAGGTTTGATCATCATGCGCAGGCGCTGAGAAGACGATCAGAGGGATAAAAAAAACAGTTTCTGCAGACATGATTTATATCATCGTATATGTAACAGTGGATATAAAGCCTTCACACTTGATGATTGATTTTACAAAAAAACAATATTTCATCAGATCATAAATCATTAGCCTACATGCTTCTCTTGAAGACTTTTTTGTTTTCTCTTTTGTAAGTACATTTTAATTAATCAGAATTACATCTATGTGTTACGTAATTTCTGTTTGGCTTACAGGTCAGAGCAGTGGTTGAAACAATGACAAAAAGTTCAATAGGGATGTGTTGATTCTTTTCCTACACAGTAAAAAGGTCAATTCACATGGGCTCCACAGCTGCAACCACAAGAAGGATGTCAGTGTCCAAGAAATGTACCAAATTATCGAAAAAACTTGAAGTTTTCCAAGTTGGACTGCACACTTCTCCAGTCATTTTAATGAAGTGTTTGTGAAACCAAGTGTTGGCCTGAAAGCAGAGCAGCATTCAGCTGCCTGATTGCTACAATTACACAATCAGCCATCAGCTGGTACACCACGATCTGACAGCTGCATTTCGCCTCTGATAGCCTCTTTTGCAATGCCTGCAATTATGGTACATTTACTCTTACAGAATCTATAAGCTATAAATGTCACTGGGAGCTGCATTCTGTACATTGTGCAGGAGTAGATATCAAGCAGCCAATAATGTAAATGCTGAGCTAAAAAAGTTTAGTCTGTTATTGATTAGGACAGTCGGATCACTGAAGTAGGACTCCATCACTGCAGATGGTTTTCCAAGAGCTCAGTGGCTGTTGAAACGGAAAAACTGCTTTACATAACTAATCATTTTTCTTTCACTAATCCTTTTATCACAGTAACACTCTTCATTTCAGTTTATTATTTCTCTATCAAGCATGCTTGTGAGTTTGCTCATTAAAAATCACTGAATCATGGTCCCAGACTTTGGTTTTAATCCTCTGAAGAAAATAAGACAAAGTAAAGCTCAGCATTTTTCCCTTTTACAATTGGGTACCCTTTTGGCTTCATGTCAACAAATTAATTCTTACTGTTGATTCTAGATGAATAGATTCCAGTTTGACTTTGTGGTAACAAATGTGACTGAGTATCCATCTAAAGATTATTTTTTGTATAAAATCTAGAGAGCTTATTTTGTCGTAATATACCAATGTACAGTGAGCTAAAGTGGGTTTATTAAAAAAATACTATCTTGTACAACCAGTAATCCACTAGAAACTGACAACACCATTTTCTTGGCTGCAGATTTCAAAATTATGCAAATATTCTGGGCCTAATTTGCAGCTTTATTCAAACAGATGTATGGCGCACCGAGTTTAAATAGATAAATTCAAAAGAAGATACATATGATGATAACATCTTACCTCTTTGTAGGTGCCTTTGAGTGTCAGGAACATGTAGCCCATGTAGCCTGGGATGAGAATCATGGAGGATAGGGCCATTAACCAACCAACTCCCTGACCCCAGCTAGGGAACACATAATCTCCCATAGTAAGGGGAACCATCTGCACTGCACTGAACAAGAACACTCCCTGGAGAACAGAGGGACAAAAGAATATATCTCAGCATCTTACATTGATAGACATTTTGTCCATTATATCCCATTTTCCCAATAACGCTGACCAGCTTTCGTGTAAAAAGCATCCACAGTGGACATAGCGTCTATAGGTTTATCTTTCTCTTAAAACAACAACAACATGGGGAAATGTGGGGATGTAGCATGACAGAATGTGTAAAGATTCAAATACATGCAATGGTTAATTGTTAAATACTACAACAGGTAACACTTACAGCCACAATGAGAGGAGTGAAAACAACCCAGCAGGCCTTCCACCACAGACAGGGCCTGTAGCCAATCATTTCCTCAATGTTGTCAAAGAATTTATTCACACCTGCATGTAAAAAATTGAAAAGATAAAGATGTTTTTTTTTTTCATAATCTTTATATGACTTTTGAGACTTGAGTCATTTTTACATGCATTATGAAAAAAAAAAAAGCTCACCATAGAACCATGAAATTGAGATACACTCAAAGAAGACCAGGAAAAGCAGGGACATTCCACTCGCTGAGTAGTAGTCAAAGAGCTTAAACACATACAGTCCACCCTGCAAGTTAAGGATTAAACGAAGATAATGAGACAACTGAAGTAGGAAATTGTAAACACAAACATAAAATGTAGCTGTATTTATGTGCAGGACAGTCTCAAACTGGTCTGGAGGAATAATGAAGTGTAAAATCTGAGTTTACACTAATGACTATATGGCTGTGGGAAGCAGTGACATATTTATATGGATTATTTCAGTCAGTGTCTTGTAAGAGATCTATCACTGTGGTCATTTATTACAAACAGAATAGCTTGTTAGTTTACATTGCCAAAAGTGGTTAATTTCCTTTTAGAGTCAAGTTCTGTGGGAACAGAGGGATTATTTAACCTCTGAGTTTTATGCATAGCTACAATAACTTCCTGTGGTGAAATATTATTTGTATTTTTTCATGTATTCATTTAAAACACTGTTGTAAGCCTAGGACTCCAGACTCCAATTACCATGGTTCAAGTAGACCATAAACCATAAAAAGACCGTCCAATACTAAAGTCAATATTAAATGACAATGTAACTATTAGGTTTAAAATGGAAGCTTGAATAAACAAGATAGCAGACTAGTGGGTAACAAAATCATTCTAATCTTACGAGACTGTAAGATTTGTGTAAAAACAATTATCACTATGAATTTCTGCCAAGTAGGACATTAGCATTTCTGAACAAAACCTCTATGTACCTGTCTGAAATTCAAGTAGCAAACAAATTCATGAAGAAGTGGTAGATGTACAGGAAAAAGAAAAGAAAAAGAAATATTCTGAGGCAGTCAAAAACAGGTTGTTGCTACAATTGTTTGGTACCTTTTATTAACCTTTTTTTTATTATTATTTTTTTTAGAAAATTCAGCTTTATGGAAATTGATTACTAAAGATGAAAGCCATCTTGAGACTGTGAGCTGAAGATTAAAGCAAACAAGCAGCTTTTTATTATTGGAGATGCAAAAACAATATTGTCACAGAAGACCTATCCATCCAACCGTTGGTTATCTGAGATCAGGTCAATGGGCTAATAGGTCTGTTGGGAAACCTAGATGTCCACTTTCCCAACAACACTCTCCAGTTCATTCTGAGGTGTCCCATTCCCAGGTCAGAAGGGATGCATCGTCCCTACACCTTTGTGATTCTGCCCTGGGATTCCCCTTCAAAGGAGAGGATACCTAGGAGGCACCTTAACTCACCCTTCTGGTTGACTGTGACCCATACCCTAAACCAAAGTCATTTTTTGAAGGAAGCTCATTTCAATCACTAAAATCTAGGTTGTCTATCTTTTGGTCATAACCCATACCGCATGACCATAGGCGTGGCTGGACTGTAGCTACAAGTAAATCATGGTCTGCGTTCCTGGGTCAGTTCTTTCTTCACCATGGCAACCCATCATCAGTGTATGAGCTGCTAATCCTTCCATCCATCTCTTGCTCCATCCCATTATCACTTGTGAACAAGACACCAAGACACTTAAACTAATCCTCTGAAGGCATACACTGATGCCTAAACTGGAGGGAAGTATTCACCTTTTCCTGGATATGATCCATGGTCTCAGACAGGAAATATCATTCTAGCTAATTCAAACTTGGATGCAACAAACTTTAGTGAATGTCTAAAGTTTGTTGACATTCAGTAAGACCCCAACAGGACCAAAAAGCAAAATGCCAAGATGAAACCCCAGAGATTGCCTAACCAGACACCCTTCTCTCCCCAACTATCCTTTCAGATCCTGCCAGTGAACACCACAAACAAGATCAGTGCCAGCCCTGGTTGAGGCCAGCCTGCACTTGAAACAAGCTTAACATAGTGCTGATGGTGCAGACACAGCTCTTGTGTTGATTGAAGGACAACATCCAGCGTCAGTACCCTGTTTCTGATAGGACCCATTACAAAATGTCTTGGCAGACACAGTCGAATGGCATGTCAAGGTCCATAAAACTCCTCTGGACCAGACAACCAAACTCATCCTAAACCACTTGGTGATTCCAAAAGGGTTAATTTCCAGGTCACTCTTCAACAACCAGGAGAAAAACCAAAATGACACTGGTGAATCAAAGGCTTCTCCCCTTTCTCCAAAGATACTGAAGACATCTGTCATTAATGAAAACATAATATCATGTACACCTTCAGTATCTTGGTTTAAATCTTGGCAACTTGCTGCCTGGGAGCTTTTTAAGTACCAGAGCAAACTCTGCACTGGTGAAGTTTCCCACAAGTCCTTTCATCGTGCCTTTCCTAAATGGATATGATGGCATTGTGAATGAGGCAATCAAATAAGTATTCCTTATACAGTTTGACAATAGCCAGGTCTTCAGTTCACCATTCCAAGGTAACCTAACATGATGGTAGTATTCATCTTTCTATTGAAATTGCTAAACAAACAATACTTCAAAAACCTTTCCAAGGCCAAATGAAAGTCATTTTGCAATGCATCTTCAAAATCCTTGAAAACAAAATTTTTCACACTTTTAACCACAAAAATCACACTTCTGCTGCACATCTGCTGTGTCTCAATTTGTTCAGAAATCTTAAGAGTAAAAAAAAATTCCCAAAGGCTTCCCTCTTCAGCTTGATGGTATCTGTCAAAAGCTCCTGTGATCTCTAAAGTCCATAGTTCATGAAAGCTACATCTGCAATATGGAGATCCTGCTCAAGGCCAGTTCAAAATCCTCAACTTTTCCTGGATTACTTTGAAAAACTCTCCAGAATGAGTTGTGAATGTCCTGAAAAGGATTTACTGCCAGATATTCTCAGTTCACCCATATCACCTATTTGAGTATCACCAGCAGGTGGTGATCAGCTGACAACAATGCCCTCACTCAAAGATATAACACATAGATATCAATATATAATTACAAAATCAGTCAGACTGACCATCTTGTGTTAAAATCATTGTGCGTGTCCAGTTCCTCGCAAAAAAGTTTAAAAATAAAACATCACTTGTATTACAAGCAACCCCATTATTATCCACTAAAGCTACCCAGGAGCTCAACAGAATCCCCAAATGGTATCCTTTGCAAAAATCATTCATAAACTTCAAGAAGACTGAGTCATTTAAACAACTGTTTGGTTCATACACAACGACAACAGTCAGGACCTTCCCTCTTTCAAGTCAAAGACACACAGAGGTAACAGTCTCTCTCTCTCTCTCTCTCTCTCTCTCTCTCTCTCTCTCTTAGTGGGGAAAACTCTAACAAAGAGGCACTCACTGGTGCATTAGCATTGGCACTGCAGTACAGACACCAGCTACAGGAATTGAGAAAAAAAAAGCAGTTTAAACTGCTATTAGTAGGGCATTAAATAGCAGTTTAATGCCCTACTACAAATGGCACTCTTTAAAAGTTAAAGAGGAAAACTGTAGCTTGTCTTTCGGAAATTATAAAATGTACAAGTGGTAATATTTATGTGAACAGCCTTGTATTTCTGTTAGAATCAATCTCATGAAAAATAGAAACATAGAGGAAACTCATGCTTGATACTTCCACATATTTACCTGTGTGATGTTGGACAGGCCGATAATATAGGAAACAAGGCAGACGACAGCGATGAAGATTTCTCTACGCTTTCGGAGGATGTGAGGAAACTCATCAACCAGTGCAGTGATGAAACCTTCCACAGTGCAGAACTGCAAAGTTTGTAGAGCCATTTTAAAACTGTGTCACTTAACACACTAAAATCACTGCAAAGTACAAGGATAAGTAGCAATAACGAAATTCTGTGACATGAGGTCAGAATCATGTAGTGAGTTGGAGCTTTAAAAAACTATTTTAGCTAAATACACCAATAATACGTATTGGAACGGTCCAAAACGCAGACCATATTCATTGGATTATTTTCACCTGGCTGTCGATTCCCAGCATCAGCAGCATGGAAAAAAACAATATGGCCCAGAGAGGAGAGACAGGCAGCTGGGTGACGGCTTCGGGATAAGCCAAAAATGCCAGGCCAGGTCCTGATGTAGGATAAGTTACTGTTAGCTCAAATGTACAGTGGGAAATGTATTAAACATATGTTATTGGTATAAATAAAGAAGGACCCTTGCAAATGTTAAGCAAATATAACAATACAGAAAAAAATAAAACAATAAACTATATAAATAGAAGTTATTCTTTTAATAAATATCCCAGTATTTCTTTTTGATTGTAAATTTAGAAAATTCAGTGAAATTTCTTTTCATGTATGCACATTATCTTGTCCTTGTGTCTATTGTTGCATTTTAGGTTTCAACATTGATTGCAATTACCTGAGGCTGCCACATCAGCAATTGGCCTCTTTGTTACATTAGCCATGAATCCCACAATGGAAAAGATGACAAAGCCGGCGAACATGCTGGTGAAGGAGTTGATGCAGCAGACAATGATAGAATCTCTGCAGGGGAGAGACACAGCACAGGCCATTGTTACGGCTGTATCAATTCCTTATCACCCCGTCACACATTGGAGAGAGACATTTGAGGGGAAAGGAGGAAGGAGAAGTCGAAAGCCATTTTGCGTCCTGCAGAGCCACAGCATGCAGTTTGTGCTAACCTCTTTTTATTTTTTTAAATAGCAGTGTGCTTTAATATTGTTCAATATGTGCACTTTTGCCCCTGACCAGTCTTTATTCTTTAAGCTGACTATGGATGAGACATAAAACGAGTTATATATTGTTTAATTGTTAAAAAAAAAAAATTAACACTCAATCCTGTGTAGTTAATTGCCCTAATAAAAATGAAGAAAGGTTTTTACTGTAGAGTTGACACAAAAGCAACAAATTGGAGACATTTGCACAGTTTCTGTAAAAATGCTGTGTGGGTGAGCAGAACTGCATATTAACACCTCATACGAACAGACTCCTTCATTTGCAGTGATAAATGAGCCTGAAAGGCAGCATACTTGTGTCACCTACCTGTAGACGTTATTATTGAAGGGATTGTAGCTGCCAAGAGCAATCAGAGAACCTAATCCCAGACCGTAGGAAAAGAAGATCTGCGTGGCAGCATCGAGCCATACCTGACACACAGGGATTAGAAAATATTCCAGTCACTGTGCATAAATGAATATCTGTACATTTTGTTTGTGTTACAGCATTTTTTTTTCAAAATCATTAACTTGAAGGATTGATATTGAAATGTTCATTATTTTGTTTAAACAGTAATAGGAAAAAAAAACCCTCCACTCTCATCACACTGTTCTCACCTCTTCTTCTCAATATTAAAAGTGTTGCATTATCTCAATAGTGACATTCAAATGTGAATTAATTAAACATTGGCCACATATCCTTTGAATTTAAACTGATCAGCAACATTTATGTTTAGCTTTTGATTGCATTGTATTGTGTGCATTGATCTGTATCCTTTATGGTTTTACCAGAATGCAAACGTCATAGTCAAATAACTGGGATTGCACGTGACAAAGCAACACACATTTGTGGCAACACTAAGTAAGACTCTTGTTTTTTACTTTCTTGCCATTTTTTTTTTCAAAATTTAGAGCACAAAAAATGTTCTGTCATAAATTTTTTCCACTTAAACTGAGAATCATAGAGAAGTTAAAGCAGTCTTATTGAGTTTGGTAACTTCTGAAGTTAGCTGTTTGAACTTTTTTAGAGGAACCAGTGCAAAGGGAAAGAATATGAAGGCATGTTACTCTTTTCATGTTTTTTATTTAGAAAACCATGCATCATTTTCCTTCTACATTACTTATTATGTTCTACTTTGTGTTGGTCTATCAAAAAAATTCCCATAAAAAACTGCGGTTGTAAGGCGACAAAAATGTCAAAATACTTTGCAAAGCACTGTATCTGCAAAAAATTCCATTAACATATCAGCACTTTGAATGTTCTTCCACAAAAACACATCTCTGTAGTCTACCCACAACTTTGGAAATGTTATGTCAAAAAAGTGAAACTCATCCATTTTCTGGCACAGCTCATCCTCTGGAGCCTCCTGCGCTGCAGTTTATGTCACATAGTTGTATCTTTCTCAACACAAGAAGTCAAAAGGCTCACCTCAGACTCTTTGAGTTTCTGGAAGTCTGGTGTGATGTAGAAGAGAATCCCGTCAAAAGCTCCAGGCAGAGTGACGCCACGGCAAAACAGGATGAACAGCATAAAGTAAGGGTATGTTGCCGAGAAGTAGACAACCTGTGAGACACGTCACTGTTAGAGCAATCGCTATATTCTGTGAACGACAACTACATGTTGGATTCTTCTGCAAAGAAGCTATTTAGCTCAAATTGTCAATTTACTGTGTTACTGTGGCACCACTCCCACAGCACTGCACAGAGTCCCAGTCAGCCCTTCCTTTGAGACAAATGACCTCAGGATGAGTAGGTTCAGCACCCTCCCAGTGCACTTTCACCTTCTTATCTGAACCAATTTTGCGTCTGTGCATTTAACCTAATAAGTCATTAAAATGAAGAGGACACTGACTTTTTTGTAAAATAAGCAAATAATTGCTTGAGTTAAAGAGCTTTCTTTTTGTTATTTAGTATAAGGTGTACTGTACGCCAATGACAAAAAACTACACCAATAAGCAGTAAAGCAGTTTCTAGAACATATTTCATCAGTGATCCTTGTCTGTTTGTTTAGCCCCTTTGTATACTCACTTTGCCTGTCCAGCTGACCCCCTTCCAGATACAGAAATAGACGAGCACCCATGCAATGGCGAGCGTGATGGCCAGTGGAATCCTGACCTCCCCAGGCTTTTCCAAACCGTCTGTCAGCTGGTGCATGTTACGTCTGCAGCGAAAAAGCAAAGTGGCCAAACTGTTATGCAGAAAAGTAACATGAATCTCATACATGCACAAATATGCATACATGCATCTTGGTATTTAGAGACTTAAATTTCTCCCTGAATCTTTTCAGAAGCCCCAAAATTATTATTATTATTACTTTTTTGCATTTTGTATTGTATTGTTTGCATCTGTTTTGAAGCTACGTTTTTTTTTTTTTTATTTCTCATAATGTCTTGAAGCAAATTCTCCACTGAAGGATCTGGTTCATAGCACGCAAACTGCTACGTCAGCCTATCTCTGACCCCTAATCTGACCCTTCCTTACCCTCACTGGCAGGCAGTGACCTTATCGCTTTTAATCTGTTCACAACATTTCAGACTGTGGCGACTCAGATGTCCAACTTACTCCCAGAACTCCACCACAGCACTGGTGAGGTTTGTCGTGTCCGCGATGGTGTAGTTGGTGTAGCAGCGATCTGTGTTCCAAGCATTGCCACATGTCTTCCATGGCAGGTCCTGAATATGAGGAGAAGAAAAAAAAAAGCACACATAGAGACGGGGAGAAAGCTCTTTTTTTCCTCAAACCCGCTCCCATCGCCGAGTCCCATTCTCTCAGGCTGTCAAGCAGCCAAGACTGTGATGCTCATTCGGGACATTGAGATTTCATGGTTTTCTCAGTGGAGTGAATGCTTCATCGCAGAATGCATTTATCAATACCTTGTGTGAGGCGCTAATTATGCGGGAAAGGAAGTAATAAAAGTCATACTCTGTTAAAGGGTTGTGCAGCCTTACATAAGAGGCTCTGGCAAGCAGCCTGCCACATGACTAAAGTAAATTACAATGTAAAGATACATTAAAAAGAACGGCTATGCTTTGAATGGCATAAAGGGAGAGGGTGTCATGATTTTACAGAGTGAATATACTCACACTGGTGAAGGAGTTGTACAGATAGTAAATAGCCCAAGCAATGATCACAATGTAATAGATATTGAGCCAAAAAGACAGAACAGCAGCAGCCAGACCCACACCTGGAACACAAAATACAAGAATAACGTTAACTCTACGTTAAAAAAAAAAGTGGGAAAAAAGTATAAAAGTAGTTTGAAAGGTAAGGTTTGACATTATCTGACCTCTATTCAAATCTGTTTATTTAAATTCAGTTCACTAAAATTAATGCAGTTTTGACAAAAAAAGAAAAGCCACCTGAAGACATTTTATAAGACAAACAGATTCAATTTGTATCCAGAAATATATACTCACTACCAACCAATATAATAAAATCTAACAAAGATTCAATTTTAATTACATGCATTCCAATCGCTTCTTTGTCATAGTACAGTGAAGGCAAACTGTTTAGAATATACATTTTCGACATAGGAACATAACAATCACACGTTAATAATGAAGCTCCAACTAATAAGCCGGTTAGTTATGTATTTTATTACCTTTGAACATTGGGGCCAGCTTCCACACTCCCAGACCTCCAATAGAAGTGTATTGACCGAGAGCCGTCTCCAGAAAGAACAGGGGCATGCCAGCAAATACCAGCGTCAAAAAGTAGGGAATCAAGAAGGCCCCTGGATGAGAGGTGAGAAGCAAAAGTGTGTGAATCATGAAATTAATATTCACTATAATCCAACATGTTACTTGGCAGAGGGAGTATTTGGTTTCAGGCTGCACCCAGAAAAGCGCGCAGATTTTCTCTTATTTCTGCTTGTGCGCAATTACGCACGGCGTTGTTGAGAAGATACACTTAAGATCTCTTTTATTTCAAACTCTCCGGAATCAGACTCTCGATCTTTGGTCGCGTCACCTTTACGTTCCGTTTTGGTGTTTGTTGAAAATAGTGAAATTATTCCTGATTACCTCCGCCGTTTTTCCCACACAAGTAAGGAAATCTCCACACATTTCCCAGTCCGATTGCGTATCCGACACAAGAGAGGAGAAAGTCAAATTTCCCACCCCACGTTTCTCTCTCTGGTATGTCCTTTTTCGTCTTCTGCACCTTCACCACCAGTGTTTTGGGTTTGTCATTTGGCGTGGTGCTGGGCGCGTCGTTCACGGTCTCGGTTAAGACGTGTCCGTCCGAGGCTTTGGTCCCGTTTGTGGCCATAATGACGGTCTGTGTTGGAAGGTCCTGACCAGTGTAGACGTGGTGGTTTCAGCACCAGTCCAGACAGAGCGCGGCGTATCCGTCCTGCACTACAGTAGTCCCCAGAGAAAAGCCGTGGGAAAAGGGATGATTGAGGGTCTGAGAGTGATGAGGTACGGCGGCGAGGCAGAGACCCTGAAAACAAAAATGAACTGGTTAAGATACTTTTTTTCTTTTCTTTTTTTCACAAAAAGGGAAATTTAGATTTTCATGTAAAATGTTATATATATATATATATATATATATATATATATATATATATATATATATATATATATATATATATATATATATATATATATACATATATATAATTTATTTTTTTTATTTATTTTTATTTATTTGTTTTATTTTATTTATTTATTTATTTATTTTTTATTTTTTATTTTTTTCAAAAAAAAAACCTGCCGCACAGTAAGCGAACCTCGCCGGGATCAAATAAGGACTCATCCCACAGCAAGAATCACTTCTGATGGCCTGAAGTGGATCCGTGTTAGAAGAAATTTAGAGCCCTGCTCTTGTCCTTGATTCATTGTGCTCTACATTCAATGGCCCACTTCCCAGTGCTCTGGTACGAGAGCAGAGCAATTAAACACATTTAGGAGTCGCAGTCGCAAAGCCCACGTCTAATGAATCACCTGGAGAGGCTAATAACTCTCCACAGAGGCTGCACCTTCAACAGATCTCTTTTATCCATCCATTCACCATACAGGTTTATTCCCTAATTAATCTGTATAATTTGATGCCCCAAAAACAACATCCGGTCTTTAGAATAAAGAAAAATAGATATATATACCTTTATTTTGAATATGTTCTTTTCGTATTCAAAATGCATTTTAAATAACAGGAGTAAAAGGAAAAATGAAGCGTTCTCAAGCGCTCTCCGCTTTGTGCGTAATTGGAGCGGCGTGAGGCAGCATATGTCTTAAATGTTTCTGGTTACCTTGGAGATGTGGTTCATTTGGATGAAAACATATATGAAGTTATTGTAGCTCCAAATTTATGTAAAATGTGCATATACGACGCACAAACTGGTTGTTAGACCGACATTACGCGCGCAGTTTCTCTGCGTAATTCTCGCTTTTCATTTTAAATTTCACGTTAGAAACATATGTCATACATTAAAAAAAAAAAAGCGCCAATAATCACGGTGAAATTCGTCTGCCTCCAAAGAAGAGCAGCCGCAAATCTGAATGCTTTGCCAAATGTATCGCAACTGGACTTTGCGATGTCCTAACACCTCGCTTCTGAATAACATTCCAAAAATGTATATATATATTCAAATATTAAAACCAAACACATTGTTTTGATAAGAATAGGGTACTTACAGTGAAATTACGGCTTGTTTGGGCGGTTGTTTCCCACCGGGGAAATATCCAATGTTCCCCCCCAAAAAAGTTAACTTCCTTTTACTTGTGCTCGTCGAAACCAAGGTGGAAACTTTGCATCCGTCGTCAAGGAGCAGACATTTGATCCTGAAGGAGGGAGAGGATGGTGGACAAGTGCGTGTTTGAGAGCGAGGTGCTGTCCTTAAAGGAGTGGTGCTGAAAGAGAGGCAGGGAGAGAAGACGGGGAAAGGAGCTGCCGCCGTTTGAGTTGAAGCGAGCAGGGACGTAACATGGAGCGCAGGGCTCTCACTCTCATCTACATAGCGTCAATGTCACCTCAAAGTCGACCCACCCCAACTCCAACATTTCCGCCACTGAGATGGCAGCGGGTTTGAGAGAGGAGCATCCTCTTGTCTCAAGGTTTTATATCCTTACTGATGCAGCCTTTTTTTTTTTACACCAGGAACTTCTCTCTCTGTCCCACCCTCTCCTTTCAGACCCTGCAAAGGCCCAACTGATGCATCATATGGACTTTTAAGGCTGCCTAAAATACCCCCTGATTAAATTCCATCAAGTTTAAAGATACTTGCAAGTCACTTATTTTGTCATCAACAATTACTCGTTGATATCAAAAACCCAGTTTGAAATAAATAATGAATATATACTGCAGGATTCCCAAAAAACTGAAATTTCTCAAAAGCTCAATGAAAAAAAATCACTGTTTCTATGTTGTAATTCTTGAATGACATCACAAGAGGCACCCAAATATGGTGGATTTTTGATAGATCTATACAGAGACAAAACAAATTGAGTTGCTGGGTTTACATTTCTGGATTTCTAACCGTAGCTTATGATGGATACTGCTGTAAATACCAAGCTAACACAAATGTCATATTCTGATTTTGTCCACATAAATAGTTACAGTATGTGATTTGCCAGTAGCCTAGAGTGGCACTGCATGCAAACATCATGCAGTGCCACTCAGAGGGAAGTAGTTATCACTGTAATCAGTGGTGGTGGTTCTTGGATGACTGGAGTACTGGTCAAGAAGTCACCTATCAATCCCCTACAACCACCCCACCTTCATAGGTTTTTCAATACTTGTAGCATTTAACTTTTGTACCTATAAATTTCCGTTGAACAATAATAATTTTTAACATTACATCTGTCGCCCTAATGTCAAAAAACAATTCAGTTTATCTTTTTCTGTTTTCACATACAGGGAAGAGGTTTGCTTAATCTTAAATTGTGTTTTGAACAATACCTATTACGTGTATTAAGTGTAAAAACCTCAGTTCATTTGTCTAAGTAGCTTAGATTTTTGCTTAAAATATCAAATGTTGTCCAGGTTTGTTTAGAAACAATGCAAAAAAGCTATACGTGAGAAACTTAATGATTCCATTATTAAGTTTCTCATGTAACACTCCATCCTCATGAAGTGACATGGAGATGAATAATAGAAAACTAATTCTAGGTACCAGTGATGTTAACTTTATTCTGCTGTATCATTCTTATAAGAACCATCACTGACTGGAATGATAGCGATGGTTTAGACTGCAGGTTCATGTGAGAATTACTGGTCAAATTAAGCTAATTATGAATATTTCACTCAGTAGAAGCAGCATCCAATGCTGTAGCTCAGTCAGAAACATCACTGGGCCTCATAAATCGTCTAATTGGAACAAATCAATCAGGTAATATTGTTTTTTTTACCAACTTGGTTTGGAACAATCCCTGAGATTTTTGACTTTTGCACCCTAGATAGCAATGAGTAAAAAACTTTACATTACTTATCATTATTGCTCTATTTATGACAAACTACATCTAAAGTGAAATTGTACAGAAAAGCCTGGCCTTTGTGTAGCTTTGATTGCCTGCAATCACCCATGCAAGCATTTAAACCACACTCTTGAGTGTTTCAATGTCCATCCATTTAAAATTTAAGTCATTTATGAGGAGCAAATGATTTAAAAAGGTCACATTTTGGGTAAAAATAATGCTGCATCCATTACAGCCACTGAGAGGAAGATGCCGGTGGCTTATGTTGCTCCTGGCAAAACATGATAAGAGGGTCCCAGCCAATAAAAACGAGTCAGGGTGTGCGAGATAAATTGAAAACTGTGTTCATAATCTTCTTAGCCCGCTGTCTCCCAAAACGAAATACCCTTGTGGAACATCCCAAATGAGAAGACTTAATGCTGACTTTAACTCCTACATCGAGATAAAAAATCGAGGTCTCAGAGGAAGATTAGACTCTCTCGCGGTTTCAGAGTTAAAGTTTGAATCTTCAGAATAACTTCTATTTAAAACAATGCTATATAAATATGATTGTTACAGCAACCTTTGGACATGTGAACAATGGTGGGTTTGGTATTTGCAAACCGCCTTAATCTTGTCACTTGTTTCACAATGCAATTTTAGACTTCAGTGTTTGCTATTGAGAATTTATACATTAAAAACAACAAATGTCTTTTTTTTATGTTTTACTTTTATTTGTAAACTGTGTTTTTATTCACTTTGCAGAACCACATTTTACTGCTATTACAGCTGCAAGTCTGTCTTTATCTTGAGACCAAAATGTTTGCCCAGTTATTTCAGGAGCCATAGATGTTTGATTTTTATTTGTGTTGTGATCATTTCTATGTTAATTTGTGTTGTTTAGATCCAGTCTTCTTAGACAATTTATTTATATTTATTTTCTTCTGTTTGTGCATTTAGGTTACTCTCCATTAGCCTTTAATTCCTGTGTGTTTTGGTTCAGTTTTCTGTTCTCACTGTGCTATTTAGTCTCCTTCCCTCAGTTCTGCTCTCGCTCTTGTCTGCAGTTTGGTCCTGCTTTACTCTCATATAACATGACAATTCATCTTTATAAATATTGCACGGTGATAGATTGTGTATTTGTGTATTTAGACTCTACATTTAGCTCCATCATCACCCAATCAGTTCCGACGAGCTTCCTTGACCCTGCTAAATAAAAATACTGCGATCCTACATGAGGTTGTGTTCAGGCGGATGTCAAGTGTTACACATATAATTTTTATCATAGTCCTCAAAGTAGAAAATTGTACCCATCTGACCAGAGCATGAATTTACGCATGTTTACTGTGTCCCATGGAGCTTTTTAGTGAACTTTTATTGTGATTGTCTGAATATCTTTTTCTTGGCTTATTGTTCCTGCTACTTATTCATAAAATTCATGACTGATTGTTTTCCTGTCAACAAATGTTCCCATACAAACTGTGAATCCCCAGAGCTCCTCCAGAGTTACCACTGGTCTGTTGGCTGCTTCATGGATAAATGTTCATTCATTTAAGCAACATCTTTATGGACTTACATTGATGACTTTGTCTTTGGTCGTTTTATGACCTGACCCTTCCTTACACCTCTCCAAACCTTTATCCCACCTGTATTCATAGATAATCTTGTTTCCCCCCAAAGCTCTCCAGCAAACATTTGGGGCCTTCACAAAAAAGGCTGTTTTCATACAAAGACTAAATTACAAGAATGTGGGCTCTATTTACTGATTAGTGGACTTCTAGAGGAAATTATTTGCAGTGGATTTGGCTTTATTTCTTTATTTCTCAGATAAATCTCCATGTTTCTTTCTAATTCCAGATGACATTTTGTCTCCTCATGACGCAGAAAACAACTAGACTAAATACATAAAAATAGTGAATAATATCACAGTCCATTGTGAGATTGACCTATTTCCTTGTGTTTCATTTGCTTGCGTCCCTATATTCTCCTGTTACCATCTTTGACACTAGAAACCAAATCACAGAGCGGAAAGGAAAGAAAGCTCAGCTGATGAGCCACTTATAGGTGAGGTAACATTTAAGTGACATGAATGCAAAGTGTTGTATTTTTAAGCTCATCTTGCTGGTTTGCCCTGAAGCCACAGACTCTCTGATGTGCAAAAAGCCTCCCACCAGCCTGCAGCTTTCATATGGGGGGTGAAAAAGCCACAGTGAAGAGAGAAGTGGTGGCGCTGCGCTTGTGGCCCTGGCCCCACCTGATGGTGAGCTTGTGTGCACTGAGGCTTGTAATTACAGAAGGAGGTGGTAGTAATAGAGAGTAGAGCGGAGAGGCAAACAAACAGGCCGACAGCTGGCCTCCTGTCGATTTCGCTACTCTGGCACAGCGGACAAAAGTGATGCTCTGAAGCTATAGAGCAGATTTCTGTTCATGCGGAAAAGACAAAAGGGTGATACTCATTGTGACAGTGCAAACACAGAATTTGGTATTTTGTAAACCATGCGCCTTTTATCCAGATCTCACATGTTATGGAAAGGTTTGCATAAGGTTAAGTCATTTTATTTTCTGGCCAGAACTAAGAGCCCAACTAAATTCATGTAAATGTAAGCTAAATGTTCATTAAAACGATGAATGTAATAAAGAGTCTCTTGAAAGCAATGCTAGAGGCCTAATGCTAATGTTAGAGGCTAATGTTAGAGGCCCCAAATTTGGGGCCTTTAAAGATGAGGGGGATAAATAAATTCAGAATAATAAAAAAAAAGAATATTACATTACTAAAAACAGTCAATGACTTATAAAAAGGTATGTAAGATTCTGGCAAAAATAAAATAATATAGCTTATCTTTTATGTGAAAGATAAAAAAATACTTTCTGTTGTGGATTGCACATTATTTTGAATTATGCAATCAAGTTTTTGATCAGAATTTTCAAGCTACTGATGTGTTTATAACCAAATAGTTTAGGGAAGGCCGTGTCCATGCATGAATGTATTTTTGTATTTGATAATCAAATCTTGTCTGATATGAACGGGCCTCACTGATATGCTGCACCTTTATGTGAAGTTATTGAAGGGAGGTATTATGCAACTGAATGTCCGGCCATCAGTTTGCGACTTTAAGCTCCAGCTCAGTTATGTCACGCATCAGGACAGTGATCTGAATGACAGACAGAAAAACTAAGTCCATATTTAAATGTGACCAAGATGTTTAGCATAACTTTAAACCTGCTGAAAAACATCCTTACTTAAAATTGGCCACACTAATTCTGCAAACAAAGTGGGCTGCTTTACTTCACAGTGATGTAAAGGCACATGTTGCCAAAATGGAGTCAAAACCAGTTATTGGGTTGATGAGGAGAGTCACACAGAACCAGGTTGCTCTGCCCCCCGATAATGATATAATTATTGCAAAAACTGACTTTGTATTTCCTCTTGTCATTGCTGTCAGATATAAAATAGGATTTGATGGTGAAACGTAACTATGACTACAAAATGTTTTGGGCGACAAATGCCCAAAACATATGCCCTGTATATGTCCAGCACTAACTGGACATATACAGGTACTGGGGTGTGGATGAAAACTGTAATGTTTTCTTTGTTGTTTGTTAGTTTGGTGCTCAGCACTGAAGCTTGACTGTTAGCTGGGTTCAGATTTGTTTTTTGACTTTGAGACTGGAGGGCCAGGCATTGGCAGACTGGTCGGTATTGGCTAAATGGGAAAAGTAAGTAACAGTTTCATTAAAAAAAAACAAACAGGACAGAGTTTCTAGTAAGACAGGGAAAAGAAATAGACATAGACAGAAATAAATAGGTAGTGATTGCTTGTGTCTCCTCACAAATCCCATAAGAATAAAGCAGAATGAATCATTTGTGGTACCAATTTAAGCTGTGACTTTGATAGGAGTGTTTGCTTTTCTTACATCAAAATGTCACCTTAGCACATTAATGTTAAAGAAACTGTTTCCAAGTTGTTATTAAGATACATTGGTATTTAATTTAGCTATTTATAGGGCTGAACTCCTCAAAACTTCGCAGAGGAACAGACTTAAAGATAAAAATAAATGCAAACTTCCAAAGCAGACAGACAGAGCAGGATTCTTGCACTGTTACTTTTCAATATCCCCTGATGAAGCTCAGCTGTTTTGGGGAGGTGCAGAGAAGGAGGGACTTGTAGTCAGGCCCAGTTATGTGCAACACTCCAGGCTCTATTTTCTGCTCTGGCTCTTAATTGGTAAGACAGTCAGGTAGGATGCCACTTGGCCTCCCTAGAAGAGCCTCGGTGTGATGTTTCCGCTTGCTCTAAAAAGATGGAGACAAAGTAATGTGTCTGTTGCCCGGCGATACACACAAGGAGCAATGGGTGCATTTTTAGAGAAGGGAGGGTGAAAGCACAGCAGCAAAGTAAAACAAATATTGGCCCGCTTCTCTGCCTCCCACACTACATTGGTAGCTGGGATTGAATTTAGAAGTCACTGAGGAGAGCTGCAGAAGGAACGCAAGGCAAATTTTTCCTGCTATTTAAGTTAATTTGGTGAAAAAAATTATGCATTATTAAAATATTTAACATTGTATTAGAAAAGTCCTCATTACCAAAGGTTTTTTCATATCATATTACAATATACCTTAATTGGCTACATAAATGTTTTTTTGCAAAATGCATTTATTGAAACCAGTAGCATCTATCAATGGGATAATTTATCTAGTAAAAGTTTATTAGAACATGTCATTAAATCTCTTCCGTCACAATTTATCACAGAATAAATGATGCATTTTACAAGGTGAGGCTTCTGTAAGGTTTTATGGGGAGCGTATTGCGTTATGTCACCAGGAGCGCCACAGAAAACAACCACATTTTCTTGGTTCAAGTTTTGATATATAGTCATTACAAAAGTCATAATCTTGAAATATAGACACCACAATTTTTCTCAGGATTATCAAGTCGTGGCTCAAATAAATTGATTTACCATCATTTGGTTTGAATGGGACTGTTTTGTTTCAATAGCTGAACTGAGATTATTTTTACCTATGATTTAGAAATATCAAAACTAAATTAAAATAATCTGAATTGATTAGTTTATTAACGGTGAAGTAAAATGAACTGAATTGACTTAAACTGAACTAAACTTGACTTTGTTCAATTGAACATAACTGAACAGCATTGACTTGAATTAAGTTGACCTAATCTTAAATAAACTAATTAAAGAGAACTGAAGCGGACTATAATAAATTAAATAAAACTGAAGGGAATTAGCATGAATTGAACTGAAATGAACTGATTTTAAAGGAACTATGAGTTCCTTTAAAATCCTTTAGTATTTAGTATCCTTTAGTATTAAAATGTATTGAAAAAGTATTAAAATTAATATTAAAATGTTGAATGAATACATGTCAACCAAAAACTAAATAAGCTGTGATTGTTATTTTTTCTCATGCCTGGATTCAATTGAACAGATTTGAACTGAATTGATGTAATTTAAAATAAACTCTTTCTAAAAGAACTACCCATCTTACTATGTTGATGCCTGGATCGTTTTTATCTCAGTTCACACTGAGATAAAAACGGTGAGATAGAGGAAGATCTCTTTCTTTTCCATTTTGTTATGGGTTTCAACTCTGTTCCCCAAACTGTCTTTGTTGCATCTAGTCAGGGTAATTGAGGCAGACAGAAAGCCATCCGGGACTCAGAACTGATATTTAGACTTAATGGCTTTCAGAGAATCTGCATCTGCTGCCATCTGCACCCTCGACACGCGGCTGGCTGATGCTACTGCTGCTGAGATAAAGGAATGCATCAGGATGGCGTCTGCCATAGAATCACCTCAGCCTTTTGCTTTTCTCTCTTCTGATAAGTCTGAACAATTTCAGTAATTATTATTTGTCAGATGCTTCTAAAGCATCTGACACATTTTATCAATAAAAGTTTGCTATTTCAGATCCATGCTTAGATTTAAGAAATATAGAAATATGGCGGCCTTTTTGCATGGGATGGAAAGTGATGAATGTAACTAAAAGGAAGGTGATGGGTGTAAAGCATTTCCTTGGGACTGTAACTTTTTCTTAATAACTAACATTTAACTGATACAAGGAGTTTTGGCAGCTAAATTGAAGGAAACAGATAAAGTATTTACATCAAAGATTGCAAAAATGGAGGCAGATTCTCTGCAATAGCTCCAATACACCAGGTTCTGTTCAGAAGGTGACGGCTGAGATGGAGGACCAGAGGCCAGCGCTTCAGTCTGTCTGTCTTGCCGCTTGCTTTTCTAACTCCTGCAGGCTGCTATTGTAGCAGCCTCATTAAGTTTTATAGAATCCCTATTATGAGTCTTCAGCTGAGGTTCCAGGGAGTTAATTTAAATTTGGTTTTCTTTCATCAAATGCTTTATGGCTTTTTGCAGCTTAAGGCCTGTGGGCTCTCACAGCTAATGATTGCTGCTATAACGATGCTCTGTATGCTATCCAAACAGCCTGACAATCATTCAAACTTGTTTATAACTGGTACATAAAACATGAGTGATTCAATTTAAAAACAACACAGCATATACTTATATAAATGGAGTTCAGTTTTGTATTTTTAGAAGTCCTGATAGCTTCAGAGAGCATTGAAACAACATAAAACAGTATTAAATGAGATAATCGGAGGTTAGTAGAGTTCAGTCTTTTTTTTTTTTGTCCCAGTCAGAAAATATACTGTTTAACATAAGTTTGTATAATTATGAGTACAAATTTCTTTAGATTCATTCGGTTCAGTTTTATGACATTAAAGTACATCAATTTGTTTCAGAACTGCTTGTCAGAAGTACTTGGATGACATTTATGCACATCAGTTTTTTAAATCCAACACTATGCTTGAAATGGTGATCATAAAATGACAGGTAGCTTTTTTTCTGGACACATTTCTGCAGTCATCTTTGGATGCCATTTATATTTGACATTTAAAGAAAAATCTTTCACTCTGTTCCCTTGTGGAGAAAGAGGCACAGAGAGACATATGTGTTTTTTTTTTTTGTTTTTTTTTGCTCCAGAGTAAGAACATATCTTTCATATAACCTTCTTATCTAAACAAACCTTGTTGTTCAGTTTATTACATCAATAACAGATGTAATGTAGCTTGCTAAAATACTGTGGGAAAATGGTAAAATGCATCAAAGGGATTTAAATGTGCTGGTGGAAACACATGATTAGTTGCAGAGTGGCCTCAGTGTTGCTTCAATCACATATAAAAGGTTTGTCTCTCTGCATGTTGTGACAAACAATACTTAATCAAAATTAAATAGCATAAAATAAAGCATAATTGTATCTTTTTACATTTTTATGCATTCCTACACATCTCACTCTTTCTTGCCTTGTTAGCATGGTCAAAGGGTTCACTGCTTACATTTCTCTTTTAGGTTAGTTCAGCATAATTGGCTAAGCAATGATCCAATCACACACTGTATACATCAGTCCTCTAGTGAAGGTTCAGAACTCTTTTTTCTACAGCACTGCTTCATTGAACCTGTGAAAAGATAATGTACAGAGTGAGATCACATTAAGTTTTAATAGTCTTTTGTTTTATGTCAGATCAGTGCAGTTTGCTGCCTGTAATTTGTTGAATAAAAATAAATCAACATCTCCCAGGAGTTTGAAAGATTTTGTGACTTCTTTCATATCTTCAGATTCAGGCAGGATTTAACTCTAGCATCAACACATAATGAATGACCCAAGTATATAACATTTAACCCAAGTTATAAAGAAAAAAGACCACGCTGACACATGCTTTGACAGAAACTGGATTTTTTTTTTTGTACAAATAATATAACTTTTTTTTTTGCATCACCTATGAAGGTAATCTTATCATTCATCTGCTTTTATTTGAAAAGATGAAAACAGACGTAAATTTGTTGACTTTTCCCCAGAGTTCATAGAACCGCTGTGTTGCATCTGCACCCTGAATGAATGGTCAAGAGTCTAGTAGTCTTTTAATGTTTTATACTTCTTCATCTTCAGTGTGCTTTCTGATATTATGTGTGCACATTTACGTAATGCACAACTGTTTGTAAGGAATTTTACAGTATATGCATGTATAATGATAGGAAAGGAAGGAGAGCAGGTGTCAGCAATCTCGCCATGCTTTCCCACTTATCCCCTATTCACCCAGGCAGTTTCTATGGAAACAAATGAATGGCTTGCCACATGGATGATTGGTGCCAATCCACCAGTCATTGGTCCCATAATGGACACCCACTCAAGAAAATAATAGTAAATTAACACTAAGAAAAGCCTTCTATGAAATACATTACTGTGTGGATTCTTGCCTCAGTTTTTCTTCGTTTTTTAAAACTTTTATTCAAATACAATAATTTCCTGCATTTTGATAGCTAGTAGTTTCAAAAAGATGCCAGGTTATTAGATTAGATTTTTTTTTAATCTTAGCCTAAACGTTCATTTATAACAAAATTAATCTTGTTAATATTGACCTTTTGTTCCAGCTTATGCTATGTCAGATATTTTATATATGTCTGTTCTTGGCCTCTGATAAAAGACCGCCACTTCTGTGAAAAGAACAGGAAATTGTAGGTCTACACTTACATTTCTGGAGAAAATCACTGTCCTTACTGTGACAACTGCAAACTGTCAACATATGTGACAATTAGAGTGAATACTCGAGACACTCCCAGGACTGATAACCATGTAAAGATGTCCATTAGTGCAGAACAGGCAATCTCGACGATCCATCAGCAGCACAAAACCTGAACTATAAACAAGTAACCAGAAAATCACTGTCATATAAAAGAGAGGAAAACTTAGTATTTTTAAAAAATATATATATATATATATATATATATATATATATATATATATATATATATATATATATATATATATGTATATATATATATATATATATATATATATATATATATATATATATATATATATATATATATATATATATATATTATATATATATAATTATATATATATATATATATATATATATATATATATATATATATATATATATATATATATATATATATATATATATATATATATATATATATATAATTAAGTATATAGGAAATCAATCTCAACAAAGCCTAACAGCTATGTGAAAGACGATTGATCTTCTGTGTGTAAAATACTCATTAGTTCAGAGGTTAATGCTCCTTACATAAGTTCAGAGGTTAATGGTTGCTGGGAATTTATAAACATCCCTATTTTATTGGGCATTTTAATTGAAAACTGTAAAGTGAAGATTTACTACACATGACAACTAAAATCTTTCCTATTTAAAATGCTGACTCTTTGCATATAATTGTGATTAACCTCGTAGTCACTGGCATCTTTCAGTCTTAAAAGCCATTTCTAAGCCTTTTGGACACCAGTGAACTACAGTGAGAGTCTTTATCCACAAATGGAGAAACCGTGGAATAGCAGTGACCTCATCCGGGATTTCATAAAAACTAAACAACATGAGGAGGTCAGGTGGTGCACCATGCGTCGTCCTCGGCTTGGTTATCCTGAGTTTGACTCTAGGTCTTGGGCCAGATCTGGCTAAGCAATGATCCAATCCAAATTATCAGTTTTTTTGTCAGTTTTTTATGTAAATCGCTAAAATAGATTGGTCTTCCTCTTCCTGTCTATTCAAACTTTGAACACTGAGCCAACAACTCTAACAGCTGCTCCACTGTGCAGCCCGTTAGCAAATAGTTTTAGCCGAAAGGGTGAAAGTGGCATTGTTTCAATTTAGCTCTTTGACTCAGAGCATATTCATGCAGGCAAAACTGCATCCAAGTGCAGTTTGTCTGCTTAGTGAGTCAGAAAAAATTTAAGGGGAATTATTTCCTCATATATGCTTAGAAGATAAGCTGTCAATGATGCAATACGTTCATTTACTTCATAGAGAGAATTTAGATCTGAAAGGAGTAAATACATTTTGCAGGTTCTCTTCTACATAAGTATGCATGTAGGGAAATATATGGCTCAGAGGCTTTACAGATGCATAGCATATAGTCATTTTCCAAAACAGAAGTAGAAAGAATAGATACGTGGCGTGAAAATGTTTCTTTGACGTTTCTCTCCTTGTATTTGTCTGTGATGTAATCTTTGGGATGTTCCAGACCCTGGAATTGCATCCAAGAACAAGTGCATTAGCTCATGCATGCTTAAAAAAAACAGCAACAAAAAAACTTAATAAATAAAGTTTCGAAAGGATTTGTTTTATATGAACGAATAATCTTGTTTTTTCTTTGTTTTTTTTCCAGTTGCTTCAGCCACATGAACTGATAGGTTGATATATCCCTTATAGTTACCAAACAGGAAATATGTCATAACTATCTATTCTTGTTTGTTTTTCCTGAAGTGACTGAGTTTCATATCATTCTTTTGATTGATTTGTTTATATATTATTATGTTGATGCAAAACTAAGTTAAACAATAATAAAAGTCAAAGCCATTCCTTTCTGCTTGCCTGCATCTCTGTCAGATATTAATGGCATGAAAGTGTTGGTGAGACTCAATTTGCCTGTAGAGTAGCTTTAGTGTTAGAAAATAAAATAAAACAGAAACAGATGTTTGGATCTTGAGGCAAAATTTAAAGATTTCCTTTTGGGTGAAAAGGATGCTTGCAGTTGCTTGTAGTTTTTGGTTTTCATAAATATACATATGTATATCTATGGTGCTTTTAACTTTTCATACCTTTGGCTTTACATCCAAATGTTTTTTTTTGTTTTTTTTGGTTGTTTAAAATTTTAAAAGTTCAAATCTTTTGAATGATGTCTTTTGCTGAATTTGGAAATGGTTCAAGAGACATGCATGTTCATAATGCCTGCTTAAATGCTGGAACATTTGTAGATGTCTGATTGATGTCTGATTGATGAGCTGTTAAGACTCATTGCAGCCCTACAGCCACAGATGCTGTCCTCATTGAGATCTCTTCCAAAACACGATCACAGACCTGTGTCAGTGGCTGTAAAAAAATTGCTTCCCTCCGCAGTAGTATCTTTGAGCCGTCCTGACGAACAGGCGGGCATTTCGTCATCTCAGAGCTTCCAAAAGGACATTTAGTATGAAGAGCAGATGGATTATGACATGGCTCTGTCACGGGTATCTATTTGGCTAACTTGTGATGCAGACCAACAATGACAAGTGCAAAGGTTCCAGCGGCTGTTTTTTTTGGCTGAGCCACCCGCTGAAGGACAACAGAAATGGAGCAGGGATAACCTTGCCTTGAGAAGCTACAAGCTTTTGAAGTGCTTTCAAATTATTGTAATAAAACCTTTTATTAATATGCATTTGGTAACTGGGCAACTAAAACTTGTTTGGGCTAATTATAAGTTATATATAAAACAGACAGAATGATGATTAATAAGCATGTGAGAGTGCTAAGAAAATACACCAGAGTTTTTAGACTTTTGATAAATGAATTTATACAAAATCCTAAAAGATAACTAAAAGTTCAAGTAACTGCTGTTCCACAAAAGAACTTTGAAGATGAGAGAAAAGAAGGAACAGCTGATAGATGCAGAATGGAGTCAAAGGGGAACAAACATGTCAGCGTTGGGCATGTGGAAGAACTGGACAGTAGAGAAGTGTTGAAGGAAATGAGGCACAAAAGATGAAGACAAGCTGGCTCAGAGCAGGATTAAGGTTTGGAAGGAAACGAGCCAGTTTAAAAATCATCAAGAGCCAGGCACCGCTGCTGGCTCAACTATTACAGTCTTCATCAGTGAAAGGTTACCATGAACAGTACTGACAGATCTGCCTACCAGCCTCGAACTGGCATCCTCTGCATGAAGAAGGAGAAGAGAGGCACTCGAAATAAGGAACAATCTGTGCAATGAAGACAAGATGAAGAGACTGAAAAGGCAAAATAAAAAATAAAAAAAGAAAAGTGACAGAGTGGAAAGATGCAATGGGAAGAAAGCAGGAAGACAGGAATAGGGGATTGAAGTGGGAAGATTAAAGAAAGAAAAGAAAATCAAAGAGTAAGAAACAGCAGAGAGACCTTAAATAAGCACGGAGAAATGCGTCATGCTGAATCATTGGTCCTGGAGGGAAATCTGTCTTCAAGGAAACTTTGGGGGAAAAGATGGCAGTTTGACCATCCTACAAACACACAAGACTTGTCTGCATGAAGAGCCTTTTTTCCTCCCCTTTTTATACTTAAAGTTTGACATTTAAGTTTGACATTGAATGTAACCTGTGGGAACAATATTTCTACATGGCTAATTTTAATCTAAATTAGCTCCAACCAGATTTCTGTACGTGACATTCAACCTTCTTGTTAGCAAAACATACGTTTTGTTTTTGATAATTTCTCCACAACCCATAATCCAGCAAGTACTAAGATAGATAAATAATTTACTCGGTCTAAACACACAGGCACACACAAAAATAATTATAATAGTTGCTACAGTCAATCAACACTCCAACTGCAGTCAATGGGATTCAACATATAGTAGGGTTTGCACCAATTAGTCGACTAGTCGACTAGTCGATTCTTTTCTCTGCAATGACTTTTTTCTGGGCTAGTCGACTAGTCGACATTGACTCGACTATTATCATGATGTAGTCGACCTTAAAAAATATGTAGTTGTTCAACCCCTAATATATAGACATTATTCTTAAGTGTTATATGCACTGCTCAAAAAAATAAAGGGAACACTCAAATAACACATCCTAGATCTGAATGAATGAAATATTCTCATTGAATACTTTGTTCTGTACAAAGTTGAATGTGCTGACAACAAAATCACACAAAAATCATCAATGGAAATCAAATTTATTAACCAATGGAGGCCTGGATTTGGAGCCACACACAAAATTAAAGTGAAATGTTCCCTTTATTTTTTTGAGCAGTATATTTCTAGTGTTTTACTTGTAGCTAGTTTACGGAAAACATCTGAGTCCTTATTATGTTAAGTTTTTGGGATTTCAAAGCTAATGGTTATCAATTTTGTTCTTTGGTAATTAGCATCTTTAAATGTAGGTTTACTACTTTGGATTCTCGTTGCTGTTCATTTTGTTTGTGTTTTACAACTCAACTTGGTCTGGTTGCGATTCAGCAGCACAAAATGCAAACACTTTTCATTTTTTGCCTCAGTCTTAAGGTTTTGATCAGGAGTGTGTGCGTGTGTGTTAAGTGTAAGGAGACCAAATACACGCTCAGTAGCAGCAGCTTGCATGCAAGATATGCCAGAACAACTAACAACTAACTCTGACAACTGACTGAAGTGTAAGGATTTGAGTGAGATGGACAAATAGTGAAAGTTAAACAACTGGGTCAGAGCCTCTCCGAACTTCAGTCCTTATGGGCCGTACCCAGATCAATTTATCAAAACAGGTTTTAGCAGAAAACAGGATCACTGATACATGTGGGGAGTGCAGGATGACCCATGTGGTCTGGTCTAACCTATTACTTTACCTCAAATCATTGATGAAGTTCATGTTGGTTCTGAGAATAAAGCCAGAATACACAGCTAATCTAAAAATGCTGCTCCCAGATGGCTGAATAATGAGTTCAGGATTGGTTTGAGGAATTGACTTACCTTCCAAATTGTCCAGATCTCAGTCCAACTGAGCATCTGTGGGATCTGCAGGACAGACAACTGTGATTCGCGGATCTGCTGGTAACAACCAGATGACAGATACCATTGCACACCTTTAAGGATCTAGTGGAGTTTTTAAAATCACTTAAAAACTTTGCAGTATTCCTAGTTTAAAATCTGCATCCAGATCAGTCTTCAGGGAAACATAATCTGACGTAGATTCAGATAAAACTTTCTTTAAGTCCAGATTCAAACTACTGTCTGTCTTTCAGACGGTCTCTGGTCTGGATGGTAAAATGACTTTATAAAACAAGCATGTGTCACTGAAAAGGACTTGCAACCATAAACATATTAGTAAATACTTTGAATTACACATCTGTTCCTCTATATTGTGAATTAGGGTTTTTTTTTAATAGTTTATTTGATGATTTGGATAATATACGTAGATTTGTGTCTACGTTTACAAAGTTTGTTCAACAAAATAAACCATGAACCTAAAACTCATTGAAAGGTCTAAAGATTTGGAGATTGAATAGAAACTCAGTTAAGTATCTAAGTGTACTTCTGCTGAACACAAAGACTGTAGATGTGAAACAGCTTAATTTGCTACTTAATGTTGTGATTTGAAAACTCAGATTTGTATTCTGATATTATCTTTGTTGGCATGAGAAAAATGATGGGTGGGAATTTTTCATGCACCTAATGAATTATATTTTTCTTGTATCAACCTATTTATGATTTTTAGACATCCGTTGGTAAATAAATTTGTGTTGTTATTAAAAAGGTGGCATAAAGTTATATCCAGCGCAAAGGTTGATCAGAGGGACATCCGTTCTTTCAGTGAGATGTAATGAAAAATAATCACAGGGAAAGATATTTCCTGACCTTTGGTCACTGAAATCTTCAGCTAGATGACAATATTGGAGCTTGGAGCAATAAGATAATGAATTTCTTTCTTACTTGCTCCTGAAATAGGAGGAGGCTAAAATCACATCTTACGCTCTCTGCTTTGACAGTTTATCAGTTCCTTTCTACTTATTTCTGTTGATTGAAATTGGATTGCTGATGTTTGATCTTACTATGAGGAGGGGTGTATTTTCACTTTCATTATGAATAAATCTTAAAGTAATTATAGAATGTGAAACTGAAAATCAATTTTATGCATGAAAAAGCCATTTGTGATTTTATGCATTTAAAAAACAGATTATAAGATGATTTCATCACTGATCTTTTAAAAATGCTTATATTTTTCCTGCAACTATGTTTTATTCTTTGGATAGAAGAAGTTATTCATTTAGAAATGGAACAAAGTTGTTTTTTTTTTTGTAAGTTTTTAAAATTGTGAAAAATATGATGATAAAATTTTTCACTCTATTATATTTTTAGAGAAATTTAACGGTAGAAGGTCCATGGAATTTTGAAAAAGATAAACTAATATTTAAAAACCCACAAAGTCTGTCCTCCACACCTCCAATTCTTTTGATATTCAAAAAAGCTATTAAACAGTTTAAGAATACTGAATAATGTTTCAGGGTGTGTGTGTGACGCAAACTCCTCAATTTAAAATGACAAAAAATGTACAGATTCTCCTGCAAAATTACAAATTAAGTGATGAAATGTTATCACTAATCTAAAATGAATGAACTGGTGCTGCAGACATTCACTGTATTTAAACAGGAATTTAACAAATTAGGATCTGACATCCCACAACACAAATAAAGGCATAAACTGCTAATAGTGCGCTACAACTGAGCAATCTCTTTTCTACTAGCTGGGTGAATTTGAGAGAAAGTGATGCTCACACTGTGTCCACGTAATCTAAAATAGCTTACCACCATATGCACTCACAATAGAGGAGAGGCACTTCATAGATACAGCACAAAGAACAAAACGAATAAGATCGCCTTGGGCGTTGAATTATCGGTCTGAATTAGCCTCCTCCTCTCTCCCCTTATGTTATTTCTGTGCAGCGGCTCATGGAATGGTAAACCAAATAATCCACTCGTTGTTGCACGTTGCATCATTAAAAGATAATAGCCTGTCCTTGATGACACGCCATCAGGCAAAGGGAATTTGGTTAATGTGCTTCGAGATCGTTTGTGGATTTACAGACTTTTTTTTCCCAAAGAGTATAACGTGAGATGATAAAGACTGATGTCGGGGAATATTTGTCATGCGAAAGGCTTTGGATGTATTTTCAAAATTACCATTATGCTTCATCGTTCTAGGAAAGTATAATAGTTGGCTGTAACATCCCATGACACTAATAATGAAGCATGTTTGATCATAGGACTTTTTTTTACAGCTTCTTACTGGAGTAAAGCAAGGAATTAAAGAAAACAAAATCAAGGAAAACAGAAAACAGCACTATGGTTGAGAGTCTGAAGGAGGAAGACTAGAGGTGGGAAAAGCAAAATAAAAAAATAAGAGATCAACTCTGAGAAGCCTAGCAAAGAAAGAGGAAAGAAGGAAATGGACTGAAAGTAAAACGAACTTGTAGAGGAATACAATGAAAGACGTTTGCTTTGAAGCTATCAGTCCTCTGAAGTAGACGGTTCAAAGACATTTCTGTACACTGCTGAGACTGGTGTCACCTTTGACCCTTTTCTTCAGTCTGCATAACTGCACTAAAATGTCTCTTTAGAAAATTGGTGGGGGGGAAAAAAAATAATCAGAATCTGCTAAAGTTGAAAAAGTCAAAGTGGAGGAGATTAAGATGGATTTAAATAACATTTTATGTTTTATTCTGATTTGGCAAACACCCAATCACTTAGAAGCAGAAAGTTTTTAAATTAGCTTCTCTGATGTTTGCAAAACTAATTCCAGTTGCCATGAATCAAAACTGAGACTTGTCTATAACTATAAAGTCTCTCCATTTGTGTCAGCATAGATGGATGTCTCAGCTATTGCCCAAAAACAGATCTTATAAAATAAATATAGCCTGAACAGTTTTTAAAGGGATGGCAAATCAA
The DNA here is from genome assembly GCF_051168715.1 of Poecilia mexicana. Lineage (NCBI taxonomy): Eukaryota > Metazoa > Chordata > Actinopteri > Cyprinodontiformes > Poeciliidae > Poecilia > Poecilia mexicana. The sequence continues at coordinate 20,176,810 of NW_028263374.1, forward strand.
AGCAACAGTATGGAATGTTATGTATGTTTTTGATGAGGGAACAACATTATTTCCATAAATATAAAATCCTGAAATTTCACTACTGTTTCAAAAGCAATTGAGACTTTAACAGTGATCCTAAGCATACAGCTATGTTGAGTTGGTTAGATAAAAACAGTTCACAGCTAAGTCCAATGGACAATTATTGAAAACCAATGATTACACAATATATCGATGCATCATTTATTCAAAGGAACACATACCAAATTCATATACCAAACCTCAGGCCAAATGTTATTGAAGGAAAAACTCTGTTGTGTTTTTCATCGCTGCGTCTGCACAGTGACCTTTACAGCGCGGGGACTGAAGTGGCTCACAGGGAAGTGTTTCCGCCTGCAGCTAAACTTATCGGCATGCAAGTTTTTAAGTCTCTTGACTCCAAAGGTGTCCGCCGAGTGAGAGTGACGCTTGAACTTTGTGTGACACAATCATTTCACGATATTTTTTTAACTTCTTCTGGTGAGTTTGAAGGCGTGAACAAGCCCTGATGTTACTTTAGTCCAGATGTGGTTCTGTTGGATCAGCTGTGCTTTAGGCTCCAGTTCCACTGTCCTCTGAATATTATTTGTTGTATTTTTGCAATCAAAGAAAAAAACAAAGACTGAGCAGATTTAGACATAAAAATATGGCAGGGATGATGTGGCTAATTACTGTGAAATGTATCCTTGAACTCTGATATTTTATTTGAATCCTCTGGAGATTATAAAATCATAGAAGTTTCTTTATTGCTTCAATAAATTCCTAGATCTCTTCCAATTCTCCTCATGACATTCATTCACTGCTGTCCTTGGTATGGATAATGATGTGCTTAGATCTTTCTAGGTTTACAGATAAGAATATTTAAGACGAATAGTTTCTTTATTTCCACAGTTTAACAGGAAGTGTAATAAATGAACACTGAGGATTCAAAGGTCAAATTAGACTGTTAACCTTAATTACTCTACTCTCTTCAAAATGACCAGGAGGTCATCATTGTGATTAGGAGTTTCATTTTATAATGCTAAGGGATGTTCTTTTACAGATGGCATCTCTCTCATACGTATATAATTTCTCAGGAAGCTACCCAGAAACAGGACAAAGGCAGGCTGGTAAAATCACCTCTCAAAATTAGAACCAGTTTTCAAAGTAAAAGAGAGACCAAGACATTTAAATGTGTTTATGTTGCCACTGTACTGCAAAATACAAGATGTAGCGGGGTCACAGATTAGCAAGGGCCTGAATCTTCTTCTGTTCTGTTTCTTTAAGGGAACAATGATGTGTAACAACCTAATTAAAAAACAAAAACATGAAAAACCACAAAGCTGAGAGTTGACTGTGTAACACCACAAAGGAAAATTCAGATTCCTGCTGAGAAAATTGCCCTAAAGCTTGGTGAATGACAACTTTTAGCAGCAAAAAGTCATTTTAAATTTGTCAGTAAGCCCGCTGAACACGAGTTTGGTGCACTATATTACAAAATTTTACATTATGTTTATAAAACAAGACACTTATTAATAAATGTGTGTAAAACTTTTTCGATAAAGTGTAAATATTTCTGGCATAAAATATGATTAAAAATTGAAATTTACATATACAATGTTCAAATATTGATCATGTGTGTTTCCTCACATGATCAATTTTACATGCTGTAACTTGTCTTTAAACAAAGGCAGTTGAGACAGTGAATGAAATACTAACATCCATCTACTGATGATTGGATACTGACTACTTATAGTTACTCCACAGATTCTCTTTTCAAATACAAAAGACGTCTCCACAAGTCCAGGAATGTAACAGTCATAAGATCTCTTTGGTGTTTGATGTGCTAACTAACCAGTGACCCATTGCACCACGTTACTCAGCGGTGAAATTGGGAGCACTGTTTCTTTCTGGACTTTGAAAGGCGATGTGACCCAGCTCTAACTAACTCAAGGTGCATGCACGTGTCTGTGTGGATGGTCTGTTGTTGATGCTGAAATGTGCGGTGCAGCTAAAATGTTGGAGAAATTGCCGTGCTTTGTTCCCCGGCATTGCTGCTTTCCGTGTGAGTCTGTGTGTGTTGCCGAGCCTCCTGCGTTGAAGATGAAGATTTTTCCAAGGTCAGGAGGAAATAAGCAGAAATTACACAGCTGCCAGAATCCATTACAGTAGAATCCCAGAGCACAGAGCCTGTCCAATGAGCAAACACCATCCAGTGAATCTGCCAAGTCCGCATGAACGCTGCACATATGCACGAGCATGTACACTGTTTCTACACGAATACACATGATTATGAGACATACAGAGTAGAGCAAAATGTTCCCACCCGCATGTGTCACGTTGTATCTGTGTGAATGTCATCATTTGTGGTCTTCACACACTGCTGTGTGATTTAATATAAAACAGACATATCAAAGGACGGACAGAACCACCCTAGCAAATTGCATTGATTCAGTCGTGGTTCTTGATGTACGCTTTTCACTCGAAAGCAAAATTAAATTGACTTCAAGCAGGTTTTAAGCAGGTATGAACCTTGGTGCCTTTGAGTCATGCTTGGTCATTTTCACACTAATTAAACAGCAGAAAGGTAAGAAACCCTGTCTGAATATTTGGAGCAGAGGTTCCTATAGAAATGTTACAACACTGACTTTAACTAGATTGGCTAAGTGTTGATTTCTACCACGTGTGACAAACATCCTGGTGGTGATGACTGTAGATTGGAGCAATGTGCACCCTTATCAATATTTTGGATTACTATTTATTTGCTGGCTACTGCAGAGGATGGGAAGGGTGGCAGAGAGGAAAGCAGATGGCTGGAGTGTCCCCAGATTTATGGGGAATCTCGACAGATTTATGAACCATTAACTTTGTACTTCTGTAACTCTCTCCTTTGCAACTTGTAAGTCAGTCTTTGGTATTCAAAGTCTCCCTGAAACACATTAAAATTATTATTACTAAATTATGGCATGATTTGTGGTGTCTATAGATATGAAACACTGAAAAGAACAAGGAATCAACTACAAGCAGTAATAGTGACTGTTATTCCTGCCAGAAAGGATCATTTTATGGATCTGGGCAGGATGGCTTTTGTGGGAGTTACAGCTGTTTGCATGTCAAATTTAACGTCATAAGTTTACAACATATAATAACAAGACAAAAGTCTTGAAATGATATAGTTTCATATATATTTAAATACAAAAATGTTTTACACATGGTTTTACATGTAGTTCTCTAAAATGTAATATTTTTAAAATTCCTTTTGTCTCCAGTTTGATCTTGTCTGCACAGGTCTCTCTGGAGTTTGCTTGTACAGTTTTGTTCAAACATTTATGTTTGGTTTGTTGGTGATTTCTAAATGAACCTATGCCTGAGTTGGAGCATAGATGGTGTTTATCTGAGTATTGTGTCTCCACTTAATGTTGAACCAAGAAAAAAAAAAAATCTTGTTTGCAGGAACTTCTAGCTCTAAATGTGTTTGGTAACTGCCTTGGTAAATCTTACATTTTTGGAAAGCTGTGAAGGAAAACCAATATTTCTATGGTTTGTCAGCTACACTTACTTTTTATTTGTATTAACAATACTGGGAAGCAGACTTTCACAGACACTTTGGTACCTTTTGACCTAACAATTTCCTGTCCAGCTCTCACCTCTCTACCCTCATCAGCAACAGGAAAGCTTTATGTCACCAAATCAGTCAGATCCTCAACCTTCCCATTTCTATTTCTGTGCCACTCTTATTATTTGCTGCTGATCCTAAAATCCTTTGACCTGACTTTTGATACAGAAACCCTACAGGTCATAATTCCAACGTGGCAGAAAGGGATTCACTAAAAACACATAATGTGTAGCCGAGTAAAACATGTTATTTATGCTACATTGTTTTATTCTTGTTTCTTTTGTTTGATTGTTTTTGAGGAGAGACACTTCTTGCATTCAGCATTTAGACACGAGACTTGAATTGATTATTTCTCTCCCATGTTAAAATGCATGTTTGTGGTAGATCAGAGAGCAGAGACACTATTTTTACTGCCGTCTTTCACCGTCTCAGCATAGGACAGAATGTACAATAATTTTACCTGAAGGTGAAGCCTCTTCAGGCAGGTAGTTTGCAATTTGCTGCCCCCTACTGAAAAATAACCTCAGGTGTCAGATCATCTTCGAAGCTTAAACTGGCTTTTTGTGAAGGTTTTGTTACACCAAAGAAGCAAAAAAACAAATTGACTGATGAGCCAAGAAGGTATATATTAAATGTTCTTTATTGCATTCTCAGCCAATGTTTGAAACATTCATGTAAAGGATTGATTAAAACATAATATTGATCTAAAATGAATAAAATTAGCATAGCACATTGTAGTGCACTGTGGATCTAATAAAAGGGTGGTTTAATATTAATAATGCCACACAGGAACAGGATTTTTTATTTTTTTTGCACTTTCATTCTTCTTTCTCATTCTGTATTTAACGACTAGGGGGAAAGAATGGGCTTGCTAAGATCTTTGGGCAAGAGTGACTTTTGGCCGCTGCATGTTGAATTTTTCTGTGGCAGCTTTGTCCTGAAGCGCTGCCCCAGAACACTGTGCATGACTCAACTAATCTGCTCTGCATAAGAATAATGAGAGCAAGAAAGCTCCATCTCTGCAGTCTCTACTTATCGGCCTTTTCTGTCCGATCTCTAACATCTCCAACCATCTAGACTGTAAAATTGTATCTGTTATTACAGTGTCATTGCTGCCTTAATGTCATGGAATGTGTCTACTTGTCTTTCATCATATCTGCTTTCTTCTTTCTTTCTGTTTTGCTTCCCAAGTGTCATTAAAGCACATTATTCATTCTCCTTCATGCATAAGAGCATCTGTTTGTGTGTCAGCCTATCATAATCAGCCTCTTTGTGGAAGACTACAAGTTGAAACTGACCCTTTAGATTCACTAAATATGAAGCTTTGGAGAGACACTTATTATTTTTCTGTTTGGTGTTTTGTTTTCAATGTCTACATTTTATTTCTGTATCTTGTAACTTAATTGAACTGTTCTCACAATGAATGCAACCGATTGCAAAGTTTTCTGTTAACTGGCAAAAGGACAATAATGCTGTGAGAAAGACCCGGACTTGGAGTTAAAACTCTGACCGAGATAAAAAGCAGATGAAGAAAATCTTAAATGCGCTCAACCTCACTTCCCTTCTTATTCTGCTTTCTGTCAGATGTGAGTGCATGTCTTAAACTTTTACAAAATCCTGCTTTAATATGACAAATATCCTGTAAAACTCAAAGCAAATAAATTTAGAGAAGGCAATAAAAGGCTGGTTGATATTGCAATTGTTAGGGCCTCATGCTCATCAGAACGAGAAGGCGTTCTGTGTCCTAAATAAGTGTCTTTTTTGCTTATTAGCAACTGCAAAAAAAGCCTTGTGTCAAGATGCCGGTTGGAGTTTTTAAGTGAGTGCCGTGGTCCAAAGTGATTGCTTTTCTGAGTTGGACTTTCTGGCATGCTTTGTAAGTAAGTAACAGCTAAAGGTCACAAACTGATAGACCTTATCCTTCTGGATTTACAGAGCATGGTTCCATCAATCAAGCCAAGTCAACCAGTTGGTACATAGATGGGATGTTTTGTTTCTGAAATGGCACGCTAGCTTTATGCTACATGTGAGAGGATGTACACCTTCCCGCTCTTGTCTCACCGGTAAGCAGAGTGTTGTCCCCAGAGTTTTCTGTTATGTTTTTTGGGGAAAATATGGGGGTGGAGGGAATCAATTGTGAGGTTTTTCTCTTTTTTTTCAGCAGTAATTTTCACCTTATATTTCCCCACATTGTTTCTTTTGCTTGGCAGAAAGTTCCGTTTTGGCCTCATCTGTCCCCTACATGGCTTGTGGGAGACTGAATTAGGACTTCTGGTGGTTTTCTAAAAACAATGGCTTTTTTCTTGCTGCTTTTCCATGAAGACCATATGTGCAGAGAGCAAATGGTTGTCCGGTCCAAAATTACCACAGGCTTTTTGGCCGCTTCTGTGTTTGCCAGTGTAGGTGGGTGAATTATTCTTGATAGATTTTCATTTGTGGTACAATCTTTCTTTTTTTGGATAATGGGTTCAACTGTGGTTTAGGGGATGTTCAAAGTCTGGGGTATAAATAAATCATGCTTTAAAGATCTCCACAGTTTTATAACCTACCTGACGTGTTCTTTGTTTTATTTAAGTTTTTTGCTCATCAATGTTTTCTAACCAAACTGTTAAATTTACACTGAGATTAAGTTACACAGAGGTGGTCTCTGCTTACTAATTGGTTTTGAAATGATCTGGTTGAAGTGGATTTTATTGAGGGGTGTAACATTAAAAGAAAGAAAAGTTAAATACAAGTGGACATCATTCTTTTTCAGATTTGTGTTTGTTGAGAAAAACAATCAAAACAATGCATCGCTTTTGTACCACTTCACAATTGTACGCTGCTTTCTAATGTATGATATAAAATCCTAATTAAAGATATATTTAAGTTTTTGTTTGTAGTTGGAAACAATCCAAGATATAAATGCTTTTCCAAGGCAGTTCAGTTTTTTACTAGGCACAAAGTTCTCTTAGAATAACAATTTCAGCTCCTCTGCCAATGACAGCTGATCAACACTGTAATTATTTTCTAAATCCCTTCTTCCCTTCACAATTTTTGCTCAGCTTTGAACAGTGTCACATTCCTAATCACTACACTAACAGGGAGGAAAATCAAGGCTACTGATTTTTCTTGCAACACTTTTCATCAAGTTTCTCAGTCTGCTTATCTTTTGGGGAGGGGATCCGTTTGAGCCCCTTATTGGACCCCGTCTTTTCAGCACTTGAGAGAAACAGATTTGCAGTTTAAAAAGCAATATGGAGACATTCAAAATAATTTTTATTTAAACGCAGTTTCCTTTGACGTTACACCCAGAAAGGTCACAATGTCTTCTTAAAAGTTGCAAAACCACAACGTGGCACAACGACAAAATATGTCCAACATATTGTGTGTTGAATCAGCTGCAGATGGCAACTCCACATAAACTAAACTAATGCCTTTTTCTGATGAATGCAGGCATAACTGCAGGCACTGCCTCACTTAAACACTACATACGTCTTATGGGTCCAGAAGAACAATGACAAATTCATGACCATATACTGATTCCAAACTTTGCTGGTTTGGATTCCATAAAATCTTGTTTCTAACAATGAAAAATTCCCTCAAACAAACTGAATTGACTCCTCAGTCATTGTCGGATTTTGAGAGACAGGAAAACCAAAAGTCTAAACAATAGAAATAGTCAGTAGAAGTGTTGATGTGAACATTATTTTTTTGTAAACTCCTCTTTCATCAACAAGGTCATCTTTTTAGAAACATTAGCTTTGTAAAAGCAGTAGCATCAGATTTTATGAAGAGGTCAGGATTTGTTGAAAAAAAGTAATTGAGAGAAAACAGTAATCTGTCAATACAATCAAAAGTACTTTCTTAATCCTAAAGGGAAATTAAATGTTGTTGTGACACATATTACTCAAGGTTATTCAAAGACTTATTGTAGATGCCAACGTTGGTGGGCAGAAAGAATCTCCTGTAGCAGTCTGTATTACTGCGGTTCTGAAGAAGCCTCTGACTGAAACAAATCTGTTGTTGTCAAGCAACCTCATGAAGAAGATGCTCAGGCTTATGTGTAATTTCTTAGATTTTATGAAGAATCCTTCTTTGCATTTTAATCTGCAGATTTCCCACATTCGTTCTCAGAACAAAACCACAACCAAGTCCTTGAAGAGATTTCACTCTCCGTAACAAACGTATAGAAGATATGCAGCATCTTACTGCAAACAGTGAAGGATCAAATCTTTCAGAATAAGTACAATCAGTTCTGTCCCTTCCATATTTTAATTGAACTGTAAGCAAAACTCATGAGGGTGAATGGCTGACATTTTAACATGCAAAAAGTTATGAAACAAAGTCATTTTGACAATTTTAGGGAAATATTCATCCTATGCTCTAGGTACTCCTGGTAAACATTTGTAAACTTTGATTTTAGAACATAATCAAAATCCAGACAATTTTAAAAGGTAGCTGAGACTGCAGCATTTCTTGTTGCTTAATAATAAATTAATATCACGTGTATGCAAGTATAACATAACCAACAGGGACTTACCTGAAACTACTTGTTATAAAGTTCAGAAAGAACAAAAGATTAGAACGCTAGTCAGGAAGACTTCTAACTTCAAACTTTGTTCCCAAAGATAAATTCCCAAAATACCAGTGGAAACATGCAAATAGCTGGTCAGCAATTATAAGAAGAGTGCCTCTAGCATCAGTGGGAAGGGTATAAATAATTTTGATGTGCCATTTTTCTCAATAAAATATAATTTTATTTTTTTTTCCTGATAATCCTTTGATATTTATTTTGAAAAATAAACATCTTGGTTGAATAAAAATACATTTAAATCAAAATCTCCCAGTGGTATGAATAGTTATGGACTTAACCGTGCATGCCAAAATGTGGCTCATGTCTTACCAACACAAATGTAAACATGCTAACTGCTGCTGGAACATTTTGGCAACAGACAATAATCATGTAAATAATGACGATTTAAAACATTGAAAAACAGTTCTTGTGCACTGTTCAGTAAGGCAGATGATCCATGAGGCTGTGGGCTTTTTTCCAAAAGCCAGAGGAGCCTTGCCAGAGTGCAGGGCAATTTAAACTCCTTGAAATACCAGAGAACATTTTAAGTAAAAATATTTCAGAATACTGAACAGTAGTCGTCATGGGCTCACAGAAACAAACAAAAACTCATATTTTATTAAAGTTTTTTTTGTTTGTTTGTTAGATTTTTTTTTGCCTTAGAGCTATCTAAAACAGATTTTGGATAACACTGAAAAAAATGAGTCATAAGAACGGAAGACAAATAAAAAGCTGCAATCATGAGTCAATTTTTTTCATATTTATTTTTAAAAATGAGTAAGCAGACAGTTCGTGTGTCCAGTGAATACCAAAAGGTGTGTAGAGCAGTGCTGAACAGTATTTAACACTTTTTTAATATACCTCTATTACAGATTCTTTTGAGCATATCAAAAGTTGAAATATTGTCTTTTTATTATAGCAATTCATTTTAAACACTTTCCAACAGACAGGAAGTAAACCATTGACTACAGCAGTGCGATTAGTGTTAAGCAGCACGCTAGGATTTTGGATGCACACAACTACTACCTTGCAGAAACATGAGTGAAGAGGTGATAAAGTTAAAATGCACCAGCAGCTAACGGGCTGATTAGTTGCTAGAGAGAATGTGACTGCTAAGAGGAGGCGCTTCAAACATTTAACACTTCCTCTGCTTCTTTTAGCTTCTTCTCGATCACAAACTTCCTCCTCTCGCAAACTCCTGAATTCTTCACCTACTTTTTTTTTTTTTGCCTCCCCCTAAACATTATGAGCTTTAATTTCCTCAGATGCTCTCCTCTGGTAGCATTTTCATCAGAAAACACAAGAAAGACAGAAAGTGAAAGAAATTTAAGTGCGTGTAGGATATTTGACTGATTTAGACAATGAGACCAGCTCACTGTCTCCCACCACAGATGACTAGATCAATTCTTTCACCTTCACTGTGGCTCAGACAGAAAAAATAAAAATAAAAATTAAACCATGAGGTTCTCAGTTTCAAACGAAAGGTCAGAGAATTGCAACAGAATCAATAGAATTAATATTGCCGAGGCATAAATGTGTAATAAAATGCAAAGTATTATATTTCATTCATACAAGACTGGTGTAATTTTTCAAGCCAGCCGTGCGATGAAAGGGAGCAAAAAATAAGCAGAGTAGATGAAAGGAGAAAACACTGAAAGAGGCAGAAAGGAAGAGGCAGAGGCTGAAAAGGGAGAACAGTGGGGAAAAAAAAGAGCAAAAAAGATGAGACTGAAAATAAAGGGGACAGATGAGGTCTGAAATGCTCATCTGATGCGTGTCCATCTTCTTCTCTACAGGCGGAGCAGGAAATAAAAATGCAGGGTTGAAGGCACATCTATCTGTCAGTCTCTGTTAGTCTCAGCATAATTACTGTGAAATGACAGATATCTATGACTTTAAGGAGGGCGGCTAGAGGAGAAAGAGGCGTGTTTTTGACTCAGCCGGCGAGTCACAAACATCTATTTGTAGCCATGTGAACAAATGTAGTGTAAACCTCAAAATAAAAGATTTTTAAACCAAGGAAATTGTTTTGTCTTTCTGTAATACCGCAACACTCCAAATGGTGGACATTTATGTAGAAGTTTAGTTTCTTCTTTGTTTTCATGCTGGTCTACAACACCTAAAGTTTAAAAAAAAAAAAACGTCCTCACAGTCTTAGATCTTATATTTCAATGGTAAATTATTACTTGCAGGGGTATGGAGCCCCCCCTCATGTAGCTTGAGCATGAATATGCATTCAGAACGGCCCCTCCAGCTGCTACATCTCAGTCTCATTTGGGTACCTTTTACCTAATAGGATCTCAGCAATTTGCCAGTGATTGTAGAGAGCAAGCCTTATAGAACACGCTGCTATCGTCCTAAAGGCACAGACATAAGTGAGACCATTACTGACAGTTACCAGGACAGGATTTCACCATTTAGCACACAAAATCAACACGTCTTTAAATGTTAATGGCTAAAAATGAGGAAACAGCTGCTTAAGCTTGAAAGTTAAGACAATAATTGTGTTATTTAAAAGCTGTGCAAAACAGAAGCAGACTACATATGAGCATCAACATTTCTTAGACTCGTTTCTTTACAAAACAAAAACGGCACTCTGAGTCGTTTGTTTCCATTTTTTTGTCTTGTGTGGTGGCCTGTAATGCTGTGACGGTTTTCATTTTTGTTTGACTGGTCCTTTAAGACAGCTGGCAGCTCGGGTCAATTAGAAATGCGTCTCCTTCTCTGAGATGGTGGATATTTTGCCATCTGTTTTAAGTTTGGCATCATTGACAGCGTAAGGACTGAGGGCAGCGAGCTTGCCTCTCATTTTTAGGTCAGGGCTGGGAGTGGTCAGCTTCTTCATTCTCTGCAAAGAGTCAGAAAGAAAGATGTGTTAACTTTATACGCCACGATGATCACGACATAAAGAGTTGCTCCGGTTGAAGTTACAAATATACAGAGGTTCCTCTGGGCTTTCACGGTATTTTTTAGGGTTTTCACACAACATGGCAGCTTTTGAACTTTACTCCTAGAATGCCCATGTCTGGCTCACAGATGCTGCAGAAGTGTGGAAGTCTGCTGAGCTAATCAAAGATCACTCTCAGTAGACTTGGTTTGATTGTGGACCAATATTGCAACATTTATTTAGTAACATTTTCAGCTGGTCCGGTTTGCTGTCACACTGGAATGTGTCAAACAATCCAGAGTAATTGAAAAACTTGTTCTCCCCCTTCACCTGTGGTGGCGCTGCACCAAGAACCACTGAAGAAGACATGAACACAACTTCTTTCTTCACAAAATGTAAACACAAATGGAGCCGTGTCAGATTTTAGAGGATGTGGGACTTCTCTTCTGTCTTTGGTAAAAGACCACAAGCCATTTCTCTCTCTTGCATTATATTCTTCCATTTGTTTTGGTTGTATTTACCCAGAATTCCATACATTCTAGTCCACTTCCTACTTTTGGTCTGCTTGGCATCGACATGCATATGCAACTGAACTGCGACCTAGGTATTGAGGTCGCAGTTCAGTTGCATATGCATGTCGATGCCAAGCAGACCTGCATGGCACGTCTGCTTGGCAGACCAGAGTTTGCTTTTTGGTCCACTTGAGTTGATTTAAACATTCACCTCCCCAAGCAAACCAGACTCTCTAGGCAAGCACACTAAAGTTTGATTAACATGGACTAATGTGACTACACCCTTAAAGTGCATTGATTATAATATGTTACAGTACCTATTTATCTTTGGTAGAACAACAGGTATAGCTGTTATTCTGACACAAATTTATATATTTATTAAGAAAAGACAATTTTTATGTATTAGAAAAAGATACAAACAAAAGTCCCACCCCTTCACATGTGGTATCATTGAAAAGCCCTAAATGTCCTCTCCAGATACCAAAAGGAATTAATTCAGTAGAATGCAGGGGGTGGGAGATATTCAAGTTTAGAAATGTCCTCTACAGAGGACAAAAATTAACTACTGGTAGTCAGGAGGATATAGTAAATGTATTGGAAGCCATCTAGATAAGGCAAATATCTACGAATTTGCCTTAATAAATTCATCTTTTATTGTAATAGCAAGATTTTCCACATAAAAAAATAAGAAAAATCCAACCCCTTTTAGAGTACATTTGTTCAGGATGGAATAATTTTACTTATTTGCTTTTTTAAGTTGAACAGATCTTCCAGGGACATCTCGTATAGTGTAAATATGACATTAAACAAAAATCCACTGTGAGCCCCTGACTATTAAACTAGAAGAGAATCCAAGTATGTTTTGCCTATGCTCAATGAGCAGGATGTTAGTAGAGAGTACAGCATCATCAAGTCTCCAAAGAGTCATTAGACCCCATCTATATGCCAACCAGCTGTTCAGAATAATCTGCCGAAAACGTTCTGGAAGGTTATTTTGATGTTCTAATATCAAAATATTACTAGGTGGACTTTTCCTGAATTTCACTTTATTTTGTTTAGCACAAAATATATGGAAAAAACACTTCATGCCTACTTTTAAAGTATAGTGGAGGGACTGTGATGTTGTCGACCTCTGCCAGAAAACTGAATGTAGGTTTTTTTATTCAGCAAAATAATGACATAAAAGACACACATTGTCAAATCAACACAGAAATGTTTCACCAGATGAAAAAAAATCAATCTATCAAACCAATTTTAGTCCTCTGACTAATCTCCTATGGAAGATTGTACTACAGAGGACATATAACTATGGACAACTCTAAAAAGATTGTTAAAAAATAAACTATCACAGATCCCTCATCTCCAGCCTCGTGGTATGTTATAGAAAATAGCAAAGTCCATTGGCCGTAAAAGGTTTTATGAAGTATCAACACCATGTGTAACTACAGCAGTGCTATAAGTGATTTTATTACAAACAGTTACTGCAATAAAATATTATTTCATTTTAGGGGTTTTACACATCTCCGTCAGTGGTGCCAATAAATAGGGTCAACGTGACAAATGTAATAATAATAAAGGAGAACAGTGATTGTCCTTTCTTGCTAAGATTTCTTTACCTCAGAAAAGGTCCCAGGAGTTTTCCAGATCATCCAGATAATGCCCAGTGGGATACACACCATGGAGGACATAGCCATGAACCAGCCGATACCGTAGCCCCAGTCAGGATAGATATACACGTTGTTGTATTTCAAAGGCTTGTATTTAATCAGGAAGAACAGGAAAATTCCCTGCATCAACAAGAAACACATTGTTTGCAAATCATATTGAAAACACGGTTTTAAATGACAAGGAACTACTTTCTGTGTTTAAATACTTTTAATGTAATGGCACACGTAGTTCTTGGTTAGTCACTGGTGGATTTGGGTATAGATTAATAGGAGACAGGAAGAAAAAAGGGGGCACAGAAGTTACTGGATAAAACAAGTTAGACATAACAGTAGATTTAAAAATGTTACATACATTTATTTAATAAATTCACTAATTAAGGGATTAGTAAAAATATCAGACTATTGGTAACAATAGACAAATTGCAAACAGTTAACATATTTTTAAGCACTACTGATGTATTTTTTTTTATTTTATTATCATTTTTATTTTTAAAATAACTGTACGCTTTTTGAAACTAACGCTCCATGCGAACCAAGCTATGAAAAAACAAATCTAAGTCATTTGCCACTTGTGTGCTCATCTCTGCGTCGTCTGCTCTTATTCATGCTCTTACTCACAGCACAGATGCCCGGGGTCAGGATCATCCAGCACCATTTGATCAAGACGAAAGGTTTGTATCCAATCATGTCCTCAATATTTAGGTAGAATCTGTCGCCTCCTGCAAGAAAACAAGTCTCACTCAGGAGATTCTGCATGCATCATCAAAATAACGACATGACTGATGCCTCTTGACAGCTCAACGTTGTGTAAGGCTACGTTTCTGACTTGATGTGAGCAAAATGTTTTTTGAAAGTTAACATCAAGAGAGCCAGAGGCGTTTTGTGATGTTCTGTGTAACAGCAAACTTATTTAGCTGAATTTTATGTCATGAATTATACAATTCATAACAACAATAATGTTCATGTACCAAAGAATTTCTACATGCATACTTTCCTTTTAGTCATTACATAATGTCCATACAGTATTAGATAACTTTATATAAGACAAACTTTAGCAGCAAGTCAATATATATATATTTTTTATTTTTCTTACATCCTAATAACCTGATTTATAATTTTATCATAATAAATGTATGCTGCATGTATTTCTGTGCATTCTCCAGCAGAGGGCAGAAAAACAACATTCTTCCAGTAAGGAGAGTGAAACTTGCTTTGCTCAAGTCTGTAACAACCATCAAAAACCCAAACTCGGCAACATGAGTCAGTGGTAATACAAAAAAAAAAAACTAGTTGTATTTCAGCTTTAAAATCTCATCTTACCATACACCCAGCCGATACATATGGACTCGAATATGGCCACAAACAGCAAACACATCCCGCTGGCTGCATATGCATCAAACAGCTGGAAGACGTACATTCCTCCCTAACGGAAGGAGACAGGTGTCAGCTTTTCACACGAACATCAGCTGGGCGAAACACATAGAGGGATTCTTACCTCCGTACACATGATGAGTCCTATGAAGAAAGAGACTATGGACATGCAGAGAATCAGCAGCTCTCTGCGGTAACCCTTTCTGAAGGTCTCTGGGTACATGTCCACAACGGCTGTCACTAAACTCTCCACACACACAAACTGAAAAACAAACAAATCAACAAATACATTCACAGACACAGTTGATTCAACTCAGTTTATTTTGTGGCACAATGTATATTGTGTTAAGTATATGATGATGTAAGGGTATTAATAAGTAATACCATAAAAAACATGACATAATGTACAGATAACATACATAATAAACACAGCAAATTAAAGTGTGACTTATTTAAAGTAATTGTTGAAACATTAAGTGATACAACTTTTACTTGTAAAGCATAACAAGGTGGGAAGACTCAAAGAAATAAACAATTATAAAGCTGAAGAGCTGAACATTGTGGCAGTTTACGCTGGCCTGGGTCATTTTCTTTCAATAAATCTATCTAGTTATTTCAAGTTCTTTCATTAAAAATAATTTGCATTTAAAGCTGACATAAACTAATTAAATTTAAATGAAAAAGGAGAAACAATTTGCTTTCAGCTTTTCTCTGGTCGGATGGAGCCACCAGTTATTGATGCTTCTCCCTAAAAACCTAATTATACTAAAAAATATAAAAAAAAGATACATGATGTCAAAATTAGCCTGAAAGCATTGTTTTTCCTCAGAGTTCAAGTTTTAAACTATGTAATCTCTATGATTATTATACATTGTCTTATTTGTTCAAAGTGAGGTTTAATTTGGTTTGTACAATCCTCCAATCACAAGATTTATTCTCACCTGACTATCCAAGCCAAGGAAGATCAGCATCATGAAGAAGAGACAAGCCCAAAGTGGAGACAGAGGCATCATAGTCACAGCTTTGGGGTATGCAATGAAAGCAAGACCAGGACCTGAAACAAAAACAAAAAGATGATTCACTGTTACCTGGTTTCAGGACACAGTGAAAGTTTTGCTTAAGTTTTCATTCTATTGTATCTGATTTTGTTTGTAGGTTTGACAGCCTTTTCGCACTTTTGATTGAGACATTGGAGTTGGATGTCATTTATCCATCTATTTTTTTACACCCTTGTCCCTTTGTGGGGTCGGTTGCTGGTGCCTATCTCCAGCTAACGTTCCGGGCGAGAGGCGGGGTCACCCTGGACAGGTTGCCAATCTGTCACAGGGCAACACAGAGACAGACCTAGGGACAATTTAGACAGACCAATTAACCTGACAATCTTGTTTTTGGACTGTGGGAGGAAGCTGGAGTACCCGGAGAAAACTCACGCATGCACAGGGAGAACATGCAAACTCCATGCAGAAAGACCGGGGCCGGGAATCGAACCCAGAACCTTCTTGCTGCAAGAAGGTTCTGGGTTGACATCTGGGATGTCATTCATGTTTTCTCTAATTACTAAACAAATGTTCAATGTTTGACCATATCAGGACAGGATCGTTACTTTTACCATGACTTTACTACATTTATTTATCTATTCTGCATCTATTTTTTATTTTAAATTTGAGTATCAAGTGACTGTCAATGCTCACTGAGTGTCCCTCAGACAATTATTTAATAAATTAATCAAAAAACAAGCAATCAGCTGAAACCTCTGGGAAGTTGAATCTTTATTAGTGGGATTTTGCATTAGGCACTGTTGACATTCAAATCCTCTGATTGAGAGTGAGAGGGTGACAGCAATTGGAGGACCCGGGAGTGGGGTAATGGGGGGGTGGGGCGCTCATGCCACCCCCCACAAGTTGCTGCCCTGGGCTTTTGCCCATATCAGAAACCACAACTGATTCCTTGTATGACCTCAGGAAATTAAGATTGTCTTCACATCTGGAAGTCCGGTAGACACAGTTCCTTTAGTGACCAAAGTTTCAACATTAGTTACATTTTCGGCTGGTGCAGTTCGCTTTCACACTGCGCTGTGAAACAAACCAAACCCTTTGAGCAACTTGTTCCCCCTCTCTCCTGTTGTGGCACTGCACCAAGAACCACATAAGTTAGTGACACAAAAGCATCAGAAGATATGATGGCAACTTCTTTTTTCCCAAAATGCAAACAAAAATCGAGTGGCGTCAGATTTTAGCGGTTGTAGGATTTCTCTTTTGTCTTTAGCAAAAGATCATGAGCCATTTCTCCAGCTAGCCCTAGATTCCCACATTTGCTTTGGTTGTATTTACCCAGCATGCACTGCACAGTAGTCTGTTTGCTGTTTTTGGTGTCTGCTTTGTGTTCACATATGCATTCAAATCCCGCCAGCGTTCATTTCAACCAAATTGAGGCAGACCAGAATATGCTTTTTTGGCTCACATCAGAGCTCACTTACACATCCACCACTCCCCAAATGAACCAGATTTTCTAGGCAAATGGACAAGAGTTTGATTAAAGTGGACAAACAGGCCTGGTGTAAATGCACCCTAAGTCAGAAGTGCATAATGTGTCTCCTCTAAAAGCCTAATTCATTGGTTGAGCGACAGAAATAGGAGGATCAACATTATGTTGTTTGGGAATTATTTTCGGACAGTTGTGTAAATAAAGTCTTATCTGAAGCATTAAGTTCATCCTAGATGTATTTTAAGATAAACGTCTCAATTCTTCTCTGCTCCGTCACGTTCTCTAAATTATTCATGATGAGTTGAATAAACCATGATGCAGCATTTTAAACACTTAAGTGAGGAGTAATGAGTTATATAACCATGGAGGGTTAATCTAGTTTAGCACAATATCATATATGAGCATCAAGACTCACTTTGAGGTTTACCATATCTACAGATTCACATCATTTTTTCTGAAAGTTTGATATCCTGTTGTTATTTTTGAAGTATCATTTTACTTTATGCTCTCTCACCAGATTCAGCCACAGCCTCGATGGGAACATTTTGTTCATAGGCCATGAAACCCAAAACAGAGAAGATGGCAAAACCTGCCACGAAGCTGGTACCGCTGTTCAGACAACACAGCATGATGCAATCCCTGAGGAGTAGAGCGAAGACAGACAGAAGAGGTGATAAAACGATTAGCAAAAGAAGTACACTTTTTGTTTTTCCACTCAGTGCCTTTTACTCTATGTTTACACACATATTATTACCTGTAGCAGTTGTTGTTGTAGGAATTGTAACTTCCAAGAGCAGTGAGACAGCCCAGGCAGATGGCATAGGAGAAGAAAATTTGGGTTCCTGCGTCCACCCACACCTGTTAGTAATATCAAAGGTAAAGAAACAGCATAAATGTAAAATGAACACATTGAGAAATGTTTCACTTGGGTAAAAATATAGTCCTCTTAACACCTGATGCCTAATATAGACGGACATAAATCCACCTGCTTTTCTGCAAAAATGCTAGACATAACTAAGGAAAATAATATATACGTAAATAGCCTAGGTACACAAGAAAGAATCAAATAATTTATTGTTGAGTCTGAAAATTAATTCTGGAATCAAACCTCAACCTTTAAATATTACACATTAATCTACTCAAATTACAGGTTCAAACTGAAAGACAGTGAGGATAAATTCAAGACCAATACATAATCTGCAAGCACAGATTATATATTCTGCTAGGAGAGAATGAAGGGAAGAGGCTAAGAGGGTTGACACACATTTTTATTCACATCTTTTTGGTTCTATAACAAACATATCTTCCTGTAGCTCTTAACCTATTTATTTTGGAAAGTCCAAGTTTTAACCGTCTGAATGAAAACTTCATATGATATTCTACTTTACATTCTAGATTCTGCATCCTCCAGGCCTGCAATGAGTCAAAATGTAACCATTCAACTCCAGCAGTCAAAAGAAAGAACATTACATTTATGACACAGCAAACTTTTCTCTCAGCTTTATATATGAAAGTGTCATTGATATCATATAATGTGATTTCAGTTTGCTACAGATACCACAGGTCAAGATTTTGTTATAGAAGAGCTTTGATGTGAATTTAGCAACAACACAATGGAGAGCAGGAAAGAAGCAAGCACATGTAAATAAGCAGCCAAAGACCAGGACGCAAATAACATGACATGATAAACAATATCCTCAAGCAACGTTTATTATGATTCACGGTGGTTTAACAACTTATTTTAGAGAACTTTTATTTACTAAAAAATGAATATGAATTAGGTTATATTGGAACAGTATATTTAGCTCAGAGCGCTGAACAATGAAGCGATTAATTCAGTTTTAATAGGTGTGAGCTGAATTCAGACCTGCCACGTCTTGTCTGAATATAAACAGCATAACAGATTTAAACTTTCAGAAACCACTGCTTTCATTGCCTGTTATTTTACTAGTCTATTGCATAGTTTAATGACAATATTAAGTCCCTCGGCACATAAAGGACGACCACGTTTCTTTCTATGATCCATTTATAAATTATTTAAACACAAAATTAAGACGTTACTGTATTACTCCCTAGGAAAAGATTTTAATTAAATAGTTTCTAGAAATATTTGACAGCTTTTTTTACCCTTCCTTTTTTGTTGCAGCAGTGACTATAATGAAATACTTAATTTTTTTCTTTCTTTTTGATGGACACAGAGGAGCAGTTGCATAAATCATGGATTAAGATTCTGAAGGAAGTCAAAATCTTTCAGTGGCTAAAAATACACGAGTCACTTCATTATTACCCTCTTCCATTGTTCTCTATGGGGAGCCTGAAGTTGAAGAGCAACAGTGAAAGTTTAAAATTGTATTAAATATGTTTCATCTCTGGATGAAATCTTACTATATAAAGCTAAATGAATAATGGAGAAATAGGATGATTTTGTTAAGACTTTAAAATGTTATTTTGAAATGTCTTTATTGCCCAATTCCACTATAAAAGTTAAAAAAAATAAGGGCTGCACAGTGGCACAGTTGGTAGAGCTGTTGCTTTGCAGCAAGAAGGTTCTGGGTTCAATTCCTGGCCCCGGTCCTTCTGCATGGAGTCTGCATGTTCTCCCTGTGCATGTGTGGGTTTTCTCCGGGTACTCCAGTTTCCTCCCACAGTCCAAAAACATGACTGTCAGGTTAATTGGCCTCTCCAAATTGCCCCTAGGTGTGTATGCATGGTTGTTTGTCTCTGTGTTGCCCTCTGACAGACTGGCGACCTGTCCAAGGTGACCCTGCCTCTCGCCCAGAACAATAGCTGGAGATAGGCACCAGCAACCCTCCCGACCCCACTGAGGGACAAGTGTGTGAAGAAAATGGATGGAAGTAAAAAAAAATAACTTTTTGATAAATAAGTTTTATTTTGGCTAAAATAAAAGTAAATTGTGTCTTAATAAAATGTAACTGACCACCTGAGGTGAGCAGGAGATAAAAAAAATCATCTTTGGAGAATGAAAAGTCAAAATCAAAAGCTGGTTCACGCACCAACTAATTTTGAGTTTGGCAAACTGTCATTTTTTTTTTTTTTTTTGAAATTAAAATCTTAAACTAATATAAACTGAGTCATACAGACCTATATATTCACATAATTGTTACACGATGTTCAAATATCAGATTCATAAAAATACTATTTGCAACTCATTTTAAAAGCTTTAATATAATGCACATAATTTTTTCTACTTTGGCACCACATTTTGTTTTTAATGCTTGTGTGGACATCAAATTTGGCCCATCAAAAACACAAAAATGTACATATGTAAAACAGTTTGGTAAACCTAAACATTTGCGTTGGTGAAACTCATTCTTGGAGCAGCGCGGGACCCAGGACCCACAGGATAGCATGGGGTGCTAGCAAATTCAAACTTAATGCAGCATGACTCTTTGAAAACTCTCTCACATCACCATTCAGCGACTAATCTCATTTCCCCACAGAAAAACAATTAACAAACGCAAGGTCTTTGCTCCCTCCTGGGAGTAACCAGGGTAACTTCTGTGACCTCACAAACACAGGACTGTTCCTGTGGAAGAACGGGCTTTTCTCTCCTAATGTTCATTAATGTTCCCTTTAGTTCACCCTCGGCTGATGGCTGCACAGCGAAGGGAAACCTTAAAGGCCCAGGCTCAGAGCGGATCACTTGTTGATGTTGTGCCTAATTTGGCATTCTTGTGTTTGGTTATGTTGAGACTATGGCTCCAGGAAACTATTCCTGATGGTTCAATGGTGCATAGTAAAGAATGAAATACAAGAAAGATGATCAATGAATGAACTGGAGAGGTCTTAAAGTATATCTAAGAAAACACTTTTAAAGTTAAACAAAATGTTGGTTCAGATTCTCAGTCATGCATTTTGAGATAATCCAGCTTTCTGTTCGTATAACTGGTTGAGAACAAAACATCTGGACCATTGGCGGTCAGTCCTGCTCCCCTCTGTTAAGCAAATTCACACTTCATGCTCTTCTGCATTCATTGCTTTTAAGCAATCAGTCCCTCAGTATTACTGACTGCTGAGTAACATCCACTATCAGGCTGTTCTTTGCAGACACAGTTCCCTTTTCCAATATTGGCATCACTGGTAAAGATTTATCAAATTCTTTCTAAATTGAGTTTCTACTTAAACAGCATTATCTAGAACTTAAAAAAAATGTATTCTTTAACAGGGAATTTAGGAGATTTTATCATCATATCATTCAGTATGCAAGATAAATACAACTCCAGTTTTAAACTTTCTAAGTATTACCCTAACTGTAGATATGGGTGAGTTAAGGCGAGTATTTATTTCCTTTCAGCAATTTACTGATTTATAAAGCATAGCATGTTTGCCATATTTAAATAGCATGTTTTGTTTTGGGGGTTTTTCCGAGTTTGAAGACGAGCTGGTATAAATAGATCTCTGTCACATCACATTCATACCACAGAGAAAAAAGGAAGTCATGCATTAATAATTCAAATTTTTTGACAATCAACTTAAAGTATAGTATAAATTGCTAATTTCATTCAGTTACACCATAACTTGTATGATATTTACACAATGTATATACAAATATTACAAACCACTGCTAAAATGCCAGCTTCACTTATGCATTTTTATGATGACAAAACAATCAATAACCTGGTTGTAAAAGTACTTAACTCTCATGTTGATGTAAGAGATAAAATATATACATTCACAAGGTCTGGCAGTAGTACTAATTTTGTTTAACTGTCTCCTTTGGTGACCCTAATACTTTGAAGAAGCTCCTTTTGTTTTGCATTTCAGCATTGAATAAAATCTTTTGCAGAAGCCTCTCAGCATCCCACACCAGATTGGCAACATTTGCCTACTTTGATCTCTTAAAGTTCTCCAAATCTATTTGATTACGAGGGCGTCTCTTATCCAACACCCTCCGTAATATTATGACAACTAAATTCTGGCAACTTAATTTGAAAACTTTAATCTTCCTCTCATAAAGTCCTTTGTTACTTTTTAATGAAAACTCACAGTGACAGTGCAGAGAAAAATACCCTTCAGGTTAGCTTTCTGATTTCAACTCTTCATGATTTCAACCACTGACAAACACTTTTGTTCCATCTAGAGATAATTATGCCAAAACATGATGGTACTTTAACCCCATAACTGTCTGATAAAGCAGTCAGGCAAAAGCCACTCTTTAATAAAAAACACTGGAGTTTGCCTAAATTCACCTGAATGACTCTCAAACTATGAAAAACAAGGTTTTCTGGTCTAATCAGGTAAAGACTGAACTCTTTGGTGTGAATCCAAGATATCATGACTTTATAAGGGGGTATTTTTAAGTAGAATTTTGAAGAACAATATTAATTTAATACAATTTGGAATAAGACTGTAACAAAACAAAATGTGGGAAAAGTTAAGTGGTTGTGAATATATGCTCTGTGTGAAGAAGTTATTTTCTCTAATGAATTTGGTTGTTTTTAAGTTGAATTGTGTTGTGTATCCGCCACATCAGATGTGGAAAACGATGCAGGAGTGAGTGAGACAAAAAAAAAAAAAAAAGAGTATGAAATGTGTAGAGAAGATGCTAAAGGTCTGAAAGGAAGGGATATTGGATAGAATAGATTAGAGGAAGCGACACCCATCCACACACACATTTCACGTTGCCTTGTAAACAGAACAGAGCACTGATTGTCCCACAGGAAGCTAATATAACTTAAGGTCAAAACTAATGTCCTCCACCCAACAGGAGTCCATTTTATCGCTTGCCCATCACTCTTAATAGCTGTTTGAATTCTCTCTTTTTTCCTCCAGCACCTTTCATCTATATCACTTTTTATATATAGATACGTCCCTCATATTGTACAAAATCTGGACACCTAAAAAAAAAAAAAAAAAAAGAGTTGGTAAGTCAAATTGATCTAAATACATTTATATCTCTACTACGTTAAATTATCTAAAGGGTTTTATTTTTGCTTTTGCTTTCTGTTGTATTTTAGGTTTTAGCACAACATAAATAAACACAAACAATAGTTCAGTGTTTATAAAACACAACAACATGGTGCAGCATAACATCCAAATCTAGAATTACGCCTTGAAATAAAATGTCCATAACACCTTTTCTTGGCAGGAAGTTGTGGTGGAACAGATGGGTTTATCTGAAAGCACATTTTCACATAGACTGCATACTCTGGTAATTATCAGGCAGACACTTTTCCTCGTTATCACATAAATTTAACTCTCCACATGATGTGTCTGCCAGAGTGTGGAGTGGAAAACAAGTGCTTGGATGAAATCAAGTCGAAAACTAAAAATGAAATTGCTAAATTAGAGCCTTAAAGTTTCCTGCCAGGCTGTGATTTGTCAACTTGTTCTCACTCTCAAATCAACATATGAAGGCTTGGTGAGGATTTTTATGAAGCCGCTTTAATGCCACAGACTTTACTTAAAGTTCAATATTTTTGTTTTACTTTGGCTGGATTAAGTATTGACCTACCTAACATGTATTGTTTAATTTAATTACAACTGATGTTAGTTTTATCCCAGAATAAATAAGATTAATGGAATATCCCCACAATGATCAGGATTTGCATGATTGTTCCAACACGCCTGGTTTGTAGGAAACTGGGAAAACCTTGCCAAGCATGTTTTGACATGGCACTTTCTTGGGTATTTTAGTATTAAAAGATTAAGTTAATTGTACAGAACATATAGAAATTATTCATATTTTGTTATGTTACAGCCTTAATCCAATTTTTATTAAATTAGTCTGTTTTCTCAAAATGTTCCAATTTTTTCTCAGAGAGATCAGAAAATGGCTGACAGTCGTTTCCCATCCGGAGAAGAACTGCAGAGAAGAACGGGCCAGACCACCTAAAGGTATAAGCTTTTGGCTTGCAAAACCCCCCAAAAATATTCATATTTTTGGTCTACTTCCTAGTGTAAATATCGTCGTACACTTCAAATAAGACAAAATTAATTAACAAATAACTTTACAGATTGTGAAGCCGTACAGTGAAAACTAAAAGGACATTTCCCATTCTTATGGTAATGGTTTTTGAAAGTTTGGCATGTTAAGAGGATAGACAACAGAAAATGTTAGAGCAGCTACCATTAATTAACACTTTAATATTCATAGAACTGCTTGGGATCTGTTAATTTATTTTAAAAATATGTTTAATATAATTGCTAATTATTGTGGTGAGTGTGTTTTCTAGCTTTAAGTACTGCAGTTGGTTATGATTATTAGACAGGGGTTGTAAGCTGAGAATGCTATGATCTACTTCTCTAATCTGCAGTTGTCAAGATTCAGATTATCAACCAGAATTAAAGCAGTTTGCAAACAGACAGTTGTGAAAATGCTCCAGGGAACTATAATTCTTAGTTAAATGGGAGTTTAAGTTAAATTATCGATTTTGGAATGTAGACTCCAAAAAGGTGTATTCAAGTAAAACTCAATAAAATTACAACAATCTTATTCACCTCCCTGTACTGTCTTCCCACTATAGCCTATTATGTTTTTGACGTTGTCATGACTCAATATCCTGTTCCTGAGTACTCTGTTGCCAAGGAAACAAAACAATCTGCCTTGTCAAACCAGGTCAATGAGACTGAGACTGCGTGCATCATTCTGTGTCTCTTTGAATCATTCATTATTTGTTATCAACACCATGAAATTTCAGACCAACGTATCCCATAAAACTGCAACTCTCACAGAAACTGGTAGCACAAATATCAACAAATGTTTGCAAAGATATTGGGAAACATTATTGTGGCTACTGCTTTGAAATTGTTTAACTAATCACCTTTGGGATAAGGTTATTAACATTTAAAAGTCAAGACAATTGATTTAAACTATCAAAGTTTGAGAGATTTTGCTTTTCCAGGCTTTTACAATGATGCCAATTGATCTAAAACCTTGAATGCTGGTTTCTATGAGGATCAGAGACTAATACCGACTGACTTCTTCTAAACATAAAGATCTGAGTGACCATAGTAGCATGAAAGCTGACATTAACACATAGTTCAACATATTAAATATAAAAAAGAACCCCTACATGTACAGTCATATTCAATAAATTACAATATTACTGAACATTTAATTCATTTCAGTAACTCAGTTCACAAAGTGAAATATTGTTCACTCTAAGACTGATGTCTTCAAGCCTTTATTTCTTTAAATTTTGATAATTTTCTGCTTTAAGCTAAATAAAACATAACATTTAAGATTAGTATATAACATCAGACCAATAAAATAACATTTTAACACATAACTGTGGGATTAATGTACAGAATGTTGATATCTACTTTCAATCTCATAAAAGAGCCTCACCAGAACACACATTCAAACTTATTGAAAATTACTGTAGTTTAGTTGTATTCTTGTAAGTTTTTGTGAGTTTAAAAATAAAACAAAAGCAAATTATCAAATAGGAACACACCGCACCACATTTAATTTATCTTTTTCCAGTAGGATCAGCTTGGTGTAAATGTTCTAGTACAAACTTTCGCTGGCATTATTTTCTGAGAAAGCAGATGAGTGGAGAGAATCGACGCCTACCTGAGGGTCAGAGAGACGTGAAATGTCCGGGTAGAGGTAGAACTTGATGCCATCAAAAGCTCCAGGCAGTGTGACTCCCCTGATCAGGAGGATCAGCAGCATGACATACGGAAACGTAGCTGTTACATACACAACCTGCAGAAGCACATATGCACATCTGTTAACTGGGTATGTCAGATTACAGAGAGGAACAATAACTACAGACCAGTGTAATAGTTTTTCAACAAAACTTAACATGGTTTGCACATATTGTCATGTAGGGCTGGACAATATGTCCTATATCTCCTATTCTTTGTGGCAAATCAAATGCAACTGAGTAGAGATCTCTATAGCAACAATGGTTATCTACAACTAATTTACCATCAAAAGTGACTGAGATTTCAGTTATAGAAGTTGGATTAATCAGTTCTAGATAAAGAATCAATGATCAGGTCTGCATGGTCTGATCACTGGTCAATGAAAATATTTTAAAAATGTACAGTGCATCTTAAAAAATCCATACCATGTATTATGTTAGGCCATATCTCCTGGCCCTTACTGATGCACACTTCAAATTAAACTGAAGCGGAACAAAACAATTGGCCTGCTCCACGCAAAACATCAGAATATTGTTCTGGAGATTATTGCAGTGTTGCAAGATCATCTTTGAAATGACAAAATATGACTTTTTAGATACACCATAACAACTGCAAATGCACAATAATATAATATAATATGCGTTAACCAGTAGTGAAACTTAGATTGGATACACAGTGCTCTCATCATCACTCTTTAAACTCCACCACTCACTCCACTCTCTATCTGCCCGGTTTCAAAAAACAATGACACATGCATCTAGTGACACCATTCATACAGTAGCAAGTCCTTGCTCACCCCAAACCCGGCTCTGTTTTTTATCAAACCATTCAGGTTTTGCAGAACTGTGCTCAACATCTCAAGACTCTCCCCAACAAAGACTGTGGGCTCTTGGGAGGCAGAGGCGAGCAACATACATCCCCTGGCTTTCTGGCACCGAGTCAAAGTCCAATTGAGGACAGAACAGGACAGAGCAGAGCTGGGCCAGGATCCTTGAAAGAAAAGAGGGCTCCTCTGGCCCCCGTCTCTTTAACAGGAGGAGCCCAGAGGAGTGATCCTGGCAGTGTGGGAAAATGTGCAGCTCTTTGAAGCTCGCGCAGAAGTGCATGAGTGCTCACACACAAATGGATATTCATTCATTTAAAAAAGGAAAGGAAGAAGAGTGAACATACTACAAACATGCACTAATGTGCACAGCAGCTCCTGGACACTGTGGTCACATTCTGTACCGGGTGCAGCATTTTCATGAATGACTACTCCTTTTTTTTACGCTTCTGGGAGGAGGAAATGGACTTCATTCATTGAGTAAAGCTCTTAACCAACTCCACAGAAGTTCAGTCCACTTTACCAGCATGAGGCTGTGATTTACTCACTTGTTCAGAAAGACAGAAGACAAGGCATTCTACTTCACTAAATATCCTGAACATCCTTAACTCGAAAAAATTATTAAACCTTTTAAATAAACCTGATCAAACCTTAGTTTGAACAGTGAGTATACATGAGGATTAATCCAAGACAGGCCAGCAGGGAGGGTGTGGGAAAATGTGTCCCCCTTTGCAGCATTACCTTCCTTTAATTTGTCACATAAAATGATTACACTTCCTAAACCTTCTCCCCCTGGATGTCTTTATCTTTCTGGCGATGAAAAGGACAATATTCGGTCTCTCCATGAACTTTTGAAGCACTGCTTGCTCTCTCCCGCTCACCACGGGTAAACATCTAAGCCACCACAAATTTCCTGGTCAAACCTCGCTGTAAATCTAACAGCAGGGCTTAAATGTGAGAATGGCTGGCAAATGCGACCAACAAAAGCAAACAGCTTAGCAGAGTGTTGAGTGAATGAGCTGGAGGGTCCGTAGGAAAGAAAGCAACTCTCTCTCTCTCTCTCTCTCTCTTTTTCTCTCTCTCTCCTGCAACAAGCAAGCTGTGGTTAATTTCTCATTGCGCGAGAGGGAGATAGAGGGAGGCTGAGGATGTACTCTGCATGCTCCTCATGAACGATCCCTTCTCCTCTAGTAAATACAGGAATCAATCTTGGACCGGCTGCTGAAGCCCGGCCATGAAGAACCATTCACCCCTCTTACTTCACAGCCAACAAAAGACACTTTATGGAGTTATAGGCCTCACAACTTAGTTGTCTTTTTTCACCCCTCCATCATGTATCATGTGAACGCATTAATTTTTCTGTACACACCTCTTCTCTTTTCGTCTGGCTCTATCTTCGTCCTCATTCTGGCTCAGTGAATCTGTGAATTTGTATTAAGGGCCGCTAAGCTCTCATAGGAGGGTGTAGAGTCCTTACTGTCCGTCAACGAGACTGCCAGAAGAGACTCAAGGAAATTTAAATGGAAATTGGGACGGGAGGGAAAGAAGTAGGTCTAGCACACGCCTTTTTGTTTCGCGTTTGCAGAAGAAAACTCATCTGGCCTCCTGTTGGAGACTTGTTTTAAGAACAAAAGAGAAAAACCTTTCTATGCATCATCCCAACACCATCAGAATAAGAATGATTAATTTATTTTTAGAAGTTACGATATTAACTGTCTTTTTTTAAACATTTCATGTAACAAACCAACTGGAATGGAAATGATTAAAGCTACTTACTTTAATTCAAAAGTATAGTTTCAGCCCCCTTTACTTTGATACTCAAAATAAAATTAATTACCACAACTGCATTCAGAAGTCACTTAAGTAGTAAATAAAGTCCAACTCTGTACCCGGTCTCTCCCCCAATGGCTGCTAGAAATAGGCATCATGGATGGACGGATGGGTGGATGAATGAACAAATGGATGGATGAATGGGTGGATAACAGAACTTTGTTTAATGCAAACAGCAAACAATCATAGAAGCAGTCAAGAGGTCCATGGTAACTCTGAGAAGGACAGTTACCATGGACTCACAATTCAAGGTGGGGAAATCTGTCACTATGGTAACTATTAGTTCAGCACGTTGCACATCTGGCCTCAATGGAAGAGTGGAAAGAAGAGAGCCATTAGAAGTCACATGGCTTGTGACAATTAGCAGATTGTCACAAGCCATGTGACTTTTCAGAAGGACAATTATCCAAGCCTACAGTCGGAGCTAAAACATGAGTATGCCTTCTGTAGAATGACCTAGTCAAAGTCTGGACCAAAAACCCCACTCAGAATATGTTGTTATAATATTCAAAAATGCTCTTCATCCACCCTGGGGGAACAAATAAGAATAAATAATGCTCTGTGATCTACAATTGGTCTCAGACTGGAGATGAGTGAGATTGTGGTGGAGGGAAGGAGTCCGAAGAAACATCCTGGTCAGACTGGACCTGCCCCTCCACCACACTGGACAGACAGTGGAGCAACCTTCTCCAAAATACTTTTACAGCTCTGCTGTCAAACAGACAAATACAGAAAATCTTTTCTGCACATGTTCTAATTATGGCTTCATACTGCCCATCATCATTGCTTCATCTGCAGAAATGTGTGTATTAAAAATATAGATCTTTTGGATAACATTATTTTACCATATGGAAATTTATATTTTATGTATTTCCGCCTTTCTTACGTTGAGTAAATTGACTGCATGTCATGCTGCTGCTCAAAAATTGCCCAATCCTGTGATCAATAAATTACATCTTATCTTGTCTCAACGTTACAAAATTCATGTGCTATGAATACGTTTGCAATGCACTGAAGGAACGTCCTTTCCAACCAGCTTCCCAATTCTCACAGTAAGGCACAACAGTAAACATACAATGCTTAATCCTACCTTGCCAGTTGACTTGGGTCCCTTCCAGATGCAGAAGTAGCAGATGAACCAGGCCAGAGCCAGACACATGGCCAGCTCCCAGCGCATCCCTCCCATGTGCTCAATACCATCTGATATCTTCAGGACTCTCCGTCTGATTTGGCCCAAAAACACACAGAAAAGTATTAGTTTACAACAAATATTTATCATTTGTAAGGAATGAAAATTAGTAAGACACGTTCAGTTTAGAAGCCCACTGAATTTATTGGAATTAGAGAATGATCACTTTACACACACATTGGATTATTTGCACACGGCAATGCAAATTCTGACATTTTGTTTGTATTATGCAAAAAAAGTGTGAGAACTGGGTTCAGTGTGAGAACTGAACCCAGAAAGAAAAGTCACCAACAACATTTCAGAGAGATTAGCGTTGATGCATTTAGCTGTGCTAAATAAGTAAGAACTCCGAAGGAAGATGATGAAAAATAAATAAATGTGTGCAGCAGCAGAGTAAAAATAGCAAAACCATTTCTTCTGCTGGCCAGCCACATTCCCTGGGCACATAAGTGTGTGAATCTATAATAACAACAACTATAACCACTTTTGCTCTAAGGTCGACAACATCAAGGCTCATGTTTGAAAATATGAAGACAAATCTGGAAGGGCTGACTTGTTTATCCTCAGAAAAAAACAAATCTTGAACATAAAATTAAAAAATGTGTGATTGTTGAAAAGGGTTTTACAGTTCTTCCACTGCCAGCTCCTTCTAAACACATCTCATCTCTGTCTGTCGCTAAGAGACCGTGCATGAAATAAACATTTCTTGAATAAGCTTGTTAAGAATTCAGAGACCAACTCTGAAGGGATTTACCTGCAGCAAAGAAACTCTGTCTTTACTCTGAGACTGAGGACAGAAACATCAGTAAAGACATCAGTGGACTGCAATTTTACTACTACCACTGCAATCTTGGCAATTTCAGGACAATCCAGGAACTATTTTCCTCATCATTGGTATCCTATTTCGCTTGATGATAAGGATCAAGAGGTGACAAGTGCCTATTCTCCCAACAAAAAAACACCTTAATCTATCCGTGGCTCCTCTGCACCCCAAAGAGTGTTTCTACAAACTGTTTTTTGTTTTTTTTTGTTGGTAGAAAAACAAAACAAACAAAAACAAAAAAAATCACCCTGGCTGTGATGCAGGAGAACCACTAAAATCTATCGATAAACATACAAACACGATATTTGCCAGAGTTTATAAAACCTAAATTTCTTGATAAAAACTCCAATGTGGAGAAGATGCTGAGCTCAGCATCCTTAGTACTTAGCAGAAGATTAAGAATACATGAATGGGACAAGACAAAGGGAAAAACAAAATCAAAATCAATTTAGTTCAGGATTTTTAATGTCATTCCAGCAGTATTTAATTATTATGTCTTCATTTATTACAAATTCAGATTATTTTGGCCCCTAAAGCTAAAGCTAACATATAATCAGAGAGCAGCCAAGACCAAAGTGGACTTCACCATGTAAACAACTTTAATCCTAAAAAAAACTCACAACAGCTCATCCGAATAGTCCTTTACGAACCTTTAAACCATTGTCACATCTAAAT
Organism: Poecilia mexicana; assembly: GCF_051168715.1. Lineage (NCBI taxonomy): Eukaryota > Metazoa > Chordata > Actinopteri > Cyprinodontiformes > Poeciliidae > Poecilia > Poecilia mexicana. Next base: position 20,207,855 of record NW_028263374.1, read on the forward strand.
TGGCCTTTTTTCAAAACAGAAGACAACAACTATTTACATGGGAAAGGAAGTAAAAGGGGGCAAACCATCAGTAGCTTTTCTTTGTGAAACAGATTGACAACAGATGTTATAACATATTTCCATTCATAGTGATTGATATAAAAATCAATAAATAATAGCCATTTAGATTGCTTTTTATTAACAAGCACTCTGCTGCTTGTAAATATAGCGCATTGTGCTACTTAACCTGTTCAGTTTAACACAACTACTGATAAAAAATATGTGTTACATGAGCACTTGGTTCATCTGAGATGGGTTACTCCTATGAGATGGAAGCTAAAGGTCCAAAGCGCATGCATGTTTGACATCATGCTAAGATCACAGCGCCAAATAGTGGCCTGGCATGACAACTACAGCAGATTCAATGTGTCTTTGCAGTCTCATCAAACTTGCAATTTTTCCACAATCGACATCGAAAAATACCATCAGTTTCCAGACAGTGGTCTCAGGTAAACGTCAGCTAAATTAAATGACTAAAGGGCAGCACAAATCTTTGTTGATGCAGGGCATGAACTAAGCGTAATGTCGTATATCAAGAAGCCAGCACCTTCCACGCCTTCAGTAGAGAATGGGAAAAATAATTAAAAAAGAGAAAACATAATAACTGTTTACAGCACCTCTCTAGCCAGAGAGCTGCTATGGACAAGGCTATGAGTCCATGAGTCTTTTACTGATACTTCTTCATGGCATTAGTCATGGGCTGACACTTTATGCTTTTCCTATCAACATCCGGCCTGCTGGGCGTCACTAACGAATATGAACCAAACTTGATAAGCTACAGAGAAAAAAACTAAATTTGTGTCGAAATATGCCAAATGATGTGGGTGCAAAAAAATGAGCATGCCATCTCCAGCGACATGTTGTTTGCAGTGGTGAGTCAAGAGTGTGTTTCCTGTTTGCTGAAGCTCAACCCAGCAACTGCACTGACGGAGGATGAGAAGCAGGAGTCTGTGCCACAAAGCCACACGTCCCTGCCAAAATCTGTGCCACCAAGTTCACCCTCAGGGCTTCTGACCAGCCATTGATCATCCTGACATGTTCTTGGTGGAAACCCATAAAACTGATCCAACACCCTCAGCCCCCACCCCCACCCTCTGTTTTGGTCAGCCAACAGGATAAGATTTGTGTAAATTTGCTAAAGCGGGTGCTTGGATGTATATTAATGACTTTACAGTTTTTTTTATCTCAATGATGATAGCTGGTTGATGTAGAAGTTCAACAAGATAGAAAGAAAATCTAAGTAAACGTATAAAAACTGCTTTCTTAACCTAAGAAATTCCATTGATAACAAATAATTTTGTATTTATGAGCACAGAGGCTGCATAAATACAACAATAATGTGCTAAAACTAAACTGAAAACATTTATGCTAATAAACAAAATGCTAGTGCACCTTGGCACAAGTTTAATAAAATTTGATAACTTCTACCAACATGACGGTTTACTCTGTGGCCTCTTATTTCTAGGATTAACTTAAAGCTACTAAATGTTTTCAAAATTGTTATGAGACTCAGTTTTCTTTTGTTTGAGTGACAATCATCCAAATATGTTTTTTTACATATTGATTTTTAAAGGGTTTTGTGCCTTGGCGTCAAATTAACCTAGTCATGTGTACAAAGCTTCTAGCAGTGGTACAGGAAGTGTGGTCAAATCTATGCACTAACAAACCATGATCTGCTGCCACACTCATGGCTCTAACAGGGAGACAGCTGGCCCACCATAGCCTGCTGGCACAGAAATATGAAAAAGGCTGACTAATTATTAGGGGTGAGGTTAGGAAGGGAGGGGGTCAATGACACAGCTTGGAGCTGTCAGAATCTCAGCTTTTTAACAATATGGCAGATCAGAGAAAAACATGACCTAGTGAGCATTTCTCATCCAGATAGAAGCATTTGGTTCAACAAATGGTGAAAATCTCAGTGGTATAATCCATGCTGTGATGTAGTTCTGTACATATAAGCGGGAGGAAAATGAAAAATAAAGTCTACTCACTCCCAAAACTCAATGACTGGAGACGTTGCATTGGGGTTGGTGATGTTGGTGGCGTTTTCCCCATAGTAATCAACACAGTTTTCTGCAAACACAGCGACATGTTTTCATTTCAATGGCATCAAGTGCACGTGCACAGCAGAATTTAACACAATGGTCTTTTCTGTTTAAATTAGAAGAGATTTGTTTGTCATTATAAGACAATGTTTTCCCCTAACCACCTACCTGTGTTCCAGTAATGGCCACAGCCAGCCCACGGCAGCTCAGTCGTGAAACAGTTAAAGAGGTAGAAAATGGCCCAGGCTAGGATTACTATGTAGTACACATTGAGATGGGCTTCAATCACCTGTGTTGCATAGCCGATACCTGGAAAAGCAAAAGTAAATCAAGAAGCTTGGTGAACCACTTTCTCTCTCTCCTACTTTATCTTTGCTAATTAAATCTCAGTGTAAACAGATAAATCCAGGGATTTCTTACCCTCAAACAACGGGCAAACTTTCCTCCAGCATGTGATGCCACCTTCGCTTGTGAACTGACCCAAGGCCGTCTCCAGGAAAAATACAGGAATACCGCAGCACACGAAGAAGATGACGTACGGCACAAAGAAGGCACCTTCACGCACACAAATAAATGTACCTTACGATTTCAGGAGATGCAAAAGTATTATACAACATAAGTCTAAAGGTTAATTCTCAAATCTTGTACTGAATTATGTGAAGGGTTTAATGCAGGGATCTATTCCTATTCAAATAAAGAGATGAAAGTACTCATTACGATGCCAAGCTTGGAATGCATGGTGACCTTTTCAGACATGAAGTTGCACCCTGCTGTTCAGTCTAATGAGGCAACCTGCCTCTTTTATTGATATGTGTGCAAAATAACTGCAGTGCCTTACAAAAGTAGTCAGGCATCTTTTTCAAGCAATGACACTTAACGTACAAAGTATCAACCAAAAACTTGAATGTGTTTTATTAGGACTTTATGAAGAGCAACACGTGACATAACTGTGAAGTGAAGGAAATACAAGACGTGGCTTTTCATGGCTTCTGTTCTACGCTTTGCTTCATACAAAGGGTCTGGACCCTCAGCTGCATGCCTTCAGCAAACAGTTGTTTGCTCTGGTATATTTTGCTCTGGTAAGTTTTAATTTTACCTTTTGCCAGTGATGTATGTAATGAACCAATTCAAAGCTAAGAAGTCTGCTGGAAATTGCCTGCGCTGTAAAAAACAATCCCCCAATACGAAGAGAGAAGAGTTGCTGTGAACATGGCGGCTGTTAATGTTAATTCAATATTTGTAAGCGTGACCAACACACACTGAACAGCTTTGTTCACTTCCACTTGTGTTATTCCTAAATCTACAGGCAGACTATAATTCTAAAACTGCGCAGAAAATCGATGGCATTGTTCCCACAACTTCTCACTCTGTTCGCTGATCGGCCTGGTAGAAAATATACCAGAGACATAAAGTTCAAAGGGAGAAAATCCAGACGGAGATGAGAGGAGATGACAATCGAGCCGAGTTACACAGAAAGGCTACAGCCAGGCTAGATATTAGTAGTACTCTTCATCAATCTACCGTTTACGAAAGGGACAATCCATTAAATGTCCGGATTGGCATTTGCAACATGACACTCGGTAAACATATAGAAGAAAATGCTTTTTTCAGACAGCCAACTATCGTCCTGGTGGCAGCATCATACTGTTGGGTTAAAATCTCACTCTTTATATGAGTTGTGAGAGACATACTCCGCAGACTTAATGTAACTGCAGCGAAAAACAGAGTTTTAAATCAACTCAGGCGAGCTAAATATAAGGACATGCACACACACACACACACACACTTTTTGAATTTTAAAATATTTGAAAAACTTTTTCAAACCACTTCTTGTGCTCAACTTTCTGTTGGTCTTTCATTTAAAGTCCATAAAAAACACATTCAAGTTTAAGGTTGGAAGAGGCATGAATACTGTTGTAAGGCATCTCACTGTATCTCACAGTTCCACCACTTTGGAGACTCAAAAGCCATGTTCATCCTACAGCCACAGAGATAAAGCTAAGCTTTTATCGCTTGCCTCCTCCGTTCTTGTAGCAGAGGTAAGGGAACCTCCAAACATTGCCCAACCCAATGATCTCTCCAGCCACAGACAGGATGAACTCGATCTTGTTGTTCCACATGCCCCTCTCGTTGTACTCGTCATTGTCGAGGCTGGAACTGGACCCGTCCGGGTCTCTGCCATCCTCTGGTTTACCGTTTATAACAGGCCCGCTCTTCTCAGCTGTCATGACGCTCGGGCAGCCCGCTGAGAAGTAAAACCGACAAGGACTGAACAAAGGTGATGTAAGAATGTTAACAGGATTCTGAATCATAACATGGGAAATTCCTCGAAAGTCTGTATGGAGCAAAACTGCAAATATGATGCAGAGACATTCTGGTGAAAGTTTGAACAAAGTCATAGCAGTCTATTTATCAGAATGCACAAATTTAAGAGCATATAAAACTCTGACTGCAGAATCACACATAATAGAAATGTTAAAATCTTATATATGTTTAAGAAAAATAACAGGAAACAACAATGTACTAACCCTCTTGCTTTTATGGCACTTTTTTAGTCACAAAAAACGGAATAAAGTGTGTAAAACCAGCTATAGGTTTGGAGAAATCAGCTAAAAACATTGCAGTATCTCCATTCTTTGTATCCTGGAGGTGTTAAAATATTAAAACATGCAGCGAAAGAAGAAATACTCACCAATCTCCTATGGAACAGTGGCAAACCTTTTGGCTCCCGCGATGATGCGCACTAACAATCGCCTTTACAAACACGCAGGATGAATAAAGCCCAATCAGGGGGGTGCAGAGTGGAGAGAGGGCACAAAAGAATAAAAAGGAAAACAATCTGAACCCGCAGCTGAATGAGATGGATTTGTTAAGTCTCACGTCTATATAAAGGAAGATCCCAGAGGCAGCGGAGTGACGGTACACAACTTGCACAAGGCGATGGATAACCTGCGACTGCGCTCCCACCCAGCGGGCTGTGCGCTCTCAGGCGCCTCTACTTGGATAAAAGCCATTTGGTAACGAGTCCAGCTCTCACAGCGCAGGGAGAGCAGGACGCAAGGAGGCAGACAGAACGTGGAGACAAAAGTTCAGAGGCATCTTCTTTATGACGGCTACAACACAGAAAGGGCCATTAAATAATGAATGCCAACATGTATTTTACAAAATAAAAAGCATAAGATTAAGGGGGCTCAGGTTGGGAGAGGCAGACCAGCTCTCAGCCAATCAAATGTGGAACAGAGTGTGCGGAACAATCTGGGACCTGTTACAAATGCTGAAATATAACCAAACTTCACGAGTATTGTGTAAAATAAGGATCACACTTAATAAAAACAGTATTTTTTCATCTGAGTGTGTCATCTGTTGTCCAATAAGTACATTACAATTGTTTAAAATGCATTCAAGCCTTAAGGGAAGGGAATTTGAGTTCTAGTAACTGGGTCTTTTAAAATCTGTTAAAATAAGTTAGCATACAGTGGCCACAATGTGGCTTTTTGGGTTTCAGTGAGAAACCCTCTTTGCCCTTCTTGCCTTTAGTATCAATCATTTTAAAACTAAATGCACCTTTTGTCTGCAAAGTTTCATACTTAGAGAAGTGTTTTCCTTAGTTTCTTAATTTAGATATATAGGGTGTCCAGTTTAAGTCCTATTTTATCAGGGGGAGCTGTTCTGTCCTTCTCTGCTTACAAAATACAACCATGGAAATGAATCAGCTCTGTTCGATCGGTCCTTCAGTGTTTTATGTGTCTGCTCCTCCCTCCTGGGCCCAGCTGGTAGCAGCAGGTGGCTATCCTTACTGAGTGTGTTTCTCCTGGAAGTTTCCTATAGTTAGGAGGGAGTTGTTCCTCTTCACTGTCTCCACAGGCTTCCTCAGTAGAAGGGACTGCTGCAAAGCCAAACACTTAATGCAATGAAACAGGTTATCTTAGCCCTTTACCAATTGATATTTAATGAACCAGTAATTTTGACTATATTGTTTAAATATTAGGATCACATTGGACTGTATGTAGTTGGAACATTCTGCACTTTCTGTGTCTGTTTTTGTTATTTTTTCATAGCAATAAAAATAAGACATTTAAATAATTCCTACTGCTTGATTTTTATCTCTTTCAATGCTGTAAATATTCAGCAAAGACTGAATTGAATTAAACTGACTGGACAGTTCATAGCACTGTTGTTGCCTTGCAGCAAAAAGATCCTAGGTTTCAATCTGAGCCTTTCTGTATTCCATGTGCATGTTATCCAGTAGGAGTTAGTGTGTGTTGGTCCTGTGTTGCAACCTGCAACTCCCCAAAATCACTCACTCACTGAGCTCCATAGATACCAGTTTGCAGGTATAAAAAATGGATGAATGCCATTTTTCTCTTGGATCATAAAAACTATTGATAGACTTTTATTTTTAGATGAGTCTGAATTTTTTCTACATCTTCTTCCAACTGATCCCATGACCTGTTAAGACTGTTTTGCATTATGAGCTCCATTTATTTCTATTACAGTATGACAAGGAACTATGCTGTAATCAAACCAATACCAAGCCTGCATCATGAATATATTTGAGTTAAAGTTGGATTTACATTTGCTCAGTTAAATTACACGTTGCTTTCTTGCTGTAAGCTCACTACCAACAAAATTAATTTATGCTTACTAAACACCTACTGAAATCGACACATTTCATCTAATAAATGCAATTAGATTTTTTTTTTTACTTTTCTAGACCACTTTGTCAACACAAGGCAGGTTTTTATGAAACATGAAATTGCAGAAACAATAAGTAATACTGGAAGAATGTCAATATATAGCTTTCTTTTTTTTTATTTGAGGTGATTGTTGGTGTAAGCCTGGTGGGAAGTCACCCCTAATCTTCAAAGAATCACTGACTTTGTTTGATTTATGGATTGTTGTCAACAGTCTGGTTTTCTTTGTCAGAGTGGTTACTCCTCAGGTTTTGCTCCCAGCATACCAACTCAGGACTCTTTGTCTTCTCCTGAAGTCACCCTACACACAAACGCTCAATTTAAACAGAGTTCTGCAAAAACATTCTCATCAGTCGGTAATGATGAATGATTCACCCGTCATAAAGTCCTAAAAACCCATGCTGTTGGGAAATAATAACTTCCCTTTGGGCTTAAAATGGAAGGCTACAGAGTTTGTTCATACACAAGTTGACTGCTCGGTTTCCAGGCGTGATAGACGGATGCAGTAGGAACTCCCCTGCATCTAAAAGCCTGACCTAGTCTCTAAGAATTTGTTCACGTAAGGGTCACTCGTCATTAGAAGCTTTAAGGAAGTGCCCTGCATAAAAAGTATGGCCACCCAAAGTGGCTGGCAAGTACTCACTGTGCTTTTCAACCAGACCAATGTCAAAGCTCACAACAATATCAGAAGGCGAGTTCTTAAGAATGACAGCTAACTATGTGCAGGTACGCTGCTACAAGAAGTAGTGTTCTGATTTGTGAAATTATTCAAATAAAATCAACACTGAACAGCAAACTGTGACACTATAATCCAGAAAATAACTTCTGTATTTTCCTGAAATAATAATAATAATAATAATAATAATAATAATAATGATAATAATAATAATAATAATAATAATGTAATGGGACAATCAAAAGAAAAAGAAAACTGTGAATCTTCAAATGTCTGGTTCATCCTTGGGTACAATCCTATACAAGAATGGGTTGAAAGGCCACTCAGCGAAGAATTCATATGTGCAAATCACATTAAAAAAAACACATTGCCGTTTGAAAATGCACTCAGAGACAAAATTCAAAATCTTTGAAGACATGTCTTGTCTGATGAAACTAAAATTCAAGTATTTCGTGGAAATGACTCTCATTACATCTGGAGGAAGAACACAGATGAAGATTGCTCAGTTGAGAACACCATTCCAACATCATGCTGTGTGGGTGCTTTGCAGCAGGAGGGACTGGTGCACTTCACAAAATAGATGGCATCAAAATGAAAGAACAGCATGTGGGAATATTGCAACACTTTAAGTCTTGGCCAGGAATTTAAAGACTGAGCACAAATGGGTCTTCTAAACGGACAACTCCAAGCTTGCAGCCAGATTTGTTAAAAAGTGCCTTAAGAAGAACAAACGTAGTGTCTTATAGTGGTCATCAAAAAGCATGGTCTTTGTGCCGCAGAAAACCTAGAACTGAAAAAAGGCAGCCTGCAAACTCACTTGAACTAGTTCAGCCGGTGGAATAAATTAATTTCCAAGCAAAGTATCATGAGAAAATTGAGGAAACTAATTGGACAACTGGATAACAAGAATAACTGCATTAATCCTAACTGACCTCTAACAGGAAGTGTTTACTCTGATTTAATTTTTGTCAGTGAGTAAAAAAAAAGCTTTGTGACTTTACATGTAGAGTATGTAAATACATCTTGCATCTTTTCTAGTGAGGTACCGCCAACAGGTAGCAACTGGCAGAACCTAAGCTCATCATGTTGGCTCCCTTACCCTGCAGTAGCAGTTTCAAGCTAGTTTCCCTTGTGTGCTGCATTTTATCATGTTCTACTTTGTTTTTACCAGGTAAACTGCTTCAAGTTCCTCCTTGAACTCCTGCAGAAAGAAAACCTCTGCACCAAGTCAACTACATGCTTGGCACAGAGGCTAGTTACCTGGAACCTTACCCATTGTTTGGCAGTTCCTTCTTTCTGGACAAAATCCTCCACACCTGTCTGCACGCCCACCTATGCTCCCCCATGGTACATCTGAAACCTCTCAAATCCTTGATCTTAATCCAGCTTCTTCTCAGCCTCTGATGCCATTCTGAAACCAGAGACGAAGCACAGTCAAGAAGCTGTTCTTTAGTTGTGAAGTTTATTAAATCACTTCCTTGGTGAACAAAGTGATTGGGAACATAATTGTATCTTGCAAGTCCTAAGCAAAACTGAACTACAACCACAAAACAACATTTATTCGATTAGAATTCATCTGATAAAAAGTAGAAGAACAATGATAGAAAGATCTAACATGTGGGATGTACATCTACTCTGATAACTCAAAATAAAATCTTGTCTTGTAAGAGAAAACGCCGTTTATGACAGTGACATAAATCATGCGGCATGATTTTAGGCGATGTCGGCGATTTAATCAACACATCAGGAGGGAGAAGCTATGGGTCTGTTTCTAAGCTAGCTATTTCCAACTATTGTAAATACCGCCGTCTGTGAGCCCCAAATAGGTATGTTACATTCACAGACAAATTAGCTTCACTAGAACAAGTAGAAGCCACGAATAAACTGGAAAACCATTTCAGCTGCTCTGTTCAATCCTCCCGTCCTTCACTTCAGACGTCTGTTACAGAGTCTCGAATAATGCAAAGGGTCAATATCCGGTAATTTCGCGCATGCGCACAACGCAGGAGGGCAAAAAGGCTCTTCTTTTCCATGCCATCCATAGCCACAATTCCTTTCAGTAAATGGAACCTGGAGATGGATGTAGCCACAGCAAAGGCAAAAACTAACGCAGAAAATCATTAAAGACCAAATCAAAACCATTTTTTCTCGCTCTCTGTGTGGGCTACTCCGTGAATTCGTCGCCATAGCAACTGACAAAAACTCACATGTTGTATGTTTCAGGTTTCAACACCATCACTCAAGCATTTCCCACACAAAGAACAGAACATTCAGTCTGTTAAGTTTTTAGGCTTGATGTTCATTTTGCTGTTATCAATAAGTGATCGTTGCGGTAGATTAGCTACTGCTGCCGCTATTAGCTAATCTAACACAGCTGTCGTTGATTAGTGTAAACACTTCTATGTGATCTGTCAGAGTTGGTGTGTAGGTCGCCTTTTCTTATTTTGTAACTGAACCGAATTCTACATCGCATCTACATCTTATGGTTGTCAAAGTCGAATAAGAATGTATTCTGATCTGAACTCTTTCCATCTCCCTCGCTATTTTTATTTTTTCTTTAATTCAAACTTTTTACTGACTTTGTTATTTAGTTGTCACAGTGTAGCAATGCACTGCGTGCATTGAAGATTTAGACGTTTTATTGACAACTTAACAGATAACACCAATGTCAGCGAGCAGCTTTTTGCCTCCAGGCAGGGAGATGGGAGAGTGATGTCACGCTGCAAGGGGTCCATATCATCCAAGTACCTTCAAAGATCCAATGTGAATGGTGACGTTGTGTAGCATTGATCTCTGATAGCAGTCGGTCTTTTAAATTTGAAGAGTCCTCTGACTGAAGGCAGCTGCTGCATGATAGCTTTACGACTGTCATGACATGCCAACAGCTCAACTCGTTGACACCATCAGTTACTGAAAAGCTCTGCTAGTCCTGCTCATTTGCTTTAGCCGCCCCTCTTTAAATCCCTGTGTAGTCCTATGGTTAGAAAGTTGAGCAGAGAGATGGTTTGAACTTCCTGATATGTCCTGCTCTGCATCCAGGAAGCCTCCATTTCAACACCTCTGGGATTTTGGGACATGGTTCAGGTATTTGAGCTTTTGAGGTGCAAATCAGCTGCTGCCTGTTGGAAAAACAATGCCTTGTTCCCTTGGTGATGCATGACAACATCTTGGTATCTGTACATAACATCTTACACCAGTCAATGGAGTGCACAATAACTTCAGTGCGCTCCACTATGTTTGCTTCCAACACTTGGTCAGCGATGGCTCTGAGATCATGGATTCCACTGGGGTGAAAACCACAGAAACAACAGCAAGAACAAGCTGATTGACAGGACCTGGTCAGCTCTGTACATTGGAGCAACATAGAAAAAGGTTCAGATTCAACATGCAGATGCTCTTTTCATTGAACATCATTCTATTGGACAACAATGGACCGAATAGCTTGGTAAATTTCCATTTGGTGTATTTATTTAAAAGTGAAGTCACTTCTACAGAAAAACACAAGCTGACTGATAAAAGACAAAGTCAAAAACGCAGCTGTTTAACATGCTGTGACGCCAACCTTCTGCTGCCAAGTGTATGAACCTCAGTCTCAACAGAGACACCCCCACATCTTCATATCAACAGCAATTTGTTTGAGCAATTCAACTGGACGCCCCCAGAACATTTCAACATGGGTCACATCACTGAGAAGGCTTTGGACTGCATTCGTGCAGAGTTTTAGCGAACAAAAAGATTCAGTGAGGGAAAGTGAGGAGAAAAGGAGCGAGGGGAAATACCAGACAAAGAGCTCACTGCAAAAGATCCCAAACTCAGGTTCAACAAACTGCCTGCAGCCAATCCACTGCAACCATTCACCTCCCCGTCCCTTTCATCTGCACGTGACGGTGTGCAACAAAACTTATGAGTCCCACAGAAGCATTAGAGGGACAACAGGAAGAGTTTAAAGCAATAACCGTAATTTAGCAAAAGTTATAAACATATCAGCAGACCCTCCCTGTGAGAGTCTTTGCTTGGCAACAGAAGAGTGTTGAGCGGTGACCAACCAGGCCACCCAGTAGTGAGCGAGTCTTATTAGCAGAACACCCGGCCACACGCCAACGGAGCTGAGGGGGATCATTTTACTATGCTGAATATTAAAAGTGTTGGCAACATGTGCAGTTTAATAAAGCAGCCTACTTTGTACAAGAAGAGAATCTGACAAAGCAAAGCAAGAACTTCAGACGCCCACTTTGCCTGGCTTTAGCTGTGGAACAAGAAGTTCTAGTAACAGCCCACTGTAAGCTTGGAAGATATGTTTTTATTCCTTAAAAGTATTGTGAACTTCTAAGCCACGCTTTTTTTCTGAAGCCATTTTAACCAATTTGTTGCCAGACATGGGCCAGCTTTGGGCACCAAGGGGTAAAAAAGTTTTAAACAGAGATTACTTTTAACTATTTTCTATAGAAACTCAGAAAATAAGAGGCTGGAGAAGCTGCAGTTGACCCTTTGCATGTGACTTCACACTCTTCAGAAAGTGGTCCATATCGCTATGATGGAGGTAAAAATGACTTTACGTGTTAACTTTGTAAATGTGGTCACAAAAACATACAGTTGGTTGCCTAAAATTGCTTTTACTTAGTTGATTTTACAGTAAAAATGGTCATAGGGTGTTGTGCAGTCGGCTGCACAAACAGACAACGATGCAAGAAAACGGCCTACTATCATGTAGCCTACCATGTTGCAACTAGACCTATGGACGCACTTAAATCTCCGATGCAGGGGGAATTGCTGTTTATGATATTGTTGTATAAATCACGTAGTGTGATTTCAGACAAAGTTTGGTGATTTAATCAAATCAACAAACATCATGAGGGAGAAATTATGGGTCGGTTTCTCAGCTATCTTATTCCAACTTTTGCATATAGAGTCTACTTGTTTGTCACAGAAGCTTTTCTTTGAGCCCCAACCAGGGGCTACTTCTACAGATAAATTATCTTGACTTGAATAAGTAGAACCTGTGGCTATACTGACAAAAACAACTTGGGAAAACAATAGCAATCATTCTGTTCGATACTCATCTCTCACTTCAGACACCCGTTGGATACTCTAACACTACACACCACATATTTATGCGAAAGTCTTTTTCTGTAGTGTATGTCCTGCTTTATTGATAAATTTTGCACTTGTAAAGCTCCTCCAATGCAGAATAAATGTGATCCTCATATGCCAAAGCCTGATCAGCATCAAGGCAATTACGGTATTTCAGTCTGATCCTGCACATTCCTCATGAGTGATGGATGGTAATAAACCAGATATGCAATTACATATTCAGCCATTCCTGCTTCTGTCTCCCTCTCCGCTCACCTGCCAGGCGACCACGTGATGCATGAAGCCCTTAGCGCATCACTGACAGCAGTGGACCATGGGTAATGAAGACAAACTGCACATATCAAATCAATAGCTGGTGGTCTCTTTCTTTCTGTTCTGGTTTTCTCTTTCATCTATCACCCTCCTCCTCCTCTTCAACTCATTCTTACCTCAAGATGAGATGTTGATCAGTCTCCCCCCGTCATTGTGTGAATTTGCCATCTCACGTATCGCCACCTGACATCTCAGTATTGACAGAATGAACAGGAGAATGGAGCAATTATACCAGTGAGGTTTGGAGGTGGAGCAGTAATCACAGGCCTGTCCAGCTGCTGTAATTGAGGAGCTGAGTATGATTATGGGTCTGAGAGAGATAAATATGACATCGTCTGTCATCAGGTTGTGTCAGGATTTGTGTGTTAACATTACCAGCCCAGGAATCTTGTGTCATAGACAAATATGACCTGTAAACTTTGAAAATATAACAAAAAGTGATTTACAAAACATCATTAATGTCTGTGATTGGAGCCCAGGAGGTTTATATTCCAAAAAAACTCATTTGTCAGTAATTAAACTATGGTATCATGATCTGGTCAGAAGACTGAATTTATCAGCTCATGGAGCAATGTAGTAACATTATAAATACTGTAAAAACAAACTACTAGCATGCTAAGAGTGGTTTAAGGCAGGGTCTGCAACCTGTGGACCTTTGGACCTTCCACAGTTTTAATAATTTTGTCAACAAAAACAAAAAAACAATTCATGTATTTAAATAAAGATTTTAAAAACAAATCTTTTAGAAGTTTTTCTTGATTTTTCAGATGGAATAACTGTTCTAAATATCCACAAAAGTGTTAGGATTTGAGGTTTCTGTGTTTGTTTTGGGTTTTTCTGTGTTTATTGTGATCCTGTTCCCCGTGAGTCTCTGTGATGTCCTGTCTGTCCTGTCTTGATTGATCCCAGCTGTGTCTAGTTCCTGATTACCTTCCCCGTGTATTTAGTCCCTCCTCTTGTCTGTGTTCCTTGTCGGATCCTTGTCGTCTAATGTCAGTTGTTGTCTGTGTCGGCTCTCCAGTAGAACTGTTTAAGTCCTGGTTAGCTTGCTCCATGTTCAGTCTTTCATCAGTTGCTACCGGTATTTAGCTGTGTGCTAATCTCTCTGCCGTGCCGCCTGTGTTGGACTGTTTTTGGGCCTTCAGCATTAAACTCATCATCATCTTCATCACAACCTGGCTTTCTGCGTTCATCCTCACCACCACTATCACCTCCACCCCATGACAAAAAGAATGATTCCAAAACAACTTTTTAGTGTCATAAGGTTGGACACTATGTGTTTCTTTGGAATCAAATTTGTAGGGTAAGATCGTGTAATAAAATCTAAATTTTGACTTTCATTTCAAGCGCTCACAGTGTACCATTAGCAATAAAAAGATATACATTAGCAGAAATAAAGGATTTTTTAACAGCAGATCCTGGTTTAGAGAGTCGGAGTAAGATGAATGGTCAGAATTCTGTTTTCAAGTTTCTATTTAAATCTTAGCTGTTGCCTTCATGCTGACATTAATTAGGAATGTGGTAAGACCTTTCTTTAATTAGGATCAGCTTTATCTTGGTCCAAGAGTCTGCAACTCCAGCAGTCAAGTGCCCCTGTCCTGCAACTTTTGGATGCATTCCTGCTCCAATACACCTTGATCAAATAAAAAAAAAATATCACCAGACTTTTGGAAAACTTGCTGACATGACAAAGAGGTAATTCAGCCTTTGATTCAAGTGTGTTGGAGAGTGGATGCATCCAAAAGTTGCAGGACACTGAGACTGGAAGACTGGAGTTACAGACCCCTTAGTCTAATTTCTCTCTCTCTCCATTGCATCACAACTGACAGCTTTACTTAATATGTTCCTACAACTTGTTTGACACAGAAGCTTTGCAATTCACAGGGGACGCGAAAGTTGGCTCAATATTTTGCCACAGACGACCCCTGCTGGCCAAGATACTTTATTGCAACCCACTGCAGATTCAACTAACTTATAGCGAAACTTTGTTTCCTCAAATGGTACATTATGTTCGGTTAATATGAATCAATGATCATAAACAATATAAGTTCACAAATACAACTTACAGTTGAATTTTTTTTTTTTTAATTTTTGATGTTTAAGGTTCAGTCATGCTTGGATGTTTGGAAAGATTTGAGAATATTTGCAGACCTGAGGCCTGTTTTGAAGACACCAAGTCACCACATGTCACCTTTTTTGTGAATCAACCAACAACATAGCCACTGGTGCGATGAATGCAACGTGTGTGTGTGTTTTCCCATGTCAATCCCACAGTCCTGTTCCCTTCAACAGGAACCATAGTCTCCCCTTATCCCATTAAGACAATTGCCAGCACTGGCATTCAAGCATGTGCCTTGTGGGTGCCTGCATGTGTGCATGAAACCACACACATATGGACCAATGCACACAACTATACCAACCCGTACACACACCGGGCAGCACACGAGTAATTTCAAAATCAGTCCTTTCAGAGAAAAACAGAGTAAAAAGGAAAAAAAAAGAAAAGAAGAAGAAGAAGAAACGAGAGCCTCCAAAACCTCCACCAGTGTTGGCGGATTGTAAAGGACTGTCAGTTACTGCAGCCTTCTATTAGGCCAAAGGGAAGCAGCAGGATTCAACTGGGGGCCCAACGAAGGGCTTTTCTTCCTGGAAATCGGCCCTCGCACATGGACCTGAATGCACTGTGTCGCTAATCTTCTGAGCTGTGGGAGCCCACTCGATATTCACAGACTGTGCCACCCCAGCAGAGACTGCCACGCATGCTGATGCAGCTGCACCCACTGTGAAGCTGATGCTCAGATGAACACAGGGTTAACATCAACGTTTTAGGAGAAAGGAAAACAGATTTATTTAAAAATTTACTTTAAAAACACAAATTTTAATCCTAATTACTGAATACAGGCAACTGAGTGAAGTTTTGATCGGTTTCTTTTAAATTATTCCTTGAGTTCAACAAGTTCAAGTGCAAGTTCAATTGAAAATTTAATTGATTCAATTGAAAAAGCTTTTAAGCTTGCATTCAGACTGATATATTTCAAACATTTATTTATGTTCCATTTGCAATTTCTGTTTACAGCTAATCGAAACAAAATTCAGTTTCTTTGAATTTAAAATTTTACATTAAAACAACTGGAGAAAAAAATGATTCTTAGTAAAGAAATGTGCTATGGTGTAGTAACCCACAAAAGAAGATTGCTAGAAGAGCTGGTTGTTCACATAGCAATGTGTCCAACTATAACAACACAAGGTTGAGTGGAAGAAAGAACTGTGGTTGAAAAGGTGCAGTTGAACAGGAAAAACTACAGATTATCAGGCAAAATACATTAAAGAGTTTGGGACAGATCCACAAGACATGGACTGCAGCTGGAATTTGAGCTTTTAGAGTCAGCACACCCAGATGTTTCAAGCCAAGGACTTAAAGTGTCCCAATTCTTACATCAAATTATTCCGAAACCAGAGACAATGACATGATTCTCTACTTTGGTGCAAAGAAAAATGACTGGACTGTTACTCAGTGGTGCAGAGGCATTTTTTTAGGATGAAAATAAATGTTGAATTTGATTTTGAATATAACTTAAACTGCTTGAGGTTCACTGTGAAGGTTCTGCAATCCTTCGCTGATCAGTTTTTAGCTGATCTAATTTTTCTACAGGACTTGACAATCTTTTTGCCGCTGTGTGTATTTGTAGGAACTCAAGATACTAAAAATATATCCTGCTGTCAATATGATGACTGCTGACTGGTCATATGCATGTAAGGTAAACCAAACATTAAAACAGCATGGAAGCAGTTCAACATCTCTGTCAACCATAGTGGACAGCCATACACAAAGTGGAACAACTTCAAGAATCAAGATTACAGTAATGTGGACTGTGTTAAATATGGCTGATGAAGTGCTGCCCTCCAGTGGACACATAGTGACATAAGCGTCATTATCGGATTACATGTGCGGGGCTTCCTTTGGTACAATATGTGAAAATATATTTTCTTTAGTCACATTAACACGAGACAGAGTAAAAGCAAGGCAAACGGTTAGAAAAATTATAAATTTTATCTGAATTTGAATCTTAATAAAGAGTGACATACGTAGTTCTTTTTCTCCTTGGCCCAGGTAAGACACCCTTAATGTTTCTGTTTCATAAGTGGATAAATGTGAGGTTTGTAGCTCATGTGGATGTTCAATCTGTGCTTGGCTTCCTCCTCGTTCACACGAAATAATTTACTTCACTTTGTCCATGAAGCTTCCTATTTAAAGCAATTATCTTTTGTCTCTCTTTTAATAAATCCCTCCACTGTCCTTTTTAAACAATTTAAGTTTTGCTTCTGTCATGAAGGACCCACAAAAAGCATTTTATTAGCGGAATATCGACAAAGAAACATTTGTAATGGAACCACAGCTGGTGTGTTACTCTAAGTTTGTGTTTGATTGGCTGGCCAATTTCTGACCTGTTCTTCCTGGAAATGGACTCTTCTCCACTGAGATGGAGTCAGTGAACAACTCTGAGGAAAGCTCTCTCACTGGATCCAGGAAAAGAGTCGATTGCACACTTCACCAGGTTTTATGTACTCCATTTGACAGCATCAGAATTTTATTCATTTATTCTTATCAACAGTTTACCTCTCAGATCATTAAACACATCAATATGCTGAACTGATGGCTCATCTAAACGTGGCTGACTTGTTGAAGAATGTGGATGCATTAACTACTTATATGCTGCCAAGAGGGAACAGTGTTTCTGCAAAAGTTAAAACTGCAATGAGTTGGACCTTAAGTTATTCTCTGGATAACTTTGCCAGCAATAGGCAGTTGTCTATTGCTGGCAAAGCTAACTGGGGACAAAAGTAATTCGAGAACTGACGACTTTTCCATTCCCAACTTTTTCGCTCGTGTTCAAAGTTAGGTTTCATTCTAAATCAAGGCATAAAATCCTTTCTTTGGCCTCTCAGAAAGAGATTAGATTTTGGTAATCGTGTTTTTAGTTATTATTGCTTCAGGTGCATGTTTTATAGTTGTTCTTTTATCCATAGTGTGGATTACAATTAGTATTGTTTTGATTAGTTTCTGTTAGTGTTTCATTTATGTGGTTTTTGTTTTGTTAGTATTGAACAGATAAGTTTGCCTGATAATAAAAAAAAAAAAAAAATCTTGAGCTTACCGCTTTATCAGATTTGTTTCTAATGTAAAATTAAAAAAATGTTGAGAAACAAACAGAAACCTCCTCGTTCTCAGTAAAATATATGCAGCTTCCAGAAAAGAAAATTTTCAGATTAAATATGATGTTATGACTGAATGTGTAGGAATCCTAATATAATCTAATACAGATATAAATTCATCACACTTCTCTAATTTCAACTTCAGATGCACCTCTGATGTGCTCATTTCTAATCTTGCCCATTCTGAGCACTTAAACTATGTGTGATCTGCAAAGTAACAAGCGAGGAGAACAGGTAAGATTTCAGACGACACTTCTTTTGTTCCTTCAGATGCTGCTGTGCTGCCTCGTCGTCATTAGAGTTTCACAAATAATTAACTTGCAACCGTAAAACACCTGAGATGCTTTTAAATTAAACCAACAAACAGCAAAAACAAAGTCAGAGTGAGGCGCGACAAAATCAGAACAGGACATGTGACACGGGGCGAGGACACACCATGCTGGTCATGCTGCTCTGGGAAATTTATTAAATGAGTTTTCTTTTTTTTTTCTTTTTCATTACCGTTATTAGTAATATGATGATTATGTTTTCACTAGTGCTCCTGTAAGTAGAGTGATAAATGGGTCAGTCAAGCAGCAGGAGTCACAGTCCATCATCATAGTCATCACCACTATAAAATCCTTTTCATCGTATTCTAAGAATTCTCAGCATCATTTTTACTTTTCGTCAGGCTAGAAAATAATTTACATCACATTATTTTTACTGACTTTTGAAACCACAAACATTCCAGCAACACACTCTACAACTGAGGGGATTAACAATCAGAAAAGCATGACTTTTTGCATAGTATTAAATGAACAAAGACATTGAGTTCTTTATTTACAATTATTGTATAGATAAAAAAAATATCATAGAAACAAGATGAACACTTAATTCACTTACCCATGAATGGCTAAGTATGCCAAAAAGCTATCTGTTGGCATTTCTCTTTTTCTTTGTTCCACAAACTGCATGCTGCTAAATACAGTACATCGAGGCAGGTGAGTATATTGCAAAAAAGTATCATTGATATCATCGTCATCATCATGGTGGGTGTCATCATAAACATAATGACAGGTTGTTACAACACATTATGATTTGGATGTGTCTCTGACAGGAGCGGTGATTGATTACAAACAGCCAAAGTGCCGCGTCATCAGTATGACTCATTGAGTTGCATGATGTAATCAGGAGGAGTTCATGTTTTCAACATTTCTGTCCTCAGTGGACCCATAACTCTATTTACAAGAATCAGTTTAACTTCAGTTTCTTAAAGCTGAAAGTCCTCCTCGATGTAAAAATGGTTCGAGAGTGTTGGCTTAAGTCTTTTTTTTTTATATACGGAAAATGCTATATCTATGTTTTTTTTTTATTTGTTTCATTTATCGCTTGTAATTTTTACAGACAAAAAAAAAAAAAAAAAAAAAAAAAAAAGTGGCAAACACCAGAAAAAATAGCAAAATAAATTAAGAACTTCTAAGGTAAATATCAGAACCCAGACTGTTTTCTTTCAAATTAAATAAGACCGATTTTATTCAGATGTTTTTCGACATGCCTGAGCTGACCAGTAAAGCTTGTGCACCCTCTTCAGATAAACGGATTGGCTGAACAATGACAGAGGAGGAGGATGCAAAAACAAAAACAAACAAAAGAAGATAAAGCTGCTCAGAGAAATGATTGTTTACGTCGTCTACAGAATACTTTTTAATTTATGTTAAAAACGAAAAAAATAAAATACAATTCTTCAAGTTGCATAATGAGCCTACTTTATGACATCATGCTTGCCACTGACTTCGGTTAGGTAGAGTAATAATACTAGAGGCTAGTTAAGTGGCCTTGTCCTTCTGAGTGCAAAAATATGGAAAAATGTGCCTTCTGTATGCGACTTCTGATAATGTCTGATTGGTCAAAGTACAATAAATAGTTTACAACTAGTGAGTACAGTTGAGATGCTAAGAGTACTGTATATTCTGTGACGGCAGGAAGACAAGCTTGGTTAAAACACACAAAAGCACATCTAGTTACACCACAGACGTTTTCATTCATAACCAGATAGTGCAGGAAATCTTTTTATGTATATAGATAGAAAAAGAGTCAAAGCAACATTCCATTTTTGTTGTTATTAGTTTTGTTTTTTTTGTCAGTTTTTCCTTTTTCTTTAGATGTTAAAAATGCCAACAGCATTTAGGGGCTGCTTGTGTCTAGATGAAAAGAAACTTAAAAAAAAAAAAAAAAAAAAAATCAAAAATAAATTAGAAAATATCAGCACAATATATTGCAAGTTTGAAACAAATTTCTAAAAATGACTGGATTGCAGCCTTTTGATGGTCACATACATCTTTAAAACATCAAGTCCTTTGAACAAGCAGGTTTACCTAGACGACAGTTAAATAAAAAGGTCCTGATATCAACCTTTTACACAAGCACTGACTCCAGGTCAGCATTAAAGCAAAGCAAAAATAAAACATAATTAATAATAATAATAATTAAAAAAAATCTAATCAAATCAAATATCCTCCTCTGTCATAAAAAGGAGGCCTTCGTTAGGAAACACCAAAGGCAAGCCGCTCTTATTTGATCCCAACAATCATAAAGAGTAATACTAAGATTCCACATGTACTGTACTATGCATCCCATTATATTTTGGTTTCTTCTCGTTGTTTATCCTCTAAAAATATCTACATTATTTGACAATATAGCAGGCAAGTTTCAGCACATGGTTTTTCCCGTAATAACACAGCAACAAAATTCTGAGCTCACCTCCTCTAAGAAACCAGGAAATTCATCTCTACGAGGTTGTAAACAATTACATTCTGTTTAAGACATAAATAAGTCAAAGTAATTTAAGCCATTGAAGCGGAAACAAGGCAACATGCCAACAAACAAAGATAAACTCTCTCTAAATAGATTTTATGAATTTATATGTATAGAATATATCCCACAAATGCTATCACCATCATATTATTATTAATATTTTGCATTTCTCTTTTTCATCAGGTGCAAAACTACTGTGCAAGTTCAGCCCTACCACCTCGATACACATTTCTGCTTATGGATTATGTCATTTAAAAAATAAAATAAAAAATTTAAGAGTCCGGTACATGTTCATGCCACACAGAGGAGGGAGGGAGGACTCAGAGAAGCTTTCTTTACATGTGTAGTCCGCTGCGATGCTCAGCCCATCAGAACCAAACAACTCCGATAAAATGAAAACCCTTTTTAAATAAAACTTGGGTAATGTACATTCATGCAGGATCAATAAGAATAATAACAAGAATAATCAGACTCAGAATAATAACAACGGTTTTTAATTTAATTTAAACTATTACTGTATCTCTGTTAACAATGTTATTATTGAAGAGAAGGAGTTTAAGGAGAGTATAAAGTCTGTTTGCACTCTGCACTCCTCGGCAGTCTCCCTCCTCCTCGTCCTCCCCCAGGTGTCGCTGCGGACACAGTTCATACGCAACGTGCAGTCAGCTGCGCGTTTATACAGTACATGCTAACCGGTACAAGCATAGTGTCATACACACCATCAAGGCTGCCACCATACACATGCAACCACAAAAGCAGGATGGCTGTGTAGGTCGTGTAGCTTTGCGGAGCTTTTTGGATTGTGTTTTTCTTTTTATTCTTGTCATTTCACAAAGATTCGCCCGATGTTGAACGGAGGCGAGAGCATTATTGGCTTTAGCTTGCAAGGGGGGAGATGGACCAGATCTGTGTCGGTGGTGAAACACGGTGCGCTGGGTGGAGGGGAAAGGCGAGGACTGAGTGGCCATGTGTCAAGTAGTGGTAGAAGTAACAAATAACGGGAGAGCCGGACGAGGCGCTCCGGGACCATGAGGGAACAACGTGAGTGGTCAGAGCGGCGTTCAGGACGGGGGTTAGAGGCTGGTCTCCAGGCTGTGGAGAGGGCTGGCGGGGCTGGAGGAGGCGGCAGATTTACTGATGTCGATGGTAAGGTTGATGCCACTATCAATGGCGTTGTTGTTCTTGTTAGGAGACGAAGGCTGGCTGGAGTACTTCGTCCTCCTCCGGGCCGAATCATCATCTGTGTCGTCGATGAGGGGGATGCTGGGCGTGGAGTCGTCTATCCTAAACTCGGGGTGTGTCATGAAGTTGTGTATGGATGTTCTGGAGTCGGGTTTTTCCAGGCCTTCATAGAGGGAGCTACGGAATGCATTCACAACTCGAATCTGTTGTGTGAGAAGATCAAAAAAAAGGAAGGGGAAGAAACCATGAGCGGTGATGCTACAGATCAAACAAAAAGAGCTGCAGGGAACCTCGTAATGAGAGAATAGGTGAAAAAAGAACAGACAAACAAGAAAAAAATATTTATTTTTAAGAATATAAGGTGGAAGAGAAAAAAGTGAAAGAGAAACAAGAGAGAAGGCAACCGGAGTCTGTTTTCTGCTTGCACAAGATGACTACAGGTCACAAGTCACTTAATTTTGGCGTGCACTAAGAAAAACTGTGAGGAACATAATCATAAAGAACACAAGGAAATCAGACATTTCCAGAAAAACAAAAGCAACACAAACGCTCGTTGTAAGTATACGCTTTAGTCCAATGTGCTGTATACCTAGAAACAAGCCACATTAATAAATGGAATGCTTACAGAAAAAATTGAAGGACAATACCACATGCAGTTTTGAAGAAATCTGGTGGACGAGGTCAGTAAGAAAGAAGTTGGTTATATCAGAGAAATCCAATGAGGCGGTTTAAAAACTTCTTGAGGGGCAGAGGGGGGTAGGGGGCACCAGACCGCCGTCTGGCTGAATATCCACACAGACTCTGAATGAGACACACAAAACACTCAAATATAGCACAGCGTAGCAGAGGCATTGTCCCAAATGGAGTGAGTCAAATCTGCATGAGGTTGGCTCAACCTAAGCATTGCAGTGAAAATAAAACTCACACCAACAAAACACATCCCAGAAATAAAATAGTGGCATTTAGACGACAAGCAAACACCGTAGATTAAAATATTATGAACACACACACAAGATGTAAACACAAAGTACATGCAACAGTGACAAAACTGGACACTGGCACAAGAAAAGCCGACATCAAACGAAAGGAGGTGAATAATGAAAATAAGTTTCATTGTCAGAGGTCTGACGGTTGAAGCATGTTTCTCACTCCATGCATAGCTGAGTAAACACTCAAGTATAAGCCCGGCTGTGTGCGAGTGTTTAGTGAATCACATGTTCCTGTTTCCGAGAAATAACTTGCAACATGGCGACCTTGAAACCATACAGAAACTGAGCTCTGAACAATCCGAAAAGGTAACATGTCCACTTAGTTACATCAGACATTTTTGGCGTTGGTATAAAACAAAGGGAATAACTGATTGTAAATTATTATTTCTAAGTAAACGTAGATCGGCATTACATTTTCTAAAATTTAAACAAGTTTCTTAAGTTGAATTTTATAATCCCCTTCCACCTGTAAAGGTTACCAGTACCAATTCCGATTCATCTTTTTGTCAATCTTAGGCTGATCTGACATGTGGTTGCAGGTGAAGTCCCAGCAGGATTTAGAATAAAGCAGAAGCATGGAGGGCAGAGAGCCTTTTTGCTGGATTGCTAGACTCAAACTTTAATATCATCCAACGGTGCCAAGTTGCCACTAGGCAGAGTTGAACCTATTTGCTGCACTTTTGCGATGAGCTCTGGAGGAGTCGAGATTTTTATTTTGTTTTATTTTTTGGCACTTTCACAGTTATTTTAAAGTGTTTTAAATGTTCCTCTGAATATCACAAAGTTTAGGAAAGCAGTTGTTTTCTTACATATTCCCTGGTTACTACCTACACTGCATGTTCTATTTTAAATTTTGACTATGAGTGTCACTCAAAGTTTGAGCCACAGGGCTAGGAGGATGTTGTGAATTACTAATTAAAAGTTTTTTTTCCATCTAAAAGGTGAATTATAAAAATCCTTAGCTGTACCAGTAGGTGTGACCCAAGTCATTTTGTTTTCAGAGTTTTTCAAAGTGACAAAAGAAAGTGATTCTATGTATGTATACCAGGGCTAACAATAAGTGTAGGATCCTTTATGTGAATTTAAGTTGTGGTCTGAAGGAAAAACTAACTTCATTGAGGAATTTTAAAATATTTTAACATGAAATGCAGAAGACATGATATGTAGCAGATGTGTTGCCACCTTTAAATAATAAATTGGAAAGAGAATTCAGGTTTGTGAAATTTCTCTTTTAGAAATTTTAGCATATTAGACCTGCAAATTACAGCACAGTGATAGCAGTGGTAGTAACTTCTTGCCTCGAAGTTTGAGAGTCATGTGGGTTCTGGAAATTAGCGCTATTACATGTAATATACAATAACACTGCTGCAATTATGGCTTAGTGGGTGCAAGAAGATGCAAAAGCTAAAATAAAAAGTAATAATGAGAGGGATCTTTTTGAATAAGTTTGGGCCAGGAAATATGTCCTGTCACAAACTTGTCATAACTTGTCATAACCCTGTCATAACCCTGTCATAACCCTGTCATAACCTTCCAACTCTCCAAAAATGGAGAGTTGGAAGGTTATCTATTTTGGTGCTTCTGCTGGGAACCTGTCTGATAATATGGCAACATGACAATCAACCACAGCAGGATTATTAAGGAGAAGAACAAACTGGCTTACAGACAAAATCTGCAAGCAGCTTTCTGTTTTATCCAGCAAATAAGGAATAAGGAATAATTTCTCATTCTGGTGGTTTTAAGTTAAACCTATTCTTTTATTTATATATGCATATGAGTTTCACTTTAAAGTGTCAATTACGCTCAGACATGGCTCAAAGCTGAAAATAGAGATGATCACAGATCTTCGGATCTTATATCTTGAGCTAAGAAGAAACATTTTTCTGAAAGCATTCGAGGTAATAAAAAGGACATCCTTAACCACACATGCAGCCGCTTCCTCAGCGTTTATTGAGTTAATAAGATATATAATACACAATACAATTTTGATTTGTCTCGAGTTGTTGTTATCTGCCACTTATGT
Organism: Poecilia mexicana; assembly: GCF_051168715.1. Classification (NCBI taxonomy): domain Eukaryota; kingdom Metazoa; phylum Chordata; class Actinopteri; order Cyprinodontiformes; family Poeciliidae; genus Poecilia; species Poecilia mexicana. The sequence goes on from NW_028263374.1 coordinate 20,232,913, forward strand.
GGCAGATAAAACAACATTGCCACTTATACTTGAATGTTCTCCCAGTCCCTTTGAGAGTTGATTGGAATTAGTTAATATTAACGTCCGTCGAGACATAAAAACGAGAGGAGTGACAGATGTGATGAAGTATGGAGGATGAGCAGAGGGAGACAAACTCACAACCTGAAATGTCACGCCGTGGGTATCACTCTTAGTCCTGTGCTCCTAGCACTCTGGGGAAACAAACACACATTGACCAATGAGAGGACAGTACAGCCAACCATGGGAGGAGATATCAAGATGAATTTGAAATCCAGTGTGAACATCAAAAAGACAGAATAAGAGAGAAAATGAAAAAAGCAGCAAGAGAGAAAAGGACAAATCTTCAGAGATGCCAACGTCACAATGGAGGCATTGGTGGCATAATGTCTAGTAATTTAAGTTTAAAAAAAAGAGCTTGATGAGGACTGGATGGCACCCCTGAAGCAAAGAGAGCAGACAAGCAGACTGACAGAGTTCTGACTCACGGCCAGTAGTGGGAGGAGCAGTAGCAGCAGTAGTGCTTGTAGGAGAGGAAAGGGCATTGGACAAGGACACGTGACTAGGACTAGAAACATTGGTTACATCCTGGTTCTGGCTGGTGGTGGATGACTGGCGTCTCAGAGCCCCAGCCCCCTGAAAGGAGGTGCCGCTCTTGAAGGTGTTGACTACTTCAATCTGTGGAAGAAGAGCGGGACAGGAGAGGACAAATGGCTGCTCAGAGTGACACGAACTGAATGGTAACACATGCTGGCTGGTTGGGTAAAGGGAGTACAACTTTGCAGTCATGACACATAAGGGTGGGGGGAGGTAAAGGTCAGGGTGGAGTATCCCCACAACCAAGTGGTGAATAGGAATAAAAGGCCATCTTACAGATAGAACAACATGTACCTGTCATGGTGGTCATGAACATACAGGACTGTAGAAGTTGTGATTCTTCCAACATCTGCTGCCAGAACCAGACTGTGTTATGACCTTTAAAATGGTCTGGATTAACAGTTCTCCAGGCTTTCTGAAGACTTAAGTTGCTTTTTCACGCATTTTTCAGTCTTTGTAACATTTTAGTTTGTTTATTCTTTCACTTAACAGTGATCTATTAATCACTGAGGCAGAATAAGGCTCCGAAGCTATGAACCTGTGTTGTGTCTAGACATTTTGGTCAATTTAGTGAGAATGGGATCTTAGGTGGGAAGGTAGAGGACTTTGTGAAAGGTGGCCACACTTTGTTCCCAATTCTTTAGCTGAATCTATGAAGGACATAAAAAATAATTCAGTTGTGAAATATAATAATATAAAAAGTTGTTTTTTGCTATGAGAAAGAAACTTTGCTTAAAGTAGATGATCAATTGAAGGATTATGCATACCGTCGCTCCTGTGTCCGAATGTTTAGTTTAATTTCAGATTCAGATTTGAGATTTCAGATACTGGACATTAGCTGTAGATCCTTTTTAAAAGCCTGACATGTCTTTTGTCTTTCGCTTGCCCACTTTGTAGGCTATGAACACGTACAAAGGCTGCGGACAAAATAAGTGAAAAAGCAGACAAGTCTAAAACAACTGTGAAAGAACAACATAAAAACAGCGTGAACTATTGATTTTTGATCAAATAAAATTTAGACAAGTCAAGTGCAATTTGATCTATAGATTTTTGTGTAAACAAACGTTTGTCTCAAGTGAACATGCTATGGCATAACTTCACACTAGTGACACATCGGTGAGACGAAATCAAGTGTAACACAAAAGCAGAATAGAGTTAGCTATCACAGTGAAACCGGTGTTAGAGAGCATCACAATGACAACAGTTCAATGATTATTTTCTGTTCCTCCGATGGTCCACAGTGCTTCCATCCACCCAGGAAAAGTTGGATCTTGATGTTCCTAAATTTGTTATCTTGAGACAAAATGACTTTAACGTTGTGCCATTTATGTCTTAAATATTATGCAGAAATATAGAAGAAACTGGATCTTTGACGCTGACCAATAAAGCATCTAGAATCATGCTATTCTGCTATTAGCCCCTTGAAAACAAAAACTATTGGCACATTTGTTTCTGAAAATAAGTGCCAAGGGGAAGGATGAATAAAGTAAAAGGAAGCAAATTTGTTTTGTCTTTTCAGGTATCAAGTCACACGAAATCCTGAAGTGAAATAAAAATCTTACCTGAGTCTGGATGCGGTTTAAACCTCTGAACCAAAGTATTTGACCTCTCCGTAACTCCCTCTCTGCGTGGTCAATCTCCTCATTCTCTTCGTTTACGTCTTCCTCTGGCAGCTCATCTTTGTGAGTCAACTGGCCCGCCCGACGCAGGAAACGCAGGTGGCTGTTGGGTATGGTGGCAATCACCTGCACAACAAAATAGGAGAGCATTTTTTTTTTTAAGTTAAATCCAAAAACTGAAGCAAAAGGCAAAGAATAAGCAGTGCATGAACAGTAGGCCATCATTCATTTGAGTTACCTGTCCCCAGACCAGTTCTCCCAGCCCCAGAAAAACACACCACAACCACTTTTCCAGGCTCAGAGGCTGACAGCTGAATGGCTTTCCTCCAAACTGCACAATCACAATCTGCACAAAATATTGCACAGTATGAAAAATAAAAAATGACTTTCCAGACACCTCAATATGTGAAATATCCTTAGTTGATAAATAAAACATTCACCAGTAGAATAAAAAAATATATTGCAGCAGTTTACCTGTATAGCAAAGGTGCCAAAAACGATGGAGCAGAAAATTGGGTTTCTGAAGATCCCGTCAAACACGTTCCTCTCTCCGTGTATTTTCCGAGCATTTATCTCATTAAACAGCTGCATCATTACAAATGTGTTGAATATGATGGTGTAGTGCTCGGACGGCGGAGAATGGAGAGGAGCGTTACGGCCACTGTCGATGTCAAAGATTTTCTCACCTGGTGGAAACAGAGAATATAAAATAACTTCTTGAATTCTGAACGGGTATTGTAGCACGCTGTATGTGAACTGCGCGTACCAGCAAACAGGAGCGTGAAGATGAGAATGAGCTGATAGACGGCGTGTCCCAGGATGTTCTTGGTCATAGTGCTGGAGATAAGAGGCTTATTGCGACCATACGGTTTTCTCCTCAACAGGGCCTCTGTGGGGGGCTCCGTCGCCAAGGCCAGAGACGCAAAAGTATCCATAATCAGGTTAACCCACAACATCTGCACCGCTTTAAGTGGGGAGTCCTGTGGGAATCAAACGCAAACTCCCACTGAGAAAAACAAAAACTCCAATAAAACTGGAAACATACAGTGGAAACTGAACCTTTACACACAACACAATGATGTGTTTGTGTCATCATTCTGACACAAAAGCATCGTTTTGCTCAGTTTGTAGGACATTCGATTACTCCAGTCACCATACTTAAAACTACGGATGAGAAAACAGAAACACAATTCTAGCCCAACCAGGAGAATGCCATCACCTGCTACACTATTGCCAGAAAAGGAGATTGACACCCAATTAATGCCTCTTACCTGTGTGATGCAGGCTCCAGTGAAAGCAACGATGACGGCCACGACATTGACAGTAAGCTGGAACTGAAGAAACTTGGAAATGCTGTCATACACATTCCGGCCCCACATCACTGCCTTGACGATGCTGCTGAAGTTATCATCAGTGAGAATAATGTCTGAAGCTTCTTTAGCCACGTCTGTTCCAGCGATACCCTGAAAGAGCACAAAATGACCAACAATGAAGAAAACCGTTTTTAATTTTTCTTTTTTGTTCTGGGAACATGGATTGGTTTTAGGAAGAAATTTGATTAACAATATGTAAATAATTGGTAATAGTTCAAAGAGATTATAATTTATTTTTATTTAACAAATGCTGATTAATTTTTTTTTTATTTTAAATCCTAAAGTTTAGGGTTTATTTTGTAATTAAAAGATTGAAATGGGTAAGTAGTAAAATCCAGAAATGCATGTGTCTTCTTTGAGTTTCTTTGAGTGTGGCAAAATGAAAAACAGTTCTTAAGAATTATTATTAAAAGCCTAAAATCTTATTAAGAAGTAATGAATGAGGCACAGAGAAATCCTCAGAAGCCCTAAAAGTAGCAAAGTAAAAAAAACTAAATGCTCTGTTTTAGGGACAGCAAAAAAAAAGTATTTTAATCATTTTTTTAAATTCTCTTTATTTCAATTTAAAAAAGTAAAACTAAAGATGCACTACACACAAACCACAAATGATAATTGCTGAAGAAGCTGGCTGTTCCCAGGGAGCTCTAGCCAAGCATATTAATAGAAAATTGAATGGAAAGAAAAACTGTGGCAGAAGCTACTTACCCATTTCAATCTTTTAATTACAAAGTGTTGAGATTCACAGAATCCAAGTGCCATGTCATATGCTTTTGTTGGTCCACTTTTAATTCATCAAGTCATAATTTAGCACAGGAAATATTAGAGCCCTTCATGCTTCCCTCTGGTGCAAAGTTTTATGGAGACACTGATTTCATTGGCTCTGGTTTACACTGGAAAAAGTCTCAGTATTTGTTTAAAGACCATGGAATCACTGTGTATGGCTGACTCACCTGCAATCTCACCTGGCTATAATGCTATGCCACACTGATACAGTAATTTATGCAAAGCAAGCCCCAACCAAACCCCATGTGCATATACTGTCCAGTGCATAGACGTACTTTTAGTAGGCTGATATTGCCATTTAAGAAGTCCCTTTTAGCTTTATGTCAAATTCAAACAGTGAAACAGATTCTTGAAACAGATTATTCTGTGTTTAATAGTGCTACATAAATTATTTTTTTTCTTTTTGAACTGAATTGCAGAAAAAAAAACTTTTTAATTAATTTGATTAAGCTGTGTGTTACTGTCACCAACAACTAGAGGGCGCTCCAAAGCAGCAAATATAAAGGGATAGTTCTTGAGAAAATTCTAAATAATGCAGCAGCGGAAAAGACATTGGGAGATGTTCACTGCAAATCAGGCTCAAATTAATACATGTAATTAAAGAGAAAACACTCAAGCAAACATAAATCCCATGCTAGTTTTATTACCATCGCAAACCCGACATCAGCTTTCTTTAAGGCAGGTCCGTCGTTGGTGCCATCTCCTGTCACAGCAACCACCTGCCTCTGATCTGCCATAGTGCTGTCAATAATTCCTGTCAAACCACGCAGAGCAGAACAGTTCACATGATACAGCCAATCAGATTATTAGTTATTGGGTCTTATTTAATAAAAAGAGAAAACACACACCCAACATCTCAAAATCTAAGTTTGAAGTAAATTCAGCCACAATTCAATTTCCCCAAAATGACGCCACAAACTTACCTTTGACAAGTGTGTGTTTATCTGTTGGGGATGATCTGGCCAGGACCCGGAGTTTAGGCCACACCTTGTCAATACGCTCCTGCTCCACCTACACAAGTTTCATGATGCGCACAAACATTTGAAAATGGACAGAGAAAGTGGTTGAAGTTTAGATATTTTTCCATCATTTTCGAGGCTGTCTCTTTTTTTTTTTCCTCCCAGTTATTTTGGCGACACCCTCTGTACCTCGCCTTTCTCATTACGGATCCTCCGGTTGAACTCTTTGCCATCAATGCAGAGGAAATCCTCTCCTGGATGGATGATCCCACACTTGATGGCTATGGCTCTGGCCGTGTTTATGTTGTCACCTGTCACCATGCGCACAGTGATGCCTGCACGCTGACACTTCTGAATAGCATCGGGAACCTAAAGGGCAGAGATATGGAGCTTGTGATGCACGCACTAACTGTTAAAAACTGCCATCTTATTAAAGCATCAAAATTATTGTTTTACTTCAGTCACAAAAAGTTATCGGAGTTGTGCTTCTGACACGTTATATAACTTTTTTTATCATGCTATAGTGCTGTTTTCAGTTTACATCTACTCCAGAAGGATATGTTGACTCTGTCAACCATTTGGTGGTGTGGGTACAGTTGGTCTTACAGCTGAAATGAGCGCACTGCAAAATAGTAAAGCTGCAAGCTGGTGAGGAAAACATACAATGTGGACCTACGGGAAACTACAGACTATCTTCTGAAAATTAAAATATGAAGAAAGGTACCTGATACATTCGATTATATCAAACTAGAACTATTTTCTTTAATTTTTTTTATAACTGCGTGCAGTGAAGTTTATTGTTTCCTTGTAAACAGGACTCTAAATGGTTAAATGTTATACGATATTGTGCACACAGGGCACAAAGAAAAATCTGTGTTATCAACAGCTTGCAAAACAGTATTAATTCAGAAATACATCTTCTTCTTGGCAAAGGTCAGTGTGGGAGAGTGCTGCTCTCCAAACCCACACATAAACAAATGTGTGCACATAAAGTAATGAGAGCCCACATTGATTTTTACAAACACGGAAGACTCTATTTCTATGCACAGAAATGTGCAACTACACACAGTGGAGTGAGGAAGGTTATCCACAAGAAGGAGGTTGACCAAGCAACAACATGTTTCTGTTTTGACTAATATGTAGCAAAAGAAACAACAAAAAACAACATTCTAGATAATAAAACCTACAAAATTGGAAAATATGAAGAAGATCCTGCTGCATTCATTTTCCATTTCGTCTTTCATAAACAAATTACTGCTTACCCATGAAAAACATCTCTCAATATTGAAGATCCTTTTTCTAATTTTTAAGCAGCTTTGGCTCTATTGAATAAATGTAGTTCACATTTGTCAGAGGATATTTAGTTTTAAAAGAACTGTTGTTCCAGTTCCTTGAATCAACCTAAAGTAACTAAGCTATTCAAAACTACACAAATTCCCTTAAAAGGACAAAAACATAGTATGTTTTATACCATTGAAAATACAATTTTTGGTATCCATTTATCAAACTGCTGCAATATTTTGAGGTAAGATGTAATTTTGGATTACTAGCCACCATTTTTTATGTATGTCCACCAGTTGATATTGATTTATTGATCAATAAAGTTTGTCAGGGGGTTTCGCAGAATCATCTGGTGTAAAAAAAAATACATTTTATAAATACATATATATAAAGATTTTGTGAGGCTTGGAAATATATGTATATAATCATTTATATTTGGTAGAAAATATAACCATTGTAGATCATAGTTTACATTACAGGGAAAATGTTAATTTTCTTGACATCTTAATTCTGTTTGTGGCAAGTGCATTATTTCCAAATAAAAATACCATAGGTATTCCAGTTGAATTTCTTTTTTTAATATTATGAATGTGTAGTTGTTGTCAAGGTGTTAGGCTGCTGTTTGTCATCTTATTAGTCTTGAAGTTTTTTTTTTTTTTTTTTCACTACAGCTCTATTTGACTTAGCATCTGACAGAGGAGAGAAAGGAAAGAGTAAAACGGATTCTGACCCGACAAAGGAGGAAGGTAGGAGTCTAGATGTTATACGGAAAAACAAGCCTCTTGAGTACCTGATATGGATCTGGTTACCGTCTCGTTCTCCTCCATTTCTCTTTACTCATCTCCCCCCACCTCCATCATTCTTACATCAATCTTATTTCTAATCTATTTATCTGTCTCAGTCTCTGTTTCTCTTTATATTCCTGTTCCTCTCGAAGTCCTTGCTCCCAGGAGCACCCGTATACAGAAGCCAGGGATCATAACAACAAAAAATGTAAATTTAGAAGGAAGAGAATTGCTGCTAATAGAGAAATAACAATGTTTACAAAGTTGTTTGACCTTTTATTCAGGAGGATTAAATCTTGAAAAGACTAGACAGAAAAAGTGTACTGTAATGCAGCATTTCCTTGAACTGCTTTTTTTTTTTTAAATGTCACATAATGTACAACTTCAAAACTAGCAAAATTGTACAAATGTTGAGGATTTATAGCTTTGATAACCTGAAAGGAAGAACAAGAACAATTGTAGCCAAGCAATTCTCCTTCTTGACAATAATTGTTTACCTTTCCGTGCATTTTCTGTTTCAATTGCACAAATATACAAATACACAAATCCCTGCAAAACAACTAGATTGATGCATAAAGTTGTATATTTTTCACAAAGTGTGTTTATATTTGTTTGTGTTATTACTGATTTTTTTTATTGTTAGTCCTAAATTGGCTCAGATACTTACATAAATAAAAAAGAAAGGATAACGATAAAGAAAAAGGGCACAATCAGATGAAAAAGACCAAGAGCAATAAAAAAGAAGGTGAAATTCATAAAATAATGGAAGGTGGAGAGAAGAAAACATGGTGGGGCGAGGTTGAGTAAGAGCCGTTGCTTCTGAGTGACGAGAGGGTGGAAAAAAAAGATAAAAGGAAAGGGTTTAATAATGCAGCGGTCAGCTAGGATCCTACGTTTGTACTATCACTGGAGCTGTGTAAAGGAAGGTCAGCTAATCCATTACACACAAAAAATACAGCACTCTAATAAATACATTACACTTTTTCTTTAAGAAAAGCCTATCAGAAAATATTTTTGTGATAACCATAATCCGAATTCTTTAACAGTGAGATTTTCATACAGTAAAAGTTGGAAAACAATAAAGTCCGTCCTCCCATGAATCCTCGCAAGATACAAGTTATCAGCATCTGAACGGTGATGAGCACCAATCACCTTCATGGAGTCGAGCACCAGTGGGTGCTGCCAGTTGGTCAGAGAGGTTTAGGGTTAGGAGACTACAGTTGTTGAGAAAGACAGCCCTCCAACCCACTGCAGTACTTGGAGGGGTTAATAAATTGCGACACCCCACTTTGGCTAAAATATTCCCGAGGTAGCTCTCAGTTCCATCTAGCAGTGTGGAAAGTGAAAGACTATCTAGCTTAGTGTCTAACGTTGTAGCTGAAAACCAAAACCAATCACATATTTTTCATCAACAAAAAATGCCCCTCATTTTTTAAAAATAGGCTTCACAGACTGATTAAAATATAATTAGTAGTAGCTGAACAAATTGCTTTATTTCCATATTGTGCCTATTAAAATGTATTCATTTTTTTTGGATATTTTACCTATTTATTGCTTTTACAAATCAATCATAATGAACAAAATTAAGTTGTTTTTTTGACACAACAAATGACAAAAGAAAGCTTTTTTAGTATTACAAAGGGACAACTGATTACTACAAAAATAATAATGAATAAAAGAACATAGATATGTGACTGCAAAAATATTTACTAGCTTCAAGGCAGTATTTACTAAATGCACCTCTGGCTGCAATCAGCACAGAGTTTGTGTGGATGGGTCTCAACCAGACCTGCACATCTGGATGCAGATGTTTTACTCCATTCTTTCTTGAAAAACACTAATAGCTCAGCTTTTGTGGGGATCAGCTATAAATGACACTTTTCAAATCCTTTCACAAATTCTCTACGGAATTAAGGTCTGGGCTTTGACTGGGCCACTCCAGAACATACACCTTGCTGTCTGAATGCTTCAAGGCTTTATCAATGGCTTTTGAACCAGCATGAAAGAAGTAAATTTATTTGTTTGAGTAGTTCTATGACATAATTTATATTATTGTGTTTATGTTTAATGCTTTTCTACAATATCTATTAAGTCCTTCGGTGAATTGCTCTGTTTTTAGAGTGCTTAAATAAAGTAGTCCTGGCTTAGAGAAAGTATCAAAAAGTACAATGTGCACCTAACACCTTACCTTTAACCATTGTTTCTCATCAACAATTTAAACCCTCATAAAAAGGTGGGACATCTGGGATAAACCTGCTAATTTCTGATTGCATAGACACATTTTTCCTACCTCTGGTCTGACAGGATCCTCGATTCCCACAACGCAGATGGCTGTAAGGTCAGTGAGGATGTTGTTCTCATCATCCCATTTGGGCTCAGGATCACTGGCAAAGTCACGGTACGCCACACAGATGGTCCTCAGGCCGTCACAGGCCATGGGCTCAATCACCTTCTTCACCATCTCATCCTTGTCTCTAGGCCGGAAAACTCTGGGCTCACCAACTTCATTCAGAATGTGACTGCATCTGAAACAAAACAGTAAAGCCTGTTAAAAACCTGAAAAGTGTCTTTAATTTGTAAAATGATAGCACTGTAGAGTAAAGATCTTCACTAAACCTCAATAAACAAACCATCCATTCAAACATACATCCATATAAAAAGTATTTTGATTCAGTGAAAAGCTACAAGAAAAATACCCAAAATTAACCAGCAAGCAATCCAAAATGTGGACAGATGCGGTGTAACGAAGAAAGGTAACCAATAAAGTATAAACATAAAGAGTAAAAACAACCCAAGAAAGTACCAGGGTTAAACCTTGTATGGGTTACATATTGTCACACATCATATCGCTATTATTTTTGATTAATATTAGGTGTAAATGAGCTACTAAAGGGAACAAATAGCCTCCCTTCCCATCATGTAATCTCATGTAGTATACAGTAAAAACACAATTTTGAAATTCCACTGAAAGCTCAGCAAAAAACTGTCAAAAGTCACAAAACTTTACCTGAAGTTTTAACAGCATGTCTTCTTTAAACTCAGTTAGTCTAAATAAACAGTACCAAACAACTACACCATCACTAAAATATCAGCGTTACCTTACTATATCCAATAAATCAACAATTTATTTGTTGTAACAATGCTCCTTGTTTAAAGAGAAACAAACAGGCCTTTTCAACAGGCTTAATTTTTGCGCCAAGTACCCAGAATACTGGACTCACTTCTTGAGAACAATTTCAGAGGCTCCCTTGCTGTACATTCGGAAGCTCCCTTCAGGAAGTTTGATTACAGTGCTCATCGATTTTCTGACAGAGTTGAAGGTGTAGACTTTATAAAGCTTCTCCTCTGGGATCTGGTTTCTGATTGGCTGGTAGTCCCGTTTCAGGTCCAGGACCAATCCCAAGAGTCCGCACTCAGTCTTGTTTCCAACTTGCTTGGGCAGACCACCTTCCTTATCTGGGGGCTGAAGAAAAACACAAGTGAAACACGTGCAACACTCTTTAAGTGAACTAAATCAAAACCCCAGACAAGGCATAAGAACCGCTTTGTTCAATTTCATTCAGTGATAACTGACTAGCAAGCAGGTGACAGGGTTGACGTATGGGAGAGCAAGAGATGAGACAGATAGAATCAAATTTGGACGTTCTTATTTCAGGCGAGCAGCTCAACCCTTCATGTAATTACATGTTTAGAAACATACAATTACTGTATATGGCTCAGTAAACATTCAAATGTATAACCAACAAAATAAAGCAGCATCTTAGCCATTTTCTTCTTCCTTTGCTTTTTCTGCTTATTGCTGTACTACATCCTAGATTCAACACCATTCGCTTTCATAAACAAAACAAGGTAAAAACATTATTTCTTCAATTACTTATTCACTCAAGTACTTCTCTCATATCTATTTCTTATTTACGTTGTTAGTCAGTCACTTGCTTGACAAATAAAGAAAGCCACTGCCTTGTAGAGCACCAGCAGAGTAGATAGTTTAAATGGAGCCAAACAGAAATAAAAGTGAGATCAAAAGTGTAAAATATTGGTATTAACAGTAACAATGTAAGTGTGTTTGCACAGAAAAAAAAAAGAGTCTTTTCTGACATGTTGAGACATCATCAACTGTAAACGTCACAAGCTTATGGGACTACAATGTAATATGCATTTTTAAATGACTGTAATTGCAATAAAGAAACACAAATCAATAACTGCTTGGAAGAAACATAGCAAATAAAGTTATTGCAGCAGAAGGAGTCTAAGGTAAGCAGTTAATAATCACCTCATAATTGGTTTTCAGTACAAGTAGAACAACTTACATTGTTTTTTTTTTGTCAATACATTTATTTAATATGGTTTATATTCCATGTTATGATAGTTAAATTGTCTTATATTAGGATGTCTAACATAAAAATGTAAAAATGATAATTTTTGTTATATATATATATATATATATATATATATATATATATATATATATATATATATATATATATATGCATATATATATGCATATATATATATATATAAACGTGAAGAAATTGTTATGTAGTGCTTTTTTTTCAGCTCTAAAGCTGGTAGGGGACTTCCTCCACAGTCTTACAGTAAAAGACGCATGACGTTTCACTGACCAGTTCAAATCATGTGTGCATGTGGCCTGTGAGGTTCTACAGTACATGGCGGACTGCTGTGTGCTCACTGTATGTGCAAGCGAGTGAGTGTGGTCAGCTTGTGTGAGGCTCAGCGTTCCCATGGTAACGCTGGGCAAAGAACACTTGGCAGTTGAGACTTGAGAATAGAGCGACTGAGATTTCCACCACTTGGGGATTCTTTTTACTCGCTGGCTCCGATTCTCTTAAAACATTCTCTCTCATTTCACTTCACACATGTCCTCAAATCTTTTCTGCTTTATGGTTTTTTTTCCCCCCAGCATTCCTTTATTAGTATTTCCTGAGCCTTACTCTATTTGGAAGCTGTCTGGGTCCAAATATCTGCTGCTGTGACAGAAAACTAAACGCATTATCAATATTTCAGACAAACTTGAGCTTTAGTGACGCTGACGCTCACACGTCTGGCCTCACAAGACACACTGATGAGCATGCAATTCACTCTGTCGCTTTTCATAACACTTCTACACACAATCACACATTCTGAAGCTGATTTAAATCACAGCCTTACTGTTCCTTGTCAACACAAATAATTAGGCAAGTTTAGACGGAATTTATATTTTAAATGGTTTTTATTTATATTATCAACGCAGTGTGCACTGTGAGGTTTCTATTTTAATTTATTTCACTGCAAAAAAATTTAATTATCTTTTCCGTTTCATTTATCTTTCTATTTTTACTATTTAAAATCGTAGGTGGCACATTTAGTGAACATTTCAAATCACCTTCAGCTTATGTCAGTAAGTAAAACTATGAAAAAACAACAAAAATACGCTCAGTTTCTTTAAGATGTAGGAATACTTTAGCAAGACCTCGTTGAAAACACAGTAAGTTAAACATCAGTGAGGCAGCCGCAGTTTTTCCATTTCTTCAGCTGAGAACCTGCGTGTACAACCGAGGAGTTGCAAAGTCCTCTAAAATCACATTAATCATTAAAACCTAAACACCAAACACGTCAACTCATTTAATGTATCTGGTTATTTGTTTAGCTGCGTGTCATAAACACAGACAAGAAAATAAATATTTTATACTGAGTTTGTGTTAAATAACTGAATTAATGCCTCTTCCTAATGACCAGTGATTACATCAGGAAGGGACTGCCTGTCATTGGCTAATGACAGGATGGAATAAATGGCCTCATCAGCATTGTCTGGTGGGGTTTCGAGGAATCAGCTCTCTGCTGAAACATCCAGTTAAACAACTAAGCCACAAATAGCCACATAGTCCATATTGAAGCTTTGAACAAGCTACAGAAATATAGTTGATACAGATACAGAGGATATAGACATTGCCACGTGACGACTGAGGAAAGAGAAACATATTGAAATAGCGATAATAAATACGGGACACAAACAAACACTGCTTTAGGTTTCCAAAGACCTCGTCGAGATTTTTTTTTCTTTATGCTAGTTTTACGCACGAGGATAGTAGCTGGCAGGAAACGCCAAGCGTTGGCATGACAGAGCTACTGCTGGCATGTCCTGGCCTGGATGTGGCTTAGGACCAGCTGCCCTCTCCCTGGTCCTTGGGTGATCCTGCAGGCAAGGACATATGCCAGAGGGAGAGCTGGCAACTTTACTTCCTATTCCACCCAGGGCTCTCCTTAATCCATACTTCATGTTCCTTCCTTCTCTCTTGTCATTTTCTTCACACACCACTCGGCGATTTACTGCCTTCCTTGTACCTCAACGTACATTTTCCTCCTCGTTCTCATTTTTTCACATCTCATTCCTCTTCTCTTGCTGACTTTTCCCTCAACCTTATCAATTTCCCCTGTCTTACAAGGCCCCCCGACCCGTTAGCCTCCACTTCTGTCTTGGTTGCGTATTGCATGAAGGACAAGAATACACTGTAGCTTTCCATACAGTTAGACCAGCCAACCAGGCTAAAGCCTTGGGTGTGCTGGGAGCACAAATAAAGCCTAACAGTCTATTATAAGAATGCTTGTCATGCGACTGCAGTTTCTCTCTTTTCTACTGTTTTTCTTTATCTAAATCTCACTGTGCTTCCCAATGCATCATCACGTTACGGTCTTTTTCAAGGCTTTTCCATACCCATTTATTACCATTTATTTTATGTGTCTTAACATTACTCACTCTACAACTAAAATACAAAACTTCAGATACATTTTTATTAAAATCAATCTCTGGCAAGAAAAAAAAAACCCACATTGAACTCAGTACATTAGTATTTCTAAATTTCTGACTGTACTCCATCACTAATAACACAATTAAAGTTGCTAACATCTTATGTTTGATGACATTACGACTCCACAAAATAGAAATTCTGCAGACGTTTAACTAAATCACCTAGCAGCCTTCATGCTGAAAGTGGATAAATTTTTGCTATCATATTGCAAAGTCTAACACTGCATACTTAAACTGCTCTGTGATGACTAATTGGTGATAGTTACCAAGGTCAATGAATGTGGATCAATTGTAGCAAGAAAATTAAGATGTAGAAAAAGAGAGAGAAAGTCCATTAAAGTTGTGCTGCTATTGAAACTGGACCTTCACGGTGGTGCAGATGGTAGAATTGTTGCAGGAAAGTCATGCGTTTGAATCCCGACCTGCCGTCTTTCTGCCTGTTTTCAGTGCGCATGTTCTCTCTGGGTTCTCCAGGTTCCTCTGACAGTCAGAAACATCAAAGTTAGGATAATTAATCTCTAAATTGTCCTTAGGTATGTATGGTATTCTTGCCTGTTTGTTGTGTTTTGTTTTCTTTGTCCCATGACTCCCTATGTTGCCTTATGACTCCCTGGCAATCTGTCCCCACCTTTCACCCTTATCGGGTGAAAGGTCCTTCACTCCTGTGGCTCCTGTGGCTCCCACTCCATTTTATAGTCAAATTTAGGCTTTTATTATTGATCTTTAAAGTTTTACATGGCCTTGCATCCTCATATTAATGTTGCCTACTTAGAAGTTACACTGCAGTCAATCAACCAGTTTCTCTTAACTGCTCCAAGATCTGAGATGAATTATAGAGGTGATCAAGCTTTTGCAGTGCTTGTACCAAAACTCTGACCAGGCGGCAACCCAATATGAAAAGGTCTGAGAGTATTGAATCTTTTATATCAATGTGTACTATTTACTTTTTTTTTTATGGGCTTTTAACATTTGTTTTAATGACATATGCTATAGTACTAATAGCCAAACAAGAAGCTGGAGCCTATTTTAATTACAAACTTTAAATTGCTGTTTGAAGAAAGACCATATCAATTATTTTATAATAGTTCTACTTCTATCTACATGGCACAATGTTTTATTATTATTATTATTATTATTATTATTATTTTATTATTATTTTTTTACAAAGCACTGAGCTTAAAAACAACACAATGGGAATGAATGGGGAGCATTTCCACCTCTCTCTTCAGTGACCGAAAAAATGACCCGAGCAGGTGGTTAAATCTACGTGAAACTGAGCTCGGAGGACATTCACACAGCCGTGCTAAACATACCACTGTGCTGCAGGAACACACACCTGTGGTCTGAGTGCTTACAGCAGAGATATGACAGATGTGTGTATGAGTGATAGGTCCATATCGCTGCAAAATACACTCTGTTTTCCACAAACTATTTTAATGTCAATAAAATAGTTCCGGACCACTGGATGTGATGTGCTGCTATGTGAAATTAACTGATTCCACTGAAAGCTGTTCATCTTTGTGTACCGTGAATGAATGAAATACTGTGGGGAAATGTGCGTTCCTACAGTGACTGTGGAGTGTGATCTCCCATTCAGATTGCATAGATAAGGGTAAACTTCAAAATAAACAATATCCGTTACAAAATGTTACCGTGACTATAGTATTTTGTGGTTGTGAAGCTTTTTTATGTGTAAATTTTTCCTCAGACAACAAGGCCTTCTCCGGTTATTATTGCACCATGCATGTGCTGATTGAAGGGACAGTGATATAGGAGGAGCTGTATTATGATGCCATAGAGCACTACAGGCATTGATATGGTATCAAAGCCTGCCTCTTTTGCCTTTGTGCCTTTATGTGGTGGCCATCAAAGGCTCCCATAGCCATTCTTGCATCCCACAGGACTGGCCTCTTATATAAGAACACACCAGCAAGCATACTGCAGAGCTGGAGTGGCACTGAGGGAGTGGAGGCGGCTGAGGGAGGGAAGGAGGAACAACCGGCATATTACTCAGAAATCTCTCTTCTGAATCTTACTTTTTGTCTGTTTGCCCCCTAATGAATCTGTCATTTCCCATCATACTTTTCTTTTGTTCCATGTGCTTCTCTATACTTCAAGTAAAGTAATATGATGGATCCTAAAGGACAGAGTGATAGTTGCCTATTACTGTCAATTCCTGGCAGTAATTCCTTCAAAAACAAACAGATGTAGCATACTCCTGGAAATAATTATGCAGGCCATTTTTGTATTTTTATGTTGCTTTGTCAAGTCACCGTGCAAATGCAAAACTAATAAAATACAAAGAATAAAGGCAGTATTTTATGAAATTATTATTGGTACAAAATTATCTCCCTCAACGTCAAAGGAAATTTAGCAGACATTGCTGTGATAGGATTGCAGAAATAAAGGCAGTTTTGGGATCCAATACCACTGACTTAAAATAGTAAAAATTTAACTCACAAATCATTTATATTTGTTACTTTTGTAATTCTGTAGAGGGCAGGAAACCCCCCCCCCCCACACTAAATCCACTAACTCTCACAGACTCACAGCTAATTGATCAGCTTCTGGGCACTTATGCTAAAGTCAGACTCGCATAAAAGCTAGGCTTGACTGCATATGGTTAAAGTTGGATTAATAATGTTTGTAACAAAGACTCTTCCTATAGGTGGGCATTGCTAACTCCATGGGTTTTAAGGTTACCCTAAGGTCGTCCTTTACTTTGCTAAAGGTAAGCTTTTTCAAGAATGAAGAGATTAAAATAAAACTCTTTTCAGTATCTAAATGTGCAGTGCTGCAATCTAGCTACAAAGGTCTGATGTAATGCTGAAAAGGCTTCTCAAAGAATCATATATGAGTCTAAGGGAACCACAATCATAAAATTATTCAGTATTTTTCAACCATTCTGTACACAAAGTATTTCATTTGACTCTCATTTTCTTATTTAAAGAATATCTGTTGACAGCTTCTCATCACAAATGACTCACTACAAACTGTTGTTTACCAAACTACAGACAATATTTTCCATTCAATGATTCTGCGCTCAAACAATCTGTGATCTGTCAATCTGTTATTTTAAATGTGAAACATAATACAAAGATTATAGAATAAGGTCACAGAACAATTCAACTGATTTTTTTAATAAAACTTATGTACTTGGTGTGAGTCTATGTGCTTCGATGCCCTGCAACTTTGCTGCTGCTACACTTGAATTCCCTCACTGTGGGACACTACAGGATATTTCTATTCTATTCTTTTTATGCTATTTTATTTCAGCTTTGACAGTCAAGATATTTCAGATTCTGAACAGAACAAATCCCTTAAAGCAAAAACAGTCTTTTCTTCAGCTGTCTGTCTGATAAATCTTTGCTCACCAAGTCTTTGTTTTGAGCACTTGGTAGACATTGAACCACATAAGACTTTTAATCATTGCCTTAATTGTTTAACATTGTTGTGATTATTTAGAGTCATTCTTCAGAGTCTGTTTCTTCTTACATGCAGGTCCAGTGAGCTTAAACAAAAATCTCTGCCTACTGCTCTCACTGTAAACAAGAGAGCATCTCCAGCACTTAGACAGATTGGATTCAATTACAGTCTGCTACGCTCTGAATATCAGATAAGACAAAATTGCACAACTGTTCTCAAGGTGACAAGTTGAGTGAATGCCTGGTGAATCTAAAGCAGCAGCCAAGGACAATGACTGCATACTTTTCCAAGATGAGAACACTGCAGACCTGGTCTCATTATAAGGCCTCAGAGCTGAGACTGAAGCACTTTTCCCAGGACATTCAATTCTTACACATCAGAACGGCAGAATATCAATTACCTGTGTTTGTAACAAATATTTAAATTATGGGCCAACATGATAACTGGGTAGCAGAAACTATCAATATATGAGCTTACCAGTATCTTTGTGGTGTAGGCGCTGTTGATAGAAATGGCATTGATCAGTAAATCCAGGGATTTGGGTGGGATTACACCAGGGTCTGGAATTTCTTTGTAGTGCACATCTCCTACATAACACTGCACGGCTGTCATGCGGTTGGTGGTTAGCGTGCCTGTCTTGTCGGAGCAGATGGCGGTTGCATTGCCCATTGTTTCACAAGCATCCAGGTGACGCACAAGGTTGTTGTCTTTCATCATTTTCTGTTGGCAGGATAAACAGACACATCTCAAAACAGTTGAAAACACAAACCAAATTGTTCCTTAAAATAACCCATCTGGCACATGCACCACTTGATATTCATTGGTGACAGTTGTAAGATGATCACGTCTGCATTTCAATGTATATTCAGACACGTAATTGGACAGTAGAAAAAAAGAAAGAAAAAAAAATCATCACAATATTTAAAGTGATTTGGATGCTGTGAATTGGTGTTTCGGTATCAGAACGCAAAAATTAACATGCTGAAATTTCCACACACAGAAATAATTATGGGACATGTATACAATTTTTTAACAAGATAATTAAAATTTATATAACCAAAAACAAAAATTCAAACTGTCTGAACTGCAAATTATTTTTACAGTCAAGAGCAGCCGACTAATTGCATGCCATACTCGGTGCTAGTTTTTCCTTACCTTGACTGAGTATGCCAAGGATATGGTCACAGCCAGTGGGAGACCCTCTGGCACAGCCACCACCAACACAGTCACACCGATGATGAAAAACTTCACAAAGTACTGGATGTAGATGGGAGTGCACTCTGTCATCCAAGGACGCTTCTCCAACACAAAGTTGTTGATGGCAAAATACAGGACCAAGATGATTACAGTAATGGCTGACATGAGCAAACCTGGAAGACATGAAGAAAAGGCATAATAAAAACATAGAAGATTGTAAAGCCCCCTGACTAATAATCCAGGTGATAAGGCTGGTTGTTTGTTCTGTGCAATTAATTGTAAGGCAAACTCTTTATAACTATGGAAGTTGATGCCTTTGTGTTTGCACTGGTTGAAACATTGGGTCATTGTAACATATGTACACATTTTACCACATTGCATCATAAGAAATCCATATTAGGTCTCTATCAACTTCTGTGGAGCATTAGTAATGAGGTCTAGTACATAAATCTTTAGTGTCTGGTAACCTTCGATGATTTTAGTTGAATGTTAGATCTAGATGCTCAGCTCTGCTGAGATAATACTGTTTTTCAGTGCACCTAATAAAACACCTAAATTACTTCCTCACAATGTCATCAATTGTCAAAGAGGCCTGATATTAAGCCATCCATTCTTTCGTGTTTGAACAGGGATGAACTTAAAAGCTGCAGGACAGTAACTCTCATTTGCGCCAATCATTTATGGCAGGGGTCCCCAAACTACGGCCCGCGGGCCAAATCCGGCCCGCCTCCACATTTGGTCCGGCCCCCTGATTTATGGTAAACTGATTTATGGTAAACTATTTAAAAAAGGAATCATTTTCTTATTGCTAGTCTGGACATGCACCAAATTACAACCAGAAGGTGTCCAATTCCATCTGGGTACCATCAGATTTTTACATCCTTTTTGTTACATTGACCAATTAATGAGGAGAACTTTGGTGATTCCAGGAAATCTAGATCTTCTCACTGGTTTAAATATAAGAGATCCCTGCAGCCTGTTTTGATAAGAACATAATCAACAGTGGACTTATATAATTCTGCAGCTCAAGCCACAACAATGTGTCCCATTGTTGGTGTGTGGTAACTGTAGTAACAAAGTATTCAAAGTATTTGTCCCATTATCGATTTCCTTATGCTTTGTTTTGTTTCAGCACTTAAAACCATTGTAAACAATTTCAATACCAGAAAAATATCACTCTAGGAAAAACAAAATGAGAGGGAAAAAGATATCTAAACAAGACTGAACCCATGTGGAAAAGGTAATTGCCATCTAAGAATAAAAACTGAGTTGTGCAACATTTGGTGGCAACAACCACCTTAAGATGTTTGCACGAATTGACAATCAGTCTTTCACATCACTGCTTAGGAATTTTATCCAATTCTTTGCACAATTGTTTTAATTGAGCAATAGTGGAAGGTTTTCAAACATGAACAGCCAGTTTAAGATCAGACCACATCATCTTATTTCTAGTGAAGTCTGAACTTCGACTAGGCCACTCCAGAACCTTCATTTGGTAGCCATTTAGAAGTGGACTTGCAGGTGTTTTTTCATCATTACCTGCTGTGTAACCAGCTGCGATTGAACTGAAAGTCATGACCTGATGGCTGGACGTTCATGCTTCTATCAATTATGTCAAGTCCCAATGTTGACACATCCCTCCACTTCCTGTGACAATCGTGGTTTTAGTTTGGCGATGCCCCACTAATGCAAGGTAAGCTGTAAATGAGCTGTGAGCACACCAGCAGATGTAAATAGCCCACTATGTTATCCTCCAAATGAACATTAGGCAAAAGGAGACAAAGGGGCAAATTGACACAGAGCCGGAAGAAAAGCAGTGCTGTGCTTTTAACTGGCTGGCTAACAGCCATGTATATGAGTGAATTCTTTACAATCGCTTCATTCAGTCCAAAGAAACGCTGACGGACAATAATCATTCTCAGTCTACTCCTGTATTTGTATTCACAAAGAAAACAGTTTAAGATCCTGCTCTAAATACATCATTGACCCAGGTGACTGAACTATGCTGTTTATTTACTTTAACATGAGACAATAATACAGTGGACTAAACTTATTATAAAGAACAAAAAGTATTTTTCAGTTAAATATCAACAAAGTGCTCATCTCCTCTCACATGACAGGAGAAATTACAGTAAATGGCAGAAGACCAATCATCAGGAGGCAGGTGCTTAATCGGCTGCTCAGTCAGCTCAGCCTCACTGGCTTTGTGGCCCATACGTCCTCATGTGCCCAGACAACAGCATATGAGGACGTATCGCTCCTTGTCGGTCTTTACATAAATCTTTGCAGTATTCTGAAGTTTTTTTGTTTGTTTTATGTTCCTTTCCGGTCAAAAAACAAAAGGTTAAAATATCTTCAAAGTGGTGAGGTAAGGCTGTTATGTCCAGATATTCAGTAGAAACCCTGTATGAGGCAAAAGCATAATTTTTATGCTAATCCATTCATGGTATTTCAATGTGCTGACACCATGTCCCCATTCTATCAGTCAGGCAAACACTAATATCACAAGATATTCTAAAAGCAAGCCCTACTTTAAGGAACTCTCTAAAAAAATTAAATAAATCATGACATTTTTTTGGGACATTGTTCAGCTATAATCCTACCGCATTGCTGCTTCAAAGACATCCCCACACCAAGTCAGAAACATTAGGAATACTCGCAGTTGTAAACTTTTACTTGGCATCAACATCTCCACATCACTGCTTAAATTACACAAAATAAAAAACAACAGATGAGAATAAATGAATATCGGACCTAAATCAGTCACAGTCACTGTTAAAAATCAAGACCCTCAAGTCCAGCTCTCTCAAAAAAGTAACAAACAGGCTTTCAGAGTTCAATAATGTAGACACTTTAGTCTTCTTCTGCAAAGTCTTAATTCCTTCAAGCAACTGCAAACTAGCCCCATTTTGTACAACATATTTGCTTGACAGACAGGATGATGGTTCTGCACCTTGTTGTTACTGATTTTCTGCCTGAATGACTGATGGATATGTCTGGGTGCAATTTGCTGTACCTGCTTTGCCGATCTGGACAGCTAGTTTGGTCAGCTTCCCCTGGAGCACAGACTTCTCTTTCTTTGGAGCTGACACCTTTTTCCGCTCCTTCTCGTCGGCCTCCCCGCCTTCAGCACTCTTCAGAGGTTGCATTTCCATGGCAGCTGCTCCATCCGGCTTCTTCACTGTAAACAGCGCAAGAAAAAAAAAAGGAAAAAAAAAAAAAAAAGAAATCCATTGTTAGTGACTGAATGAAGAAAAATGACACGATTAGAAGGATTTACACTTAAGTGCGATACTTTCTCTGGAACACTCAGTACCGACATGGAAATTGTAATTCAAACCATCAAAGAATAGAAGAGTCCAAGACAGGAGTGTGAAATCCACACAGCATCTAGAGGCTTGTTAAATAGTGAAGGAGGATCATTTAAAAGAACATATTTCACGTAATTAATAATATGCACAGAAAGATGTGTTTTACACAGAAATGCCATTTAACCCAAAAAATAACAGGAATACACTCAGAAAAGAAAAAAAAACAACAAAAATCAAATATGGTCATGGTTTTAATTGTAACAGAACTTGTATTTATTTCTGTTTTCTTCTTGCCGTGTACATTTCTGCAAGTCATTATTTTTGTCTTTTTTGATTGCTACTAAAACTATTCAAGCCCTCAGGACTTTATCAGATTTTCTAACATTACCCCCACACACTTCGGGGTCTTTTAGTGCTCCGTCTCATTTATGCAAAAGGGCCAACATAACATAGTACACAACTGAGAAGTGGAAAAATACTTAAACATGCTTTTCAACATTACAAATAAACCTCTCAAATGTGTGGAGTGCAATTGAATTCAACAACAACGAGTTTATAATATTTACATCTCCATTTCGGTGCAATTCCAACTCAGCTAGCTGGGCAATAGCTACATTTTATTGCCTTTTCTTCTTTGCAGACTAGTTCGAGCTCAAACTGAATGGAAAATGCCAATGAATATGAACAGGAGTTTTCAAGTAGTTTAGCACCTTCTTCCATCTCTTTGCTGATTTGTGGCATCCAGCAAACATGCTTTCTTCTTGCCACTTTCTTCAGGGCAGATTGTTGTAGTTGATGGCTGTTATTCTGTCAAGAGCTTCTTCTACCTGAGATGTGGATCTTTACAGCTTCTCCACGGGGCTCTTGGCTGCTTCTTTAATTAATGCCATCCTTGCCCAGGATGTCTGTTTAGTTGGATAGCAATAACTTATTAGGTTTGCAGCTGTCGTCTATTTTCCGTTTTTAGATGATTGACTAAATGATCTGTGAGATGTTCAAAGCTTTGGATTTCCATAACCTTTAACAGGCTTTAAACTTCTCCACACATTCCTTGGTGTTTGTAATGCCGTTTGTTCACTAACATTTTCGAACAAACCTCTGAGACCTTCAAAGAACAAGTGCACTTCCTTGTGTTGATCAATCACATGTATACGACACCGATACATTATTGTAGCTTGACAAAATTCACTTTGTCATCTCCTACACTGCCAATATTCAGTCTGTCCTGTGCACAGTCATCATCGTTTGGTTTGTCTCATCCACAGAACAGGAAAGTCCAGACTGCAAACAACAATTATGTCTGCAGAGAGGACCATCAGGACTGACCTGTCCTCCATCCAGGACATGCACAGGTCAGGAAAAGGGCAGCTGACAGCTCTGCAGCCCCCTCATGTCTCAGGCACAAACTATTTTAACTTTTACCTTCAGGTCAGTGCCACAGAGAACCAAGCAACCAAGGAGACAGTTTGTCTCCCCAGGCTGTCTTTCTGATGAAAACACTGAATACTTTGCAGCCACAGTAGTCAGCTTTCCCGATGTAAGCATATTATACTATGACAAACTGCCTTTTTTAAAAACTTTTTATATCAAAAAGGCTGTACATACTGCTCTTTTCATATATATATATATATATATATATATATATATATATATATATATATATATATATATATATATATATATATATATATATATAATTCAATATTCACACTATATTGAGACAATATTCAATATAAATAATACAAAAATTATGTCTTTGCCTTAGATCTTTGACCACGAGACACACATGTCTGAATGTGACAATGGCTCTTACAAATCAGGTCATTACATCTACAGAAATTAAATCATTTTCCACAGCAACATCATCACTGACCTATTTGCAGAATGGCATTTATTGGTAGAGATGTTTAGAAGATTCTCTTTTCAAATTGTATAACGTCATTATAGGAATATCATCACCTGCTTTAATAAATTGAAGCTTTTAAAAAAAAAGGGAATATGCTGGAAACCAATAGCCATAAAAAAATAAAAAAATAAAAAATGTCCAGACCATCATGGTATCAAACACCATATTCTGAAACACATGATGATACATGTACAGACCCATTCAACAAATTAGGATAATCCTGAATTTACTTTAGGAGCTTTATCACCAGGTGAAACCTTATGTAGATTAACTACACACAGATGGATGTTTAAAAGCATTTATTAGTTAGCTTTGATGATTTTCCACTTACAGGTAATAAAAAAACATTACATTTAAAATTGGGATATTACATCAGACCAAAAAAAAAAAAAAAAAAAAAAAAAAAAAATCAACTATTTTTAAAATAGTGAAACATGTCTCCTACCTGTTTAAAAGTTATTTTCAAAATGGTACAAACGGGCCTCATCTTAACATCTTAAAATAGAACTGCTATTCTAAATTACTGAATATGACTGTGCATTACAAGCACAATATATCACCTCTGCTGTCAGCTAAAAAGCAATTGATTTTCTGTCAACCTTAAGCCATATAAAATATTTAATGGTGTGGCAAGGATGAGGTACTCTGTGAAAAAGAAATTATGAATGATAAAAAAATAATGATAAAAAAATATTGCTCTGATAGTAAAAGAAGGTGGAGACAAAGTAACAGACTTCTGCCGTTTCCCTCTGACACACACATCCTCTCCTTCTCTGCTAATGCACTCTATTACCAAGAATCATCACAGATTAATTCTTCTACCACAATGAGGCATGCATTGATGGTCATAAAAACACAAATTTAATGTGGCACATTTGCCTCAGTCAGTGGTTGTGCATTTTATTTTTCTGCATACGTGATTCTCTTTATCTAACTTTGATTAAGCAAATGAGAGATTGCCTAAACCTGTAAGTGGTTCAATACCTTTTTTAAACAGATGAAATACCTTCATGGAAATTTCACCCAATTATAAACCAGACTGATTTATTATTACTTTTCCATGATGCCACACAAGGAAGCGGTGCATTTGAAATGCTGCTTTATACCATAATTTCCGGACTATTGAGCGCACCCGAAAATGAGCTGCACAAATTAACTTTAAAAGAAGAAAAATAAATACACAAATCAAACTCCTGTAGGTCACACTTGTTTATAAACCCCAGTTATCTACATAAAAAGGTTTTTATTGTTATATGTAGTGTAATTTTATTTATTTTTTTCCAAACAGTACCTGCAACACAAAATAGCTGATTATAAAACTATTTGATCGTAATCTTAATTTTCTTCCTGGACACTAAAACCACTAAAGCTGACTTATCTTGCATTTCCTACACACGCTTCTCTGAGCACTTCTATGGGTTGCAGCAAAGTGGCGCGGCAAGTAGCGTAAATCTGGGTTCACACACACTTTTTCAGATTCTTTCACTGTCGCTCTCAATGTCACTTTTGCTCTTGAGCTTGTACTGTCCTCTTCATCATGCAGCAGTCCAGCCTTTCAAAACTACTAGGTAAAAAGCTGTATTTTCACCGCATTGCAGTGTTCAAAGTGTGTGAAATAGTGCAGCATATAGTCCGAAAATTACAGTACATGCACAAGTGTGCTTCTACAAAAGAACCTTACAAAGCCACCACATCATCATGTAGGCCTTCAGAATTGTTTAAAGGCATAATAATTTTAGGCAACAACAACTTTCAATGAAGCAAAAAACAAGTAAAAAAAAAAAAAATCTCATTCTGGTATTAAGCAAATACTAAAACTAGCTGACCTAAAACAGGAAAGGTTTAATCTGATTCAGACAGACAGTGAAAAGAAATGTGTTTCTACACAGTGCAGGTAGCTAGTTTTAAATCTATATCCAGAGGATTGCACAAAAAACCCAAAATCAATGTGCGTACATCTGGTTACAGGATTTAAAATATTGAGTTTTTCTCTTTCAGGGAAATATTGACCTATTTCTAATTTCATCTTACATTACAAGAAAAAAGAATAAAATGGAGGATAATTTTCTTTAATGCCAAACCAAACTATGTTAGATTATACATAAACAGATATAAAGCATTTAAAGCAGTATTTATTCCAAAATCGATGCGAAGTGAAAGATTTGTTTTATGTTTTCAGGGTAAAATGGAGTAGTTTGAGTGAACTTGACACAGAATTGCAAGGCGACAGGCTGCTGTCCTACCAGAAAGAACAAGATGAGCCGACAACAAAATGAGAACGAGGGAACATTAGACCACAGACAACACATCAGTGACAGGCAATGAGGGAGTTAAAAGAAGGGTATTTTGTAACCTAAAGTGATTGTGGGTAATAAACCTTGGTCAAATAATGTTTCTGATCTCATCTCAGAGTCTAAAACTGGGCACAACCAGTGAAAGACTCCAATGTCTTCAGATTACATACTGAATTAGAACTGCCTAAATCTATTTCTGAGAAGAGTGTGGATGAAAATAAATAAAGGACTGAAACGCAGGGATTTCCGCCTGCTTTGACCCAGGGCTTACACCACACACCATAAACGAGGACAACATACGAGTGGAAAGAAGTAGAAGGAAGAAGGACAGGGTTAAACATGTGATTTAGTTACCTTTAATCTGGTTGCTCTCCATATTGCCATCTTGCATTTTACCTATGATGAAGACATACAGGACAACAACAACAACAAAAATAACCAAGACAGACAGGTCAACAAACCGTCACCACAGAGATGAAACAAACAGTGAGACAGGATAATGACTTTTAATAACATCTTTGTGACAGTCACATAAAAAAAGCTTGTGATACGTAAGTGATGTTATGTAACAGTTTGCTACAGCCTCTCAGAAGTATGTCAGTAAGAAAAAAAAAATCCAGTAAGCATAAATTATCTATCAATAAATTAGAAATGAATTAAGAACAAAAGTTTCTTTGGCTACTCAAAGGGTCAATTTGTCTAATTTGGGGGGAACAAAATACTAGAATATCATTAGAATGCTGCTGAATTTATTTTTTATCTCAGTAATTCAAATAAAAAAGTGAAACTCATTACGTTAAAACCAGATATTCAGATGCACTATAAGAATACATATCAAATTATTTTCTTAACATCACACCAGATTAAATTGTCCTGTCAGTTTTATTATAAATATTTTTCCAATGAGATTTTTTTTTTACTCTTTCCAGATATCTAAATATATTTTCTTAGTATTTTGCTTCAACATTTTGGGCATGTGCTTTTTGCAGTAGTTTGCTGAAATTTTGACCCATTCCTCTGGAACCGGTGTAACAGAATGATGTTTATAAACCACTCTAAAAGTCATAAACCTTTTCACACTAACTTTCTATGCAACTCTAATTCAATTACTTTTCATCCTTATCCTTCTTTTTTACAATTTATGTGTATGTTTTGGGTCATTGTCCTTTAGGAAGACCTATTTGCAGCCAAGTATTAATTTCTTGGCTGATGTCTTGAGGAGATGTGCCAATATTTTCATTTAATTCTCTTTTCTAAACAACTACACCAAATGATGCTGCCATGTACTGTACTTGGCAGTCAGGATCATGTTCTTAAGCAAATTCTCTCCGTTTTTATTCTTCCACCACATCACACAATGAGCCAATGTGTTTGAGATGACACCTTCACATACGTCGACAGGTGTTCCTCAAATACTGTGAATTAACTTTTGAAGCATAACACATCTTCCAGCAAACAGTGGCTCAATCAGGTGCTTTACGCCTGAAATATATAAAATTTACATGAAACAAAAAGGGCTTGAGTTCACTGATCAGTTATCAGTTATCAGCCACATTCATTTAAATTAATAGACAAAATACAAAAATGATATTACTCTGTGTGTTATGGGTCTACAGAATAAGTGTTTCACTTTTTTAATTGAATTACTAAAATAATATTTTTTTTGCGTGATATTCTATTTTATTGAATCATATATTAAATGCAGCAAAATGGAATAGCAAAACAAAACCTGAGTTTTAATATAAATATTTTTAAACAATATAAACCATATGAGTCAAAGTGTATATTACATGATGTTTACGACAACCAGCAGAAAGAGCATTGCACTGAAGACGGTGAGGGAATGTACAGCACAAACATAAGTACACCATATACAAACAGCAGACAGCATGCAAAGGAAAGATCAGAAAACACATGCAAATCACATTCAGAGGAAGGCAAACTGGAGATGTGAACACAACAAAGAGAGAAAAAGAGCCTGAAGTAAAAGCCTCCCACATGATGAAGTTATGCAACAACAACTGGGGGCATTTCAGAAGCTACGTTTGGGGACACAAGTGTATTATGCCTTTGGAGTCTACTCGACAGAAGGGAAGTTAATTACAGTTAAATTAAAAACCAGCCAACTTGTGGGTTAATTAATAAAGATGCAAAGATATGACAACTAATTTTAGTCTACAATGTTTACATGTTTTTATACGAAGACAATCAGAGGTCTAACTACATCTATTTTACAATGTTTTTCAACGCAAATGTCGAAGAAGTGAATGCAACTGGAACTGAGGGCTAGTATACCATGGCGAACCCATTTTGGTCAAAAGTTGCACATTAAGCCAGCTTCCTAGAGTAACAATAAAGCTGAAAATAATAATAATAAAAAAAAATGTTGCATTTCATCCCAGGACAGAACATGGTCACCCCTCCCATCTTTACCATAAACATCTTGTAGAACCACTCCAAGAACCCAGAAAGGAGAAACATCAACGCAACACTAAATGAGAATGATGCTCCTGCATCTTATCCTGGTGAAAATAGAGGATCAGTGCTACATGACCTCCAAGTTCACCAAACAAAATGAGATGACCCTACCAAAGAACTTTGAAACTGCTTATTACCTTGCATACTGATATCTAAATTTATGTATTTATTTGTATCTCATTCTTATTATAATTTGTCAGCATTGAAGGCCTAAACTGCTTTCATTACTTGTAAAAAATACATAGTGATGGATGGAGTAATCTGTTACCAGTGTCATACATAGAAACTGAAGGCACACAGGGACAATAACAAGAACACAACACTAATTTCTACAACTAAATCAGGCATGCATGGACAGCATGGACACAAAAAGGTCCCAAATAACTAAGGGCAGAAATCAGCAGAAGGTAGGCATCCATGATAGGAGGCAGTCGGAGAATGAAGAAGGACAGAGGACAAGTCAAAAGTCACAACAGAGAGAGGTCAGAGATCAGACATTGTGTCAACCTACCATTAATTAGGCTGGCAGTGCCAGGGGCATTAATGCCTGCAGCCCCATCCGTGGCTATAGTTGCAATGGGGTGGTTTGGGGGATGGGAGCAGTCTAGCCAGTAACAATGAAGTTTCAACGTGAATGAACCAAAACACACAGATACACACACGCCCCCACAAACACGCCCAACCATGTGCACACACAAGACAGTGAACAGAAATAACATGGTTATAGCAGAATACAGAGATTCAGCATAATATGCAGACTTAATGATTAGTGTGAAGCATAAATATTTATTTGTAAATGCATTATTTAATCTTTTTTATCCAACAGCTATGATCTCGTACAGGAATTATTTTTAGGTAAATAAAACAGTGCAACAGTAAACAGACATGAAGCATGAGATCTAAATATGTCGAAAACTATATCCACTAAGATATATATATATATATATATATATATATATATATATATATATATATATATATATATATATATATATATATATATATATATATATATATATATATACCTGAGGAGGTATATATATATATACATATACATATATATATATTAACTGTAAAAGTTAACACTGGTTGATGTAGTAAATAATATAATTATACTGAATGTGTCCAATTAGGTTTAAATGATTACATGGTCATTTTAATTTGGTTTTAGATAAGATAAGCTTTTTCAAACCATGTTATTCATGTAATGTCTATAAGCATCACAAATCATAATTCCATTTGTTGCATAACCAACAAATAACCAGATTAAAAATTAAAATCTTCAATGTAAAGTAAATAAAACAAGGAAAAATAGCATAACCAACCAATTAACAGACAACGCTTTATTTGGCAATAAAGAATGAACTATAATTTCTCCTGGTTAAAAAGAAAAAGAAAAAGAATAGTGGCCATTCAGTAACTAATACGTAACTGTGCTTTTCTAAATACATTCTATTACTTATGTCAACTCTGCACTGTTGACAGAAAAATGCTGAACTAAAATATGTTTCGGTCTCAGTTTGATTATAATCAAAAGTAACAATTAATTCATCAGTTTTAAGACTACTGGGATCTTTCAGTCTAAAACAAATTAACAAGGAATGGAAGCTGGAAGACTGTCTAAATTGAAATAAAATGTTGCCAATTCATTTTAATTAAACTACAAGTGAAACAAAGACACAGAATTTGTTCATTTTCAGATCCGAGAAAACCTCCAGAGATATTAGATTTTAAATTTACTGACTACATTTAGTCTGAGTAACAGTAAAAAAAAAAAAAAAAAAAGCTTCAAAGCAGAGCAGACAGCCTTAATGGCTTGTGCTAAACAAGAATAGAGGCGACAATGTTTAAATCTGCTTCTGCTGCCGGTACATGTTCTGTACACCTGCAAGGCTGTCACACTCATGTCATTGTTCTATAATAAAGCACTGAGATGAGTCTGACAGTCTGTTCAAAGAGGACCGATGTGAGCTAGTTAGTTTGATGAGTGCAAAGCTTGTTATATAGCAGCAAAGGGTTATGCTCTATGAAATATGTAAACTGTTAGCACTTAAAAAGATGCAGTGTTGTGATTATAAAATATCTCTTTTTAAGTTGGAGGAGTGGCACTCGGCTCCAGGAAAGGAGTGAATAATCAGTGGGATTTATCGGGAATCACATGTAGGAATAGCTAGGTACAACTCCCAGGGGTCAGAGAAAGGTGATACTCTACCTGTGTTCTGATGTCCATCTTCCACTGCCTCTCCTTCGAGGAAAATTTGGAACAATAAGAGAGTAAGGACAATGATGCACCTGAACCCACAGAACCTGGATACTGCATCAGTACCACCAAGACTCATCTCATACAGTACGAGTACACATTCATCTGACTGCAATGCAGTGTATCACACAAATCCCTGTGGTTATACCTTAGTGCTTAAAATGTATCAGATACTTAAAAAACACGTATATAACACAACGAGCTACACAGACTTTCCATACATAAGGTAATGAAATGACAAAAGCTGATTTGAAGGATATGCTGCAGAGTAGCACTGTTAAAAATTAAAAACACAAACAAAGCCTCAGAATGACTAATGTTTAGGGATATAATGATTTTACCTTTCTTCTCTTTCTTCTCCTCTTCCTCAACACCAGCCCCAAGAAGGGTAAAGATGATTCCAGTCTGCGAGTTGACACCAACTGCAGTCACCACCATACGTCCTGACCCCTCCATAACATGGGTCCCTGAAAGAAGGACAGCGTTGTCATAAAAACACTACACATAATCTATATTTCACTGATTATCTACAGGCCTGTGGAAAATATTTGCTCCCTTACAGGCTTCTTCCATTCTTACGTTTGTCTTACTTTAGTGTTTTAAATCATCTCTCAATTTTTTTTAAACAAAGATAACCTGAATGAACAGAAAATGAAAGATTTTTCTAAAAAATATTTAAATTATTAAACCTAACCCGATTTAAAGCTCTACAAGTAATTGCATTGTTGATGTAAATTGTAAAGTGTAATTATATTTTATCTCACCAACCACACCCAGGTCTAATTACTTCCAGACTTGTAGATTTAAGAAATCATTTAGATATAACCCTCCTCATATAAAGCAGGTGAAAAAATTACATCATGCTTTGATTGAAAAATTAAATTAATAAACAACTAGTCTGGAAAGGATTACAAGGACATTGTTGAAGGGCAAGAACAACAAAAAAAACACACTCCTATTATTTTGTATGAAATGATTCATGTTTGTTGTTTCTGGTTGTTCAAACACAAGTAAACTTGGTGCAGAGTGCAGTTTTTTTTTTTCTAAATAAGGACATCATATAGACAGTGAAATATGGGGTGGTGGAAGTGTGATGGTCTCTGGCTGCTTTATTGCTTCAGGACCCAGACAGCTGGTGTTATCATGATTACTCGTCTCTAGCAGAAAATCTTAAAAGAGAATTTCCAGCAATAAAAAAAAAAGAAAGATAATGAAGGATTTGGAGTGGCCTACTTAATGTTCAAATTAAATCTGAATAAGATATTTTTGCTTAACCTTAAACTTCATGCTCAAAAACCCTCTGAAGTCACAGAGTTAAAATAATTATGCTAAAAAGAGGGGACTGACATTCATCCCGGCAGCATAACAACTAATTTCTAGTTATTGCAAATGATTCATGGCAGTTGTTGTGATGAAAGGTGGAACAACCAGTTATTAGGGTTAAGGGGAATTATTTTTTTTCCACACAGGCCAAAGTTGGTTTGGATAGCTTTTTTTTCTGGAAAAAACAGGGTTCTGTTCAAAATTCTACTTTGTATGATGATCTAAAACGTTTAAGTTTGACAAAACATAAATAAAAATTGGAAATATTTCTTCTTCATAGAATGTTCTTAAACTTTGAATCTCTTAAGCTTTAGGATATATTCAAAACTTCAAACTAAAAAATTTAATCGGTAAAAGTCCTACAGTTTTCAGCACTACCAAAACATTTAAATATTTTGAAATATGCCTTTTTGACATCATGACAAAGTGAATGTGTTTTAAAAGCTTCTTGGATATAAAAAAAAACACCTTCTAGAGATTTTGTTGTTGTTTTTTACTAATATTTAATCAGTGCTGTTACAGGAAATTATGAAATACGCTTTCTGCTTTGCAGAAAGATATGAATCAGAAAAATGTTAAATGTCCTTATTAAAGAAGCTAATCTACATTAAAGTTTTCAAAGCAAGAGTGAATAAATGTGCCAGATACAGATATGTGTCGACTGCAAACTACATTGGCTTCTGTGGAGCGGTGGCACCTTTACACACACTGTACACACACACACACACAAATTCATTAACCTTCGTGAGACGAAGTTGATGTGGGTGAGTCTGAGGCTAATTAAAGCAGCCAGCAAAAAGGCACACGGCTAATCATCCAAAGAGAAAAAAGTTTAACGTGACACCAGATTAGCCCACATTTTTGTTGTCTGTGATATTCCTGGTTTCATATTATTTATCTAATTTTCTTATTATTTAGAATATTTATGCACCAACAGGAAAGTTTACAATGTCGTTGCACATCTTCTGTACAGTGATAATAAAGGCTAATGAACTGTAAAAAGAAACATACGTCTGTGAATTATGGTGATTGAAGTATTATGATACTAAGTTGGAGGTAAAGACTAACAAAACAATATTTTGTATGCTACTTCCACCATCATCTTCTATGGATTTTTAGTTTAGAGTGGACAAAAAAAGAAAAAGAAAAACATTAATTACCTAATTCATAAAGAAACTTTATGGATCAGGCCAGACGGTGATTTAAATTTACTTTCACATTAGAAAAAAATTTGCATCATTTTAAACCCAATAAATACTTGAATAATTAGAGAAGGAAATCAGTATTTGATGATTTGTTAGTTCTTTCACATAAAAAGAAATAAAACTGTCTCAAATGTTATAGTAGCTTAATTAAAAAGGAGTGAGGCCGTACATAAACCAGAATATAACCATTTATCAAAATATGAAAATCACAAATTTGATTGCATGTCTTTGAGTGAAATAAGGCTTACAACCTAGCCAGAATTATGACTCCCACAGAAAATACTGATTGTATCTTTTTCTATTTCTGGCTCTCCACCACCAGGAGAAAGAGCAAAGAGCTGTAAAGAGATGTCGGAGGCAAGACAGACAAATCACCACAAGACTGCAGTGGGCTATTGAGTTAAGCAAGAAGATTAGTGAGACAGTGACGCCTCTTGGTAGTTTTTCAAGACAATAGAACAAATTTAAAATGACCATGATTTGCCACAGTATGGAGCTCCATGTAAAATCCTGTTTTGTGGTTTAAAATAGGATTTTAAACCATACAATCAAAGGAGCTTAAAACACTGCAGGAGCCACATGTCCAAGTCTGTTTTAAGATTCATTTTTAGTATCCGATTGATTTAAAGTAGTGCTTTCTTCAGACCAACATCAACAGAGTAAAGTATGGGGGTGGAAACATGATGATATAAGCTGAGTAGAAAACAATTTAATGTAAAAGCACACTGAAGATGAGTCATATTTATGTCTTTTAAAATTACACTGACCTAAAACACACCACCGGTGCAACAAAATGAAAACTGCAGAATGAATAATAAATCAGAGTCTCTGGGTAACCTAGGCAGCTTTTAGAGTTCTGTTCTACATAAGTAACTTTGGATAAACATGGAGCTTTAAGCTGCCAAGCAATAGCGAGGTAACCAAAATAACTGGAGATTTCCTTCAGAGGAGAGGACCAACATTCTTATAAACCTAGAGAGCAACAACTAGGAACATTTTACAGTAGCACTCAGTAGGGCTGCACGATGACTGTATCATCAAGCAACATCAGCATGTCCAATATTCATACAGCAAAGTATGTTTATATTCCAAGTGTTAGACACTTGCATTTTGCACACTAATGTAAAAAGTACTGAGCCAGTTTGGCAAAGTCTCACAGCAGCAGATCTTCATGCCAGACACAAAGGCATGGCCCAAGATGCTAAAGCTCACACAGTGATGAAAGAAGAGATGAGGAAAAGAGAAAAGAAGAATACAGGCACATATATATCACACTGGATATCATCATTCCAATATAATACAGTTTTCTCCACCAAGTATTAAGAAATGTTTGGCTTCGGAATAAAATAAAAATGTCATTCAATGACATGCAAACAGATGAAATATTAATGAGCGCTCACTTCCTTGAAACTAAGAAAATCCACAGGTGATCATATAATTATTCCTCCAATATATCTATGATGTACATATAAAAAGGGTTCCTACAAACAGAAGAAAAATGCTTAAACACAATCCTTTTCAGTTTAGTTATTTGTTTTTGCTTTGTTTGAAGGTAATATTAAACCACAAACTAATTTCACAGCAGCTTGGCCTATACCTTCCATTAAGGCGTGACCGTCTTCCTGACAGGACTGGGTTTCTTGATCAGTCTATTAGATTTACTGAAGTAACTGACTTCATATGGCATCACATTATAGACCAATTCCCCTTGAATAAACTCTTTTTGACAGCTGGAAACATGGAGGTACTAAAACAAACCCCTCCAACAAAGTAAAGAGGGACCTTTCAAAGGATCAAGATGTCTCTCATTTTTTTTAGAGCGTAAACGATTATGTGAGATTAGTCTATAACCCTTTAAATCTATTTTATGTACATGTTAGGCTCCTGTGATGAGTGGCAAATTTACACAGGCCTACCGACAGAAAAACACAAAACCATTGTACATTTTTCAGAATAAATATTTGTCAAGTGTAGTGTATGATCTGCCTGATACCATCTAGTATAAGTTACAAACATACCAGATAACAACATGGGGTCCTTGTCTGCGGACTTCTTGACGTGATCGGATTCTCCAGTCAGCGATGACTCATCGATTTTTAAGTCATTGCCCTGGATCAACACTCCATCAGCAGGAAGCAGATCACCTGCAGAGCAAAACAAATTTTAAAGTATTAAATATTGTTTATATCAATGGAACTAGAGATGAAGAAGTAGTATTTTTGCTTTCTCCATAGATCTATCTGCTATTAAGTCATTATTCAATTCAAGCCTAAATCTGTATACGTGAAAAGCACTTTATGGCTCTATTTTACTCTCTATTTTAGTTTTTAAAACTAAAATGGCAGGAAAATTAGATAATTTTCAAACATATTTAAGGTGTTAAATGGCTAAAGCTGAGGACCATCTCACACTTACCATATTTAATCTGTGCAATGTCCCCAACTACAATGTCGGCAACAGGCAGCTGTATGACCTGGCTTCCACGGACCACCTGAAACTTCTGCTCCTGCTCGATGCGGCTCTGCAGTCCACGGAACTGCTTCTCCTTCGACCAGTCGTTGAAGGCCGTCACCAGAACCACACACACTACGGACAAGAGGATGGCAGCGCCCTCGATCCAGCCTGCGTCTGCCTCACCCTCATCCTCCACTCCACCGGCTGCTGCACCGCATGCTGTAAAACAAAGGAGAAGCAAGACACAAATGACATATTCATCTCGGGCATTCATCAACGATCGGATTTGACCTGCTTGTTCAGATTATTGCTATAGCCGAAAGGGTCGATGTTGATTATTTCTGTTACCTGTCTACATGTGCAAATCCTACATCTACGAACTGTGCTACACAAAAGGCGAGTATAAAATTAAAACAAACTCTGGCTTAAATAGCCCCATGAGAATCCTCATCTCATTGCCTCATATGCCCTACTTCAAATGCGGCTCTGCATCCTACTGGCTGCACACTGGTAGACGAGGGTATATTGGGGAATGAAACAAGGCCTATTCCCAGTACTCTTTGTGCTTGTTCATGTAATACTCCTGGAGCCATTGTACTCTGGACCAAAAGAAACAAAAAAACAATAAATCCCTTAAGACTCTGCTGGAATTCATTTTTTTCTTTTCTTCAAACTAGATGAGTTCATTCTGTCTAGCTTGATCACTGCACTACAGTCAGCAGAATAGAGTGTGATCTTTGTGCACTGTCCTGAATACAGTTATCAAAAGTTAGCTTATTCTAGATCATTTTGGACATTAGCGCTTCTGGTTAATGATGCTCTATATGCCTTCACATAAAGTTAAATGGTCAAAAACTAGCTCTCTTAAATATTTTTGAACAGTTTTTTAAAAATAGAAGCAAGAAACCGTTTACATGCCCTGTATCTCTTTGTGTTGCCTCGTGATGGACTGGCAACCTGTTGGCATCAGCCCAATTTATGTAATTTGTTGGTTTATTATGATGTTTTTAATTTGTTTGTTTAGAAATGTTGATGTCTGCAGCAGTTCTCTTTGGAGTAATGAAGCAATATACAATCCAACATATTAAACCAAGATATTTACTTCAGTTTTCTTTTTTTTTAGGTATTTTATGGGAATTAAAAATGCCATCTTGCCATCTTTTACTTGATACTGACAATTACAATGAAGCTAAACAGCATCCTCCCAAAAATGATTCAAATTATTTCAAATAATTTGAAAAAATGTGTGCAAAACAAATACAGATGGAAAAACATTTGCAACAACAAAACCTTTCCAGCAAAATATTCTGTAAATCAAGGTGTTTCTAAAGGGAGCAGGAAGAGGAAATGGCTTATCCAGTCCAGTCTTCATACAAGTTCTTAATCAAACTAGTGATTCGATATACAGGAATATCTGTCATGAACGTAGGACCTACCACAAAGGCTTGGGTAATAACATATCTTCTCTTCGGCATTTTCAGCTTCATCTAAGCTTGTAAATCCCTTAAAATGATGACTGAACCCCTGGGCAGGGAAAATGAAGTCCATTACTGTGATAACGAAAGAGGCGATGACTGATGCAGCTGACTCAGCAACTCTTTACTGTCTCTGTCTTCATTTCCTGTTTCATGGCTCACAGAGCTGATGTATGGGTCCTGGGAGCTCAAGGTTATTTCTCCACTCGAAACTTCATTAACCTTTCCAGTACCTTTCCAACATGCGTTTAATACAGTCATAATGTGCACAAATGCTCACACTTTGTGGGCAGAAAAATTAGATATGTGCTTGATGAGTCACTTGACCTCTTAAGGCAGGTGACAAACAAACTAGGACCTGCCTGGCCTGTTAAAAAGAGAGTTTACACAAATGTGGCTGAGAGTGTATCAGTCATGATTACTGGTGGTGAGTCATCGGTTAAATTCCCTGCAACACCGAGAGCATCAGAACTAATGATGCGCGTTTCTCTAATTTTAAACCAACTGGGAGCAAGCTTCACAGGAGGAGATGCCACAGCAGCTGGGTAACTCACCATCTCCACCGGTCTGCCCAGGAGGGTGGTAGAAGGAGAGGCCCAGGGAGATTAGAGCAGCGATCTCCAGGATGATGAGGGTGACATCCTGCAGTGCTTCCCATACCAGCTGTAGAAATGTTTTTGGCTTTTTTGGAGGTATCAGGTTTTTACCAAATAGTTCTTTTCTTTTGTCCAGGTCCGTTTGAACACCTGCAAGACCTGAAAAGGGAACACAACGGCTGTGAGCATAGGTGGGGACATTCATTTAAGGAAAAAAAACAAAAAAACATAACAAAAAAAACATAATAAATATCTAAATGCTAAGCTGTAAATGAATTTCCTGACACTGTTGCTGGTAAACATGTTGATCCCAGACAAATGTGCTCTCAATCACTGCTCTTGATTTTAATTTCCAGGCATTATTCTTTTGCACTCTTTTAACCCTTTATAGTCCCTCCCCTGCCACAAACACACCAACTCTAATTACCAGATTGAGTCATGGTGGGCCACGGATTTCTGCATTCCTTATATAATTCAGCTCAAGCGATAAGGGCCTTTATGCTTTGACCTTATCCACCTACTCATACACTGTGGTCTATTGTGCATAAATATCTTTAGTACGTTAATGTGAAGCGCCTCATGCTGGCTTAAGGCACACTTTACTTTTAGAAAGCAGTTCAGGGATTTTCTTTTCATATGAGCTCAGCGTTGAATTAAAAAGTATAGTTTGGCAAGACCAGTGACTGGTTTTTACAGTTGAAAATTTATGGACGAGTTAATATAATCAAACACTGTTTTAATGAGAAATTACATCTACCTTTAATATAATCTGGACAGTTATCAGTTATTTGGAGTAATTTTATAATAGTAATCTATCGGTGCACATAATTGACATTTTCATTCAGAATGTCCTTTGTTACTAGTTGAGCATTTCTTTAATTAGTTGTCATTAATTGTAAAACCTTGAAGTGCAGTCTTTACATACAAAATAGTAATGTTATCCATTTCTTTACCCTGTCAAGTCAACTGTGGTTGAATAAATTATAGCTGGTAAAGCAAGGAGGACTTTGGTGTGTTGGCTATATGACTGTACTAAGCAGTTTGAGCAAAAGGAGTGGATTTGTGACGCAAATTTAACACTGGAAAAATAATTGATGGTCTTAATTGATGGTTCACTAGAGTCCTTTCGATGAGGGCATAGCGTATTGCTTTTTAATTATTTATATTCATATATGTCAATTGTAAAAAACAATTCACAGTACATGCCATTAGTTTGATGGCTTTATAGTCTGAAAATGGTTTTTGCACTTGGGTTTAGTCTTTTTAAAATAAATTATGGCCCTGTGTGTAAACACTGTAATTGCACCACATCAAAACAATTGAATTGGTTCTAAAACTCTAAAACCAATGCAGTTGTTACACAGTGTATATTGTCTCACTCATATTTGGACAGATGACTACATCTGTCAGCTCCTACACCTTTTCAAACACCCCATGAAAACACTCAAGTGTTCAAATTGTTCAGTAAGCAAATAAGACAGATGGGGTTTGAGCAGATGACTGAGCAGTGCCATGTTAACGTTAACGAGATAAATATGGCTAAACCCAGTTTGTCCTAGCATAAAGGATATATTGGCTGAGACAAAATTACCAAATGATGACAGAAAGACCCACGACTCTGTTCACTTAGCTATTAAAACACATAATAAATAATCAAATAAAAGAGGTATTTTATTTAACAACTGGACATCCTGGCCTTACAGAGAAGAAGTAAAAAAGATTGAAGGACTGAAGGTCAAAACATATTGTACAGTCCATCACTGCAAACTACATTTACATCACATTTTAAGAAATCTCTGAATATTATATTAAGTTGCAATACCAAGTCGGACTCTAACTGTAGCCAACATAATTAATGTTGCTTTTCGGTGCTAAATCATTGTCTTGCTGCTGACTGCACACAAAAGCATTGGCAAGTATTCACGGGAGCTCTCTCTCTTTCTCCCACACAACAATGCACGTTACAGCTGCCTTATGTCATGCATAGTGCGTCACAGGGTCTCCCAGGATTGGCCCGGGATTGCACCTGATAACATCGCTGCTGCTTGACAACGCTCACATCTAAATGCATACGACAGGTGAGAGGACTAGGTACTGTTGCAGAAAATAACCGGTGCTTCAGCAAATCAGACGAGGGGAAGGATGTTGGAAAAGAGCAGGAACATTAAAGAAAGGAATGTTAACATGGCTCACAGTAGACAGAAGGAAGGATGTCTCCTAGCTCCTGTGTTGTGCTGGTTACACATAGATCAGTCTATAAATAGGATCATTAGCTATTCACTTTTAATTATTTCTATGAGACGACCTGGCATGCTCTTCCATTGATCTCCACAGAAGCCTTCTTTACATAACATGTAAACATCTCTGTGTGAATGCATGTGCGTGTATGGCCGGGTCTGTGAGTCGTGACTAGCTACTTGGGCTGTTTTGTGTGTAAGAGAGCTGCGCCAGCATGCCTGTGGTTGCTTACACTATCACATGATAACATCTGAGCTCTTATATTTGCCAATTACCATTGGTCAGATACACACACATAGTGCAGGCATACACAGTGCCTGCACAGAAAAGCATAGATGACAGACGAGTAATGTTTGTGAATATCCGTGCACAGGCACATATAATGATTACAGATATTAGGGTGCAATTTTTTCAAAGTCCCTGCCATTTTTTTAGTTCTGTCTAGAAGACATCAAATACAAGATCTCTTTCCTTTCCGGCCACATTCACAAACATTCACTCCTTAGTGGAAAAAAAAAAAAAACAACCCATAGAAATATCACTATTTTAACCTTTAATAATCAAGAACGGTATCAATTGAAGGGTACCTTTGAATTAAAATACATAGTTGATGCTCTCGCTTTATAAAGCAATCTATGTTGGAATCATTATTCATCGTGTATTATGCTTCACTGTGTTGCAGTTTGGAGTTTCTCACCAATATTCAAACCACATACAAGAGAACAAAGAAAACTTTTTTGCTGTAAAACAATAGCAATAAATAATAATAAATAAAAAAAAGTGCTGTACTTGTGTAACTTTCTTCAATCAGCAATGCACATTTCTCCATATTTGAGTACACTTGTGGATTTAAGCACATTTTAAGAAAATCCAATTCCACAAGCAACTGGATTTTGAATTCAGTTTTTTACTTTTCCTTTAATTACTACTGTGTGATGT
This sequence comes from Poecilia mexicana, assembly GCF_051168715.1. Classification (NCBI taxonomy): domain Eukaryota; kingdom Metazoa; phylum Chordata; class Actinopteri; order Cyprinodontiformes; family Poeciliidae; genus Poecilia; species Poecilia mexicana. Next base: position 20,274,235 of record NW_028263374.1, read on the forward strand.
TTGACTCTGGAATATTGTTCAGTAATGCTACTTTACAAAACAATTTACTGATGTCCCCTAAAATTGTTTGAGGAAAGAAAATACAACTATAATTTAGATGCTTAAATGCTACTAACAGTAACTACAAAACACATTTGTGGGGTGATTAAAATGCAAGATGCTAACTAATATGTAACATATAACATAGGACATAGCACCCGGTTACTTTTAGAACTGCCTTCATCCTGTCTGGTACAGATTTTCAACAAGATCCCTCAAAGATTTTCATCACAAATATTGCATTTCTAAAATATTTTCATTATTTTATTTTTTTCAATAAGTATTTTGATCATTATTGACTTTTTGTTCCAGTGTTGCATAAAATATGGCCTAACATCATGTAACGGAGAAGAGCACACGTAAAACCCTTTAAATCATTTTCTCACAAAACACTTATTGGTCTTTATTCTCCTCCATTTCTGTAAGATTTCTGACTACCTACAAAACTGTTCTTGGAAACCCAGCAGAGTGTTATCTATATCTGGTTTGTCAAAGGCAGCCTTCCTAGTATCCCATTTTCAGACAAAACTTTATGCCTTCATGCTTGCGTGAGGCAAAATGGGATCTTTTTAATTCAGAGGGAATATGATGGCATATTTTAACAGTTGCCCTTTTTTTGTCAGGGGCTAAAAATAGATCTCCATGGAAACACTATGCATCCCACTCAGAGAACAGAAATACCCACGACTCTGAACCTTGGAGAATGTGTGAATATGTAAGTAAGTGCCGGTTTTGTGTGTCCGTTTTTGGTGAAAGGGAATGTGTGGGCACATGTGCACATGCAGAAAAACACAGAGAAGACTAAAGTGATGTGGTGATATCTCAATTTCCATCAACAGCACAGTTATCAGGAAAATTATACAAAATGTTTAATTTAGTAAAAAAAAAAAAAAAAAATATATATATATATATATATATATATATATATATATATATATATATATACAAATTAGAAACTGCTCATAAATATTTCTGAAATGTCTTGTTAACTACAAAATACACCAAAAATGTCTCCCTTCCCTGTCTCAACTAATTCTGATTTTTCAGATTTGGGAATGGTCAAGTTTTTGGTCAAGTTTAGTATATGTTTGATTCTCTTGGTTACATTAAAAAAATTATCAGCTCAGGCTCTCTACAACAAGCTATTACATTAGTCTTGATCTTATTATATTAATTTATTGAATTGTATCCTGCCTATTTGTGTTCTTGTGTTAGAGTCAGCTTATTCTTGTTTTATTTCTTCCTCTAGCCATATTTTTTGTTGCTGTTTTTAGCTAATTTCTTGGTCACATTTCTATTCCCTGCAAGAAATTGGCAGTCAAAATCTTCATTCCTTGGATTCAAATTTTATTCCTGATTTGATTACTTCATAAATATTTGTTATAAAATTGTCATTTTTCACTGTAACATGACTTCTTTTTTTTGCATTTCCCGTATTTTAAATTTCAGGCATCCCATTTAAAGAAGCTGGTTTACGAGATGCGCCAGGATATTCCAAGACATAATTCAAATTGCATGGTTGACTATTATATCAAGTATGGATCCAGCAGGCCAGACTGATGTAATAGAAACATGTGCTTGTATGACCTTCAACCACTTGGATTATTTGTGAGTCGGTGCATGGGTGTGTATGTGTGGGTGGATGAGTGTATGTGTAAAAATAAGTGTTTGTGTTGTGTGGGTGTATGTGAGCCAGTTTGTCACCTGGAGGTGCACGATAGTGAGAATGGTGGAAAGCCTGCAAGACTCAGCACGCAAAAGCCGCAAAGCACAGGTGGATCTGGCTCTAAAGGTAACAGCAGCCTCAGGCAGACAGGCAAGGTATCAACCCAAGAGCAGCCACACCACTACCTCCCACTTTGCAGGTCAAACCTAGGACCCAGTCCCTTCAGGGGCCCAGGACCTCTGGCAACAAGCCAGCACAGCACAAAGCAGGGAAAACCCCCCACAAAGTGTCAGGTACCAGCCCAGAACAGCAGCAGGACCCCAAAAGGACCAGATCATGGGGGGTACCTGCATGGTGCTCCACAACGCCTGCAAGGTCCATCGTCCTACACATCAGTGTGTGGTGTTGCAGCTGGTGACCACTGAATGTGTGACCACTAAAGTGGTGCTTTAATTGAACAAACAGCGGAGAAAATAGTCAAACTATTTACTGTGACAATGAAAAGTTTTGTCATGGAAAGAAGTTTAACACAATAAACAGTATGATAAATGCCCACCCCTACAAACTTCACAAGAAAAGACAATAGTTCCTTTACTCAAGGTGGGAAGAACAAGATCAAAGTTTTGTGTCTTGACATAAATTTTCACAGTTCTCAAGAATTCCAGTGCAGAACATTCGGGAAGTCCTCTCACAGTAAGTTTTGTATATAATAGTTGGTACCACACAGGAAAAAAAGTTCTATATGGAATGTGTGTAGAACAAACTGGAAGAATCCCCAAACAAGGAATCCTAGTACAAAATGACAAGCTTAGATTCTGGCAACGTATAAGAAAGAGAACAAATTTCTCTGTTTTTGAGGACCATGCGTAGGTATTTATGTTAAGAATTTTCTTGCCAATTTTTGCTTTGTTTTAATGATTAAGGATAAACTTCAGCACAATCCCCCACTCTGTGGTAGAAGGCCATTTCTCTTTGGGACGAGTTGATGTCAGTTGTCGTCATCACACCAACTCATGCGGTATTTGACCGCTGGGCATTGAGCGGTCACAGTCACAAAGGCCAAAGACTCAAGCAAATATACTGCATTGCATGGAAACAAACAAGTGATTTCATGTTGAGTCACTGGGTCACTTGGACATATGAACTCATATGAACACAACATACGTGAATAAATCATTTCTCTGCCAGAGGACAGCCCTTTTTAAATGTTAATGGAGAGGAAAGTGACAATGTGCTTTGTGATACAAAGCCACATTATAAATGTACTGTGGGTGGTAGCACATAAGTTTTACTATAGTATTTATTTATTTTAATAGAAGACAAACAGATGTGAAAGTGTAAGTAACACCCCTCAGAAATCTAAACCCGGATCCCGGCAAATTAAGAAAAAAAATTCAGAAATGAAGGCTTAGCCAAGAGACAGAAACGAGAGTGGGGATGAGTGGATAGGGTGAGTGGGGCTATGATCAGGACAAAATAAGTTCTTTTGTCAACTTATCTACTTTATCGCTATATTTTTTGATTTTTCCAGATTCCTCTAGTTGTTGTTTTTCAAAACAACAACTAGTGATAAATCTAGCAACTCTTTTTCTGTGTTGTTGGAAACTTTTATGGTGACAATGCTCTTCAGCTCAGCTGCAAGAGTTGCCTTTAGCCTCTCCCGCTTCCTCCGTACTGCAGGCAGTCTGACACAGTCATCCGTTCAACGTCATACCTTCACCAACAGTCAGAAAATATCAAGATATGCACGGAAACATCAAAATAAAACCCTAAATAAGACAATGTTGATTTGGGGGTTAGTTTCATTTTAAATATGCACTGCTCTGAACCTTAAAAACTAAAATCACACATTCTGACAATCACCAACTGACCTATAAGACTTGTTACATGTGGAATAATAGACCAATTAACAGCTTCATTTGAACATTTGAACCAAATACTGAACCGACTAAATAAAACTTTTCTTCTGTGCTTTCTTCTGCAAGAGAACACAAATAAGGACGGTCTTCATCTGTCTTCCAAAAACCAAATTAAATGTATGTTGCAATGCAGAAAATAAAGTGAGCCTGTGTGTGTGTATTTGAGCCTGTGGGGGCAGCTGCACAAGTGGGTGAGTTTTGCTGTCAGGTACTGTGGTCCAAGAGCCTGACTCATGTGAGAAATGGAAGAGTGGACTGAAAAGACCAAATATATGGCCATCTCTCTCTCACACACACACACAGGTTTCTCAGTTTGTTACAAGTTTGGCCCATTTCTCTGGACAGAACAGATGCGACTAATTCAGGTTAGCAGGCCTCCTTGCTCACACACACCGTTTCATCTCTGCCTGCAAAAAGTTATAGGACTGAAATCAGGGCTTGTGAAGACCATTTCAAAACATTGAACTTGTTGTCTTTAAGGCACTTTGTAAGTCATTTTGTGTTATGCTTAGGTTCACTGTCCATTAGAAAGACCCATCCATGCTAAGGACTAAACTTTATGGCTAATGTCTTAAAATGTTACTTTAATATTTCCATAATGTTCTTTCTTTATGATGGTGTCCATTTTGTGCATTATGGTACTGTCAGGCTTGCAGGTGCCCCCATTTCCTCTATTCATCTATTACCAGGTTGACTCTTACATGTCACCACCAAAATGGATGCAAGAAAGACACCAGTGTCCTTACGACACCATGTTTTGTACCAAAATACCAGGATTTATGGAGGTGCATAGGGTGTTCCTGATGCCTCGTGTGATTTCTTTTAAATTTTCCATGATATGATAAAGGAAGCAGTTTGAGAGATGTTGCTTCCAAATACCTCAGATTTTGTGACGTAACCAATGAGAATCCTATAAGGGCATGACAACATCATTGCAGCTCCTCCTAATAATTTAAAGGAAGTAAAAAAAGAAAATCTTTGGAAAAAAAAGTCTGTTAATTGTTCTGGTATTTAGCAGAAATAATTTTGGTTAACTTTACTGACCTACAATAAGTTCAGTTTAGCCTGATTTCATGCCCAACACACCAAAAAAGTAATGTATTTTTAATACAGTTTGTGTTTATTTGCAGGTACCAACTGTAAATGTTTTTACTCAAGCCTCTGCGATGAAAATACAAAGAGTAATAAAATCCTTCTTACTGCCTGCTTATTGACTTTATTAGTCATTTGTATCTTTTTTTCCACCATCTGATCTTCAAACACTGTAACTCTAACCAGACCGACTGCCCGACATGTGGACAAAACTTTAATGAGACATCTGTTTACTGGCAGTCTGAGGGCACCAGAGGTGTGTTTGTGCGTGGTAAAGAAAAGAAAAGAGATAGTCAGGGTTTGTTTGGACACGACTGCTTGGTGATAAAGACAAAGTGTAATGGGGTCAGTAACATCATCCTGTAATTCCAGACTGGTCAACCATGTAGTCAGCATAGGCTATCCAAGAATCACTCCTTAGTTTTCATCCATTCATTATCTTTCACTCATTTATTCATCCATGTTATTCCGCTAAATTCTCAATCCGAGGAGAAAAAGTCTCCAGGCATTGCACAGCTCTGTGTTACTGAGTATGTCGTACGTCAGTATCTATAAACCATAAAGTTGCAAGATTAATTGTAATTTTAAATACATTTTTTTTAGGAAACTACAAAGACATGAATGGCTTATTTTCTTTTGTAAAAAAATATTTAAATACTACTAATAAAAAAAATTAAAAAAAACTGCGCTGAAAAGTGATCAAACATCAACTAATTTTGGCTCCACGGCCAAATTTCCAGCCATTTCCATAGAAAACACAAACCAAATTTTTCATCTGCACACAAATAAATTCCATACAAACACAGGCTCATCTCAGCAAGCCTTCCCCCAGGGAGTGAAAAGAGAGAGCATCCGAGGCCAAGAGGCTGAAAGGGAGAGTGACAGTGGTCTATCTGCGGTCTCCCATCTGGGTGTCAGTCTCTGGTTTCGCCCAGGGGCTCAGATAAGCACAACACAATAGGGACAGCTATTAAAATTCAAACTACCAGAGAGAGTAATGAAATAGTCATGATAGGTAAGGGAAATCAACACACTGAGATGCACACCGTATATACGTGGCCAGGAGTGTAGCTGAAGTAGTAAAAATAAAACGCTTTTGTTTGTCCTGAGAACAAGGAAAACAAAAGGAAATCTAAAAAAAATAAATAAATTAAAAAAAACTAAAATGGACGACAACAATAAATATTCTCAGAACTAGCGGCTCTGAACTATATTACATTCCAAAAAAAAGAAAAAGAAAAAAGAAAGAAAAAATTCCTAATTTTAACAGATTCAGATTAGCTGCACCACTGTTAATTCCTCAGAAAGGACCACTGGAAGGAATTAACATGGCTTTATTTATTTTATTTTTTTTATTAACAGGTTTACAGAATGATTCTAAAGATGAACTGAGTATTGTTTGCTTTTTAAAAAGCGTGCACAAAGTAGCCAATAATGACAAAATGTAAAAAAAAAAAATAATAATAATAATTTGCAAGAAAATGTTGATATTTTAAAATAAAAGACGATATATGTTCACACATATGTTCAAGGACCTTTGGTAGGAATGAGAACCTCAAGTTTTCCTGGCTATATCTCTACATGCTTGGCACATCTGCCTCTGGGTGCGTTGTACTTCTTTTGTCTGCAGCTCATCGAAGCTCAGTCAGGCTGGTTGGGCAGCATTGGTACAGATTCTTTTTGAGTCTTTCCAGGAATATTCAATTGGATTGAAGTCTGAACTCTAGCTGGGCAGTATCCCATTTTCTGCCATAAAATAAATGTCCACAGCATGATGATGCCACCACCAAGCTCCAGAGTAGGGATGGTGTTGGCCAGGTGATGAGCAGAGCTTTTTTTTAGACATGACACTTGGATTTCAAACCAAAGAGTTACAGTTTGTTTCATCAGATCAGAGAATATTGGTTCTCTTGATCTGACAATCACTAAGGAGAGTTTTGATTCAGTTCAAGCTGACTGCCATGTCCGTCTGGCAGTAAATCTATTTTATTGATTAATTGCATATAAACATCTAATTTTTGGAAAAACTTGCTTTTCTTTCACCTAAGCACTCCTTGGGATTTTGTAGTTTAGCGTGATGTCAGCCTGCCCACGGCCAGCCACGTTGTTTTTAAAACATGTTTTACAGCTTGTGTTTAGTTGGACTTTGACTTCGGGTCAACTTTCAGAAGGGATAATTGACATAAGAATTAGTTTTCTTTTTTAAAAACATGTTGTATTTGTATTTAAGAAAAAAGAAAGAGAGATAGAGAAAAAAAAAAGATTAAAATCAAAATTCGGGATTTTATTTTTGAGCCATATCACCCAGTCATATTTAGTGCTAAATTGGTTGAACGCACTAGAAATGTATGACCCTCTGGGTGGGTCCTCTGTCTCCACAATGAAAGCTCATCTTAAATAACCATTTGAACGTTTGGCACCTGCCTTATGATGACAGACCTGGAAATAGCTCAATTCAGATCCCATACTCTCTCAGACTAGTTGGGAATATTGCACTCTAGATCAAAACAAAAAAACTAACTCAGGGTGTATTCATGAGTGACACATTGGTCTGCTTTAAAAAGAGTTTGCTTCCCCCAGACTGACCAACTATAGGAAATGTAGGTTGTTACGTCAAACGAAAAAAGGCTGACCAAGGGACTTTTGCAGTGAGAATACATTTTTAAGTAGAACTTTGTTTTTTTCTTTCCAAATATTTTGACTACTGGGCTTTGACTAACAGCAAACAAAACAGTTCTTCCTTCATAAACCGAACTGATATTTAATGCCAACAGACAGTATAACAAATTATTACAAAGTAAAATGTCTTTTTATGAACTACAAGCGTTAGAAAAGGAGTGGGGCAGAAAATTACCCTTTTAAGACAGCCTGGACTTCCAAACAGTTTTTAATTGAGAGAATAGATTATGACAAAAGTCAGAATTATGTCTTTTTGTACAACAAACAGGTTTTGATTTTTGCTCTTTGATTCTGTGCCTTTGGCTAAGTGTTATCGCTGCAGCAGTAACCCTTTTCTCCCAGGCAAGAATGAAAATGCTTAGTATTAGATGCCATTATTCCACTCATCACGAGACAAATAACACAAAGCATACTTGATTGTTCCTTTGACTGATTTTTTTTCCCCAACAAACTCAAAGTAGTATTTGCTATGCTTAAGTAAATGAGCACCATATCTGGTGCAACACTGTATCTGTTTAAGAAATAGTGACCATTTCTTTAGGATAAAACTGTATCTTGGTTGTTCTGCACCACACGGGGGGAAAAAAATGTTTTGTTAAAAAAAACAGAGTGAGAAAAGAACAAAATATAGTCTTCACTCTCAAATCTGCAAATCCAGCTAAAACGTGAGCAAAGCTACTAATTTCTAATTGCTTTGCTTTGCACAGTCTCAGATCAGAATGATGAGGGCAAACAGTGGACTCTATCAAGGCAACGTGTAATTTCCACAATTTTTGTTATACTTAATAAATTCAGGCATAAACTGCACAGCCACAAAGACTGTACAATCAGACTGCTGTGATTCAGAGACCAGGCACCATAAGAACAGGCTAGTGAAGTCTGGCTTTACCTCCATCAATCATCTATGGGGCAGCTGACGTCACTGATGGCCGACATTTCTGTGTGACTGTTTATACTAATCTGTCTCTAAAAATATGTTTGTCTGCATATTCTGCCTTGATTTAGACCAGACATGATGCTTAATAGATATGTGGGTAATAAATGTATTTGTCTAACACTATGCTTAATCACTGTCAGCTAAACTAGCCCCCAATGTAGCTCTCAAGAGACCATCATCAAACCCTTTTATGGAAGTCCAGATTTATTGCACATAATCACCCATCTCAGAGGAAACATTCTGAAAGTCATTATTTCTTTTTAACTGGGTGTGTTCAGCATTTGGGGAAAAATATCTGCTGCTGTTAAATAAGGCATGACAATGATAGTCAACTGTCAGCAACAGCTTTATTAATATATTCTTGCTTAGTAAACTAGAAACACCCACTGATCCCACTGACTAGACTTTAGACAACAAATGTACTTTGTAAATATACTTCTCCCATTTGCTATAAGCTATGAAGTAACTTATTCAATATTAAAGTGATCATTTTTCCTAAAGTGAAACCTTGCTCGAATCCTGTTTTAAATTTTACTGAAATGTATCAAAGTGAATACACAACAAAAATAAATATCAAACTGCGAGCCATGTGAATCCATTCAACCTTCAGTATGTTACCTAACCTATCCTTATCTTACCTAACAGATGAGGACAGATGCGCAGTTGCAAGTGATTCTCTGCTTCATTCAACTTTTTCCATTATGAGACCATTGAAAAATTAAGGAAATATATTCAAACTGGATTAGAAGTTTTTTTTAGTCACATGTGAGAAATGAGCAAAAGGGATATTTACAAAATAAAGTCTTAAATACCTTATTTTAATCCAATGTTTAGGTATGAATTCATACCTAAACTCTTTGGCACAGGCATTTCAGTTACCATTAAATGAAACCAGCTTAGTGCAGAAAGTCGCATATAAAAAGTGCAGAACCCACAGTGTTCTGGCTATCTTTTTAAAGTGGCACCAAAACAAAGCATATTCGAGGGCTCCTAGTCGTCAGTGAAGTCCTTTCTGGAGAAAGAAAGACGGAGTGAGCGAAAGTTTTATGTCAATAGTCCTTAACAGAGATAATGTAAGAGCTGAACTTGATTCCTCACTTGAAAAGACAAGTTGAGCGTCAACATCACTGGGTCCAAGGAAATAAAGCTGAAGGCCCTACCACATTCAGCCAGCACCAAATACCATTTGAGTTTTTCTTGCAGAGTTTATAGCCAACATATGAATATAGTCTGTCAAAATCACAAGTATTTGTTTATTCATTTATTGAGAATCAGCTCCCAGCCAGGTGTGTCGTGCATTTTAACTTCACGCTGCATAAGTACAACCTCTACACATCAAAGTGTTTATCAAAATGATTTAACATTTTTTAAAACCAACTGACAACACAATATTGTTTAATAACAATTATTAAGCTATTTTATTAGAATATAATAAATGCATTAACTGATCAAATATTTCTAAAGCTCATGCATATTTGCAATGAGCATTGTTTAATATGATAAAATATATTAAATGAAACCTTGACTTATTTGTAATTTTAAAAAAAAGATCCCATAAAAACCAAAACATTTGTTTCTCTTGATTTAAGCTAGAGCTTGGGCTTTCGCACATGAATTTTTATAATTACAGAAATAAAGCTTAACAAATTAACAGTGAGTAATGCTCACCTACATACTGATGGGAACTGCAATTTAATTCCCACCATAAAATACTACTGGATGACGGGAATGTTGAACACTACTTTTGCAAGTAAATTTCACATATCCTAGCTGTGATTCTATTTTACACAGTAATCATTACATGTAATTGAATAAGAAATTACTTTAAAAGTAGTTGTAATAATTTACTTCTGAAGTAACACAGGCAAAACACTCTGGGACAAAATGTATTTAATTCCTTTGCTGTGCATTTATAAAATGTCTGCTGTGCTTGTGAAATGTTTGGAAAACCGAATAAATGAATTGTTCTTTGTTTTTTTTTTTCTTTTCTTTTTTTTTCTTTAAAATCTACATTTTATGCAGGGATATCATGATAAACTCAAAATTGTGATATTGCCACATTTTAATGTTTGGGTTTTTCATAGTTGCATAGGAAGACGTTGAAATTCAGTTTGATTTTAAAGGGGCTTTAAGACATCTCATTTCTTACATTGATACATTTTGTATTGCAGTGTTGACTGCTGTGCCAAAATACTGCAAGTCTCCCTCAAGGTCAATACTTTTACACTGCAGAGATCACCTGTGTGATGTATTTATACGTGTACGCACACTCTGTGCCGACAGTGGTTTTGCTCAGAGGAAAATGGCTGTGTATCACTTATAATTGTCCTCTGAGAGTCATTTCTTTCTCCTTTTCTCACTGCATCCCATTTCACTCTACGGGTTCCCCCCCCCCCCCCCCCCGACTTCTTCCAGCCCCTTTACAGAGTCACAAGGGGAAAGAAGGAAAGGGAAGGGCAGACACGAGAGAGGAGAGGAGAGGAAAGGAGAAGCAGAGGAGTTGAAGAGCGGGAGAAATTGTCCTTATTAAGGAGACTGCAGTTCCATGTGAGAGATCCCTTGTGGGACAGAGATTAAATAGACTGCGTCAGAGGGGAACATGCGTGAGGTGCCACAACTGGAGGATGCGATTAGTACGATCATTGAGGAAGGATGGATGAGGATGGATGAGAGGGGATAAAAAGAGGTAAAGACAGAAAGGTGGGATTAAAAAATGGATACGAATGGACAAGGAAAAAGACAGAATACAATAAATAATAGCTAAATGTGTGTGAAACATTAACAGAAAGGAGGGGTGTGAAGATATAAAGGAAGGGCAGAGGGTGGCAAAGCAAAGGGACAAATAGTTTCCTGAGCTGTGTACATAATTCAGACGCAAAACATGAAGTAAAAAAAACACCATTTAACCACTGTGTAGTGAAGTCTGTCATCACAGCAGAATGGCACTAGCACGATAATACAAAAGAAAACAATAACAGAAAGCATGTCCAATCTATTAAACGTCTTTTGATTCCCAACTCTGCAAGAAAACCATGTTTTATTATTTAATATCCAATTTATTTGCAGATGCTCAAACTGACCTGCACATGCTTACAGTCTGTGGGAATGACATTGGAAAAATACAACCAACTGAAAACAAGTGTAAACCCCCAATCACTCAGCATCTTTATCAACAACGTGACCAAAATAATACATTGACATTTGAATTCCATAGGAAAAATGAAGCCAGGGAAAATAAAGTTTTATAAAGATGAAAACAACGCAACCACATGGCGTAGGAGTCAGTCACACAGAACGCGACGATGCATTTGTAAATCAGACATTGATGCATTCTGAGCTAACACATAGCTGACCTTGTTAAAATAAGCTGATGAGGCCAAGATCTCGCACTTCACCAGCAACTGAAACTAAATCTTACTTAGCAATCAGCCATTTCTCTGATACATTTAAGAAGCCCATTTAATTGTTTGTCTTTTGCTGGCCTCATTTAGCACAACCATGTCATGCATCAGAAAACTTACGGTGATGCAAGAAGACTCTGTGGCACGCATCACAAGTTAGAGCTATCTAACCTCAAATTTCCAATGACTCTTGATGGCCATAGATCATTTGTAAAAATTATGTTATGAACTTCGTAATTAGTTTTGCCCTCTGAGTTATAGAGACCTTTGCTCAATGGTGCTCAGTTTACAGTGGCGTTTTAGATAAGCCGTTTAAATTTGGCCTCCAGATGGAATCATGTTGTTCCTCATGCTTGTTTTAAAATGTTTTTCCTCAAGTTTTACAGAGGATCCTTTTCAACTCATTTTGCTTTGATGCAAAGGATGACTTTTTATGATCACCAAAAGCCACACTTATCCCAAGTTTTGTTTTTGCTTTTGCTCTTCTTGAAATTAGGTTATAAATCCCTATTATGGAGATTAAGTTTTGACATCTGTTGATAAAATCCAATTCATCCAATGTCAATGTCTCAAAGCGTCAGAAAAAAAAAGATTTCTGAAGCGTTATCGCAGGCATAATCAAAAATCGGTTTTGTTAAAAAAAGAGGTATTGAGTGTTATGCTAGTCACGTCATGTTTATTTGCATTGCACATTTCAGCCACAAGGCAATTCAAAGTACTTTACACCATAAAATATCAAATTGTCACCATGTAAAACAAGCAAACAGTACATTTTGTCAAATGCCATTATCAAAATCAAACAAATACACATCAAATATGTTGGTAAATGTTCAACTTTTTACTAATCAAAGGCAATTCTAATGGCTCGATTTATTAAAGGAACTCAGTGATTCAGCTGTTTTGTGGTTTTCTGGAAGTTTGTTGCAGATTTGTGTTGAATAAAAGCTGAATGCCGTTTCTCTATGTTTGGTTCTGGCTCCAGGGATGTAGAGCAGACTAGAAACAGAAGACCAGAGTGGTTTGGAAGATAGACACAACAACAACAGGGGTTTAATGTAATTTGGTTCTAAGCCATTCAGTGATTTATAAACTAACAAAAGTATTCTAGGGATCAATGATTACTGTCATTACTAACACAAAAGGCAGGGCATTAGCAATTCCCTTCTTGTCACTTGCTAGATAAATGACAAAGGGATACTTCAGATTCTACCTAAATTTGGTGCAGTCTTTATTTCTCTAAACACAGATTAACATCAGTCAACAGTCAAGGTCACATGAAAACAATGTGCTACTTCTTCAGCTCGATGTGCTACTTTCCCAGCATTTCTTCACATTGCAACTAACTCTGTGAAAGATGTGCGAGTAGAAGGGAGACATGGTGAAGGTTACTGATGTAGAGCAGGTCTATTTAGGCTACACTGCACACTGGCCCATTGGGATGCCAGCGACCGACCAGCTCACGAAAATAGAAATGGGAGCGAAGGAGAAAAGGAAAGGAAAGAGACGTAAGGTGTCGCAAGTGTAGAGTGATGGGAGGTAGAAGCAGATAAAGGGCAAGTCAAAAGGTTGATGGGGAGAAGGTCTGGGGGAACCAAAGGGAGAGGTTGGGAAGTACAAAGGATTTAGGTGAGTAGATATTAATACTAGAATATTCTAATGAAGAGAAAAAATTTGTTGCTTTCCGTAGTGATATTCTAAAAGACACACTGTGACTTATTGTGAAGGACCAGGTATTAATTGATCTAAAAGCCAGTCCTGGTTGGCCTGTCTAAAATCTGACATGTTCAACTGTGACTCTTAGCATTGATAAATTCCTGTTTGGAGTGAAAACACTAGATTTGCCAGATCCAGACAAGAAAATCTAGGTCGTAATCTGACACCAAAACATATTGCCACCAGGGGACAGTGGTAGATTATATTTCACATATCTTCAGTACTCCAACTCATTTATCCATTCCAATAATTCACAAGTTATTTCTAAGCAACTAAATCCCAAAAGAACGTTATATATCCCTAAGATAAATGAGTTGTGAGATATTTTGCTAAAGAATTTGTCATTGTGACAGAATACATCACAAAGGATAAAGTAGCATATTGAAATAAACAACACTGTCAGTACCCACACAGGGAGTCTTTGTGTTCAGAATGGCTATTGTTCAGACAAGCCTTTAAATGCCTGTTCAGTACTTCAGTAACTACTATGCTTCAGCCACTGCATTGTGAGGAGGAACCTGTTTCAACCACAACAAAATGTCACAGAAGCTCAGCGTCCAAATCGGATGCCATTATAATGGGACTGACTGGCTGAAAGATGCAAAAGGACAGTGGAAGACAAGCCTTCTGAAGCAGAGAAAAGGAAACGGACAAATACCGCAAAATCTACATTAAGCTAATGTAAGCACAGCAATGTAAATATTAATCTCTGCTTTGGATGAGCAGCGTACAAAAATATTCACATCCCTTAGGCTTGTTTGAAATTTGTCACAATAAAACAACAAACTTGAGCGTGTTTTATTTCTTCAAACCAGGGATTGGAATTGACAACTACAAAATTCCCACATAATCTATGCCAAACAGATGCTTCTCCGTTGTCAAGTCTCATTCTAACTGGTTAATGTCTGGTTCAGTTTGCAGCATCTCCGTTATGGTCTGTTCCTCATTATCATGGACGTGAATATGGGCGGTAACGTGGGTGGGCCGTGAGCAGGAGTTGTGGTTAGCTCTCCAACGATGTTAGCAGCGACACTCAGCAATGGAGAGCCTTGAGGTTGTGGTTTTAATCGATTCAAATAAACCCCAATATTTCTATTTGTCTTCTGGAGATCCCTTGCTGGCCCAAACATAATTAAACACTTCAAATTAGCTGATTGTTTTGCTACTTATAAAAATAACTATTTTGTAGAAGTTCATTTTTTAAACATATGCATTAAAGCCTTTTTAATTTAGGTAATGCAGTCAAAAGTTGTGAACCACTATCCATGCATTAACTTTATTTCAAAGGAAATTTCAAACAAAGAAAATAATGCACATCGTGTCAAACTAATATTATGTAGTTACGGATTTTTATACCGGGCAGCACAAAGCCATTGTTCCAACAGAACGTTGACCGGAGCTGGACCATTTCTCACTTCTTCATTGCATGCATGTTCTTCAGAGAACTATGCTGCTTGCAAGACTGCATGTGTCGACATGTGTTCCTGGTGCTGCTCATTATTAAACTCACAATTACGTTCCTCTACACTGTGTCGCTCTCAGACAGACGTTATGTCTGCATTTGTTTATTGCAGGAATGTAAATCACAGGCCAAACATTTCAACCACCACAATGTTCTGAGTTAGAACCTCTGTCTTTAAGTAAGATTATTTCACTTATAAAATCTTGTTATAATCTGCCAATAGAACTATGACTTTTCTCCACTAGGAGCTAGACCATAAATACTTTTGTGTTTTTGCAGTGTAAGAAGGGCTACATAAAATATCGAAAGATAATAGGTTAAGGTACAGATCTAAATTTGTTGCATTTAGATCAAGATTGGTTTTATTCCAATCTTGTGATGAAACCACAAGATTGTTTTTTGATCCAACCCTTACTCTGTTCACATAACGGAGTAAGGTTCCCAAACAGAACAAAAATTACAAAGCTACATATAAAAGTGTTTGGCACAAACTTGTAAAAATATGTGGTAAGTTGTGTGACAAAGGTGTTTTTGTCTTGTATGCAGATTTTTTTTGTTAAAAGATTGTTGCATGTACCCATATTCCTTCTAT
Organism: Poecilia mexicana; assembly: GCF_051168715.1. Taxonomy (NCBI): domain Eukaryota; kingdom Metazoa; phylum Chordata; class Actinopteri; order Cyprinodontiformes; family Poeciliidae; genus Poecilia; species Poecilia mexicana. Next base: position 20,289,735 of record NW_028263374.1, read on the forward strand.
TCCCTTTTGGCAAAGATCTTGATGAGTACGTTCTTAGTCTCTACCACAACATCAAATAGTATTGATGACTTAAGTGCTTTTTCTTCATCCTGGTTCAGCAAAAATAGAAGTGCTTTTATTTCTATTATAAACTTAATGTGCCCTACCCAAAGAAACCTTCCAATGTATTATTACTGCGTTAAACATTCGCTTGATGAAATAGTTGTACTGTTGGTACCAAGCAGTTCACTCTTATCAAAGAATCAGGTCACATTCACAACACGTTCTTGGAAACTAAAATCTAGGTTGACAACTTAGCTTCCAACCCAAGACAGAATCAATGCCATTAACCTGTTGGCTGTCTGACAGCAAAGCCAAGACATCACCTCACCGTTACCTACAAGGTGACACGTGCGTAACATCCTGCCTGCAGGTGTATGGTACAAGGAAGGGGAATACTAAGAAGAGCAAAGAATCAGAGCCAGAGAAACCATTGTCCGTTCTGCATTTTCCCTGAATTGTGGCTCTTGAATGTCTGGTTTCTTCATTGCAGTCAAGCATAAAATGTACAAGAAATACTTAAGCATTCTCTTCAGCAGCTCGAGATACATTTAACCTCTTCTTGTGACAAAGATATGGTAGGTTTACCATTTTTGTTACTTCAGATGCTTTATGTCTTCATGCCTCATAGGATAATAAATTGACCTCAGTGAGGGCATTTTATACAGGGTCAACTGCAGCCTCCTGAGACACAACTTACAAACACATGACAACAAGCATCATCACATATGTTCTACAGAGTAAATATAAAGAGGTACAGAGGACTGTTCTGAATTGGAAACCAGTGGAAGTTTTCAGACAAAAATCAAACATGGCAAAGATGCATCACATCTTGATAATGTACGATCTCAGAAAGAGACATTAAGAAGGTACCACAGAAGAGAAAGTCTGTGTGTCCATTAAATACATCACAGAATATGAATGGAGAAGTTTTGCCATTTCCATCATTGTCTTCTTTGTTTCTTTTTGCTCATTCAATGGGGGGTCTAGACTGCTCGTAAATGTGCCCACATGTTCAACTTTTGTCACCGTTTGCGTCTCGTGTGTTGTGGAAAACATTTGCTTGTTGCTGTTGCTTGTCGCTCCCCTTGTGTCGAGCTCAAGTTCCTGAAGGCCGACTAAAATGTGTTGCCTTTGTTTTGATCTACGTGCAACACATTGAGTTGAACATCTCAAAAAACTGATCAGGAAGTTGACCTAGTCTTCCATAGAGATATTCAAAATGTTCAAAGGTTTTAATACTGACATGCTGTTCAGCTATGAAATGTTAAGCTGGCATATTTAATAAGGATCCTAATCTTTTTGGATTTGTTCCTCCATCTTTCACCATCTTGCTGTCATCCTGTGATTAACTTTCTTCCTGATTGCAGATACTAATGTTCACTCCTGGGTCTAGGTCAGTTGAGTTAACTTTTAACAAATCAGTCAAAAAATTCATCATGAATAGAAGAAAACATATCTAACAAAACATTATTTTCGATCGAAGCAAAACATTTTTGTGTTGATTTGGTCACATCTGTTGTATCATCATTACCTTGTTGTAAAAGCTATTCTAAAAATCTCCAAGGTTTTTCAAAGAACTTAGATACCACGCACTTTATCAAGCATCACAGATTCTCCCCCTTGGGTATTAGGCTCTTCAACAAATACTCATCCTTTCGCTTCACAGCAGACCAATTTGAAGTGTTTGTGTTACAGGCATCTCAATCTTACTTCATCTGGTCAAAGCACATGGTTCCAATTAAAGTTCTAGTAGAGAATGGTGAATGTCACACATTTACGTGTGACTGTAATTGAAAACTACTCTTCTGGCATCACTCCTGGTTGGCATCTATATTTGTCAAATGATCATCGTGGAGACTCACACAAGAAACAGATCACAGTCTTTGCTGCAGGTTTCTAACACTTTGTTTTGGAGATTTTTCACTACTCTAACCCATAAATCACTGTCCATGGTAGAACATTGACATGCCTCATCAGATCAAATGGTTCATGGCCTAAAAAACTAGTCTGTCTATTGCATACATATGTTCCAGGTAAACAAAAGGTCAAAACAAAAGGATAATTTGTTCCTAGTTTATATGACCTAATTAGAAGTTCCTACGCACTCTATTTTTGCAAAATTACTTTAATTAAATTGCTGTTAACGGCTTTTGGTCACCAATGATTGCGCCCCCAGAGATTGTGATGAAAAATACTTTGGTTCTTTGCTTTTTAACTTTCGCAAAGATGACCCCGAACTTCTCTGCATTCTTTTGATCGTTAAGCTTAATTGAATCCCAAGCTTTGTTTCCTTTTAGAACAGCTCAGAACAGCAATGTTTCCACCACCAGTCTCTAAAAAGAAGCAGATTTCTAATCAAGGATCCCAATGTCTCCATTCTTAGAAAACCGAGCAGTAGCCCGACAACCCATCCAGCCCCTAAATGATTAATAGGAATCACCAGATGGCCTTGTGCTGTTATCAGCATTACCTTCAAAGAAACCCATCCATAAATATATTCTGGGTATCCCTTACAAGAAACCAGACTGCTGTGTAAGTTCAAGATTAAGAACTGATCATTTACCTGAGTCAAAATTCAAAGCCATTTTTTTCCTTTTCAGTTAAATTTTGGTTATTTCTGTAATGAATCTTTTGTAACTGGAACAGTTTTTAATTTTTGACATTTCATAGCAGAATATTTCAAAAACAAAATGGAAGTGCAAAGATGCTAATAAAACAAACAAAAAAAGATGAGTATTAATTAAAATGGAGACCTGAAGGGGGAATAAATGTTCAACATTTTAATTAGTTAATAATTATTTCTGAATATATTTGGTCTCCTCTGTTGTGTCTATATGACAATGATGCATGACTGGAGTTCGAAAGTCAGACTTCAAAGTAAATTGAGTTGTTCAAATATCACACAATTATGGTGATTACATAAGAACATGAACAGTAAAGAGAATTTGGCTAGAGGTGACTAAGCATATGGGATTATAGCCTCCCTGTGCCAAAATACATTTATACATCACATTAAAAAAACACACACATATATATATATATATATATATATATATATATATATATATATATATATATATATATATATATATATATATATATATATATATATATATATTGCAGAACATTAAATAAAAAAAGAAAAAATACGTTTCTTGCTCTTTTGATTCCAACCACATTCAGTTCACAGTGGCAAACCCTGCAGCCCACCCCACGTGGAGCAGTACCTTTACTTTAATAAATCTGCACCTGATTGGCTGAAAATCAAGATGACCAGAGATGGTGGGATGCTTCTGGTGGGGAGGGGAGCGATGTGGGCTAAACTGTCCAGAGATATTTCTGTGCATACTAAACAGATTTCTCACTCACTGCACAGCGCAAATTTTTCATATGCACCTAAAATGGGATCCCCCAGCCTCATGTGTTATTCTGATACTGTGCTTACGTATTCTCCAAATGCTTCATGAACACTTCTGCAGCTATGTACCTCTATCACAGGTTGCATTTAAAAAAAAACAAAAAAAACACAAGCACATACTAATGTAAGGAATTAATTTGCATAGCTACATACTACACAGTAGTGCACGAACAGTATTCTCTCTAAACATAAGATGTTTAATGTAACACACCACCACCACTACTCATTTCATGTGCACAAGTAGAAAATATAGATTTACCTTCAGTGGGTGAGGTTTTCAATCGCTTGCACAGTCCCTCCACTGCCCCATAGTCCTCTTGGAGCTTGACCACTGCCTCTGTGCCACGAAGCTCCATCAACGATCGCAGCTCCATAACAGAGCAACCAAAGCCAGCCTCATGGTTGCCCTCATTTCTTTGGTTCTTGGCATAAAAATCGCTATTGGACATGTCCCCCATGGTGTCAGCTTTCAAGTCAGTTGGATTAGTGTTTGTTATTGCTTATTGAAGAAAAATTGCACAACAGAGCTCAGTCTGATTAAAAAACAAAATCTAAAAATAATTTCAAGCAGGCAATAATGACTAAAAAAAAATAGAAGAAAATGCAAGTAATTCTTGGGGATAAAGATTATTACAAAAAGAAATAAAAAAAAATCCAAGGATGAGACGCCTCTGTTTCAGGTTAAGCAAATTTTAACAGATGAAAAATAACACTAAAAAAAAAAAAAAAAGAAAACTAAAGTCCAGGAAAGAGAGCAACGGCACAGGGGAAGGAAAAGGGGGGTGGCAAATCACAAATGGGGAGCATCCAGGTGCTGGACAGCCCAAGTGGTTAGGTCCTGAGGAGGGCAATGATGATGGTCTCAGGTCCTGTAGCTCTCAGGCTCACCACGGCTGCAGTCCAGACCCGCTCCATGTGTGGCTTCCCATTACTGCTCTTCTGCTTTTGCCTTTGTTGCCTCTCGGTCTCTACGTGGTGGTCCTCCCCATCACTGCTACAGAGAAAGAGGAAGAAAAGAGAGGGTGTCGAATTCCAGAAATGAATTCGGAGAGGTGAGAGAAGGAGCAGGAAGAAACACAGAGAGAGAGAGAGAAAGAGAGCACAGGAATGAGCGTTGTGTTCTCAGGGCAGGGGTGAATGCAGCAGTAGATGGTGCACAGCTGAAGGACAGCCTCTCCTGGCTGCTGCAGTAACTGTGCCTCTGCTGTCTCTATCTACTGCTGCTGCTGGTGCTGCTAACCTCATTCTGAGTACACACACTAACTGACAGAGAGTGAGCGAGGACATAAAAGACAAGGAGAGATGAGATTGCTCCTTTCTGGTGCAGAGAGGAGCCGAGTTGTGCGCGGGTGGGAGGCTGGGGCTCCTCTGACGACAGAGCAGGGATGCAGGACGTAACGCTGCGCTGTCACAGGGAGGATGGGCTGAGCCACGAACCCGCTGCTGCTGTCTCACCAATAAGTAAACTGCTACTGCACTCTGCAGTGACTGACCTTTTCTGTGCAGTCACTCTCTGAACGACACATTCCCCACGATTGTCGTCAAGTAATTATTGGCATTAATCAATCTGGACCAGTTATCCTGTCCTGCAACGACAACGCTATTAGAAAAGCTAAGGAGGCAGAATGTACTTAACTGAAAAAGTTAATTCAAAGCCATTTAGATGCATTTATAGAACAAGCTATAGATAGATCTATAAGATAGAGCTTAAATACCAGAATAATATTAAATATCTGTAGATTAAACTTAAGTCTACCTGTTCACAATAAAGCTACAATAATCTAATACTGTTAATCTAATACTATTCAACAAGACGTTATCTTGTGATCATAATTGTAGAATTTTAAGCTTCTCTGACCCATGTTGTAATCAGCTATGTAGCTAAATATCTGATCTTTTTTGGACTCAAAGCTAGCTATGTTTAGTATCGCTGGAGTTTGAAAACAGGAACCCAAAAAGGTCAAAAAAGCTACTAGAAAGGAAATGAAGGCACAGATTAACAGATTCAGGAAGTTAATTGAATAAATGAAAATTTGGTTTATCTTTTAGAAGAGCTTAAGAGGACGTATTATGCAACATCAACTACATATCAATGTGACTTTAATAATGTCACCGTCTCATCAAAAACACACCCGGAGAAGTGGTTTTGATTCATTCATGCATGTGAGAAATCCCTGAATGTCTCATGGCAAAAATTGTACAAAGATATAAAATTTTTGAATTTATAAGTTTTTAAGCATCACAAACAAAAACTTTCATGTTAACAGAAAAATTACAACATATTTAGAGCAACATGTTAAACCAGTCGTGGATAGTTACTAAAGGTATTACTATTAAAAATAACAGAACTGAGTAACATCTGTATTGCAGGTCAGTGCTTAACAAAATTTGTGATCAGCCACACAAACTGATCAGTGTGTTTTTATGCACAGTTTGCAAGAATGGCATCAGTGACTCAGCATTTGCCCCTCTAATCAAGTCTTCACCAGATTATTTAAAGGTTCATCATTAGTAATATTATTCAAAGTGAACCTTTACCTCACCGTTGCCCTTTATCACCACCCACCCACACAGAGGGGGACCTGGAATCAAAGCTTCCAGTTTTGTATTCTGCAGAACCCTGCAGTGACTGGAGTGTCTCTCCATCATCTGTAAATAACTTTGCTTTGAGGTTCTCTAGAAGCCACAATGTTGCAACACCAACATACACTTGACCTTTTTAGATAACAGATCCGACAAAAGAGCAGAGAAACCAAACACAGGCCGACTAGTGTGAGCTCGCAAATACGAAATATCAGTGGAAACAAAAAGTGACCACTCTAGAACACACTGCAGATTTGTTTATTATTATTATTATTATTATTATTAAAGGATGAGTGGATACAGCCACCAGCCGAATGGAAGGACGAATTATACAACATTTAAAAACTACAAATTGTTAATGTGGAGTCTAATATGTTTTCAATAAAACTGTGCTGATATTTGAGAATAAAAAAAAAGAGCAATGTTTTCATACTTAGCTTGTTGAGGCATTTTTACATGAATACAACATAAAAGCGCAGCTGTTGGGAAATCCCCTCTGGATGTTTACATTCAGCTTGACTTTGTTTCAGGTTGAGTATTCAGCAACATCCAGAGCGAGCCATGCATCACACAGCTGTTGAAAATGGCGTAAGCTGATAAAGCTTTGATTTAGCCCATCTTCAGTTCTGCACTGTAGCTGCATGAGAAATCTTAATGTTCCCCAGTTTTTTATGTTTTGGTGCAGTTGTTTCCCCCCCCCCATTTGTGGGACAATAAAGGATACCTCTATTTCTATTTAAAGTTGCTCTAGTTTAAACTCCAGTCTCAACCAAGTCTCCACTAGTTTATGTTATAACAATTAACATAATATTCAAAACCTTTTAACTTTTCCGTTTTATGTTGAATACGCATTCCTTTAAAACCAAGAAAACACTTCAGATCTCAGGGTAATCTGATGACAGTGAAACCATCTTCAACTTCTGACAGAAGCTCAAAGATCTCCAGGTTATGTTATAAAACAGACAGACAGAACTGCAGCAATATATGACCTTGACACAGTAGGACGGTCAGAGTTTGCCAGCATGTGGATAAACATATGTGGAACGAAGGCAGATGCACAAGATGCATTATTGCTTATTAATGTCTGACCCATTTTGAAGTGAAAATGTCAGACAATGATAATAAGCCAAATCAGCATTTTGTAAAGATGGAAGCTAATGTTTTGCACACGTCCTCATTACTTTTTCACCATATCATAATTTTAGTCATATATTCTAACTCCAACTTAGATAAAGCAGAATGTTTTCAGCACAGCATGTGCTACATGTATAATGAGGGACGGTGTGGCCTAAGCAGGTCAAAGACCCAATGTCGAGGTGTGGATAATTAGTAAGTAGCTTCTTTACTTTAGGCAAGATGGGCCAAAAAAGGTTTTGCTGATTCTGATGGTTTTGTGGTCATGCCCTAATATCTTAGCAAGTTCAAGAGTGCTGAATCAGTCATTTTTGACTTTTCAAATATTTTTGTTGCAAAAACGTCAACAGGGTCACAAGAGACATTTTGAGGGGAAAAGATGCAAATTTTCTGCAAAGTTTTTGAGAAGAATCAAGCGTGAAGCTACCCGTTATATTCATTTCCTCCAACTTACCCAAAGTATCTAAAAGTACAAGATGTTCAGGGTTCAGAGACATTGGTCCTTACCGCCAAGGTAAGGACGGCTGAAACCCAACCTCCAACAAACAAGACACATAAGCTAAAGTGCCACAACTGGGCCAAGAAATATCTGAAAACAGATGTTTTTTAAATGTTTAATGGACTGATCAAATGAGAGTGACTTCACAGACCAGATGGATAGACCAATGGCTGGATCAATAATGGCCACAGAGCTCCACTTGGAGTCAGACGCCAGCAAGGGGAGGTGAGGTACTGGTATGGACTGGAATGATCAAAGAGGTGCTGGACGGATCTCTTTAGGTTGACAATAGGTTTAAAATCAAACCTTCTGCCAGTTTTTTGAAGGTGCTTTCTTCAAGCAGTGATACAGGATGTCTGCATCTTTCATAAAAACAATATTTTTTATCCAGGACAATGCTCCATTAAAATGAATCCAACTACTGCATCTCTGCATGGCTAACCAGAAAAAGTGCTAAAAGACCAAAAAAAAACTTATGACATTGACCCTTTCCTCAGCTGATCTGAACTTGTGGGCATCTTAAATGGAAGATTTACAGTGAAGTAAAACAGTCCGTCTTTGAAATAATAAGTACAATTCCCATAAATAAAATAATAATTGTGAATACTAATGTATCATATGTGCATGAGCAAAATGGTTAGGAATTACTTATTCATTTATTTTTGGAGTGTTAAGCCAGTACAGAACTGTACTGCTCAGATTTTTCTTTAATTTTTTGTGTTGTATCTAAACAGTCTCAGTCAATGTAGAGGGTTATTCTGGATAACAAGTCCAAACTTTATGCCAACCAAAGCTTCTGTGATCTCCAACAGGTGATTAGTGACAAAATGACAAGAATATAATCCCAGGCCATTAGAAAAACGGACTCAACAACAAGTACAGTGCCATGTTTTCTGTAGATGCAGGATATGTTCACATATGTGCGGTTGCTAAAAATATGCTTGCATTGACAGATTACCTGAAAGCAGACAAGGCTTAAATCACAAAAAATAAAGGACAGAAGGATGACAAGAGCCTTTATTTTAGTATTAATCTCCAGAAATCTGTTGAATGAGTTATTTTCAGATTGAATATAAGAAAAATGTGGAAGAAGGAACTGTGCAGGTTATGCCACGACATCTGCTAAGTAAAATCTAAGTATGGTTGTTTACAGTAGAGCCTTGCTTTATCAAAATGAAGATGGATAAACAGCGATGATAGCTTCATTTGTTTGAATTGCAATGATTTGTAGAGAAGATTGTAAAAAAAAATGCACAAAAAGGAAATGGTTGACTGTTGGGACATTTAAAGAGAAGGTGACAAAAGTTTAAAAGCAGAGAAGAATGATTTGCATGGCTGACATGATCATTCTAAGTCCAGTCATTTCAACACAGTGAACTTCTCTTCACAATGTAGCTCCTACAAACTGTTTCTGTATTTCAACCCCATCCACCACGACAAAGGAGTAATCACAAAATATTGAAAATAATGCTGAAAATAATATATTTGGTATGCCGGACCTCTTGGTGGCACCTTGTTTCTTATTTGTGAAAGTGAGGCGTATGCGGGATTGAGACAAATGGAGCTTTGATATCATTGTTTTAAAAAAAAAGAAAAAATACTTTGCTCATATGTTCACATCAAAACATGAAACCAGCGTTCTGATCCACTCCAGAACGGTTTAAAAACGTATTATTTTTGGCCTCCTAAGATGGCGAATTTACGGGGATGTACATGTATATGATAATGTTATCATGTTATCTACATGTAATTATATATTAATAAATTGATGTATGTAGCAACAAAGGGTCACCTTAGTAAAAACAGGGTGCTACAGTGTATTATGATAGTTTTATAAATTAAAATAGGATACAATAGAAACCTACTGTTTTGGTCTTCCTGTAAGGCCATCCTTGGATCTGGTACATGACATTGTTAATATGATGCCAAACCATTCTCTGTACCATCTTTCTTGTCAGTTTCTAAATAAAATTCCACATGCTGTGCTATCCTTCTGTCTGCCTACCTGCATATATGCCAGTTCATCTCCATAACTGTTGGCATCATCCCCATCATTTGACAGTGACTAATAAGCAACACCTGAGCAAACATCCAAGGACAAAGTGCACATTTTGAAATAATTAACAGCTTTTCAGCCAAAAAGCAATGCATACTGTATTTATTAGGACTTGTCAAACTAAACGACAAATGGGACACCCGTTAAATAAACAGCTCTGTGGCCAGACGTTGACACCATATGACGGCAACACATATAATATGTATGCCTTTTTAAATGTTAAAAGGATGATCTTGCTAATTGAAGCGAAAATAAGTTTACTATTCTGCCCAAAGAATTTATGTTACACCGGTAGTTTTTGAGACAAACTCTACAATGTTAACTATATAAGCAAGTAAACTAATTTTTACACATAAAAATCTGGTTCTTTGTAGAAATAACCGCTTTGCCAGCAAGCATTTTTTGTTTTGGTTGAAAATGTATCTAATTAATACAGACATCTCAATTAAAATCAGTACGTTTGATTTAAGTTTTTTATTTTAGAGGCGTTTAAATGAATATGTCAGGTATAAGTTTATATCTGTTTTAGCCGAGATTGACAAGCATAAAAGGAAAGTAGTGGAATAAACTGATCTCAACCTCTCTGTTATTTACCATGCCTTCAACTAGGTGAGCCATATGTCAATACTTGGTCATACATGGAAGTAATATCGAAAATGGAGATTTTTATACGTACCAATCCTGGTTTTACCTTTGTTTCTTATGAATTAATAAACTTCTTGGATTAATACAAGCAATACTTTATTCCTCATCATTTTCTGCAATATTCTGTGCAAGGTTATAACTGAAAATTACAACTTATGCTAAAGAAATGCTTTTTTTTTTTTTGTTTGTTTGCTTGTTTTGTTTTAACAGAAAAACTTTAGCACCTTTGCAAATGTGGGCTGTCAGCATTTCTGTAAAGATTGTCAGCAGAAGAAAGCTGGTAAAAGGTCCTGGTAGACGGTTGTGTTGTTGACTGTGGACTTCAGAAAAAACAGTGGACCAACACCAGTAGATAACTGGAGCCTTCACACTGGACTTCAAGCAACATGGATCCTGTTCCTTCCCACTCTTACTCCAAACTCTGGCACTTGGTTTCCAAATGAAATGCAAACTTCAGCTACAGGTCAGTTCTTTCACTCTTCCGCCCAAATAAGACACATTTGACTTCAACTATACTTCTGGAGTGTTTTGACATGAGCAACCTGACCTTTGTAGCCCACATGTTGGATTTGTCTGTGTCCAGCGTAGGTCCGCTCCCTCTGAAGCTCCCCCTAATTCTTGAAGAAATTTAATAAATTCTGCTTGATGGGGCTTTGGTTCTCCCTGTTGTTGCACTTTTTCCTTCCACTCAACTTTCTATGAATATGACTAGACAACACAAAATGAACAACCTGCTTTCCTTTTATTTTGAGCACTGTCCCTGTGTGGCTCACTCTCCTTTTGAAGGGTGCAAAATGACTGTCTTCTGGACATCTGTCCAGTCAGCAGTCTTCCCCATGATTTTGTAGCCTACTTACCCAGACTGGGACACTGCTTAAATGCTCAGGTAACCTCTGTAGGTGTTTCAACTCAATTACCTGATTAGGGTGTGACACCATGAGTTTCCAGGGTTTAATTTTTATTCAACATTCTACTTTTGTGAGATTTTTCATTATTTTTAAGCCATAATCAACAAAATTACAAGATACACTTGAGATATTTCACTCTGCATGATGAAAAAATATGGGTTTTACTTTCTAAAACGACTAACCAAAATATTATACTTTACTATAATATTCTCTCTTTTTTTTTAGAGATGTACCTGTACACCAAACACAGACGTATGATGTAATCATAACACTGTCACTGCATCGCTTCCCTTGTGTTTCATGCACGATCCAAGTTTGCTGTCCTAAATAAGCCTCACGTAGTCTTTAACAGTCTCACTGTATCTGTCTCTTAATGTCCTTGAACACAGTGAGAGGGGGCACAGGAATAAACTGTGCCTGCACCACCACAGCATACAGGCACACAGCTCCCTCTGCCTGTGAGAATGAACAGTGCAGATTTGTCTGCACAGCTGCTTGCTTATCTCACCTTTTTTGTATGGTTTTGATTTCACAGTGCGACATTTGAGGGTATAACATGACAGATTTAATTTCAACGTGAATCTAGAAGCAGTGAACATCTTTTACATCATAAGCAGCACAATTTATGCTGCCATAGTATACCAAGTCAACATCTTACTGTCATAAGAGTTCAGTGTATGCTGCAAAGCTTTTTAATGAGACTGTAATATATATTAAAACATGCTAGCAGTGTTGCGAGGGTGACTCCTGGTCTACTACTTCAGAGTCAGTTATTTCATGGCCATGAAGAATGTAACGATCTTAATTTTAACTAAGTGAAGGAGAAATAAAAAGAAAATGTCCATGACATCTAGAAGTGTTACATAAGAATTTTACAATCAGGGTTATACATGCAGTATCACCTGGAAAATATTAAAATGTGTTAAGAAATGAAACAGTGGAAGGGAAAAGAAACACTTGCACCACATTAAGGGAATTCCCTGATACGTAGTAGGATAGAGAGCAGCTGCAATGCAGTACAGTACTGAAAAAAAAAGAGAACGATGTTAACTGAGGTGAGCCGTTACATAACAACCACATGGAGAATCTTCTCTCAGCCACCATCGCTGCTATCTATTTGGGTTTAAACAAGCCGTCACGTTAACCAAGAGTAGCATGGACACTGGTGAGGAGAAGGTTATTTTACACCACAGCTCTGCGGAGCAGAAAGGTGGAGAAGTCGGTCAGATAAATGTTCACACAAACATTTATCCCTCTGCTTGTGTTTTGAAAGGCTTGGACAAAGCAGTTTCAAGGCTCGTTCTGTGTCAGAGAAAAGAGGGAACTGAGAAGCTTAAGTGAGATCTGACAAAGATTTGCCATAGGTGACTGATGGGCTTTTATTATTTAGTAGCACTTTGGTGCTGTGATCCAGCTTACATGTTCTGACTTGTAAGGTTTTTGACTTCTGTATTCTAATTGTTTTTTCACAGAAAATACCCTTTTTTTGAACAGTACTATATAACTAAATGTTGATTGATTGATTGATTGATTGATTGATTGATTGATTGATTGATTGATTGATTGATTGATTGATTGATTGATTGATTGGTTGATTGGGGGACAGAGACCAGAGTACAAATAGGTCTTTTATATCAACGATCCTGAGTTTTTAAACCCAGAGTGAAAAAAATGGGATACGTTGTTTGATAATCTCAACGCGTCTCGTTCATCTATAGTTTGAGGCTTCCCCTGTTGTATTCTGTTTCTGAGAAAGGTTATAGTGCATGGTTACAGTTTAAATAAAAACACAATATAGACAGATATAATATCATCCCTACATTACTTTATTACTGCTGTTTTAAACAATCAGTGGTGCTTGTGAACCACTTAGTTGAACTTTCATCTGCACCAGCGGCAGGAAACGGTTGTAAAACACAGCAACATTTATTAAAACCATCTGAGTGTTAAACAGCTATGTTTGAAATATTGTTTTTGGATTCACTGACAAATAAGTGCCTGTGAGAGTAACTGTAAGTAGTGAAATGAGGATGAAGACATTGGAAGATGATTTGGCTGAAGATCACAGACAGTCACCTTGTCTGATGTCTACCAAGTACCGGCACCAGTTAAGCACAGGACCCAGGTTGGTTGACATCACTGAGCGATATAAAGCAGGTATTGTTTAACAGATGCAATTCTCAGTATTGAATAAATAAGACCCATCTGATAACATAAAGTAGATAAAAGAGCTCAAAAAGCCAAATATGATGCCACAAACTATAAGAAAATCAAGAATAGGCTGAAAAGGATTAAAAAGGGATTTTTAAATCTTAGGAACTTCAACACAGACTTTCCCTAACTGGATAGGGGGTAAAATTGGGTGTGTCCTCAGTTTTAAGATTTTTTTCTTGTTTCTTTTGTGTCCTCCTGAAAAGTTGTCACTGTACTCTTTTTAAATAAGTTTAGTAGGTTAGCCATTCCTGGGAAGGTATAAAGTTAGTTTTCCCTACTGGCAGTCAAACTGCAGGTTGAGTTGCATCAAAAATATGTTAATGTGAAATAATAATAACTGGAGTGTTAGTAGGTGTGTTAACCCCAGTCTTGTAGTCATGAAACAGAATCCAATCTGGTAGTTTGAACTCGAAATCTTAAAAATCTGTCAAGACTGTGAAAGTTGTGAAGTGTGTCCTCAGCTTAAAGACCTCACTTGCCTAAGTTGGGTTATTGTCTATGATTCAAAAACAAAAGACTAAATAAAACTGGATCCACTGCCAAAGCCAAAAGACTGAAAAGCTTACCAAACAGAACACAAAGGCCCATCATTTACCATTTGCTAAAGCAATTTATTATTTTATGGACTGGGAAGGCACAACTGGAACTTTTTGAAAAGTGGGTGCCTGGCAAAATCTGGCTTAAACACATACAACAATTCAGAAAATTATATGTATATCAACAGTGGTCTTATCATAACTGAAGGGAACTATAAGTTCTGCTGTCTGACATACAATTATGAAGGAGAAAGCCCCGCCATCAGCTTGTGACCTTAATCTCAAGTACCCTTGGTTTATGCAGCAGGACAATGATCTAAAGCATTCCACTAAGGTCACCTCTCAATGGCCTATAAATAAAATCTGAAGGGGTCTAAGCAAAGTCTGGACCTAAATCACAATCTGTACATCACAAACGGTCAATATGGCTGATTTAAAACAAATTTGCAAATAAGGCGCCCTAAATTTCACTACAGTGAGGCGCAAGACTCCAGTTATTATGAGCGCTACATGAAAGCTGTTTCTGCGACGGGTGTTAGATTATGGGGCAAACATTTTTCCCGCACAGGGTCAAGATCGCTAGCATTTAATGCTATTGTTTAAAAGTAGCATTTCACTTTAATGAGAGGAAACATTTAATTATGGCAACTAAAAACAAACATGTCTGTAAGTGGTCAAATACTTTATGACTCTGTATGTACATAACATTTCTCTGACTTTGTTCAACTTTAAGGATCTGCTTACTCTTTTTCTTTCACAAAAATATATAAATAAAAACAAAAAAAGCATGTCTTAAATGTTGATGACTTTCAACAAAGTAGATCAGAAACACGTTTTGAAATGCATTTTAAGCTGCATGGTAAAAATGATCATCCTTGGTGGAAAATGACAATGAGGGGAAACAAAACTTAGGTTACAACTATAAATTTGTTTATAGTCACTTTGTTTAATCCTGTTATAAGAAGTGGTAACAATCGTTCTCATCCCATTAGGGTTTTGAAGTATGTTATAAATACCACCGCTGCTCTGAGTTACTATGTTGTATGTTTACATTAGCATACAACGGTAAGACTGTCCAGTTAAAATATCTCTACACATAAAATAACTTATATGCCAAACACTTGCCATATGTTTGTGAAATGTTTTAGATTAAAATAAAAAGAAATGTTTTGAATACATGTTTTTTTTGTTTGTTTGTTTAGTCCTGACAGAGCAAGTGTGCATAGGATGTTTGGAATCAAATACGGACTACACAAAAGCTCTAGGTTTATGGATATCAACAAAGGCAGTTGCTATGCAAAGACTTTGTACAAAATGAATTTAATTCAGCAGCACAAAAAAAGTCCAGAAGAGCAAATACAGGCATATTGCGTCCTTCCAGCAGTTCAACAAAACACGTCACACTGCTGATGTAATATCAATACCAGCATGACAGTAAATAAAAAAGCTGATAATCTGGCTGCAGACTCTGGGCGTTAATAGTTCATTTGTTGATTTAAAATGCCTAAATCAGGACAACGAGACACACATTGCTGCTCAAAGAATAAAAATAGGCCTACATTTTTAAATAGATATAAAAACATAGTTGTTATAACTACATAGTTGCTACAACTACGTTATAACAACGTAGTTATGTTGTTCTAACTACATTAATATAAAAACATAGCCTATATGTTATGCTATGTTACAATAAAAGTTGAGGTAATAAACTAATAACTTTCAAATAGGATGGAATGGTTCCAATATTTGTAAATTAAAAATATTTATCTTTAAATATTTTTATTTAAGATCAATGATCAATCAGAAAAGTTGTATTCAGTTATAGATTTTGCATCTTTTGCAAAATTTCACTAATTTCCAAAGAGGTTACCAACAGTATGAACTTATCAAGGAGAAAACTTGAGGAAAGGTCTAACCTCTGCAAATGTCACAGAAAAGAAAAAAAAACTGCACATTCACACAAGCCACAGTTCAAGTCACAGAACACAGAAATGTAGTCTGAGTTTCCATCAATTTCTGAAAATCTACATGTTTTTTGTAACACAAATGTAAAGTTTTTAGAATTATCCACAAACAAAACTATTTAATTTTGAATTCTCTGAAAAATGTTATTTCCCACCAGTCAACATCCTCCTGACTTTAAATCATGTCCGGGGAGGAGAGCTCTGACATCCATTTCAAGATCTTTTTTGACTTTTTAACTAATAAAACATGACACCCTCTTTAGGCGTCCAGCCAGTAAGGATAAATGAGAACACCTATTCCAAGAAGACCAGAGCAACCTTTGCAGGAAACACTGGACGGCATTCTTGGATTTCACGAGTTGGACAATGTTGACAGCACACAGAAATACTGAGCTCTTCATTAAAAATGTGATGTAGTGAGTATTTAGGTAATAATAGGAAAGAAAAATTACAATAATTGAATTATTACCCTTTAACTATGGTAAAAATATAAAAAACTTCTGGTTGGAAGGTAATGAGTAAGAATTTTGTCTTTGTTAGCCTACAGTCAGCTGTCTCTTGGAGGTTAAATTTAAAAAATGCTCCTTGCAAAAATGAGCACACTATAATAGTTTCACAAACAAAAAAAGCAAAAGGAAAGGAAGGAAAGCATTTTTGGATGAAAAGGACAATATGCAAGCCCAGCAGAATTAACCTGATTAAAACACTAAGGGAAAGTGTTGCGGAGCATAACAGCATAGAAGTCAACAATCAAAGTCAACATAAGTCCATTAATTATAAGGCAGGGAAGAAAGCAAGTGTCAGGACAAACACATCAAAATAATTTGTTAGCAAACAAAAGAAGAAAGGTCAAATGAATATTTAAAGCTCCAATACGTAACTTTTAACAAAACTGTTTTTTACATATTTGTTAAAATTATTTTGATGTGATAAGACAGATAATCTATGAATAAAAATCTATCTCCTCTGCCTTCCTCCTATGGTCCAACCGTCATATGAACAAATGCACTGCTCTGTCTGATTCAACCAATTAGAGCCAGGCAGAGGGTCTTAGTGTTTTAAATCATCCTGTTACACCACAATATGTAATAATGCAATAAAATCGAGCTTCAAAATGTAATAAAAACAGTATTAAAACCACTTTACGTAATAATTGATGCAAAATGTAATAAAATCCTGCAGCACATTTTGTAACATTTTAACGCCTTATGTAATATTACATAATGCGCCAATTATTGCAAAATGGTGAGGTAGCTTTTAGAAATAATTCAACAACACTATGAATAAGATTGAACCATTGTAATAACCACAACATGTGATTATTACATTATCACATATTGTAGCATTACAACATAACCCGGCATTACTATGGCTTTCCAAGCCACCCTTTGCTCTCTGCTACACTATAGCTCCTTCCCAACAGGTAGCCTGCCATGAATGCTAAGGGTAGCTAGGAAAGCCAATGATGATGGCAGATAAATGGTCATCCCGCAAGGGAAAGTTGTTTCTCTTCCATTAGCACATTGAGTGACAAGGAGACAAGCATGGTTGACAGTACTACGTCACTCCTCCATGCTCTGATTGTTTTCTTTTTGAGCGGTTGAGGACCTTGGTCTTTTCAAACTGTCTCATTACATACTGTCACGAAAAATATACTTTTGTAAAATTTACATACTGCAGCTTTAAGAACTGGCGACAAATTAAGAACAAGTAAGAGGTGACTGGAAGTACTGTGAAAGACGGACAGATAAAAGAAAGGATCAAAAAAAAAGAAGTAGAAAAAAAAAGAACGAGAAGGATCTATTTATGTGTCTTTTTATAACAAGGGTCTCAAACTGCGTTCTTGGAAGGCCACAGTCCTGTAACTTTTAGATGTCTCTGTGCTTCCTGGCGCCTATAGCTCTGTAGAGCTTGACTCCATGCTAATGAGGCAGATTCAACATTTATTTCAAGAGATGCATCTAAAAGTTGCTGTAGATGCAACTCTTAGATGCAGTTTGAGACCACTGCTTTGGGGTCTAGTGAGCCACATTAACAGCTATGGTGGGATGGAATTGGCCCCCCAAGCCCAACACATGTGCTCACATGTGCAGAGCACACAACATGTGCTGCACATGGTTGTGAAAGTGGAATTCAAAAATGGAAACAACCAATTTTTACTCTTTCAAGTATCCAATCTGGGGTACTATCTTTATTCTGGGTTGATAAGAGTCGAAGTCACAAAGTCAGCTTTGTGTTTGAAGTTCAAAACACGTATTTAGCTGTGAAACATAATAGCTGCCATGCGCAGCTGACATTTTATACTTCAGAGGCCGGTTTACTGTCTCTACCATAAATACAATACAGCAGACGTCCATGTGAGCACAGGGAACCACTTTACCCTACGTAAAAATACTAGGACAGCTTCCAGTGCTGTAGAAGAGTTCTTTTGAAAGAATTCACATTTTTTCTAAGCTTTAAAGGTTGTTTTTTTAATTTAAGAACATGAACAGAGTGCTGCTTAATCTTGGAGCATTGAGCAAAGCTCTTTTCAAAAATGAGTGACTGCCATGAACAGAGACTGTTGAAAGTGGTTTCTGCAAGAGAGAGTCAACAATGTATCCCCTCAAGGAAGGCATACATTTTTTCCCCCTTGCTTTATATTAAACAATGAAAATGGGAAGCCGCTGTTAAAAATCATCAGAGCTGACAACTTATGAGAATGTTCTCATAAGTCAAATCAATTAAAGTTCATAATTTTTTTTTTCCAAAACTGCAGGACAGGCAATATTCTAAGATGAACTGAAGACACATTTAAATTTTTGACAAATATGCAAAAAAAAAACAAAAAAAAACAAAAAAAACATTTATATAAAAGTTACCTGCTTCATGAGAATTTTAGATAGATATTAAATGCCTATTTTACTTGCTCACATGTAATTGAAAATTGACAAAGGAAAAAAAAAATAGGTGTTTAGAAATGTTAACATGAAAGCAAGAGATATTTTATTGTATTAAGTTCAGCAAACTAGAATCATTCTAATCTCAGTCTTGTGCTGCAGAAAGGTGAATGTATCAATGGACTGATAGATTTGATTAATGACTGACTGATTGATTAATAAATTAGATGAATGATGTGAAAGTCCTAAGCCACACACACACCCCATACTGCAAGGTCAGTGAACGGTAGATAAAAAAGTACTGTGGCCCTCTCCCTGCTCCAGATTAGCCCAGAGAAATCATGAGGGAGTTATTGCTCTAATTAAATTCAAGTCAAGTGTTCAAGAGGGAAACTACGGACAAGAAATACAAAAAAAAGAGTTTTAGAACGACTTAGTGTACCTGAAGATGCTAACAGAGTCATACATGTGATGACTTCTAGCAAAGTTTAAATTAATTTACATGTGACAGATGTAAATTAAAATACTCTGTTTCCTACTACTTGGATGTGAAGCAGATTTGCATCATAAATTGGAATTCAATCAAAAATAAGTTTCTCCATAATATCACTGAACTCTGATTCAGAACTGCACAGCATTCTGGGGAATGTAGGCTTTGGTTGATCAATTTTTCACAGCCAACTAAACAAGGTTGGTGGCATCAACTCACTCACTCAATGGCTAAAATGTGCACATTTCAGATTTTGGTACCATGCCTCATAACCGCTTAAAATAAAAAAACAATGACATCGGTTGAAAGGAGAAAACAGCTTGAGAGGAAATTGAGGATAAAACAGGAAAGGTCACGTCACCAGTTTGGCAGTAATACAAATATTTAGGACATAAAACTAGTCAATTATTGAGGGTGACATGAAATGCTTATATCACGCAATGTTTTTCAGTCATATTGGCCAGTCCTAGTTTATCACATTTCAAAGAACCTGAAATAAAGCTGATGCAAGCAACATATTTGGCCAGTTGGATGAACTTTCACCGCATAAATTTGGTATGGATTTTGGGCGATGACATTTTTAATCTTAAGAAACTGGAACGATGGAAAACCAAGAGAATAGTAAGAAAAATGTGGGTTACTCACAATCAATACTGTCATATTGATTTTAACTATTACAACATTCACCCGTTTTTTTGTTTACAATTCTGCAGTCCTACATCCTGAACCAGTGGTGCTCATCTTAGCCAAACCCCTAAAGCATTAACATAAGTTGTTGTGACTGATGCCACCATCAGCTACTAGCTGAAGGTTAAACTTTGGATGTATGTGGTTGAGGAGACATATTTGATCAAAGAGTCACTCTGATTGCTAAGGAAACTCTCCCTACTCCTTGTACATCAAAATATCTGTCAGGTGATACTCCTATTCCAAGTGTTATTTAATCTCCTACATTACAAGGAAAATTAAAATTTAATTCAACCAGTCCAGACAAGGGAAACACAATTCTATTTCATTATGCTTCTTTAATAGATATGACAAGACAAATACTGGTTACTTCATCAGTCAAGGGTCAGACAAGTCACAGTTTGTCCTTCAACTATTTTCGAAAAACTGGTCATGGTGGAGCAGATTTCTCCATCAAGCAGACATTCACAAATCACTAAACCAATCCCTGACATTTGTGCAGCTTAGTACCTCGGAAACCCTGACCTGTCGACTGAAAATATCAGAGATCGACTGACGAGTTTCAAATTTATAGATGACCTGCACTCCTTCTTGAGTCACTACCTCGTAAAAGTAAAAGAGTAAATGTCACCAATCATCCTCCATCAATCTGTGTGCTTTTTTCACTTCAAACTAGAAGAAAAGGAGCAGACAAAAGCTGCCAGTGCTCGTCCTTGACATATGTAGCCTCATAAAAAGTTCTTCCTTATGATAAAAGTCTTCTTTGTCTGTCAATATGCCGCACAGAGGCAGTGATGACACAGCAAAAATGTATGCTGTGCACCACTCTTGACAAAGATATAAGGGAGCAGAGAACGGCAGATTTCAACTAGTATGTGTTAGCTAATACCCGATCATCTTAGATCATCTTGGAAACTAAAACAATAAACCACATCTGTGTCTTCAAAAGAGAAATTAAAGCTTTGATTTAAAATAAAAGAAGAGCTCAGTTAAGGATAAAGTTAACTGCACTTTATGTCAATATATGAGGTTTATTCTTATTGAACAAGGATTTAATATAATGGAATAACTGTTCTCACAAGGACAGTCACACAACAGTAAAATCTTTTCTTACTTCTGCAAAAAAGAGAAAAAAGTTTTTATTCACTAAAAAAATGACACTACTTCTGAGCCATCCCACCATTGTGGTGCAGAGGAGCTGATGTTGGAGGTCACACGTCTCTATTCCCTATAGGCAATACATTTCTTCTGACAGTTTGTCTAAAGTGTGGCAGGATGACTGACCACTTGACTGTCCGAATGAGGGCGCAGCTTGGTGGGGATATAGAAGACCGATTAGTTGTCTGACAATCTTTACTACATTCTAAATGTCTATTTTTGCTTCAGTAGGCTGCACAAATATCAATAAGACAATTAGCAAAAAGCTTAGCTAGGTACCATGACCATGTGTAAATCCATCAGTCAAGCGCAAAAACAGCTAACCAGTCAAGGACATGACCGGTTCATTGGCCACAGAGAAGGGGAGCCAGACAAGACAATTGGACAGCAAGCACATCAGGAAGGAGAGGTGATAATGTTCCCAATTGATTCAGTCACCATGCCAGATTAATGCAGAGGAGACAATGAACATACATGATAAGCTACGGCAGTGAAACCTGCTGCTGTGCCAGAACCAGTCAGTAAGTGTGACAGAGAGCAGAGACTGCACCCTTCATGCTGCCAACAGATGGCCTGAATAAAACATCTCCATCTAGAGGAATGAAGAGACAAGGGCATTTGATTACTTTTTCATTTTTTTTAACAATGACAACAAAAATTAGGTTTGTCCTCAAGAGAGGATGTAAGGAAGAGGTGTTATACGCTCATCTGCTCCTGCTCTGCACTGTGTCATGCATATGCAGGCAGGTCATGCACACAGATCAAACATGTTGCCCAACAGGATTTCTCATCCCTCCACTGCGTTGGCTACGTATCACCTGCTCCTCTACCATATAAGGTGCATTTACCCAACTACGCTGTTATCCGTGTTTTACCTACCATCACACAAACAGAGGGAACAATCTGTACAATTCAGATTCTTCCGACAGCCAGGTGATTTATGCCAGCAGAATCAACAGCAACAAATGACAGCAGCAGACGCACGCAAGCTGCTGATTGAGATTTTGCACAAAGAATAGGCATACTCACACAGCTGAAAGGTTACCGCCACCAGCACTGTGATGTGAAAATCCTCCCACCTTAAAATGATGTTGGAATGGCACATGCGGTGGGGCACCGGCCACCACAACAGCGTGCTTTATGTGTATGAGTGTGTGTGTGTGAATGAGTGTAGGTGTGCGTGTGTGTGTGGAGACAAGCTAAGCTGCACTCTCACTGCTACTGCCTCAGCTGGGGCTGTCTCAATGCACAGCCTGTACCATGTCGGCAGCCAGCAGGGGTGGGCATGAGTATCAGTAGAAGTGCGTGTGCATGTGTGTGTGTGTGTGTGAATAAAACTGCATAGCAGAGATACGCTGTTTATTACGTGACAAAGCTTTTTACTGACTGGATAAAGGAATAAAGATTGACAGATGGAAGGATACATTGATTGAAACATTGGTTAGTGTGGAGGAAAGGAGGATCAACAGGACAGAGAAGCAAAGACAGGAAAACAATCAAATGTGAATCCAATTCTCCAGAGTTTAAAACTGCTATTTACATACACTGTAGAAAAAGACACACAACCTTTTATTTTGCTGTCTGATATTAAATCAGACTGAACTTTTCCCGTTTTAGATCAGTCAGAATAACAAACATTTTTTTTTTGTCCTTAGAAAAATGTTATTCACTTCGTTCCTCTTTTGGGCATCCTTCCACATGCTTCTTTGAATAGTTTGTTGTAATTTTGGTGGCACTTAGAACTAATATGACTGCATTTGTAAACCTTTATTTTACAGTCCACTAATTATGATTTTAACTACCTGATTAAAGTCTTTAGATGTTACTTTATTTTGTTCACATGATGCTCTTCCCTCATGATGTCATCTATTTATGAAGTGCACCAGTCCCTCTTGAGGCAAAAAACTAGTTTTTCTGTTTGCAAACATCCTACTGTTCCTCCAAATGTAACAATATTTATTATGGAAAACGTCCAATTAAGTGTTATTAGACTACAAGGATAACATATTACATATTAGCAAAATGTAATCTGTTTTTTTATATATATATTTTGTCGTCTGAGTCCTTTGATGAGTAGACTGTAGGTCCACAGAAATCGTCTCACTAATTAGATTCAGCCAGCTATTTAGAAAGTATTTTATTTTTGTTTTAGGGTGGATGTAAATATTTCATACCAAGACACATGCAACCCTGGGGCATAGAACCTGTTTTGTTCCTGTGCAGCAGGATGGCCTGACATTCCCATGCTCCTTACATACCATTTGTTTGAAAAGATGAGTACAGCTCTGTCAGGCATCTGGAAATCAAGGGGCAGGTGGGTTGAGTTGTTGTCTTGAACTAAATTCCCAGCTTAGTCCCCAATTAACTGGAATTTTTAAAGCTAACCAATCAGTAGCTGGCAAAGCCATGACATTATCATTTGTATTCTTTGATTTAACTATTGAAAAGTATACATATCTTAATTTAAGACTTCTGAATCTTCAGTAAAACAAATGTCACACACATTGCACATTGAAGTCACTTGCAGATACAAGTAAACCTTAAGATGGGGGAACAAAATGAGGATGAGACAAAACAGACAGTCGCTGCTACAAAGGAGCGAAGAAAAGATGGGGGAAAGAACCAAGAGAGGAAAATAAAAGTGTTAAAATAGAAGAGAGATTAAAGAATAAGTGTGAGGTAGTAAAATCCTAAAGAAAACAGACAAAGAGGAAGTGAGCCAGGGAGTGAAGACATAGTAGAGAGTAATAAGGAGAGGAGGCACCTTTTAAGGACATACAGCTCAAACAAGTGTCAAGCAGTTTGGGATTCCCAAAATAATTTTTTAAACTAGCATACTACACTCCCTAGTAAATGTATTAACGACAGAACATAATGTCTGTGAATCCCTATGTTTATGTGATCGTCTCAACCATCCCTAAAAAAAAAAAAAAAAAAAATCCAATCCCAAAAATAACCAAATATTCTTCATAAAACATCCAAGATTAAAAATAAAAACATAACCCCTCCTTCCGCACAGAGTGCCTATGTGTTGGTATCATGTCACTATCACACGTTGCATTGCGTCACTTAAAGGGAAAGAAGGATAGGAGGGGAGCAGCGAGAGTCTCACTGCCTCAAAATGCTCCTTTTCTAAACTGTGCCTACATTTTTCTAATTATTCATTTATCCTCGCCCCACCCCCTCATTCTTCTCTCCTTTGGTATTTCATGTGTATTATGTAAATATCAAATGCTGGACATCACCAGAATCACAAACATCTCCTTGCCATGTCAGGGTATTCCCACTAGGATAAATGCACGTTAAACAGGGCTTAGCTTGGCATACAGCGGCTTGTGCTACAGAGGACAGGACAAAGCAATGCAGAGCTCTCAGATTTGTTTGTCAGTCATGCACTTGCACAATCTTTCCTGTTAAAAAGAATTGCCTGTCTGGATACATGACAGGTTTTGAATAAAAAAATAAATAAAAGAAAAGTACTGTTCGGCATAATATTTTCACTAGAGAATGGTGGAAAAGCAGACGCTTTCTCAAAGAAATAATAGTTCTGCTATGATGGCTGCCAAACTATGATGCTTGATTTGGAAGCCTAAACAGTTGCAAATATTCTATTCTGAATAATATTAATTTACCTAATCTTATGTCAGTTCTTTTACGAGATGGAAACAATTTAAGAAAATTAAATATTAGCTTAATAATTAAAACTATGAATTATCTTATGATGTGTAAAATCTAATTTACTGATGGGATTTACTGGATGTAGGTTGATTCTTCAGTATCTACTGAGCTTATTGCCAGCCACTTATTTAGACACATTTGTTTAATTGTGAGTTGCTGTGAATTGCAAAGCAGAGAATCATATGGCAGAAACTCTGTGCTTATTAATCTTCTACGTGGGGTGAAGTATCCTTGTAAAAACCAGCCTACACTTTGCTTCATACCAACTGGTTCTGGAACCACAGCTCCTGAAAAAAGATTGCTTGCTGGGGATGTGGACTCTGTTGGAAGGTTAAATTTTTACCCAATTCACGCATGTTCAAGGAGAGTCAATAACAGATTGAGAAAACCTTCATTCAGATGTGACATTCAGATGGTAGGGTATGGTGAGAAATCTATTATAAACAAAGCACACATCCATGCCCTCTACTATCTATATTTCAGGCTGCCGGTGCTGCAAAAGTACTGGAGGTATCTTCTTGGTATATTTTGGCCCACTTTTGATGGCTGGAGCCTCCTTACAGAAGGCATACAGTTCATCACCCTTCTCTCCCCTATGGAGGATCAGATCACAACCTGGTTTATCTCCAGTCTCTATCTAAACCCTCGGTAAGCAGAGAACTAGCTGTGATGGCCTGAGGAACTGTTTCAGCTCCACTGAGTGGCTCCTCACTGGTAAGACATTGGCAGCATCACAGACTACATCAATTTCTGTGTAAACAACATTGTGCCCATTATGAAGGTATAGTGTTTCTCCAAAAACAAGCTTTGGGTAAACCCTGAAGCCCTCATCAAGGAAAAGAAGAGAGCCTTAATATTAGGAAACAAGTCTGATCTGACAGCTGTAAAGAAAGAACTGCAGAGGACGCTTAGAAATAGAAATAACATCTACAGAAAGATGATGGAGGATCAGCAGAATGCTATTAGAATGTTTTGAAAGAGCCTGAAGACATTGTCAGGTCACAAGTCAAATTCCCAGACAATAGGAGACTTAGTGTCTGCACACATTGAGCTGCTCTTAAGTGAAAGCTCTGCATGTGTGAAAGTGAACATGCGCAGAATCCACGGCTACAAGATTTGTTATGTGCAGGCATGGACAGGTAACAAAAACAACGGTGGATAGCATCGTCTTGCTGGTGGTGGTAAGAAAGGTCGATGGCACGATGCGAGAACCTTGCTTCTGTTGGACTGCCTCAGGTCAGCTGTGGCTACAATCCAGTAGCTTGCCACCATCACAGAGTGGATGTGTGAATGAGTGGGGATGACAGCACCATACAGTAGCGTGGCATGACAACTACAACGGATTCAAGGCATCGTTGGAGTCCTAACATGGAACTTTGCCTCAAGTAACATAATAAAATACCTGCAGTTTACAGACGGTGGCATGGGATAAATGTAGCCTTGAGGTAGATGAGCAACCTGAACCAGTTCTATACCTGGTTTGACCCATCCCTCCCTCAGTACAACACTTCAGCTGAGGAATGAACTATAGAAGATCAAGTTGGGACAAGCAAGGTACATTTTTCTACCATTTATATGATTTTTAGGAAAGCATACCTAAAATGGTACTTTTTCTTAGTCTCTGTGTGGACATTTGTTTGGTGACAAGCATATTGTGGGTTTAAATCAATGAGTCTACAGTATAATTTAATATTGCCTAATTTTTTTATTAATTAAGTAGGTTGAAAAAATTTATTATTGCAACAGTAGTTTCACTGAATGCAGCAAAAGAGACACAGAATAGGATATAATAAGAATAGAATAGAATAGAATAGAATAGAATAGAATAGAATAGAATAGAATAGAATAGAATACTTGCAAGTCATTATTGCAGTGCCTCAGTAACTCACTGTTGAGTTCGGTTGAGGTCTTGGTTCCTCTATAGTAATTTAGCTTAGTCAAGAAGCATATGGTGGAGTAAGGAGAGAGAGAGAGAGGAGAAGAGAAACTGGAAGCAGTGATGGGGATCAGAAACAGTCCCTGAATATCAATGCACCATGTCTAAGAGAATTCAGGGCTGCAGTGCACCAAAAACAAGGAACCTGGGAAACAGAGCAGAGTAGGATCACAGGCAGCTGGAACTCAAGTACCAGTTTTACATACATCTCCAGGATGACCTGTGGCTAATTTTCATAAATCACAGTACACCATACATAGTCACTTCTCTGGACTTCCTGTTTGAATTCATTTGTCAAATTGTTTACCTGTGATTAAATATAAAAAGAAAAGGTTTGCAAGTAAGAAATCATGCAACAGTGAACTTGTCCCACACACCTTTTAATGATAATTTGCACATGCCTCATTAATATGATGGACGTGTTGCTTCCCAATCAAGTACCGCAGGCGGATGACTTTCGAGGAAGCGCTGCAGGGGTGCCTTCCCACTACAATAAGCACACATTTATTTAGATTTATTTAGATTTAGATTAATTAAGCTGAATTATGTAATTCAGCTTAATTAAAATAAAGCTATGGGACACATCCCTTCAACAATACCTCCATTTCCTTTCAAAGAGAATCTGATAACCAATACAATTCCATGGTTACCTCAGGTCAATCCCATAAACTCATTAGTAGCCACCAGCCAACAACCATTAGCCTCATTAATTGCGGAAGCCTCCTAGCGCCTGAGTGCGGTGGCAAAATGAGGCTGCAACATACTTGTGTGTGGGCATGTACAGAAGCATGCAGATAATGAGCTCACTCCCAAAGGTATGTAACCTTTCTCTTTATGAGGTCAACATCAGTAGTTGCTGTTACACTATCAGGCCAAAAGTGGGCGAGTGAGAGTTTGCCAAGGCCTAAAGCGCTCCCGCTTCCAGTTATGTTAAAGTGAGGCTCCCTCATAGCTAGGGACTGGGCTTGCTGACCACACAAATATGATTGAGCCATTGACAGGTAACTGTATAATGAGGTGATATTATATAAATAGATTAGTGTCATTTTCATAGTTGACTTTTGCAGTAAGTCTTATAACAGCGTATCTGGAGCTGTATGGGTGGATGAATCGCTGGATGGATTGGAAGCAAAGCAACAACATTCCAGTTTCCACTGTATCAAGCTAGATGTTACTGTGCACCATCAAAATGTCAAAAATATTTGTTTCTTCAGTCATTAACCATTTTCTCAAATTATCATATTATTAGATAATAAATGTATTATTAGGTAATAAATATGATCAATCAAGATAAGCATAGTTTAATGCTGAATTAATGAAAGAATGATGTTTGAAGCTACTGAATGCATGTGTACTTTTATTTATGTCACTTTTGTCCTTTGGGAATGTTCTGTTGATTACCAATCCCGTCTCCTTCCCTTTCTACTCTCTGCCCACACATAATGTATGTTACAATAGCTGTAAAAGTGGTACAAAAAATAAAATCAACAGGGGTTTTACAAACTTATTCATTGAGAACTTTTTCAAGAGGGGAAACCTTTTGCAAGATGCTGCAAGCACCATATAGATCCAGGTCATACATTTCATCTCTGCATGTAATGAATGATTAATAGATTGATTATTCTGCCAGTTATTTTCTCAACAAATCCATTAGTGGTTTAGTTTAGCAAATGCCTGAAAAAGTACAGAAATATGGCAATTAAATGTATGAATTTGGTTTAGGGAAGATAAGCTCAACTGTTGGGATATGTTAACTCCATTTCCCTAAAATGCATGGGTGAGCCGAGTAACAAGTTGGAGAAGCATACTGTGACTCATGCAGTCATAACCAGCATTACAAGCAATGATATGAGGGACCATCATTCTGTCCTATTTTCCTCTCTTGTAGCTCTCTCTCCAACACTGTTTCCTTTGCTCTCTTCTCAGTCCTTGTTCTGAGAATGATGGAGAGCTTCATACCTCTCCCCAAGGACAGCCATGAGCAAAAGACTAATGGGAACACACACATACACACGCGCACACACACGCACGCACCCATGCCTGATAGCTGCGCAAAAGCCCAAGACACCTCCACATACACACATACTACCAGAAAGCCAGCAGGCCAGGAGAAACTCTCCGACATTTGGGGTGAACTGTAGTGCAGCTCGTTGCATAAGAAACCCACAGAGACAAGGGTACACAGTGGATAGTGGGACATTATATGATGACATTGACAGGACATAAAACAGCTACTGTGCTTTTTTATTTTATGAAACTAAGAATGCATATATATAGAGAGAGAAATACAAAAGGTTGCCCAATTTTGCTTTGTCTATATTGCAGAAAACTTGTAACTTAAACTACATTTCACATGTACAAACATATTCACAGTGGTCTGGGAAAGAGTTTATTCCCTTCCTGATTTCCTAAGTTTGTAACACTTCGGTGTTTCAAAACATCATTAAATATTGTCCAAAGACAACAACAGTAAACACAAAATGCAGTTTTTAATATTAAGAGTTTTTTTAAAAGGAAAAAAAAATCCATGACTAGGCGGCAAAAGTGACTGTTAATTTTGATGATTTAAATCATTCAATAAAAATGATGATGATAATTTAGTTTTTATCACCCAGCTTAATGCATCCCATTAGCCTAATTATTTTGAGTGAAGTATGAAATATGCATGAGATTCAGAAAATATCAAATGTAGTCCGCATAAATGCACTGTAATACCTTGTAATTATACAAGAAGAAAAAAAACAAAACAATTATATGCCAATGGTGGTGAGTTCGAGTGCGACACCTAAACTCAGCACCCCATCTTGCGCATGTAGCCAGTCCTTCATCCCTTAAACATGTCCGCTCTAATACTGGTCACCACAGTAGAGCTTTCCTGCTCGCATCCATCCCCATCGACAACTCTCTAATGAAACGTATATGAATTACAAAAACATGTACATTTCCTGTGAGATTAATAAAGAATTTTATAGCTGAACTGAATTATTCTGTACAGAGTTAATTACTTTAAGTTGTTTTCATTATTTTCTGGATATGAAGCATCTCTTGGAATATCACAAAACCATACGATTTGGATTATGTATTTAAAAGCCATGGGATAATGTGATCTTATCAACACTTTTTACAGTTGCTTGAGAAGAAAAATTAGCAAAAATACTCGGCAGAGGATGAATTTCAAAATCAAATTCATCATTTTCCCCTTTCATTGGCTGCATTACAAATCCCTATAAAAACATCGAAGAATGAGAGCACAAACACATCTTTGAGAGGTTGTCAACTCAACATAAAAACAGATGAGACAAACATTTATGTACAAACCCAAAGTTGTTTACAGTTGAGATAAACCTATGCAGAAAAACATCACTTACTTTAAATATGAGTTGTAGTCCTTTAAGCCTGATTTCAGTTCACTTTTTTTTTTTTACAGAATCCTTACGCCTTGTTTATTTGTATTCCTTTGCCAAACACTTCAAAACAGAACTGTATCTGGAACTTGTTCAGCCTGAAAGGAATTTGTTGAGAAACAAAATCAACCAAGCTAGATGTCCGTCATTAATCTAGCAAAGACGCTTGTCTTTTTTAACAGCCCTCTCCCTTTCATCGCCCTCCAGACACACAATACCTGCTAAATAGCTATATATCCTGCCTGCATGTTTTTTTTGTTTTTAGAAAGAATTAATCTCTTGTTTAGATGAACTGTGGAGATTCCGCATTATCAAAAACTATAATCAGTCTTTTATGCTTACCAGTTACCAAAATGTGCTCAGAAGCAAATACGGTTAAAGTTATTGAAAATACTATTGTACATCTAAAAAATATACAGACTTTAGTTTAACAGAGCGCTACAGGACACTGATGCTGCTGCTTGCAGTGTACTAATTGTAATAATTTTACAGGAATAATATGAAGTAAGAGTAAATATGGCATAAAAGCATAAAAACTATTGTTCATTTTATTAAAAATGATCAATTAAATCATGTTAAATAGAGTTCACAACTGTCAGACACTTGTATTCACTGATTTTTGTCTGACTTTTATTAGAAGAAAGAATATGTGTACGTTAAACACCAATCATCAACTAGCGTGGTAACAGATGACTGACACTTTAAAGGTAGAGGACTCTCTTCCACGTGGAAAATTAATCATCTGCAATGGGAAATATGCTTAAAACATAAAACTGCATGAAAGAGTCTTGTTTAAAAGCTATGTAAAAAACCCTTTACAGTACAATGTCCTTTTTGCCCAAAGGTTGATGTCTGCGACCAAGACCGACCGGTCTTGAGCCCTCCAGTCCCATTTTCCTACACACATAAACATGTTTCACGGGGTACAGCTACTGCAGTCACATAACATGTTCCTGTTTTCATCGATTGCGGTGGTAAAAGATTGAAGGCAATTGAAGAAAAGCCTAAAGTTTCATAGGTGCATCAATCAAACAAACAAAAAAAGCAAAGATACTACAGTAAACTCAACTTGGCAAAATCTCAACAATAAGCTTTACAGATGAGTGTCTCTCTCCTGGAACTGTATTACCAGCAGACACATGCAGCATTCTGAACTATGACAAACAAACCAGAAGCGACTAATAAAAATGATCAGACGGGACTCTAATAATGCACCAGACAAATTAAATACTCAAGTGGATCTGAGTTGCTTTACATACAAATTTTCAACATTATCACAGGCAAAATTGTCCCATTTTAAGAGCACGTTCTTATAGAAGGAAGCAAGGTGGATCTCTATATGTCCTTATTGGATTATCTATGAGAGCTTCGGTCGAAAACTGATAAATATTTTATAAAGAACAGGCAGAACATTTAGATTGCCAATGGCACACTGCTGGACCAGGCAGGATAAACTAGGTTCAGGCTATTCTTTCTCTTCTAATTTAAAGTCATATTTAAACCACTTTAGTTTTTCAAATAACTGTGCAATTTGATAGTTTATGTTACATGTAGTATAAAAGTCCACCCAATTTCCCTTCAGCGCTCTTGAAGGAGGTGGAGCGATGCGTGACGTCATTGTGGCCAAAACGCTCCATGCAGTGGGGACACCGTCACCTGCTGCTTCATTTTCCCAAATGCACAACCACCAACATAACAAAAATGTTTTATAATTTGACGTGTTTTAGTGTACCATGTCTTTGTTCTTTTTCATGTCTACCTGGACAATGAGTCTGATGAATAAATCTATATGACAATGAGAGACTTAAACCACAGAGGAGAAACTGAACCACTGCAAAAATGCCAGGCTCCAGTAACAGTACAGTGTTTTGTTTAAGACATTGCATCCTAGATGCCAACAAATTGGGATGGTTGTACATGTAGCTATTAACCATATTGCATTTCAGTGAAAGACAACGTTGTCGTTATCTTCTTCTTCAGAGCTTTCTGTCCGAGCAGCAGATTCTCGCTCTGTGTGACCAGTTCAAATGGGTGTGGTGGGACGATTGTTATATTTAGTTCCGTAGCAAAATCTGATTCACTGTTAGAGACGGATATGCAAGCAGTCAGATAATTTGTTCACAATAACATCGCATAGCCTTAGTCATATGTCTTGGAAAGAAGAATTCAGATTTTTGGCATTGCTTCATAGCTCCGTTTAGCAGGTGAAGAGTCGTAGCTTTTAATATTTTTTCATTAAAGTTGGAAATAACTTAGATCAGCAATTTAAAACATTGGATAAATCTAAAATACAATTTTCCCTTTATTAGACCTTTACTGTAAACTTCAACTCTTGAGGATGAAGAAAACCCTTTAAGCTCATACTACAAATCTTGATGACTAATCTCTAGACATAGGCAATAACAACAATGTAATAGTAACAATTTAAATCCATAAGTATATGAAAGTGAAACTGATCAATACTGATTTAGAAAAAGGGGATGGGCACAAAGCTGTTAGAGGATAATGATTGGGAGTGGAAAGCACAACAGATCAATACTGTGTATGGTACTATTCTGTGAATTAGTCGATACATCACTAATTATGCCAATATGGTTTTTGTCATGTTATGATAGCCTTGAGTAAAAATGTCCATGGTTTCACTGCATTAATGTATTATTTAGACATTTAAAACTGAAATGTTGCACCCTTTAGTTCCTACTACATAACTTCCCAATGAATGGTCTACATTTTCATCTTCGGAGAGAAATAAGTGTCAGCTGCAGAAGGGCATCAATATAGGAAAGGGAAGGATGACTCAACTACATATTCTGCCTATTCCAGGACTTTTTAAGGCATTTTGCTAAAGGGACTTTAAACCTCAGCCAGGATGGAAAATTGGAAAAGTTTTAACTTTTAGACTTTGAGTCCTGAAACTAGCCCATGCCTAATTTGAACTATTCAAAGATGAAGAAGTGTAGGAATACCCAAAGATTACATCATTAACACAAAGTTTATTTTGGATCATTTTTTCTTAGTATTCATCTGCAATGTCTGGTTGGGTTCTCAATAACAGTCACAGTTGTGCTAGTGGCCCCTTGGGAAAAGAATTGCCCACCACTGATCTATAGCAATGTATTAGCTTTCAGAGTGCACTGTGGTGGAGTAAATACCATTAGCTATGTGTTCACATGCCTAAAAAGGTCTTCTCTAGTAAATATATGGGTGAAAAAAGGCCAAATTTTATTTTCCGAACCTATTTATTCATTTCAAATGTCGTCATCTTAAATATTGTTGAGGATTAATTACACATACATGATACATTACAGATATTAGATTATAATACAGATTGTCAGTTCTACAAATAACTAATAATCACCAGAAATGAGCAGAAGAAAGATGGTGACGAGCCTGTAAGCACTTAGCAAGGTTGTTTAACAGGATTTGGCTTTAACCTCTGGCATCATTCAGCACACACACACACATACGCACCGCACACTAACACACATCCTTACTTCTGCTGAGTAAGGGTTTTCTCTGGTCATTAATACCACTTCCTACTGCAGCCTCTTTGGCAACTTTACACTATAAAACATTACTTTAGAGCAACCTCTTAGTGGATAATCATGTAATCATCTACATTTTTCACCATCAGTTTGATGTCTTGCAATTTCCATCTGTCAAATACATTGCTCTAGACATGGCAATAAAAGATAAACAGTGCTGAAGAGATATTTATAATAGACAAGAGTAACGCTTCAGGGAACAGTTGAGTTGGATATTGATAAATTTAAATTTTGGATATCATTTGGATGAAGGCTGCTTCCTAAAACTTATCATTGGTAAAAAAAAAGATAAATGTGTGTCTAACAATAGTATTAATGCATTTCATCTGTACACAGGCATTTGATAATTCAGACTTGAGATTTTTTGCTACAACAAAAGTTTTGCTACAACAAAACCCTCTTATTTCACCTTTTCAAGTGTCAGATATCCTTAATAACCCTTGTTTATTCTATTAATTCCTTTTATGCTTTGTAATGATCTATAAATGGAATAAGAACTATAGGGAAAGAACTGTGTGTGTTGCTCTCTTTCCATTTTTTTTTGTTATTGTGCTAGAAGCATTCCACTGGTGAAAGATTTCCTGCCCTCAAAAAGTTCTTGTTGCTATGCAACTGATCTGCTTTGCACAGAGAGTAATGCTAGCTCACATGGTCTACAAAGAGCTCAACCACTAACAGACATACACAGACAAAGTAGCTCTTAGCCTACATTCTGTATTTTCCCTTTCTTCTTATTCTTTTTAAAGAAAGTTTGTGCTATTAAGTTAGTAAGGAAAAATATCTGCTTTTGTGCATTGAATTGGCACATTTTAATAATGCTATCAGTGAACACAAAATAAAATGTAATCATTACCAAATGAGAATGAGCATTTAAACATGTCTCATTTGAACATACTATGTATTGAAAAAATTAAGAAACAAGGTCCCCATTGTTTTTGTTTTTTTGAGCAATTTGAGTTTAAATGACCCACAGATACACAAGTATTAACTATATCTGAATATAAACCACTCCTCACCACAACTCAAGCTCTGTAATCAATAACAGAATGAGAGGTGAATGACAGGTGTGCATTTTATTATAGACAGCTCTTTTTTTCAAATTAGCACAATAAAACAACTGCCAGGTATTTAGAAATATGAAAATATATTTTTTCCTCTTAATCAGACTCATTTATATTTTTCACCCTCTTGATGCCCAAACAGCCACAAGTTGAATTATTTTAACATTAAATTAATGTGGACTTAAGTGTGAACTCTTTCACATTTCACATTCTGTTTTTGTCCTGTCTTTTTCTATATTTTTGGAGCCTTTCTTTGCACATCATCCAAATCAACAAATTATGGATCTGGCTAACCGATCTCTCAATGCAATTGATCAAATTTTCGACGAGAAGTCTGGGCACAATAGAGCCCTCTTCACCTGCCGGGACACACCGGCGGGATTCACCCTGGATTTATTCATGATAACAGGATTTCTGCTGTTTGGAGCTTGTGGATTCCTGGATTATCGACAAATTTGTGACAGACTTGGCCGAACTAGCGAACACTCGGACTGTTGGTGTGGACAGAGACGAGGACTCTAAAACTCACTAACGGGAAGGAATCGATCTAGGAGAAGTTGCTAGTTTCGGTTCAGTTGAACGACCAAACTAATTTGGATGATTGGGAACTGAGATGTATCAGAGAGACTTTATCGAAGATTGAAATTTATAATCTTCCCGACCTAAGACATTCTATATCTGAATTGGCTTTCCCCATGTGGCCTTGGAAAGGCTGCATATTTCCAATCTCCTTGAAGATATCTAAACATAACGCTCTTCCCTCCTCACCCCTTCCTGTATCCATGGAGTTGCGAAGCTGAGCGCTCCCAAGGACATACCTGGATAAACAACACCTGCATCGGACTTCCCGGGAGGCTCAGTAACGTGGTTTCATGGCCCGTTGACGTCACCGCCTTCACTCATATCTTTGTTTAGCCCATTGTTTTGTCTGATTTGCCCTAATGTGTCCTTTTCTCTTTTGTGTTAGAAGCGGTGGAGTACTCCCTATTTAACCCAGAAAAGGATTATTTTAGTTTATTAGTCATAACAGAAATTGAGGAGTACGAACTATTTAGATCAATATTATACAGCCCAGAAATGGAATCAGAATTAGAATTAGAATAACTACGAACTTGGAATCCAGAAATACTTAACAGGAACAGTCACTGCTTAGTTTATATTGCTTTTAACCCAGAAAAGGAATAAGATCAGTCACTCTTTAGCTTATTTTATCAGAAACTGTAGAGTGCTCACTATTTAGAAATGGAATTAGACACTTAGCAACCCTTAATTTACATACTTTAGAACAACATTAGATTAGTTTTCTTTCCTCTTTTTTCTTTCCTTTGGTTTGTTATTTTGTTTGTATTTCCTTTTAGCTCATATAAAGCACTTTGAATTGCCTTGTTGCTGAAAATGTGCTATATAAATAAAATTACCTTACTTTAACCTAGAAAAGTCTGCCACTGGTAAAAATTAAAATGATGGCGCGCAGGTTTAAACGCTTGGAAATGGACACTAAAGACTAAGCTTTCTTGCCTTCTCTCTTATCTGTTACCATCTCAGAAATATTTTTATAACAATCTGTTTCTCACAGTCTCAATGTTATTGGAACAATATAAATTTGAATGAAATAATAAAATACCTTATTACTTGCTTCAACTTAAATAGTTTCAGATAAACTTATTGGATGACACTTTCATTGCTGGTAAGAAAGAAAGTTTCTCTAAATGTTTCATCTCCCTCTTTGTCAGGTTAAATGCACTTTGTGGATGTAGTCCGTAGTACAGAATATGCTATTGTGTGTACAGAGTCTAATTTTCTCAGGCAAAATAAGTTAAAATAAAGCAAAGTTGCCTGATAGTGCTATGCTGCAGTATGTAACTCCATCACAGCAGTGCACCCTTCTGTATTTTTTAAATGCAGAACCGCAAGTAAATTTGCTATTTCTAAGATATTAGAAAGTAATCTATATCTGCCCTGGATAGAGGTAATATGAAATATTTGACACATTTCCTCCACTATCAATTTTTACTGTGGCAATAAAACAGCAAAACCTTTAAACAGCCATTGAGATGGAAAACAATGTCAATTGCAGCTTGTACACAGAATTCAAATTTATTTTTAACTACCCTTTTAACACGTAAGGCCTTTATAAATACTAAAAGCATCCGTTATGCTTCTGTAGGTAAATGTAGGGCCGTTAAACACATTTGATGACAAATATAGTATACACAAGGAGTACAACCATTAGTGAAAAAAATCAAATTAAATCAGCTAAACTATTGTATAGAGGAATTTATACAATAGACACTTTTCTGTTACCACTGTGATACAACCAAATGCTACAGGAAAAAAGTTACTTGAAAATCAAAGTCACTTTCAACAATTTGGATTTTTTAATGCTTTCCCCATTAAATCTTTATTATTTCCGACTAGAAAAGGTTTTCTGCAATATGTAGACACAGATTTATACAGGTACACGCATTTACCAAATTAATAGCTGGTGCTAGTGTGTAGTAACATTTAGTTTAGTTCAAAAACAGCAAGGTGGTAAAGATCCCTTGCAACCTCCGAGACTTGGAGCTCATCTTGAAATATATAAAAAAAAACACACAAAAAAAGATCAGTGGAAACATGCAAAAAACTGGGCGGGAGTTCAATGAAGGGTTCGACTGTTGTTGCGCCAATGTTATGACTATTCCATTGATTAATGACAAAAGTGTATAATACTGACATTTGATAACTTTAAGATACAACTTTTATATTATTGGGGCATGCCATTAGCAATGCATAAGGAGAGCAGTGACTGACCTGCGAAGCAGGTCAGTCACTGCCTCCATGCATTGCATGGCAGGCACCTATTGTTCTACACCCAATAGAATGTCTCTTTATTTATTTATATATATCTTTATTTTTCTTCCATTACCGTTAATGCGGCTCGTACTGCTGCGAGAAACCCCACAAAAGTGGTATCAAATCGTGCGGCCCGATGCCGAGAAGGGAGCTATTATTTTTATTGGGGATCGGAGTTACGACGGCGACGTAAAAAGCGAAAAATGAGCGAAATTTCCAACTGCCGAAACCTTAGAGTGTAACTGAAACCAACTGCCGTTTTTTAGAGTGAGAAAAAGAGTGGAATTTTGACCCCAAAATAATTTTGAAATTGCTCTCATGG
The DNA here is from genome assembly GCF_051168715.1 of Poecilia mexicana. Taxonomy (NCBI): domain Eukaryota; kingdom Metazoa; phylum Chordata; class Actinopteri; order Cyprinodontiformes; family Poeciliidae; genus Poecilia; species Poecilia mexicana. The sequence goes on from NW_028263374.1 coordinate 20,327,729, forward strand.
GTGCAAAAATTGCTCTATTGGTATGAAAGTCGGTCATGACATTGATACGAATGCCTGCTCTGGTAAAATGTTTTCAAAATTTCCCTAGGGCTTACGGTTTTTGGTCTAGGTGCTTCAGAGCAAAGTGATGGGACAGGATAACTGACGCTCCTCCCCAGTGTTTCACATACATTTCTGAAAAAGCTCTGAGCTCAGCGCACACCATTTTTCTCTCATCACTGCAATTACTGTGAATGAGCTACAGATATGAATCGCGGTACTAAATGAGACAACAAATAGCCCTCTCATATGCTTCAAACGGTTTTTGGATCGGCCTTACGGATCCTGAACGGGAAGCAGTCGTTCGGACTGCTTTTTCCATTAAAACTGACTGGGTGTCTCATAAAGATAGATAAGCCTGACACACACAGGGCAGTTTCATCACTATAGCAACAGAATGCAGAGGAAGGCACAGCTGCTGGTTTGGACTACAAAGACTCTGTAGTTCTAAATAAGGTGGAACATTTTAATACAGAGGGCAGAGCAGGAGGTCAGAACTACAACATGGCGGAACACTCAATTATTACAGAGGAGGGCTGAGCTGGCAGTTAGAACAACTTGCTGTTTTTGGCATTATAAAGGTGGATTAACCAAACCACTGTTACACATTGGATTAGTGTGGTTATGGAAATTAAGTTTACTGAAAGTTTCAGAATAAAACTCTGCAATGTCCACTCACGACGAATATTAAGCTTTTTTATGTTTGTTTGTCTCAGGATAGTGAACTGCCTTGCGCAGCAAGTCAGTTCATTAACATTAGCATTAATGTTAATTGAAATCCTTCCCCAGCTTTCTGTCTCACACACACAGCAGCTGACTGAGGGCCAATCGCTATAGCAACAGAATCCAGAGAAAGGCAAATCTGCTGGTTTGGACTACAAACCAGCAGCCATAACTGCCATAACTGTAGTTCTATCTATGGCCAAGACTCAGTTAAAACAGAGGCCTGAGCAGCATGTCAGAACTACAACATGGCGGAACACTCAATTATTACAGAGGAGGAGTTGGCTGGTATTATAAACTACTTGTGCTTTGAGCATTATATAACTGATTTAACCTGATCACTATTACACATGAAATTAGTGTGGCAATTTCAAATGAAGCTTTATTGAAGCTTATTGAAAATTTTCAAAATATAAGTCTTGACAATTTTTACATCATGTAATTGCTCTTTTTACATACATTTCTGCAAAAAGTTCTGAGCTCAGCGCACACCATTTTTCTCTCATCACTGCAATTACTGTGAATGAGCTACAGATATGAATCGCGGTACTAAATGAGATGACAAATAGCCCTCTCATATGCTTCAAACGATTTTCGAATACGTATCACGGTTCCCGAATGGAAAGGAGTTGTTCGAACAGCTTTTTGGAGTGAAACTGGCTGGCTCAAACAGATAGAATTGTTTCTCCCCCTGTGTGTCTCTCTCCCAGCTGACAAAGAGGCTTGGTCACTATAGCAACAGAACACAGAAAAGCAGAGCTGCTGCTTAGGACTACAAAAACGCCATCTTTGTAGTTCTAAACACGATGGAACACTTTACTTTGGGCATTATATAGTTGGATTAACCCAACCACTGTTACACATTTTATTGCTGTGGTCAATTAAAATGAAGCTTAATGAAAATTTCAAAATAAAAGCCTTGATATTTTTCACATCAGCTATGGGCTTTATGTGAATGGTTTAAACAAACTACTGTTACACTATGAATTGGTGTGGTGGTTAAAATGAAGCCTACTGAAAGTTTCAAAATAAAAGTCTGCATATTCCTCTCATGCTAGTGCAACGCCATAGGCGTTGCAATAATATTAAGCTTTTTTTGCATTTTTTTTCCTCAGGATAGTGAACTGCCTTGCACAGCAAGGCAGTGCATTAGCATTAGCATTAGCCTTTTCCCTAAAGGTAGCTATTAGATAATTTTCTTACTTATTAGCGATGTTCAGTATACTGAATGGAGTAAATCAATGACAGAAAACATGCTAGTGATGCCACACATCCTACATGAATATTAGTCTTCACGCTAATATTAGCATTTTGGCTTATGCATTAATTTCAACATACTGAATGGTACAGGTGCAGTTTAGTCAACATGTTTCTGACTCACCACAGGTTATTGACTACATTGAAGCTTTCTTTAGCATTAATGCTAATTTTTTGCATTAGAACGCTTGATTAAAAACCGACGGGCACACTTTGGCATGCCCCTTAAAATTTCTGCGGAATTTTCTAGTATTATTTTATTATCTTTTGAGAAAAGTATGTCTTCTGTCGTATCAGAAAAAAAAAAAACTTTGGTGAAATTTTATTTTAAATAAAAATAAAAAAAATCTGCCAATGTAATGAATAATTCTTATTCAATTATGGCATAATTGGTTGCTACATGGTGCTATGTTGGCTAACTGGCTAATTCTGTTTGTTTCAATTAGGCAGACATTTAAGCAGCACGTCTCCTGCCTTACAAGATTTTGATGAGCATCTGGCCGGCTACTGAGAAGCCAGCAGGAAGTGACCCAGGAGCAATGAGGCTTATTTCTAAATTTGGGACACGGAGGACAGAGTGGTTGGGAAACCAACCATAATTTTCCTAGAAAAAATAAATAAAACTAATACTAATACTAACAACTGATTCCAAGAGCAAATGCACATCCAGTGTACTGTAAGATTACTTCCACACACAAAACGCCACCGATACAGAAACTTGTTAGAGCTCACTGGCTTGCTACTGCAGAGTTTTAGCCCATCTCCCTCACGGTCACATCAAGGGCATCCACTCTTGAAACGCCACAGTACAGCTTGTCACAGAGGAGAGGAGAGAAGGAGAGAGGACCTATTAAATGAGGACGATCACAGTCACAGAAAAAATAATCCTTCAAAAGAGATGTTGGGAACTTATATGTAAAGTAAGCAGGGAAAGTATGAAAAAGTGTGATATTGTTAAAAACAGAATACAGGAATGGATGATACAAATGGCAATAAAAGGTAAAAAAAAAAAAAAAGAGAGAGCACAGAACCCAGGGTATTGCTGGGTAATGGAGATGAGATGTTAATGTGCTTGCCAGTGATGCACTGCAGCAAAATGAAGGAAGATGGAGAAAATGAAGAAACAGGAAGGGAGGTGGAAGGGGACAGTAGAAGACAAGCTGATGAGAGTGAAAGGACGAGGAAAAGAGAAGAAAGATTGGAATAAGAGGAAAAGATGACAAAAAAGGACTAAAAAGAAGAGGGTGGTTTACGAGACTTAAGCTTCGATGAAGCTGATGATGCAGCAACATGGCACTTGATTAAAGTGACACTAAAGTCCCTGAGGAATCGTTAAAAATGCAAACAACAGGTGCATCTTAAAACTAGAATACCATTAAAAAGTTTAATATTTTGTGTTGCTCATTTCAGAAAGTAAAACAGATTCATATAAAGTTGAATATTTCAAGCCTTTATTTCTTGTAATTTAGAATTTTGCTTTGATATAGTGTCATTTTATCACACAATCAAGTAACTATGTACGGAGCCCCCCAGGGGACATGGGGAATTTTTTTTCTTTTGCGTTCCCTCGCAAAACTTTTGCGTTCCCTCGCAAAACTTTTGCGTTCCCTCGCAAAAGGTTTTGCGTTCCCTCGCAAAAAGTTTTGCGTTCCCTCGCAAAACTTTTGCGTTCCCTCGCAAAAGGTTTTGCGTTCCCTCGCAATACTTTTGCGTTCCCTCACAATAATCTACTGATCAGTTCATGCGGCATAATTGATACTATAAGCCTTTTTTACGGTGGAAGCCGTACTTTCTGCTTTAATACAAGCTTATCAGGTTTTTCCATGGACTATTGAGTTATTATCGCGGGGTAATAAGTCATCTGATTGTGTCTCTGTTGTGTTCGTGTCTGAATGGTTTAAAGGGCTGCTTTCTGTGCCGTTCCGTCTGAGCCTTAACAGACATAAACATGCAGTAAATAAATCGATTTTCAATCAGTTTTTTGCACCAAAGCGTTAATAATAATAAACACGTTTTCACTGAGGCTCTATAAGAGCAATATGAATGAAATAAGTAATTATTGATATGACAGGAGCAGCGGCTTTGACACCTGGTGGTGGGCGTGTCGATGTGGGAGTGACTGTCATGAAGTATGAATGGGAAGGTGACGCTGCTGGCTGTGTGTGTATGAGGAAGCGGGTGAGCTGGGTGGTCAGTCCTCGCAAAGTTTGGAGCATAATAAAAATTTAAAAAATCGATAATTGTGACAGAACAAAGAAGAGGTTAGGAGTTGATTGATACACGGACAGATGAGATTCCCCGAGTTAATCCAGTGCGGCCGTCTACCACCATTAGTTTGCTGTGTTTTATAATAATAAAACGTGTTTATTATTATTAACGCTTTGGTGCAAAAAACTGATTGAAAATCGATTTATTTACTGCATGTTTATGTCTGTTAAGGCTCAGATGGAACGGCACAGAAAGCAGCCCTTTAAACCATTCAGACACGAACACAAAAGAGACACAATCAGATGACTTATTACCCCGCGATAATAACTCAATAGTCCATGGAAAAACCTGATAAGCTTGTATTAAAGCAGAAAGTACGGCTTCCACCGTAAAAAAGGCTTATAGTATCAATTATGCCGCATGAACTGATCAGTAGATTATTGCGAGGGAACGCAAAAGTTTTGCGAGGGAACGCAAAACCTTTTGCGAGGGAACGCAAAAGTATTGCGAGGGAACGCAAAAGTATTGCGAGGGAACGCAAAAGTTTTGCGAGGGAACGCAAAAGAAAAAAAATTCCCCATGTCCCCTGGGGGGCTCCGTAACTATGTAACCTTAACTTGTGGAAAAAAAAATATTTTACATATCAAACATCAAAAGAGTCAAAAGAGTAGTAAAATATATATAAAGTATATAATATTGGTTTTTAGCCATAACAGCAATATCAATATCGGATATTGTTTTTTTTTTGTTTTTTTGTTTTTTTTACATTGGTGCATCCCTATTTTTTTAGTATTTATATTGAATGTGTTAAAGCTTAAAGATGTTGTTCAACCCTAACTTACAAAGAGTTAAACTAGGAAAACATAAAATCACTTGGTGGTGTAAAATCTTGTTGTGAAAGCATTTTAGTACAACAATGTTTTTGAAATAGGAAAGCCAATTATTTGAAGGAAAACACTGTGGTGATTAAATTTGAGCATTGAATCATGTGTCACTAAAATTCATTTATGTATGCTGCTTTGTGTCTGATACTAAATCTCTACCTTTAGAAATAAGATCCTAAGACAATAAACAATAAAATGTATGTATGCCCTCAAGGACAATAAAGTTTGCTAAGAAAAAAAAAAATAAAAATAAAGAACTAAAACAGCCAAGCTTCAGAAAGCTTTGAAAGCTCGTGCTCAAACTAGACGAGTTGGAAGTGGTACATATAAATGTTTGCACCAGAAGGCATAATGCAATGCAATTTATTAGAATTTGTTTCTCTTTCTGTTTTTAGAGAAATGCATGGAAATCATGTAGAATGACAGACAGCTGTCCATCATTGGAACAGTGGGATAAAGGTGCAGGAAAGCACAAGGTAACCACAGCTGGTTGGCAATTTGTGGTATTAAGATGTCACAGTGATGCACTGAACATGCCCCATTCCACAAATCCTCTCTATATTTAGATATCACAAAATTTAGAAGCAAATTAAAGCATGAACCATACTCAGAAGAAAAATTAATAAAACTATCCTAATATTGATTTGTTTTAAAGTCAATATAAAATGTTCCTTGCTGGAGAAGAAAACGTCCACAGGAGTCCTGCACGATGAATTCAGGTTCAATATTCAAAACATGTCAGGTTCCAATTAATTGCAGGAGACTTGTGGGAATATGGACTCGGGTTCTCTAAAAGGCCTTTGGCTGCACACACAAAACAGTACTGTACTGAATCAGCTGCACTTCCAAAAACAGTGTTTTCAAAAGGCCCCCCTCTTGCTACCACCCCAACACCATCTGCAGCCATTATTTCAAAGCTTTTAAAAGTTGTTTGAGACTGAAAAGACTAACAGATTTGTATCATTGCTGTGGCAGGAGAGAAAACACACCAAACACATATTTTTAAATTGAAAAATACATCAAATCTCTGCCACTGTCACAATATTAATAACTGCTATCATAAAGGGCAGCTCAGATCCAAAATGTGGTATTTAATTTCACGTCAACCATTCCCACCCACACATTAGTTCAAAATGTATTTGGCCAGTTGGGGGCAATAATTGCTTTTAAGGCCCACAACTGATGTGTATTTATTATTGGCTGAGATACTAAATCTTGCAGACAGCGGTGAGGAGATTTTGTAGTACAGAAAAAATTTGTGTTAATTTCATTGACTACTACTTTAAGGATTACTACTCAATTACATATTTTCCTGATATTGTGTAAATTATTATTACATGTTCAAGTAATAATACTTAAATTACACCAGACTAGGACAACGTTACTGCCGGGATGAAATCATAGCATGAAGTCAACATGGCCAAGGCGGAAGCTCCGCTTGGAGGAGGAGCTCCGAGTAAAAGGCCGCGATCGACGCGTTTCCACACCCAGAATGTTGGCCAGGGGAGATTAAAGGATTTCTCAAACATGAGTGAAAGAATCAAAGCAACACTCCAGGAATAACATGACATGATGAAAAGGTCAAATAGGTCAATTTTACATAACACTGTCCTTAGGAAAATTGTTATTATTAATTCATTAGGACTGTTCCTAGCAGGTCTTCAGGAAGATACTTTACTCCTCCAGACTAGTTTGGTATTTACACATTCAAGAGTACCAAATTCATTTTCTATTTTGGGAGCATTGCATCTCACCTTCACCCCCTGCATGTCTTAGCAGACATGCAGGGGGTGAAGGTAACAGTATACAGCAGTAACTGTACTGTTTGCTTTTCTCTCTATCCTGCATAGAAACTGTCTCAACACTAAAGCTGAACAGTCAACACATTTAGGTGTTCGATCATTCCATCTCTACATCCATCTCATTTAAAAGTATGAGGGAAAACCTTTAAATCACATTTGATTTGCCAATTCAAAAACTAAAATCCACAGTACCTTTTACATTGCTGTGTGAAATTCTACAGTGCATTGAGAGAAGTATAGTTCTATAGATCTGCCTTCTGAAAACCAATCATTTCCTTACTGTTTTATACGTTTACCAGGCTTCTGCTTCAACCATAAATTTGATGAATACTTGGATTGCTGCCTGTTGTAAAACAAAAGAGTTTCAGTTGATTAATGGCTAGAGTGGGAAAAGATGGGTCTCAAAGCAGACTTTGCTAGATTGAAGATGACATCTTCAAAGAAATAGGAAAGTAGTTTTATGTGTTCTACTGTGGCATTTATTTACTGCTGTTTATGATATCTGACACACTTTGGAGTTGCTAGCAACTTTGATATTTAGATATTTAGAAAGGGGTTCTGAAAAAGAGCTTACTAAATGTCAAGGCCTCTTATTGACGAGATGTTTTCTGCAGTTTAAACCAAAATTTTGTTTTGGAAACAGATCTTCAGCTTTTTCCTCACCAGCCCAACCTTGTAACAGTGCCATCTGTGGAACCTGCGTTCTAACTGTACCTGCAATCACTAAAAAAAAATTAAAAACTGGCAGAAACTGTTAGACGACATAAGAAAATTAATTTGAATCTATATTTTTCAGAAGGGTTTCCGACAGTGTATTATAGCCATGGCGGGCCGCCAGGCTTTATTTGCCACCCCCACCAGGGTAACCATCGCTTGTTTATTTATTTCAAATCAGGGGAGTTTTATGCACGAGTATCAGCAAAGACAAGTTTATAGTTGATGCATTTGAATTGGGCAGGATTCAACTATAAAGGCTGAGTCATACTCGCAATATAACGGGTTCAAGCTTAAGACTGATGTGAGCACATATATTGTTGTGAATAAAGAATAATGTTTACATCCCACAAACACTCTTTATCACCCAGTGTCCCTTGCAAGTACATTTGCTTGGATGAATACCGACCAATCACAAAAACACGAGAAGAGAAAAAATTTGCAATATAGTAGATGTGTGCAGGAACAGCACATATTATGAATATCAGGTTCTTCCAATCACAGCCTGTGTGTGTGTGTGTGTGTGTGTGCGTGTGTGTGCGTGTGTGTCTGTAACACCTGAACCACAACAGTGCCCACGTAACTAGACAATAGTCACAAAGTTCTCGTCGAGGAGTGTAAATCTTGCAGATCTTTTCTGTCAAGTACAAAAAGTACCAAAGTTTTCCCCCTCTAAAAAGAAAAAATATACAAAAAAGTTGAGTTTAGTCTCAAAAACATGAATGTTACTGAAGAACACACAACACATAACTACGGTAAGTGCCTTTGATTAGCACCAATTGACTGCTATTTACAATCCTAAATGCTATGGATATATTTAAATGTCAAAGTTGTATTCACCTCCTGGTTAATGATTTCTGTTTTGTCCAAATGAAGTAAAACATAAGAACAAAAATGCTGAACTTTTAATGTCACTGCATGTGCAGCAGCTCTGTGTGAGCACCAGCACTTGGGTAGCTCCTCACTAGGCTGTCCAGCAGTGGTGCACTGAGTGCGTGGGTTCATTGATTGTATCTCTCCCCTGGCACTTTAATGGTTGAGGTACACTTGTAGCTGAACTCGACATTAGCATTGTCAAGTTATTTCCTCTCAGGGGCTATTTCCACTAACCAATAAGGGATTTTTCCGTTCACTACTTCAAACTTGTGTAAGAAAGTGGCAAGCTGGGTTTTTCCACTATTCACTTCGTAGTGATGAAGGGATCGAGATCGTTTAACTGTACCTTAAAAGAACTATTGTAGGTCCAGTTTTTAATGGTTTCCTGGATACAGGGAGATATTTCTGTCTTGTATCCGTATCAGAACTGAAGAACAACATGCAGGGCGCCTTCTCAATTTTGTTGTTAGCATTCTAGCTAACATTAAAACACAGAACATGGCCCGTGCACATCAGGAATCACAATGTAATCTAAAAATGTAATTAAATTAAATTAAATCAAGCAGCTATGTAGAAGAAAAGAAAAAAAAACACTGTGACTTCTTTTTTGCCACAATACATAATGTTCACATCTATTTTCAAGCTGACATAATTTTTAGCTCAGGAAAAATAATTCTGAGATGAGAAGAACTTGTTGCTAAAGAGGGAATTGAAAGAAAAAGGTAAATACAATTCATGAGAGGGAGAGAAAGCTCAATCAGGGACTGTTTTCACCAGCAATAAGGGACAACATTTACCTACTCATTGTGAAGTCAACCCATATACACCAACACCACTGCAATTAATTGGTGTCAAAAAACTTGCCTGTCAGTCCACAAGTAGGTAGCAGTGCTCCTTTACTCCAAGACCCCATACTTCATCCACTCTCGACCCCCCACCCACTTTCTCCAAGAAGTGCTCAGTGTTGCACTCAGAGCCTCCTGATGTCTTATGCAATTTTCACTTTCAGCAGGAAATTTAAGCAAGATCAAGACACATTTTTGTGTCAAACGGCACAATTTCACTGAATTGTCAAATTTACACACAAAATCCATGATTCATCCTTAAAGGTCACAGTACAACAAGAAAGAATGCGTAGCCTGGCACCACCCTCCACATAACATCCAACCATGAACTGAAGGTATTTCAATACAAACTATTTGTGTGTCCAATCAGTTCAAATAAACTGAGTCAAGATGCTTGATGCCATTAAAATAATTATTTGTACTACTAAACCCTGTGATGATTTCTAATCGAGGACAACTGTCATTTTAATTTTTGTCCAAACCCTTATTCATCCTCACACTTAACTAAGGAATATTTCGAATGTTATTCCACAAAAAATATATTCTCCCAATTGCAACTTAAAGAAGTTGCAATTTTTTTTTCTTTTTTTCAAGAATACTTAAAGGGAAAAGTGCCACTGAATTCCAACCTGGCTGAGTTTTTTTTCCCCTCCACCCCGAAAACAGAGCAAATGAATTGTCTTGACATTTGTTTTTCAACTTGAAACAAATTGTCACACAAAGAAAAGGGGTTCCAAAAATTGTTCCACATATATTGTCACATATTCTGTTTCCAGCGCAACAGCAGCAGAAAACACAAATTCACAAATCAACCACTCCTTTTATCCCCGAGTAGTGTCTTTCTGTGGTGAGTGCAGACTTCTAAGCATGTTTCACTGGCATAGACTGAGCTATAAATTCAACTTTAACATCTCAAAAACAAAGTAAACTCGTGTCAAGTGAAGTCTTTCCTTTTTATTCTCCCTACAATGGCAAAATCCATCATCAAAATTGAAAAGCAACAGCAGTATTTTAAAATGATTTACTTACAGTGAAGGAGAAAACGAAGAAAAATAAGCTAGTGGCACATGTGATTTTCCAAAGTATCCCTTTTGGTGCTGATGGTAGTTGTAGCAGTACGTTTATCTGTCCAACACTAAATATAATCAAGGGAGCTTGCAGCAGACGTACATAGCAGGCTGAACCAGGTTTTTCCACGTGGCATGGCCATTGTAATTGCTATAAACAAACTCATTCTGAAAGGCTAAAAAGTTGTACAGCCCATTAAAGTACAAAATAGATTTGAGCTCTGTCTCGAAATCAAATGAAGGGAGGGAGGAAGGACTGCAGAGTAGGAGAGATGAAGGAAGAGAGAGAGAGAAGCAGGGAGGAAGACAGTGGGTGTTGTCCATTTACGACTCACTTGTTATAACCAGGACCTATGTAAAAAAAAAAAAAAAAAAATCTGACAAATCTAAAAAATAATAATAATGATGAAAAAATAGAACAAAAAAATGGGAATTTAACATTCTGTGTATCTAAAAAGGATGATTTTTCTCACAAAGCAAATCAGGTTCTTGTACACAACGTTGGTTCAAAGACTCCTTAAGTGGTTATAAATACAGAAAATGGTTAATACCGAATCACTGGAACAAAACCATCAGTAAATAAAGTCCTGTCACATTACATTTAGCATTTTGTCACACATACTAAACAAATATCAAACAGTGATAACATGAGTAAATAGAAAAGGCAGTTTTCAAATGATAATTTAATTTATTAAAGGGATGTCCATATACTGACTTGGCCCTGAGTGAGATATATATATATATATATATATATATATATATATATATATATATATATATATATATATATATATATATATATATATATATATATATATATATATATATATATATATTTATTTATTTTTTATTTATTTTTTTTCCCACCAAAAGTGAGATCAAATTTATTCAGGTCTATATCACTTAAACAGAGCCTGTCTGACAATATGAAGTTTAAAAAGCAATACATCATGTCCCAGAAAAGACAGGTGACAAAATCAATAATATCAATCAGGTTAGAGATTTTTGAAGCTTTGGGACTCCAGTGAACCTCAGCAGTGTCTAAATGCTTAAGTGCTTAAGATGTAGAAAACAATGGTAAACCTTCTGAGGCGTAGCTGGCCTGATGGACCTATTCTAGAAGAACAGTGACAAATTATCTGAGAGTTGTAAAAATAAATAAATAAAGAGACTGGCCAAAATTGGTAGCTATGGGAGAATCCCAAGGCCAAAACCCCTCCTGAATAAAAGCAGAATAAAAACACTCCTTACAAGTCTTATGATCCGCAAGACTTTTGGTGAAGTATTTTGACTTTTGCTCAAAACACACACAAAAAAAAATTATGCAATGTTGTTTGAAAGGCCTATCTGTGATAATACTTATAAATCAGTCTCAGACAGTCATTACTTGAAAACAATCCTAAACTGTACTTGCTCAATAAAAAACAGCACAAAAGTCGAGCAGCCAGCAGTCGAGATTTACACCTTGGATATCTGGACTGTAAGGAGCAGCGCTAGGAGAAATTATTATCCTCTACTGAATTTAACATCACATGAAAATTTGAGTAAATGCAGTTTGGTTGGTTTGGAGAGTTTTTCTTTAATAAATAAAGTTAGTCAGAACAGAAGAAATTTGTTGGGGGGCAAATACTTTTTCCACACCGTCATTCCTTAGCACACATGGCAGCACACTTTTATACTTTCTCAGTTATTCTTCAGTAAAAGTAAAAAAAAAAAAAAAAAAGAATAAAAGTTTGCATCTTAGCCATTTCTTCTCCTTTCCTTTGCCGTCCCTGACAACCATGAGTCACCATGAGATGAAGAGAAAGTATTTGGCCTTGTAAACAAGCAGGAACTACAAGGAAAATTCAAGTCTTGTTAAACAAATTCCCCAGATCTAAGTGTGCCTACCCACTCATGAGTCTCGTATTATTTTACTTCTGCACCGGGACTATTCTTAAAAACCTTGACACAACACAGCATGTGTGCACTAACGAATACACAACATGCACAGACACACACACACCGTGCTTAAAGTCTTAACAGAATAGGATGACACATGAGACAGTGTGGAGGTCTTCCCATGCCCCCCTGCCCTTTCTGTTGGACTTGGACGTCTCCCACAGGCCGAGCTGTAAATAGACAATACCCCCAAAATCTACAAACACACACACAAGCAACCACGCAACATAAGTAAACACAAGCGCACACACAAAACTATACTTAGATGCCTACTCCAGCCTGCCACAATGTCCTCAAACTGTTTCCTCCCACAGTGAAATGGGGCACATCAGTTTGACTCTTTCAATGAAGAAATGGAAAAAAAAACACACTTCTTCCCTTTGGCTTTCAAAGCATAACAGAATAGACACTCATATGCTACGCTTTATTAGATATTATGTAGCTCAATATCGCCCAATATCATGCACATAGAAAATGGGAATCTTTGACATATGGTTGAATCCCTGTAGCCAAATAGCATGCTAAAATACTTACTTCATTATTTATGCAGAAATGAGCAACAGAAATAAGGCAGAAGCATGTTGCCTTCAGGAGATATAGTGCCCTAATGAAATGTTTCATTCTTACATTTTTATCTGGCACTTTATAACTAATTGCCCCCTTATCCTCCTTATTTTTCTTAGCAGTTGTCCCATAGCACCTTTGTAGGAAAACGTTTTAGAAGAAAACTATTAGCTTACAATTAAACTAATACAGATAACAGAATTTGTTTAATAAATTAATTGCAATAAGAGAAAGTTCAAGACAGAATCTTTAAGATGGCTACAATTTAATCCAAATGTTTCTATCACTAATTAGCTTTAGGAGCCAAAAATGTGCAGCTTTTGTGATCTAAATTTGCAGTATGATGGCTCTACACTTCCTGCTCACACCAGTCTCTTTGCACTTCCACACACATTTAGTTTAATACAGCGCTACTGCGACTCTGCAGTAAATCACTCACCTAACCATTACAATGTAGATTATTATTACCTACAAAAATTTGTCAATGCCACCAAAATGATTAGATTCTCATCTCCTAGATCATACCCATGTTCATCTTCAGCTTAAAGGTATTTTAAAGACAGATCCAAAACAGACAAAAAGGTCATGACCAACCAGCTTCACATTTCAAATACCACACAAAATGATACAACAGATGATAGTAGAGAAGGTCTAGATAATTCGTAAATAGATTTAAGAATGGTGATATGACCTTGGAAAGTGTTTATACTCTAAACAAAATCCTTGAAGGGTTTTGTGTAATATCAAACACAATATGAAAGAGTTTAATAGCATAAGTGGCTTGCTATTGCATAAACATATTTCCCTTCAAACTTGTTCTATGTCTGTGAATTATTCTTTGGCGATGCAGGCCTCTTGATGCTAATTAGTAGCATTCCTATTCTGTTATATGCTAACCTTTAAGGTTTTCTTAAGCACAACTATCCTAGGAAGAAAAATGTACTCCCACAGAAATAATTAAATACTCTAAACAAAACAAACATGAGTCAATCACACTTCCTTCTCAAAATAAAGTTTCAAAAATGACTAATAGTGACTAATAGAAATGTCCTGTCTTCCCATTACAGCTATAAAGAAATGATTTTAATCTATTTTAGCTTTGATTGATCAAATTCAAACATTTTAGTCGATAATCATTTTTAAGAAAAATTACAGACACAAACACTTTGTAAAGATTTGCATGATTAAATATGTGTGTGTCACAAAACGGTAAGCTCTCACTGTCAAAAACATGACAGCCCTTTCCACTATGAAACCTTACAAAAACCTCCCACTCTTCTGACACCCAAAAGAAAAACAACAAATTCTTAGAAAAGGTAAAAACAGCATGCCAGCAGGAGAGAACTAAGTACCTGCTGTGTCTCATACATGGCAGGAATTTTAAGCCTAAAGCTATGAAAGTAAGTCCAACCAACATACAAAAGATAACGTTCATGAAATAAACATTCATAGGAAAGTGCAAAACAAAACAAAAAGGTTTGTGGCTTACATTACGGCCGGATATAATTCCTCTAAAATATAATGTTGAGAGCTCCTTTGGTTCTACCAAGGGTTTTGTTGAGCGCAAGGTTTGACCTGGATACTCCAAATACAAACAGCTCACTGTAAGCCCATTAATGTGCGTTTATCCTACAAGTGTAAAGAGTCCACTTTCAGTAGAATTCACAAATCAGCAGAGTTAACACAGCATTGCTAAAGGCAGCAGGGGAATGTCAAATATGTAAAAAAAAAAAAAAAAAAGTCTACATGTTGAAAGTTATCACAGCAGGTGTGGATGTAACCAATATAGCAATATATTTTCATTGTTATGAAAATTCAGATCAAATCAAATTAAAAGGATTTAAAAATAGGCTTAGAACAGCAATAGCAGCACACAAGAAGTAATTACTGCATGATTTTTAATCCATCTGGGAAGGGAATCTGAAAGGAACATAATGCATGTGGTGTCGCTTCTGATTGTTGCAGTGAGAATTGGTCATGTGAAATTAACTCCGACACTGCCACGATATGAGAATGACAGAGGAAGCGTTAGGGTGTAGTGGTAATTAACGGTTCTGAATTGCTCATTAGAAAACACAATTACATTAACTATTTTATACAACAATCCTAAGGTAACTAGGTTTCCCTAGAGTTTACCTGAATAAAATGATTGGTTATGAACCTGGCACATAACACTTGCAATGTCTACTGACAGAAATTATGCTTATTATGTGAGACTTAAGGTTATACTTGTTTTTGTTTGCCTTATTGTATAACACTGCTTTGTGACCTGGGTATTTTGGCCACAATGAACTAAAATAATGGAAAATATAACCCTCAAGCTGTACGAAGTAACCAAAATATAAGGCATTACAAATGATTTCTATTTAAGAGTTGTTCTTGGATTAGCAGATCCCTAGTGGAAAACTTTCACCTTTCAGAAGTGACTAGAAAAAACATAACATACATAGGTATGACCAGAACAACTCCTAAGCAATCTGATTAAGCAAAAAAAAAAAATAAATAAAAAAATAAACAACAAATAAATATATAACGCATGATAAAAGTATGCTTCCCCCTAACGTTTCCAGAGAAACTTGAGAATATTTTCCAAAAGGAACATCTGTAAAGAAATGTGTTGCAATATGAATAATTTCAAACTATTTAAGTTTTTAAATCCACAAGGATTTCCTCAATTTATGCCACACTTTATATATATATATATATATATATATATATATATATATATATATATATATAGTTTTCCCCCTTATTATTTATTAACAGTGAAGAGGGGAGCAACTTGTCCTTTTAGTAATGATTTCTTTGACCAGTATTCACAAGATACTGAGATCCTTATTTATTTTCTCTATAATTTAAGTCAATTTTATCTTCTTTTTGAATACAAGGTCAAGAATAAGGATCATGTCTACACAAAACGCGTGTGCAAATAGGAAACTAATACAGTCGAATTCATGTCCTCCGCTCCACTGCATACCTGCAGCAAATTACACGCATCTGTGGCAACCATAGCAGACGGAGACGGTAGCAACAGCGTGTCACTCCCGCATCTCACTACCAATCTCTGGATTATATCTCCAAATATGTCCAAGCTCTCTTACCAACCCCGCCATGGATATGCAGAAAAAAGGAGCATTTATATTTGAGAGCCGATCTGCAATCCTTAAGCGTTTCATACCTTTCTGGTGTGGGAAGCGGAAGAGAAGCAGGTGGATCATGATGAATGCATTTGGAGGATCAGGGGATGAATCGTAGCGGAAATCGAGACGGAGCGCTGAATTGGAGCTCCCCTGTGAAGTCACGACGCGCGTTGCCTGAGCTGTCTGTCCATTTTACGGCTCCTTTTAATGTACAGATGTTCTCTACATCTACATGTGGAAGACGAGCACAGTATCATTAGAGCCTGTTTGAAAAACTTACTGGACCATGTGCGCTATGTCTTTACTAAGTTTAACCGAGAAAAAAAAAACAGAGGGAACATTTCCTAAAACTCCTAATTTGAAAAAACTCAAAACCTTAAATAACTGTGGCACAGATGATTAGTAGTTTAAAGACACGAAAGATATGTACATCTGCAGATGAATACATAAATACTTAAGTTTAAGCAGATATGAACTGTCAAAATATGTTTTTCTTTTTGACAAACTGATCAGTTCGCCTGTTTGATTTTTAAACAGTTCTCCGTTTAACTGATTTGGCCAGGTTTTAGGAAAGACAAATTCTTTTTGGCATGTTAAATGCTCTGTAAAAAATTTTTACTTATCAATTACCTTATTGTAGTTTCGAAACTGACCTAGTTATAGCGTAAAATTTTTCTGATAGTGTGTTTTGTAACCCGTCCAAAGCCATACAAGAGTCCCTCTTAAAAATGGCTGCCAAATCTCGTCACAATAATCATGGTAGCTTGGATTTGACAACGATCAACGCCAACTGTTGTGAAACAGTTGGCGTCGCCAAGACGTCATTTGAACAAAATTTAAAACTAAGTACTCAAAAGCGGTCAAACAACAGCAGCTCGGATGTGCTATTCTCTTTTACCGTGCCGTTTATTTCTGACTGGCTAGTTTGGTTTAGCAACACTGCTGTTTGTTGGCGGATTTGGTCGAGACGTTAATTTAATAGCTTTAATGCCACGTGAAAACATTTGATTCCTTACGGAGCCCTCGAGGGGACATGGGAAATGTTTGCGTTCCCTACAGTGCTAACCGACAATCCAAAGACAAAAATTACTTCACAGGTGGCTCACATTTTTAAAGATGGCTGCCAACAGTGGAGCTGGTCGGAATTTGTTGAAACGAACTACACCTAACCATAAACATAATATGCACCTAACAGTTATCACATGTTAGAGCAGACAAATTAATTTTACAATACTAAATATTATTTGAAAACATTTTATCGCTTACTGACCTGAATTTTGAGGAACAAAGTGAATATGACAGTTCACCAACTAAATGTCCCCTGTATAATATGGAGAGTGAATAATGCCAAATTACATTAGACTTATAAAATTTAAGTGTCATTACTTCAGTGTTTTTTTTACAACTGAAAATAAATTAGTAAAAACAAATTAAATGTGCCTCAATTAAATGATTTCATTTTTTAAAAGTACATAGTTATTTCATAAATATATTCCTGCGCTGAAGCACATCATGAATTATTTAAATTGTCAACTTGACCCATTAAACTCCCAACGACTAAGGAGTTCAAACAGCAAATCAACAGCAAGAGACAAAACTTTCACATTTGTTATGTCTCGAAGGTCAATATATTTGCTGAAAAGTGCAGAAATAACTCCAATAATAAAAATAACTTCAAAAATAACTGGTTTATATTTGAAGTTTATAAGATAAACTTTAAATATTCATACATTTATAAAAAAAAATGTGTGGGGAAAAATAGTATTTTTTAGAAAAATTTGATTATTAAATCACACTAAACTTTTGTTTTAGTTCAGTTAGAAAAAAAAGTACTTTTTGTTAAATTGAGATTTTTAAGCAAATTTGCATTACTTTCAATAAATTTTTAAATTTACGTAAGATTACTATGCCTTTTAATAATTTTAGAAAATTCAGATAATGAGGACGTAATGTTTTGTAAGTATCTGATAGGAACATTTGAATTAAATGGAAGACGAAGTGATCATATTTTAAGGCAACAGCTCAAACATACTTTTTCTTTGTGCGACATTATGGCAGAATCAAAAGAAACCAAGCAATATTTTAATGGACAGACTTGTGAAGCTCAGCACAACTTACTTATACTGGGTTTAATTTCCTGATGGCTGACTGCGCCACAATCATCTGTTCCAACATGTACATATAAAAATCATAAAAATGTCCAGGCGTCAAAACATTTAGGAAAGAAACAGGTCTTATTTACCAGAAATTAACATCAGAAATCTGCGTAAACCATCGAATACAAGCCAAAAAATATCAAGATGCTGACTGGATTTAACCCATTAAATAGTTTTTCTGTTGTTTTCTTTTTTTTTTTCATTTTCAATGATCCAGCAAGCCTGTTGCTTGTAGCTTAAATAAGTTTTGCATTATTTTATTAACCCTGAGCTCACACTATTTGCATCTGACATTACTGCTGCTATACGTCTACTTTGATCCGCTTATCCTGCTATTTTAAGGTACATTTTCAGCTGTCATATTGTAGTAGGCAACATGCAGGGAGTTGAAAATTGATTTAGTTTTCCATTACGCAGCACATATTTCTTCAACACAGATTAGCCGCAAACATGCCTTACTGGCCTACATCTTTAAGAAAACACCGCTGCTTTTGTGAGCTACAGCTAAACTTTGTTTTTTTGGCAGTCACTGTTCACTGAAGTTTAGCAAAGGAATGCTTAAGGGATGCTGATTGCACTAAAGGGTCGGAAAGAGACGACAAACACAAAATCCATGTTTCTGCTGTCCAACTGTGGATGCTGCGATACATCATGAACTGCATCAGTTTACGATACACTGCTGGTGGTGATGCAGCCTGCAGGAGAAGAATGGCTATGAGATTTAGCAGAATGGAAGATTAATACTGTACTGAGTTTTAATTTGGATGTACATTAATTATCAATTTGTAGTCAGCCATTGCACAGATAATTACAAGTTACCTCAACCTCTTTGTTAATCAAAATCAAAGAGGCTGCATCTCTACATACGCAAAACGCCAGTGAGACACCGACTGGTCTTACAGTGGTAGCTAGTACCACTTTAGCATTTCGTGAAAAACCAAACATGAATATTGAAGTATTTGTTCTCTTTTTTAAAAAAATTACTGGTCATGTTTTGTTTTTGTTTGTTCTTTTTTGCAGAACCATTTAGTAGAACATAATGTCTGAAATTAACACCCCTCTTTTTGATATGGTGGAAGTGAACTAAAGAAAAAAAGTCAGGGTAGCAAACAGAACCTGTAGGATGTGGAACAAGTATACATCAAAATTACCATCCCACACAGAAAAGCCATACAGCTTTCTAAAATTTTAATTGAAAATTATATTAAATGTAAAATTTTACTAGGAAAATTACAATAGATTCAATGGTTGGTGCAAAGGCTGCTTCGTCTAAACCAGTGAAAATATGCGGTACAATTAAATGACTCAAGACTAGCCTCATGTAAATGATTGTTGAAAGGAAGCCTTAAGCACATATATATTTCATATTGTGATACATGGTAGTGGCAGCACCATGCCATGGGGATGCATCTTCTTAAGTGCAGGGAAAAGATGGACTGAGTTGTTGAAAGATTTGAGACGAGGGTGGAGGAAAATTGGGCAAAAATGTCATCCTCTAGATCTGTAAGGAGGGTAGAGAGATGCACTGAAAAAACAGTTTCACAAAAGACTGAATCAGGAAACCTTTTCAGATTCTGTATGTTTGTGCTGTCCAACTGCAGAAATATGCAGTTGGACAGCATTCTACCCTCACTGTGTAGCGGTATAATGTTAAACCATGCATTATTTGCCTTCCATTCCCAATTGTGCATTCATCTACTGCAGGGATGATCCAGTCCAGGCGTATCCTGCAATTTTTAGATGCATCCTCTTCTCCAACTACCTGGAAGAAACGAACGGCTTGCTACAATGCCTCTGCACAGCTGAATGCTATGCTGATGAGGTAATTCAGTCCCTTAATTCAGGTGTTGGAAAAGAGATGCAGCTGAAAGTTGCAGGTCAGCAGAACTTGAGGGCTGGATTTGGGCACCCCTGGTATGTTAGAAAAAGTCTGAACAAAATACAAAAAAATAAATAAATAAAAAGAACTTTTTTAACTTGCTACTCTAAGACATTGTCTTAGATATGCTGTGATGGTTGAAGGCCTTGATATCTCTATACAGCACCAGGTTAGTAGAATTATTCACTTTAAGCAATGTGGTTGCAAGCTGTAGTTTCATTACTGAGGAATAAATGTGAGCGTTTTCGCATTTAATTCAAGTCAAGAAAGCAAAGTACTTCCCCAAATCTCATATTCATATTTTTTCTGTACTGCTGTGAGCTCTTATAATCCACTTTATTGTATTTGTTCTCTGACCTTGCTGCTAAACTAAATCAAAGTCGGTCAAAACGTCCCAGCCTAAATAATAAAAGTGAGGCCCATTTTTATAAGACTGCAATGAAGTCAGACTGCAGAGTCCCACACATTGTGTCTCCCTCTGCCATTAGGAAGTCTGAGAACAGAAAGAAAAGAACATGTAGATTCTTAGTCACCTTTGATTTATTCTTCTTGTCGCTTAAAATATTACATTATCCATTCGTTGCTTTTTTTTTTTTTTTAAATGACAGAACCCTTTGTGTCCCTGAAGTACAGCAGCCCCCAAAATCCATTTCACCCTTTAAATACCTCCTTCATTGTCTGAGAACTCCCTCTGTAACGAGCACAATAGGTTTATCTGTTAAATTCACAATGGCCCAAATTCCTTTCGCAATTATGTGCCAAAATATAATTACTGTGGACTAAGCACACTGCAAATAAGCCATGAAGCAAAGTAACCTGCATCATTACCATAATAAAGAAAATCAGCCATCGGTAACAGTGACAGTTAATCGAGTTAGACCATTTCCTGGAACCTTTCCTCAAATGAGTTACTGAGGAAAAAAGAAATATTCTAATATGGCACGAATGAACCTTTGACATTGTAATTTCAGAGTTTCTCACTTTGCTCCAAACTGTTTCCAGTTGGTGATGACAGCTTCTGTCAGCAGCGGATGATCTATGCAGAGTTTATTCCCCTGTAAGTAGGAACAGTCATGCAGACGTTGTGGTGGGTTGATCCTCAAGTGAAGCGTGTAAACTGTTGGCCCACCAGAAGCAGATCCAGCATCTGTGAGTCACTCGGCTGGCGGATGAATGTGAGAGTCTAATAAGATGTCCTGTGGTCAAGGACAAAAATCTACACCCGAATGGTTCATCAACACATATATTCGGAACGCTGTTTAACACATTTAAACATCTTTTACAACATGGACGTGTTTTTGAAGTCAAGCTGTTGAGTGAATTTGACAGATAAACCTCGTTTGAATCGGGTTTTTCAAAGCAATAAAAAAAGGATCTACACATTTTAAACTGTAATTTACTTCTTTTGCATCATTGGGGGGGTTAGAAAACTCAGCTAAAGGGATCGCTTCAAAGACAAATGTCCTTTAAGTGGCTTGGGTTGGTCTATGCTTCAGCGGTGGTTGGAAAAACTCTCACAAACAGAGTTTTGGTGTGGAGAGATTTTACCGATGATTCAGCAGGCAGTTCTGGAAAAAAAAAAAAAGAACAAATATCCATATATTACATTCATACTTGGAAACATTGTTGTTTTTGTAGGACTTGGCGAGATGGGTCAAAAATAAAAGATCTTTTTTACCCATACAAAATCCAATTTTCAATATTAATAAAAAAGAAAATTATCTTTTGTTCGAAAAAAAGAAAAATACAAATGAAATAAAATATTTTCAAAAAATTGTTTTTATTTCAGTCATTCCTTCTGGCAAATGACCTGAATTCAAAGTTTGAAAAAAAAAAAATAAAATAAAATAAAGTAAACTTTACAAGCAGAAAATTGGATTAATTGATTAAAATTAAAATTGATTCATCACTCAGCCCTACTTTCAAGACAATGTAACATGACATGATCTCTTAAAAATGCTTTACAATTTCCAAAGCTTAAATTGAAAAATAGCTTTAGATCATGCATTAGCATGTAGTGCTGCACAATACGTTTGGAAAATATGATCAGCATTTGTTGAAAGGAAGCCTTAAATGACAATTTCACATAGAATATTTGTTGGCTGTTATGTTCCAAGTATCATAAAAACACACTTTTCTTGGCAATGCAACATTCAGCTTGACGGATAGAGCCTCTCCGACAGGTGAGATTAAAAAGTCACATCTAGTGACTGAAGTGAGGTAAATGTTGATTATGAATAGGTGCTTTCCTTCAATCTTTACTTAGTAAAACATGTGCAGCTCCTGCTACGATGTTTTAAATAAATGTATTCAACTAACTTTAATAATTCAGAAGATGGAACTTTAGTCCGCTAGATATAATTCAGACACCGCAGGTCCTTTTCTTTTGCTGATTTTAATTTGGAAGTGAAGTTTAAGCTCACAGACAAAAAAGTTGTTGCAGCCTAAAGTGATGCAGCATAATCAGAATGTGAGCAAAATTTAAAGTTTAAAAGTATAGGCTGTTGAAAATGGCTGTGTCCACTGCACTGTGAGCATTCTGCTGCTCAACTGTTTGAGATATTTTAGAGCTAAGACAAACAAAATGCACAATAGGCATTCCAGTATTTTGTGCAAGAGCATTACAAGTTACTGAGGAACATTTACAATCTAGAAAACGCACCAAGAAACTGCTGCTACAACTAACTCCACGTAAAACAGCTGCAGTCACCATTGAATGTTGTCGTCTCCCTAAAATAGTTGAGTTTTGTTTTATGGTTATTGTCAATTTTGCTTTGAACATTACCACTGGTAAGATGGTGGTCCAGGTAGAGTTTGATGCGTCTGCCGCGGAGGCCGAAAAGCTTGGCAGCCTCAGAGAGCAGACTGGAGTGGTCGAGCTCATTCCGACCAACTGGGTTCACCAGCAAGAGGGTGCCAGCATCTCCAGCCTGGCACTCTAAACCAGAGAGAAAGCGCGATGTGAGTAACACACCACAGTCACAAATTTGTAATCAACCAAATCAGTGGGAAAGAAAGACCAAGAGAAACAGTGAAAGGGACTAAACATGGAGAAAAGAATGAAAATTTGCATATTTACATTCAAAGACTGTATTTTATTAGCTGCATAGTAGCTGGACACCTTTTGTAAAAACCTGTCCAAAGTTACAGTTTATTAATAAACTGAAATGAATAACTGGAGGATTTTGGGGTGATGAATCAAAACATAGATGCCACTGGTATATTTACACAGTTTTATCTTTCTAACGTTACTTCGCCAACACTCTGACAGAACTGTGCAGGGACAAAAATATAGATTTGTTTTAGCTGCTTCTGCAACTGAAATCAAAGAGCATCAATCTTCCAAAGTTCCTGAGATCCAGAGCAAGTCAGAAAACCAAAAAATGTCAAAGTATCATTTTAAAGTCAGGAGATGTTTAAAATATGAATGTGGCACCTTTAATAAAACATCTCAACCTTGCCAAAGCTTTCCAAAGCATAAGAGCTTACATTAAAGTGTTGAGTCACTGGGAAAATGAATCAGGAAGAAACTATCAGCTCTTATTCAGCCGTAAGTTATGTAATATAATAAATAAATAAAAGCTCTAATGGCTTCTGATTATAATAACACATTTAGCAAATAATCGCACAGATTTGTTGATTATAATTACAAAACGCATGCCTTATTCATCAACAAAAGCAAACCCAACGCGTTTCTCACCAGCCGGCACTGCGTTCCACAGTAACAGGTTTACATAGGGACACAGCAGGGTGTCGGCGGTGGGCACGGCGCCGGGAGGGGAGGGGCCTGAAGTCACCAACAACGTTTTGCCACTGTAGGCCTGGAGGTCCGCGCTGCTGGTCAATTCTGCAAAAACACAGAGAAGGAAATATCAGCAAAGGAATGTCCCTGTGGGTTTTATCTGAATTGGAAAAGACGAATCGATCCACAGCTTTTATACGCATTCTTGTTTATTTATGCACAGAAATATAAATGTAGTTTGTGAAGATTAGCTGTACCTCACAAAGTATCTCCACCTCATTAATAAGAACAGATTTGTGAAGTGCTTTGCTAATACTGAGTTCAGAATACAATTGGTTGCACTTCATTTTCATAAAGGGACAGAACAGCCAAACTTAAAACTATGCTCAATAAGTAGGAACCATTCTTTGTTGGTCTAACACATAAAATATCAAAAACACACTTATGTTTGCCGGGGTTTTTGAAAACAGGTTTTGTCAGCTCCAGTGGCCTCTTCTTGACAGTTGTAATATATGAAAGTGGGTTGTGAGAAAAGGGGGAAGACATGTAGCAAAGCCAGGATGGGACTCAAACCTCTAACAGCCAACATCGAGGGCTGAGTAAAGGTCTGATTTAATTTGGATTATCCTCTCACCTAACCTAACCCAGCCTTAGTTTCTATTCTGAAAAGTGTCATTTTTCTCAACATTCATTAGGCATTTTATGAAATTTTTTTGTATCATTTCCTTCAGTATTTCAAGTTATTCAGGGCTCTAGCCCTGAATAACTGTGTTTGACTGGATTATCCTGTGTTTGACTGGATTATCAAACACAGGCAATACACTGAAATTGTGCCATTCCTGGGTTTAGATGTGGTTATACATTTATTTGGACTTTGATCACTATAGATTCTGATGATTAACGGATAAAGATAAATGAGGGGAGTGTTAAAAGGAGATGGTAATGGAGGAATGATTGTTCACAACCCTAACGGTTTGAATTTATAATGCTTTTATTCTTTGTTATAGTTGTATTTCTTGTTTTTACTACTTTTTTTTTTTTTAACCAAGGTTTTTAACTTGTGTGCGTTTGTGTACTTTTTATTCTCTGGCCAGTGTTTATTTCCCGTTAAATTTTATTGTACAGCACTGTGGCCAGCCCTGTTATTTTTCAAAGTGCTTCATAAATAAAGAGGTATGGTATGGGAAATGCAGGTAGGATATATATGTGTTTGAGTATCTGAAACATTTCTCACCGCTTTGATCGCTGAAGAATCTGAGCTGGGTGTTATTGATTCCAAAGATGCTGCTGCACACTTTCCTCAGTTTGTCCAAGTCTAGTCTGTTATCCCCTCTGGGATTCTCCAGCAACACTACGCCCTCTGAAGAACAAAAAGCACAGCCACGCTGGATTATCAAACATAGGCACCACACTGAAATTGTGCCATACATGCAAGGCCGCTGAAAATCAGAGGGATGTTAAATATTCAAAAGCGAATTGAAATTTGCTTGGAATCATCAGCCGTTTTGTTTGTTTTATGCTACCTTGTTCTTTGTTGTCGACTTTCACTCTGAGGTTAATGTATGCACAAACTGGTCCGTTTGGTTTCGTTTGCGAGAGCGAAGATCCTTTTACTATTGTGAACTCCAAGTCAGAGCCCTTCAGCTGCAAAATCCAAATAAAAGTTTAACTAAAGCAACAAAAAAGATGTTTTCAACTATAATTCATCACCGATATAAAAAATTGCAATAAAATGTTGAAAGATGTGTAACAAAATAAAAGGTTTTATCTATTCAAGAATTAAATGAGCCTGAATCAAAGGAATCAAATCAGTCATTTAAAAAAAACACAGTATAGTCACTTAAAAAAACAGTAATTAATCAGGAAAATGTTGAAGACGCAGGTATGAATCCATACCTGCGTCTTCTCCTCGATGATGACGCTGGCAGTTTTTGGGACAGGGAAGGGCAGGAGCGGAGCCTTGGTGGTAGCCAGAATGAAGTCAGTGTGAGCCTCAATCACAGATCCCAAGTACTCCCCCTCTGGCTGGCAGCGGTAGTACACCAATATGTCATCTGATGGTACCAAATGTGCCTAATGCAGGACAGTGAGGAAAATTACAAAGTGTGTAAGTAAGAGCACAACATAAAGCATAGGTTTTGTTTTTGTATTGTTACCACTGAGTTTAGAAACATGAGGGAAGGCAATTATAAGGACATATGTCTGCTAAAAGCACCGTCTGAATGGCACTTCAACTAACTGTACTAAAAACAAATCATTTTTCATGCAGAAAACATTTGCCTGAAAGGAAAGGAGGCAAGGGTAAACGAAACGGACGGCCAACAAGATAAATAAACGAAGGTTTGGGAATACAAAGGAGAAAGCAATGCAGGAACAAATCAAGACAGAAAGGAACACCGGGGCATTTTTGCTGGATGAAAGCCCATCTGCTTTGGCATCACTTGCTGCCGGCTCCAGCTAACCTTGACATATTCAAACACATTGATCCCATTCTAATCTACAGTATGCAGCTGTGCACATCTGCACGCCGGCGTACACACTGACTGACGGAAGCGAGTGCACGCGCTTGGAAACACACCTCTGCTGTAGCGTGCAGCTCAAGGGCAGGAGAAGCAAGATACAAAGCAGCAGTCAATCAATGGGGGAAAAGTTTTATAGGTTTTCCCTGGACAAGGTCCTCCACCTGATTAAATTCGTACTCGGAGTGCGTCAGATCAAGGAAACGTTGACCCCTGTTTCACAGCCCAAACGCACCAACAAACTACAAGATGTACCAGAACTGCTAAAAAATTAATTCCCATCCACAGGGTGGAAAATTCCTGACAGGTCTCTGTTTGAAATAACTGGAGGAATTTAGGCTGGCCGGGCGCCAGCGCACAACGCTACTATAGGGGGACGGAAAAAACTGCTCGTTTCTTGTGACAAAGCAGCACTGTTGGCTAATCCGTCTTTACTCCCCACACCACTTCAAAAGCCCCAATGTGAGAATCTGAAAGGGGCCAGACTGTAATTAAGCTTCTATTAAGCCTGCCTTATGATGGAGAAACCTCTAACTGTGACGCTGTAGTGGAAAGATTTCCAAACCGCCCTGATAATAGAGTGGGACATAAAGAGGAAGGGAGGGGTGATTAAAGGTGGAGAAAAACTTAGATAAAATGTTTCAGCGATTTTATTACTGTACAGCTGCAGGAATAAGGATTAGAATGGCAAGTTCTTTGGAAAAAACAGGATGTCATGTTCTGAATAAATATTTTTATTTAAAGATCTAATTAAAAAAAAAAACTAAAAACCTCCAGAGTCCTCAGCCTCCAAAGAAACACAGTGACCCTTCCAACTGTGACCCCAGCTATCAAACACTGGATCGCAGAATTCAGTACTAGTTTGTTATGTGTCAGCCCGGTTCGAGGAGCCGGTGGTGCTCCTGAAATAAACGCCCCACCTTCTTGCGTAGCTTCTGAATGCGGTTGATGACCTCTCTGGCAACGCCCTCGTCCACCATGGACTGGTCTGGGGTCACGTCCAACAGCACGAGCACCTGAAAGGCAGGAAGAGAAACACACAATCACAACCAATCACAAACCTCAAAGCTAACCCAACTGATGACAGAGAGATGCTGGATACAAAAAGCACTATTCATGATTTTTTTTTTGTTCCACTTTCACTCTTTCTGTAAGAGACTTTAATTAAATTGATAATTAGCAAAAAATACATTCTAAAAACAGGATTTAATGCTAAATCAGTCAGTTTAAATTTCTAAAAGTTTCATTTTACGATTGAAAGTGAAATCTAAAAACAAAAATTCAACATATTAACTATGTATACAGACATTACTATGATGGTTCCTAGTAGATACCTGAACATGAACCGTTTTGTTCCTGACAGGCGTAGCAGTACGATGAAAGTGCAGCATTCGTACAGCAGCTGTGATCAAATGCAAGTGTTTTTGGAGCAAATCTGGTTGCATCAAGTCTGCAAAGCTATGAATCAACACCTTCTGCTGCCATTTCTGCTGTGGAGTTATTTTATTTTCCAACATACTGGCTTTAACTGTTTGGGAAGATGACTGCTGCCTGTGCACCAAAATAAACTGAAAGGCTTTTTATCACTTTCACCGGGAGAGTGCAGTTTATTTCCCTCTGATCTAGTCGACAAACAATGACTACAGCGTCAAGTAAAAGAAAGCAAAGACACGATTAAATATTCAGTTACTTATAAACACATATTTAAGTGCAAATTATCTTGTTCCACTCAAAAGTAAATGACTCA
Source organism: Poecilia mexicana (assembly GCF_051168715.1). Taxonomy (NCBI): domain Eukaryota; kingdom Metazoa; phylum Chordata; class Actinopteri; order Cyprinodontiformes; family Poeciliidae; genus Poecilia; species Poecilia mexicana. The sequence continues at coordinate 20,355,832 of NW_028263374.1, forward strand.
ATCTGCCCAAACAATGTTAAAACCAACCAGCCTTCTTCTACCTCTTCCAGGTCTCCATCTTCACATTTTCCATAAAGTAAAAAAAGATTTCAGATTTGTTTGAAACCTGACTACTTTTATAGAGGGGAAATCATTTCCTTTAAAATGCTGAGTAGTGATTTTCTAATTGTGTGTACCTGACTTGTTGATATGAGCCAAGCATTCTTTTGCTGCATCATCCCAAATTATCTTATAACAAACCACTTTCTGTTGTATTTGGTTGATAAACACATCGATTCAATTTAAATTGTGGTGAGTGCCTTCAAAGTGTCAGATACTCGGCCGTGGATCGAGATAAATATTGCGTTGTCATAAACCAGGGTTACTCAACACTAGCTGCTAGAGTACGATGATTGAAAACATTTAGTTTCTGCATTCAGAATGTTTTAATAACACATGTTCATGCAAATGACGTATCAATTAAACTATTTTTTTAATCTGTTGCAATCTGTAATTTCTCCTAAAGATTCAAGAGAGGATGAGAACGTTACTTAACACTGACACAAAACCTACTGTGCTGACCTTTAAATGTTGACTTTAAGAGTTATGAATTTTTGCCGTTTCTGTAATGAGCAGAAATTGGTGCAGAGGCGGAATTTAAATTTTAGTTTCTGAATTAATTTTATTCATGCACAAAACTGCAGGAACTCGCCGTTTTAGACGGGAAAGTGGCAAAAACGTTTTATTCACCTTGTGATTTGAGTTTATTTTAGTAACAGCTCCCCAGGCTGCTTTTTATTCGGCGATTGAAAGGTTTTTATGTCAGGAGGTTAGAAAGGAGACACAACAAGAGGAAGCATTAATCTGTGGGTTATTCAAGCAGTCTCAGTATGGAAACTAAATTAAAGCAAAGAAAGCAAATGTTGGAGCTTATATGGTTCAATGAGTCATGTCGACTCCTTATCGTGGGAAGGAAGGAGAAATATAGGAGAGAAAAAGGAGACAGACAGATGACAGCAGGATAGTTTGTGTGAATGAGTGAATAAAGAGGAGAATTAAAAAGTCAGTTTAGTACATTGGTGATAAGGTGCATCTGTGTGCTGTGTATGCGGCTGGAGGAGCACCGACTAGAAAGGCCCTGTGGAAAAAGGCGCACTGCATGTCTCCATTTAGCCATGAAATGATTTCATACGTCGCACGCGGCAAAGAGACTTGAAGCCGTTTACAGAAACGGCAGATAGGTGCAGCAGCAGCAGAGCAGCAGCATCGCCTTTTAGATGAGTTACATTATGAGTCACAATACAAGATGACGGCAGGAGTGCAAGAGTATAAAAATGACACTCTGATCAACTCTGAAAATGAATACCGTGTTTTAATCAGAAGCCTACCTGAGCGTCAGAGTGAGCTTCATACTGTGCAGCAGAGTCAGAAGTCTGATCAAAAGTGTACATCAGCCGCAGGTCCTCCTCATGGAGCTCATGGCCGTCCACCACGATGGACCCTGTAAATTCAACCAGACAAAATCAACGCTGAACAAAAGCCAATAATACACACAATACCATCCTGAATCAATTAGGTTTGAAAGAAATCTTTAGTTAGATGCAGAACGAAACGTGCATGAAGTGTTGTAAGATGCATTTCCCCCTTTTTGAGATTCATTCAGTCTTTTTTTGTTTTTTTTTTTGTTTTTTTGGCCACATTGGTAAAATGATTAAATTAACTCTAGTACCACACAAAAACAACTCGAGTAAATACAGCATGCAGTTTTCTTTTTTTTAAAGAGGGAAAACCATAAAACCTAAAGTGATCCTACATGAAAGTATAATTGTCTCTCACAGCCTTAAGTTTGGTTTATGCTTGATGAATCTGTGACATCTGCACAGTGCCACATTATGTAATTTGAGCAACCACGCCTCTCCAAAAGGCCCAAAGGCTCGTTTTCAGTAATCATAAATGCAGATGTTGGTAAAAATTCCTTTCCAATAAAAACTACCATCTTAAAATTTTAGATCTGCTCATTAATTTCAGTAAGTACATCAACAGTTTTTCTTTGCATCAGATTATGAACTCACAGTGTTATTATTTTGAAAGTGAAAACCAGTAGGATTCTTTTCACTTACAAGTCTGGGCTTTAAAACAATGCGGAAAACTGTCTACCTGTAACACATCTCCATTTTGCCCATGGCAGCAATTGGTAATGTCTGTGTTCTCCCCTTTAAAGCATGGCCACGATTCTCTGTCCTTTTTACTTGTTAACCCCTGGAGGCTGGATGAAACAGTCTCCCAGTTTCTCTCTAATCGGAGATTTCCACACTTTGGTTTCCCGTGTCGCTCGCTGCTTCTTTGCCTTTTCAATCTTCTGCACTGACCCCTTTTCTTCTATCTTATCAGACATAATGGGATCAAAAGTACAGGTAAGGCAATAATAGCTACCAAGCGACGGTTATTCTTGTGAAACTGCTGCCCTCCTAAAATCTAGACTGGAACAAGTTTTAGAGCCATGAAACGTGAAATTAATGTTCTTTGAAAAGTTGAATGCAAGTTACCTTCAACAGTTTTATTTCCTTTAGGTATTTTAAATAATACAGTAAAACATTTTTGTTCATAAGGCATTATTCAGTTTTTCTACATGAACTTTAAAGCTAAAAAACAAAAAAATCTTTCTTGTGCTTCGACTTGGTGGAACTACAAATATTTCCATCTTTAGGTTTCTTCTTGCCAACATTTTCTTCCATGCCGTATGAGGTCCATCCCTCCCTGTTTTTTCCCTCCAGTTGGCCTGACTTCAAACATGCAAGTGATTGGAAATCTGAAGTTCCCACAGCCCAGCTGACCTCTGCCGTTTCGCTCTCCAGAGACTCTGGGGGCTCTCCTCGTCTTTCTATAATTGGAGAGACAAGATACCTTGACCTGCTTTGATCCCAACTCGGGTACTGATTGCAGTCTAGGGATAAACCGGCTCTGTGTGTCTGCAGGTTACAGACGCTTACAGCAAGAATTTGTTGTTTACACTGACTGCTTTGTTGCTCTTAAAATGCTCATTATTTGATAAGCAACTGATTAAGAAAAGAATTTGACATCTGCCCATCTGTTTTTGATGGTAAAATATCAACAAGAAAAATCCTTTTTAGAGCCAGTCGAATGTAAAAGTGAGGAATGTTATCTATGGAAACCACAAAATGGCCATAAGGTCTTTACCCCCCATTGGCAACTATCTCTATCAAAAGGCTTTAACTCATTATCTGCATTAATAAAAATGGTAAACAGGCTTTACCACTGATGTACCGGACATGTACTACGATTAACAGCCCTCATTTGTTTTTATTCCCCATTCATTTTATTAATGGATGACAACATGATGTAGACTAAAGTTTTCACTGAAATGTTTATATTAATATATATATATATATATATATATATATATATATATATATATATATATATATATATATATATATACACACACACACACACATAACATAGTAGTAGTTTGGAAAAAGATGGTAAACTCTACTGAGTCCCTGGACATTTTGTTTTGTTTCATTATTTTAGCTATGTTATTTTATTTTAGCCAAGATTTGTATTTTGGGGACTTTCTTTATTTTTGTTGTTGTTGCTTTGAGTTCGATGTGAACAGACAATCTCTTCACATAACTCAGGTCTGGAAAAGCTGGGGAAGCTTGAGCTTAAAACAATCAAATCTTCATCACTCTGCTCGGGAAAGAGAAGTGTAAAAGGATGACAAAACTGAGATGCATTCAAACTGTTTAAACATTTATGGCATTAAAAGTCAGTGGCGTTTCTGCCCAGTTGTACCTGTTTTCTGGAAGGCCTCTAGCTGTTCACTGGTGAGCTCCTTGATGGAAGCAGTCACGGCTTTGAAGGCCCCCTTTAATCTCTTGCCCAGCACCATGTGGTCGGGCTCGGCTCGCAGGCGGATCCCGTACTTGTCCTTGTCGGTTGAAAGTGTCAACTGTCGCACATTAAGCTCCTGCGGGAATAAGAGAAAAACAGTCACAGGCTATGTCTTCCCAAAATGTACAGTCGCTGTGTCCTGGGATGCCCGCAGAGATAATTAAAACTAAATAGGAAACTGTGGGAGAAATATGTTTTTATATCAAATAAAAGCAACTAAATTTAACAGAAAACACGAGAAAACTGAACTGAACATGAAAATCTCAGTAATCTATCTTACCTTGGGCCCAAAGGTCAAAGTTGAGACAAAATTGATCAAGACAGGTCATTAAGTCAAACAGTAAATGAGCCATAAAACTCCAATAAGCCAATCCTCTTCAGTCAATATTTTACCATTTAGCCAAAAGGAAGAGAAATCTGTGATAAAATTGTATCCAGTGGCGCAACAGAGATACTAAATATAACCAGACTGACAGGCCTTCATCCCCTCCTCCTTTCAGTCAATCACCCTGTTCAGGTTGAGGCTGAGCTCTGGCATTGTTAACTTTCTGACAGCGAGCACAGCGAGTACTGCAGTGGGCTGAGTGGAAGCGTTAAAGGCAGTGTGGGTTTAAAAACCTGGGCAGAACTCAGTCCAGGCACCCATTTCACAAAAATAACACATTTTTATTTAGGGGATAAATATGGATTTGTGTGTGTGATGACTTAGACGGTGGCAGTTTACAGTATACCGGTGCATCACACTGAGCCGAGGCTTCTGTCAGCACAAATGGTGACTCATCTGATATTCGAAAGAGCATCTCCAGCTCACTGGAGACTGGAGCCATCAGTGGAGACACCAACAGGCATGTCAGGGAAGGAAAGCTGAGCCAAGCTAAAATCAGATGCAAGAACAGCAAGTGCCATTTTGTGCCTGACCTCTTCCTTCGCAAAGCTGGCACACTGCAAACAAATGTGCTTTTGGACAGAGGATAAAAGGAAAATGCAATAATTGCCATGAAGAATTTAAAAGAGCAACACTATGTCTTGCATTTTGTAGCCAACGAAATGTGAAAAGTTTTCTAAACAAAATGCACCTACTATGTGCAGTGTCAGAAACCTATAAAATACGGCAAGAAGAGGCCCTGAGACACCAGATGGTGTTGCTCCAACAACAACACTCTTCAGTATGGACACTGATACTGAGTGAAGACGATTAAAATATACCTACTTTCAGCATCAATGAAAGGTTTGAAAATTAAACAGGAATTTAAATTACAAATCTATTTATAAAGAAAAATTGTTTGAAGACATTTGCATTTTTGGGATATCTACAGTTCATTAAAAAGCAAGACTTTCATCAGATAAACCTAGTGGCTGAACTTTGTTCAGCAATGTTGCTCTCCTGCACCTTTTTAACGTGTCTGTCTCCGTCTGTCATGGGACACGCAAGTAAGGATCTAAACTTAGAGCAAAAAGTACAAAAACACTGGTTGGCTTTGTTGCAGCGATGCTTTTTGGTAATTTATTGTTATTGTGAAGGGTGATGCAGATGTGCGGGTTTGGAAAATCCTGATAAAACAGGTGAGTATCAGTTTTTAGAGTCAGCTTATCTGACATCTAAATAAAAAGCCTTTTGATTAAATGCAGTTTACTCCAGTCTACACACAGTGGTTCTACAACCAGCATGTGTGACAAGTACTAAAGATGCGATAGTTAGTGTTGCTGCTGAATACAGTGAACACATCAACACTCACATTACCACAAATGTTTTAATAAAAAAAACTACTCAGTGTGTGTGTCAGCACTAAGTATTTAAATAACTATTTTCCAAGACATCCCCTTTGTCCTCCCTTCTCCACTCAACAGACTACAAATTTCAGTGATGGCAGAGTGCAGACGCAGCATGTAAAGTTACGCTCCCTCTGATGTTCATCATTACTCCACCGCTTCTGGAAAGTGAACATGTTTCTCAGGATGTTTTCTTCAAACTGTATGTTTAAGAGCGCTGACGAAAGGGATGTAATTCATCGAGGTGCTCAAAGTTTACAGCGTTTACTCACTTCAAGGATGTATTTCTCCAAAGACTGGATGTCTTTTAGAGCCTCTGGGTCCTGGTGGATGACTACCACCTCCTTCAATGGATACTGAAACGCACAAAGGAAAAGCAGATGTTAATAGCTGATGAACCAGCTTAACCAAATATATTTTACTAGGATTTAATGTGATAAACTAATGTAAAGCGGTGATTAATTATGAAGCGGAAGGAGAATTATACATACATTTAATCTATACTTACATAAATATCTGACTGTGACATTTATTTGTATTTATTCCCCATAAACATCCGTTTGGGGCAACTACCTGCTTTGTTCATTGAACTGAAATTTTTGGTCAGATTGGACAGAGTGCATCTTTAAATATTAATGTTGAAATACACATATTCTCACTTTCACAGCATTTTTCAGCGTTCTGTAATCACTTCCACATCTACCTTGCATTCAGTTCCAGCCATCTTAAAATCATCAACTGTTGCATGATGCTGCCGCAACACTGTCCCACTAATTGGATGGTACATTTTATATGTCAGCATAAAAGCTCTTTTCTTTCAAAGTCCAAATTACCTTTGTTTTATCAGGTTGTCTTATTTATGCAAACTCAGACAGTAAACATATTTTAATCCTTTCAGTACATCTGGCTTATTTTATTTATACTTTTAGGCAGGTTCAGGATCAACATTGTTCTCCAAGTAACAATTCGTCTCACACAACAATGGAGAATTACTCAGATTCAGTAGGAATAAAAAATTGCATCATTGAGTCAACAATGAATCAAGGTTGGTTTTTTATCTTTAACCGCTTGATTACAGGAGTTTGACTACATCTCCATTAGTGGTGTGTAAAATGCAAGTGAATGGTGCTGTACCTTGACAGGAAGGGTCTTTCTGTCTCTAATCACTCTTCCCAGCTCAATCACAGACTGCATCTGAGAGACGGCACTCTCAATACGCTTGTCAATCAGATTGTCCCTAAAAACAGAGGGATAGGTAAAGAAAATCCTGATTATCATCATATTACAAACAATATAATATCTACCAAATCTTAGCAATAACGATGAGTGACTGCATTATATAACTTAAATCATTTCACACAATGTAATGCCTTTTCTTTTTTTATTTAGAACAAATACTTTATTTACCCCAAAGGGAAATTAATTATAATTATAATTGCTATCGTTCAAGCATTGTCAAAGAGTTGTTGAGGATGGTGATGCTGTGGACAGAAAGGATATCCAGCAGAAGTCAGTCTTGCAACGTCTCTGGTTTATACCTCTGACTCAAAGTTGTTGTTGGATGACAGTTTTGCGACTGTCAAGCTTATGATGATATTTTACAGTAAAATGTCCTGGATTGTTGGCGAATACTGCTAATCCACCCCATTTACTTTTGTCTTTAAATGTCTGCCGTGCCGTATGGTTAGAAAGCTGAGGAAATGGTTTGAACTTCCTCGTCTTCTCTTTGCTTTTCGGTCCTGCTCGGGACCCATGAAACCTTTTCTATTCCTCTGGGATTTTTGGGTTGGAGTTCAGGTATTTTGTGAGCTTTTGAGATGCTAATCAGCTGTGAAAACAAAACCTTGTTGCAACAGTTACCCATCGTAGCAACTGCATGAAAGTCAAAAAGAGCAAAAATACTTCTATATGCACAACATCCAAAACCAGAAGTAATAATTGATCAAAGGTGAAAATGCCTCAACCGACAAAAAAAAAAAGAACAAAAGACTACAAAAATAAATCAGAATGGCTGTAACAAAGGTACTCCAACATGCTACTACAATGAGCAGACCTTATAACCGAAACACCAACTAACCAGGCCCTTTTATGGTGCATCTTAGCTCCAATTAAAGTAAACAGTAACTAATAAATATAATAAGACAATATTAAAATATAACTTAGTCATATAATCTTTCTCAAGCGAGGACAAGAAAGTATTAAAGAAAAAAACAGATTGGCTAAAAATAGCCAATCATTTAATGAGATGACTAAGGAGTCATAGTTTCCCAACACCTGATTGGTGGCTGGGCCTTTAGAGGCGGGTCAAAATGGACCCATTTAGTATAACCAAGGACAAGAGGCTTTAATAGAGCTGCAGCATTAGAGGCTGTCCAAGTGACAGACGAGATTATATGAACCATTACACAAACTACTTTCCTTATGCAAAATCGAATAGATTTTTAATCATGCCAGAACTTTTTCTTTATAGTTCCAGATGATGTAATTAAATTTGGGCGATTAGAAATTCCTCCCAGGCATTTCAGAAAGGATCTGCCGCCAAGACATGCACTTCACTAAAGTAAATGAAGTGAAGGGAACAAAATCATATTTCATCAGAAAGATCCATTCTGCAGAGCAAACAATCAGGACAGCGTCGGTGTGGGAGAGTGCGGGTGTTTCTCGGTCTTTGCTGTGGGTGAACACAGACGACCTGACTGATGGCAGCAGTGAAGGACCACTCAGATCAAAGAACGTAGTAAAAATCAATCTATCAAAAAAAAAAAAGAAAGTTATTTTCACTGATTCAGACCTTAAACCTTGAAATAAGGTAGGTAACAGAATCAAAAGGTTCAAAAGCCCATAATTCAGCAAATTTTACGGTTATTTAGTGGCAGAAAAGCAAGGCTGGTGACTCTGGGAGAACCTGATTAGGCTGTAAATAAGCATTGGATATGTCCTCTGAGAACAGGGTCACAAACAGGACAAAGGTGGTGTGTTTCCTGCACAGGGCTGTGTGGTGGAGGACTTTTTATTTATGTATTTTCCAGACACATAGAGCCTTTTTATAGCACAGTGAAGTAACTATGTAAGATTCAGTCGTTCAAAAAATGCTGCATATCAAACATAACTTATAAGACGTTTGACTTTGCCCTGAAATTGGTCTCTTTAAGAAGCTTCTCTGTACAACACTTCGCCTTCAGTGCTTCTCATTATGCCATTTACAATCATTTTTAGGGGGGTTACACTGAGAAGTAATTTGTATGATAAGCTCAGCAAACACGCAGTTCCACCAGGTGTTTGCTAATTGCTGCTGGTTAGTCTGAAGAAGCTGAGTGGAAGGGTCGAGGGGGAGGGATGCTCTGAAGCTCAAAGGAGGAGCTTCGTGGGAGCGTTTAACCACCCTGAATGGCTGGCAACTAAACGACTGCGTATTGTAAACTATTTCTGAGTTGTTTCATGTTTTGGATCATCATCTCATTTTGTCTCTCAAAATGCTGCTTTTCAAAATGTTATGGAATTTATGAAGCAACAAGTTTCCCAAGGCCTGCGTAAGAGAAATGAGCCCACAGCATCACAGATACATACTTAACAGTGGGCATGAGAAACGAGACACAGCTGTGGTTTTTATTGCTGAAAAAGCTCATCAAATCAAATCACATTATTCCAGGTAAAGCACGAGTAAACTCTACACGTCTACATTTGTGATGGTGAGACATAAAAGAGATTTGGAGATTTGGTGACCTCTTTTTGCTACAGTTCTCCAACAGTGAGTTTCTTTCTTTTATTTATTTTACATTCAACGATCCTGCTCGCTGTAGGTGGAAGCAAAATAAATTGATTCTTGTCCAGTTTTGTGGAAAGTAGCTAAAATAAATTTGATTCAGAGATTTTATGTTTATAATACAAAGTACAAAAAGTCACAGAGTAAAAAGTAATGTTTCCTAGAAACTCTGATGTTTGAATTACATTTTTGTCAAGCTATTATTGCTTAAAGCAAGAAACTATTATTTTTTCTAATTATTACAATGAACTGAAATACTGATTGTCCTCGTTAATAGATTCAAAGTAGGAGTTTAATTATGCATTCACTTCATGAGACGTTACCCAGTACTGGGTTAAGACGAATGAAACATCAGCTCAGGATCAACGTCTTTTCTTACAGCGATATCTTGTTTCACCAATAGTTCTAAGAAAAGCTTGGCTGCAGGGAAAGCTCTGGCCTGATGCTTTACTAAATGAATTTGGCTGACCTGACTTGTGGCAGCATGAGATAGTGGATGCTGTTGGAGTCCTTTTCTTCAACAGAGGCAGGGTCAATGAGGTGACGCAGATTTTGGTACATCATTTCTGTGATGAAGGGTGTGAAGGGGGCCTGAGGAAGAAGAGGGATGAAAGCAAGCAGACATGAGCATGAGGAGGAATAGATAGAGAAATGATTAAATTGTCTGCACTGTGGTTAATTTACACTCGCTGAGATAAAAGGTCTGAACCAAGTTCTTTCTGCAGTCCGTTTTTTTTTTTTTTCTTTCAATCCTTTGGAGCAAATGTTCAAACAAAACTGAGCTATTGTGAGCGATCCTCTAATGTGATTCTCCTCCATTTAAACCACGGCTAATTAATTTGTAAGCTCTGAGCTGATCTGTATTGATTTGAGTTAGGCTGACTGGCTTTTAGCTTGCCTGATAGCCCACATGCAAACACTTTGCGTGTTAAAAAATATATATTCATCCATTTTGCATAACCATACAAAAATCACACACACAGTTTATCCATTGCAGATTTTCCTTTTGGTTTCCAACATAAAAGAAAACCCTTCAAACATAAAAATTTCTCCCTGCAATCACCTTTCTTTCTTTCTTTCTTGGTCTGAATTGCTTTTATATAGAAACCAAATGACTCACCATCAACCTGCACATGGAGAACAGAACGCTGAAGAGTGTTTCCAGCGCCCACAGGCAGTCCTCAGTGCCACTCTCGCCCTACAAAGTTCACAAACACATCAATGATTTTTTTCTTCTCCCCCTTAGAGAAGCAGAAATATGACGATTATCACACAAGAATCGACACCATTATCCCCCTAATCACAACCGATGATATTTGAATCACAGGTTTAAGTTTCTTTTCTACCACTGGCCAAATGTTTCCTACTGTAGCCCTGCAGAACATGTTAATATTGATGTCCTTGAATTACAAAAATCATCAGGTACAAAGTATTTCAAGCACAACATTAGTTTTTGAGTCGAGATCTTTTAACTTCAGAGCTGGATTCTCACCTTCAGGCGGCGCCTGTTGGTCCTGACGTACCAGTTGGTGAGCATGTCCACAAACTTGACCAGGCGAGGGACCACCGTGTACAAGCGGTACGCTGCAACCAGAGGCAACCGCTTACTTATTTACACTTCAGAGGAACGCCACGAGCTGTCAACTCACCAAAAGTTAGGTTTTTATTCAAGAATAAAATTATATAAAGATGGAAAATCTGACTTACCGTCCATCTCAGCTTTAAAGAATTGGATGAGAGACTGTGTGAAGGACTGGATCCACTTGTCCATGATGTTGTCACTCTGCTTCACTGTGTTTTCGTTGTACAGGAACTGAATCTCCTCCTCCTAATGCATGAATACAAACAGTTTCAGTTTGGACCTGCAATAAGCAATGCAAGTTGGACTGAAGTTTGTACTCTGAAAGATGTACACTGATAAAGTCAAAAAACTCTCATTTTCCGGTTATGCCACCAGAAATGTATTTTATTCTCAGCTTGAAGTTGATGCGACGCATGTGAAGAAAGAGGTATGCAAATTCAACAAGAAAACAAGAAAGCAAGAAAAGATGGACACATAGGTTTTGTAACTATCTCCATTACGTGTTGTATTCAATCTACAGTGGAGAGGGTTTGCTGTTTAATGAAAGACATTCAGGTTACAGGTAATCCAACAAAGATATTTAAATATTAATTTGGTGGATGGATACCTCATGAGTCCCAACAGCAGTAAGTATGTCTGAGGAAACTTTTTCATTAGTCAACACCTGCTGTGTCACATACAGGGAGTGCTTCTGAGCTTCATCAGATTAATAAGTGTTGATTTTTTTCACACAGACACTGACAAGGTTGGTTAGGTAAACATTTGGAAATCACAACCTGTCATCACAAGAACAATGTTAGAATTTGGAAATTCCTTAGCACTCTTGATATAATTAGGATAGTGCAACCTAACTGAAGATCCAGTTCCAACAGGGCTGCAACACGTTTCATGTCAAAACATTTCCAGTCCTTCATGAGCTCAATTTAAAGGACAGAGATGGATTCCCAAAATGTAAATGTGACAGATATTTCTGCAGTTGCCTCAAGTTTGAAGATGGATAGAAATAAAGCAAAGAGATGGAAGGAAGAATAAACTAATGAACAATAAGCAGATGGATGGATGATTGGGAAACAGGTGCAAGATTGGGAAGAGGATGGATGAACATTTTTAAAACGAATCAGCCAACAGGAACCAAAACAACAGATACAAAAATTTTAATCTACTGAACCAAGTTGACACACTGATTGATTTCTCTCAGCTTGGTGATTCTCAATACAATTTCAATTCATATTTTAATAGCAAATTAACACAATTAAATTGTGCAAAATTTTATGTATGCATCAACACAATCAGAGACAATTAATCGAAAACAATGCGAGAAGGAAAAATTAGGAAAAAAATAACATACCTTTTGTAATCTTTGTACGTTTTGCACCAGGAAGCGATAGGCATTGTACCACGGCAAGAAGACATCCTTCAGCACGTCTCGCACGCCCTCCTCTTTGAATCGCAGGTTCTCCGCTCTCACCACAGGGGAGTTGATGAGGTACAGCCTGCACACAGACAGAACGTCAGTGATTCTGCGGGCTCAGACTGACGGAGCAAGCAGGGGAAAAAATGCATACTGGTTATTATTCTGAAATATAACCCGTGATATTTTAAGAGTTAACACTCATTAATAAAACACCAGTGTTTAGCTTTTCACTGGCAATGTAATTGTAACATACAGCAAACACAGGCCTTGGTTTATTAGCTTGCCTAGTAGCCGAAGCAGATGTAGGGGAGGTGGAGGACTACTTTGAGCAAATTAGCTCAAACTGTGTCATTTATTGTTATGAAAGATGAATAATTAGAATGCAAAAACATAAGCAATGTAAAATAGGAGACAATGAAATTAATACATCTGGGGAAATAAGGGCTGAGAAAATGGAAGGAGGAAATAAAACCCAAATACAAAAACATACAAAATACATATAATCAGCTGAAATAATAACTAAAAAGGAACGTATAAACAAAAAATAAATGACAAATGAATATTTTGATATAATTTAATGAGATTAAAAAAAGGTGAATATATTTAATGTTGAACCAGCTTCAAGTGTGACGGTTCATAGTACTTTAAGTAGTTTTTCATCAAAAATAAAAAGAAGGTGAAGCCTGGAATAGAATCAGACTGCTGGTTTCTTCTCTTTAATTTAGTAGTTTGCTCATTTATGGTCTATATATGAGCATATGGTCCAACTGCAGAGTGATTTATTCATAACACCATATGGCCGTAGCACTCTTACTGCTCAGGGCAAATGAGAGGATGTACAAAGGGGGACAAGTGTTTGGATTCGCATCTACAGCATGCATGAGTGAGGAAATATTCCACCCGGACACGCAGACATCCAAGTAAGAGTTTTAAACATAGTGTTTTTAGTGATTTTAACATTCTGAAGTCATTATAGCAAATAACACAAGGTAGCCTCAGACCTTGCATGCACTAATATTCAAGCACCAAGCTGACCTGAGGGCATCGGCTCCATAGTTCTGCACAATCAGTCCTGGGTCTGGGTAGTTCTTCTTACGCTTGCTCATCTTCTGCCCATCGCTGCAGGAAGAAAACAGGCAGGCATTAATGCACATACACACACACACGTGTATGCGTGCACAACAGAGCATGTTGGAAACCATGAAGTTGGTATTCAAATTAATCAAGTTCTTCCAGGTCAGCGGGCCTGTGTGCACACAGCTACATATAAACCTCAAGACTGAGACGAAGCAGCCAGGATGCAGAGAAGCTTCGAGCCTAGACGCTGCGGCTCAATAAACAAATTCTAAAAAGGAACAAAAACAAAGTAAGGTGGGAATAAAGACGCTTTTGGTTGTTTTAATGTGCTGATGAGGCTGTGATCACTAGCAGCAGTTCAAAATGGCACAGAACAACCAAAAACAACCCATTTTATCAGCCTCTTCCACAACATTAAGCTTTAATGTTAACATTAAGTGCTCATGAAACCATATTCAATTTTTAACAGTACATATATAGCCAAGCAAATATTCCAAATGATATGATGAGGTGTAGTCATTATGTAACACAGGGAGGCAATGACCCTGAACAGCTTAATGCTGAATCCCATCAGACAACACTTCATCTTCCTAGTTCAACATGTTAAAGAACCTTCATCCTCCTGAAATACTGTGAATATTTTCACACACATCTAGCAGTAGTAATAAATCTTACTACTTTGGGAAAGATTCCCTTTTGCCAAGTTGTGCCAATTAGTGCTGCTGCATGAGTAATTTCAGATATAATTTCTTTTTTCATTTTTGATGTTTGAAATTTAATTTGCATCCTCAGAATTAGGGCTCACTGATTTCTGCGATGTAGGAAAATGAGGGCAGAATCATAAAAACTTGACAAGTACAAGGAATATGCTGCAAAACACAGAATACTGAGGAATTAGTGACTCTGTTTTTAATGTTTTCAGATAATTGGCCGGTTGTTTCAAGTTGTTGTGAGTCAGTGGACTGACCTAGCGAGTACGAGCCCGTTAACAATGACGTTCTTGAAGGGCGGTTTCCCAAACAGCGCTGTGGAGAGCACCAGCAGGGTGTAGAACCTACAGAGACAGAAAACAAGGTCAGTATGACTGAGATCTTTGGTTCTCATCTTCTCCTCTGTCAATCATTCACTCTCCTCCTATCCTCCGTCTCTCCTCTGTCTCTCAGTCTCAGCCTAACCCGACTGAACAGCTCCATTCATCCTCAGCATACCATCCTCTGGTCTGGTCAATGCCCTCGGCGATGAAGTCTGCTGGGAAGGTGTCCTCAAACTCCTTCCTGTTCTCGAACGGGTAGTGAACCTGGGCGTATGGCATGCTGCCACTCTCGAACCAGCAGTCAAACACCTCCGTAATCCTCCGCAGGACGCCTTTACCGCACCGTGACGGGATTGTCAGGCTGTCAATGCTGGACAGAGAAAGTTAAGAAAGAAGGAAGGGAAAAAAATCATAAAGTTCAGTAGCTCCAAAAGTTTGACTTATGTTTTTATTCAGTCTTAAAAACACCAGGACCTTTAAAACTATTCATTGGGATATTTTTTTATTAGTCTTACCATAAAGAATTGGATGAACATTAAAAGATGGTTTGTTATATTAAAGATTAAAAAAAAATTAAAATAAAAAAAACAAACTGACTCACTAGTTTTAGGCCGCAGCGTGTTAAAATTGAATCATCCTGAATTCACATTGAGAAAAAATCTGATTCTTCAATTTACTCTTCTTCCTCCGGTTAAACATCGCATTGAAATGATTTATCGGCGTCTTATGTTTTTTAGGATTTTTAACAGACGTTTAAAATATCACAGTGCTGCGATCTGCAACTCCAACCCTTCAGCGCACTTGAGTCGAAGGGTTGAATTACCTCCTTGGCAAATCAGTAAGTTTTGCAAATGCCAAGTCATTAACAATTTATTTGACTCAGGTGTGTTGGAGAGCGGATACAACCAATAGTTACAGGCCAGCGGCACTGGAGGACGGGAGTTGTAGACTCCTGTCTTAATGGATTACCTGAGTTGTAGATGCAACTTACTTTTCCCGATGCAAATCTGTAACTTTGACTCCAGTCACCTCCTCCAGTTCAGCCATGGACCCTACACAGACCACCTGGTAAATCCAGAAAAACACTGAATAAATGTATGCATGTGCAAAACCATTCAAAACTAACAAGAACTTTCTTAGTATGTGCTGCTCATTCATAATTCACCTTAGTAGTTTATTGCAACTCCAAAAATTTAAAGCAGATTCCATTTATTAGTGATAAAACTCGTCTATATTTTCAAATACACATTTGTTTCTTTGTATTTATATTTCTTCATTGGTTGTATAGTATACTTTTATGCTGTACTGTTTTTATCGCATTGTTTTTCATTTCTGCTGCTCTTATGTGCTGTCCACTTTCTGCTCTTGCAATGCAAATCTCCTACTTCAGGGGCTAATAATAAAATATTTCAAGTGTTTCTTTTTTAAATTGAATGTTTTCGATGTTTGGAATAAGGGCATTCTTGTTACCATTTCCTACAAGACGAAAAATTTTCTGCTTAAATAGCAAAATGCACTTAACTTTAGTTCATCACAAGTGTCCATAAATGATCAGGGAAACACCTGGAAGTTTAAAGGGTATGACAGCATTTCACACCAATCTGATGGCTAAATGACCTGAACAGTAGACTAAAAACAATAAATATTCATGTTGTTAGGCTCATCTGTTCATCTGTATATTTAATAATTTAGCAGCAATAAGGGAATTCAAATTGAAAACATTACTTATTTTGCCAATATATACTTTTTGATTAAAATTATTTTTATTTTGAGTAATTAATTACAGATCCTGCAATTAAATCTAAAAAAATTTTAATTGAGTTCTACCACTTAATTTGTGTTAATGCTACTCAGACTTCAGCACAACTTCTGGTCCAGTTATTGGGTAAGGAAATGAAGGAAGAAATAAAGAAACTATAAACTTTTTCTTCATCCTCTAAACTCTGATTCTCATATTGTACAGTGAGACACAGGTTGTACTATCAAGCGCACACAGTTGGACTTGCAGAAAACCTTCTTGATTTCTGAAAGCAGACAGTGTGTGCTGGTGTTTAGACACAGAAGTTTAAAGTAGGCCTTCTCCTGAGTAACTTCACCTTACACAGTAAGACAAAGTGTGTTATCTGGTCTCTCCAGAGAGGTAACCTGTAGGCTCTGCTCTAGTTTTACCACAGCACCAGGTAACGTGGCCCACATACTGCCTGGTGCCCCACCATGTAAAAATTAGACACAGTTAAAAAAATAAAAAAATAAAAAAAATACCCGGAAACCAAAAGCTCAGAGAGAAATCCGACAAAAAGGATGCTGAGAGGAGGAAGCATTCAACAGCAATCAGAAAAACGCAGACTTGCAGATCCTCACAGGTTGGGATGAAAGCGAGCGGTTTGCTGCTGAGGAGTGTGTGAGGGTGGCACCAGGGAGTGTGAATGTTCTGGAAACAGTCAGAAAGCTATTTCCAGCAAACAGGTCGCTTGCTGTCCCTCTTTCAGCCAGGGGACCGCCGCTTCATTTTTCAAATGCTCAAATAACCCAGTTCTGACATCTCTATTCAGTTCAGTCTAATTCACACAGTCAGCCAAGTTTAGCAGCAAATATTCACGACAGAAGCAACAATTAAAGTTTGGCATCCTTCTCATTTTACATTCCTCCCCGTTTCCTCTCCACATGCATTACTTTTCCTCATTTTCTAAACCGGTTAATTTATTCTGCCCCCTCCTCCTCCTCTCCCATCTTCTCGCCATTAAAACCCCCAACAGCTGTTTGTCTTGAACACCTTTGAAGCTGCATTAACTCAAGTGAAACTAAACACATTTTGATTCATATTTATTTGATGTTTACATTAATGAATCATTCATGCGTTTAGTTTATGGAGGCACTGCATGATGGTGCCTGAAGGGAGGAGACTGACTGCAGCAGAGTCACGCTGCATGTTTCTGTTTCGACGCCGTGGTCACCATCATTCTGCTGTGCCAGAAAGTTTCTCCCACACCGGCATCCGCAAGCAGAAAGGAGCCAGAACTGCTCAAATCATGAGCTTTTAAAAACGGGTCACAAGGATCAATTTTTACATTGCAGATTTATGAAAACACCTGGGTTCTTGTGCAACCCTCCCCCCCCGCAAAAATCATTCTTTATGATAAATAAAACTCAGAGTAGCAAAGTTCAACTTTTCAATTGAGCCCTCTCAAGCTGAACCTTGATTGAACTAGGAGTGCCGCAAACACTACAATCAGCCTTCCTTTGAAAAGAAAAACTATCTTGGTATTTAGTGAAGACAGACAAATTGCACCGAGACATTAGAAGCAATAAAGAGTCTACTAAAGCACAAAAAGTGGATTTTTCTGTGGGTGTTTTGTGTTTTCCTGACCTCCTCAAAGTCATCGCTGACCCACAGAGGGATCGGCGTGCCCCAGTAGCGGTTTCTCGAAATTGCCCAGTCGCGTGCATCTCTGAGCCAGTTCCCAAAACGCTTCTCACGCACAAACTCTGGGACCCTGCAGAAACACAGAGATCATAATGTATTCAGCTGAAGACGTATAAAAATAAAAATACTTATTTTATTCAGAATCCAAAAGAAATACTGTTGTGCTTAAAAGGATAAATCTTTTTTTTTTTTATTTATTTATGTGACGTCAGTGGCTTAGTTAGCATTCAGTAGCTTACCTGCAACACATAAAAAGTCATCAGCATTCTATGTCTAAAAACAACGAACTGTTCCCCGTCCTTCGTTTGCTTTCTTTGCAAACTTTAGCAGTAAAGGTGGACATTCCTCCAAGGCATCCTCATCTTTGTGTGTTGCTTTTTTTCTTTTTCCTGTTTACTTGGGTTGATTTCTGGATTTAATCTACCATCTCCCCGTCACCTCCTCCTTTTTTGTCGCCCTTTTCTTTCTTGCTGTGCCAGGCCATTCTGCTCACGAGAACAGTGCAGTGCGGAGTATAAATTGTCGCCAGGATCCACGCGCTAAGCAAAGAGTTCATCAATTCCCATTTGTACAAGGCATTTCTATTTAGGCCCATAATATATCAATTTAATGATTTTTTTTTTCTGCCAGTGCTGCTCACCACCGTGCCTCCATCCTTTACCCTCCTTCTCCCAGTTTGAGCTAAATCAAGAACTTACAACATTCAGGCCCGTCCGCGAGACACGAGGAGGGTTATTGAGGACCTAGAGGCTTCTATCATTCAAAAAGGCTGAAAGTGATTTGTTGGACAAAATTACGATGACTACATTTAAAAAAAAAAAAGAAAAAGGAGCAAGGTGAATCTGTCTCCAGTCATGAATATTTATCACAGCAGGGAGGCAGAGCTGGTTGGTAAAAATTTGATTCATGATTCATTCAAGAGCAGACTGGTGGTTTCAAGTTTCAAAACACCTTAAACTGCAGAAGATATTATCAGCACAGTATTGGTATCAGACGATATTATCTGTAAAATTTAATATTGGAAATCAGCCATTCAGTTAAAATAACTCAGCGATATAAAAGGTGTTGTTTCTATTTGACAGTGACAATGATGCCTGCAGCACAGCACAACAGCAAATTTGAATTGTTTGAGTGCTGTTATCGTCTTAGAGAGCAAATGTTATGAATAAATTTGACATTAGTTTTGTGCATCCCTAGCAGAATCAGCTGTTTTTAAAGCCAAGTTAATTAACTGCTAATTAAACTAGTTAAAAGATTAGCTGTAACTAATCTTTTAACAGCTAGTTAAAAGATTAGCTGTAACTAATCTTTTAACAGCTAGTTAAAAGATTAGCTGTAACTAATCTTTTTACCAACAGAGGTACTATAGTTGAAAATAAATTATACTAAAGATACACCAAGAAAGCAAAACAATGCTTAGAAATACTGACAAGTTATCACACCTTGTCTGACTAACGTTCATATCTAAAAGAGTGAATTAAATAAAGGTTTTGGTTACTGTGGAAAAAAAGGAATATTTTTAAAAGAGTAAAATGTCTAAAATTGCTTAACATTTTAATCTACTTCCTGCTTTAGTTATAATTCAGATTAAAAACCAATTTTCCAACATGTAATGAAAACTATGACTCCATGTTGAAGGTTTATGCCTATTTCTTACATCAAATATGTGGGAACATAAAACAAAAGTAATGGAAACAAATCAAATCTGTTCAACAGGGGGATACATTTACTGAATTTCAAGACTAGGTTTTCTTAATTCTTGACCAAAAACACAAAAATTGAAAAGATGGTGGGGAAAAAAATAAAACAACAAAAGAAATAAAAAATAGAAAATAAAGAGCTAAACACAATTCTAAATTGCTATAGGTAAAAAAGTGATCAGTGCTCAGTTAAAAATGTTAAAATAAACTGGTTTCTTATGTTTAGATGAGTGTCATTAGGACCTGAGAAACCTCATCAGCTGTGGAATAAAGGTGCTGGACTTGCTGGCTGTTCTTGGTCTAATGGAATAACTTTTCCTACCACAAAAAATATATTTAAAAATAAGTTTGATTCTTTTAGAGTCTGTGTTTCCCACCTGGATTCATTAAGTTTTCTTTTTCCTGAAATAATGATAACATATTTATTTTCTGGATAAACATTTTTATTCCGAAAAAAAAAAACAGAAGAAAATCTGGGTTGAAACTCTTATCTGAAAAAAAGATCATGGTTTAATAGAGTTATATAAAATCAGTAAGAATCATGAACAAAACCAGTCCAGACAGACACTTTCTCAACAGTATCCTTTATGCTTTCTTAACTATCACTTTTATGTATTTTGTTAACTTTATGTATTATAAATGTGGAGAAATCACTTTAAAGACGAGATGTTCAATTCACCTTCTGGCTCAGAAAATGTCGTCTCCCTTTAGGCGCTCAATAATTCAGTCATTAATTTATTCTAACAGGCAGGTACCTGGAGAGATTCAGCCTGAGTATTGAATGAAACTTCTGAGTAAACGGATAAAAGGAACAAATCCCTTTTAGAGCACTCCAACGGGTCTTTTGTAATAAATTTTCTGAAGTGGTTCAGGGATTTGTCATGAGCTAATGTAGACTACATTTGGCAGTGCTGAGGATTTATGTTTGTGGAAATGTAAAAACAAAATTAAATATATATATTAAAAGATAACTTTTTTTATTGTATGTTTTATTTTTGTTTTTACATCCAATCTTACAGCCAGTCATTTTATAAATTTATTACACAGAGTAAAATATTCCAAGCTTTTTTCTTTTTTGCCATTTTAATGGTTATGGCTTACAGGTAAAGGAAACCCAAAATTCAGTGTCTCACAATATTAGAATATCACATCAGACCAATCAAAAATCAATGTTTTAAGCGCAAATGTCAGGTTTCAGAAACGTATTGTTCTCTGCCGTCAGTACTTGGTTGGGTTCCTCTTCCATGAATTACTGGAGATGGAGATGAGTTAATTTGCTGATTAGGGTTTGACACCATGAGTTTCCAAAAATGACCTTTTTCAAAGTATTCTAATTCTCTGAAGTGGTGAATTTTAGGTTTTCTTTATTTGTTAGACACAGAGACCAAAATTACATGAAACAAATGCTTGGAATATACTACTATGTGAGATGATTATATAATATTTGGGTTTCGCTTTATTCTATTTTTCTAAGATGTACCTGTATGGTTTAGTAAAAGTTACTGAATAATTCGGCAGCTTGATGTATGCAGTACCAACACCCTTTAGATAAGAACCACAGACTGGAGTGTGTGTGTGTGTGTGCGTGTGTGTGTGTGTGTGTGCGTGTGTGTGCGTGTGTGTGTGTGTGTGTGTGTGTGTGTGCGGCTCCGTCTCTGCATGTGTGCGTCTTCACCTTCCTTGCGGTAAGTCATTCATCTTGGTTTGACAGTCCCATTACCAGAGGCAGCTACTGTGGCTCAGAAAAGAGCGCTGGGAGCACCATGGGTAATACCACTTAGAAAAGCCATCATGCTGAAGCTTATCCTGCTTCAGATTTAACCACATGCTAATTTTCTCTACATTAAAAAAAAAAAAAAAAAAACACCTTGAGGAGAAATTTTATTCTCATATCAGAAAATTCAGAAAAGTCACTGCAAAGACTTGGATTTTAAATCCATCATGGATGCTTCAAAGACCTCTGCAGCTGGAGAGATGGACCATCAACTAGCACAGCCGAGCGGCAGATGTAATTGTTTTGAGACCTCATCTGCCGTTTGCCCTGACTCAAAGCATTTAAGACCAATTGTTTGGTGAAATGCCCATAGTTGACACTTCACGGTCACTTAACTCCAATATAGATATCGGTTGGTTGCAGCTTACCAGTAGCATTTCCCGTTGCAGTCCAGCAGTTTGTCCACCATGTGCTCCACTCGCACAAACCAGCTGGGGACAGCTTTGTAGATCAGGGGGGTGTCAGACCTGAAAAATGCAAGTCATTTCATAAAGTTTAGTACTACTATATTTTTCTACTCACTTAAAAACTTGAGGCACCTTTAAAATTCAGTTACGGGTTTTACCCTTGGGCCCAAAATGGCCCTGCTCATAAAGGTTTAATGAAATTGTTAGCTTTCAATTTTTCTTCCACTCTCCACACACATTTCTATCTACCTCAGCTTGATAAATTTTATTTTGTTACAATTTAAATGTGTGTTTGATTCTGCATGTGGTTGGTTGTTGACAAAGGTTTATAGGTTTTAATTACATCTGAAGAAATTATTTTGAAGCACAGACAAGTTTTAAGTTACTTAAATATGCAACTGAAACACAATTTCAAACATCAAGATGGAAATGATGCTACATTAAACAAAGTTATAATCAGGACTCATCACTGACATAAGGAAAAAGATGTTAAAAATGCTCTAGATAAGAATCTGATTTCTAAAGTTAAATCTGGGGAAAAGGGCAAAAGTTTCACACTTAAGAATGTGATGAATGATGAGCATTTTACTGAGAAGGCATAAATGGTGAGCCCATAAGACTGGCGACGTGTTAACTGTCAAACTATCCAGCTGTCATCGCAACCAAGCTTTCCTGTGCAAAACAATGACCTTAATGTCTTTAAACAGAGAATATTTCTGTAGGTATTGGAGGAGGAATCATTTGTGACCTTTCCTAGAATGGTCATGAAGAAAAATAAACTTTCATTTTCAAAGGGTGACGAGCACAAAGAACAGTAATGAGGTTTACAGTAAAGATGTCTCACCTCCAGCAGAAAGGGTAGTTATGTTTGAATGTGCTGGCATTGACCAGCCGTCCCTTTTCCTTCAGCAATTTAATGATGTTCTTGTCAGCATCCTACAGCAGAACAAAACACAACAATACCTTTAAGGTTAGAGATCCCACTGTGTTGAATGCTGCCACACATCTGCGGTGTAGCAACAACGAAGGTCTGATGGGTGGACACATGAACAGATCTTTGCTGAGAGCTAAAACTCACACAAGCCACCAAAATATTTTTTTTATCTCATGTTAAGTATAATTCAGTCTACTGGCTGCATGGATATATCAAGAAAAACACACAAGCTTTTCCACCGATACGTTTCACTTCAGTAAAAGTTTCAAATGTAAAGATCAAAATAAAATCCCACATACTTTTCACATTGCAGTCATCTAGAATGTCACTGAAAAGTTATGGTGCATTCACACCAGCCCCATTTAGTCCACTTTAATTTAACTCTAGCTTGTCTGTTTAGAAAGTCTGATTTGATTGGCGAGGTGTGAAGGCGCAATCGAACTCTAAAGCAGACTGAAAAAACAAACTCTGGTCCACCTACAAACCTCTGATTAGTTGAAGTGAACTCTGACACGGTTCAAATGTATATGTGAATATAAAACGGACCAGAGACCGCTCAAAAAGCAGGAAGTAGACTGTGGTGCAGTGCATTCTGGGTAAATACAATCAAAACAAATGAGAGAGTCTAATTAGAGAAATGGCTAATGGTCTTTTATCAAAGACAACAAAGGAAAGCCTAAACTGCTCAAATCTGATGTTACTCCATTTTTATTTACATTTTGTGATGAATAAAGTTACACTCAATGTCTTTTCCTGAAGTTTTTGTGTCGTTCTGTCGGTGCAGGCCTTTCACGGTACACAAGGATCACCAAATCGAGTTCCCCCTCCTGCTGCCATCATGGTGTTTTGTCATGTGTGATTTACAACAGCATAGTAAACACAGAGATCATGGCAGAGAGGAACCACTATTACAGTTCACAACATCGGAGGAAGAGAAAACAATAATTGACGGGCTGAAAAATTTTATTTTTGATGGTATTGGGAAAAAAGAAGAAAAAAAAAGAAGGGAATGGAAGCAAAGGGGAAGTTGGTAAGCCGTTCTCCAGCTGCATCAGACCAGAACTGAGCAGGGGGAGTTTAATATATCAGTACATACTTCCTCACAGCCTTGAACAATTAAAATTTGCTCTCTGACTGAAAAACTGGTGTTCTGTCCATCTGTGCTACACGACCATCAGTCCTACTTTGCACAGATACTCAGAGAAGTAGCTCAGGGAAGTAAAAAGGCACCAGGTTTTGTGGCAAGAAGGAGCAGACAACCTGAGGTGCAGAACAAAAATAAAGAGATTTTGGTCATGTAGTCACAGCAATGACAACTGATTATGGGAGTGGACCATGCAGAGCCCTTTATCCTCCTTTTGCAGGTGTGTTAGATTTATTGATGATTGTAATCTGGAGAACTATTGAGTCTGCAGAATTTTGCAGGATCGTGTAGGCTACAAGAATGCTGTATTACAAATTAATTTTTTATTGGCTTTACGTATTCTTTTAATGTGCCGAGTACCCATTTTAGGTATTAATTAGCTGTAAGCCACCATCAACAAGAATAAAACTTAAAATAATTACTCTGTCTGTAGCAAATTTAAATAAGTTTGTTTTTTGGAATTACATTGTGATCCAATTAATGATCTGAATTTTCTCAATTGTTCAATGAGAGCGTGTGCTAGTGCAATTAAAGGTTCATTTTACAGCTGCATACACAAACAGTTATATTCAATCTGTTACAATAGGGGTTTTGATGAGGGTCATTTATCAGCATAGAACTACCTTTTGAAAAAAAAATCACCTTTAAACATTAAATATACTTTTCATTAAGCCCACATTTCTGTCTTAAAATGTTTTTTATTGGTCTGATGAAATATTTTAACCATAATTGTTCTGTTTTCATTTGTTGCATGCATAAAAACATTATAATTAACATAACTAAAGGCTAAAAACAAAACTGTGTGTAAGTGATCCATATGTTGATTTCAGCTAACGAAATAAATTATTTTTTCTATAATTTCCTGATTTATTGAATGGGTCTATTTTGACAAGGGGTGCAATAAAAATCTGCATATCAGACATTTGAAATGACCTGTTTTGTAATAAAGCATTTCAAAGAAAGAAACAACCTAGTTTACTGTAAACAACATTTAAACAATAAAGTTCTAATTAAATAACATACATAACCCAAAGCAAAACTATTTCAGGTTTTTATTTTGAGTTTTCTTCTTTTTGCATTTTTAACTGGGTGAACTTAACGAAATGTAAATGAGATGTAACCTTAAATATAAAAATGACTAAAATGACATCAAGCCTCAACATTGTCAATAAAAGTAAGAAGTGTGTATTTTGTTATGCAATTCAGTTTCTGGTCATGTATCCAATCAGCCAAGAAGCTCGTCTCACACTCCGCTTCCTGCAACCACGACCGCAGTTCAATTCGCAGGAAGCTCATAAATGCATCTCAAAGCGGTTAAGACTCTGCTTTTCATCTAAATAAGATGATCCAAACCACACATCAGTTTGTATCCCTAATGAGAATATTTTGTGGAAACCAACCCTAACTCAGCAATATGTCAAATGGATGAACAATGTGGAATAAGGTATTTAAACAATGTTAAAACAGTATCAGATACACTGAAAGGCCTGATATTCTAAGAAATGTTTTTTTTCCAGAGAAAAGGGTTAAGAGGGAAGCTTGAGGAAAGAGACAACAGCATGGTTTTGTATGCACTCAGTTCAGTCTTTATTTAGTAAAAGCTGGTAAGCATTACTCTAAATGGTTAACAGTTGTTTCTTGTCAAAACATTCAGAATTAATAAGGGTGGCCTTCTTCATTCGCTTCAAGTCGGGAGTTTTACCGTGAAGGAAAGTTGGACAGGAGGCAGCAGACTGATGACACGGAGCGAGAGACAGTAGCATAGGGAAGTGACAGAGGTACGACAAGTGGGGCTGACTTGGCAGGAAAAAAGGGGGAGGTAAATTTAGCAGGACTACTGCAGGAGCTGGAGTAAAGGAGAGGGGAGACGAGCAGGGAGAGATGAAACCTGCCAAACCCAGATATGAAATGAGACAAGGAGAGACAGTAAAAATTAGTTTTGAAAATAATATGAAAATGTTCAGGAAAGATGGAGGACAGTAGCGATGGCAGCGGACTAATGCTTAATGGAGTCAAACATGAATTACACAGAAGAAGAGCTGTTTGTCTCAACACAAAATACATCCGAGACTATGCATAGATGCACATCGCTGCTACATTTGTATTTGTATTATTTTTCAGTTACTGAATTTCCACCAGGAACAGTAAGTTAGACTTTTATGTGTTCAGTTAAATAATGAAAGCTGTCTACCAGTGCTATTAAAATGTTAAACAATATCAAGTCCTTTGCTTAAGACCTCTCAAGTCTCTAAAACAAGGTGATCTCTGCTCATGTTGTGCACCAACTCTTCACAGCTCTCCATGTGGATTAGGCATCCTTAGCAATTCCCAGCCTCTGCTCTTCTCCTTCCAGTAGCTTCCTGTAGGTGGCGATCTCTGCATCCAGCTTGAGCTTGATGTGCAGCAGTTCCTGGTAGTCTTGAAGGTACTTGGTCATCTCCAGTTTGGTCTCACAGAGCTGCGCCTCCAGCTGGGCAATGATGCTCTCCAGACCTCCCACCTTGTCCATGTGGGAGTCCTCCATCTCCTCCAGCTGCTGCTCCAGGGCGGCATTGCGAGCTCGCAGGCTGTCG
This sequence comes from Poecilia mexicana, assembly GCF_051168715.1. Classification (NCBI taxonomy): domain Eukaryota; kingdom Metazoa; phylum Chordata; class Actinopteri; order Cyprinodontiformes; family Poeciliidae; genus Poecilia; species Poecilia mexicana. The sequence continues at coordinate 20,382,321 of NW_028263374.1, forward strand.
ATCTGGTTCTGCAGGTCTGACACCTGGTTGTGGTAAGTTGCGATTTCTTCTTTCATGACTTTCATGTGCTCTTCGTGTTTGCCCGCGTGCTCCTTCAGGGTGTCAAATTTGCTCTTGTACCACTTCTCGGCTTCTTGGACATTTCGGGCGGCGACAGATTCTATTTCTGCGCGCATGTTGCGCAGGTAAGCAGCGAGGTCAGGACGGTCGCCGTCCATCTCGGCTGTAATCTTTGCGTCTTCGATCTGCTTCATGAGGTCAGCCACCTCTTCGTCATGGAGCTTCTTGAGAAACTCGATCTCTGCCACTAGTTGTTCTATGCACTTCTCCAGCTCGGCCTTCTGCAGCGTGGCGCTGTCAACGTCCTGACGAAACTCCGTCAGAATCATCTCTGCTTCTTGTTTGAGCGCCAGCTCCTCCTCCAGCTTTAGTCGCCACACTTCCACCTCCTCCTCAATGTAGCCTCGCTCAATGTCAGCTGCTCCCTTCTCGTTGGTAAGGGCTTCAATCAGATCCCGCACCTCTTTGAACTTGAGCTCGTATTCTTCACTGATGCCACTCGGGCTTCCCTTGTAGCGGTCCTGCAGAGTGGCCAGCTCCGCCTGCAGAGCGGCATTTCTCTGCTCCAGGGCCTGGACCTTTGAGATGTATCCTGCAAACTTGACGTTGAGCTCCTGCATCTCCTCCTTCTCGTTGGCATGGTGCTGGTGTATCTCTGTCCCGATCTCAACCGCGGTGCCACGGTAACCAGAGCGCCCGCGGCTGTCGTACGACGATCCGCGGCACCGGGACGGAGACGGGCTCTGAACTCTTACTCTGCCGGCGGAGCTGCTGACCTGCAAGCTCTTCTGTGTATAAGATGAAGCCCGCATGTTGTGAAAGATACCGGATTTCCTTCTGAAACTGGAAAACGAACCACGCTCTGGCTTTCTTGAGTCGCCCAGGATGAGACTGAAGCTCCCCCGGATCACCTCTTGATTTTTATGCGGCGGTAAAGAATGTCTCAGACAGCCATGAAACTACGCTCAGCTTTAACACATCTCAAAAGTGGATTATGACAGACTTTCAGAGAGCTGTTGCTCCATGCTCTTTATTAGCTGTCGCTGTACTGTTAGTGACGATGTCCACTCCCTGAGCTTTGCACCAACATGTAAAATAGTGACCACATCATTTACAGCTGCTATTTTTAACTCATTATCAACTCAGGACGCAAACAAAGTTGGGTGTGACCAAATGCAAAGACGTAACTATGTGTTGATGTACTGGTAGACAAAGAACCGTAAGCCTCTTCTTCAAGAATGTGTCAATCTGTTTCATAAAGATTTCCTTTACTTTCTGTTGTAGAGTTGAAATATAGAGTCACCCCTTGTTTTTATTAGGGTTGTTAACATTGACAAATGCGATTAATCTAAAAAGTTTAACGCGTTAACACTGCAGAAAGCATATTAATTGTATCACAAATTTTGATCTAAAAAAAAAAATTAAAAAAAAATAAAAAAGAGTGTGACCTAGTTCAAAGCAGAGCGTTACACTGTCTTGTGCTGTGATCAACAATGTAGTCGCATTTGTGAGTGATAATTAGAAATTTCACTGAAAAACGTTGTGATGGAAGCGTGGATACCCACGGTAGTAGTTGCAACGACTAATTATCCTTCCATCAAAGCACAACCGGTTCATAGTTAACATTTCTAAATTAATGTTTGAAACAAATGATTTATTTTAAACATTCCTGAATATAAAAATCTGGAAAGTTGAGAGTCTTCAGTCATGTTTGGTTTGAGCTGCAATGAGAAACAATCAACCACTTGAATATCTGTAGTTTTTATTTCCAAAGAGCATGACTCTGCTTTGACTCACTTCTTTACCACCTCAGTGATACAGTATATGCAGGATACAGTATCACACAAACACTGCATCATCCATTTTTTGTGGTGAGGCAGTATTTGATGAGAACAGTAGATTTTGTTACGATTTCTATGAAAAGATTACTCTTCTGCTGCAGATTACAGTTGTTTTTAAACCTGTTTTTATAGCCTAAAGTGAAAAAGCTTTGTGAACTCTACAGTGATTCTTTATTTGCTTCATTTGGGGATTGTTTTAATTAGTGCTCTTGGTTATCCCAAAATGGAAATAAACGTCAAACATAAATATTCAAGAAAGTAAAAGTGAGGTTTTGGCTTTCTTAGAAGAATTTCTACTTGATCACGCCCTTAATGTTTTAGCAAATTCAAGACTGCTGCATCCCTCCGAGAGACTTTCAGGCTTTTTATATTTTCTTTTTATATTTTCTTTTGCTAAAAGAAAAGAATCTACCAAATAATTAAGCACATCTTGATCAACGGTGTTGACTTCCTTAGGCTACCGCGGCTCTCATTACACATCACCTGTTACGATTAAATCCATTAAGAATCCAAGTTTACCCAGCTTGATCTAGTAATAATTTATGCACACAGTTTAAAACTAAATTAAAACTGAATAAAAGATAACAAAAATGTATTTGTGATTTAATAAATTATTATCTCTGTTGGGGAGTAAATTAGGACAACAATGGATGAAAATATATAAGAAAAGAGCCAGAAACCCAAGTCCTTGAGTGCATCTGTCCTGCAACTTCTGGATGCATCCCTGCTCCAATGTGTCTGTATTTTATTAAGCTGTGTTGGAACAGGGATGCATCCAGGAGTTGCAGGACAGAGGCACTTGATTTGGGTTGTAGATCCTAATTCTGAAAAAAGAACAAACAAACAAAACTAAAAAAATCACATGCAGGAAAATCACATGAGATGCATGTTATTAGACGTCGTTCTGTGGTATTTTGGAGGAGGCTTGCCCTGTTAGATTCTGAGTTGTTCAGAACAACAACAATTGCAGAATTTTATCAGCCAGGAAAAAAGTCAACAAGTGGACGACATTCGCTTGGCTGTCCCTAGCAAGTTTGACCGACAGCAGATCACAAGACACTAAAAGAAACCTTAAAAATCCCAAAACATCTTCACTGGAACTCCTGTGAGCTGCCGCCGCCTGTTTTATCTTATATTATAGAAGATACATAAAATACATGCTCAGATCTTAATCTCACTGAGATGCTGTGGGGTGACTCAGGACAATGTCAGAAACTGGTGGATGATTTCCTGGTAAAACAGAGCTAGTTATTGGTGTTTATCCAAAATTAAGTCAGTTTTTCTTCCAGCTAAATAATGAAAAGATTAGATGTTGATGTGTGAACTGAATAATTCATAAGGTGTTCAAGACTGTAAACCCCACCATGAAGATATTCAAGGTGAGGTGCAATGATGTGAAATATTAATCTTACACAAAAGCTGAAAGATATTTAATCGTATCTAAAAGGTCTTGCAACTAACAGGAAAATGTTCAAAGAGAATTATTTGGGAGCATCATAGGGATACCAGGCGTCAGAATAAAAGCTCAAAATTTTATCAAAGACGCTTTGCATGTTAATAAGCATGTTCAGATAGTCAGGCAATAGAAAATAAATCTATCTTGGAGCCTGAACACTACATCAAACACACCTGCAGATCAATCACAATCAGATGCTACCGCACATTTTTAGATAATGTTCATAAAATTGTTGTTTTTTCCTTAGGCTTGATAATTCTTTTATCACTTAAATATTCTTCATTTATTTAAAAACTTTCTGATACACCTAAAAACATGGAGAACAACTGATAACATCACTTTAAATAAAAGAACAGTATATCAAGTTCTGAAGTCACCAACTTTAAATTATGTGAATACTACCTTATATTTCAGCTACACTTCAACTGCAGCAGGTGCCTTAAGGCGCAAATGGCTCAGAGGCTCAGAATAAAAATCAGATGCAAACCCTGCACAGCTGCAATTAGCTTTACCAGTTAAAGCAAATGTTAACACCATTATGTTAAACGTTACATTAGGCGTTCCTAGGGCAGAAAATGTGAAACTTCCCTGAATTTAATCTGCATGTAAATGCATGACGTGCCACTCACTTTGACATACTGTCCTGCAAAGTCAGTGACCTCTGAAGTGAAGCAGCCAGAGGCATCCACAGGGCAGATAGGAGTCTGGTCTCGCTGGATGATGTTGTATTCAGTGCACACCCTGTAATCATCCTGCAGAAACAGTAACATCACTTAAAGCTTTTCTTATTACATTTAGATTTTTTTTTTATTTCTAGCTTCAAACTTAACACAAAATATCAAGGTTAATCACAATTATTTCTTTTTTAAACAAAGATGTTTCTGGTTTAACCATGTGACTGCACATTAAATTCCTTGTTGAGGCGAACAGCTTCTACAGCAGTGAAACAAGCTCTGCTGGTATGTAGCAGCTTTGCACGAAAGACATGAGCACTGCCCAGCTCTAGATGTAATTTCTATTCAAACACCCTGTCAGGATCCAAGACGGATGACTCACTGGGTCATTTCACATCTAGTCATAACAAAATAAATTTTGAAAAACGCAGTTGGGCAGTGCCTTTTTCCCCGACCATAAATCTTTAGAATAAATGCATTCATATTTCAGGTTTGACTCTTCAAATAAGTCCAAGAGAATCTCACCACTGAATATAAGGTCCTAATGAAAAGCATAAAAACATGTCAAGTGTCATTCAAATTGTAGATTTTATGTGGTAAACTGACACAAAGTAGTCAAAATACGTGGAAATAAAAACGATTAATTAGTTTAATCTCAGTATAAATTCAGTCGCTCTGTGACAACTAAAGAGGTTCCCTGGAGAGTCTTGGTTAGAAAACACTTTGATCCACCAGTCATGCCCTGATTTGTTGTTTTTGAACATCTCCAGTTGTTAAAGAAATTCACACCCTAATAGCTGTCAGAGATGGAAATCCACCCACACCCACTTAATGACACATCAATCACTAACTTGCTTAGTTTCAGTTTTATCCTTTGTTCCCTCAGGCAGAAGAATGAGACCCAAATCTCTGATGCCTACCTTACAAATGGATGGTGGACATTTGAATACAAGCAGTGTTCTCATTTAATATTTGCCTAAATGCTCATAGGTGTCAGTCAAGGCATGAAAGTTTCCTCACATTTCATAACATGTATACTTTTATTAATTTCTCTCCTTCGGGGAACAGAAGCTATGAAAGTGCTGCAATTTAGATAAATCGAGCGCTTGGCCACACACTGCTGCCGTTTGACAACTGGAGATAAATGTAAGCGTGTTACTCACAGCTCCGAAGTACGGGGCCTGGTGGACAACTCCTGTGCCCTCTTCCTCCTTGACGTAGTTATCCGTCACCACCTGGAACGCTCCCTTCTCCGCACACTTGAGTCAAACAGGAAGGATTTCACACCGTGGAAAAGAAACAGAGAGGTGAAGAAACAGAAGAAAAACAATCACGATCAACAGAGGCGTTTAGCATTTTTGCATACTTTGACATTAGTATGCATTTGCATGTTTAATCATATATTTTATTAAAACACTGTTGCAAAGTATCTAATACACAGATTTCCTGTCAAGCACAGCGGTGCGTCTACCTGCTGGCACCCATGCAGTTTTTCAGCTCTGTCTCACCTCTTTTCAGGGCGCCGCAGTGCAAATCAAGCTGCTCGCACACGTGACTAACAACTTGCAACCATGTTTTTTATGTGTTGCTTAAGTTCACACACATTATTACTCTCTGTAAGCACAATATCCTGCAACACCGAAAGATGGACGCTGCCAGTCCATTTGACTTCTTGCAAAATCCCATAGTAGCAATGAGTGTGCAGCAAGTTATGGGTGTTAATGCACTATAATGAGTACAAACGTTATAGTGCTTCTCCTACGTGTATTTTTTATGTTACCCAGCTTAGCCTAGATGTATTTTGGTTGTTTTGTTTTTAATAGTTAGACTATACCTCTTTACTAAGAAAGATTTGTTTTTGTTGTTGTTTTTTTCATCATTTGAGTTGCGCTTCCTGTCTTCATTTTCAGTTGTTTCATCTAATAAACCTGTTCACTTCAGCCGTACCCCACATTCTATATTACCTCTCCTCAATCCCAGCCAAGTTTGGACACAACATCAGTCAGAGTTGCATAATAATTGCATGAGCTCAAATTCTGAAGTACATTTATTCTACTTACAAACAGTTATTTACTCATAAATAGCTATGCTAACTATGAGTAATAAGCGCAGCACGTCAGCCTGGTTATATTAGAACTGAATGTCCCATGCAGTTGCATGGTTCCTACATTAGCACAAAGATTTTTGATGTATGCTGTCAGCTGCAAAGAGTCCCATGTGGCATTTGTGCCCTGGTACAGATGTTTTCTTTATTTTATAAAAAGATTATGTAAAGCTGCGAGCAAATTTGATTGAAATAAAATAGAAAACCCTACATACCTTACTGAAGTAGTGAAAAAGTGGTTTGTACTTTTTTCCTTTGAGATCTTTGCCTGGAAATCTAGAAAGAAGAACAGAGAATGTTTAAAAAATAAAATAACCAACACTAGTCAAGATCCTCAAAAAACAGAAAGCTCATCAAGAGGCGACTTGATATGACATTCTAAACTATTTTTATTACCATTCCTACTTTTTTAGGGGTGTAGGGTTTAAGGGAGAAACCAAGCTTAACAGTAGAGTTCTCTCAAAGAAAAGCGGAGATTATACATCAATATTTCTTATTTGAACTTGTGAAAACTTAATATAGTTTTAACTGACTTGTTCAAAATTGTGTATTCGCCCTCAGACTTGAAAAGTGCTCCCAGTCTGGCTTCCATCATGATGTAGGTCCTTTCTGTGGTGTTTTCTGAAAGAATAATGTGAAAATGTCATTTGCAACTTATGGGTTTCCACTTTTTACAGCAGGTTTTTTATATGAAGAACAATCTTTACGCAATAATCTCTAGTAATACGTTTATCAGTCTTAAGTGAATATTAAACAGACCTATCATACTTCAGACCAGAAACAGTAAAAACTAGAAGTCAATAGTGAATATTTAATGGACATGATGTTATTAATAAGTTAGAGCTGAGGAAAACCAATATTCAAATACAGACTGATGCAGAGCAGCAGATCCCAATTAAAAGTGCCAGATTTTAACAAACAACCCTTCAAATAATGGTCAGAAGTTCTGAAATACTTCATCCAGGGATTTATACAGACACATGTCAAATCTGGTGAATTTCTAAAGAAGAAATTACAAATGGCTAAATTGGACTGTGGTAGGTATTTTAACAGTGATCAGTGTAACCTGCAAAGACCACAGACAATAAGGGAATAAATGAGGCAGATATAAGGATGCATGTTTTTTAATTAATAATAAAAAAGTCAATTATCTCAATAATGATAAACTCAACACTTAATGTGTTATATAAAGAAATGTGCCTAATCTACTTCTTCAATTTAGGCTTTTTTAAGCATAAAGAAAATGAATAAATGGCATAATGCATAGAAATGCAGGTGTTTTTTTTTATATCTCATTTAGCTTTTTCCACATTTATCCAGATGAGAAAATACATAAATCAAATTTCCCACTTTATTTGAGCATCTCTGTGGTGGACATTTACTAACATGATATTCCTAGCATCCAATAAGTCTTTCCATCTATCAAAGAGGAATATCTGCTCATTCATCTAACAGCTCTGGTCATTTTTCATCCCCTGTCAACATAACGCCCTCTTCAGAGTGATTAATGCTTTTTAACATCAACTTAATTTACAATAAACAGCAACTCATCAAATATTCTTCAGATCTCTTCAGCAGCAGTGAAGTATTGCATGAAACTAGTCCCAAGGTTGAAAAAGAAACAAGTTTTTTGTTTTTTTTTTGCACACAATGCACCTAGCTTTGTGTGGGTTGGCAACAGAAGTGAGACAGCAGTGAAACAAACATTGTCCAGCCAACTAGCAATAAATGTGCAATTACCCATGATAGACACAAAAAAAACTAGCTTGTTAGCATACCAAAGCTATATTGGCAGCTATTTACCAGCAGCCTCAACTGTAAAGTTGAGCGCAACTCAAACTTTTGCCAGGCAGAAAAGTCCCGCTACAAAAAAATTGCTACACATACAAGAATAAATAGTCATGCAACGACAAACATTTAAGTCCTGCGATTAACATATTTATGGCCAAATTAAATTACTTTTAACTAATTTAAGATATTTGAAGGACTTAATTTATTTATATGAATTTAAGACTTTTTAAGTTTTTACAGACACCTTGAATGAAGACCTAAGTCTGTTTGAGAAGCTGCAGCAAGACCTGTAAACTGTTTCATACAATCTGGCTCAGACTGAGTTCTGTTGTAAAGAACAATGGCCACATATTTCAGTCTATAGATGTTCAAAGCTGGTGGAGACAAAGCCCAGAAGAGCTGAAGATGTAATGTCAGCAAAAAGTGGTTCTACAATGTGTTGATATAAGGGGATGATTCTAAATGCACACCACCTGTTTCAGGTTTTTATTGGTAAAAATAATAATAATCATAATAATAATTAGGTCATGTATCATCTACTTTCTACTTCACAGAAGTGTATGCCTTTGATTTGACCTATTACATAAAATTCAAGCACATTACACTGAAGTCTGAAGTATGAATACTTTAGCAAGGCACAGTATAAGAGACAGACATTTTAAGAAACTAAAGCTTGTTGAAAAAAAATGACAGAGAGGAAATGTAAAAGAGGAGGCAGCGAGAATAGTAAGTGCGGCAGCTGTGTGGCAGGCAAAACCAAACGGTCTGAGCCAGAGGGACAAGAAAGGGGGACAGTACGTAGCAGAATCAATAAAAGATGTTTCTTCCCCTCAGTGGCGTGAAAAATGACAGCGCAGCTCAGACCTGCCGCAGCTGGCAACCCTCGAATCAATCAGAAACACATGCGGCAAAGCAAGGAGCCAACAACAAGAGACAATAACAGGTGGATGTGAGGGAAGAGCGATCAGGGAAAATTTGGGAAACTGTTGGGATGAAGATGGAAAAGGAGTACAGAGAGGCGACTGTGCCGATGCCAAACGAGAACATTCATTGGTATTCCAAAGCAGTCTCTCATGCAGCACAGCCAGTGCAGAGAGGATTAAAAGCTGCACGTCAACAGTGCCCCCTGGAGTATCTGCCAGGTTATGGCAAGCTGACAGAAATCTAGGTCATCCATTTAAAAACCTACCGGTTATCTCACAGGAAACTGGAAAAAAAAATACAGCAGTAGGGTAGCAGAAAACAGCAGCTACATCTCTAGGGTTTCTTTTTTCTGTATCTGAACAAGGACAATGCTTTTTTTAAGTGGCCTCGTTTGAGGTTCATCCACATTTCCAGGTAATAGGTACACAGACCTGGATCCAGACCCTAAAAATCAGTCCAAGGAGTAAAGGTCTGGCAATTCTGTCTCATATCAGGAAGCAAGGCAAGAAGCTGTTGTTTTTAAAACACACTTGTGTTGAAAGCTTATTTATTTATTTATGTATTCACAAATAAATAAGTAAACAGATGATATGATGTACATGATGTTCCATTTAAAAAAATGTTTCTTCCAGTCAGAGAAATTATGTAACATCTCAGCAATGGGAGGATGAGAACACGTTCTTTCCTCTGTAGTGAGTTAAAGTTTTATATTTTTATAAGAGGTCTCACTTTACATGATCACACCTCCATAAAAAAAACATCACATGATGCATACTAAATGGCTACACCGACACTCCATTAACGATAAAAAAAAAATACATTAACAGCCTGCACTCTGCCATTTTAGACCAATCAGATATCCAATCAGAGAAGAGTGGTATTTCTGCAGGAGGCTTAAAGGAACAGGAGCTAATTCAGAAGCGGTGAGGGAACAAGCTGCAGAAACTACTTAATGTAGGAAAAATTAACAAAGTATTTGGACCAAGGAACATTTAAATAAATTAAGTTGTGAAATCAAAATGTATGAACATACAACAGCACGTTCAAGAATTATTCACAGCTGTTGAATATTTTTTACATTTTACTAACATTTTGTCTTATGGGGCAAAACAAACTAGTGTCTAATTGTAAAGGGGAAGAAAAATTGTAAAGCTCATTTACTTCTAGACTTTGGAATGTCCAAAAAATCTCAAACAGTGAACAATATGTGAATATTCCTCAACTTAAACTGTTCCCTTGTAGTTCTGGCTGTATATTTAGGGTCATTGTTCAAAAGAATATAGGCAAAAAATACTAGCCATCCAGCTAATTCAAGAAATCTACAACCTCAATTTGTTTATTATCAAAAGGCTATTAGTTCCTGCTCTTATTACAATACTACAAAAGAAAATACAGATAAAAAATATGAAATTATGTAGCTCTTCATTCTTTAAAAAAAATCTCTCACCTTTGACCTGGACATATAAGAACTCTGGGTTGACACAGAGCGCCAGGTTACTCGGCAGGGTCCAAGGTGTGGTTGTCCAAGCGATCAAAGAAACGTTTTCGCTCTCAACCAGAGGAAAACTCACAATCACGGAGGGATCCTGGACATCCTGCAGACAGAAACACAAGAGGATGAGTAGGTTCTGCTCTTTATTCTCATTTCCAGTTTGGGACTGTGCATAAACTGTTACGTCAGACATATTTTTCATAAAATCTAGAGTATAATTAGAGACTATAATCCAATGTACAAAGAGACCCAGCTCCAAAGACAGTGCAAACAGCGTAGGAAATACAACATAAAAACAAAATAAACAAATATGGTGATATTTACAACACATGTGCAAACACAAATATAAACACTACAAAATCAATGAATATCTGAGTTCAGGCTTGACCATCTTCTGCTATGACAAAGAAATGAAAGAAAACATCATAAATTCATGTGTAAACACAGAAAAACTATAAAATGGTCTCATGAGCTAAATTCTATAAGATGCTGATACATTTTATAGAATTCCCACAGAGCCACAGTTGCCCCGTGGCTCTGTGGGAAGAGTAGTTGTCTTGTGATCGGAAGGCTGTAGGTTCGATTCCAGCTTTCTCCTGCCACATGTCGAAGCCCCCTTGAGCAAGGCACTTAACCCCAACTTGCCTACCGATCTGTGTATCGGTTTATGAATGTGTGAGCATTTGTGAATGGGTGAATGTGACTCTAGTGTAAAGCGCTTTGAGTGGTCAAAATGATCGGAAATAGCGCTATACAAGTTCAGTCCATTTACATTTCAGAGCATTTTTAATCTAGTTATTGTTTTCCCAAGCTAAACAGACTGCATCTGTAACTGAGATAAAGAATTATACATTTCTGCTTGCAAGACAACATTTGATTCAGAGCAAGGCAGAAAATGGGTGACAGTTTTTATTGTCCACATAAATTTCTTCTATAGCCAAATAGACCACATCCCAGAACAAATATCACTTTCAGAAAAGAAACGAGCTGAAGGAGCCTGAAAGAGTTCCTGACTTGAGCTAACCTTGTAGTTCTGATGGGACTCAAAGTTGGAGAGCGGTGTGTTGCAGGCAGTGGAGAAAGGCATGACTTTAACTCCCCGATACACCAGGCCCTTGTCATACAGCTGCTTAAACACCCACCTGAAGGAAAAAGACAAAATAAAAATGATTTCAAAAACGTTTTTAAACATGAAATGACAACAAGGAAAACTTGTAACATAAAGTACGCAGCATTCGGTTTTGTTATTGATTAAAATACATTTTCACACTTCATAATATACATCTATAAAATGCTTAGTTGATGCAGATATATTTGCTTTTATGCTTTATACCAGGTTAAATATAAAAGAATAAAATGGCTAATCCAGATTAAAAAAAACATAAAACAACAAATTAGGCACATACTGTATATTATAACAGACTTTTACTTTGTTTATTTACTCACATGGTCAAATTTTTCAAGATATTCATATACATGTATTGCTTAGAATATCCAAATAATTATCAAGTAGAAGAAAATATTCTAAGTTTTGTGAGTTTAGACTTTGCTTGACAACAACAACATATTCACACATTTTTATGGAGTCTCGCTGATAATAAAGTTTTATTATTATTATTAAAGCAACATTAAACATTGCTATTACAACTGCATTATTTTCTAGCAGCGTGCGGCTATAATTTGCAGACGACAGGAAATTTTAAGTTCAAGTCAAGCTGGTAATTAGACAATTAGTTTCGATGTTTAAATGTAAGTGGAGTGAGCTCGGAGAGGAGAAACGTTTTCTAGCTTTTCACAGCACAGATCAGTGGGTTATAATGTGAATGCTAACAATGTTGCCTTTAAGATCAAGCTCAAATCAAGTAATACAAGCTAATAAAATCCTGAAATATACTATTTTTAAGTGGTAAAATCCTTAAGAAGATGAAATAAGAAATTCAATACAACTGTAATTGGAGATTTTATGTCCTTTTCATTAAATTCACACCATCTACAGAAGAAAATGCAACAGTTTGAGATATCCATACCAGACTGTCTCCATGAACCATGGGTAAAGGGTCTTGTAGTCATTCTTGAAGTCGATCCACCGGCCCATTCTTCTCACTGTGGCCTGACGGAAAAAATGTTAATAATTTGCCATGTAATAGATGTAAGCATATTGATTACAGACTGGACAAAATGTAAATATTTATTGCACACACCTCCCATTCATTAGAGTATCTCATGACAATATTTCGGCACTGCTTGTTGTACTCAGCAATGCCCATCTTGGCCACGTCTTCAGGTCCTTTAATCCCCAAAGTTTTATCAATTTCATACTCCTGTAATGACCAATGAGAAAAATGTAATCACATAGAACAATACTTTTCTAATATTCTGAGAAACTGGAGGGCAAAGTCTCACCACAGGCAGGCCGTGACAGTCCCAGCCAAAGCGCCGGTCCACATGGAAGCCACTCTGGTGGGCAAAGCGGGTAACGATGTCCTTGATGGTGCCAGCTAGGATGTGACCGTAATGCGGCAGACCCGTGGCAAAGGGAGGGCCATCGTAAAAGGTGTACCTGGTGAGGTATTAGTAATATCATGGATTTCACTTAGCAATAAAACAAAGAAATGAAAAAAATGAGGTCATATAGTAATGCGAAGAGTGCTGATAAGAAAGACTTTGTAGTTGAACATGTTTTCAATGTTTTCACACAAATACTAATAAATTTTGGAATTTTAATATACTTTATAACCAAGGATTTAAAATAATTATGTTTTTATCAATGAGTCACTATGGTTTCATCTGTATCATCTATGAGTCACGTAGTCTCCCTGAAACCTGGAATAATTTGTCACCGAGTAATTGCCACCCTAAGTTAAATTATAATTTTACCTTTGTCACTGAAAGAACAATCTATTTAATGTTGGGTCAATGTTTAACTTGCTTTCTCGCTTTCAAAAGCACAAACCATCCTTTCATGGATTGGATTTTTATAGAGAAAAACTGATGTATGTTCAGACATATATAAAAACTGAAATATATATAAAATATATTAGAGCTTACTGTAAATCCGAAAATCTTAAATCTTTGGACAAAATAAGTCAAATGATTCTGAATTAAATCACCCATGTCACCATAAGGAGTCCCACCTGGGTCGGTTCTTGGACTGTTTGAGGCATTCCTGGAAACAGTCCCTTTCTTGCCAAAACCGCAAAATCTTCTCCTCCTCAGAGGGAAAATTGATGGATTCAGGAACTGGCTCCACCATGGTGTCTGTTTATACACAAACAGAAAAACAGTTCAGTAATATATTAGAAATATATATTTTTTACTTTCGTTTTTCAGTTAACTTCAGATAATACAGCCACATGTGTTTCAGGTCTTTCTCTTGACAAGCAATGATCAGTAGAGTCTTTGGTGTAAAAATGCCTCAAAAACTTTTCACAAATGTTCAAATGGCTCAGAGTTGGAGCCATTGGAACATTTAACTGCCTTAGCAACCGCTGCTAGGTAACCACTATTGCATAGTAACCGACTGGTGAAAATAGAACACTGAAATTTGCACAAAAAAAAAAAATTAAGACTTTAAATGAAAAGTCATTGTAAGTGAAATTGATATTGAACTAATACATTTAGCAAAGGAATCACCCATGTGATGTTTGTACACCAATCACTCATTTTCAGAGAAAATGGAAGGAGGAAGAATATTTATTTTTTTCAGTGACCGCATTGTTTATTGTGGGATGTTCTATTTTAACTGCAGTTTACTTTGAAAGCACCATCGGCAATTGCTGTCAACATTTCCAAGTAGCTCCTTCCAGCTGAGCTGTGTCACTACTATATTTTCAACGGAAATTCATCCAATCTTTGCTATCTATTTTGTCATCAAGTTTTTTGTTTTGTTTTAAACAATAAGTCTTAGCACCGAAGACTTAAAAACTTCTGTACTGAAAGCTTAAATTATATAAAATAATAATTTGCCTCTTTTTATCTTGTATGCATGTTGTTGGTGGTGAACTGGTAGAACTGGTAATGGAAATTCACTGGACAAAATGTCTTTAGACACAAAGGAATTTGTGAATCATCCGATGAGCTTGATGCGTTGCCAATGAAAACAGTCGTCTCATGCTCATGCTGATGGAGGTGACAATGAAGCAAACAAAATGCAAAGTGGCGTTAAGTCCCGTAATCATAAGTACAACAAAACTCCACTGTGAAGAAGAAATGAGGAAGTGTGCAGACAAGGACAAATTAAGTTCTGTACAAAATTTGATGTTTTGAAATGTTTAGTACTTTACTGAATATCAACTGTACAATGAGGACAGAAAAAGAATGATCAAATTAGTATTTACTTGTGAATGCATAAGGACAGCATATAAATATAGATAATTGTACGAAGTTGTTGTGAGGGTCACAAAGGTGTTAAATTGAAACCTAATTAAAGATTGGAAATAACTACTTAGGTTGGTTCTTCATAAGTAAAAATTCTATGTTTTTATTATTTTCTTTATCTCTGCCAATAAAAAACTACCAATAAAATTATTGGTACCCTATAAAGAACTTTTGTGCAAAGTTTAATGCTTGTATCACCTTCCCGAGCAATTCTAGCCATATTTTACACCAATCGCCCAGACAAACTTTGATTTACACCTTTGATTCCCTTAGTTAATACCAAGCTAAAAGGCTTTTAAACAGAACTCAAATTCAAATTTCTAACAAGAAGACCAACATTTATATCTATAAATAAATCACAAAACCACTGTCCAAACAGGTTAGGTTAGCTGGTTCACACGAATGACACATCCTTGTTGTCAGCTAGCAGGCTAATCCCGCAAGTAGACGCTCAGTTGCTCAGTTTGTTGTTAAAGTAACAATAAACTTTGTTAAATGTTGCTCTTAAATGCTCGTATTTCCCTTAAAAGTATGATTAAATACAGCGTTCTAAGAAACTTTAATTACTTCAAAAGTAGGCACTCACATGCACTGCAACCGGCTGCCGAGACACGAGAAATGATGCAAGCTGGAGTCAGAGCATGGACGGACGTGACGACACGAGATCCGATTTGCTGCTTCAAAATAAAAGGTTCGTTTATGTTTGTAGCACCACCAAACTAAGAGTGACATTAACAATCAGAGGCGGTTTGCACTTGAATAGTGTTTTTGGGAAGAAATAACAGCAATTAACAAGTTAAAACATAAGTTGGGTTATCTATCCAATGTAAATGCAATACAGCTTAAAGAGATGGTGAAAGTATTTTTCCTCGGTTAAGAAAACAAGCACAAAAATGTGCTGACAAATTAATTATTTTAGTGATTATCTGGGATAAGTGAAATTGTAAAAACTGACATGATAGTGTACTGATAGACATATTTCTAATAGATGAGAATAACACACGGACATTTGTTCAAATTTAAGTGACATTATTGCTGACTATGTAGAGATGGCCGTTTCATCTTCTCTTTGGTTTTCACATTCAGGTTTACCCAATGCTTTACAGAACTCCAGGACTGCTGTACATAGACCCCAGTGTTTGTGAAATTGTGAGATCAAGTGAGCTTTCTCCATTGGGTAGCTCAATTATGTATTGGAGATAGGGAACATTTCACTTTAATTTTGTGTGTGGCTCCAAATCCAGGCCTCCATTGGTTAATAAATTTGATTTCCATTGATGATTTTTGTGTGATTTTGTTGTCAGCACATTCAACTTTGTACAGAACAAAGTATTCAATGAGAATATTTCATTCATTCAGATCTAGGATGTTATTTGAGTGTTCCCTTTATTTTTTTTGAGCAGTGTATATATGTATATAATACATATATATATATATATATATATATATATATATATATATATATATATATATATATATATATATATATATATATATATAAAAATTCCCTTCTCACCCTCCGCGGGTGGTCTCTTTCATCCTCTGAGCTCGGGTCCTCTACCAGAGGCCTGGGAGCTTGAGGGTTCTGCGCAGTATCTTGGCTGTGCCTAGAACTGCACATTTCTGGACTGAGATGTCTGATGTTGTTCCTGGGATCTGTTTGAGCCACTGCTCCAGTTTGGGGGTGACTGCCCCGAGGGCCCCGATAACCACAGGCACCACTGTGGTCTTCACCTTCCAGGCCTTCTCCAGTTCCTCTCTGAGGCCCTGGTATTTCTCCAGTTTCTCATGCTCCTTTTTCCTGATGTTGTGGTCACTTGGTATTGCTACATCCACCACAACGGCTTTCCTCTGTTCTTTGTCCACCACCACAATGTCCGGTTGGTTCGCCATTACCATCTTGTCTGTCTGGATCTGGAAGTCCCACAGGATCTTAGCTCGGTCATTCTCCACCACCTTTGGGGGTGTCCCCCATTTTGACCTCGGGGCTTCCAGTCCATATTGGGCACAGATGTTCCTGTACACTATGCCCGCCACTTGGTTATGTCGTTCCATGTACGCTTTCCCTGCCAGCATCTTGCACCCTGCTGTTATGTGCTGGACTGTCTCAGAGGCCTCCTTGCACAACCTACACCTTGGGTCTTGTCTGGTGTGGTAGATCTGAGCTTCTATTGCTCTGGTGTTTAGGGCCTGTTCCTGGGCGGCCAGGATGAGGGCCTCTGTGCTGTCCTTGAGTCCAGCTTTCTCCAGCCATTGGTAGGATTTCCTGATATCAGCCACTTCAGTTATTTGTCGGTGGTACATCCCATGTAGGGGCTTGTCTTCCCATGATGGTTCCTCCAGCACCTCGTCCTCTGTTCCCCATTGTCTGAGACATTCGCTGAGCACATCGTCCATTGAGGCTTTGTCCTTGATGTATTTATGGATCTTGGATGTTTCATCCTGGTCAGTGGCTCTCACACTCACTAGTCCTCTGCCTCCTTCCTTACGGCTTGTGTACAGTCTCAGGGTGCTGGATTTGGGGTGGAACCCGCCATGCATTAAGTTGGAGTATATATATATATATATATATATATATATATATATATATATATATATATATATATATATATATATATATATTTATATATTTATATATATATATATCATAGCTGAATTCACTGAATGTATTTTTTTAGTACAAGAGTACTTAAGTCATTTTTTAAAATCATATTTACTAGAAAGATTACAGCATAACACAAATCTGCATTAAATGTATAAAGTTCAACCTAAAGATCATTCTGCAAGAATTGAGCTTTTGTTTATATTTGCTGTTGCAATCTGCTTAAAACCAGTGTTGCAGAATGTGATACAGAAAGTAGTCTTCTTAGATTTAAGTCTAACTTTTACTATTAAAGATTTATCCTCTATATTAAAAGCTTCCATATTTCAAATGTTTTCAATGTTTTTTTTGGGCATCTCCAGGTTGTACAATATATTCCATTACAGCTACATTATTGGATAAATCCCATGATGTCTTTATACTTCTGAATAAATAATTTATCCGAGAACTGAACTGAGAAACTTACAGGTTCATTTGCATAATTTAAGCAACTTTTTTCACAAGATCCTCAATTCTGACTTGCTTACATTAAGTGAAAATGGCAGTGACCATCATGCATTAGTATAGAGGTTTCCAATTGAAACAGCATATTGTCAGACCTTCAATTTAAGAGTTTTCACCAAAAAAAAGCACATAAATGATCTTATATGTACATTTAGAACAATTCAGCTGAAATGTGCGTTCTTAGGTCACTGAGGAACGATGCAGTTTAACAGATGTTTTTTTTTTATGTAACCCCAGTAGAAAGCCATTTCCACAAAGAATGCTAGAGTGCCAAGAGGTTTTTCAGTCAGACTCGGTCTCCTTTTCCGTTGCAGCTCACAACCATCATTTACTAACTGGTTCAACGAAAACGGTGCAGCGGACAAAAAAAACATGTATGAACACTTCCAGAACAGAAAGCTCATTCTCGATTTATTTCAACTTCCAAACTTTTCCAAAATTTGGTGTGGAAGCAAAAAGCCACAGTGCTGGCTTAAAATAAATCCTTTTCTGGATAATCAACACATACAAAGTATAAAACAAAATGGTTTTGTTAATAAAGCATCACTTTATTATGTTGGTGTATGTGGAACAATAAGACAAAGAAGTTAAGCAGACAGCTTATTTCTGAGCTGCTGCTTTCCGTGCCGCCTTCAAGCCCTTCTTGTTATGCTTCTTGGCAAAACGCATATTCCTCAGGAATTTGGGATCCACCTGCAAACAGGAAGGTTCATAGAATGAGTGAGCTGTTGCACTAAACAGTCTAGCATAAACCATTAAAACATCAAGGGGAAACAGATTTTGCTCATGAAAGTAAATCATGTAAAGCAGTTTAGATTCAAGTAAAAATATTGTGCAAAAATTCTGAGCACAAATACAGAATACTACACCAGCTTCACCAGAAATGCACAAAATAAACATGCAATACAAAAAGTTTATTAATCTAAAATCATCTTTTGCAGTTTAACATCTTTTCACCTACAGAACTGGAAGTGTTTAAAGCTACAGCACATTCTCCTAATGCAGTTTTTCAAAACTCCACTTGACAACATTTGTGCAAATATTTAGCTAAAAACATTTAGACCAGCATGATACTAGAAAATGTATTGCAATATAACTGCCCCTTACAAAATAAACAATGTCATAATCAAGAAGTCAACTTTATCAGATAGAAGTTCTCAGTTAAAAAAAAATGTTTTGAATAGTGGTAGGCATCAGATGAAATGGTATTAAACTCATCAAAAACAATCCTGTAAACAGCATTCTTTAATCTTTCAACATTTTAAAGATTTTAAATTAAAGCGATGGTCTATTATCACAACATGCTTGTTTAAGAAGGAATGCTACATCAGTGCAATATGCTGGGTTCACTTATAAAATTTGAACCAGTTTGAACCATTTCTTCTTCTAGACGATGCACTTGACCACATCTCTCTCCGTCTCCTAGACACAGCTGTTGGGTGAGATTTTCGCTGCAAATTTTTCATCCTGTGGCCGTTTAAACCAGCTCAGAGTTCATCTGTTACGTTTCTCTCTCCTAGATGAAGCCACAGAAGTACTAACAGACAGCGTACTCAAATCCCTAGTCAGTCACAGTAGATGGCTGGTTGTAATGAACTAGGTTCTGGTTGTAATGAACTAGGTTCTGCTTAAGGTTTCATTTTGTTAGGAGTTTTCCTCTGCACTGTCACTTGCGTGCATGTTCAATGTGAGGGATTGCTGCAAAGTCAACAACACAATGCAAGTGATTCTCTATCACTACATGCTCATCCTGGAGGAGTGAATGCTCCAAGTCAGTGACTCAATGTGATCTGCTTAGAAATGTTTTTTTTCCCCTGCCAATTAGAATAATAAATTGAACTTGACTGTAATGTTCAAAAACTGCAAATAAATTTGTAATGTATGTAGCCAATTGAATTGTTGGTGTATGTCAATTCAGAGACACTAATTTGGTATCATTAAAATGTTTATTTTCTTCCAGGTGAAACATGGTTTATATGTGTATATATATATATTTTTTTAACAAAACATATACTTGGACAGAGATGACACAGAGACAAATTTGAGGTCTTGGATATGTGGAAGCAACTTCCAAAAGACTGATAGTACAATTATTTAGCTATTAAAAGTTTGTGTAAGAACACTGCATTTCTCAAAGCACCGCTGTAACACAGAGCAGAGTTGGTGAACATACATACCCCCTTCAAGGACTCATAGCGATTAGATCTGGGCTTCTTAATGCCATTTCTGTGCCATTTGCGAGCTGTTGAAACAGGACAGTCATTCGTTTTTACACCGCTCTTTGCACAAAGCTAGAGGAATATAAACGAGTAAATTCAGATGCAATCACTTACACTGGTTGTGAGTTGTGTGGTTCTTAGACTTTGCCATTTCAACGCTGGTAAATCTGTAGAACGGACAAGAGAAAAACAGAACCAGCGCATCATTAGCCACGAAAAGCGATGCTAGCGTCCGTTGCTATTAAACGTTCATTTAGTTCGGCTTGTTAGCCACCAATAAACCTGTTTTATTCTAAAAAAAATGCATAAATAGACTGAACGCAGGAGGAAAATATAGTCAATTAAATCACGAACTAGTTGGTATTATATCGGTAGCTGTCGGTAGCTACACAGATGTTAGCCCAAATCAGATGTTTTATTTGTCTCTTTTTAAGGGTCGAATCCGATCCATACTGTGAAGACTAGATTATTAACTAGAAACGTTATCAATGTCTGCGGATGTTTGGTGAACAGTATATAAAGCAAAAGCAGATGGATGAAGATTATAATAAGCTCAAAGCACTGGGATAAATAAATACCTGCCACACGAACAGACGACAACCGGAAGAGAAAGAAAGTTCGCTGCGGCAAAGAGAAGAAGACTTGAGTCAAGAGCGGAGGTGTGTCGAAAAGAGTCGCATGTTTTTGCACACTGCCACCTGTTGGTGGGTTAAAGTATAACAAAGAGCTCACACAGGACCGCCTGGTGTCGCTCCAATCCACGATAAAAAATAGAGCCACATCAACTTTATGTTAAGCAAAGCGTGGCTCCGTTTGCCTGAAAGATCACAATGTTCTTTTCCTCTTTATTTGCTACTTAGATGTCATTAATGTGCGATTCGTGAGTACAGTCTGACTAAGCTGTTTCTCTACATACGCCTTTTGATTCATAATTAGAATAATAACAGAAAGATGAAATTGCATTAAATTACAGTATATGACATTAGCGTTGGTCCACTGAACAACATAGTAATTGTTGTTAACCATTTCTTTCGGATCACATTCACATTTTTAATTAAAAATAAAGATAATAATTCAGTATTATTAGCAGATTGTGCTTGTGCACTTTTATTTACTTAAAGATTAGACGTAGGCCTTCAGACCAAATCAATTTATTGTAATTTAACTGTTAGCAAACAGAGAACTCATTTTCTAATGGTAACGCAACAGATTGGTACATTTAATTTATCAAATATGAACTAGAGCTGTACAGTAGAGCAGTAGCACCGTTGCATTGTAATAAAGAGCCCCTATGTTTGAATCCTGGCCTGAGGTCTTTCTTCATGTTCTCCCTGAGCATGCTGTTAAGCTAACATGACTACGTATTAGCTTAATGAGTTTCCAAATTGTCCATGTGTAGTTGTTAGTTCTGTGTGTCTCTGTGTTGCCCTGTTATGAACCAACCTCTCACCTAATGACAGACACCAGCGAAGATAAGCAGGTATGGACAATCAATGGATGGGATAGGGAAAGAAAACAGACTATACAGAGTGCACAATCTTCGCAGTGGTTCAACATTTAATATCTTGAGGCAGAAAGGTGTGTTAGCTGCCTCTTGGTTCTGCTTTTGATGTTGTGGTGTCATTTGCATAATGGCAGTAGTTCAAAAGCTCATGGAGAGAGTGTGAGGAATCTCTGCTTATGTTTCAGAGCCTGTTCCTGCAGGAGCTGTGATGGAGATCCTGTAAACTGTAGAGACACTTCAACGACCCTTCTCTTCCAGCTTCCTTCAACATCCTCTGCCCTGCTGGTATGGTACTGAGATGCAGTACCCCCCTCTCATGCTGAGAGGGGCGTGTCCAGTCATGGTTTCTAAACACTGGTGTTCTTCTCTCTTTGGTCTCTTTAAGGATCTGACAGTTGTCTGTGCATCACTAGGGTTCTGATAAGATGAGGTCAAATTGGAACTTTGTGGGCTACAAGCAAAATGCTCGTAAGTGGGAAAAATAAGTATACATCTCTCTGAACATGCCATTCATTCCTATGTTGATATATTCTGGTGGCAGCATCATCCTGTGGTGATGCTTTCCTGAGTGGAGATGTGGAAGTTGACCTGAGTTGGAAGACAGATAAAGGGAAAACTTGAAAAAAACATGACTTACAGGATGACAAGCTGAAACACACAGTCAGATGCAAATGGTTGCACACATGGGCTTTCGCATTATTTTATTTCAAAGTTGCTCATATTATATGCATTTTGCATAACTTACATAACTTCTCTGACCTTTTTTAAACATGTAAAACACCATAAAGAACAGAAAGAAAGAGAGAAATAATTTTTCGAAAATTTTATTTTTCTGGGGACACAGATTGTGTTTGCCTATTTATAACAGATTAAAAAGATATGTTTTACTCCCTCAAATGTTGATTCCTCCTCCTATCTTCAGCAGTTGTTTCACAACTTTAAGGCTTTATCGATATTTTTCCGCCGAGCCTCTCAGTGTATAACAACTCTTCACTGGGAGTTTATAGATAATGACTTGAAGGCATTTTTTTTTTTTTGACAGAAGCTTGAATGAAACAAGGTTGAGATTTTGTGGGACTTTGTTTTCACAGATCTGCTGAGAATATCTTTAGCGATGGCACACAGCGAGGTGAGATGATGGACAGATTAGAAAGCAACCAGACAGATCCACAGAGACTGCTGTGCTGCTGTTCCTCCTCTGTGTGATGAAGGGTGTGAATGGATGCAGAGCCGTGTGAATGAGCTTTCATTTTGTTCTCCCTTACAAACCCACCCACACACACACACGCACCAATGATCCACCAAGGGACTGTTCTATACTCACTCTTCTTTTTTTTTTCCTTTCTTTTCCTTTCCTTTCCTTTCCTTTCCTTTCCTTTCCTTTCCTTTCCTTTCCTTTCCTTTCCTTTCCTTTCCTTTCCTTTCCTTTCCTTTCCTTTCCCAGACTGCGTGAATCCCTGTTCAAGCAGAGGAAATCGTGCCGCAGGATCCTATATTTAGTCTCTGGTTTGATCAGAAGAGTCGCTCCGCTCCACTCTGCAGCTCTCAGCTCCACTCAGTCAATTACAGATTTGGATACATGTGTTGTTTCTTGTTTTCTCCCTCATCTGACAGCGGCGGAGAGCGTGCTGGCTTCCACTTTCTCTGATATCTTTCACACATGGTGATTTTGGTTTTGCGGTGAGTTTTGAACAACAAGCTGAACATGCTCGAGTGAGCTTTTTTTTTTTTTTTTTTTTTTTCCCTTCACTGGTTTATATCTGATCGTCCTGCAATCATTGGCCGAGATGGTTTCAGCTGCATCGCTGAAACTCTAAATTATCAAACCTCAAAGCATAACAGTACAATGCTTTAAAAATACTTGCAACCACATTGCTTGGAATAGAGTTTGGATAGTTTTCATTGTGCTCCTTTAAAAAGATTTATGGTAGTAAAATTTTTTGGTCTGAGTCTGCAGGTCTTTGCCTGTTCAGTATGTTGAGCTACACATCAGTCATTCACACAATGTCAGGTAAAAATGAAGCAAAATGCACAATTAAGGAATGAAAACAAGTTAGTTTTTGCATGCTGGGAAGCAAACTGAATATAAAACAACAAACCCCAGGATGCCAAGACAAGAGTCAGTAATTTATAAGGCATATCTATGGTAAGACAAAACAAAACAAACTGCAAAGGCAAGTAAGAATAAATCTGAACGAGCAGACCGATCACAACAACATTCAAGGTGCTGTTTACAGCAATAACCACTGCCTCAAGACAGAAGAGAAAGTAAACAAAGACAATCATTTGAAACATGAAAAAGATCTGATTATATCTGACATTACAATGTTGGCAGAGATCCTGATCTGAAGGAATTGTTGGTCTCAGACTCCAGGAGATGTGACTGAAACAGCTAATTTGGGCTTTGATTAGTCAGTTTGAGTTTTAAAACTGCTGTGGTTCCGCGAAACACACCAGCTGTGATCCTAATCATGTCATTTTGAATTAGCAGATCTGAAAAAGGTGAACAACCTCTTATAAAATCGATGTCGTCAATCAGTGCCTTGCAGCTGTATTTGCATTTTTGTGAAAGTTAAAACATGTTTTATCGCAATTTTAAGCGACAGACTGGCACATAATAGTGCAGAATTTGTATTCAGCTCACCTTTGTCTATCTTTCGTAGAGTAACATTTTTCCCCAAGCTTTGCACATCAAAGCTTTGCACATCTTGATGCTGGAACTTTTGGCTATTCTTTCTTGGATAAATAGCTCAAGCTGACTGGAGTGAGAGTCTCTGTGAACAACAAGTCTTACCACAAACACTCAATTACATTTGAGTCTAAACTTTTGGTTGGACCATCTTAACACACAAATATGCTTTGAACTTGTGGTTCTGGCTGTACGCTTCAGTTATCTTGATAGATTTTTGCTTAAAAAGATTTTCTTCCAGGGTTGCCCTGCATCAACTTTCCTGTTCATGCTCAAGACAAAAGCACCCTGCCACACCCAGGGTGATATGGAGGACTAGTTTTCCGTCAGTCACGGTGCTTTGCATGTAGGCCAGAAAGGTTGATTTTCGTTCTTCTTCCAAATGTTTGCTTAGTCCGCTCCAAAGTTTGTCGCAAACAGCAACTTCAAGCAATGTTTTTCTTGCCACTCATCCGGACAGGTCAGATTTGTGGGATGCACCACTAATATTTGTCCTTTTTAACACGTGTTCCAGATAACCTGTTAATCTCTGCTGTTGATTGCAGCCTGACAAAATGTGTAAAAGTTCAAGAGTGCAATCTGTTCAGGTTACATGGGCTTCATTTTACATATTTAGCATCTAGAAATATTTATCTGAATACATTTTATGACTGTCATTTCTGCCTTTTGCCTGGGATTGCTTTGCAGTGCACAGCTGTTGCCAACAATGCTGAGTTTGCAGTCTTTCCTGCACAGTGTTAGCCTTTTGAATCAGGCTTCCAACCATCTGGAAGGAAGTACATGTGCATCTGCTTTTATAGAACAGCCAAGGGGAACATCCTCTCACTGAAGAGACTTGTCACGGGCCAAGGACTCCCATCGCAGGCTGGCAAAGCAAGCCAAGAAGCTTTGAGATGTGTGCTTTCAACACACATTTTTATTAGAAAAAAAAACACATAAAAGAGATACAATTGTTGTATTTGACCCTCCTAGTATGTACTTGTCTTCCTCATACGCGTAGATTGATCTATGCATATCTGTGCATTTCTCTGTTTTGTACACATGCAGACAGACGTGCACACACACACACACACACACACACACACACACACACACACACACACACACGCACACATGCACAAAAGAAAAAAAAATACCACTCAACATTACTGTCACAGGATATGAAAGTCTCAACTGTTGACTGGAATTATATCACATATTAAATCTCATCTGAATCTTTAGATGAGAAGGAAACAAACTTGCACGTCTAAAAGTGTTAATTGTTTTTAATATGAATTACTGATTTTAGTGCCAGAGGGGGGAAAAAAAAGACTAATTATGTTTGCTTCAGAAACCAGATTATTATGAAAAAAATTCCAAGTCTTGCATCTTTGCGTATCTAATAATAGAGTGCATATCATTCACCATGACCTACTTATAGTAATTATATCATGAAGATGTATAGTATAGAGACAATATCCTCAGAGGGGCTTTAATTCCCACCAACAATAAGCTGTGGTATTTAATTGCTTCCCTGCGAGACATTTAAACTGAACACATGCAGCTTCCCCTGCTGCTGAACTCGTTTCATCTCTGTAATATCCAATTTCATCTTTATTGTGACTCTTTGTCATTCTGTTCTTTTATTTCTTCTCCATAATTATTTCGGAGCATCGCACAAAAGTTATTTGCAGGTGCTGTTATGTCTAGTGCGCTGGCGATATTTTGTAGATTTTTCTGGCGTTTATGTATCTGGCGTGTTGGTAACTTTGAAATTGCTCATGCTAAATTTTCCCCTAATCAGAACAGACTTCAGGGTTACAGCTTTATGTTCTCAGTAGCACATGTACTCTGGACATGTCTCCAAAAATTTAAGTTTTCTTACTGAGTGAAGTCAAAATCTTGCTTAATTCTTTATTTTGTTGAGGTAACAGCTTCTTCCTCGCTAAGTAACTAACTAATAGAAACCTCGTTCTACTGAAGTTAACATCTTTTACACTTCTGTAGGAGTTCATAAGCAACAGTTTGCACAAAAAATCATCTCAAGGACACAGGACACAACTCCTTCATGTAAGACAAAGAAATGTTTATTGTGGCTTTCCAAGACATAGTAATCTGAGTTTGTGTCTCGCAGAACAAAGAGCTGCTGCCTGAAGCTGTATATACCAGCAAACTATTTATTCTGCAGCTTTCTGCTCAAATTACAGATAATTGTAACTCAAATGTGTTTGTCTCATAGATATCATATTCTGAAGATTCCTCAAGATTAAGTCAACAAATCATGAAATAAAATGAATTTAAATGGATCTGAGCAGCAGAAAAAAAAGTGACATCACTTTTCATAAAACTGAATGACGTGTTTTTATTTATTTAAAATGTGCATTTTGTCATACAAAATAAAATAACTTATAAATTAATTTACTCAATAAAAAAACTGTACGATTCTTCTCTTGTCATCCTTTAGTTAAAAGGATCTTAACTCAAATTTATGTTCAGGTTAAATCCTGTTTTTATTAATAGTATGTGGTTATGGATAGAAAGAAAATGAGGAAATATAGACCTCAGTTTTAGGAATCTGAGAAAATTGTGAAAGATGAAGTTCAGGGAAAAACTTTCATTGTTCCAGCTCATCTCTCCTTATCCTTTTACTTACTTCTCTTTTGTTATTTTTTCATCCACGGCCTCCATTGCTTCTCTAAAAAAAAAAAAAAAAAAAAAAAAGTACATTTTAATTTTTGTCTCTTCCGGTCTCTGTGTCTCAGTTTCACCTCTGACCTCCTGTCTCCCTTTTGCTGTGATTCACACCCACTTTCATTTCCTTTTCATCTGCAAGAGGAAGTCTCGTCTTTGAGCTGCACAAAGTGAATCCCCCAGGGAGTTGCTTCCCGTCAGTACATGAAAGACCCGGCTCATAATGTCTCTGGAAGCCGAAGGAACCAGAGGCAGAACGGTTTGGATCTCAGAAGAGGCGTGATGAATTGTTGTGCGCAAATAAGCAACCTGTGATAAATATTTTTGGTTTAGACTGGAAGTGATCTTCTTGGAGCATATCTGAAGGAAAGAAAAAAAAAGCCTTAATCGGCTTGAAGTCGTGCGTTTAAACTCAGTCGTCCACAGCTATGAACAGGTTAGTATTTTATGTCTAAACCTGACTGGTACTGCCAATTACAGTCAGTCATGCTTGTTCTCTCCTACTTCTTTTTACCCTCTTTTTCCAGCTCTCTTCTTGATTAACAAACCTTCGCCCGCTGTGAGCCGTCAGCCTTCAGCTGCAGTTCGTCTCCTACCTTTTCCATAAATACCTAAATGCTGCAGCCATTTAATCTCACACTGCAAAACTGCTAAAGACGGTCTCTTACTGCAAGCTTTTGCTTTAATTCTCCTTTTGCTTTGGAAAGTGTTTGTAGTTCTCTTCTTTTCGTGCATACTCCCATTAATGTTGCCACAGCTGACATTGAAACCACATATACAGCTTCAATTCAAATTCAAGCAACTTCATCATAAAATCCAAAACCTGCAAAGTCCCAAAGATCATGCACTCAGAAATCTCTGATCTTCTTGCTGCAAGGCAACAGAGCTAACAACTATCTCACTGTGCAGCCCACCCTGCTAATCTGGATGTGGAAATGCTTCCCCATTGCCCCATCTTGCCTCCACAGAGTCTAATAAGAGGTGGAGAGATGGGGGCCACTTGTCTAGTTTTGAGTGCAAATATCTTAGTACACTTGAAATAAGACAAAACTAACTTACATGTAGCTTTTTGGCAAGGTACAGGGGCTTATTTTAAGTAAATAATGCCTTAATATTCATGAAAATGTGCCAGTTTCATTGATAGATTATTTTACCTATGAAATGGGAAAAATGTTTTAAGTGAAATAATCTGCGAGTGGAACTAAAACCTTTTAAATCCAATATTGAGGAATTATTTACTAAAAACATGCTGAAAAAGTACTTACAAATGAGATTTCTCTTATTTCAAATGTATTAAGATTTCACTAGACCAGAAACACAAGACGTTGTGTTTTTGCAGTGTATGTCTTAAAACTCAACATCTTTAGGATTTTGCTTAATCTTATAATCTTCAAGCTCATGAACCATTGGTGTCTGAACAGTTAGCCACAGTAATCTGAAAATCTACATTTATTTATTTAATTTTTAGTTGATTAAAAATAAGCTAAACAAAAACATATATATATATATATATATATATATATATAGCTGACTGTATAGCTCAGTGGGTAGACACCAGTCTACCACCCGGGAGACCGGGATTCGAATCCGGGCTGGGGCGAGTTACAACAGTGCAATTGTGCAATTGAGCTATGCAGTGTGGGTCCTTAGGCAAGACCCTTGGAGCTATATAGCCTACCTCATAACATGAGAGACATTGATACGCATAACATGCCGGCTCAGACGTCGCCCGGCCAAACAAGGTCTGCGTCAGGTGCTGGGGAACCAGAGCACCTTGATGAAAAATGGGCTACTGGAACAAGACGGAAATGGGCGAGAGACGAAAACATGGATCTGTTGGAATGCTACTACTCAAGTAACCCTAGTCAGAGGGGTTACATGCAAAGACTGAGGGTGGAATGGTTACTTCGACACCCACAGTCTACAATGACTGCCAAACAACTAGTAGCTCAGTGTTCCAACATCCGCAAACGGCAACTGCTATCACAACTTGAGATTGACGAGGTACAACACAAATGCTACGGCAAAAGGGAGGAGCCCAAAGATAAGGTCAGGGGGGAGTTAACTACTCCCCACCCCGAGACTGGGTATGCAGCCCCAGTAATGAACGAACTATCAAAGATGTGAATGATCATTGAAGATGTGAATGCAGCATTGAGAACAATCCCTACCAACACCATAACAGAAACCAATGAGCTGATATACAACTCAGCATGAGTGATCCTTGAAATGCTTGGCTATAAGAGCAACTATGAGAACTATGAGATCATGGAAAAGACATGGAAGCTCATGTCAGGCATCATAGCAGCTAAGATAAGCGGGCACATGGATAAATACATGAACACGGCACAGAAGGGCAGCGGCATAAATAGCAGAGGAGCCAAACACCAACTCCTTGTAGACCACACAATCACCCGAGACTGCAAAACCCGACACACACACAGCCTATGACTCGATGCCACACACTTGGATCATTGAATGCTTAGAGATGTACAATAGGACTCTAAGAGCCTTCATTGCAAACTCGATGGGGCTGTGGAAAACCACCCTTGAAGCCAACTGCAAACCACTTGCACAAGTGTCCATCAAATGTGGCATATACCAAGGAGAGGGAAGGTCATCCACACAGAAGGGGTCTCACTCCCAGAGGGAACAATAGCAGACATAGAGCACAGCTACAAGTACCTGGGAATACCACAAGCAAATGGCAACCTCGATGAGGTCACAAGGAAAGGAGCCACAGCCAAATACCTCCAACGAATAAGGCAAGTCCTGAGAAGCCAGCTCAATGGCTCAACAAGATCCGTGCAATAAACAGCTATGCCTTACCAGTAATCAGATACCCTGCCGGAATAATTAGCTGGCCAATGGAAGAGATAAAGGCCACGGACGTTAAGACTCGGAAGCTGCTAACCATGCATGGAGGGTTCCACCCCAAATCCAGCACCCTGAGACTGTACACAAGCCATAAGGAAGGAGGCAGAGGACTAGTGAGTGTGAGAGCCACTGTCCAGGATGAAACATCCAAGATCCATAAATACATCAAGGACAAAGCCTCAATGGACGATGTGCTCAGGACAAAGCCTCAATGGACGATGTGCTCAGCGAATGTCTCAGACAATGGGGAACAGAGGACGAGGTGCTGGTAGGTTGTGCAAGGAGGCCTCTGAGACAGTCCAGCACATAACAGCAGGGTGCAAGATGCTGGCAGGGAAAGCATACATGGAACGACATAACCAAGTGGCGGGCATAGTGTACAGGAACATCTGTGCCGAATATGGACTGGAAGCCCCGAGGTCAAAGTGGGGAACACCCCCAAAGGTGGTGGAGAATGACCGAGCTAAGATCCTGTGGGACTTCCAGATCCAGACAGACAAGATGGTAATGGCGAACCAACCGGACATTGTGGTGGTGGATAAAGAACAGAGGAAAGCCGTTGTGGTGGATGTAGCAATACCAAGTGACCACAACATCAGGAAAAAGGAGCATGAGAAACTGGAGAAATACCAGGGCCTCAGAGAGGAACTGGAGAAGGCCTGGAAGGTGAAGACCACAGTGGTGCCTGTGGTCATAGGGGCCCTCGGGGCAGTCACCCCCAAACTGGAGCAGTGGCTCAAACAGATCCCAGGAACAACATCAGACATCTCAGTCCAGAAATGTGCAGTTCTAGGCACAGCCAAGATACTGCGCAGAACCCTCAAGCTCCCAGGCCTCTGGTAGAGGACCCGAGCTCAGAGGATGAAAGAGACCACCCACAGAGGGTGAGAGGGGAATTTATATATATATATATATATATATATATATATATATATATATTCTACTGGATGAACTTTAAATTAATATATTTTACCAAGGACCATAATCCAGATGGAGACACTGACTGCAGGTTATGGATTTGAACTCAGTGGGCCACCAGAACATCTCAGTCTACAATTAACTCAATCATTACAGTTCCTGCTGGTTAATTGAACTGATGTTGCAGAAAATCCGGAAAATCCAGTCACATGGTTAGAATAGAAAAGAAAGTTCTTCTTTTTCAAATGTTGGGCAGGAAATGTTGCTTCCTGCCCAACATTTTATGTTTCCTATTAGGGGACAGAAAATGTTAGAGTAACAAATTAGATGTTTGCAACACAGAGAGACACAGCTCAAATTAAACTAACACTCACAGAGGTCAGAGTACCTGGAGAGAATCCACACATTCATGGACAAAACATGCAAACTTGATGCATTTACACCTCAGGCCGGGATTCAAACCCAAGACCTTCGTTCGGCAAGGCAACAGTGCTGCCAACTGCACCACTATGCGGTCCACATTGGATGTGAATCTCTATTGTATTTTCTCAAAAGTCAGAACATTTGTGCCTTCAGTAAAAAAACAAAGTTCTCCTTTTATTTCAATATGTTCTGATTATCCTCTTACATCATTCACTTTCCAGAGCCTTTTCATTCTTAAGACATGTGTGAGTTGTTTTTCTGATATCTGTGGTTATATAAATGTCTTCATGATGTATCTAGAACAGATGTTTCTAACTCGATTTCAACCTAAATATTCTGAATTAACAGAAGCGAGGACATAATCTTACGAATTATATTCCCTCCTGAAAACAGAATAACCCCGATATGTTTTAGAAAACCCAGTCAAATGTGGATTTAACTTTAGATTTACAAGAAATGGACTGTATTTTTGTAAATGGCACGTCTCTTTAAAGTAGCAGAAGTGTTATTTCACCAATTACTCAAGACGTCTTGCTCAATAACAGGTGATGAAGTTTTGCGTAATTGTTCCCCCTCCACAGATATGACTCAGGTCTTCCAGTGTCCTTAAAAGAAAAGTGAGCTTCTTGTTTTTGGCAGTAAACTTCTCTCTTGCTTCAGAGAAATATTCCAGTTTTGCTAATTTGCTTCTTCCTCAAATTAGCAGCGAGGCCGAGCATTTACTTTAAATCCATCTCTGTGTGCGTGTGTTTTTTTTAACTCTCTCTGTTTCGGCTTTAGGAATAAAAGCAGATGTCTTTGAATATTAATAACAACATGAAGCAGAATTTGAATAACAGGAGCGCTCTCTGTCCGTGTGTCCTGTTCTCTGACTTTGATCCAACATACTTGACTTTGTGCAGCCATTTACTTCTGGTTCACATGAAAAACATCAACACTGCGCTGTAAACAGTGAGTCACAACATCACACTGATTCGTTTGTCCGTCAGAGCAGAAGATGTTCCATAAAATATCAACGCACCGTGAGAAACCATATTACAGCACACAAGATGTAACCGGGGAAGAAATGCAGTTTTGGTCAAACATTATGCAACAACGGATGTCTTCTTCTTTGTTTTGGTATCCTGGCTGTGCTCATTTACTTGCAAAATAACACTGCAACTTGATTTGCTTGTTTCAAATGCACATATTGATTAAGACGCAGAGCCTCTAATCACAGAATCACGACACACAAATCTGGCACCAGCAGCAGGCTCCAGGGGATTTCTGTTCATCGTTGTTTTAAAAGGAGAGTCTTCTCCAAACCGCATTCTCCTGACAATAAAAACAGACGGTGGCTCATTATTGGAAACTCAGTGGTTACAACAGCTTTTTATTTTTTATCAGGATTCTCTGCTCACTATCAGCACTTTTTTCCTTCTGTTGTTACTTTCATCGTAGGGGAAATAAGATCCAAACTCGTCTGGAAAGGAGAATTTTGTTCAGCTTTTGCGAGGAGTGCTCTGCTTTCTGAAAGATGTATACATTTCTATTAAGCTGGTAATAGCTGGAGCATCAATCCCATAAGATGAGGATGTAGTTCTCATCACAGCCGGTTTGATTTCAGACCTTGTGACCTTTGCTGCATCTCTCTCTGCCTATTTCCTGTCAATAAAGGTCAATAGTGCCAAAAAACACCTTTAAAAAACAATTACAAATTGATGTTTTACTACATTTTGCACACAAGTAAATGAAAATGTTTTAGTGACATTCATTTCAACACAAGTCAGATGTCAAATCCTTGTTTTTTTTCATACTAAAATAAGTTTGGACAGCTTTGTGCCACTAATGTAAACAGTGAGATGAATCAAAGCAAAAATATTTGCTGTAAAGTGATAAAGCATTTCTCTCAAACTAGATTCACTGGGAAAAAAAAAAGTATCTCTACAATCTTTTATAGTTTGTCCTCCATGAGGAGTTAGCAGATGACTGTCTGCGAGTTGTCTGTCAACAATTTGTAATTGTATTATTTTTTCTGAAATATTAAGCTTATCTAACAAACGTGAATTTTGTGTTTTCATCATCTGTAAAAGACAATCATTAATTT
The DNA here is from genome assembly GCF_051168715.1 of Poecilia mexicana. Taxonomy (NCBI): domain Eukaryota; kingdom Metazoa; phylum Chordata; class Actinopteri; order Cyprinodontiformes; family Poeciliidae; genus Poecilia; species Poecilia mexicana. The sequence goes on from NW_028263374.1 coordinate 20,415,532, forward strand.
TACAGGAAAACACGGTAAGTGCAGTAGTGTTTGCTTAATGGATCTTTTGTTAAATGCATGTTAACTTTTAAATTGCACACAAATTTATAAAGTTGCATATTGTAGTGGATATGAGGGTAAAAATGTTAAGCTACAGTTTATTGTTTCTTCAAATGCTTTTCAACGTGCTTATCTTACAAGTAGTAGATGTGTTGATTTAGCATTGTAATGTGGTTAAACTGTATATTACTTATTTGTTTGGCAAAACTTTTCATCTTACGGTGATTAATTAGCTTAATTTTTTAGTTTGGTATCTATTTTTTTTTCTTCTTGATACCACTGAATGGGGACTAAGGCTGAAGGTTTGTCAACAATAAGCCATTTCAATTGTTTTTCAATATAAAAACAAAACAAAACAAAAAAACTATTTTGTTTCAACTAAGAACAAAAACTTTTAAATGGATATTCCTCCTCATTACGGATGACACAGATTAGTTTTGGAATATTCCTTCGTTAAATAATGGAACATAAAAGAGGGACGAGCAAAATATACCGATCATATTCTGATGACTCACTGGCATCACCGCCACACTCGTCTTTATTCACACACTGCGCTTGCATTTTCTGCACACATGTTTTTTTTTCCACAACACGCCTACACACAGAAACACACACTCTGAAGCTGGGCTACGGGTATTTCTGCACACAGTGTTGGTGGGTAGCCTCTTAAACAGTCGGTCTCACTCTGACCTGTTTTCTGTGTCAGTGAGTCCAGGCAGCACAGCACAAGCAGATAGGACTCACTCACTTCTCCTCTTCCTGACAGCAGTGATGATGACCACTGGGAATCTGCATTATATCCTGCAGTGTTTTTTTTTTTTTTGCCTGTAATACAAAAGAAGATAACAGATGGTTGGAAAAGCTCAAACTGAAATTAGGACCTCACTCACATTTTAATCAAAGGGATATTTGTGTGATTATTTAGGGATACAAAATGTGTTAATTATCTTAAATTCAAAATTTTACACATTTAAATGAAAATGTTCACTGGTTAGACCAGTGGTTCCCAAAATGTTCAACTTTTAAATCACAAAAATACAATTAAACAAAATTTTCAGCATCCAAGATTTCCTACTAAGTACTGTTTCTATTTCTCAGAATAGTCTTTTTTTATATCTGAATTTCTTATAATTCATTCTAATGGATTGTTTTCTTACGTTTAATTTTGAAGAGGATCTCAATACCTTATTAATATTAATCAAAAACACAAAAAAAGTTCATTTAACACTTTCTCTGACCTACCTCATTGAACCAATAAGAGCACAAAAAAGCATAGAGTCAAATCTGGTCTGAATTATTTTACTCTTATTAGAGACTTTTGATGCAAAACTATCACTGATTAGATTGTGTGCTGAGGTGTGTTTCAATGCAACTATGAAGTGCAGAGCTGCTGTGTTTATTTGCATTCTCATTATATACTGTTTAGTTTATTTTTTTTATATTATTATTATTTTTTGGCTCTAGTGGCCTTTATTCAATAGTTAATTGACAGGAAAGTGGGTAATAAGAGAACGGGTAACTGAACCTGCGACGGCTGCGTCGAGGACTAAGGCCTCCATGTGGGTTGTGCTTAACCCCTGCACCACCACAGCACACCCATATATTGTTTAGTTTAGTTCATTCACACACTAGGCATGAAATCCAACATATGTGGTACAGATATTTAAATATTTAAGTAGTAGCCTTTATCTTAAGTACAGCAATGCACAACAACAATCTCAGCATTCCTGTTTTGTTAGAATAGTAGCTACAGTCAAGACCAATTAGCAAATGCATACAATATAATGGAGAGCAATTCATTAGTAAAGTAAAATAGAATTAACACCAGAGGACCAATCAATGTATTAATAATTAGAAAATCAATATTTTCTGTCAAATTAACATTTATTAAAGTTCTCTAATGCCAAAACAATTTAAAAAAGAAGAATGGAGGCAGAATGAGCGTTCTCATCAAGCTCATTTCAAGTATCGAAGCCTTTTTCCTGGCTGTAAAGGTGATAAAAAGGGGAAAAGCCTTTGAGATGAGATCCCATTGGTGGTGGTTGAGTTTATGAACAACTTGATGCACTTTACAAGAACTGTGAAAGCAATTATACTCAGCAGGCCTCAGAAGTTTGTTATGTTAGAAAAGTGTTCTGGTAGTAAAGTTAAGGCAATAATGAAGAACATATGGCTTATTTTTGGACGATTTCTCACATTTTTGGTTGGGGAGTTGGAGATTTGTTCCTCCAAATGATGCAAACGAGGTTTGAAAAGGTTTTGGAGTGAAAAATGCAAAGAGTGCAAGAAAATGTCTCAAATAAAAAAAATAAAAATAAAAAATACAGATGTTGGAATATTTCTTGATAACTCACCTTTAAATTTACGAGTGATTAATAGAAATATGAGGTGTTAATAATTCTTAAAGACCCTGTCTCCTCAAAGAACAGCACTCTTATTAACACTGCAATAATTCATGTTGTGTGAATTGAAAACCGTTAATTTATGACGTTCTTGCATATAAAGGTTTTCATTCTTTCTACTGTCATATTCTGCTAAAAGGGACACAATTATGCAAATGTTCCACTGATTTAATTCTACTTTAGTTTCCTAAAACTAGTTTCTGTTATTTTTTTCTCAGGATGTTCTCAGCACAGTCAGTGTGCGGTGGTCTTGACTGCATCCTGTGAATTATTACTCGGGTTATTTATGGAGGCATTTCACTCACCATCAGCTGTTATGCAGCTGGTAGGACAGTTTTCAAATCTGATTTAAAGGTGTTTTGGATTTACCTGATTTACCAGCAAACAGCTGCTAATATGGATTATTATAATCAGCTACTTTGCTCATTAACCTTTTAAAGGGGAATTTTTCAACTGTAAAATGAGACTATTTTTTTATACATGTGTTTATGTAATGAATGTTTCAATGCATAGAAACTTTATGTATCTTAGTTCATCTAGAACTTAATAATAATGACCTGCTGCAGATTATCCCCAGACGCATGGCTCAGTTTTAATTACTTAATTCATCTTCAGTTATCTTAAGTTTGATGCAATTATTCATAAAACCATATGAATGTTTATTTTATTTTAGGTTTTATTCAAGATAAGATTAATTTTAAGATTTCTTCTGTTTCTGTGTTGTTGTTTTTTTAAAATAGTTTAATAAAATGAAATGAAACGTTGCTTCTAAGATTGCCCCTCTTTGTATTGTCCATGCAACTTGAATTGAAGCGTTTTGAAACAGTCAGCAGCATAATGAAAAGCTGATTAATCGTTTTAGGGACTATATTTTTGGCGGAGTGATATCCGGAGACGAGGGAATTTCCCCGTCTCCTTTTCAGTGTACAGTGTTACTATGGTAACCAGATGCCAGTCCTATTTGAAATGAAGCGTCCGAAGCTCCTTAGCAACCATGGAAAAACAAACGACTCTTAAGTTTTGCGGGCACTACATTTTTATCGGAACAACGTCACCTTTTTTCAACAGTTTTATCTTTTCAGCCCAGCTGCGGAAGGAGTTGTGACATGTCAAAGACCAAGAATGAATTGAAAGCTGACGGTTTCACCGTCAAGGCCTTCATGAAGAACTCCGTGGTTGGGGCACCTCCACCTACAGGGGTGTTTCAGAAGCGGCCGTCCAAGCCCACCACCTTCCGGGTTTACTACGAGCGCAGGGAGCTCCCGATCTCCGTGGACCATAACAACAGAGGCAATGCCATAGCGTGGAAGGTGGACATCGAGAAACTGGACTATCAATACTACCTGCCGCTGCTCTTTCACGGACTCTGTGAGACGGTGTACCCTTACGAGTTCCTCGCCCGAGAGGGGATCCGAGACATGCTGAACCGGGGAGGCCCCAGGATCCTCCCGGTCCTGCCCAAGCTCATCATCCCCATCAGGAACGCCATGAACACCAAAAACCACAACGTGATGTGCACCACCTTGAGAGTCATACAGCATCTGGTGATGTCCGCAGAGGGCGTCGGCATAGCTCTGGTGCCGTACTTAAAACAGATTTTGCCCGTTTTCAACCTCTTCAAGAACAAGAAGAGAAACATCGGAGATGCCATCGAGAGCCGGAGGGAAAAAGAGAGCATCGGTGATCTGATTGAGGAGACTCTGCAAATACTGGAACACTACGGTGGCCCGGAGGCCTTTAAGCAAATTAAATCAATGGTACCCACGTATAGTCCCGTGTAAAGACTTGACAGAGTGAGAGCTCTTGGACTTTTGACTGTATTTCATTTATTTTGTTCCTTAAGAAGTTTGTTCCAAAGCTCTTGTTTTAAATATACCAGCTTGTCTGAAAAGTACATTATGTTAGTGTTGTATTCATTTAATTTACGTGAGTTTGCTTTACATAGTTTTACAATTTTCAGATGATTTTAAGTCTGAATCCCACATAATTCGGTTATCCTTACCACAGGCAGATCCAAGAGAATGTGGGCACCTGGGCTACAGCCAGTTTTGGTACCCATATCTGCACCATCTCCTCAAAAATAACTTTTTTATTTGCTGTTGCAGGATACAATTTCCTGAATCTATATAAAATAAATATACCTGGAATAACTTTCATGAAATTTTAGATTTGTTTCTAAAATTTTGTTATAACAAAACCATGTTTAAATCGCCTGAAGAAGAGTAGCATTGCTCTTATTGTGAAGAAACCAGTAATTGTCAGTATTTTTTCTGAGGTGGAATATTTTTGTATGTTTGTGTGTAATAATAATAATAATAATAATAATAATAATAATAATAATAATAATTTTATGAAATTTGTAAAGTTTATAATGAAATAATTGTATTATGCAAACAAGTATTACAAACATATCATAAACAATAAATAAATACATTTTCCCCATCTTCATGATCTAGCCTTTGCATGTGGAGTGAAAGTATTTTTTACATCAATCAAATGGCCTTATATTTTTTGTTTTCGATATATTTATGATCAGCTGATCTAATACATGAACACATGATTAATCAGCTTGCACAACATCTGAATTCCATTAAATATTTAAAACAATTTTACAGAAAATGGATGTATAATGTTAAGTCTGCTCTCAGTCCATCAATACTTCAACTATTATATAAATGATATTTTCATATTTTCAGACTTTTAGATGTAACAATTAAATGAAGATATGACGTCTTGGTGTTTTCCTTAGACATTATATATTTGTTTATCTGTGCAGCACAGCGAGAAATGATTGATTATATAATGCTGTAAATAATGTGTGAAGAGGTACAAGCCTCCTGAGAGAGCCAACACTCTTGCTGCTCTCATGCTGTTGAACCTTCAGCTCCACACTTTGGAAATCTTAATTAAAACCAGACTGCTGGCATAATTATGTCCTAAAATGATATCAGTGGAAATGTTGTTTTGTTTATGTAGGAACAAAAAGTTGTGTTTTCTCAGACAACCCAAAAACAATTATGTATTCTCGTTTATATGATTATAAACAGCAGTTTAAATAGAGTTTAATGCAGTTTAACTGCAGCTTTAAGTGTTCATTATAAAAATCCGAATGAAGGCATCTTTACGGTGGTCCTGACTGAGTGATTTTGACCTTCAGTATAATTTCTGAGGCTCTGTGACGAGAAACAACCCTTTCTCTAACAAGGGCAGGCGCTGAGTCATGCTTATTGATGGGGCTGTTTAGCTCCAGATTGGGTGTCATTATTCAACTTCTTTTCTTTGGAGACAAACCCACTCTCCATTCTGTATCAGAGGTTTGTTCTTTATGTATCATTTTCAGACCCAGATACAGAATGATTATCTAATTAGTTTCTTCAGGCTACCACAAATAATTACTTTGGCTTCAGGGGTGAAGATAAATGTTGCTTCACACAGGGACTTTCATTACCAAGTTCAGCAAAACATTGTGGGTGCAGATTCAGTAATTCATATTCTGGAAAATTTGCTTAGTAGTGACAGGATTTATGTCAAAGAGCAGCAGGCAAAACAGGGCAAAAAAAAAAAAGTGTTACACTAAAGCACATAAATGCAAAAAAACAGAATTTCTTTCAACAAAGGATTTCTTCTAACATCTCCCACTGAGGACAGATTTGTTGTCTGGTTTACTGATTTTGACCCTTTATCTTAACATTGTAGCTCCTCTAGAGTTACTCTCTTCCTCTTGGATGTTTCTTTAAATATTGCCTTTTTCAAGGAGCCACACAACCCAGTTGCACCACTTTTACAATGATTTACGTAGAATATGTTATTTTTCCTTTTCAGATTTTTATACCAAAAACGATGGGTGCATCTTCAGGGAGGACTTATGTCAAAATAATAAACCAAAGGAAACTATCTGAAATATCAACCGAAGGTTGTGAAATCCAAAATAAAATAAAATAGGCAGAATTAAAAAAAACAAACAAACTACAATACAAAAATACATACATTTAAGGAGAGATTATGTAACTGTAGGTGTTGATTTTGCCATGCTGGTATCGGTCATACAATTATATCGACCTGGTATTGTTACTATCGCTATTTTGGATCAACGTCTAGTTTCTGCATATATGTTTCTCAATAATAATCATCTTGAAATGGTTTGTGTGTCTACATGCGTGTTTTCCACCTAATAATTGGTGCAAGATCCAATTACTTATTTACTTATACTTATTTAGATTTTGCATCTCAACCACAAAGATACAGAAATGTTTTATTATAGGAGCATGTTCTGCAGCTTTACGCCTCATAAATTTGTTAGGAAATTACACCCAACAGCTTATGAAACACAGTAAACCTGATACAATCACAGCCCAAATTGTCAGAAAAAAAAAAAACTTGACTAAAAGTTTAGTTCACAGACACCTACATTTCCCTCTTTTGGGGTTTTGCTTGGAGCTGATGAGAACAATCACACAGCAACTCGTGCCTCAAATGGGACTATATTAAATTAATGAAACAGTAAGCTGCAAAGGTAGAGTTAAAATCATGTTACGGTCCTCTGCTGCATACTCTCTGTGAACTCTGGTCTTTAGTTCTCTGCTGGTTTTTCAGTTTTTAGAAGCTAAAGTTGGAAACATTTGGATATTTGCGTTGCTTTTCATCGACATCTCTATTTTTGTACTGGCAAGGAGGCTGCTTATGAATTGGCAAATGTCAAGTTAGAGTCACCAACTTCTGGGAGCTATAAAAAGCTATAAAACAAAAAAACATAAAAAATGTACTTATGGTCACTTTACGTGATCTGAAGTTGTATTAATAAAAAAACAAAACAAATCCTTGTTCCTGGAGTTTCATCCTGTTGTCCTAATTTCCTCCACTTTCTCCTTATTTCTCTCTCCAGACTATTTTGGCAGAGGGATTAATCTGCCGTCGGTGTGCGCCTCTGTAATTACAGTGGAAGTCCGTTGCTGGTTGGCCTGTGCATGCCGATGCTTACAGCTGGCACCCCAGTGCCGTCAGCGTGATGATGAAAAACTAGGTCTCTCATCTTCTTAATCACACATATGCAGTTAACAGTGAGTTGAAGGTGTTGATTAAACACATTGTTGAAGGGTGGAAAAAAAGTCTTGAAGATTTAACTGAGGATTTTAGCTCAGAGGTGTTTTTCAGGTCTGCTTCTGACTATGAAATTTTAAATTAAAATGTTAATTTATGCTTTAATCGGGGGGAAAAGAAAGCAATATGGATGATTATCTCAGTTCTTCTAAACATGGTCCTGCATGGACCATGTTTACTACGAAAGTGGAAGCTGCTGAAAGGACAGCAAAGTTTGCCTGAAACAAAAGAACACGACTTAAGATTAAATCAAATGTATAACAGATTCCGGTTATAAAAGAGCTCAAATCTGGGGACAGCACCAAGAAGATTATTAGTGAAATCATGTCATTATACAGAGAGACAGAAGGTAAACTGTTTGATATTGTTTCATACAGGTAATGAGAGGAAATGACTCAAACCCCCTAAATTAACATTGACAAGGCACAAACAGATTCACAACAGTGTCCTGACCAGATGTTCAGACCTTCATCTTTATGGAAGCATTTTATTTGCTTCTAGAAGTTTGAACTACTCTATGCAGACACAACAAGCCAACAAACACAGAGTTTGGGTGAGTGTGTCTTTAGTTAGCAGGGTTTATGTGCTTTAAATGAAAGTAAACAATAATGATGAAATGATGTGGAAAAAAATCTGCTATGCATTATCTAAACCTGATCTGTAAACAGTAACACTATCAGTGATTCTCGGAAATTGCGCATTCCAGCATCTGGTTTGTATCTGCTGCTAAGGGAAACAACACAAACTGTTGGAGAAACAGGGACCTGATCCATAACATCTTACGTTTTTTTTGGCTATTTAGGTCCCACGGCAGCATGAACAATTCATTACAGATGAAGGTCTCTATTTTTTTTTTAGGAAAAAGAATGTCAGTGATGCAGAGAGTAGAGGTGGAACAATGCATCGGAAAAAAAGAAGAAGTTCTTTTAGGATTTCTATTAGGTTAGACTGAATTCCTATGGGAAAAATTCCTTTAAAGAAAATAATTTGGATCCAGAGATGTTGAATATTATGTTATGGCTTATAATTTTTTTTAGAAGGTTAGAGGAAAACGCTAGACAGAGAAGATGTACAGGGTGGTTATCCGAACAGTGACTATGTGATAGCAGATTTTAACCACAATGCATTTCGTGCATCTCTAAAAGAGCCCTCTGTACATGAGAGCAAACCAACTTTCTTTGTGTAAACAGCACTTGCAGGAAGCAGAAAGTTGCATTTGCATTCATTGTAATCATGTCTGTGCACACTAGTGTCCATGAAGACGACCCAACTCACTCCTCTCCAATAGGAGGTTCGCTGAATGAATGAAATTCTCTGAGTGTGTGTTTCCAGAACAGTGGAATTAGTTCTCTGTTTGATCCCCTGTTGAGGATTACTCAGTGTTATATGGTAATGCTTGCGTATGAGAGATGGAGCTCAGAGGAGAGGGGGTGTTAGCAAATCCCTCTCATTCAGAAGCTGCTGCTTGATCTGTCATTCAACTGAAACAAAATCTGACAGAGAGGATGGAGCGGTGGGGAGAGGTCTTGGAAATAAGAGGAGAGAAGTTGCTGAAGGAGAGAAATATTTAGATATAGTAAGGAGAGAGGTCAAATATGTATTATGGCGGGAATATTGTGGCGGGAAAAAATTGCCTGCTTGCAGATTTCCTCTGTTTTCTCAAACTTGCATGTTTTAAAACATCAAAACATCCTCATCAAAACCTATCCAACCAACCTGGCCCTACAAATGAAAAAGTAATTACTCCCTTGAAAAATTCTGAGTCAACTGTGATTAATCACATTTTTTGAGAAAGCAAGTTCGATTTCACCAGTCACAATAATGCTTGATTACTGCCAGATTTGTAGAATGAAGTAACAATCATAAGTTGAACATGTCAGAAAACATGAAGTAAATCTCAAAGAACAACCCTTCCACTAATTCAAGGTAATTTAGTATCAGATGAGAAACAAATCTATCAGACTGAAAAGGTTTACCAAAACATTTCCAAGTCTGACAGAACAGCAGACCACAGTGAGAGATATTAGCCACTAATGGAGAAAACATGAAAAAGTGGTGAGCTGTCCCGAGAGTGTCAGGCTTTCAAAAGTTACTCCAACAGCGGATTGAGAACTCAACCAAAACATCACAAAATAGCCCAGAAGAACTTCTAAAGCACTGCTCAACAATAAGAAAGAGACTGGGTAAAATAGCTAGCATCACAGAAGGGCTGTTTTTGTACCATGATGCCCTAACGGTGGCTCATCAGTTTGTTTGTGGAGGTTTGAATGTGTAATCGACAGGTGATGAGGACCGAAAAAGAGAACTTTAGTGCGCCTAAAAACTTAGGTCTTAGTTTGGTTGAAATAAACTCTGGTATAGTTTGAATGCATCAGTGACAAGTGGCCCACCAAAAACAAAAAAGAAATCTGACGCCATTATATTTTTGTTTACATTGAAGAAGGAAGTTGTGTTGAGTTTCTTCTTCATCAGTTTTCAAGTTGTTTCCTTCAAAGGTTCTTGGTGCAGCGCCACCACAGGCAACGGAGGGGTCAAGTTTCTCAAAGCGAACGATACCAGCTGAAAGAATAACAAATGTTGCAATTTTGTTCCTCAGTCGAAACGAGTCTATTGGACTATTAGGTGTGAAAACACCCAAGCAAATAGTAACTCGATGTCTTCAGAAATCACAGAAGAAGAAACAGAATATAAAGTATTATGGATCCGTGCTGACAATCATTGGTAGGTAAGTTCTGTACATTCATTATCATCTTACAATTTTAAATGTTGGTCATTAGAAAGGTTTCAGAAAAAAAAGTCCTTCAGTTTCAAGAGAATATCTTCTGCTGTCCCCCATTTGGTCAGATCTGGGGGTTTTTTTGTGTGTATTTTTTGTAGGTGTGTGCAATTCATCCAACATTTCTGCTGCCTTTCACATTGATGAGGTTAATGCTTTTCGAAAGTGAAACACAATCCGTTGTTTTTGTCTTGCAGAGCAGGCTTGAGCTCTGGTGATCCCATGAGAGACCGGTCCATAACTGACTGTATGCCAGGGCTTCCACAAACTATCGATTCTCTGGTGCACTTTAGCTGTAACCCAACTCCCTGCCTTCTCATCAATCATTCCCCCCCCCCTCCCCCCTATCTGCATCCCACTGCAGCATCCAAACTGGCCTTCCAGGGTACTGGGTCTAACTGGAAAGTATTGATCTTGATCTTGGCACAGCCCATCTGATTATATTGTGTTTTATGAGTTGGTGGATGGAGGCTTTATTGTTTTAGTTGGCCACATCTGGCTTTCTGGTGATGGTCTCGATGAGGTCACAGCAGGGGGAGACGAGCAGGGAAGAGGGGGCGAGATGAGGCAGAAAGAAAAAAAAACAAGGGAACAATGAGAGAAGGAGAAAGAGGCAGTGATGAGTTAGACGGGAGAGTTTAATCGATACACTAAAGCATGACATCATCGTTTAGCCGGCCAAGAGGGACACCAGGCACTCTGCCAGTAACCGACAACTACCAGACCTCCATCATAAATCATTAATGTTATCCGCTCATCCATCCCTCTACGCTGCCTGAGTCCAGTCTGAAGTTACAGGCCGGGGCACCTTCAGGCTGAGCCGTGTGTTTGTCAACAACAACAAAGGATCCTAATTCTGCTACGCTAAAGAGCTTTAATGCATACACTGCAGGTCACAGGTAGATGCTTAATGCTCACATTGAAGTGAGTGGTTGTGTATTAGAAGGGAACTCAATTGAATAGAAATTGATTTATTCCCACAGAGGGGAAAAGTCAGGTGTAAAGCAGCATCAGACATATAGCTTCATTAAAAGGTTCCAAAAGGTTTGAAAATATATATATATATAAAAAGCAAGATTAACAATAATACTAACAAGACTATAACATAAAAACACTGTGGATTATTAGAATGAAAATGTTGCACTCACTATCCAAATAATATTCTACTGAGTAGGAAGGAAAAAATAGGAAGGTGTGATGAAGATAAGAAAAAAATTCAATATTTTGATCCCTTTTTTTAGCAATTGACTCCAGATTTATATTGTATTATTCCAGTAATTCAAATACCAATATTTTACAAAATTTTTCAAAACTCTGAATTTAGATTTTTTTTTTGTCCTTTAAACAAATTTCACTATAAAATGTTTTATTCATTGCAATGGAAATGTAGAAAATGCAGTTTGTTCATTTGCTTTAATTTACTTATTATTTTTGCTCTTGCATATGTTTTTTATATTTCAGTTGCTTTCCCCTTTTTGCTTCTATTTGTAGCTTCAAAACTATTGATTAACAAAATGAGTTAAACAATGTTAAGTGTATCAGATGTAAAATAAATTTTTATAGATCTGATTAGAAAAGAAAGAGAAAACAGTTTTCTGATGTAACTCTCAGAAGGGATATTTTGTGTGAAATACTTTTAGTCCCTGTTTGTCAAATGAAGACTGCAAAGATTTGGGAGGTGTTTTGTGGGAGGAATGACAAAAACACTCAAACAAAAACTTTTTTAAATGTCAATTTGAGCTCTATTTTCCACCCACACCGGGCCATTTCTTGCATGTTGCTGAGAGTTTATTTCTCTTGGTAGTAACAAATTTTAATGAGTCAATAAAGTTTTTATTCCTCATCACTACTTTGTTTTCGAATGTCCTAGATATCTGAAATCATTCGACACACACACACACACACACGCACACACACACACACACACACACCACAAAGGATCACACATTAACTTAACAAGCCTATTAGATGACAAAGAGGAGACATCTCTCAGTTCCTGCAGCTGACCTCCAGACGAAACATCCAATCTCGTCTGGAGGTCATTTATTTAAAAACAGTCTCACGTATGCGCAGACGCTCAGGTGCTGCAGGTAGACGACGCGTACGCGCTCAGCCGACACCGGCAGACAGATAGGCTGAAAGTGAGAGTCTGAATGGATAAAAGGAAGACATATGAAGTTAGTTAGCACTCCTGTCTGGCAGTGAATTGGTCTTAATTAAGTATTAATGAAGCAGGAAGAACCCCTTGTAACCCAGCACTGACTGCAGCTTTGGCTTTGATGAACCAAACATGTCAAAACGGATCCACATTCTCTCTGCCACAGACGACGGGAAGGTCAAAGATGTTCAAAGCATGGCAGATGCAAACACATTTCATAATGTGAAAAAATATTTGCTCCTTTATACAGATTTTTCCTTAGTGAAATTCAAACGCTTGTCAAGCATTTCAACTTTTTCACACTGTGGAGATAAAGCAATACAAATGAACTAGAGAAGACAGTTTAAATTCACTTTCATAAGATATTTTTTATTGCTGTTATTAGTAATGACTCGTAATAGTATTCTACATAGCAGGGACAAAGTAAACTAAAATATGAAAAAACATTGAACATTCTCTCTTGCACACAATACATCTAAGATCAAAATACTAATTTAATGATAAAAAAAAATAATAATAATCCACCAATTTCAATAACTTTAACGTATAAAAAATAAGACCTCCTTGATTTCAATTACACAGATCAATAACTCATTGAGCCATTAGGAATAATAAATATTTATTACACTTGGCAAATCAGTTTGTGTGAAGGTGAATGACGTTCCTGTGCAGATGAAATGCTTAAACACAATGAAAATAACAACTTGACTTTGTGTAAAGAATCTCTTCTCCAAAAAGTTGATTTGCTTGAGTCAAGCAAATTAATGTTTCTACCAAAATGCATGCTTTGTTACTTAAAATATTAATAGCAAAGTTAGCAGAAGCCTGCTTTATGATGGTAGGTAGAGCTTACATCAGCAGTCTGCAACATTTAATCAGTTCAATAGAAAAAATGACCTAATTTCAAATTGTCACATTTGCAAAGAGAAGAAAAATGTACATCTAGAATACCAAATACTAAAGAGCACTGAGGTGACAACCAGCTAATGATGATTGCTCGCTTCAAGAGTTAGATTATAATTCTTTGAAGAGCACTTACTATAAGGTTAGTGAGAACACTCAAAAAATAAGGGATGCTCTAATAAAGAACATTTTCATTGAAGGTAATTAAAGTTTTAATAAAATTTAATAAAACATCAATTCTATGAAGGAGTCTTTTATTTAAAATCCCACTCCTGTAGTCCAGTCAAAACAGAATCCAATAAAAAGTGCCTTTTTGTCATCATTCATTAATGTAATTGGTCATATGAAATTAATTTTGACATTTTAACAACAGCCCACCTGTTGATAAATTACTGCAATACTCTTGCATTTGTCAGGGGTCACGAGGCAAACAAGGTGGATTTTCTCTGACTTGATTTAAAGTCTGTGACGCATCCATCTTGGCAGTTGGCTGATGGGAACATTGGGAGCTCTGGTGACCTCTGTCAGCATTGTTTTGACCCAGCCAGTTCAACATGTTGATTCTAGATATCGGATTAGGGTTTTTGAGCAATTTTGACATGTTACAACAGGCACTGCTGAGCAGGAACTGAATATGGCTGGGTTTTCAGCACTGCTCTGCAAAATACATTTTTTTCTTATACTTAAAGGTGACCTATTGTGCTTCCTTGTTCAGGTTAGGCATATGTGCTATATGGAACATGTTAATTATATGTTTTGCACAAACTCCTTATTAGGTAATGAGATTTTAGTCAGTTCGGTCTATTTTGAGCTGCTTTGGGGCATCTTGTCATTTTAAATCTAAATAAGCTACTGCTGGCTAATGCCCCCCCAACTCAACCGTTACACTCACATGTGAAAATAGCTGCAAACAGATGCTCAGTTACACAACCATACATCTTTGAAAAGTAGAAGTACACAAACATGTAGCAAGTGGTTTCTGGATAGTAAGTCAAAGACAAAACAATTGTGTTTTGCAGCAGCCTTTGTACGGTTCATACAGCAGTAAAACCAGCTGACCAAAGGTGCTGGAGCTCCACTTAGGTTGCTAGGTAACAGCGCAGAGTGATTTCACAATCCGGAGGTTTTGGAAATGACTCGTTTTCCAGACACCAAAAAGCATTAACTTATTGCCAAAATGTCTGGGTGTATTTTTTTTTTTTTTTAAGTGACTGGACTGTTTTTAAAAACAGTTGAGGCCCAAATAGAAGTATGAAAATGTGTAAAATCTGAATTTAGTATAATAGGTGCCATTTAAACCATGAAATATTTCTGATAGGCTCGTGTGGACACAGAATGCCGGTCCTCAACACCGTCTCAGCTTGGCTAGCTGTTAAAGACGTTTCTACTTGTGAAGAATAACAAGTCCTGTAAATTCTCATTTTTTTTGTCTGAGTTTTAATAAGGAATGAAACATTTCCTCCAAGAGAACACCTTCTCACCGTGAAGGAGTGAAGGTTAATCACACATTTATACAGACAGTAATTTAATTGCACGCTTATGTACACAGGCACGTGTGTGGAGAGATCCTTACATCTTCACACATAAACGGTCTTGCACTTGAGGAGACTGGTGATTTCTGGGGAGCAGTTGCCATCGTGACAGGGCGACAGAATATCAGGCCCTCTGTTTGTGTGTGCGCGTCCTGTCACACCCCAGTCTGAGCCGGTGTTGATTTGTGAGGGTTTCATCAGTGCTGTGAGGGCACAGCACTGCGTGTGTTTAGGTGTGCGTGTGTGTCTGGGTCAGTCTGTGAGTGTGTGTTGCCGGTGACAAAGCAGAGGAAACACTTGAGCGTGGCTGTCGGCACTCCAACCAGGAATAGGCCTGAAGAACACCTACTCACCAGATAAGAGCCTCTTTTCCATTGAGCCCCAGACTGAAACTGCCTCTGACAGCTTTGACTCAAAGGTGAATCATTTTCTCCCCCAGCACTGACTGGTGGTGAGAGGACTTTTACAAACTTTATACGCCGTCTTCCAACTTTTATTTGAAAACTGAAATACAGAAATGGTGGAAGGATAAGAGGGTATTCAGAGTTTGCTTGAAGAGAATAACCCGTGAGAGTGAAGCAGTTATGTAATTATATTTAGATACAGAAAAAACGAGGACACCCCGCATTAGCATTTGTTTATATGTTTTAAATATATTTTCTTCTGTGGATATTAAAAAATTATTTTAGCGACAAGAAATTGGAGTTGAATAACTGATCAATAAAAACTGATGCAAAGACCATTTTACAGGATTTTTTTTTTTTGGTGGATTCTAACAAGGTTTGACTTGTGTGCAGGTCTCACCTTTCCAGCTCAATCCTGAAAACAGACTGCAAGATGCTAAAATAAGACTCAATTAACCATACGAGGCCCAAAGAACTCATACTATGTTTGAGGATGGGTATGATATTTTTAGTAGCAGACTTTTGATATTTCACAGAGAAAGAGATGCTGAAAGTTTCCTAATGGTACAAGCTAAATGTTTGCTGAAGAGCCCTGCGTGGTCGAGCTGATGCTGCCTTGATGCAGTAATTAATGGAAAAGGAGTTTTTGACTAATATTTACAATGGTTTGATGTTCTGAGGCTGTTAAGCCTGACAAACATGCAAAAAATAGCAATCAGCAAGGGAGCTAATGCCTTTTCACACCACCGTAAATGTTTTGAGATATAGCTGTTTGTACAGAGTGACATCACAATAAGAATTTGAAAGACAAAATTATGTTGTGACAGCAGTATAGAATCTGAGACATAATCTATGACAAATATCAAGTGCTCCAAGTGCTAACTAGAAACAACCAATCAGAGCCAGGGGGCAGGTCTTAGCACTGTCAATCATGCCTCTGTGCATGTTGCTCACCCTCTCTTGCTCACCCCTTGCTCTCTGCGATGATAGCTCGTCTCCATCTTCAGAGCCTGTCGTGAAAGCTAAGGCTAGTTACCATGGCCACTGATGATGGCGGATAAATGGTTTTCCTAAGGTTGACTGACAGCACCAAGACTGGCTCTGATTGGCTGTTTTTAACCACAAACAGTGTATTTCTTCAAATGACAAGGAGCTTCACAGATTATCTGTTTCATAATATACTGTGACAATGTGTATATTATGTTGCAACATAATATACACGATAGTTGTAGTAATTATGTGGTGATAGTTGTAGCAATTATGTAAAAATCATATATATTTTTAAAAGTTACATCCTGCAGCATTAACGTTGAACACTTAAAATGTGCATAAAACCCGGTTTACTTCAGGTGAACCATCTGTGTCTCCTCATTGCTTTAACAGGAAGCCCTGTGGATCACGTTATGTTGGATATTAATGGCCTACGGGTCTATTTTCAGGTTGAGTGCTGCAAACTGAGACGACTGGCAGCTGTGTGGACCTGGGGTGGGCCGCGGATCGTACGCACTCAGACAGGAAGACAGACTGGACACCAGGGTTTAGGTGTCCATCGGTGTGTTGGCGCGCGCTCGTGGCGTGTGGCCCGGAGGGCAGGAAGTGGACATGGACACCAGAGTCGTCTGATACGCGAAGAATCTGTCACATGGTGGAATCTGTTGCGTTGGGCCAAGGACAGGCCAAGACTTTCCCACAGTGAGAATTAGTCAGAGTGAAGCAGACAGGTCCACTCAGCCCTGCATGTTCAGCAAACAATCTGTGATAAAACGCACATTTAGATATGAAAACCGGGCTGCGTGACTAAATGAAACTATTCTCAGAATTAAGGCTCAATGCAGAAAGACAAACACGGGAAAAGGATAAAGCCTGATTGATAATATGCTGATAATCTGAAGTCCAATCTAATTATTGTGTAACAAACTACTTCAGTGAGAATATTGGAAAAAATAACAGATTAGATTCACACCACTATCAAGATATTTTTATTTCTTTCATAAATTCAAGGACTTGAGTCCTTGAGTGGTCATATTGGACTGAAAATGAAAACAAGTAGAAATATTGACTCTGCTGCTTCTATATTGAGACTCAAGGCAACAAAAATAACCTCTAAAAACTGAGATGTGCTCCTGAAGAAAAACGTTGAGGACAACAGATAAAAATGCTTCAAAATCCTACATCCTTCGCTACATTCAGAAGGCCACCTCAAAACTAGCTTGTTGGCATAAACGCCTGCAGTGTACTGCAGTTATCCAGATGTAAAAAAACAATTCTGCATATGTTTATTTCCCAAAGAAATGACGCATATTTTTAAATTACAACTGGCTGGTAGATTTAAAATGTTTTATTTGATGCAGTCCTCTAATATCTACTCATTTTGTGCTCAACCTGTGTCTTTTGGACACACACATAAAAAATACAACATTTTTCAAATATTTTCATTAATGAAGGTCATTATTAATGCCAGTTCCCAGCATGCTGAAGAAATATTCCTAATTTCCAGATGAGCCTGGCTGAGACATTTGTAACAATTCTGACTCTGATCAGTTTTTATTTTTGTGCAAAATTGATTAAAGTTAATTAAAAGTGGATGTTTTAAATATTATGCACTGCTGGCCACTTGCATTTGCAGGGATTTAGGGCCATAGCCACCAGAGAACACCAAGCGTTACTGAATACTTGATAAAAATGCTGCTTATTTAGTCCAACTCCATTAATTTTGAGAAACTTATAATTTGACTTCCTTCTTTATTGCATTATCTAACGCTATTGTGTTAATCTGCCCTGTTGGCCAACACCTTTTCCCTGTAAGTAGAAAAAAGAACAAAGTCTGCAGACAACAGCTGCAGAGTAGCGGATAAGCATCACGAAACACACAAAAAGTCAAAACAACATATCAATAAATGATCACAGATCAGAGATAAAGGAGCGTAAGCAAACAGGAAAGGCACCTCTCCTCTGTCACTCTGCAGTGGAAAATCTTTCTTCGATGCTGAGGGTCTTTTTCGACATGCCTGGGCGTCTGCTGCCTGTAATTAATTTGACTTGACCCCATCACACACTGCTACTCCTCACAGCTATTAGCTTGAACTCAACATAGAGGCAACTTTGAATTGGATTCAGTCTTACTCCTGCAGCTTAACAGGAATCGTCCCCCCTACAAAAGACAAACAGAACAAAAAAAGTCAAAATGTTCAGAAACAAGTGAAGTGAGTGTTAAATCCATGACAAATCTCTGGATGTGGTTCAAAAATTTTCTTGTATTGTTTCTGTTGGTCTTGCTTTCTGGGTTGAAATGACTCCTGATCCTGATTTCTGCATCTATCTGTCAGCCAAATTTTTTTTTTTCATGTTCTGTTGAACTTTCTTAAGCTGCTTTTCCTGTTCAGTCTTTTGTTTTAGGTTGTTGTTGACACATCCCTGCTAAAGATGTTCACAACGCCTCCAAATAAACTGTCTTATGAAGACTTGGTGAAGATGTCACTCTTTGCTGTGGTTCTTGGAGTGTTTTCAATACACAAATTCATATTTAGTTTTTTTTTTTTTTTTCATTTTTACCTTTATGACACATTTATACACTACAGAATAAGGACGTGTGGGTTTAGTAATTTAAATGTTTCTAAATCCTGGTTAATTAAAAAAAAGTAACATTTCATTTTCAATTACAAGTTCTAATAATTATTACTAGGAGGTCAAAAAACAAAAACGTCCTCAAATTAAAGGACGAATTTCTCATTTCCTTTTTCCACGGTACTGCATTAAAAGAGGAATTTATTTAAATCTGTACTTATTAACACATCTTTACCAGGTGTGCCAATAAGTGCTGAAAGCACTTTTATTTCTAATAGCATCTCAACTATATAAAACTCAGACCTCGTTATGGTGCTCTTCTCTCCACAGACTATATTTAGCACATTTTCTACTGGCACTGCAGGAATCTCTCCTCCACTTAAAGGGATTCCTCTCAGAATGATAGAAACTAATCTGTGCGAGCCAGCATGCTCATTCGCACAGTAGCAGATGTCTCAGCTGCTGCCTCGTAAAGCTCGCATTCACCAATAAGCAGCTCTGACATGAAGCTTGGACCACAACATGACCAGGGCATTTGTAGCTCATTATTTCCCTCCACACAACACTTACACACACAGTGTCTCGTACCTCCCGCAGAAAATGACTTGTTGACATCCTCATTCTCAGTGCCGCATCTACAGCTCTCCCCACAGATAACTGACACTAATTAGGTGAGACACACACGCATGGGGTTTCAGAGTTGAGACAAGGGTTTAATGGATGAGTGGAGGGAGGCAGAATGCGGCGGGATGAGTTAGCTACAGATAGTTTGAATAAAACCAGAACTCCCTGTGAGTCCGTAATGAGATTACAATGTGGAAAGAACATTTATGATTATTTTGAATCCGCCAGAGAGCTTTGATTCCTAAATCGCGCGTACTCCTAAATAATAAAGCACTTGACATGCAGCCTGGACACGTTAGCTCCGCCTGAACAACAAAGGCGGCCCGACAAGACAGAAAAAGGAATTTAAAATGATATCTACTCACAACTTGTTCACGCTGAACAGTTTAGGTTTACACGAGAATTTAAGAGGGCTGAATAACTGAGCAGAGAGCGTACAAATGTCTTCAGGACCAAAGGTTTCTAAACTCTGGGCTTGGTGCACTATGATGCAAATTGTTTACACTGATGTTTGGATCATATTAGCTTACGCTGGAGGGATTAGGTTCACTTTAATGGCATTTTTTGGTTTCAGTTTCTGCTCAGACTAAACAAATACCCACTTTCCCATGATACGAAGAGCTGAGCTGGTTTATACAATGTGGTAAATACAAAACAATTCAGCTGAGCTGAAAAATTGCACGTTGATCTGACTTACATTAGCAACTATTCAGGTTAGATGGCCGCTCACACAAAGGCAGTGTCTCAGTGTGCTTTGTGTAAAATCCTGTCAATAAATGAGATTGCTCATTTGACAGGGTTTTCCAAAGACTCTCCAAGGATGTTAAAGGGGATCTTTTATGCAAAATTTATATTTCCATTTGGGTGTCAACTAGTTCTGAAAACTTAACGTAAAAAACTTATTTTTTTGGCAATAAGTTAATGTTTTTTGGTTGTGCCGTTTCAAAAACCTCATGATTATTAAGTTACATTCCATTGTGTCGTTACTTAGCAACCCCAGCCAAGTCAAGAATTGTTACCTAGCAACTCCAGCCAAGTCAAGAATCGCTACCGAAGCAAGTTAAGTAGTTTTACCGCTGTATAAAGGCAAGTATTACTATTATTGTTGGTTGTTGCCAGAGATTCTTTTTCTGCTCTTCAAAAACGTACCGTTACATACTTGCGCATGTTTTTGCAACCATTTTCATGTGCAAGTGTGAATGTTGAGCAAGGGGGCGTGACCAGCAGCATTTTATTTAGATTTAAAGTGACTAAATGCCTAAAATAGCTGATTCTGAAAAGTAGCTCAACATAGGTGAAACTGAGCATACTAAAATGTTATCTAAGAATTATTTTGTGCTAAAAAAGGTTATGAACTTGTTTTGTATAGCCCACAGATGTATCCTAATGTCTTCAACGAAGTATAATAGGCTGCCTTTAGTATTGCATTTAAGGAAAAGGGAAATGAAAGACATGGAAATTGTGAATTATGTGTGGCCGATGTCCTCGTGTATCTCAAGTACTTCAGAGGGAATCCTGCTGCATTATTTAAAGAAACTCAACGTAACACAAGGCCTCATTCACTGTGCTGAGCAAGCTTTCTGAAATGTAGGCCAGGAAAAGCTTTAGCTTCACCAGAAAGAAGGGTTTATCAGTGAAATACACAAATTCATTCAAGTTTTATTCATGCCCATAAAATATGCTGGGCAATGAGGTCAAAGTGAAGGATGTTTGGGTTTTCCTCCTTTGCCCAATCTCATATTAGTGGAGGATGAAGGGATTTAGATTTTTCTCTGAAAACCTCAAGTTTAATTGTTTTATATTTGGCGGTGAGTATTTTTCACAATAATCTCACAGCTATTGGACATCCTGTGAGAAATCTGTCCCTTTGTTTTGTGTTGGTGTTATTGTGTAAGAAAAGAGGACTTTTAATTATTTATGATGATTTTTCTCAAACATCAAGTTTAAATCACACCACTTGTGTGGATCAGTATAGGCAGGTTTTGTTTGCTTTTAAATAATTAACAAATTAACCATTTATTTAATCATAATTTTGCTACTTTTTCTTTCGAAAAGCTTTTTTTGTTTTTGTTTTTTGGTAATACAGTTATCAAAAATATTGATTCCTTATATATCTGTGATTAGTCCAGTGCAAAGTCAGGTCAAAGTACAGTCCTGCTTTGCTCCACCATAGGAACAAGTGGATGCTCATTTTCTCGCTGAATCCAGCAGGGATTATTTATCTGCACAGAGGGCTGAATTACTCGGCCTCCCTGCTGCTGGCTACTTTAATAATCAAGGCACAGTCTGGTCTGCTGTGCCTCTCTTCATTTGATCTGGGTTCAGTTCACTGCAGTTCTGGTCAGTGGCAGTTTGCAGGGTTTGATTGTGCAAGCGTACAAATAATCTAATGGGGTCAGATAAGATTCTGGCTGGAGTCCAGAGCTCAGTGAACCAACCAGAAACACATGAGTCATATTTAAGTGTTCCCGCCCCCCCATGCCTATCCCTGGTGGTTAATACTTCTTCAGGAAGCTGAAACATCATCATCATTTCTCAGTTTCACGAAGAGACAGGAGATCAACATGCTCAAATCTGGTACATATGAGGGATGAGAAGATTAAACTTTCATGCCTTCACAGCATACTAGACACAATTAGAACGGATCCTTTGCTCTCCGGCTGCAGACCAAAAGAGATTGGGGCATCTTTGTGTAAATGTGCAGAACAATGGATGAAAGGAAGAAGAGATCTGGCAAACAAGTCAGAAACAGAATTATCATGTTCTAGTAGAAGCCCTGACCGCCTGCCGCTCTCTACAGTCATCCTTAACATGCATACCGTCGCAATTCTGGGCTTTTATTAACACATTTCAACCATTTATAGTGCAGTTTATTATTATAAGCACTGGGTCACTTGAAATCGTAAAAACACATTTACTTTCATACACTGAAAATTAGTTTCTTTGAATCAACCAAAAATAACTCTACAGCTAATTTCATTAGCTTTTCTCAAGATATTATTCAGATTTTCAATAAAATCAGATTTTATATAAGGTGAGAGCCTTTATCCCACTGCATCATGATGTGGACATAAATGCCTTTCACAAAGTATCTTTGTAAATTCAAACAAGTTTTTATGAAGGTCCATAATTCAGGAACAAAGGTTGGTTGGCAGCTATCATTTTTGCATTTTGGCCAATACAGATAAAGCTCATCTTTGCTGTAAAAATGCGTTTAATGTAATTTGCCTTATTGGCTGGAAATAATCTAATGCTACCATATTCATGAGTTTTTTTCTATGAAGATATTTAACAACTTTTGTCTATGGAACAAACAGATCCAGTCTATATACAGAAATATAAAATCAACGTAACTTAATCATATAGACAGATGCAAATCAATTATCTACAACCTTATATAAAAGCGCAGTTAAGCTCAGTTTAAAAAGTTTTCAAAGGATTTATCTCAGGATTTCATCAAGTTGCTGACTTTCCAGCAATACGTCTTCCTGAACAAACATGTGGCAATAATGTACAATTAATTGCATCCTGTCAACTTTGCAGCAGTCCTTCACAATGACAATGTGACAGTGTGAAGCAAAAAGGAAAAAAAATTGAGAGAGAATACTAAGTTAATGTCGGCAATATCTGCAGATGACCATAATTGATGAGTGATGGGTGGAAGTAGCAGAGTGAGGTGAAATGGAGGTCAGTGTATCCTCTACCAGTGTAGGTTTATAGTTGCTGCTACAGGGAAAACTCAGGATAACCTGAGCCATTCTAACTATAATATTTATTAAAAAGGAAATGGTAATTTCTAGTTCTGTTCTGGATGAACTGAGCAAATGAAGAAAAGTTAAAATAATTCTTATCAGAACCCTTAGCTGCAGTATTTTGGATAAGCTGAAGGCTTCATACTGAATGTTTTTGAGCATCCAGCTTCTAAATAATTACAACATGATATTTATAACCTAGGAATCTATTAAATAAAGCATTTAGATGGGATATTATGCTTGAAAATAACACCAGGGTTCTTTAGACGATTACCTGAGACCAAGTTAATGCCATCCACAGAAAGTGACTGACTTAAAAAGTTTGTCTTTGTGAGGCTCTGGTCCAAAAATAAGTTCTGTCGTGTCTAAATTTAAAAGGAGGAAATTGGAAGTCATCCATGTTTTTATGTCTTCAAAACATTCCTGTAGTCTATTTAGATTGATCAGTTTCTATGGATATAGTTATCAGTATAATGCCTGCAGAATGATGTCTGGATGGTTGTTTGTTTGGGAAAATTGGCAACGTGTTTGAAAAGCATGTATTCTGTCAATCCAGAATACCTGCTCTGTCTGGAGGCTTCAGCTGCCATTTCTCCCTTTATTTCCAAACGGTTTACTACAGATTCTGTCTACTGCGGGTAATATGTTTCCTCATAATGACTACTTGATTGAACCCCACTGAAAAACATTTTGAACTATTCCGCATGCACAAATTTCCCACCTGAAGACAGGTGATCCTGGTATTGTTGGGCCCGCTCAGTTCTGCAACAGTTCAACTTCCCCATTTTTTTTTTTTTGGTTCGATGTTACCATGGCAACAGCCAGGGAGAACTCTGTTATCATCAGACGGATCAGCCTGCAAAAATTATTTTTATCTCCACTTCCTCATTTCTATGCCTCACACAGCCAGAGGACTGAGTGTCCTCGTGGGTTTCACGCTACAGCTTGAGTGTGCGGCAAATTTCTTTCAAGAGTGTGAGAGGAGCTGAAATAAAGGAAGGAAAAAGGACAATCGGTGGATTGTTACTCGCAAAAAAAAAAACGTCTGAGTGTCCATTCGGGCCTTCATCTGCAAGAGCAGACAGAAATGAACACGGTGGAAAAGTGGTGACTGTAACAGAGCGTGCATATGGGAAGGAAATGAGCACAGAGCGTTTATTTAGACGAATGGCTTCGCTCTTCAATTGCTTCACTAATGAGTAATCCTATGGTTCCTTCTGCAATAAAGAGCTAAAGGAAGAACATTTACCACAAGTTCTGCTGGTTTTTAAGAACACATCGTGAAGAATCAAAACCATTTTTGAGTTGACCTGAATTTAATATTCAGGTTAACTGGAACAAAAAAAATATGTATATTGTGGTAAAGATGATTCTTCACCACATCAGAACGACTCTGCATCTCATTTCGATTCAGACCCACATGCAGAAAAAATGATGCACGCGAACATCCTGCACAGCGTTTTCTAGGTCAGGTGCAGGGCAGGAGAGCTAAAGTGGTGCCGAGTTGTTGTTTTTCTGTAAAAGGGTAGGCAGATTCAAATGTTACATCTGTCTGTCAGGTTCTCTACTAGAACTGTGACAGGCTGGGATTCAGACCAGAGAACACACAACCTTTTTCCTTTAATTTTACACACACACACACACACACACACACACACACCCCCACACACACACACACACACACACACACACACACGCACGCACGCACCCACGCACTTCTGTTGTTTTCCTGGAGGAGCATTTATTGCTAAACATATAATCATTGGTGTAAGTAATTTTTGAAACCTTAAAAAAAGCTGCTGCTAAATATATTTGACACATTCTGTATAAAAATGCAAAAGGCCTGGAAAAATGTTTATGTTATGACGATTATGCGAGACTGGAAACACCGGGAAAAATTTCAGAAACAACTTTTTGCTAAAAACATCCAACAAACAAAAATCAACAATTGTTTCTTCTTCAAACTGCAGTGCCGTTGTTTCTGACTCTTTAATGTTGAGGATCAAAAGGCTGCGTCTCAGTTCTGTGTGTCTTGCTTACAGATACAGCTGTTCAAGTTTCAAGATTACCCAGATGTAGAGTCGTGTGTGACTGCATGGTGACTGTCTCGCATCTGGCAGTCGTTTCTGCTTCAGTTCATCTCCGAGGGGCAGCAGAGGTGAAATATGAGGACTTAGATGCTCTGGCCTTGACATGATGGGGCAGTTCAAAGGAGTGTATGTGCTAATGGGCTGCAAATCTGACTCTAGGGGGACATACCAGATGTTTCATTCATCAGTCATTAATACCAGATAGGAGAATGAGTCTAATAGCTGCTTCTTATGGGGGGGAGATGGATGGATCTCTGTGCAGACAGACTTAAAGTGGGATTCATAGTTGACAATTTATATTTCTCTGAATAGTGTAGCTGGAAAATGTTAGAAATGCATTTAAGAAGATGTGAGGCATTTATAAAGTTAAACTGAAGAGCACAAAAAAACATGCAATTCCAAGTTTTTAATCTACTCTTCCTAAAATGATATTTTTCCAAGTCATTTGTGGAAAAAGACGACAGTAATAAATCTTATTTCAATTCTGAATCGGTTCGGTTGAGGTCTGAAGTTTGATTTGGTAACACAGGTTTTGAAATTGTTTTTATTGCCATAGATTTAGACAAGTTTCAGCTGTGAAACTTTTCTCTTCGAAGGCCTATTAATTGCCCATCATTTGCTTCAGGTGTGATAAATCAGGGCAACTTCTAAATCATGAAGGACATCTGACCTTGAGGAATGACCTTGGACATTGCTGACCTGTGGTAACTAAAGTGAACCTAAATACTATCTTCCACATCCATTCTTCACAATTCAAATAAAAAATAAATAAAAACCTGTATTGATCCCAAAGGGAAATGAAATGACAAATCCAATTTGGTTTTCACCAAACACGCATCATGAAAAACCTCTCTGGAGTCTTGAGTTTAAGTTTTACTTACCAAAGCCAAGCCATGTTGAGATATTTGTTTTAAAAATAAGCCACCCAAAGAACTAAATTCATTCAGTGATTTTTAAATAAATTAGGTTAGGTTGATTTCCGACAGCCAAAATAAATAAGACAAGTCAACAGATCTTCAGTCCCCTCTGCCTGTTAGTTATCAATTCATTATCTAAAAAGGAGCAAATAGAAGTAAACTCTTATATAACTCCACTTTCCCTTATTAACTTCTTTCCTCTATTCAAACAAAATGCAAATGCCAAATTTCTGAAACTAGCATGTTAATGCTATAAGTTTACTAAATAGTCATATTATGGAATGTTCTTATTCTTATTCTATATCTGTTGGTTTTCTTTCCCCTTATTCTAAAAAGAAGATGAAGCGTGATATCATGTTTTAATTGTATCATCTTTTCTTTATTGCTAAAAAGGTACAGTTTTGTTTATTTTTATTTTTTTCAAGATTAAGTAGTGTCTCCTTCTGGAGTGTTTTTACCAGAATGTTATAGTTTCTGTCACTAAAACCCAATTTATTGGACTTTATTATCACTCTCCAGAGACGTACCCGAGTGTTTGCGAGTCGACGGTCACGTAGTGCTGTAATCAGTCGCTGCTGTTAACCTTTAACTTCTGAGCGGATGTGTGACGCACTTTCTTGGGCCGGTAAGCACCTGACCCTCGCCCTGTCCAACTCAACTTACAGCAGAGAGGAGGAGGAGGAGGAGGAAGGAGAGGAAGAGGTGACATCGGGATTAAGTGAAACAGACACCAAAATGAATTAAAGAAAACGGAGGAGGTTTCCAAGACGGTTTAGAAAGAGAGTGGATGAAGAAGACTAATATATTTAAAATCATTTTTGCCCTGTTAGACGCCTGAAATCCAGCATTAGGATCATTAGTCTAAATTTATTAACAAGCAAAAAAGCAACAAACAAAAAAAAAAAAAAATCCCACTGGCCTCTGCTGATTTAGGGGACAAACAAATAGAAAACCTGAATTTGTTTGCTGTTCAAGAACAAGGTCAAAGACGACATCTCTCACATGGCTGCTCTTGCGTACATAAAGACATCCGGTGCCCGCAGTCTCACACATCCTTCAGTACACATTAGCAGCTGAGATCATAGTCTGAAAGAAAACTGATCTCCCTTCCACCTTCCAATTTGATTATGTCTAACCTCAGAAAAGCTGCTCTGCACAACCAAGACATGCATTTACTCCTGAAATGAGATTTCACAGAGCTTTTAGTCTTTCGGCAGCTGGCACTGCGTGCCGATGAGATGTCAGTGATTTCTTTTCCTCAACGTTTCTTTCTAGAAAACTCACTGTGGCTCAGCAGCTGACAGGTAGCGCGACACGAGGTTTGATCTTTACAGCTGCTTCAAGCAGAGCCACTTGAGTCTCCAAACACCAAACAGCTTAAGAAAAATGCCACCAAGTTTTCAAGTGGTATCTTAGCTTATGTTATATAACATTCCTTTATATAAAATATTACTTTAAAAAACTTAACTGAGGTTTTTAGAAGTTAAAAATAGCAACAAAAAGAAATATAAGAATTTGTTGGGCTGTTCTGGTTTAAAGATTTTATAGAGAAGTTCTAAAGAAATTGTCTGGAGTTTTGTCGTGGATCACAGAACAGTGAGCTACACCCTCCCCCACGTGTTGCTTAGCCCTGCTCGTCAGTAACTGGCTGGAGGAAGACGGCTACTCTTTTCCCATGGTTACAACACAGAGAAAATGTCAGTTTGGAAATATTTCCGGTCGTTGCAAACATGCACAGACATGGCGTTCACACTAGAGGAGCATCACTCATCAGTCCTATTAATGGGAGGGTGTTTGAAGTCTTTATTAGACAAGTTTTAATGTTTTGTGCAATCAGCATTTGAAATCTGCCACTAACTTGAGTGGGTGTTTTGTTTCTCTCTGATGTCTGTTTATAAAAAAATAAAATAACTTTACATGATATCTTTGAACTTTTTCAAATTTATCAAACTTTAATGAACATCAACAGTTTTTCTTCTTTCTTTTTTTCTTTTTTTTTTTTTTTTGCAATGCCAGCACTAAGAAATACATAATAACATGCATTGAAAAGGCATTATAAATGAACTTTTACAGTTTTGTTTTTTTCAGGCACTTTGGCGCATCTCTCACATCAGTCTTAACATTAACACAACAGCTGGTGCATTTCTCTAACTAATTAGTGCAAACTGAGAAACACGTTTCAGCTGCAAATAAATGTCAGTGGCTCTTACAGTAAGTCGTTCTTGCACATCCAAAATGAAACGGTGCTCAATATGTCACTTGAGTGCAGATCTGGAAAAAATTAAGAGACCACTTAACATGATCAGGTTCTCTAATTTTACGTTTTATAGGCATATGTTTGAGGAAAATGAACATTATTCTTTTATTCAATGAACTACTGATGACATGTCTCTGAAATGTCAAGCAAAAGTTTAGTATTTATTTGCAGAAAATAAAAAATGGTCTAAAAAATGCAGTGCTTTCAGACCTCGAATAATGCAAAGAAAACTAGTTAGTACTCATTTAGAAACAACAATACTAATGTTTTAACTGAGGAAGAGTTCAGAAATCAACATTTGGTGGAATAACCAGGAGGTTTTCAATGGGATTCACTGCAGTGGACTCTTTATTTTTTTTCAGAGCTTTATATCATGAAATTCATGATTCTAAGTGGCTCTAATGCTTCACACACTCCTCATCGTCAGTGAGCACCAAGGTTCACCTGAGAAAAATTGCTTGCTCGATTTGGGAGACGTTTTCAGAAAGAAATGTGTTGGCAGACTGTAGACGGGTAGTGACCGTCACAAAGTGGTCAGAGGGAAAAGTTTAATGAGATTGAAGCGAGTCGTTACAAACCCGACTCAGATTCATCAGTTTTGTCACTACAGTGAAAAGATGTGGGAGGAAACCCAAAACATTTGACTGAAGTTTTATAGATTAAAAGGCAATTCTACCTTACAAAGGAAATGTATGTTTTTATCTTGATAAAAACAAATAATCTGAAACATATAATTGTTTTTATTTTCCTGGCCTGTTGCAAAGAAAATCACTTTGGTCACCATAAACATCAGAAGTTTAGTTGTATTTTCTGACACACAGAAAAAGAGTATGTGGTGTTTTATACAGTGTTGTCTACAACCTTTAAAGTTTCACTTGTAAACAGATTGTTCCCACAAGTCTCTAAAGGTGCTCTAAAGGTGATTAGAGCCAATTATTTTCATAAGAAGGCCCTTTAAGCTGAATAGGTTTTGACATGCGGTCTTTTTGTGTAGAGGTTGGATAATTACACTCTTTAAATCGACTACATACCAACCTGAGTTGCATCTGAAGTGTTTTGCAATTATCCATAACTAGATTACCTCGTAGAGCGGGAAGTCCATCGTAAATCATGCATTTTAATTTGTCAGCCAGCCTGAAATCTGTATACGAGACGTCAGATTTATTGTTCCTATGAAAATAGTGTCACAGGAAACCGCACTGGAACTATTTCAGATTGCGCGATGCTGATAAGTGTGTGGGAAACCCTCACATCGTGCTACCAGCATCCTTCAGCTTTCAGTGTCGTTTCTGTTCAAACAGGGCGGGGTTTTAATTTCCTTTATATCACCTCCGCTGTCAGTGTAATATCCGCTCTCATTTACTATGAATTAAACGGCTCACTTGGTTGTGCAAAGGCTGAAATCTTTGCCAAGGCGAAGCCGAGCAATTGTAGTGGGAAGAAGAAGCGAGAGGGCATCGCTGGAAGAGACGAGGAGGGAAGAGCGGAGGTATTTATAGTCAGCTCATCTCACGACGGCGTCTTTGGAAGCTCTTTTTCCTCTCCTCACTTCCTCACTGCCATCATTTACTGTTCACATACACCAGGGGTGTCAAACTACTTTTCACTTTGGGCCATATCAAGATCATGAATGTCCTTAAATGGTCACGTGTGCCTAAATGTATTGATGAAACCCATTAACACACCGCTAAGATATGAATAAATAGCTCTCTCTGCATTTGATGAATACCTTTTAAAATTAAATAATACCAAATCTCTTTTCATACTGATCTAATTTGGCAGCATGCAGACAAAAACTGCTTTGATTTGATTTCTTAAGATAATATTTAAGCACAAAATTGTTATCCCACAGTCTCTTATTATGTGTTCTTCTAGTGTTTGGAAGGCCATATAAAAACTTATGAGTGATTAAATGTTTTAACATAAACCTGGTGGTCAGAAATAACAAGTACACGCGTTAAAGAAAAAAAAATATTTCAAGATTTATTCGCTGTATAAACATGTCTTGAGTTGCTTCCATACACTGTACAATACGTAGGGTCAATCATTTTTCTCTCAGTAGACAGAAAGGTGACACTGCCCTGGTTAACATGCCCGTCCTTTTTATACAGAGACAGATTGCATCTTTTTTTTTATCATTATTTAAAAAAAAAAAAACGCTTACAGCACAAAATAAAACAGCTATTCAATGTGACTTTTAAGCTGTAACAAGATGCAAGATGCATTGTCAAAAAAGAAAACAAAAAAAACAATATCCCTGAAGAATTCCTCACTGAGGTAACATTTATCAAATCATTCACGCCTCCTTTCATTTTGTTTTATCGTGGCACCGCCTCCTCCCGCTCCTCTATCTGCTCTCGCTTTTTTTTTTTTACACAACCTTCCTCTCTCAAGCGCATGTACTGTAGCTACAAGTTTAAGGACACAGAAACGTCCGTTCCCGTGATCTGGGAAATTTACAAACAGAGAAAATGACTCCATTTCTCTTTTGACACACACACACGCGCATACATACACACACACACACACACACACACACACACAAACACCACCCAGAAGAAAGCAGCTCGAAATAAACCGTGTTCTCTTTAAATAGAAAAGCTGCGCCTTGAAATATTCCTGTCCTCGGGTGAAAATGATCGAGTTCTCGCTGCTCACCGTTTTATTGTAAATGGGATACGAATCCAAACAAGGAACCTCGATCGTATTGTTTTCATAATGTGAGACCAACTTTGCATATAAATTCAAAATGTATACTGAGATTATACAGTATATTCATATTGAAAGGCCACAGGAATAGCATAGAGCATGTTATATCAAAATATGAGGAAAAAGAAAACATTTGTAATTATTTAAGCGCCGGGTGTTGAGACAAATACTGGCATGCTGAAGCACAGCTCTGGCTGTGTAAAGCTTTGGGTGTGTGTGTGTGTGTGTGTGTGTTTGCAATGGCCTCTGATGTTGGACACATTTGCACCAGGTGAAACGGTGCTTCAGTCCAAAAGCTCATGACCCCGCTGGATCCTGAACAGTTACACAGAGCAGATATCGTACAAAAGGAGAGGAATCTAAAAACATAGAGGTCTTAGATGTACAAAATCCTGCAAAACAAGGTGTTCTGATATAATGCAGAGTAACAAAGAGGACCTCGTGTGACCCGTTACGGTAAGAAGGCAGCGTGCCTCTCTACTCTTACCGTATTCCTATTTTTAAAAAAACAGAGAAATGTTTTTTAATAAGTGTGATTACAAGAGTGTTGAACAGTCAGCGTTAGAAAGGTTATATAAGGCCAGCTTTAAACCAACGAGGAGATCCACGCGCTGCTTCCCACCGAGACCCCGTCCACATCTGCTCTTTGACAATCAGTTACCGATAAGACGCTGGGCTTCGTGGAAAAATGTTCCTCATTTACAAGAGAATCACTTTGGATTTAGACATCATGTACTTTGTTTTATTGAAAATTCGCTTTAAATCATCAGCTAAATGAAAAGAGATGCACCAATTGGTCTGGCTAGAGTTGAAGAGGGTAAATTTCCCTTTGAATGGCTCTGCTCCGCAATTTGAAACTTGATTTTTTGGTAGAGATTCATTTTCCGCAAAGGAATATAAAAGCCCAGATGAAAGAATGGAAAGAGTAAAGAAAAAACTGTTTGTTTTTTAAATGCACCCACATCATATGGCCTGTTGTCATTTTCTAAATGCTGCATTATTCAGCCACAAGCTTTGAAGTTACAAGACAGCTAAAATGGAAATGTCAATGGTCATGTGGTTTTACAAGACTACAAATTAATCAGGAAAAATCATTTAATTTTGTGTTTTTACAATCTACTTTTAGTATCTTATTTGGTATAAAAATGTTTGCATTTTGTGAAACCGGGTAGTGGCAGAATCATGCTGTGGGAATGGTGGTGATGGTGAACTGAAAAGCTGGTTACAGTTTATATGAGAAGCTGGATGTTCTTTTTAATCTCATAATTCCTGAAAGAAAGAAAGAAAATCTTCACTGGTCACAATTGGCACTAACCTTTGATCTTATAGAAGTCAGAAAAGCTTGATCGGTGCGTCTCCAGAAGTAAAGGAAGTATCGGTCAACCAAACGTTTCCCGTCTACTTTTAGCTTTTTAAAATCTGACGACTGTTTTAGCTCTGATTATTTGGCTTCCAGCTTTGCGTGCGATTAAAAACGACTCCTTGGTCAAATAAACCTAGCTGTGTGGCATTTTGGTAGATTAAAAGCTAGAGCAGAAATAGCTGCTTTATTTCATTTCTTTTGGTCTAAATCTTAAGATAAGATGATTAAAACCTTAAGCTGAGTGGCATGGTGTATGCTAAGATGATATCCTGAGTCCAAATTGACTCAAAGAATGAAGGAAATAATTTGCAAGCAAAGGAGTAGAATAGAGCCATTTGTTAGGAATTTTTCTTAATTCTCAGATGTTATTGTTTTTTTTGTTTTGTTTTTTTTTTAACTTTAGCACTTCCTCTAAGCGCAGCAGATGTGCATGTTGTCCCAGAAAGCCATTTATACTTTGAAAACAAAAAGTCCTTCCACGTTTTACAGCAACATCCAACCCTTGGTTACAAAGACTGTTAAGAGAGCACACAGCACCACAGCATGCTCAGGTATACAAAATAAGATCCATTTGTTTAATACCTGTAATATATAAATTCCCTTTTCACTATTAATATATCTCTCTGGTTATACAGCCAAGGCTTAAAACTATCTTTAATGAAATGGGTGATCCTTACTAAGAGCTTCCTCTTTTGCTGCCCCTTAATGCAGTTGAAGGGACAGTCAGTGCGGTCTGTCTCTGAGGCCGGTCCCAGTCCACAACACAAACACCAGATAGCGTCCCTCTTCCTGGTGTGCTTTTTGGCAAAAGCGAGACCGATCAGATAAGGTGCCCAAAAAAAACGTTGCTCTGAACCGTTAAGCGCTTCCTCCTTTTGCTCTCAGGGAAGTTTCCACAAAAAGAAAAACACGAGAGTCTGAGCGGACAGAGACCAGTTTTGGCAAAACAAGCTTGTGACGCAATAACGGAAATAAGTTCAAAAGAGTTTGGTTTCTCGCTGAGACGACTGAGCTGGTGGACACAACCCCCGCGGCTCCTCGTCGGCAGCCGAGCCAGCAGTGGTGTGGGGAGGCAAGGAGGGCAAAGCCAACTTCCAACCTTCGCCCAGACCCCGGCCTCGGTCCGGGACTCCGGGTCCCCGTTCCCTCCCCACCGCACCGCGCAGCTGTCCGGACTCGTCGCAGCCTGGGACTGGCCTCTCCTCTGTCTGCTCTTCCTCCTTGTCTGAATGTCTCTTTATCAAGTGCCAGCACGTCTACGTCGGCTACACCACTGTGCAAACTGCATTGTGTCACTAAAAATAAAAAAAACGAGTCGGAAAAAAACAAAACTCCAACAACTCTTCCCTTTCTTTAGTTTTACAATCTCTTAAGCCGTTTTCAGATTGAATCACTTTGTTTTTGGACAAAGATAAAGAGTATATCATTATATAAACATACAGATCTGTGCGTAAATGTACATAAAAATATACAAAAATGCATATAGACATATTGAATTTGTTAAGGACTTCTCATACATGTTCTGCTATGTACGTTACATACAGTACAAACTTACATACTTTCTTAAGTGTGTGTGTGTGTGTGTTAATTCCTTGGTTTAAAAAAAAAAAAAAAACACTCTACATTTAGTAGAGCAAGTAAATCCCAGATTCTCCACAAGACGCCGACAAGCTCAGCATGACAGCGGCAATGCCGTCGTCTCTGTGGATCCTCCATGTTCCTTTCTTTGTATTAAGCTGTCAGTTCTGCTGCGGTCGTTCAGTCAACTTAGTCGAGCCTTGACAGCTCAGGTGTGAACCCACAGTCCACTGCTCTGGGTTAAAGAAACTCCTCTCACATCTTCTTAAACTTGGCTTCAGTGACCCCTCCGGTCGCTCTAGAGCAGCTCTGTGGCCAGGCTCTCGGAGCAGGAGCCTCAGGAGGCGAAAACTTTCAATAAAACCGGCTGCTTTCCTCCCACTGCAGCCGCTCGTTACCTCTCCTACCTCTTGAAAAAAAGAGAGGGGGGTTCGGGACAGTCTCAAGTCATACTCTCAAGTGGACTCCAGTGTGTCCAGCTGAAACACGTTGTGATTGGTCGGGGTGGTGAAGAAGAGCTGGTCGTGCTGCGGGGAGGTGGCGCGGTTGTCGCAGGGGCTGTTGAGGCCCAGCGTCCGCTCAAAGTCCAGGAGCTGGCCCATGAAGTTGAAGTTGGGGGAAATGTTGGACTTTTTCCGCTTGACGAAGTCGTAGGCGTCGTTGAGCGACAGGTTGAGCTTCTGCATCAGGTAGGCCACAGTGACGGTGACCGAACGGCTGATACCGGCCAAGCAGTGGACCAGGATGCCGCACTTTTTGGAACGAGCCTCGTCTGGAGCGGGCGAGGGAATAAAAGAGAAGAGGAAGAAATTATAAGCTTACCTTGAAACTCAGGATTCACTTTGATGCATTAAAATGCAAACAGTTAGGGCGGGAACGATTAATCAAATTAATCGTGACTAATCGATAATCAAAATAATCATCCACCAATTTAGCGATAAATTAATTGTCACCTGGAGTATACTGACTCAAATGACATATTGAGAGCAGTAAAAAATAGGACAAATAATATAAACACTTGAAAAAGTTTTAGCTTCACTCGGTTCAAATTCGGCAAACAAAAATCTCCTACTAAGCACTTTTTGATATCCAATCAATCAGTCAATCAACAGATTAGGCCTACAGTGTATTGACAAAGAGTCCAGCAGAAAGGGCTGAACTTTTTCACATGTTGATGGTAGAAGCATTTTGTTTTTCTGCAGAAATGACAAGTGCACAATCATAGAATGCTGTTTTTGCATTTTAGGCATTAAGATGTTTATTTTATTTGCATATTTTAATGTTGTTGTTTTTTTTACATTGTATAAGAAGGCTTATATGGTTAAAACATTTGTAGAATCTGCTTTAAGGAAGCTAATCATGTTTTGATTGTGACATTAATCATTTCTATAAGTTTGGGTGATTACTTAATAATCTGGAGGTAGCTCTAAAATGAGCTAAAATAAACCAAAAAGTTAATTTATCAATCAATAAAGACAAATATTCATAAATATAAACAAAATGATGATCAGTTCTACTCCTTATTTATTTTGGCTATCCTTTAGATGACTTTTGACTTTAACATGATTATTTCATGACTTCAAAATGTTTACCAGCATTCATTAGATCAAATAAATTTAGCTACAGACTGACTTTGTAATGTTTTTCTGTCCGCAGTTTGTGGATTTTTGGTAAATATTTAGTTTTGGGGCAAATGTACGACTGCTACGTCTCCTTATTAGAAACGTCTTTGTTACGATGCATCAGAGGAAGCACTGAGAACAAAAATGTATGTCATTTTTGAAATTTGCATAAATGATACGGCTCACAACTGGTTTCCTCAATGACAGTGTAGAACACGAGTTCCCTTCCAGCTCTCTGTCTGCAGCAAACTGTGAATAAAAAAAGCATCCTACATTATTAAGCGGCTGCACCCATCCAGCTATCAGTTTTGAGCCCTTGCACTCGCATCCAGAGGCCATTAGAGCGAGAGTTAAGTGCTTCTTTCCTTCCTTTCTTTCAGCCTCTTCTCGCTCTCTCTGACTGCTTCCCTTGTTGGAGGATTGAGGTCAGTTGGCTCGCGAACTCAGGCAGCCGCGCTGATGCCAAATTAAATTTATATGTGATGTATGCTCACATTCCATAACAACGCAAAAAAAAAAAAAAAAAAAAAAGGCAGGGAGATGGGTGTAAAAATCGTCGTCAGGAGAATTTATCCAAGCTCCAGACGGCTCAGCAGTGGAATAAATAACCAGTGGTTAATCTCCTGGAACTGATCTGAGAGCTGAGCTGCATTACTTTAGAGCCACAACGTCGCCGAAATCCTCCGTTTATCAAGATGCTTAACTACCAGAAAAACAAACTCCTTTCCCTTCCTACGTCGTTGCATAAACATCCAGCAACATGTTTTAGTTATTCAAGGAATTTTCAACTTTCCGGAAGCAGATTGCTGACACATCCGCGTCTCCTTAATTACCCTACTACAACCAGGAGGATCTGATGTAATCTCTGCATATCGCAGCTGGCCGGACAGCTCCATCGAACATCAGCATGACCCAAATCTGCCACGACCTCCCGGTCTGGCGTATGTCACACTTACTCCCACCTAAGGAGATTTATTAGTTTAAAAACCCCTGGCCTGCAGAGGGAATTCATTAATTCCCAGAGAATTAAGTCAGAAAGAATGAAGGGAAATGCGGGAAACCGAACCAGATGAGCAGAAAAGTCACGATTATGACTCGGTTCTCAAAGAATCAATGTTTTATTTATGACCTCATGGATGACACAGCTTTTCTTGGAAAGCAATTTAATAACAAAAACAACACTACTTTTTTTTCTACACTCACCACAACTTGTAAAGAATATATCTAGGTAAAAAAGATAAATTATTTAGAAGTAATCCAAAAACTTACTGGAGATTATTAAGCCTGAAGAACAAAAACAGAAAGGAAAAGTTGTGCTTCTTGAAGATGTTCTATTGCAAAATCCAGTAATTTCTTGAATTTCCAGAGTTTGCCGCTAATTTACAAAACAATAAATGTTTGGAGGGCTGGATGGATGGGTAGAAATGGATGACCAGACAGATGGATAGGTGGATAAAGGTATGAATAAACAGATCAAAGAAACCAGGAACAAAATGTGTAAGTAAAAAGACTTATCCATGCTCTGTTGGTTTTTGTTCCTTGCTTATCATGAAATATGCTAAGCAAATAAGTTTGATCGACTGATATAAATGCAAAAAGATTAGAGCAACTTTCTGTCCTTTTAAATTATGACTCTTCAAAATTTAATTCCATTTAATGAAGTGATAAATGATGCAGTAAAACACTTGTCTTTGCAGCTGCCTTTAGATGGTGCATCACTAAACTTTGACTTTTTGGATTTGACTGTTGAAGATTTTCAGACGCACTTTATGCAAAATACAACAAGGAGAGTCAAGCACAACAAAAGTGCATTTTGTGGTCTATGATTCATCAATAAGTGGTTGGTTTTTATCCATGGATGTGTAAATTTATATCCTTTAACAGTTTATTAAACAACTAAAAAGAAGATTCTTCAGCTGAGAGTATTAAAATTCAGAATCCATGGTGGCTACATTTTTTCTCTATTCAAGTTTTTCAGAGAGAAACATTTAAACTTTTGGTTATGTGGATTCATTTTGGACAACGAAGATGAATGCATTCTTAAAAAAATATAGCATTAACACCACATTTTTCCTCGGAATAAGTAAATAAATATTAAATTGAGAGAATTTGATTGTTCTGCAGCAAGGCAAAAATGAGCAACTAAAAAAAAAAAAGATATGACCTTTTGTTTTCAAGGTCCCCTGAAAGTGGCATGATGTAACGTCAGAGCTGGAGAGAAATAAAGATAAGGTGCCTGGATTTATTCCTCTCTGAGCTCAGACTCTGACGTAGTTCAGCCCTGCAGATCAGAACTGCTCACTAAATCAGTCACAGTCAAACCAAAACAGGCTGAAGAACAAACTCACCGCTTGTCTTTGTTCTTAAGTTTTGAGTTGGTAGTGACTTCACGTGTCAGTTTTAACTATTTTAAGTACAAAAATTTAAATTCCTCTGGTCAATTTTAACTTAACCTTTCTATATTTTTGGACACTCTGCCTCCACTTACCAATAAATGAAATGGCCTCGGGGAAAAACTGCGAGAGGTTCTGGCTCCAGTGATCGGAGATGGGGATCTGTTTGTACTTGAAGTCTCCCTCGTGCTCGAACATGTTGGGCAGGTTGGGCGTGACGTTCAGGATGTACTTGATGTTGTACTTGCTGAGCACATCCAGGTTCGCAGAGTCTTTGGCACAGCCCAGGTAAAGGTACGGCAGGATCTGGACGGGGAAGGCGGGCTGGTTGTTGGGGAGCGGGCTGCCCTCCGACTCCGTGGCGCTGCTTGGCTCCCGGTCGGACTCTCCGTCCGAGCAGTCGGAGCTGATGCGGAGTCCGCCCAGGCCCAGGACCGAGGTCGGCGGGGAGCTGCTGGGGCACGAGCAGTCCAGATTGGTCTCACAATGTTCTGGATAGTCGGACTGGAATTTGTTGAATCCTCCTGAAGATGATTTTTAAAAAAAAGTACAATAAATGTAATTTAAACGTCATTTTAAAAAAAATGAATATTTGATCTACCATCAAAGGCAGCCTAATCATTCTGTTCGTCACGTCTGCTTGAAGAGGAAAATAAAATTTATCAGCCCAGATTTTTAATTTCCTTTCACTGTTGCATCCGTTTTAATGATCATTTTGTTTATTTTAAAAACTATGGAGCCAACTCCAAGTCCTCAAGAAATCTTTGACCTCTTTGTCTATAAAAACCTCTGACCTTATTGGCCCTCGCATCCTATAAATACATCCATTTTAACTGGATCTGTTCCAACCTGCTGTTGTTAAATCAAGGCTAAAGCTCAGATGAATCTCAGCCAAATAAAGATAAAAAAAAATGCAGTAGCCCTTCATTTAAATGACCATTTTCTCTAACTTCACACTCCTTGTTTTGTTAGATCTACCATTCATGTTTGGGACTTCCAATAAAAACTAATGAAATAGTTTTATTATTGAAATATTATGGGTGATAAGTTTCATTTTATGATTTTAATTACTGAAATTAAATACATTTATTGAAATGCTTGTGCTTTGCGTACCCTTTATCCTTATTTTGTTTATTTTCTTTTATATCCATCTTTATACCTTGTTTATTCCTTTGATTGCATTCTTTTGCTGTTGTTTCTGCTTTCACATTGTGAAAGCTGAAAAATAAACAAATGCTAATTACTTTAACCTGGACGATGAGACTTTTTTTTTTTTGCTGATGTTCTGTCAGATCTCATAAAATCTTGGCATTTTATTATCTATATGCTTCATAAATTATGAGACAACACAACACTGACGTTAGCTTCTGATTTGGAAGTGTGGAATAAAAAACGTCACTAAACTGGATCTGATTCAAAATCTGAAACACAAGCCAATAAAATCAGACCTGGATTAATTAGCACTAATCATTGCTTCTTTTGACGTAGTCTGCCATGTTTAATATGAAAAGTGTTGTTTGTAAAAATGTTAAATTATTGTTTGTTTTATTTGGAGCCAGTTAAAGAAACACCAGCCCAGTGTTTGGCCTCAGGACCAAAGCGCAGTGAATCTGCTATTTTCTTTTAGTGACTAAACATTTATTTGTCTCAGTCGCTCAGAATAATTAGACTGATGCACCAACCAATTGGCCAGAGATCAGAATAAACCAGTTTCCCCACACTCAGTTATAAGCTGATTTAAATACTGAAAAAAAAAATCTTATTTTCTTAAGATCGTATTTTCAGGATAACCAACTTCCACCAGATCAACCACAGCATTGTACGTTGAAGAGTAATTAGTTAGCATGTGATGAATAGATCCCTTCAATTTTGAGAGTTTTTACAACTATCAAGTGACATGCAATGTTTTATCTAAATTACATAACAAGAATAAAATTAATTTCTCAAAATGCGAAATGGCAGATCAGACCTGAAAGACAAGGTCATGACGAAGATAAACGATGTCATTCAAGTGTGGGCTGGTGTACAAAGCTCTGTATTATCTTTAAAACTTTTAGAAGAAAGGAATAAAGAAAGATTTTTCCATAATAAATGCATTTGTTTTTATTCCTGGATAAGGATAAAAAGCAAATTCGATACTTTTATGGGCTGAAAGAATAATATAAAATGTCTGCCAGTCTTTATAAAACAGTGAACATCCGAGGAAAAATATTTACCATTCTGAGCTTCTTACCTGTGCAATGATGAAGTTAGTTTTTGATGTGGGACCTGACTGTTTAGGGTCATAGAGGAGCTAAAACACTTAGAAACCTATCAGATTTAAGCTGGATTAATTCATACTAAGCACAGATTATTTAAAGGACATTTGAAAAATCCTGGAAAAGCATGTATTCTTTGACAAACATTCAAGTTGTAAGACATGATATCACTTAAATATAAACTCATCTTTCGTCACATTCGCACAAGCAGCCACAAGGAAAGAAACTTCCATATTTTTCCAGTTTGTGTAGCAAATCATAGGTCATAATATGGGTGTGCAGGTGAATCCGAATCAAATATCTAGCCATTCTTGACAGCGCAGGTGTGTTTCTCGACCTCCTTTAAGCAACAACCTGTCCTTTCGCAGTGATCAGGCAGATAAAGGGTAGCAACATGTCATTTTCCTGAACATAAGCATGAAAACAGGGCGTCCAGACGCGCTCCATTGAGAAAAGCTGAGCCCTGCGGAGAATCAGGACAGCCAGGCTCGGCAGCAACACTTCACAGCTCAGTGGACTTTTTGTGAATGGCAGCCAAGCTTGTGACTCCCCGTCAAACACACATCCATTATCCACGGCTCACACACACCCAGGTCCACTCTGCTGCACCCGTCGGGTTTAAAAGCTGCATTTTCTTTAATGCAGAGCTGAGGGAATCTCTCTAAAGAGCGCCTCTGCGTCCTGGTTCCTCTCTCCATTCATGAAAAAAAAAAAAAAAAAAAAAAAGGTTGCCTTTTCCTGAAGGAGCACAACATGGCGGGGCTATTTCTACTAAACACACGGTGTTTATACGCAAACATGAATTTATGAGGAGTTTAGTTTTTGAACAAACTCAGTTTTGGTATTTCTAGAGGAATGAAATGCGCGAGGAAGATCAAAGTTTGAAGGCAGTTCAAGTTGAAGGCTCAGCTTTGTTATACTGAATTTAAGAAGCCATAAAGTCAGACTCATTGCTAGTTAATTACAGCTTCAGTTTGCGGATAAACACCTAATAAATGTTATAAGACTGTTCAGAAACTAGTTGGTACCTGCGTGTTTAAAGTGACAAGTTATTACCTCAAATCTGAGAGAATAAATGTAAATGAAACCCCTTACCCTCCAGATAGAAAGCCTTGCAGCCGTCGTCCCGCAGCTTCTGCAGCAGCAGCCCCATCACGGAGCTCCCCAGCCCAGACTCGTGTCGGTCCGACGTCGCCTCGTCGTACAGGAGAACCACGTCCGTCTTGCACCGCTTGACGAATTTCTCCTTGTCCTCGTTGTTGGGAATGATGGAGCGGATGGGGAGGTTGCCCTTCTTCAGCCTCCGCAGCATGAGGCCCGGGATGGCCAGGTTGATGGCAGACTCGATGTGCGACGACTCGTACAGCTCATGGGGTCTGCAGTCCAGCAGCAGCAGCGCGCCGGCCCCGGACTCCAGCTCGTCCTGCAGCCACTCCACGCTCTTACTCGACATCATCATCACAGTCACGATCACTGAGCCTCTGCATAGATGATCCGTTTTCATCGGGGAAACGTTAGCCCACCTGTCCACTTACGGGACATCATGGCGACACAACAGAATTTGGCGGAAAACGAGCGAAAAATAAACAAACAAACAAAAAAGAGAAAATCACGGCGTTAAACTTCGCTCCACCACCACCGCCGCCGCTCCAGCTCCAGCGGGCGCTGCGCACCCAACGCGCACTTCCACACGCATCCAACACGCACACTGCGATGCCGCTCTGCTTGGAGCAAGAAACTTGAACATGCAGAGCTCTCTTTCGCTCCCTCGCTCGGTCCGACTGAACTGGATGTCAGTCCAGTCCATCGACGTCCATTCAGCGAGTCTACTCCAGCCCCCCACCCACGGGGCGTCCGCAGAGTAACGAGCGGAACCGCAGATGTCCACTTAGCGCATTCACATGTGAGCTAAGGCTGAGCTGCGGAGGCTAAAGCCCAGGTTCAGCGTTAATATTTGACATGCCTGCCCACAGAGCGCCTCTGGTTTGTCATTTCCTCTGGATGCATTAAAGAAGAAGCTCTGCGGGCTTGTCACTGAGAAGAGGGAGGAGCTGGGAAATTTAAAGGTGCAGGGATTCAAGCGACTTTAATCACCCAGCATCCATTCATAGTCTAAGTCTGAATAACACACTCAGAAATTATAATCTGATTCATGCTTCTGATTATCCTAAATCAAATAGATGCGCTAATATGTTTTAAATGAACAGAATCCTGGATAAGAGGACTGAAAAGTTAGTCATTTTACTAAAATAAGTCTACTTCCACTATTACCCAACTCACTTGAAGAGTTTGTCATGTTTCAGCTAAAAATTTCAGCATATTTTTATCGCAATCTTTTGCAATCGTCCAACACAGCGACAGACTGCTGCATCCTAAATGCACAAGGGAGCGTCACTGCAGATCCCACATCCTTGTAAATTACAATTTACAAGGATTGTTAATCTTGTTTGGTATAATTTAATTAGAAAGTGGAAAAAAAAACTCTTTATGTGAACTTTTATATCTGAAAGTCCAGTTTTGCTCCTAATTAAGCTTCAACAAAACATGTTGTTGGCCTCAAATTTAAATTCATGTTTGCTTATTTTTAACTGTAAAATAACTGAGATAGTTCTATAACTTGTAATGTTTTGTGTTTAGTTTCACAAATGTAAAAACCTTGATTTGGATATACCTACAACAATAAAGTGTTTAGTTTTCCTCTTCAATCTCACAGAGAGAAACTAAACTACGCGCCTTGTGAAAATGTGCTTCCTAAAGCACAATTACCAGTTCTTCTCCTGGTATTCTGGTTGCTCTCACTCAGGCCACCCACTGCATACACCTCCACATGTTACACTCTTAAATAAATTACTGGAAGCATTTCTCACTGAGAGACAGCTTTTATTCTCTACAATCACAGAACAAATCACATAATCAAATGATGGTTTTCTGCTCTTTTTGAGCTGTAGCTTCAGATTCTGCTTGATGTACCTTACGATCAGGAAAACACTCTAGTTCTATATGTCTCAACAGGTGGACTTAAAACTATTTTGAACGTTTTCCAGATTTTCAATCAGTTTCTCATGGTTAGATACAGACATTTATGTAATATTTTCTGTAAATGTTAGCTTAAGGTCTTTATATACAATGTTTGGTTTAAAAAGCCCGACTTTTTAAACCAATTTGAGATATCAGCCTGACTGATATATTGTTTGCATCAAATTAAGTAAAGGCATGGGAGCTTCTAAAGTCCAAGCTTGAATGTATCGTCCCAAATACTGACGAGGGCTGAAATAGAAACAAAAGGAAAAATCAATACAGGTCCAATGTTTGACGGGTCATGGCTGAACAAGCTACATGAAAAAGGTCCTGCAGTAAATGAACTTTGAACTTTTCTTTTAAAAAAATTATTTCAGTGTGTCTCCAGCATACAATTAACATCCCAGACAGTAACAAAAACAATAATTTAAAGGTTTAACATTATTGAATGACAAGGAAATGGTGACTTTAGCTTTGATTTTCCATCTAATCGTCTAGTCAAACAAAAACAAGTTTAATCCATGAACTTATTTTTTTTTTATTTGGGATATTTCTTGTTGTGTTACTGAAACTGGGAGTGGGAACAAAATCTTGTGTTACACATTGTTTCATGCTATATATATATATATATATATATATATATATATATATATATATATATATATATATATATATATATATATATCTTTAAGAATGCTTTATTTTTATTGAAAAATAAACAAAAAGATGCAAAAAGGGTTTATAACAAGCACATTTGTAAATATACATTAAAAACAAGATTTTTTTTTTCTTGACAAAACCTCAGAT
Source organism: Poecilia mexicana (assembly GCF_051168715.1). Classification (NCBI taxonomy): domain Eukaryota; kingdom Metazoa; phylum Chordata; class Actinopteri; order Cyprinodontiformes; family Poeciliidae; genus Poecilia; species Poecilia mexicana. The sequence goes on from NW_028263374.1 coordinate 20,459,795, forward strand.
GCAGATATTTGCAGTTTCCCACCTCAGTCATAAGTCATGAGGTCAAAAATAGTTCAGAAAAAAACAAAACATATACAGCAAGGGGCAATTGTGCAGACAAAAACATCCTGCTGACGTTTAAGACCAGCTGGAAACTCCAAAATCAGATATTTATATTTTTTTGATAAATGAATTGATTGCATGTAATATGGCAATAGTATGGTGTTTACAACACTCTTCAAGGTGAAAACTGGGACTGAGGGAAGAAAATGGTTTAAAAAAAAGCTGGAAAAAACAGATGTGAGGCTATTAAAAAAAAAAAAACAACTATTCCAAGGAGTATCTGTGGCTCATTCAGTCTGCAAGAAAGAGCGCTTCTAGCAGATAACAGGAAGGCTGAGTGTGTTACAGAAAAGCTGATCTGCTTTATACTTTTCAGCTTTAATTCATCCCGTCACAGAACATTTCAAAGTAAAAGTAAGGACCCATTTTATACAGGAGAATGCTGATTTATTAATGCTACTCACACAAATATCTGATGAGACAGATCTAATGATATTAAGACCCTGTTTTACAGTGACTGCTCTCCTAAACAAGCAAGATGACGTGGCCTCTCTTCCTATAAGAGGCCTAAATAATTAATGAACGCCTGTAGCAGGAAGGCTTGGAAGAGAAGAATCAAAATTAGTAGAATAAATCCTACAAAAGCTGGACAGTACTTCTAAAAAAAACAAAAAAAGAAAAAGAAAATATATCCAAGGCAGCATACTAATGCCTCAGCTGACATTGTGATGCTATTCATTTTAATTATTCGTCATCCCAACAATTGTTGATAATTTTTAAAATTTAATCCACAGTCTTCCTCATCAGTTCTCTTCATCAGTGAAAAATATATTATTTTACATTCATACTGGGCGTCACGATGGCGCCATGTAGGATATTCCTCCATATGTAACAGCTTGGCGGTTTGCCTACTACTCTGAACAAACCATCACTACACATCACCATGGATGACCTAATAAGGCATCAGCAGGTTGTGACAGAGGCAGAGAGGAGGAAAAGAAGAGCGTTTGATTTCCTCACAGCTGCACAGAGGAGGAGTAGGGGGATGCACCAGCTGCAGACAATGGCTCTTTATCCTCTCCAGTGACTTGCACACAAACACACACTCAGACACATGCTCAAACTTTAGGGCTCTTGTGTTTCCACTCCCTTCATGGACAACAACAGGCTCTCTGAGGAAGAGCGTGCGTGTTTTTGTTTTTTTTTCCACAACTTCACTCCATTACTTAACCAAATTATCGTCATTGATTTAGAGAAAAATAAGCATTGCTAAGCAGAGTTTTGTAAAGTCAACAACCCAGTGGGTGACAGTATTCACACGTATCCTTCTAGACATGAACACAAGCAGCTGTTCCTCTAAGCGCTTTTGTTTACTTGTAGCTAGTTCATAAATAAAGTTTGGTTTACAATAATACTTTTTACTTCAGCTGAACATTAGTGTTTAACCGTTTACACTGCAAAACATAATCTAAAAAAGTATTGTTGTCTAGTTTCTAGTTCAAATATTTTGGTACGCTTGAAATAAGAGAAATCTAATTTACAAGTAGCTTTTCAGCAAGATATAAGAACTTTGTGTTAAGTCAATAATATCCTTAATATGTATAAAACAATAATTTACCAGCCCGACCAACCATATGGTGAAATAATCCACTGGCAGATTATTTCACTTAAATTATGGTAAAAAAAAAATGTCTTAGTATAAATGAAATAATCTGCCAATTGATTGTTTCACCACATTGTTGCTCAGACTGAGTGATGAGCTTTCTTAGAGAAATAACTTTAAGCAAACTGGCTTATGATACTGCATTACAATCAGATTCAACTGTTAAAATATATATATATATATATATATATATATATATATATATATATATATATTTACATTGCAATAAATAATTGAATCATAAATTAATTTAACTGGATTGATTTGAACTGACCCATTTGGATTATGTTTGACGTTAAAATTGTCTTTTTGGTTTGCTCAGTGCCTTAAACCAATATTTACTGTGAACTAATGCTGCATAAACTGAATTAAATGTAATCAAAAACATGTTTGGATACTGTATCGGTAGTATCAGGTAATTTCATCACTAACAGGAGGTGTTTAAGAATGCCCTGGCCTTTAAATTGATGACCAGATTTTCTGACCTCTGATTGGGTTTTAAATCTGCTTTTAAGCAGGATCCATAAAACATCAGGTGAATTTAAATAATCCAAAAATGTGAACATATCTATTGCATGAATCAGTTTGTTATTAATTGCAGGAAACAACGGTTACATTTTTTTGTTATTCTTCATGTTGAGGTTCTCTGTCTTGTTCCGTCTCACGGAGAAGTACTCAGACAAGTTTAGCTTTCACAGCCCACATGTTTTCAATCGATGTCTCACCATCAGTCTCTGGCACTTAATTTGCTTTGGTGGGGTAGACCCCCTGAAAGACCACTCAGGTTGTTACACCTGACACTATTTCTTAAAGCCGAAACACATGTGCATTGTATTAAACTTGTATTCTCTGTCTGTTTTAATAAGTCTCAGTAAAAGGAAACATTGTACCGTCTGTACAGCTAATCAGATTTTTTTTTTTGGTCCATCTGGAGTTTTTCCACTCTTGAACAATATTAAACAGACAATTTCTAAAGCAGATAATCAGCTCTAATCTCTGGAAAATTACAGTCAGAGCTCAGGGAAGTCAGCCTGACAGCCCAGAGGGATTTAAGTTTTATGTCCTCAACATAAAAAGTACCTGTTCATTAAAACAGCAGATGTAGCTGTAATTCATCCTCGTTTCACAGGATTCGCCGTACTTTATCCCGTATAAATCAACGCGGTTAATCAAATAATTAATCTTCCTTCTAACCATCTCTGCAGACCAGATTTCCTTTTGGTCTGTGGTCTCTTTAAAGCAGCAGACTGTGGTTTAAACCCACTCACCTTAGTGACAGAACGAGGGGCCACCCGTCTCCCACACAAACGCTGGCATTTCCTCCTCTGTTTCCTTTACCCTCAAACATCACGTCCTCAGCACATAAAACAGCCTTAGAAACGCGTCACATATCTGCTCTTTAATTTCAGACTTTTAATAAATCCGACATAAACAACCACTGACGCCAGAATAATAATAAAAAAAACATTGTGACTTCTGTTAAAGGTTTAGCAGTGATCTAGTGACTAATTCAAGTTACCTTATGTATAAAACAAATATATTTTTAAAGTGCAAAAACTAGACATTTGAGTCATTCTTTTAAAATACATTTGTATCATTTTATGTCCTGAAAAAATTATTTGTTCTTTTAATTATATCTCACTTTCCCAAAGTTTAAACACTTATAAAAATGCATTACTTCTACCTAACAGTGAAAAAACTCAATGTACTGCAGTATCCAACAACATGTTTTGTTTAAATTATGTAAGTTAAAGAAGCGTCTAGTACATATATATATATATTGTTTAAATAAATAAAATTAAGAAAAAGAACTATATGTACATGTATGTGTATTTACATCCATTTGTTTTATAAATAAAGACAAAGAAAAAAAAAGAAGGTAATTTGTGGTTGTACAAATATTTAGTTTCACAGTAGACTAGCTGACTGCTCTGGCTGTAACATGTTCATTGTGTTCATCAGAGAGAAAGCCAGGGGAAACAAACCGTCTCTGTAGTGCTGACCTGAAGGTAAAAGCCTAAACAGTTTGTGTCCAGGATGTGTGGGGTCTGCGCTGGTTTTAGCTGCCCTTTTCTCAAACCTTGACTTATTCAAGCCCTGGATGGAGGAAAGGTCAGCTCTGATCTGATCCTCTCAGCAGATCAGGAATGTGATATAAATATTTTTAAAAAAGTCTATTTTACATAATTGAAACTCTACATTATTGTGGTAAAAGCCGACATTTTACAAAGTAATAAAAAAGTACACCCCTGTCAGATTCTAGGCTCAGTGATATCACAGAAAACTACAGATCAAAACGAAGAGCAGCAACAGTGAAATAAAATATATTGGCCAAGAGCAGCACAGGCCTTAAGCTGGGTTTGAATGAGGTGTATGAACCAATCTGTCAACAGAAACGTTAACCGAGGAAATCCACCATAACAATGAGTCACCAAACATGCCCTAAAAATCCCTCTGCTGCTCTCAGATTGGATTATCTACAAAAAAAAAACACATTTAAAGTATTTGTTCACAGCTTGCAAGAGTAATTAATCAATCGCAGCACCAACACGACAAACCAACAACTCTCTTCACTGGGCATTGAAGTCTTTTGTATAAAGCAACCATAACCCTGCCTAGTGTATCTAATCCCCATGCAGAACAAACACACTGTACCTACATAGGCAGGGTTGTAAACCCACTGAGGTGACTCATCGTATGTTAACTCAGTCTTCACCTCCCCATCTTTCTCTCTTTCATACTCACATGAAACGCATATAAACTTGCAAACCTCACCCCGTTATATCACAGTGAAAGCTCAAAGTCAGCGCCATAAAGACAGATGGTCAAAGGTGGCCAAATCACACTTTAACGAGCTGATCTACCTCCGTCTCTTTCACTTTTCTTCCCGATGCCCGAGCTCAGCTCAACCGAGAAATGTGGCGGAACAGCCCATCGACACATCACTGCTGAAAACGAATAAGAAGGCGGCTTTTCTATAGCTTTCGGTTTGATTTAATCTAAATTTAAATACAGGAAGATGTGAAAATTGGGAGTGAAAGGAAGCCGAAAAAGAAGCCGTGCAGAGTCCTGGTTCTCGATGACGGACATGTTTATTTGGGCTGCATGGCTGCTGTTGTGAGCTGGATGTTTATAACCAGCGTCAATAAGTGGTCAATACGTCCAAAAACAATAAACAACTTGCAAATGTTTAAGGGGTTTCTTTTTCTGGTGCCCTTTTATTATATGTCCACGTCATTTCTGAAACTGTGACACAGCACAGCTATAAAATAAAACATTAAAACAGACATAAAAAACGTCAACAGTTTTGCTTCAGTATTTGACTTGAATGTCTGGACGCGTTTCTGCTCATTTTGTTACATAACATCAAGTTTTTAAAGGCAGTCAAAAGGACTGGTCTCTGTATTTCTGGGCTTTGGTTTTATTTATGAGTGTTGTCAGGAAATCAGTGAATGGACTGATAGATCGGAGTCTCATCCTCAGTTCTGCAGGTGCTTTTATGGTCCCGTAAAGAAGAGACGAGCCAAAATGTGGAACCTGTCTATTTACAGGAGGGTTCATGATCTGAATCCTATGTTAATGAGAGATGGATCACAACAGAAAGAACGAGATTTCAGACACAATCAGAAAAATGAGCTTCCTCCATCGGATGAGAAGCACAGAGAGCAGAGTCAAAGCTGAGATGTTTAGGTTTTTTATGTTAGTCCACAATTTATACGTTATATTTTTGCCTCACTTGGAAGGCTAATTTTTATTTTCACTTGAGTAAAAATATGTTACAGTGGTATTTTTGAGTAACCGCTGGTTATTATTTATAGTGGGCGACATCTGCCATCGTTGAGGCCTTTTCAATAATGATGGAGAGATCATTCCAGCAGGACTCTATTTTCAGAGACTGACCTGAAATTATTTTGAAGCACTGAAAAACATACAGAGAAGCTCAACATTATTCATATGCTGACAGATTTAGTCTTGAAAATATTTTCATTCAACAGCTGGAAACACACGCCTCTGACCCTCTCTGCCCCTGCAAGGCAAAGCGAGTAAAGACAACGGATTATTCTTATCAAAGTTTCTTTTACGGATCGCAATGAAAGGAAAACATATTTAAAGACATGTTTCTTATTTTATCGACACTTTTTAGCTCTCAAAATGTATATAAAAAAAAATCTTTGACATGAAAGTCATGAAGCTCCTCCTCAGGTTTCTGCATGCTGCTGTGTTCAGATTACCACTGTGTAATAAAAAAAAAATAAAATAAAAAATCAACTTGTACAAACCAAAAAGATGAATGATTTTCTGACGATAAAAATAAATGGTCAGAGTATGGTTTCAGAAAAAACATTCTGCCTGAAAACACATAAGCTTATACTCTCCCTGACTCTGAAAATTAGTAATAAACTTTCCCTTTTATCCAGTTAATTTGTGAACTTCTGTCCCGGATCAAGGCCGACCTTGGAGTGGGTTTTGAATTTATGACTTTCTTGTATCTAAAACCGTAACGTCCAGAGTCATAATGTTAGATTTGTGTTTATGTAAGACAGTGAGCTCATTGTGCACACGGCACAAAAACCTGTGAGCCTAGCAGACGCGGTTCATCGTTGGTTGTCTTAAATTATGGGTGTGTGTCGGAAGTTTAGAGATCCAGGTGAGGTTTGGGTGAGGCGAGGCTTTAAGACTTGAGGCTGGTGCTTTCTGACTTATCACCAGGTTTGCTTTGTGGGCTTGGTCGCTCTGGAGCAGGTCATTATTTTAAACACTTAGCACACCTTTACACACCTTCAAGTGTGCGTAACCTAGTTTCGTGTTTGTTGCTTTGGCAGTGGCAGCAAGTAACTTTAGAGCATTCATGGTACTTCACATTATTATGATTGTAGCTAGAAACTGTGGCTCTAGTAGTAGGACAGATGAGGCAGAATAAAAAAAAAAAAAGATCCCTTCCCCTTTAGGGCTGGACTTAAAAGACGGTTTTGAATCAGAAGCTGCAGCGTGGGTTTGAAGAGCAGAGCGCCAAACCTCAGCTTTCAAGCAGGGCCCGGTTTCAAAGGGGGGGAACGTAGGAGAAGCATGGGGGTTGTAAAAGCAAGAAGGAAAAGGGGTGGAGAAAGAGACGAGGATAAAGGGGAGGTTTGATCACAGAAGGACAAAGGCTCCAGTTTCTATAAGTTACTACGAACCAGCAACACAGCTGCTTCGCTTTCATGTCTTTTCAAGATGTTGATCTTGTGTAACTGGAAGACAAGTTAATGTGTAGGGCAAACGCTGCACTGAGGGGATTAGTATTTACTACAAGACATTAGTGGGACTGCACAAAGTTGATCGAAAACCCTCAAACCTTTAAACTGATCCAAGAGCAAACACCCACAAGGAAATCTGATGCCGGAGAGATGTCGGAGGGAAAGAAGGGATTAAATGTTTAACCTCTCAGAAAAAAAACAAAAAAACACCACTAATAACATTTCTTATCTGTTCAGTTCACAAAGAGGTGAAACTATTCTGACATTTATGAAAATTAGCATAATCTTAAAAGAAAGTTTTAGGACCAAGAAATCATGAACAGGCTATTCTTTAAATATCATCCTCAACGTTCTGCTTTAAAATCAAACCTAAGACATTAAAGGCTCCCATGAGATTGGAGAACATCTGCCTAAATGTTACGTTTACTACTAATCATAACAGGAAGGAAACATAACCCAGTTTTAAAACTGAAGGCCGCTGGAACTTTTATCACAAATAAAAGTTAGAGAAGAGGTTATTATCTTCCTCTAATAACCTCTGACGCCTTCGCTTCACCGATCTCAGGAATACATTTATCACAGGAAACCTTTTTTGAATAATTCTGCGACACTGGATTTGATTTAGGGAAGTCATCTGAACACAAACACACGCCACACTAGATTTTATCAGAAGAAATTAAACTTCACTTCACAGATATGTCCTATTTGTCTTCTCAGAGTTTGACCTCAAATCCCCACAAAAGTTTTAAAGTTTGTTGCTGTAATGGAACAAAATGTCATAAAGGTTAAAGCGCGAGGCACATCATTGTCCATTTACAAAACTACAAAGGAAATGATCATTCAGTATTAGCTGCTAATAAAACGATTATCTTATCATTTTAGGAAGAGACAGCTTGAACTATTTTCTAAATGTTTTATTCTACACTATCCCCACTAAGTGGTGTGTTTCATAACAAAATGCAATTGAGTTTTATATGATACATGTATTCAGGTATGATTTTACTCAATATTTGAAGTATTGGAGGAAAAAAAAAATCCGTCTTTAAACTTGTAAAAATGTTTCTTTGAATTCTGGGCTGTTCTTCAGAAATTAGTCAGAAGGCAGAGAACACGAAACACTTATTTCATTTAACCATAACTTCCCTTTCCCCAAGGATTACAAAATGCACACTTCAGTGTTTTAGCCAGTTCAAAGTACAAGACCAAAGCCGGTTTAACATGTTTAAGAATACGGTTTAAGAATACACCCTGGCCGAATAACGTGGATAGGCTGTTGATAAATCATCCAGCAGCGGCCTGGGTGTTATCTCTATTGCAAAAGACGGTCAGAGTATAACATAATTTTCGAGGAAGAACAATAAAAAGGAGAGAACGAGTGCAAAGACCTGACACACTGAACTAGAAAAGCACTAAAACACACACACAAGGAGGCCAAAAGCAGCTTCAGCTACAGCACACCAGTGAAAATATATCCAGATGTTCTCCTCATAGGATAACCAACCCCCTCCTACACACACACACACGCATGTGGCCACACATGGGCTACATAAACCAGCAGCCTTCCCCACAATTTTTTTTTCTCTCTCCCACAGACACAACCAAGCAGCTACATTGGTACTTGTGAGAAAGCTACATCGCACAATGCATCTTGTAGAGACATAAATGCTAAAAAACGAAATATTATCCCAATTTCTTTACAGCACCAGACATATACGATTTAAAATCTTAGAAGGAAGCGTGTTGGAACCACAGAGTTGAGGTTAATGAGCGACAATCTGGCTTTAATTATGGAAAAAAAAAAAAAAAAAAGTTGACATTACAGCTTAAAATGAACAAGAATCAATACTTAGAAACTCACGCAAATTATTGGGGGCTTAAGCAGAACTGCGTCAGCCGATAAAACTAATATAGGAGGAGAAATCAGAAAAGTTTGTCCCAAAATCTAAAATAACTCCATCTCTGAACGACGTTTCTCACTTAACACATAATCTCCTCGCTCTCATGATTTAAACTGAATCCTGGTCCTTGTAGAGGCATCCATATGAGAGAACTCAAACACACACACACACACACACACACACACACACACACACACGCGCGCGCGCACACACCCCCACACACACACACACACACACACAAGTCATTGAGCTTTCTCTTTCAGCCCCCTTCAGCCGGAGCTCCTGGCAGGCCGTCTGGTTGAGGCCCATAGCAAAGGGAGCTGTTTTCTCTGGCTGGAGAGCATTTTGTGTGTGTGTGTGTGTGTGTGTGTGTGTGTGTGAGTCCGCGGGCCCCAGACAGGAAGGAAGAGAGTGGGCCCGGCAGCACAGCTCCAGAATTCCGGTTTTGTTTTCTTCTTTTTCCATCAGTGCAGAGGCAGCGTCGGGTCTTAAAGGAACAGCTGTTAATATTTTCTTTGCGTCGTTCTCTCACATCTGATTCCCCAACCCGCATCCCTTCCACTCATCCGGACTCACCAACCAACTGCACATTATTACCCCGTGAAAAAAATAAGAAATGGATGAAAATAAGATGGATTGTTCAAGCTTAGCTCAGAGAATACAGTTACTTCGTGACCAAAAATGTAGTTTTCGCTCATTTTGATTGACGCTTCTAATAATAAAATTACTGCTGTGGGCGTAAAACATAAGGATTTTTGGATTCAAACACACCTTTAGTGTCTTTCTGTGCTTTGCAAAATATAACTCGACAGATTCTGGCAAAGCAAGGGTTGGAAATTACTCTCTGGGATCACCTGATGACACAACTCACAGCTCATGATCTTAACATCTCTTCTAGGGACAATTAAAGCGGGAAAGTCATCCTCCGTCCGGTAACTGTTGCAGCTCAGAGGACTGCAGCAGTAAAAAGTAACCCATGACTTCATTAATCTGGTTCAGAAGACACATTTTCTTTGACTCAGCACACAAACAGCCCTCACTATTACGAAACAGAACCTCCTAATTAAGGCTGAGGGTGTAAAACATTTATTTAGACAGAGGAAACAAAAACAATTACTTCAGAGAATAAATGGTTGAGGCACAGAAAGACGGACAATAAAATAAAATTAGATTAGATTTTCTGAAGAAAAGCCTAACTTTAAAGCAATTAAAACATTTTCTGACCGTCAACAATTCTGAACAGAAAAAAAAACAAATTCTTTAATTTGTCCAGGATTTTTCCGACCCCGTCTGTAACGCTTTAGCCCAAACCAAGAAAATTGAAATGTAAACAAAAGTTTAAAGGAGCTTCCCAAAAATACATCAAGGCCTCCAGTATCTTCTAACTATCAGACAAATGAAAGGCACTGCATTGTCTCTCTAATTGTTGCTACGTTTAATTATTTACCAAGTTGCCATAATGGCTTAATTCTTTCTATGCATGCATGTTGTGACGGAAGTTTGAGCATTTAATCACAGTCTTCGCCTGGCAAATTGAAATGCAAACGCTAGAGAGAATCATAAAGGTTGACTACAGGCAGCCGTTCTGCACACACACGCGCACACATACACATTATATGCACGTATAGACGGGGACAAGGCCTTTGTCAGCAGAAAACAGTCTGCACACTCAGCACTGCTGTGGAGGAACTTCTCTAATATTCAACTCTTTCACCTCTGATATCTGTGTGTGAAATAACCTGTGCATCAGCAGGAAAGCTCAGAAAGCATTTGTTTGACTGCATTTGTACGCCGACATTTTTTTTTTTTTTTTTTTTGCGTTGCCTTTGCAGCATCAGCTTAAGTCTTTTGTTTTCTTGTTTTATCATCAACAGTGTTGATTTGGCCACCTTCTTCCTTCGTCTCGATTTTGGAGATGCAGTCCAATCTCCATCTGGTTCTCCAGACACTCCTTGAGCTTGTCCTCCGTCAGTGTCAGCCGCTGCTCCAGGATCGAAACCGTCTGGGTGGAGAAAGACGGGGACCAGAGAGGGTACAGATGGATGTTAGAGAGGGGCCGCACAGAATCAGAGTGAGGGTAATGACTTCATAATGGTAATGCAGACACATGTTCGAAACAGAGATTCTGCCTGCTAGATGATCCAGCTGTTTTGTTTTGTTTTAAATCTGCTGCTTGAGACGGCAATGCGAGAGTCTCTGTTGTCGGTATGCAGCTCGTCTTGTTTTGCACACAGACGACACAAGAAAGTCGTTTTCCGATCCAGGGCCGACATGTGTGGGTAGTGAGATCACAGTACAACATACTTTTCCTCTGAGCATCATCCAACACAGACAGCATTTGTTGTGCGTTTGTGCTTCTGCGTTTCAGCACAGGGCTATCTAAACCTGTTTATCAAAGGAGCCACCAGGTCCTACTTCCAGAGAAGACAGTATCTAGTGAAACAGAGTCCTGGTTTTAAGTCCTTTCAACATTTACTTATATTCTTTAGCTTTTACAAGCCATAAAGTGGCAGTATTATGTATTTTTCAGGCACATAATGCCGTTTTGTAGCTCAGTTAAATAGCCATCTTACCTTCAGTTGTTATAAAAATGCTGTACATATCAAACATGACTTAAAAAAAAAAATTGACGTCACAATTTGATGCCTTGAAATTGGCCCTCTGTCTCTTTAAGAGTAATAGCTCGTATGATAATCTAAGCAACTGCATCGTTCCATCAGGTGTTTGCTAATTGCTGCCGTCGCTAGTCTGGAGGAGCTAAGTGGGAGAGTCGTAGGGGAGGGATGCTCCTCAGTACAAATTAATACGATCACATCATGATTTTATGATATGCAGACAAATCTCCAGTTGCTGGAGAGTTGTCTGAGACCTTATCTTGGCGTCATGTCAATTCAGTTGTACATCTGACTATGGATGGATGCTTTTGTTTAGTTTATGCAAAATTCAGGCACTACTGCTTGAATGTTGTGCATTCTGAGAGGATTCGGCATACTTGAGTTGTAAGAAAAGGTCATTTAAGATCTGTTGCCTCGGTGTCATCTCAAACAAGTCAGTCTATTGTTCTCTAAACTCAACAAGACATTTTTGTCCTCCGCTTTTCAGTAAGCTGCCTTCACCATCAACCTGAGTTGCTGTCATGTGTTTGGCTGAGCTATTTCTGGTAACAGCCAAATGAACTGGTGCACCACACAAACTGGCTAGAGTGCAGGTTTAATAAAAACGTAGTAAAAAGATGATACAGTTAGTTTAACTCTCTCCAAGAAACAAGTGTCAATCATCCCTTCTCCATTTTTGACATACAGTAGCTTATTTTCTGAGCTAACGTTGCCTTTTGGCGAACACTGTGGTAAATTTAACCAGACAAATGAAGATGTTCAGGTTTGGGGCAACAGAAACATCCAAGTATGTCAGCATGTCTTGACCTGAAAATCTTCAATATGTTATTTCCTGCGCCAGCTAGAGTAATTTAGACATTCCTCATTTCTGGAAAGCGGCAAAAATGAGTCACTTCCTATGCAATTACCAAGCAGCCGAGTGGGGAGAAACACAACAACAAAAATCTTGTTTCATGACTAAATATTTAGCCACAATGTAGTGTAGTAATCCTCGCCTTTTCAAGACAGTAATGGCTTTGCATCAAATCCCATGCTATTAAATTTGCCTCATTTTGTTTCTCTGTTCTTTAGAGATGCCATACCAGGTTTCCATAATGATTACACTAATTTATAGGTAGGTTTCAGGAAAATAATAATATAGGGGTTTTCCACTAACTCAATTCCAGTAGCAGATGTTAGAGCTGGTTCCCAACTGGTTTCATAAAGTTAGTCAGGAATTGGTTTTGTTTCCATACCCAGAAGCCATTAATATATCATTATGTAACTTGAGACATGTCTTTCAGTGAATGTGTGATCTGGCTTCTGTACTCTAAATTTCTGCCAAAAATAACAGTGGAGAAGAAGAGTTCATCACCATGAAATGGCCCGTTTCTATAGCCTCAAATCTGTTTTTTTTTTTTGTTTTATAAATTGCATAAACAAGATTAGGTTAAGATTGGAAATATTTTAATCTCTTTAAAAGAGAAAACAGCGACATTAGCTGATTATTTGTTTTTATAATTGTAGCTGGAAATAACAATTAAAAGTGCTCCATCAAGCTGGTGCAAGAAATCCATTAGTCTGTATAAATAAGTTATAGATTATCTGGGTAAAAATGTACAAACAATGTAGTCCCTTACAGTGATTTCTAAGAGGACTTTATAGTGACATTTTCAGTTTCTATATTTAGCTTTCAAAACCGAAACACTGCTGAAATTTACATCTAAGTTGCATTGAATAACAAAAACATTGTTGAGATACTGACTGTCTATGACTCAGGCTTACATAGAAATCAATATTTTAAATATTGCATCTTTGCATTCCTTTGTAATTGCAATGTTGCAAATCACAGCAGTGAGAAAAAGTTGACACATTGTGCAGCCCTGGATGGAATTAACATGTAATAAAGATCTCAGAAAACAATGTTGTTGAAACCAAAATATGATCAAACAATGCAACATTACCACAACAGAGCAATGGGTTCAACTTTGAGTGGGCGAGAGATGTTTTCATTTGGTTTGTTCAAAAAAAGATAACGTCTCCTGTTATTTCACCCTTTAAAAAAAACAACTTTCTTTCACTCTGCCTGTCTCCATTTTCAGGATCAATACCAGCATGTTCATCTCTCCGACCTGCTGCAGCTCCCATTCCCCAACACAGCCAGGGATTGGTGTCTGTGTCTGCGACTCTGGATCTGCACGTGTCCCCGGGGCACCAGCAACAATATACAGCCCTATGGTTTTCATCTGGAGTGGAAACCAAATCTTTATGCTCCTAAAAATAGAGTGAGCTGTTGCCCTCAGCATTACTGCCCTCTGTTAGAAAGTTGCATAACTTTGGGATGACGAAAGTTACAATAGTCTGAAAGTCAGAGTAAAGATGTCTGGATGTGGCAAGATGAGAACGAAGAGATACAAAGAGAGAGAAAAAAAAAAAAACTAAAGAGAACAAAACTGAGAAACAAATATAAAAAGTTTGATTCTGGTCAACCAAAGAAAAAAAAGAAGCCTCTTAATGATCTAAGTAGTTTTGGCCTGGAGCTCAGAGTTGAAGAAAATGAAACGATCATATGTCTCACCTTTTTATGAAATGTTAGTTTACTAGCAAAAGATGCATGTCTAAATCCAAATAATTAAGTCTATTAGGACCATCAAAAATTTACTTATGGAAAAAAAAACAACAAAACAAAAAAACAATGTTATGCAGGTTTACCAAGGATGTAATTACTTGGTAACAAATTTGGGTCCTAATCTTTTTTTTAAGATGACCAAACTAAATTTAAGCTCCTGATGGCTGCTTAATATCAGCAGCACAGTAACATGGATTCCCCATATGAGGACTCACCGTCTAGAGAAAGAAAAGTCACTGGTGAGTGAATTAAATAAAAGATATTTAAGGATTAACCTTGGTGGGTGGCTTGTCCCTTATCAGTAGGAAGCTATTATTATTGAACCATGGAGGGCAAAGTAATAAAAACCTGCAGGAAAAAAATCAAATCAAAAGCAGGGCATGCAAAGAGGTGTAAGGCCAAAGAAAGAGCAGAGCTTTATTACCATTAATCTGGTAAACCAGCTTCAACTATTACTTTTTTAAAATTATCTTGACAAAAGCCTGAAATCTGTCGTGTCCTTCGATGTTTGGAGAAAGAGTCTAAAATGTCCTCCGTCTCTTATTCGTCGTTTTTAGTGATCGCCCATCACTAAAAAACCACTTATGGATGTAACAAAAAACTGTGTGGTGCTTAAAAGAACACAAATTGATAAGAAGCAGAGCTTTTAGGGCTTAAAGTGGTTGCTGTCCTTTTCTGTTTTGTTCGATAATCTATTTTTAGTGCTGCAGGCTCAGGCTTCACACTGTGCCTTGCCTTCACCAGACGCTCACACTGAGAGTGGAGGCTAACTAGACACACTGGCACGGTGAGTCAGTGGAGAAAAAACAAAAAGATTTCTGTGTGAAGTGAGGTGAGTTAGCAATTATGGGACTATTATAAAGGGAAGATTACAGAGACCTTAACAGACGCCAGCTTGGGGTGGAGCAAAAAGTAAAAGTAGAAATGTATATTTCTGGTTTTTTGGTTTTTTTTTTTCCCCTTGCTTAGTTTTCCTAAAGGCAGCTATATTACATGTAATTTAACCAGTGATGCATCCCTTTATATCTTACTACAGGGTGGTTGCTAATAAAACTGAAAGGTTGCTATAAGTTTAAGAAATAAAACCTTATCTGTCAGAGTTGCTGAACCGTCTAGAGTTTTCTAGATATTTTTTCTTCTTAGGCGACTTGGTGTGAGGCACAACCACATGTTTGTCATTACAGATCACCACATCTTCTGCTTACCTGAGTGAGAACGTCCAGTTGACCTATGATGTGCTCCAGGGTGTTGGCTAAACTGGAGGGGACCCTTCCATCCGAAACATCGGACTGGCTTTTATCCTGGTGTGCAGGTCGTTGTGAACCCGGAGTCTGCTGGGTGGAGGGTGAACCGGTGGCGGCGTCTCTGTGGGCATGGGAGTGAGACCCTCGACTGTGGCCGTCACTGTGGCCGAAACTAAGAGTGCGAGGCGTAGTTTGGGTGTTCGGTCTGTTGAGGTGCTCTGCTCTTTGGAAGGTCTGGAAAGAAAGCAACAGGACAGAAGTTGGACAGTAGCTGGATTTGATCATGACAGGAAAACTATAAACGGGGAATTCACCACACAGTCAGCTGGTGACAGGAACTGACTGACAGCAAAAATTTGACTCATCAGTCAGTGAATCCACAACAACCAAAAGACCTATTTGTGCTAGAAATGCCTGGCAATTGCTGTAAACATCAAAAATAAGAAATTAAGTTAACCATTTATATGAGTTTTTTAATATCCATCCATCCATCCATCCATCCATCCATCCATCCATCCATCCATCCATCCATCCATCCATCCATCCATCCATCCATCCATCCATCCATCCATCCAATTACATTTAATTTAAAACAAGGGAGACAAGAATTAAGTCTTCTGAAGAACAAAATGTGCAACAGGCTAATATATAGGAAACTATGAAGGTACATCTGTTACTGATACATGCAACCAGTTCATTCCGATTAAATAAAAAAACAAACAAAAAAAACACATTTTACTTTTGAGCCTCAGAAAACAACAGAAAGGCTGAACAGATTACAGAGAAAGGTTTTGATCATTTTGAGCTTTCAACTTCTACTGGCCACAAGCATTTCGGAGATAAAACTGTTACAGTCGAAAACCTTTAACCACTGTATAGTTAAATACAGCAGTGCCAAAAAATAAATAATGACAAATTTACTGATTTTCATTAGGTTCATAGGTCACCCTGAACCCATAAAGCTTTCTTTGTTACTGTGATGTAACAGAAGACAGTTTCCATCATGTTTGAATGTGTGGGATTTTCAGAAGCCTTTATTTATTTATTGGCTTCCCTCTATCCATGTTGACATTCAAACTCTCTTCACTGTGAACAGTGAAAATGTTTTCCAGCTTTTTTAGCAGCTTTGGGTTTACTCCAGAAAATCCCAACTAAAAGTCTTCTCATGCGACGACATCAGTTTGGGTCAGATGGCTGAAAGTTGGCGCTACAAAAAGGGTCATTATCCCATCCAACAATAAAACTGATTCCTTATAAGTCTTCCAAAAGCTCAGAGTTCAATCATTTTTTCTAAAGGAAAATACCTAAACCAGGCATATGCCAACCAGTTTAAATGAACCAGAAAGAGTGGTGAAAAAACCCAGTCAGAATTGTCCCAACCCCTTTGTTCATGTAGAAATTTTGCCTGTCTTCATTGTGTTCTACTCTTAATTGTGTTCAAATGTTTTAACACTTAAGATGTAAAACTATTTAAATGTAATGCACTATCACTGAATAGAAAATGGACAGAAATACTATGAAGCAAATTATGTATAAAGAAAAAAAAATACAATTATGGAAAATTACAAATAAAGGCCAAAGTTAGAAGTTGTTGACTCCTCTTGCTTCAGCATATGCACACACACACGCACGCACAAGCACACACACACAGACTCAGTTTTCCTATGTTGTGATTAATTCAGTGATGCATGAACACATGAAGGTCAGCGGTCACATTTCTCCATGTTTATGTGCCAAAAAAACTACATCTATATGTTCCTTCATATGTCTCTGTTTCTGTATGTGTCTGTCTGCTGGGGTATCACTCATGCATATCAGCAAGGGAGACAACAATTGAGTTACTCATCCCCACGCAGCAGGAAACCTATTCTCGCTCAGTGAAACACGACGTCAAACTGTGCTTCTTCTAAATGAAGCCAGATGAACAGAACCGACTTTCGGCTCATCACGAGCAGGAAAAAATACCCCCCGCCTGAGGAAAAGTGGGGAGGCATTTTTCTTGAAGTAGCATGTTATCTGTTTTATGGGAGCTGACTCCTTAAAATTCTCAAAAACAATAAAAACTCAATGTCATGCCACTAATATTATCTGAAAACGACAGTCACACAATCAGCGCAGCTGATGAGATCAGACAAAGAACTTTTTGTTAATCTACTACCATTCGAAGCAATATCTTCATATAAAACAAATCTAATAAACTAATACACAGAATTCATCACATAAACAAAGAAAGAAGAGGCTATAAAAAAGTTGCTTTCAAAACCAGTGATGCAATGGAGAAGAAACATCAAGTGAGTAATAATTATTTTTAATTGGACTTTTATTTTGTAAAACACATTTGACTTTCCTATGAAGGATTAGTTCAAACAATAAAATATGTTGCCAGGAAAATTGTTTCCAGCGATGGGTGATTTAATTTTATTTGAACATATTCAACCTAAACTCAGCCAGTTTGATATGTCAAATCAAACTGACTAATATAAGGGAAACTATGTTACAACAGTTTGTGCAAACATGTACAGACAAACGAACAGTAAATGCTCCTCTAATGAATCACTTGAAGTGGAAAAACCAACAAAGGAACACTTCCTTAGACCTAAATTAAACCCTGACACAGTCAGCCGTCGCTACCCCAATAGAAAACCAGTCATCACAGACATGTTCACGCAGAGTAGATTACTTAACTGTTCGTTACAAGTGTAAAAACGAAACCTTCGCTGTCTGCAACAGCAGCTGCTTCCACCATCACTTTCTGTCTCAACAGGACTGTAATTCTGCCTGAAGCCAATTTAAAAGAATGTTATAAAAAATTACAGTGCTTCTGTTTGCATCCTCCACCTTCATTAACAATCAAACACGCAAGTGTAAGCTATATCAAAAAGATATATGGCAGATTTAAAGAGGGACTTCAAGTGACCTTGAGCACTTAATATCTAACATGCAGTAGATAACGATCTCAGTGTCTTCACACTGATGACACAGATTAGATTTCGAGCCAACAAACTGTGTGACTTTCACACCAGTTCATGCAAACATTACTTTATAAACCTTTACATTTCTAAATATTTTTAGATTTAGGTTTATCATTTTCTATCGCCTCTTTAAATGACAATGCTGTTATAGTGATTATTTTTCCAGAAAAGTTTTGAAGGTGAATCAATTTATGTAATGATTTAAATCTGAACCACACTTTCTGGGTCTTCTCCATAAATTGAATTCAGTAGTAGTATTAGTTTTAAGTTGGGGAACTAATAATAGTTAGTATTAGTGCTAACTAGTACTAAGTATATGTATATTCTTCCTATATGCAAATAGGAAGTATATAATTACTTCTGGTATGTTTATTAGGAAGTCATTAAAATAAAATATTTGGATAAAAAATGCTATTCATCAAAATAGGTAATACCTCACCAACTCCACATTTTTACTTAAATATGATCACTTTTTCAAGAGAAACCATTAAAAGTTTTTAAATTCTTGAATTAAAAGATACAGAACAGCATCCTGCATGACTCCAGCGTCCACGTCTCCAGCGACTAACGGAGCAAAGCAGCCCCAGAGCATCACTGAGGCGCCACCAAACTTCACCGTAGGCATGGCGTTCTTTTCAGAGTGCACTCCAATCTGGCTCCTCAAGTCCTGCCACTGATCCAAAGGCTCACAAAGTTCCACAGTTAATTAATAGCTCCACAGCACTGAATCCCTCAAAACGATATAAATACACCTCTTGACTTTGTTTATATAGCTGTGCACAAATTGAAGCTGATTTTTTATGTTCTTTTAGGTCAAACACAGAGCCCTTCAGCATTCAGTATACGCTTCACTGTGAAAACTGTAACTTCAGTGTTAGCTGCCACCAAATCTTCATGTAGGTTTTTAACCACTTGGCTCTTCAATTGCAGCCATTCATGACTGAGGATCCTTTTCCTTAAATGTGAGTTTTTATGCTTTCTTGAAAAGGTTAAGACAGGTGTACGGGATATACAAAACATATTCATTACATTTTTGTTCTTAGATAATGAGATCTTGGTCTGGTCATTTCAGAATGAGCTGTTTTAAGGCCTCTTGTCACTTTGAATTCAAACAAGCTGCTGCCGGCCACACTCCCTAACTAAACATTTACCCTCAGAAAGGGAAATTACTGCAAACAGATACACAGTTTACAACCGTACACCTTTGAAAAGCAGAAGTGCTGCACAACCAGCAAGAACGCAGAAAGTGGTTTCTGGATGGTACATCAACAAAACACTCGTGTTTTCCACCAGCCATTGTGCAGCGGTTACAGCCGTAAAATCAGCTGACCAAACGTGATCGTGTTGCTCAGTAGAAATAAATAGAATCTAAAAGCAAGCTTGTCAAACAAAATGGTGGTCATCACAGTTCCTGGGTTGGTTAACATCACTATGTGTTGGTGGGAAGAAGAAAAAAAAAATCCAGATTTTCCAAAAATTAAGCTTTCAAAAACAGAAAATTCAGTTAATCGATAAAATCAATTTATTGCCCAGCCATTTGTTCTTTTCCAATCTGTTTATTGCCAACAGCTGAACATTTTTCCATATATTTTGATGATAAATCTAATATGCAGTAGGAGTTAAAAAAAATTGGGTGCAACTGTATATCCATGCTAAAAGTCCAGGGGAATATTTTCATATTCTAACCGAGTCCCAAATAAAGTTTTTTTTTTTTGGGTTTAACGACTATGGAAAGTGTCAGTTTTCATGTTCTCCTATTAGACAATATTTCTCTTTGATCAAACAGGAAAAGCTGGTAGGCGTGTGTGTGTAAGTATAAATGCACTTCATAATATCGCCCCTGAATGAAGACAAACATTTTCACCAGCTGCTCAACTCAGTTAATTACAGCTGAGCAAACATTTTATGAAAAACGGTCAGCGAGGCTCTTTCTTTATTTAATGAAGCCGGTTGTGGTTCAGGAACTAACGGTAGTTAAAGATTCAATAAGAGATGGAGTATCTCACATTTCTCTCTCCATGTTACTCTAAACTCTTCCTGCTTTTATTTCCTTCCTTCTTTGTTATAATTTCTCTTTGACTGTCCATCTTTTAACATGTATGAACCATTGCCAGCTCTGGCTCCTTATGGTGTTGCATGACTTGTTCCTGTATTGTCTACCTGCTCACATGCTCCCCCTGCTTGCCTCTACCTTCAACTCCCCTCTGCCAGCACAGAAGTGTTGCTCCTTCCCTTCACCAGACCATTAGACCATTATTTTACCTCCACTGTTATCCTGTCTTCAACAGTCCCTCATCACAACTCCTGCCTCTCTCTTTACCTCCTGCTGTCAAATGCATTCGACTCCTGCTGTCAAAATAATACCACCTGCCTTTTCTGTGACTGCACCTTGAAGCTACACAGCACAAAAAAACTGTTACACTGCTGCACAATGCTTTCAATGCTAACCCTACATAAAATAAGGGATAAGGAGATGAATTTCCATTCTATTAATTCCAGGTCCTAAAGCTGAACACTGTGGTGGTTCTTATATGTGTGTGTGTGTGTGTTGAGAGAAGCCTGCTCAGAGAGCACCGCTCGTCTGTCAGCACACGTGAGCGAGAGAAAGACCCAGATGTGGAGCTGGAGACGGAGGGAAAAAAGGAAGGGAGGGCTGGAGCCAATGTGATCAGAAGGAGCTGATCTGCCTGTCAGCAATGGCTGGCACTCGCACACATCAGTGCATGCATGTTCTCATGAAAAAAAGCTGCGGCACATTAAGATTTGCTGCAGCTGTAGCAAGGAGAGAAGGATGACCAGAATCAGCCAAACGCTTTCTCAGTCTGTAGCTGGACAGACTTTGTTTTGAATCTGGTTTGTTGTTTGCAACAAATAGACTTTCATGTTTCTGGTAAAGTGACCATAAATTACACATAAACCTGCTATGTTACGTCAATCAAAGTGACAGATGAGCACATAAAACCCTCTGAATTTGATTTTGAGAGAACAGAAGATGAAATTAGCTTTTTTTGAGAACTTACAGGTCTACTGTGTCATTTGTCAACTCCTGGAAAATCTGGGATTTTATTTATATTATACTGATGGCACTGGAGTTGTAGAATAAAAACACCTATGATTTATTGAATGCAGATGTAACCCAACAAAACAAAAATAAATAAATCATGAATAAGTCATATAACAAGTTATATTCAATAAATTAAGGGTTCCAATGAGGCTCATTTGTCAGATTAAAAATACAATTTGGAAATAACCTTCAGGCAGGTATGAAACATATTTTTCACTATACCCACACTTCTTCTTACTGGTCTGGTATAACATTCAGTATCTCACAAAATTTGACAAATTACTGTACACATAATTATTAAAAGACATCACCCTCACTGCCTAACAATAACTCAGACTAAATTTCTGTTTTTAAGTCAATTAGAATTACTAACTGATTTAAATTTGCCAAATTACCAAAAATAATTAGAGGAGTTAGATTTTTTTATTTACTTTCTTGAAATTCAGTAAGTTTCCATACACCAAAAAAAAAAAAAAAATATTCCTTTAAACAACTTTTGGAAAGCCTTAAACGATGAAGTAATCTGTTTGTATGTTTCTGACTGGTTGTTTCACAGCATTAATGCTAACTGGAGACACACCTGTGGATGGAGATACACCTAATGCTCTTTTGTGTGACTTCATGGAAAAATCTAAAGAAAGCAGCCAAGATATCGCGAGAACTGTGGACCTCAACATGTCTGGTTCATCCTTGTACAACGCTCAGATGCAAGTTCTGTTTTTATGAAGACCAAGGCAACGTCCAAGAATTAAACTGTTCAGGAAGGAACAGTACGTTTTCACTTTTAAAACATCACAGTAACAATATTTATAATTTATGAAAAAGTGGATGTTGGAGGGTTTTTGAAATACTCCTGTAAGCTGATGATCACACAGCATTGTTAAAATAAAGGCAACTTGTACACATCTTCAGTCTGTACAATGTTTTATTAGAAAAAGTTATAAAACATGACTTTCTTCTACTAGATTTCTTCTCTATGTTGAAACTTGTTGACATGTCAGTCATAGAAGTCTTTTTCCTGTTCTTCCTCTAAGACAAGAAATAACTGGCAATGTTCGAGAAGGAGTATTATTAATGATAAATTATGAATGAATAAATTATACATAAAAGAAAAATGCTGTTGGCCTCTAGGCTGAGATCACTCTATTACTATAACTATTCAGCCAAAGGCTGTCACTGAATCCATGAAGAAAAATTAAATAAATGTCACTTTTATAAAGTATTTAAGGTTAAAGAATCCAGTCTGTGTCTTCTTGATCCTTTGGCTTATTAGCATCTCTTCTAGTATAATCATTGACCTTAATGGCATCAAACGTTCTTTAGAGCTTCAATTATCAATATTTCTGTAATTGCAGATGGTTATGAGCACCTAAGATCAACTGAACTTATTTTTTTCTTCCTGAAAAAGTTTCAAAAATCCCTCTGAGGAAAGACAAGTGTAGTAGCACTTTACTGTTGCACTTATGGTTACAGATAAACAATGTCCTGATACAAGACTGTTTTATTTAAGCATAAAGCAGGTTAATAAATAGGGATCTTTTTAAATCTAGAAGTTTCATCAAAGCTGAGTTGAGCCCACAGTTGGAAGATGTAAAATCTGTAGCATGTGGTAATTGTGCAAGCAAGCATGCAGAATATAAACAAAGTATATCTATTTCTTCTTTTTTCCGTTAAAACACTAAGGGAACCAGTTCATAACTAAAGGCTGAACAGAACTTTGAGGTGGAAAATATTCAGGTAGAAAAAATAAGGTAAAAAAAAAAAAAAACTGGTTTAATTACAGATTTGAACACAAAAGTGGTTATTTCAATTAATATCTATTAAAAATCTGATTTTACTGGGGATCGTGCAGGAAGTGTGTCTGAATGTGTGCATTCTTCTTTACTTTTATAGTAAATACATTCTCATTTACCGGACATTTTTGTTTGTATTGACTGATTCTTATGTTTAAGGTTTAAAGAAAATGTTTCCCTTACTGTACAGTATTTTTATTCTTGATTCTGTTTTTATATATTATACATTTTATCTTTGTGTGAGTCTATTTGCTGCAAACGCCCGTCACTTTGCTGCTTTTGCGCAGAAGTTTCTCCATATCCTTTATTTTGGGACAATAAAGGATATTTCTTTTCTAGTTTATTCTATTTACACATCAAAAGATGCACTTCAATCTCATTGTTATGGAAATTTAAATGAAAAACGTATTCCACTCTGTTCTGTGCTATTGGTTTAATGCAACAGAAAAATGAAAAGTGCACATAACCAGTGCATTTCTGCAACAATGGACATTTTGTATGTGCAGGAGCCATAAATTGGCCAGTTGGCCATTGTTCTCTGACTTTCCAACTTCCAATTATAAATGAAACGCCACAAACTGCGGGAGTAAATGGTTTATGCCTCCATATCATCACATAAACAAAGAACTCCACAAAAAGTCTGGTTCTTATTTCAGTCAAAACCAAATGAAAACAATGCGAGACCCAACAAGAAGAACCACAGTAAAACACAAGAGTTCAAAGACATGCATGCATTCTCTATTAAGATAATGCAGTTGCAGAACAAGATTCAAATTTACTGAAGCACTACAATCACACAGTTGCATAAAAATATTTAACTGCAAAAGTGTTTTGTGTGAACAGCGGTAAAGCAGATACACTTTGCAAACAGATCCACCAAACATCCCTATTGTCTCCTTAGTTCCTTCAAAAGATTTCTAGAAGCAAGTGCTGATAGGTTGGGACAATAAATCATTAACCTCCTGTTTTATCGCTGCAAATTACAGCCTCTACCTGTGGGGAAGAGCTCACAGTTTTAGATTTAAAATCTGAAAATGCCAATAGAACAACTGAAGCTGTTTTAAATTAGTTTTTCTTCTACTTTTTTTGTCTTCTGACAAAGAAAAATTCAAAACAAATAGCAACATCAGACCTATTGTCATACAGCAAATCCTGCCTTTCCATTAGAGCTGATGCTTGAGGTGGATTTAGAAAACATCATTTCAGAGATTAAAAAAAGGTCAGCTCTTTTACACAAGAACATGAATCCTCAAGAACATGCTTCACACATTGTGTGACTCCACCTTCTCCACATGATCCAGCTGGCCATTTTGTTATCTTTCAGACTCATCAGTAATAATAACTGTCAACCTGAGGAGCTATTAAAATCCATTTGCAGCCTTGCTTTCACAGCTCCAGCGAGCGAAAGAAAGAGCCACATAGAGAAGAACAAAAAGTATCTCAAGGGTTCCACGAAAAATATTAGATAAGAAAAAGTATTTAAAAAAAGACATTAAAAGCTTCACACTCAGGCTGCCAAAGCGAATTTTAGGTCGGTGTACACATAATCGTGATTACAAATCATCTTCAAATGCCTGTTTCATGACACTTTTTCGCCAGATCTGGGCAGAAGCAGCATAATGCAGCCTTTTTGTTCCTAAAAAACCCCACACCCCTTCAAAACTCTTCAGCCAACGGGCAGAGGCGGCAAGGAACAAGAGAGAAGACATCACATGGCATCCAAGTGGGTAATTAGGTGTCATAAGCTATGATACACATGACATGGCCTCAAAAGCAATTTTTTTCTTCAAGAACAGCATGAGGGAAATTATCTTGTCTTTTGGACATCAGGGAGGTTTTCAGACAAACTGGAGTTTGTGTTCAATTCTTCTTTTTAGGGATAAAGTAACATTGGCAGTGAACCTGCATGTTTCTATTAAACTAAGGCGTAAATGCAAAGCTGTATTCAATTTGACTAAGTTAAACTCAGTTTGTTAATATTGAAGTAGTTTTCTGTACAGGACAAACGCGTTCAATTTAGTCCAACTCCATTTCAATGTTCATGCTGACCATGGTCAGATTCTGATTTTAATTGAGTGCTGTTATTATCCTTAATTTTGTTGGTTTTTTTGTGCTCAAACTACTGTATTAGTGCCGCCTGCAGTTGCTAGCTGAGGACTGCAGTGATTTCAGCCTGTCCAGGCTGTCCTGACCATCTTACAAACCGGTCGGACTTGCAGTCTATCTCTGCTCATTTATGCACAATAAAAAAACAAAAAAACAAAAAAAACAAAACATGAATATAGTGAAAATATTCACTGAAACTTTAACCTGTGAATTAAGGAAAAAAAATCAGGTTTAGGAGAGAGAGATGTGATTAACCTCAAACAGACCATCATAAAGTTACAGATATTAATTGGTGCCAACATTTAAAAAGTTACCTAAATGTTAAACGTTCAACTACACAACCTGCTTAAAATATTCAGGGGTCAGAAATAAAAACTGAAATGTGAAATTAGTCTTTCTGATGTGTTCATTGTGCTAAGGATAAAAGCTAATTAAGTTATTATAAATTTGAATTTTAAATTCAAATTTTAAACCTACAATGGCATTCACAAAAGTGGACTAATTCAAGGCACCACAAACAGAGAGTGGATGAGCAATGAGCAGTGGATCTGTCCTTGTTTTAATACATGCTCCACTGAAAAGCATTAAACTACTCTGCTTCCCACACCATTGGCTGCTGAGGCTACCGATGATGTGGCTTTAAATATAACACAAGCATAAAATTGGGTTCAGATGGCAAAAACCAGCAGCCAAGTGAGAAGAACAAACATGAAGGAGCTAAAACGTACTCTATAGCTGAGGCTGGGGTTTTATTCCAAGCTGGACGTTTTAACTGGTTCTTAACTGAGGTAGGAGAAAGGACCTTTACATGTCCTTTCTCCTTCCAACACTGTGGATGAGAAGAGAAGCTGTTCTTTGTCTCACCTGGTTGTTGAGGACAGGTGGTTGCGAGTTAAAATGAAGATGAGCTGTTGAACTGGCTGGCCGAGACTGTGAACTCTCTGCACTTTTACACTGCGATTTGACATCATTACTGCTTTCAATACATTCGTCAAAGTTGCTCTTCCACACCAAAACCTGCAAAAACAAAAATTATTGTTTATTGATTTATACGCCAGGATAACATTTTTGAATTTAGTTCAGTATAAAGTTTCTGGTGCCTTTTTCTATTAGCCAAACAGTATGAAATCTAGTCTTAAAGATAAGAAGAATAAGCATTCACCTGTTCATCAGAACCTCCAGATGAAAAGTAATCCCCCGCTCTAGAGAAGGCCACACATGTGACTGCCCCCTGGATTAGAGAAAACCCGCAAGACAAGACAGAAAAGTGAGTTAACATGGTAATAAAATACAAATAAGACAATAAAATCATGATCTTTTAACATCAACAACTTTCTTGTTTCTAACAAAATACATAAAGGTTGTCTAACTGAATATCAAACAATTGATGTTTGTACTGATTTACTGAAAAGCTTAAGCAATAAGTCATCGTTCCAACAAAACATGGAATCTGAATCAGCGACAACAACGGAACACCTCCACCTAAAACGGGCAGGTCTGGGCATCGACAGATATAATTGAGGGATTTCGGTATTGCCAGGCAATAAAACAAGGAACAAAATGTACAATATTAATGTTGACATAAAAAGATTCAACATAAAACATTCAGTAAGGCAGTCATTAATTGGGTCACTGTTTTTATAGCATTTTTACAAGATGGAAATCAGGTTGAATAAATAAATCTAACATGGCAAAAGCACCTATAAAATTACCAATTAGTTTTTCCGCATGGGGCCAGTTTGGTTTGAATAGCCATTTTTCTTTATTAAAATAAAACCAGTTTAAATGATTAAACCAATAAACCTAATTTAATCTAATTTTTAAGATATTAATAAATAAATCTTTCTGATTATTGTAGCAAATACAAATAATTTTGGTAATTCTAACTGACCTAAAACATGAGAAGTCTGTACTGATTTAACTTCAGTCTGAGGAATAAAAAGCCTTTTATTCAGTGTATGTAACCTTCTTGTTTAAAATGTAATAAACATAACAATAAACTATCACTTTATTACAGAAAACACAACAGAGCCAACATGTTTATTATTTATGTATGCATTACATCCAGTTCCTTCACTATTCTATTAAAACTCCATTTAAATTGAATCCAATTTAAATTTAAGAACTGTTTCAAACACAAATTGACTTTATTTCATGCAAAACAAAAACAAACCAAAAAAGGAAAGAGAACAGAATCTCCAGAGTGCGTATGTGTGAATGTGGGTGTTTAGAGGACGGGTCGGTATGAAGGCTAACAGCTAAGCTATTAATAAAATCAAATAACAATGAAGACTAACATTGGGTCACAAATGGTTCAAGCAAACAAAAAGAAAAAAATGAATCGCATTCAAATATCAGGACTTAGGCTTGCTACAGGAAACTGCATAAAGCAATCCTACAACTAAAAAAAGAAATCCCACATCACTTGATAAACCATTTTGTATTCAAAGAAAAGGAAAAAAGACAAGAAAAATGAAAAGAACATGGAGGCTGTTTAGAGGGGGAAAAATGGAGGAGCTGTGTCCTGCAGCTGGCACCCAGACAGGCCGCTCCGGCTGAGGATGGTTTCCCAGAAGCACCTGAGAGAAGCAGAGAGCAGCGCTATGGCAACGCGACGGTCTGACAGACAGCATGTTCTGTCTCTGCTCTGACTAATGCGTGCTGCCAGGCTGGCACTTGCCATGGACACATACACACACGCACACACACACGCAACAATGAACCTAAATGGCCCATTTTGTCTTGTGATACAGAAGCAAGTATTGCAGCGACCAGACAGAACCCATATGGTCCCGTCTAAAAAGGAATGATGCACATAACAATTACATACTCTTCATGTTCCAAAGCAGCTGGAGTAAACACAAACAATAAAACCAAAACCTTATAGTTTCTATTACTCTAAACATCAAAAAAACATTTCTATTTTTCTTGAATTAAAAAAAAAAAAGATGTAGTAATTTTCCAGAAGTTTGCGTTGGTTACAGAGTTAGGCTATAGGTTAATTGTAGACTGAAAACCTGATACAAATGCTGAGTAACAACCGTCAGCACAGTGTGTTGCATATTGTAATTAGTTCCACACACTGCCTCCATGAACCCATGGCTTTATAAATAGTATTTCATATTTCATTTAAGTATGTAAAAGTTATGAATTTTCTCTTATAAATACCAATTTTAAATAATAACTGTATATTTTTACTGACTCCCAGTTCCCAAGAAATAGATGCACATAAACCATAAAAATCAGAATCATACATGCATTATGTTGCCTTTAGCAGAACTACATCAGATTTTTGCAATGTATTTGGACATATTAAAATGATAATTATTTTCACCTCAGCATGACCAACTACGTCATAAAACAGAAGTCCTGCTTAAAGCACACAACCTCATATTTAAAGTTGTGAGTTAAATATAACTTTATGAACTTATGTTGGTGCTTTTCAGCTCAGAGATCTGACCTTCTTCTCCCAGATTATGTAAATTCAGCTCCTTTTTAGACTAAGTTTAACATGGTTATTGATGGTAGGCTTCTACCTACTGATAAAATCCCTCTTTCGAAGCCAACCCTTGTTAAAATGAAACTTTTTCTATAGCAGTATTAAACTTACAAGAATATCTTGATTCTTACTCCATATAGATACAATAATAAAAGGTTTTAAGACCAGAATTAGGCCTTGAGAATTAGGAGAATAGCTGGCATCCTACAGTGCTGTTTGTAGTGTTGCATTCTGGGCCTTGTAGTTGTTTATTCAAAGCATAATGGCACTTGAAATCCTTACCCAGAACTACATCACAAAAGAAGTAAATGAATGTCATCTAAAATGTCTCAAAAAAATAATTGGCAATGAATTCACAAGCAAATAAAACAATCATTATAAAATGTTATTTAAGTTTATATTAAAGCAGACACACAAAATAGACCTTCAGTAGCTCACTTCATCTCAAGCCAGGTATCATCCCCCTGAGCCTGGGTAAGCAACACGTTGATCAGGTCCAAAGGCAACGCTTCATATGGTTGCATATG
The DNA here is from genome assembly GCF_051168715.1 of Poecilia mexicana. Classification (NCBI taxonomy): domain Eukaryota; kingdom Metazoa; phylum Chordata; class Actinopteri; order Cyprinodontiformes; family Poeciliidae; genus Poecilia; species Poecilia mexicana. Next base: position 20,489,063 of record NW_028263374.1, read on the forward strand.
AAGCACAGGCCAACATGTATGCACAGCAAAACACATGCAACCAGACACAAACACACCAACCTAGACACCCACGCAGAACAGATGGGGGTCTCTCCCATCTCTCGATCTGCAGCAGGAGAGACAATTAGCGCTCTGAGTGGTCCCGGCACCAACAGATTGGTGGTGTCACCACAGAGCTAAATAGAACAACAGAAACTGAGACAAAGTGCAGGAGATGACAAATCTGGAGGTGGGAAGAGAGAACAAAAAAGGCTTCTTCATTCCAACAAAAGACAAACCTTGGCAAGTGACTGCAGAGAAACACAGGTGAAACGGGCAAAAAAAAAGAAAAAAAAAAAGGGCAGAATGAAAGACGGGCAAAGTGTGCGAGGGGATAGATAAACAGATGGACCACATGTGGTACTGGCAAGCCACCGATTTCCACAACCAGCCAGCAAGCCAGTCCATCAGCTGTTCAAACAAACAGACACAGTCAGCGCGCCGCCCGGCCAGCTACTCCAGGCAGCCAAACTGCGAGTGCATCAGATGTTGGACAGAAAGACGTAGAAGGTCCAAAAGGAAAACTAAGGTCATTACGAACGTGGAAAAGAGAGAAAGAGAGTTGTCCCGGTTGAACACTCAACACAACAAAACCAGAGAAGGAGAAGGAAGAGACAGGATCTGGAGAAACGGGGGCAGAAACTGTTCTGTTTCCTTCCAACAACCATGAGATGACTCATCCTGAGTGGGCTGCCTGCTTGCCAAGCAAGTACTAAAATACAACAAATACAAAAAAGGCATCATACGCACACACTCAAACGCATACAGACCTAAGCAGAGATAAACATGCGTATTCGAGATGTCAAACACGCGTAAACGTTCGGACCAGCATAATCCTCCCTGTGTTTCTTTTCAAAAACTCTGGAAAAAAAAAAAAATAGAGAAACTCAACCTGTCCTGAAGGTACACTAAACAACTAAGCCCAGAGAATAGCAGTGGAGAGAGAGTGTGTGTGCTTCTGTGTGTGTGTGTGTGTGTACCTGATGTCCATGCAATGTATACAATAGCTTTCCCTCCACCAGGTCCAGTATTTTCATTGTGGAGTCGCTGGATGCAGTGATTAGGAAATTACCACCAGGATGGAAAGACAAACCGTTCACAGCACCACTGTGGACTGGAAAAGACAAAACACACAGATCTTATAGTGGGAAATGCACATTTACTAATGTTCTTGTATGTTAAATACTTCCTAAAGCATATGCTCATCTTCTTCTTAAAGAGATGGAATTTCTATAATAAAAAAAACATGCTGGTGATCATCTCTAAATTATTATAAGGCTTCAATCTGAGTAGATAAATCATTGTGCCAATTTAAGGACCTTCTCAAACTTACAGAAAACACAAGTTAACCATCTGAGACAAACATCCACTATTTAAATAGGTTTGCATGTTCCCATTTCTATTTCCTCCCAAAAGTTATCTCTTCGTGTGAAATCAAGAATGAAGGGTAAACCTTTAAGAACAAATGTTCATGCTGTGTAAAAACTAGTCTTTTTGACATTTTTAAAGAGCAGAATAAAAGGAAAAATATTGTATTTTCTCAAATATTCCAGCAGAACAGTTTTCAGTAACTATGCATCATTATTTTGAGGGTCTGGATGACTGGAGGGAAGGAAGTGGATAGTTATTTGCAGTTTTCATATTTGAAGAATGAAAAATCTGAACACGGATGTCAAAAATGACTAAGCAAGTGGAGTGCAACGAGATTTCTGAAAGTACAAAATCCTGAGATGAAGCAATATAGGGGGATCATTACGACACTCAAAACCTTTATCTCAACAAGAATAGTTTACATTAACAGATATTAAAAAAATCAGCTAATCAGAAAAGTATTCACTTTTTTTTCTTTAGCTAATTAAAACGTACTTTAAAAAAAGATATAAATGATTACTATGTATGGTTTGTCCTTAGTCCTAGTTACGCATTGCAGCAGTGCATCTGTGGACTTAAACTAGCGATACAATCTTTAAAGATAAAATCAGGTAATTTACAGCAACAGTTTTTCTTTTCTTTGCTCAAACACACATCAGCAGATCAGTCGTTTGGAAGCTCATGACTGCGGTGCATCACACTGCTTCAGCTACAGTTTAGACAGAAAACCTTGACCTCTCAGTTGTAAACACACTAATGCATCAGAAAACAATTAGTTATCCTTCTGAATTAAAATCACCTCTTTTTTTAAATGTCTTCATCTCACAAACAGCAAGAAGAAATCATGTAAAAGCTTTGGGTCCCCCTGCTGGATGAACGTTGATAAGACTTAGAAACTTCTAGCTGGAAAAAATGAAGCTGGTAGCTGAGATTAAATGGCTGCAAAGTGAGAATGAAAGAGAGAGAGGCTGTATCCTTAAGAAGAGGTTCATTTAAGGACAGAAAACAAGACTTGCAATTCAATAACTAAAGAAGTAACTCAATAAATCAAAAAGAAAGTGTCTAAGCACTTTATACGAGGTCTCAAGTATTCAAGGGTGGCTGTGGTTCCTAATCCCCACGAATGCAGGTGTGTCTACTGTGCAGACCTAATCTTAACTATTTGTTATGTTATTTCAATTTATGTCATAAACACAAATCGTATTTCATGAACAAAAAATTAAACACTTAATCAAGCGTAATAGCTATGAAACATTAGGAGTGAAAAAAACAAAAAAAACACACAAAAAAGATTCCATAAATATTAGAACGTTTTAAAACTGTTCAGAAAGCTAAAAACATGTCACAGTTGAATGCAAACTGTTATTTCACTGTAACAGAAGATGGGCTCTGAGGCTGTTTTTACCTGGATAATGCTGAAGCATTTTGTGGGTTCTGATGTCCCAAATCTTAACAGAGGTATCAGTACTTGCTGCAGCAATGCATGTCCCACTGGGATGAAAGTCTACATAGCTTGCATAACTTCAAAGACAGAGGAAAACAGACATCAAAGCATCAGTTCAAAACACAAAGTGGAAGACGATGTTTTAGTTACTACTTTTAGTTTCTTCTTAAAAGTAAGAAGAAACTTACTTTTAAGAAGTAAAAAAGACATGTTGATGAACAAGTAAGAAACATGTTCATCAACATGTTTTCTCAAAGCTTCACACATTAATCATCCTAGTTTAAAGCCCTTACCCAGCATGTTCAGTAAAAGTATGAATGCACTCTCTAGTTTTCTTGTCCCACAGTTTTATGGTTTTATCGTCACTACATGATACAATCAAACCATCATCTGGAGAAAACCTGAAAGAAAAAAAAAATCACTTAAGAAATGTCCCTCAATAAGTAGTTGAATGATTAAAAAAAAAGATAAAAATAAACTTTTTGTATGGAAAATTATATTCAACTCCAACTATTGTATATGTGTGTGTCATACTTAGCACAGCGGACCCAGTTCATGTGTTGGCTGAAAGAGAAGAGGAACTTTTGCCTGTGGACCGTCCACAGTTTGATGGTCTTGTCATCAGAGGATGTCACCATAGTCTGTCCATCACAGGAGAAGTTAACACAGCGCACAGTGGCTGTGTGAGCCCTGAATACGGTTGAATCTGCCTTCCTGCACACACACATCACTCAAATGTGAAGCAGTCAGGTGGGGTCAGGGTTGTGTGTTCACAGCAGAAGATTCGCAATTATTAGAATTACATCTTTATTAAATTGTTTTAGTTAATCTGCAGCATTGTCCTCTGTGGCAGTTTAAGGTTGAATTTAAATAAAAGAAGAGTAGCAGAATACATCATAAAATCTTCATAAAATCTTACATGCTGGGCACCCAAAGGCGCACAGTTTTGTCTCTAGAGGTGGAGGCTACCAGGTGGCCAGATGGAGAAAACTGAACACAAGTGACAGCTTCTTTGTGCCCATCAAAGCGATACGCTCGCATCTGAGGCTTCATGTTCCAGATCATCACGCAAGAGTCCACGGAGCCCGTAGCTGGAGGAGGGGGAAGCACACTTGAGTGAACTGTTCAAGAGCGCAATGAACAGTGCAAACATAAAAATGATGAGAAATATGAATAAGGCAGTTACCAATCTGTTTCATGCTGCAGCTGAAGTCCACACTGGTCACAGTGTGCCGATGACCCTTAAAATGTCTCTCAAGGGTTGGATCCGACTATGTGGAGAGAGAAACACAGAAATCTATTGAGTGACAATAAATTACCAAAATTAAATCTGTACCTAAAAAACAAGTTAAAAAGAAAATGATTATTTATAAACATGCACTGAAAAAAAAGACATCAAGTTTGATATGAGAAACAAATTCCAAACAGATCACAAAATCTGATGGATTGAGTAAAGCAATGAAGAGCTTTCCCTTAGTTGGAGGCAGAGTGCCAATATCAAAACTGCACAGAAACATTTGACACTGTAAGTTATGAGGACTTAAACTAACAGTCAGAACATGGACCTTTTTAAAGTAAAATAAATATCAGAAAGAGAAGAGTTTTTAGTCATTATATATATATATATATATATATATATATATATATATATATATATATATATATATATATATATATATATATATAAAGTGAAGGTAGATATTCATTTTGTAAATGGATATTATGATCGGGGAGGCAAATGTAATTAAGTGAAGGTACTTTACTCTGAGTAAAATGACGCATGGAAGTAAAATTCTCAAGTGAGCAGTTACTTTATTACCATGCCATATAAAGTAGTTCATTAATTAATTTATTATTGTTTACTTGTGAGTTTAATAAGTTAAATTGTCTTCATCGTCAGATTTAGGTGAACTTGATGTTAAGACAAAACCCACTGTGTGGCGCTGTTTCACTCTGATCTTCCAGTCCCAAAGCTTTATTTTAGAAAGAGAGAAAAAAATAAATACTAAAATTTGAATGTTTGTCAAAATGATTTGAGGTTATTTGTATGTTTAAATTATTTATTTTCCAACCATCCATAATTAATTATTTACATATACCTCCAAATTAAACGCGTTAATTTCCAAACATAAGACCTGAGCTTAATCTGTCAGGTAGAAATATCTAATTTATGCAATCACAACCAGCCATCATTTGTCAATTTAGCAATGACTTTAAGAACACTTTTACTGAAATACAAAATATTATCTGTCTAATCCAGACAAAGATAACGTGTCCATTCTGTTCCGAAGTCTTTAATTCAGGTCTAAAAGGTCGTTGCCTGAGCCTGACAGTCCTTACTCAGGACAAAATGCTAACAGTCGAACGGAGGCAGCCCGGGTTACCAAGGAGACGTATCGCTAGCTTCCAGGTTAGCTGAACAGTCAGAGTTAACCGTTAAGCTAGCCGTTACTCGAGGAGTGAAAAGAGGAATTGGAGAACCGCATGTTCTGGTTAAAGCGGACAGTTGTAAAATGGCAGAGCTTCACATTATAGGACAGATCATCGGGGCCAGCGGCTTCCCGCAAAATAGTCTATTTTGCAAATGGGGAGTTCATACGGGAGGAGCATGGCGTCTTCTCTCCGGGCTAAAGGAGGGACAGACTCAGGTGGACAATCCTCAAACCGGAGACATGGCCTACTGGAGTCACCCGATTGATCTGCACTACGCGACCAAAGGTCTCCAAGGCTGGCCCAAGATCTATTTGCAGGTATGGCACCAGGACTCGTTCGGCCGCTGCCAGCTGTACGGGTACGGATACTGCCACGTTCCTTCCAGCCCGGGACATCACCGGATAAGCTGCGTGACCTGGAGGCCGCTCGGCTCCTGGCAAGAGCAGCTGGCCCAAATGTTTGTCGGGGGTGGTCCCCAACTCCGGAACCCCGACCTGATATACAGCGGAGCGGACAGATACAGACTGCACACCGAAACAATGGGGACTGTGGAGCTGGAGCTGGGAATTATTATGAGACACTTTGACAAATATGGCGTCGAGAGCTGAGACTCTTGAACAAACTTCTGAACATTTATCATAGAGTGTATGTTGTTGAGGCAAGAGCTATATAAAACAAACTATAAAAAGAAGTTTGTACACTTTTTTTTTTTTACATAAATCCTCTTCACGTTTTTACAAGTGATAATAAACTATTGTCGACAAAGATGGTGTCATTGATATCTTGTCCGTAGACTTATTTTTAAACAGTATATTTCTGTATTGTTTACTTATCACTTTTTACACACAAATCTTGAAGTGGTATTTCATAACCTAGTCTTGAAATATTATATTACTGAGCACCCTGCACTTGCAATCTCTTGGGGAGAGGCACCAGTTAACTCTTAACATAACACCAAATTCTCACAAGGTAAATACTTTTTCAATTTTGACTGATTATGCTAAAAGAAGTTTATAAAAAGGGATTATAATACCTATACTCCCTTCGATGTATTCAACAATTAATGTAAGATTATGTAAACATTTACTAATCTGAGGTGAAGAACAGATTAACCAACAGAAACTCATAAGTGGCAAGCAGCAACTGATGACGTGTTTTACAAAAAGCGGTGGGCCAGATGTAAGATTCTTCCCTTGAGTAAAGAAATGCAGATATACAAGAACAGAAAAACAATAACAAATCCCATTTTTGCTAAAGTTGTACACACACACACACACACACACACACAACACTGATCATTGCAGTTCGAATCAGGAACATTTCTATGTGTATCTAAAAGCTGCAAATGTTTCATTGGTCTTAAAAGACCTTAAAGTATGCAATATATATTTTCCCCAAATATATAACTTTACAATTTAACTTTAAGTCCTGGAATTTTAATTTCTCTTCCAAGATTCAGTCAGAGTTTGTAAAGATGTCATGAATATCCACATCTAACAATTAATACATTTGAAATATTTTAGAGACACTGATCCAGATAGTAAAAACAAAGCAAATATACAAATAAACATAATAACCAAAAGGTATTAGATGCAAACATTACATTGCACAGAGATGCTGCTATCGCATACAAACTATTGTCCAGTTTCCTGAAGCTCAAAGAATACTTTGTGCAATTTTGTAATATTAGAGTCAAAGTCTTCATATTTTTCTTCAAGCAACTGAACATGAATAAAGAAAATTAGCTGAGTAAATCGTGAACAGTGGGAACATTACAGGAAGCACTCATTTGACTTTCACCTCCCCATTTTGGAAGCTTAAGCTTCTAAATGCATCCTGAAAAGCCATCCGGGGTTGTTTGATGTTGGATTTGCTGTGATTACACCACAGGTTAGCTGCATACACAAAAGTGCAATACGATCTAAACGTGGTCATTTAACATCATCTGAGCATTTCTAAAATATACTTGCCAACATATTAACCTGTATGCACAACTTGGAAACATCTTGTGCACATTATTCTTAACTCATAAATAATTTCTTATGACATGTCTAAACTAATTTACTTGGGTCACCACATCAAAAAGATGACATTTTTAGTTTGTGATCCATCTTAGTTGTAGCAATCATAACACTTTTCAGGGTTTAACATGATGTCATAACTGGCCACCATAACAAGAAGACAAGTGTTGCAATTCAACATTTGATATCAGTCTTATCAAATCATACAGTTTTAACATCAATTAGGACTCCTTCAGTCCTGCCAGATTTTGGTCTCTGTTCCTACATAACTAATTCAAATGGTCCAACTACCTGTTAAGACCTGCTAATGAACCATCATTTGAGGTGTTTTGAACCAGGGAAAGAACTAAACATGCAGGGTACTTGAAGACTTACTTTGGACACCACTGATATATATGTTTAACATGAGTTTTAAGTTACGTTTAAGGACATTACAATAGTTTCCAGTCTAAATTGTATCTCAACTGTACAATTTAGTGCAACATTGATATAGACTTACATGCATGTAAGTTGTACTCGGTTAAAACGCATAGTTTATGCAGTTTTGTTGGAAAAGTGACATTCGTATATTGTTACATATTTGTCGAATATTTTTAACATACTGTGTGACACATTCACACCTATTGTAGGACAAAACAACCTGACAATTTAAAAATATCAACTAATGTTTGAGTAAATATGATACAGTAAAGTGTGCTCAACAAGAGGCTCGCTTTTAAACAAACCTTTCACTTTACCCGAAAAACTATATTACAAATATGAAACTCATTTCACCTCCGTTGCTCTAGTAAGAAGTGCAAAACAGTTAAACTCACCAGTGAAGAAGTCATTTTTGATTCTGTTGAAGGCACACACTGGATAAGACTTGTTCCTGTTACTTAAATCTCTAAAGGTTAACTCAACTTTAATTCGCTTGAGATAATCAAATGTTTCGCACCGTTAGCTCTTCGGTTTGCTAACATTAGCTGAAAGCTAGCCGCTAGTTGCTAACAACAACACTTTCAGTTTACGCGCCGCGATTGGGCGCTGAGACCGTTGGTCAGTGCTCTTAAAGGAGACAACCAACAGTAAAATACTTTTAAGTCTAAAATTTCATTAAAATTTGATCAGCAAGCAGAATAACATAAATTAGATTAAAAAAATAAAACCTTTTCGCACCATTTTTTAACAGTTTTAACCAGACAATAAATGTAAGTTTTATCACGGAAACGTCTAGCAACTTTTGACCACCAGGTGTCATCAGTAGCTCATAAAAGTTTCTTAAGAAATGGGGCCCTTATTGTGAAGCTTGATGTACTTCCTTAATATTGACATTTTTTTGACCGGGATAACACAGGAAGACGTGGGATGGATTGCGTATTGTAAAATGAAGAACAAAAACATAATATTGACACATTTGGAAATATGCAACTCACTTCAACTTCATTAAAAAAAACAGGAACAAGTCCATTATTCAATAAAAAAGAAACTCAAATTTGAGTTCATTTTAATGAAGACTGCTAACAATACATTCTACTTGCAAATGCACAATTGTCATCATTCGCGCCATTTTTTAAAATGTTTTATAAATGTGAGGTTAAACTAGCAGAGATACTGGAAGATGAAATAAAGTTTATACCTTTTTACATCACAGTAGTCACACTCTTAATCTTCAGGTAGTGGGCTTATTCTATTTAGGAGAAATAACTTGTGTTGCATACATACAAATTTCAAATATAAAACATATATCTGTATAATTGGAACCATAACAACAACAAGTCACAAAGCAATCACATTAGTAACATTAATCAATATACGTCAAGTTACTTGGAAGTGTAAAGGCTTTGTAATGATAATTTTTTTCTAAGAGAGAAAAATAACTAACAAAAAACCATTAAAAGATTTGAGACAATATTTGTAATTTAGGAAGCTTTTTTTAAAAAAAGTATATCTCTGTATGACGTTATGTCTAGCAGCGGGTAGTTCAAATGGGATCTTTTCACTCCAACATATAATTTACCTTGATCCTCTTGTGGGCTGTTAAAGCCGTAAGGTTGATTCGTCACATAGCAAACAAGACTTTCAGAAGTCACACTTTTTAAACTGTGTTTATGTGGATTTACTGACTGTAATTAGGTTGGTTTTGCCTTATTAATTATTTTTAGAATCTTATCTCAAAAATACCGAACATGCCTTCTGCTAACCCGGGAGCCATTTTACCCAAATGATTTTTACAAACTCATAACATTAGGCCATTATTAACTTGCATGCAAGGGATGTGACACGTTATTTGACTCAAACGCATGTAACTGCAATTGCCCAGAAATAAGGTATTTTTATAATGTTGATCATCATTGTTTCTTACTAAGTTCTTTCCGCTCCACCTACAGACCATATCACATGTGGTCAGTGATTACATTTCTTGATTATTAAACCCCTCTATATTTCTGCCATTAAGATAGTTATTAATACACCAATCGACGTCACATTCGTTCAGTTGCAGCAAAGTGGACAGGCTCCAGATAATCTGTATGAGACACACCTATAGGTTAATCTTTTGCAGCTAAGTAGTTCCCATCAGACCTCTGGAATGCTTAACATGAAACTTTGCTGAGAAGGAAGTTGGAAGCGAATAACCTGGAATCCTTCCTCACACACTAGCCGTAACGAAGTGTTTGTCTCTGTCCTTATTTTGGCCCGTGTTCATGAACACATTTCCGTTTGCAGCAGGGGGGGATGTTCTAGAAAGTTTTATCAGTAGTAGTTCTTGACTCATTTATTGATGCTGCTTCCAAAAACCTCCAATCTTATCTTCCCAGTTCAGTTTACTTTCTCTGGGGCTTCTGTGATTTTAATTATCCCTGCATGGCTATTTTGTTTTCTATACTATAAAATGAACATTTATAGTATGCAAAAGCTGTTAGCGTACATAAACGTTGTAGCTGAGAGTACATTTTTTTAATATACATATTATTGGTTACAGGAGTAAAACTTTCCATATCCTTCTTCCTGGGTTTTTGTAAAAGCATGTTTTAACTGTATGATCTCCTTTCAAGTCAAAAAGCCTTCAAACGCTTCATTGTTTCACAGTTTTAAGACCTGAATCCTACAGTGAAAACAATGCTGGACTGCAGCAGTGGTTTATATTTAGTTACAACAAGACGTTTCATGAATGAGGAAATACAAATACCTCTGAGCTCAGCTGGAGAGGGTAGTGAACATGATCTGTTGCACTGCTTTGTGGTTTTCTTTTCTAGCATTTACTGGAAAGAACCAACATACTTGAAAAATAACGACTGTCAAAATTAAATTTTCAGAGGTTTCATTTTACTTGAAGCTCAGAGTATTTATTTGATGGTTCAACCAAAGAGTCATTTGTGAGGACGGTTGCCTCCCAGCTCGAAGGTCCTGGGTTCAAATCCCACCTGTAGCCTTTCTGTGTGAACGTTGATATGGTCATTCTGTGCCTGTGTGGGTTTTCTCCCACCGTCCAGTGACATGTAAAGGAAACTTGCCACTCAAAATTGGTCTTAGTTATGATTGTGTGGTCATTTGCCTCTGTGGCAGCCTGTACAGAGTGCATCCTGCCTCTTACCTAATGATTAATAGAGAAACCAGTCCCCCCATGTCCCTCTATTGATTGGGCAACTGTAGCAAATTGATGGATATTTTATAAAATAAATAATAATAATAATAAAAAAACATGTTTTGGGTTTCTATAATGAGCTTTATTTTAGGTTCAGAGTGTCTACTCAGCAGAGATCTGGGTGGAGTATTAGGCTTAATGCCAAAGGCTCCTGTTTGTCGCTCACCTATGACATGAATGCCCTCAGTTACACTCTTATGTAATGTCAGAGTTCACAGCAGGGAACAATGAAAGGCTTACTTACCTGACTGTGCATTTATGTACAATTGTATGTTTCACTTATGATTTTGTCCACAAATCTTGACAAGGTCAACAAACTTAATCTAGTATTATTCATCCATATGTGCTGTTTGTATTGAGTTTTGCTGTAATATGCCAGAAACATTCATTTTGTGTTGACATCTGCTGTTAGCACATTCCCCATGTGGCCTTGAAATTCACAGCTATGATTGGCTGGTTTGCACGGACAGATCCATTTTTGGAGATCTGAAAGGAGAATACAAAAAACTGCTAACTCATTGCCACATTTTACAACCTAAAATAATGGTTCTCTGTACAGAGAAGCAACCACAGCCAGCTACCATAAAAACAGACTCCATATCTACTAAACCCAATTAGCTGCGGCTGGTCAACATCAAGCAGAACAGGAGGAATCTAAGTAGGCCAATCCTGCACGCTTGTTTTACTTCTCTTCAATACAAGCTAAATACATGCTGGTGTTCTGCTGAGTTAATTTCTGCTTTGTCTGAAGTTAAGGAGATTGATTTTCCCATATCTAATGAACTGAAAGTGATCAGAGACTATAGGAAGCAAGGAAAACGTTTATCTAGTTTTAGCCTGTGTAATATTAAAAAATGTACAAAATTCTCATCTGATCTCATCTATAAATTAGACCACATTTTTAACATGCTGGTGAGAATATATATATATATATATATATATATATATATATATATATATATATATATATGTATATATATATATATATATATATATATATATATATATATATATATTTTTAGCCAAAGAAAAAGAGCATGATATTTTCACATATCCCTTCATTACCAATTTCAGAAACATCTTAAAAAGTTGAAGTACAATCTCTTCTGACAAAAATGGTTCCATGGAGCTAAGGGCCTTTCGATAGTCCACAAAGGGAACATCTCTTTAATCTCTTTTCTTTCTCAATCCCACTATTTACGCCATAAGTTTCACACTCTTGCCATTTCTAGTTCATATTTAAGTCACTAACATACATAGTTATTTAAATCAACTTCTTCATCTACATAGAAAAACAACTGTGTGCATGAGAAAAAAAACTTATTTATTTTGATGTATGTTGGTGCAAAATTATCATATTTGCAGAAAATGCTGTTTTTTAGGTTAAAGAAGTGACTTCTCAGCTCTTACAGTTATACACCAACTAGATCAGACGTCAGAACATTTTTGTAGGATTAAATAAGAAATGTGTCACTGTAGGAATAAATCTTATATATCCAGTATGCAGTCAAACCCACAAGTCATGTTGTGTTAAAGCAAGCCAATCAATCACGTTTGACCCAGATTTGGGTTGGAGAAACTATCCAAATAGTAGTTCTTCATATGTGATTGCCAACTTCAATAAATTTGTTTTTTGTTTTTATTCTAGTGGAGTTTTATGTCTCTCTGTGACCACAGGAAAATAGTTTCTCTTGCTCTCTATGTGGCTTTATCTTGACATGTTTTTTGGAAATTGGCCCCATGCCGTAAAAGCCAAACCTGTCCAAGTCACAGTTTTTTATAACAGTTCAAGGAAGAATTGTCCTAGTGAACACGTCTTTATAGAGGTGCAGGAGAAGCATTTGTGAACTGCCCGAGTGACCACTTCACATCATAAAGTACTCATTGTTACTACTACTAACACAGATAAGCAATTTCTGAATCATTTATTCAGTGACATATATGCGGTTCATTCCAGTAAAATGAAGGCAGCCATAAACAGGGGCCGTCCCATTTATGTTTACTGCCGGAACGTGAGGTTGAAGGTTTAGTGGCTTTCTGTTGTTTACTGGAAAGCCTTTTATCTGCAAGAAGAACAACAGCACAATGACAGAAACAAAGTGAAGTCATGATGTTATTCATTTATATTGTCTCACCACCTGCAAAGTTAACAGAGGACTTATAAAGTGCAGTGTGTCTTTGGTTGCAGTGTTTTTTAATCTGAAGGTCTACAATCTCAAAGGAACAGGAGTGTTTCTGTTGGCCTGAAGACAGGAAAAGGAACGCCTGGATGGCCTGAGAGTGGCTCTTATCTGCTCATCAGAGTTTGGAGTCACGCACACAAACATACAGCATGTACTGCGAATGTAACAGAGCTCTGTCTGTCCCAAAAACACAAAGCGGGGAAAACTTTTAAGCTTTAAATCTTAAAACGAAGAAAATAGGTGTTGCTACCATTTTGGCTCAACAAATAAACAAGTTTGGAAATGAAGACCTCGCAACATGGTAAGGGAAATTACAGCAACTGCTGCCAAGATAACAAAAGAGTCTTCAGGAAGGAGCGTCCTTTATGTTATGTTTCTTTTAGACATCCTTGTTCCTCGTCTGACTTCTTGAGATGACATTAAGCTCTGAGTCACATGCTGGGCAGTGAGACGTTGCAACAACTGCAAATAACTGTGGAAGTTAAGAGATCCCCTTTCCAAGGAAAAGCACCAAAAATGCAAACCGTTTTATTCAGTTTGTCTATGTTAATCTATGTCATTCCCTATCAAATAAAACTTTAAATAAAATAAAATAAAATAAATAATAATAATAATAATAATACCACATTGTGGCTTCGTTCACTCAAAGTTTTTTTCAAATGAAGACAAGAGACATGAAAGGCAAAGGAGGAGTAGGAATGTCCAGCTGGGGAGCCGGGAAAATGGGCCAGTCTGTGTCCATCATCAAATCTTAAGTTTCCTGTCTGTTCTTCATCCTCCCAATCTTCATCCATCAGACTTTTAAGGTCCTTGACTGTCTAACTGAAACCTAATTACATTTATTTTTCAGTGACGTCCTGATAAGTCCCTAACAGGCTTAAATCAAACTCTCAGTTCAGCTCGGGACTAAGGGGAGACCAGGGGATGCACAGTGAATGTGGAAATAATAGTCAAGGAAGCATGAAAGTCAGACCTGCAAGATGAAGCATTGAATCAAAATTTCACATTATAAGTACTTTTTGTGTCAATCGCTTGATTTAATATTTTGTAGTTTTTAACTGGAATTTAATCTGCAGTATTTTAGGTTATATCTTCACCAGTTTTACACATCTAGACAATGACACGAATTAGCTTTTGTAGAAACTCATACAACTGCCACTTAGGTTTTACGTTTATGCCTGTTGTCTTGTTGGAAAATATAAACTTCCTCCACCCCGGTCTCAAGTCATTTGCAGTGTCCAATGTATTTTCTTTCAAAATTGAATTGGATTTATTTCCATTAATATTCCCATCAGTTTTGGCCAGCTTTCTCTCTCTGCTGAAGGAAAGAGTCCCCACACCAGGATGCTGCCACCAACATTTTACAATGTTTTTTCTTATCACTAGACCTTTCATCTGTTTAGATACTGTATTGATGTATATTTGAGATGCTTAAAATTCATTCAATCTTAACACTGGAAGTCGGGTCTTCAACAGATGCTCGGCTGGATTTCGGATCTGAAACTCTGGTTTTATCTTTTGCCTCATTGCTGCTGCTGATGGCTGATCCTTCACCCCATCCACATGTGTTTCACTCTATTTACTCTGACCAGCTTCCCTGTCTATGCTAAAGAAATGCAATTGCAAAGAATGATGCTGCTATCACCTTCTGTTACAGTCAGGATGGTGAGTTCCCAACAATATGTCAAAATCTGAATAAAGCAGTATAAAGTTTGTTGTTTCAACTTGAAAAAATTGTGGAAAAGTTCAACGGGTATCAGTGTATTCTAATTATTTGAAGAATATCTTTATATTTTGCAAATTATCCGTGCTCCAAGTTGTGTAGAAAGCCAACGGGTGACATGACTGTCTCTCCTTCCTTGAGCTATGCTGGCTTTGTGGTTTAGTGTTTTGCACTGATCGTAGTTTCAATCATCTGATTTAACGTTCCAGTAAGCATAAGAGGAAATGGTTGCAATATTTTCACAGAATTTGAAGTGGACAAACAAACCCTGTCTGTGTGGTTTCCAGTCAGCTATTAATAGCATTTCCTCTCATGGGCAGGCCAGCAGGTAATTAGTCAACATAAAGCAGCAAAGGTGAGTACAGGTTCTGTAAAAAGGCTTAAAGACAGTGGCTTCAATAAGTTACCAAGCAATGACCGTACAATTGCATGCAATTATCATAAAATACACCTGCCTTTAATGTAATGTTTATCTGTCAAGATGTAAAAAAAAAAAAATAATAATCTTTTCAGGTTTTAAAAAGATTCCATAAAAAGAGTCCAAATCAACAATAACAGCATACAAGATATTAGATGCTTAGGTCAAATAAAGTCAATCTCGTAAAGCGTGCTGCAAACATAACACACCCGTATGATTCAGCAGGTTGTACCTCCATCAGAAAAAAATAACTCTTGTTCTGTCTTGTCTTTTTTATTACTCTCAAGTGAGCTTTGCCCGCATATTTACAATGCAGTTTTCTTGAAGCTCCTGCCTAAAATGTTAGATTGAGGAATGTGTTAGAATGAAAAAATAAAAAATAAAAAAAAAATATATAAATATTTTTTATATATATAATATATATATCAACAGCAAGTCACTCAGTTTTAGACTTGCTGTTGTTTGGTATCTCTGCTTTGTTGCACAACACAAGAAGACAGCCTTGAATAACAGGATTGTTAGTGTTGCTGTCCATGAAAACACAGAGTAGTTAACAATCAACTCTGCCCTTGTTTCTGCAACAACGGCACTCCCCCACCTCCAAGCTTTACAGATAGTATCGGGTGCTTTTGCTGAGATATTGTGGCTTTGGTTCCTCTCGGAGCCGAGTCCTTATTCAGACACCTCAAGCAGGCATTCTTACTTGTCAGTCCTTTTTAACAACACTGAGATAAAATGCTACATTTAACACAACAACTGGAACCCAAAAAAGTCTGTTAGTTGGCACAGTGAAAACCATTAGTATCTGAAGCCATTTAAACGCTGCTGTAAGAACTTGATGTTTCGGGAACAAAAACAATGTAAGAGTTTTTTTTTTCATTGTCATGTCAAAATTTCTTGTAAATACAAAAAAAGAAAAAAAAGAAAAAATGCAGTTCTGTCAGTGACTTTCTTCTGATGATATTCGTCACTCACAATCTTTATTTTCTTCCAAGAACACCAACAGCAAGAGGTTAATAAGTCATAGCACGTCTGAAGTCAGACTACGAACATCCTGATCTAGTGATTCATTGGTAAAATTGACTGCAATCATGCTTAAATTTCTAAAGAATACTTTCGTTCGGTTTTTCCTTCTTCACTCACAGACCAGGTCACCAGTTGATCACTGGGATCGATGTGAATTGCATTAATGCACAAAAAAACAAATAAAAAAGAAATGAAACTAAGGTAAGTGACCAAACAAATGGATCAAATGACAGGATCCAAACTTGCGCCCTTTCCAGTGAGCATCGACTTTATTTTGTTCACTTTCACGTTGCCATGAAACATTTAGCTCAGCCTGTAATAATTAAGGATTTGTGATTTCACAATACCTTTGTTAGAAAGATATGACACATACTAACCCATACATTACATTTGAATGGCTGGTGAACAACATAAGCAAACAAATGTTTACATCAAACATAAAGATTCACACATCTTCTTTGGTCCACTTTTCTGGGACTGGGTTGCACCATGTTTGGACTTTACATGGTCCAATTAAGCTATATAAATATTTGTTATAAAGCTTTTAAAATATACCAGAAAGATTTCTCTGAGATTGTGGTTCATAATGGCATGATAGCACTCTGCAGTTGTTGCAGATGTGTTGACATCCATGATGTAAATCTCCCATTTCATCTTAATCCATCAGAACGAGGTGTTCTGATGGATTGAGGTCTGGTGACAGTGGAAGCCGCTGGAGGACAGTGAGTACAGTGAACTCATTGCCACGATCAAGTTACAAAAAGATTACAGCATTGTGGTATTGTGTTCTGCTGGAAGAAGTGCACCGTGGTCACCAAACAATGGACCCGGTCCGAAACAATGAATGCTGGAATAAAATAGCTTCCCACTGAATTACAACCTGATAGAAGACAGGAAGGATCCATTCTTTCCTTTGTTTTTATACCTAATGCTAATTAAATTCAATTTAAATGTATTTCAATAATACTTTCTTAATCCTGTAGGGGTAATTGGATGTTGTTGTGAATTAAACTATATTTACAATTGATTTACAGTTGTTGAGAGACAAGCTTCTTTTTCCATTTTCTTGTTTATTTTAAATTCCACATTTCAATTATTCCTCTTTTATACCCCTTTTGGTTTTTTATTGTAACCATTTTGTGTTGGATGCATTGTGTAAATTAGAAGGATTACTACAGACGGTTACCTTACCACAGAGGGTAATGTCATGTGAGGTCAGTAACGAGATAAATGGATTCTATGGGATCTGACACAACACTACACACAGCTATTAAAAGCCAATACAAAAATTGCAAACGTCTGAATAATTACCACCTGACATATGCAAGAGGACTGTGTGAAAGCAGCATATGTTAGAAGGAGACCTGATCTGAAACACTTACAGAGTTTGGATTTCACAGACTGGCTGATAATCAGATCTGCTCAAACCCTAATCCTAAAGAGGGAAGACAGTTGGCTGACTCCCAGAGAGAGGACATCCATCAAACCTCATGAATAGCAGACAGTGATACTACAAGACATGTCTGTCCCTCTTATGCAGAGTGCTGCATGCACATCTTTAACCAAGAGAAACAAATGTCATCTCAGGGGAAAAAAGCAGAGACTAAACATATCCAGGAAATGCTCAAAAACTTAAACTGGGATTTGGAGGGACAAGTTAAAGATGTCAGACAATATTGTAGAGTAAAACTGAAAGTGTTGCTTTTTTCCCCTGATGATATGATATGTAACAGGACAGAGAACATTTAGCACAAATGTGTTGAAAATCTAATCGAGTAACTGTAGATTAATTTGTTTTCAAACTGGAACAAATGATATTGTGAAATGTGAGTCTAAAGCCCTTATGCAGGACCTTTTGATCTCTAAGCTAGTACATCTATCACCAGCCCATTACCATCTGTCAACGGAGGAGCCCCAGAGGTTTTTCAGGCTATCTAATCACTCTCCATATTCAGCCTCCTGTTTATTAGTGACACACCCGACAAGATGACAGGACTCTGACCTTTACCAGAAGGCAGAGATGGACAGAGTGAAAAGGACAGGTGAGAGTGCATTCCCCTGGGGTGCTCCTGTGATGCTGGCAATCTGAAAGATGTGGCTGAAATCTAGACTCATCATACCAGACATTGTTTATCCAGTGTATTACTGTCCAGATTTGGAGAGCCTTTGCAAATTCTGGATTCAGTTTTCTGTTTTTAGTCAACAGAAATGGACCTGGTGTGGTTTTTTTGTTGCTTTATCCTGTTTGCAGTACATTAGGCAATGGTTTTTCACCTATAATGGTTGCAATAAGTTTTCGTTTGGACTCCTGGTCAGCCATGCATTTCTTAAACACTCAGCCAAACCCATCTACACCAACATCCGTAGCTGCATTTCCATTACAAATGTGTGCAAAACGTAGTTGATGTTCTGCTAATGTCTAAAAAATACAATTTTGCAACTGCAGTGTTGCCATTAAATGAGAAATGCAAATAAAATCACACGTGCACTAAATTGTTCACGTGATAATTAATTTAAATTCATAGCAATGGCAGATGTAAACACTTCATATATTCATATTCATATTTCAATCACAGCACTGGTGCTCATTATCAGCCGCCAGATGCTGATGTCTTATTGAGACGTTGGAGCAACAAGCTCCTTATACTTGGGAGTGGCTATATCTGCAACATTTTAGGGAAATTGCAGTGAGCAATTTTACAGAAGAACTATGAATTCAACCCTTCCAAATGACAAACTGAACTTTTGACAAACTGTGTGATGCTGTAAGAGCTCTGATGGAGCCAGATGAACACTGTCCAAAGAGGCCAGTACCACCAAATAAGCTTGTTGCTGCTGTACACAAATCGGCGTGATGCAAAAAGTATTTCCATTGTAGTTTTGCAAAAAACACCAATTTATATACGGCTGAAAAAAGCACCTCATCCTAGCCCAAAACATCTTAATAAAAAAAAAAAAGTCATCTCTTTTTGCAGAAAGTGTCATTTTTCCACTAAGCTAATTTATTTTTGTCATTCCAATTTGAGCAAATTTATTTAAATGGAAATGCAAGTCATGTCACGCTTCCTTAAATCTCCTTTCTTCTTACTTCTGATTAGTTTCAGCATCAACAAGGAATTCCCCCCATCTAGCAGCTTGAATGCAACCGGGGCATGAAGCTGCCAGTGGGTGCATAATGTAGAGATCTTGCTTTATGAGTATAATCTGACACTGCATGAAGGCACGTGGCCTCTACTGACTCTGTGAAGCAGTCAAATGGAGTCATGCATGAAAGCTCCAAGGACTTGCTGTTATCGAGACCCTGACAACAGCAGTGAGATAGATAAAGAGGTTGGTGTCAAGGACAAACAAGAAACAGGACTGGATTCACGAAGTTAAGGTGAAATTTGTATCATAATAAACTCTAATTATGGGTTGCTTTCATTTAAGTCCATTTAAGTCATTTTTTTTCTTTTTTTTAAATGAACTTCCTCTGTGTGTTTCAGCAGCCTAATTGGAAATATGTTGAACAGAAACATCTTTCTCTTCTAGTTGTGTCACGCAAGGATAGAAGACATGTCCATAAAATGATCTCATATTACATTTCAAAGAAAGCGTCTAATAAGAGATGTATTGTTTTCAAAACTCAGGTGCAATTCTGGACATTCCCTAAAAACTGACTGGAATGTTCAAGATCTGGAAAGTTGATGCAGTTTGAACCAGTTATCATATTGTGGCCGACAACCACTGAGACACACGATGACATGGATGTTGACAGAAATTTAATAAGAGACTTGGTTTAATATTATGAGGTGACGTCGGTGCATGTGTTTGGGTGTGTGTGTGTGTGTGTGTGTGTGTGTGTGTGTGTGTGTGTGTGTTACAAGGCCATCTGTATGAACATCTGTGGTGTGCTGTGGGCTATTTAACCAGTTTTCTTGCTAACTGCAGTGCTTTCCTTTGTAATAGGGAAGTGAGCTAGATACGATCAGATCATAGCTTGCAATCAGATTGGCTCTGTGGTTGAAGTCAGGGGGATGATCCCTAATGTGACTTCGATGAAAAAATTTAATATTTACTGTTTTAAGAAGGTTCAAACTCCGGAATGTGTAAATATGCCACATAATAAAAACAGAAACGGCATCAAATATTTTGGAATACTTTCTAACCTTTTAGGCTTCTTCTTCAAGGTGTTTTTATAAAGCTGGTTCTTAACTCATGAAAGTTCAGTTCTTCCAGCAAAATGGTTGCCATATCTGAGTCTTTCTGGGTAGCTATGAAGGGTGGATTTCTCAGAAAACTAATCTTGTTTAAAATGAAAGAGCAGAAGGCAGCAGACCTGCTGCTTGCTCAGAGTACCACCACTCCCTGTGCATCAAGGTTTCAAGTCCCATAAATCAACAACAAAGAGAGTTCAACTCTTAAAGGTCACACACCTCTTTAATGAGGCTCATTTCACAGTCAAACCTGTTTCTTTTTCTTTCAGTTTTAACTTTTTCACATAATTCCTCTGTAGCGCAGCTTGGCACACCTCCAAGTACCATCTCATTAGCTGGCGTGCAATTAGAGCATATTTGCATAGTTCAATAAGTTCTAGTAGAGGCAATCTCTACTAGAACCACAGGTGGCATTCCAGGTGAGCCATGTAGACAATGTGTAGTAAGAGAGCACACATGAGATGATATCATAAATACTAAATGTTTAATCAAGTACAAAAAGTAGTACAGTAAAATTGTATGTAGCAATTAAATGAAAAACAGAAAAAAAACAGCTATTATTTTGAATACTACAATAGTGGGAAGATCATGACAAATGGTCTGCAGTGGATCTAGTTGTTGTTTCAGTATCTAGAGTCAAGAGGAGATTATTAAAGCTTAAATACTGTGCTGTTAAAAGAGTCTGAATCCATCCTGACATGACCGTATGCTGATGTTGCCTTTTGTTTCCTGTTAGCAATCTTCCTTTTAAGCAAGGTGTTTCAAAACATTCAGCTACTAGCAGTGATGCGTATCACAGTTCAGTCACACCAACTTGAAACATGAGAGTGATACAGTCCCTAACCGTCGGATTCACCCTGTTGGGCCACATCAAGTGAAAAATAAAGTCCTTGCCGGGTCACAGCTTATTGTCACTGTGACAAAACTGTCATGTTTGATCCCACTACTAAATAGGGGTTTAGCATAAATAATAAAGATCAGTTATTTCTTAATCAAAAATATTTTACCACACACCACTGTTTGGACAGTGGGAGGGTCATACATCAGTGTTGTGTTCAAGACCACCTAACCCGAGACCAAGACAAGACCAAGACCAGAGTGTATCGAGACCGAGACAAGACCAAGACTTTTAGGGTCCGAGACCAAGTCAAGACCAAGACCGATGAAAGACGAGACCGAGTCAAGACCAAGACCAGCGGCCCGCGCTACATGATACAATAAAATGCAAAATATGATCGAAATTGCTTCTCAAAATAATCTGAAAGATCCATATTCCCATAAAAAACACCTAGATATTAAATACTTAATACATTTTACCAATATTAAATATTCCATTTCTGTGTTACAATGTGTGATGGTCTCGTGCCATCCCTAAAAACATAACAGCCTGGGAATTTGCCCATATTGCTCATATAAGAAACCACCACTGTCTGCACCATTAAACATAGCAATTGAGGCAATGGCTTGACGGTAAATAACGCTCCACTATGAACACTGACCAAGGAGCAACAAGCAAGAAGTAACCAAACAGAAGGCGCTCATCGTGTCTGTTTTCACTCTCTATCCCAGTACATGAAGCCAGGTAGTCTGACACCATGGCAGACATTACAGCTGCCACTTTGAACAAAAACAATCAAAGAGTGCATGCTCTGCATGCTCTTTCTTTCTTGTGTTTTAGTTATTTGTTAATTTAAATATCAACGTACATAATTAAATAAAATAATGATGTAGTGTACAGAGAGCATTACAAGAACAAAGAACGGGTGTTCTGTCAGGTCAGATCGTCATACGCTTAGCACAAACTCATGGTGTTCTGTCAGATCAGCATACGTTGTCAGATAGTCGTACGCTTAGCTCAAACATGCATACGCTGTCATTACCATATGATTTTATTTAATCAGCAACATAGAATCATGACGTAGATCATTATTAACAGTTATTAACTGTTGTATGGCATCCAGCTGCAGCCAGACCTGCTTTAAATACACTTTGAAACCATGACAACGCATGTATATCTATCTAGTTATCATATTATGTCATATTATAAACAATTTAATTACTTATTTTCGTCATAACTTGTTGCGTATGCTGAACTGACAACTCCACTGACGGTCGAACTTCTTAAGGCGCATGCGTTGGCATGGTACTCACTGCATGTATGCTAGCAACATAGAATCATGACGTAGATCGTCATACACTTTGTTATTAACAGTTGTATGGCGTCCTGACTTAGCGGTTAAGTGAGTTTTACACGGGCCTGTGTTGTAGCCGACTCCAGCAGCAGCCAGACCTGCTTTAAATACACTTTGAAACCATGACAACACATGTATATCTATATAGTTATCATTGAAAACAATTTAATGACTTATTTTCGTCATAACTTGTTGCATGTGGTGAACTGACAACTCCTCTGACTGTCGGACTTCTTAATGCGCATGCGCAGGCATGGTACTCACTGCATGTATGCTATTCTGACAGCGTATGGTAATCTGATAGAACAACGGCTCTCAGTGAGTGACACTCCAGTCCTATCTATAAGTAAAGAGCAGTGGAGAAGAATCGACTGTTTCTGAATGTCACATCACTATATTGCAGACTTTTGGACATAGGGTTGTCCCATATATGCGACAAGACAGTCAACATCTCCGCACAATAACTCAGACAGTGAGTGACTTTTTTCATCACAATGCTTATGTGTCTCTGTACAGCTAGCTTTGCTAACATCACGTTAACGGGGCTTACCTTCTTTGAGCTACTTTTCTAAGTGACGAAAATAGTTAGACGTTGTCCCCACTGTCTGTGAAAGCGAAGCGCTGCTGAGTTAGCTGTGGCCATCGGATTTCTTACTATTTATGCAGCGCTATTATATTACTGACGATTAGACAAACATTTTCTGCCGCTGAGAGAAAACACTGCGCATGTCCTGGAGCGCCGCGCGCGAGTGAAAGGTGGGGAGGGGGAGGAGGGAGGAGGGAGTAGCGCCGCGCGCGAGTGAAAGGTGGGAAGGGGAGGAGGGGGGAGTAACAGAAACACGTAGTTGCTTGGATTTTAATTGGTGCATTTTGCATCCACTGAAAACAAAGATGTTAACAAATAAACTGGACAGTATGCTGTACGTTTAGTGATATTTTCACAGTTGCGGTCTCGACTGGTCTTGAAATAAAATGCCGAGTCCTCAGCGCCCGAGACCGAGACAAGACCGAGACCAAATGCGGTCGAGTCCGAGACGAGACCGAGACCATCAGAAAACGGTCTTAAGACCGGTATCGAGACCAAGACCGATCTCGAGTACCACAACACTGTCATACATATACATATTTTACCAAGTCATTTATTATAAAGCTTATGTAGCTTTTTGTCCAAGTCTTTTTTTTGTCTATAGTTTTACAACATTTCTAAAATACACATGTTTCTCTTGGTCAGTTTTAGTATTTAGGTTAATTTCTGTCATTCTAAATGGGGCTCCCACCCCAAGTTTGGGTACTACTGCATTAGGAAGTGTAGTTTAATGCTTGCCATTGTTTTCCCTTTTGAACTATTTTCTCAAAAACAAAAACATGAAATAAACCAAAGATTTTAATTTCATGCATTTTAATGTATTACCATTGTATTTAAGTGTACAAAGTTTTGATAAAAGCATAAACAGACATGTCATTAGCAAATCCCAAGTATATTTCAGATACTCTCAATATATATCTATACTTTTAATAAGATAATTCTTCCAGTCAGTATGATTTTGCTAGTATCCTGGTAATGCATAATCAACAATACATTCAAATTAATTTATCCGTCCCCAGGTACATCTGGGGTTTCACCATTGTTATTCCCCAACAAGCTTAAAACTAATGTGTGCTGCAAGATTGATAACTGCTTGCACAGCACACAAGGTCATAGTTCATATATGTTTACGTAATAGAAATTAATTAGAACCGACCATTCCTCTTGAAAGAGTGTTGCATTTATCATGGGACTATTTTAGCCACTTCCTGAAATAAACGTCAAGGGATGCAGAGGGATGGAGTCATAAGGGACCCTGGGAATGAGATTTAGCCATGGTAAGTAACAGTTTAATATGATGACAACTGCTTTTTGTTCCTGTTGTGTGGCCAGCAGTAGAGTGCACATAGTGGACTAAAGAAATGTCAAGCCTGGACCCATATTAGAGCTAAAGTTCTGTATCATTTAATTTTTCTCCCTGTGCTCATAAGCGGTAGACTGTGTGTTTCTGGCATACTCTGTCACATTCCAGCCACTCAACACTTAGCTTTTCAGTTAATATGTTTTTCCCCACTTTCTTTAATGGTACAATAATCACTGTGATATGTAGTTGGAATGGTCCAATCCAAATGGTTAATAAGTAAAAAGCATTTCCAAACAATGTTTTATTAAATAATTGAGAATATTTTAGTGTTTCAGTAATCAATGTAATGTTTTGTTTGATGCATATCAATGTTTGTTGTTTAATGTAACTTTTACAAGTTTTCACCAAGTCAAACAACAAAGAAAAGGAAAAATAAATACCATTCTTCTCTTTTGCAAGAACAAGCACACAAAAAACACTGTAATGTCGTCTTTAATACAGTCAGCTTTAATGCATGTCAGTAAATATGACATGCATGTATTACTTTAGTTGCTTTACGTTAACCGGTACAAAAACAAAAAACACAAAAAAGAAAATGCAACTCAAAGTACCTTAAAATATCTAATCTTGTGGGAGTGCTGCACTTCAGCCCTGTGAAGTAGTGAAGCCAACATGTATGCATACAGTCAGACCGCTGCCAAAGCAAATCAGTGCTGGTTGATCATTTTTTATGCTTATTGCAATTGCTGCTGATTAAACAAATAAAAAGTCAGCAAAGGTTCTGGAATGTGCAAAGTATTCTAGATGTGACGCATATTGTTTAGGCACATAAAAACCCTGGCTGTTTCAGTGGATTGAGGCAATAAATCATGAACATATGAATGAGAATTCATTAGGATAAAAGCCACTTTGAACATTTTGTGCATCTGGCACAAAAGAAGAACGTTTGTAGTTCTCTTCAAACTCCGTGGAGCATTTAAGTTTTGAAAAGTATTCACCGGACAAACTTCTGAAGTGTTGCTCTTTTACACTAAAACAGATCTGCCCAGTCCTTTGGTGTGCAAACTGAATCCTTTAACAACATGTGTGAGCTCTCTCTTCATTGCTCTGTACTTTTGTCTGGATCACGAGAGCTGGCAGCTGTGCAGGATTGAGTAGCCATGGAAATTCAGCCACTCTGCTTAGATCAGATGATAAATGAGTGAGCCTTCACAAAGCCAGCACTAATCAAAGATAAAATGTCCTGCAATGGTGTCGACTTGACAAACGTCCACAGTATAGTTTGGCTTAACATTATATCGTAATGTGTATTTATTTTGTATATTTTTTTAATGCGAGTTTCTCTTTTTGTTCTGCTTAAGTTTTCTCAAAGAGTCTCTTGTTAGTGTCATCTAGGAATTCCTTTGAAGATCACATGAAAACTTTGACGACTGGATTTTGAAATGCAGCCACAGACAAGCATAAGTTCATTCTCATTTGTCTGTGTGTTAATATAAATAGATGAGTGTATCAGTAAAACTTGTTTCTCAATCACAAGAAGGAAGTAAAAATTGTGATTAATCGTAGGATTCACTCTATGTCTGGATGAGTATTCCCGTACACTCAGTTACCCTGGCATTTGAAAGTTTATGTGGTTTTCTTTTATGATTCAGAATCCACAAAATATGCATGGTGGATATTGATGTTATGCAATGTTGTGTTTTTCTTGGTTTAGGGTAGAAAACACAGTACTTAGAATGTACCAAATAATTGATTGACTAATATTTTGCTTTGTTTTTTCATTAGAATATTTTCAGGTAAATAAATGCAACATACGTTGCCTTTTGTACTGCTTGTTCTATGTGAGATTTTCATAAACTTACCCTAAATGAACACATTTTATATTGTCTCTGATGCCTGGAAATTGAGTTGACAGTAATGACTGTAATGAGACTGTCATATAGAAACAGACTGCAGTCAGAAGCCTCTTCTGACATGTTGCAAGACTTACTGCCACAAAACATGCTTCCTGCCCACAGCATCACGATCCACAAGGACCCTGAAGATAAAGCACGTAATTTCCCTTCGGGGATAAATAACGTAGTTTTTAATTAAATTGAAATAGAAAACCGTCAACCACCTCGTTCAATAGGCATGTGATTTAACTCAAGACATTCATGTGTCCTCACATGGAGAAAAATCCCAAATATTTTGGTATATTTTGTTTTAGTTTTGCTTTTTCAACTCCTTTTTTAAACAGTAACTTCCCTCCTTCAACCCAGTCTTTCAGTTTTGAAATGCATTTCATCACATTGCGTGTCTTAACCTTTTTAGGTGTGAAATCATTTGTCAAATCTTGCAACTTTGGTTCCCAAAGTCGCTTTTTGGTCACAATTGATTAATGTATAATTAGAAGTATAAATTATTAAGGACAATTGTCAAATTCCATCAGGTTATAAAATGCAGGATACATTTTTATGTACAATTCCCAGAAAAATGCATTTTCTTGAGATTCTATGCAAGGCAATAAGGAAAAGCAGTTGTATAGTAAAAGGAAAAAACAATAATACATGGTTTTCCATGTAGAAAATATTGAATGTGAAAAAAGTGAAAAGTGGTGTGCATTTGTGTCCACCTGCTTTACACTGATGTCTCATGATGAAATCCATTTACATCAATTTCCCCAAGATGCCAGGTAGCGGTGTAATGTAATTTAATTAAACATGAAAGTCTTAAAATGCACAATGGTTTTGATTGAAGTGAAAGGTGGATGTATTTAGTCATGGTGGCTGATTTCAGATCCAAATCACCACTTTCAGATATTGTTTTTTTCCATTCGCAACTATGCACTATTTTCTGTCAGTCTCTCTCATGACATCCTAATAAAAACACTCTGAAATGTACTTGTAAATGTGAACAAGTACTAGAGTAAACAAATCATTCTGCAAGGCACTGTACATATATGCTGCCACTGCATTTGTTCAGCTTTTGCTTGCAGTCATTGCACGACTCACCTCAGAAGTGGAAATATTTACATATTGCAATGGAAAACCTCAGTTCTTGTAACAACCAAAGGCAATTCTCACTTCCATTTTCAGAGTACTTCTGCCTTTTTCTCAGGCAGCTGTGACATTTACTGAGCCCAACAAGAGGGAACACATGTTGGCTGTGTGCTGGTGTGTTGTGGTGATGATGAGCTGTGATAAAAGCTCTGCAAACTATACTGACAAATTTGTTTTAAAGAGGAATCAATGAGGTTTACAAAGTGGTGCAGTAGTTTGAGGTTTTGCGTGGTGGAGTTTATCATTATCAGCATGATCTTTGTGGATTTGCGCCTTCCAAAACAAATTCATGTAATCTTTATCTGAGTTTACAGGTTAGTGGGTCACTGGGTCCTCCACTCAATGTTACGTTGCACACAGCAATATAAAACAATCTACTTTTTGAAGCTAAGATGTGCAAAGAACTGAAAAGGCTGAAAGAGGGACTCTTATTCAAATCATCTTTTCTAATTTTAAATAAAAAAAATTAAAAAAACCGGATATGATAGTGGCAAGTGCAGAATCTTTTGTTTGTCCTTTGCATAGCAGTGTTACCACTTTTTGTGTTAATGAGAGCCAAACAGGAAACGTGTCCATGTCCTACTTTTATTAGGAACCAAACCCACAGCAGTGTAATGAAATAATAAGGCTGTTCCATCGGCAGTGAGACAGAGATTCAGCTTTTCAGTGAGCTGAGCCAAGCTCATTATGGTGACCTATTTCTCACAAAGTATTAGATTCCACTTAACGTATGTGGCTAAACATCACATATCTGCCCTTTTGCTGCTCTGGAAGACTGTGGTTTCAGATGAAACACTTGATTAAGCAAATAGAAAAGCTCCACTAAGGAAGTATTAAGTATTTTCTATGATAGTGACAAAAAATGCTATGTCTGCATTCATTAAATCAAATCATCTTAGCTTGTGAGTTTAGCACTAACTTAAATCAAATGGCAGTTTGCAAGACCAAAAGCTCCCAATATATTCACTTCTGGTTTTAATTCAGATCAGATTATTACAGCTGATTCCAATATAATCCAAATTTACAGCCAAAATCAGATTCAGTTGTACTCTTTTCCCTGAATGCTCCTGCCCTTAACATACAGGTGAACTGTAGTTTTAAACTTTAGAGCTGGCACCTCTTTGATGAGCCATGAGCCTCTTAAGTTCTTGTTAAGAGGCTCATGGCACATCATCAGCATCGACTAAATAAAGGTTTCTGTGTTTCTCACAGATCCTAACAGCATGCACACCATTCTTATTTTTTCCTCATCACTAAATATGGAGGTACTTCCATGTTGAGTTCATCTAAGAAATTTACAAAAAAAAACGCTTGACTCTGATTTTCAAAACCGTTCACACGTTGATTCATGTAATCAAAACATCCCATAAGTTGGCTAAGGTACTTAAACAACTTACAGGTGGCTAAAATCACTCCTAAGCAGCTCATGTCTTAACCGCAGCTTATAAGGAAGTTAATCAGAAAAGATTAACCCTTTCAGGGTAAATGCGGCTGCATTGTCTGAAACCAGAATTTGCTGTGCATCGCTGGAGGTTGGGGAGCATCTATGACCAACAGATTTAAAGTATTGCCACAGATTCTCAATTCAATTCAGGTCTGGACTTTAACTGGACCAATGCAACACTTCATTCAACAGTAGTTCTGGCTGTATGTTTAAAGTTGTTTCAGTGCTGGAAGGTGAACCTCTCTCCCAGTCTGATGGCTTTTGTGTTTACTCAGTCAGGTTTTACAGGAACCCCGTGTTTAGCTCTGTATCTCTTACCAAAACCCCCCAGCATGATGCTGCAACCACTATATTTTACTGCATGGACGGTGTGCTCAGGGTTGGTTTTGGAGCTCTTCAAAGTTTTGTACTGATTCTCCGACTGAGGTGTAGCTCTCTGCAGCTTTTCTAGAGCTACCATAGATACCACCACTTGGCTGCTTCGCTGATTATCGCTCTTCCAACAAACCCTGCTCAGAGTCCATTCACACCCTCATGCCAGTCCTCTCTACTGTCTTCATGATGCTGCATTTGTACAGAGATTAAATCACTTATTTTTATAATAAATGTCTTAATGCAACTGGTAGCACTAGATATTAAAGGTGTCAGATTAAAAGGGGTTTGAAAATATTTTGCACTCTGCATGTTTCTATTTTTTTCAAAAATCCATTTGCAAGATTCTGTAACTTCTGGGTCACAAGCATCAGCTACCACTATTAAGCCACTTAGGTGTCTTACAGCAGAACAAATTTACTTACAGGTATAAAAAAAAAGTAACCTGAACTTGAACCTAATGATGATATAAAGTTGGCAAACTATGATCTATGATAGGATGACTATAAGTTTATGTTGTTGTGGTTATTTAGGAACTAATTTCCATACCTCCTAAGTCGTACTAAAACATTCTCAGCCTCCACTTGTTTATAAAGTCCTTTAGGGCCAGGCTCTTGTAGTTTCGCAAACTGATGTCAGCACAATTATTTACCTGCAAAACTAAAATTTTATTTAAACTGTTTAATCTCCAGTAATCACCAATTTTTCTCCATTTTACAGAACCCAAACTGAGAATTAATGTTTAATACATTAAGTTCAGTTTCAAGCATACACTTAATTTGTAGTCTCTGTTTAAGAGCATTGACCCACTTTTTCCCCTGCGTTTCAGTTGCACTACTGGTTATTCAAAAATTGATAAAACAAGCACACATAAAAACACAGTGAAACAGTTTTCCTTTTATGTTTTATTTGAAGCTTATAGAACATCTGAAGATAGAATATCTTAAATATTACATATAATAAGACGTATATCAAAGATAATTAATACATTCTATGACAGCGACAGAGGAATGAGTGTTTATGTGCCAGTTTAAGCTAGCAGTGGTGTGTAGTGTTATGCGCAGGCTGAGATGGGGTGACTGAGGCCGCTGAAGTACGACTTCTCTCGTTCGCTCATCAGCTCAAAGTGCAGCGGCTGCTGGCAGAAGTTGCATTCTGCCGATGAGTGGGGCTTCAGCCCGAGGCCTGACTCCTTCCACGTCTGCACCAGCTTCTCTGAAAACAAAACAAAAAACAACAAGCGAAGTGTCAATAAGGGCTGGAATGTAAATATGCAGCCTGTTACAGTTGAACTGAATCAACTACTCAATCTTAGCAATGCGTGTCACATGTAGCTGTTTTACCATCTTACCAACAAAGTATTTCATCATCTCTGGGGTGTGGTGAGGGGTTGGGGCAATGCGCAGAAGCTCCTCCCCTCTTGCAACAGTGGGGTAGTTGATGGCCTGCACATAGATGTTGTGGCGATTCATCATGATGTCACACACCTCTGTGTTTTTCTCAGCGTTTGCCACCTGAGATCAGAAAGTCACACAAGATGATTAAAGAGCAGTCATCAGGGGTGTCTTACGTGGGGCTTAAAGCTAATCAGGCTGTTTGTACTTAAAGTGTGAACTAAATCGTAGATTACCCGAATGGGGATAATGTGGCTAGGGCAGTGCACAACAGGCAGCCCTGCGTCCATCAGCATCTGTCTGAGCAGCTGCACGTTGCGCTGGTGTTTACGCCTCAGCATGCGCCCTTCTTCCCCTTTGAGGGTCTGGATCGACTGCCGGGCCCCGGCCAGAAGCATCGGGGGCAGGGAGGTGGTGAAGATGAAACCGGCTGCGTAGGAGCGCACGGTGTCCACGAGGGCAGAGGTGCTGGCGATGTAGCCCCCGACACATCCGAAAGCTTTCCCTGGAAAACAAAATGGCCAGTAATTTTACAAATGCTTCCAGGACTTAGAATCAAGACAAAAACATTCGTAAAACCAACAAGCTTCCTGAAGCAGCAGAGCTGATGGGTCAAGCTCGACAGTGACACAGTAACTCAATAAGAGTGCACTGAGAGAGCACACAGTCGCCTAGCAACAACAGAGCTACTCATGCTCCTTCAAGCACACAGGCATATTGGATGGCACTACTGAGGCTTAATCCTCAGACGAGCACAAACACAAAGAGCAGGATGAGTCATGCAAACTGGGAACAGTTGTTTTAGTTTAGAAATATAGCCCTGCATAAAAACAGAAGTAGCTCAAAAGTATCCGAAAAGGAATTGAAAACCCAAATATCCTATTAAAAATAACTACTTTGTTTAGTAGACATTGCGTGCTGACCTAGAGTTCCTGAAATGATATCCATCTTGTGCATTACGCCATCTCTGTCTCCGATTCCTCCTCCTCTGGCCCCGTACAGACCCACAGCGTGAACCTCGTCAACGAAGGTGATGGCGCCAAACTCATGAGCCAGGTCGCACATCTCCTCCAGGGGGCACACGGCACCTGTTCCAGAGAACGCAGCACAACACAGGTCACAATGCAGCACTTCGAAATACATTTGATAGGAGTTGCCAGACAAGTAGATGAAAACTGACCATCCATGGAGTGGACAGTCTCAAAAGCCACAATTTTGGGTTTGGTGGGGTCTCCTTTCTCCAGCAGCTCTCTGAGGTGAGCCAAGTCGTTGTGGCGGAAAATAAACTTCTTAGCGCCGCTGTTCCGGATGCCCTGGATCATTGACGCGTGGTTGCCTGCATCCGAGTAAATCTCACAACCTGATGTTGTGAGGAAAGATGGTTAGTGAAAAGTTACATTAAAAGCCTAGATAATTTTGCATTTTTCCCCCCAAAAAAAACATACCAGGAAGCATCTTGGCGAGGGTGAAAAGTGTGGAGTCATTGGCAACAAAGCAGGAGGTGAAGAGAAGAGCGGCATCCTTGCTGTGGAGGTCAGCCAGCTCTTGTTCCAGCTCCACGTGGAATTTGCTGGTCCCAGATATGTTTCTGGTTCCCCCCGCCCCCGACCCGTGCTTTTGTAAAGTGTCCCTGAAAGAAGAACACGAGAGCAAAGGAAAGTGTGATAATTTTGTCTGGCTTTCTAAAGCAGTACCGCAATAACAGTCCACACCAGTTTCTTAGGTAGAAGCTTAAGTAGGTGTAAAATTACAATGACTGAACAACAAGTATTATAACTGTACTGCAGCATGTGTCAAAGTATAAAAGCAAGGGCAGGCTGAAACAAGTTGAAAGGAAAATCACACTTCTCATCTGAACTCTGACCAGCTACTTCCACTGAACCAGAGACCCGGCAGCGCTCCTGGGTGTCTGGTCCCATCTAATCATCATGTAGTGTCTCTAAGCAGTTCTAGTTCTTTCTGTCTGACCTCAGCTCTTACACTGGGGCAAAAGCCACAGAGCAATCAGAGGTAAACGGGCACCATATGCAAATATTTTCTTTATTACATAACAAACCTTGAACCTAGAAAGTAGAGCAAATGTTAGAATTTGAAGGCTACACCTCCAAGCTCGTTGTCTTTGACTCACATGATGGACTTTACGACTCGAGGGTGTCGACTCATGCCCAGGTAGTCGTTGCTGCACCAGACAGACACTTCCCGCTTATCCTCCAGCGAGCCTGTGAAGTCGTCCGCCATTGGAAATTCAGTGGCCAGGCGGTTGACGGTCTTAAACACCCGGTAGGTGTGGTCATTCTTCTTCTCCTCTATCTTCTTCTCAAAAAAGTCATCGTACTGGAAGCGGGACACTGCAACAAACCAGGAAGTTAAGACTTGCATGATATGTTGCAGAAGTAAATGATGCAAAGCTCAACAGTCAAATGAAACCTACTTCTGCCAAGGAGGTTGTCCTGCAGCAGGTGGGTGACCCTCTTGGGACGCTGCTTCAGGAGAGTTTTCATCAAATTACCTTGCTCTCCCACTTTACTGGTGATGGTCAAGGATGGCTGTTTCAGCTTGGCAGGTGAAATCTCTAAAATAGGTGAAAAGGACAAAAAGAACAAAAAAAAAAAAACAGCATTAGATACAGCACAGCAGACAGAGTTAAAATTTCTTAAATTTAACATTTAAGAAGCTCACCTTTCTGAACAGTGCGCACTTCCTCAACATCCTCCTGGAACTCCATGGTAACCTGGCGGACCACACCGCTGTTCTTCTGCTTCATCTCAGCAGCCAGAAAGGGGCATTTGGAAGCCACCGCCTGGCCTGTAGTTGGCACAGGATGACCAGCAGGCAACTTGGACTCTACTCCCACTACAGGGGCTGGAAAAAAAGGATACAACATTTGAAATGCATGGTTAAAACCAACATATTACAACTGGCAAGCTAACTCATTCCAGCATCTGTAAGATTTATCTCATTATTAGGTGGCCTCTGTGCATTTATTCATGCTCACCTTCATTTCCAGTCTTGATTTCAGTCTTCTGATTGGAAGTAGAAGAGCACAGGGCCCGTGCCATTGATGGAGCCATTGGTTTTGAAGCCAGCTCCATCATGATGGGACATCTTTGAGCATACGTCACCATGGATTTCCTGGACTGCTGGAAAAAAGCCTGTGGCACGCATGCCAGAAAGGGACAGCGACGGACTATAACTTCCATTGTCGTCAACGATGATGAGCGTTTAGAGACCTAAAGGAGAGAGAAGAAATGTAACCAACACAGAATAAGATGCTGAAATTTCATGCGCTAAAAATTATCCATGAGGAAGAAATATTAAGTGAAGTTAAGTTAAATATCGAGGATCACTTGTTCTTAATAGAAGATTTCTCCTAGACAGTATAGTGCACATAAGACGCTGAAAATGCTAGGACATAACAAAAAATAAATCTTCAAGGATCTAAAAGTTTGATCAAATTAAAAACATAATAAAAATGTATCTAAAAATAAATAAGAAAAAGACAACTAAATTTCTACTGATCACAAAATGTGGCTGCATGTTATAGAAACATTATGATCATGCATCATGTTCTGTGTTTTTTTTCTGTGGATCTTTTATCTGAAATTTAGGTCTGTGTCATAAGATTAATGTTTTTTAACAACACAGAGAATCATAATTTTAAACATACCAGACTGTCAAAAAAAAAACAAAAAAAAAAACTCAAACATATCTAAAGAGGGTTTTGTCTCGTTTTTGACGTAAGTTCATTAATCATTACCAAACACGGCAACTAGGGTATGATGACGATAATTTAATAAACAAAAGAGTTGGTTTTTGCGAAATCTCCGAAACTGATTCCCACCCAGAAGCTTTTTTCCAGATGACGTCGGTTTGTAGACATTCCCGGAAATACAACTCACCACGAAGTACCCCATTGTACTAGTGGAAGAGCTCAAAAAGGTGGAAGGACTTTGTAATAAAATGTTAATTGAACAAATATACAAACGTTTTATTTCCGGTTCTAATGTTATCATTTCAGACTTTTACCCTCTCAACCCCAGCTCAAGAAAAAAACAATCACAACGCTTAAGATATTAAAACAACCACTGTGACGACCTGTGTAATTTTGATTTTAACTTGGGTGCTGTTTACTAAAGTGATCAAAATCTCATCAGCACACCATAGTAAAAATAATGTTAGCTAGCTATATATATATGTTATTTGGCAAACCTTAGACTTTTTTCGTAACAACTAAAACAGCTATTTCGACACGCATCTGGTATTACAGTGTAGAAAATAAAAGAACGGTATATTTTACACACAATGTGGAGATAATGTAAATATTAAAGCCTCTCCGTTGATCCTTGCCGGTTGACCTCCTAGCTTGACGCTAGCTGCTGCACTGCCATATTAAGCAACCAGAAGTAAAAATGTACCCGTTAAGAAAATACATTAAAAACTCACCTTTTAAAAATACAAACAGAGTAGCAAATTCCTCACGGGTGGAGTAGGGCGGAAGAAATCAATATAAATGTTAAATAAATATAATGCCTGGTCAGGATTACTTGTTGTTTATGTTAATGAAGAGATCGAGAGCGCCGCGTTATCCTGCACTGAGGACGAACGAAGAGGACGAGGACGAGCCGGGGTTTATAGAACTGTGAGGCATGGCTGAATCTCGCGATATTTGCGTCACGTACGTCATTTAGGCAATGACATGTTTACGGTGCAAAGAGGTTTTAATCACGAGTAAGCTTTAGTTTTTATACCCCAGAGATTTAAGAATGTCAAGAAGCCGATCTTTGACTATAATGCATAAGTATTTAAAGCCACGATCAAAGACAACTTATAATCTACAAAGAAATCTTATGATCAGATAACTAATGGCAGAATTTTCTAGGTAAAATTCACACCATAATTCAAAGCTTTTAAAAAACCATTTTAAACTATTTTGTATTTAATCTAACAATTAAACAAACAAAAACTGATAAATGTCACATTTCCTATCTACTGTGGCATTTGCTGCTGTTTTTTTTTCGTTACTTTTCCTTTGTTTCCCCTGCCTCCCAACTTATTTAAACGTGTGCTTATGTGTAATAATATATGATAATTTTGTAAAATATTAATATTTTTATATGAAACTAACATTTTTTTTGCAATATTACAGTAAAACATTGTAAGCAGCTTTTTTTGCAATACTCAATTAGTATATTTTCAAAATTTAGTGCTATTAGAAATATTTAGGCTCTTAAAGATTCTGTCTGTTTATTCCCTTTTTGTCACTTTTACGTGTTTCAGATTTTAAAAATAATTATATGCTAAAATCAGTTTTCACATGACTATGTCATTTATTAGGCAAAATCTATCCAAGACAACCAATCCTAGTTCATATTGGAAAATAAATAATTTCCTTTTCTAATTCACTTTTTGTTAAAAAGTCTCAGTCTGTCCTGAGACTTCTCTTGTTGTACAAAGTCAAGTGTAACGCAACGCTGCCCCTCCGTAATCTTTTACTGACCACTGCCTATTGCCTGAGAAACAGCTTCTAAACTTTATCCTGAGTACAAGAAAGACACATTCAGCTGTTTGTCAGTATTTCTAATCGTCCTGCTAAAGAAATACCACTCATTTTTACTCAGAATGGTCATACTGTAAGATCATGGTCAGATGATAAAATAAATAATTTTTATGATGCACATTACAATTAATGATAGTAATTATGAAGGTTATAAGACTAGCCTGGAGCTGGGTCAAATGGTTATCAGTTCAGACATGACTCAAAAGCAAACATTACAACACTGCTTAGCAGGATTTCAAGTCAAAGGTCAGTTAGGCAGTTCATCTGATATACAAATATGTATAAGTTGCAGCAGCACACTAATGGATAGAGCAATATTTCACCATATGGAAACATGTGGAGAAACATATGGTTCTTCTATATAACGAATCTTGAGTGGGGGTATATTTTAGATGATCATGAACAAGATTGTAGTTGACTAGAATGAATTTATCAATCATACATTCAAAATGTACGCATGATTGATAAATTCAGGTCATCTGTGGTGCCTCAAATGTGCCACTCTCGCCATCCTGTTCACTCAGTAACACCATCATGTGTCACAAAGAGAATAGAAAAATTTAAAAGTAACACAAATTTAAGGTTTATGGGATTGATCAATTCTACTGATATTTTCCAATAGCTTAGTTCTCTCGTTCTCTAATCCCCCATCATAATCACAAACTGAGTGCAACAGCTGCCTAAGGAGGTTTTGCAAGAAATAGTTTCTAATATACCCAGTATTATAATCATTTGTAAGAGGTTGACAAAAAATAATTACTAGAAATCCTTGTTCTATTCTATAAAACAGATTTCCAAAAAACTAAAACCAAAATAGGAAAGAAAACTTAACTCAGAGACTGGAGTTCAGAGGGTTAAAAAATAACTTTATCTGTAAACAAATTCACATTACCATTATTTATGGTTCCCCTATTTTTAATAAGTGGAGGTTTATGAACTTTATGCTCAGTGGGAAGTGAATGACAAAATATGTGCAACTATGACACATGCACAAATCCCTTTTAAAAGAAAAAAGAAAGAAGGATAAATGTATAATAACTAGAAAGATGCAAAAGTATTTGATATCTACTAAACAAAAATAAAATGAAAAGAAAAAGGTGTACATTTTCTACAAGATTAAACTTTTCTTTTATACTAGCAATTTAAAATATTGCTCATTGAAACATACATAGGATATAAATCAAATAGTTACAGAAGTTTTTATTATACATTGAGGTGAACTAGTTTAAATGTAGGAAGGATTTGTGCCTTGCTTTGTAGTTCAATCTGTTGAATCCCAGTGTTCTGCTGCCCCCTGCTGTTCATACCAGGCTACTAAAATAAAGATGAGGGATTTGACCTTATTTATAAAATCATTTTATCCAGTTCAGAAAATACAATAATTTACAGACTAAAAGTTGTAAATAATCTACAAGTGCAAATGATTGTCGAGCAATTAAACATTTTTAGTTTACTAAATTATTGGAATGCTAGAATTAACGTTTTTTCATTCTATTTTATGTTTTGTCTATATAGCTACAACT
Organism: Poecilia mexicana; assembly: GCF_051168715.1. Taxonomy (NCBI): domain Eukaryota; kingdom Metazoa; phylum Chordata; class Actinopteri; order Cyprinodontiformes; family Poeciliidae; genus Poecilia; species Poecilia mexicana. The sequence goes on from NW_028263374.1 coordinate 20,526,954, forward strand.
TCTTTCACTATCAAGAGTTTTAATGTTTGTGACCACACAATAAAAACTAAATTAATATAATGTGAAATTAGAACCAGACAATCGCATTCCCAGTATTGCCTCAGAGGCTTTTCTGCCCTTAAAGGGAATTTCTAGTCTTGATGCTTTGTTTACATTTCTGGCCTCAAGTGACTCTGACCACTCCCATTACCGGAACTACAGCTAAGCAACAAAGTAATTATTTAAGATAACATGATCCCATAGCTCTGTGCCTGTGGGGAATTACTTTTTCAATCAAACATTTTAAGAGCAGCTCAGTTTGATTCAATTTACAACAGCATTAATTTACTATTGTTTCTGTTTCACTGGTTAAAACGCCGTGACAAAAATCAGATAGAACAAGAGTAAATTAATTCAAGACAAGAAAGAAAAAATCCCAAATATTAAATAGTTGTGAACACCTAAGGGCAAGTTTTATTCTAAAATCATGATTTTAGATATATATAAATAACGTTATTCTTGTTTTAAATTGTTTTAGTGCTTCTTTTTCCCTGACCAACTGGTCAGATGATTAAGGAGTATATCTAGCATAACATATCACATGACAGCCACAACTGAATGACACTTTGTGTCATTGCTTTTCTTCCTGTCCATGTAATATTTGATAAAAAGATGGCAGAAAATAACTATTATCTTTAATCTACAGTCAAGAACAAAGGAAAATAAATTGTCCTTTACTGTTGGGATTATGATATCAACTTACAATAAAACATATTTGGTCTCTAAAATGATTCAAATACACAAACCCAAGCAGATTGCACACTGCCATTATTAATTAAACTGAAGCCAAACCAAAATGGAAAAACTTTTTTTGTTAATCTATTTTTAGCAGTGCCAGCCAACAACTGACTGCTTCATCTAGAACATGTTTTTGTGGAATATCATCTCTCCTGCCTTGAAATTAAGAAATGAGTGGAAAACTACATATACAAAGTAAAATACCAGTCCACTGAACACCACTGACCTTTGACTTACTTCAAGTGTTTTCCCCAGATGAGGGGTCTTAAGTAGAAATGTTGAATCATAATGCACAGTTTCCATGTTTGGTAAAAACTAAGCACACAAACACTGTTGAGCACAGTGGTGGAGGGCTGATGATTTGGTCTTGTTTTGCACCAGAACCTGTGCACTTTGAAGTTACTGAGCCAAACATGTGCTTTTGTACCAAAGGATTGTAAAGGCAAATGTTAATTAATCAATCAAAACTTTACAAATCCATAACATCATCATCTGGAATTTCCTAAATTGTTTAATGTCTTAGCAATCTTAATGTATGTAAATGAACAAGAATGATCTAAAAATAATCTTACAAATGATTCTGGTATTTAACACATTTAATAAATAAAAACAATTGTGAAGCTCATGGTGACAGCTTGTTGGAGTAGCTCTGTAGACTTTTGGTTGACGGATTACATGTTTGAACTATTACTCTGGTTTTGGATGCTGTGGAAGGACTTTTGCTCCTTTTTACTTTCAGACAGTGCAACGATGGCAACAAAAAAGTATTATTTTTACAAATAGGAACACCTAATCAGCATCTCAATAGATCAAATTATACCTGAACTCTAACTGCACTCCCAGAGGAGTTGAAAAGGAGGCTTTGTGGATGCAGAGCAGGACAAAAAGCAGAGAAAAAGGAAGGAAATTCAAACCGTCTAGTCCGTTAGTCATAATGTTAATAGACCATACAGTATATCCGATTCCAATGTTTTCCTGTCTGGCTTTCTAAATATATATTTAAAGAGAAGTGGCAAAAGCAGTTGTTAGCGGTGCCTGCCAACAACTGATTGTTCCATCCAGAACATGCTACTGTGGAATATAATCTCTCCTGCTTTGAAATTGAGCTGTTTGCATGCCATGATCATCATGAGACTGTCATACAACAGTCTTAGGTCAGAGGTATTACCAAATTTGTTGGAAGACTGACTGCTACTCCTTTCTTCCCACAGCGTCACTGTCCACAATTTGTGAGTGATGAATTACGTTTAATTTCCCTTTGGGACAAAGTCTGTCCGGATCAAATTGGCCCCGCCCCAGATCTTTAAATACATAATATCTTATAGACAAGTAGCTATGTGCTATTAATATTGACAATATTGTAATACTAATAAATATTTTATCAATATTTTTACCATAGCTTTTTTTTTCTCTATACTGCCAAATTACATCGATGTGAAATATGTTCAACATTAATTAATTTTAAGAACTACTCATTGAATAAAGACAAGTGCTTATTTACCATTTTAACAGTTTAATAGTTTTACCAATAAATTTAGCCACATCCGGCCCTGAGGACATTCATAATCTTGATATGGGCCAAATTGAAAATGAGTTTACTCTGCTGTGTGTGATTCCAAACTGTTGCATGTTATCACAGTATTTTATCTACACTTTACAAATTTACATATTTTTTGTTAAAGAAATAAATATTTAAAATACTACTCGAGCTATTTCAGATGTACTTTTTCTAAAAAAAAGAAAAAAAGTATCTTTATTTCATGTTTGTTATCTTATTTTTATTTTGGTTTGTTTCGGAAAGCTTCATGCTTCCCTCAGAGTCGCAGATTGTGTTGATGTTGCTTTATCTTGTCTTTTCTATATGTCTCTGAAAAATGGAGGCAAATATAATTTCTACATTTTCGCAAATAAGAGGACCCTCTTCCTTTCCTGAGCTACTTCATGCTCCACCCTGTGTGAGCGCTGAAGGCGGGCGGAGCTCTTTGGATACTCGCAGCAGTGGGTTCAGGACAGTAGACTTCCTCCTTCAGTCGGTGAGGTGGAGGAGACAGTCAGCTTCAGCACGGGTTCTGGGATAATAAAAGCAGCCATGGTGCCAGGCGTGCCCTGTGTAGTCGTGTTGGTCATCTGTGCCTCCATGTCCATCTCTGTCTTTGGTGAGTGTGACTGTTTAACTTGATAAACCGTCGCCGCTTTCTGACAGCTGGTTAGCCGCAGAGGTTAGCTTCAGGCGGGGTCTCGCCTGAAGCACACTTCGGGACGACGTCAACCTACCGTCCCTTAATTAGAGGCTGACAGTCTCTAAAAAAGGTTATTTATTATGGCATTTTGTTAACACTAAAACGTTTTTCTTTAAATTATTTGTTTCAGCAAACTAAAGGAATGCCAACCAATATAATCACTTTAATGCGGGTTTGGTAGTTGTCGAACTTTTAAGCAAAGTAATTTATCCACAAAGTGGTTGTTTATATATTTTATGTATTTATATGATTTATTTAGTTAAAACAAATTGGGGAAAACATTAACCAGCACTTTACTTTTACGGGAAAGGTAGGGGCCGCTTTCCTTGTTTGTGATTGGATCCAATCCCCTGGCAACAGAATGTATGTCACTTCCCGTCTGTCTAAAACCAGAATATGCTTCAAGTTAATGTTGACGAGTTTATTACAGAATTAGAGAAAATGTATGTGTTGCGTATTTATTTTTGTAATAAAACATGAATTGTATGTAAATGATACATATTTATTGTTAGTGAAAGTGTTCTTATTTACATCTAAAATAAAATCAATCAAACTAACAAACAGTCAACATATTGAACCAAGCTTTCATTTCTGGTTATAGTGAAATAAATTCAAAGCACTTTTTCACTTGGAAACCATATCTGCTCTTCAACATATGTAATCTTCTAGTTTGAACATCCACAAATTTATTTAGTCATCTGTTTATCTACCTCAACATATTTGAGTTGAATTAAACAGAAGAATCATTATGCATGTATGAATGCGTATGTGTGGTTTTGGTTCAGACTCTCTGAGCCCATCAAATACTGCTACAGATATAAAGCCTAGCCATTATCAAGTAGGCTATTTCAAGGTACCACTTACATTACGTAGTGTGGTTATATTGGTAAAGAGCATACAATTACTGCTTGAAGCAATACTTTTAAATATCATGTTATTAATTGAAAGTCTCATGGAACTAACAATACAAAAATAGTTCCAAGATCAAAAGCAGCAATCCCATGCACACTTTCAGTTTCTCTGAAAGTAGGCCTCATAAACAGCTATTAGAATTTATCCCCATGTGGTAAGGAAAACATAAAATGTAGTTATTTTGATAGCGTGCAAGTTTAAGAACAAAATAGAACTTGCTGAAAAACTCCCACAAAGTTTTGCATGTCTTTACAGGGCATTTATAAAGTACTCATTCATGTTTAACCTTTCCATTCTTTTTTATTTTTTTTGTCACACTGCAGCCACAAACCTCAGTGAATTTAATTTGGAATTTTATGTTGCAGACCAATACAAAGTAATGCTGAATTGTTAAGTGGAAGATGCGTTTGGTGATTTTTAAACATGCCTTGCAAATTCAAATCTCAAAGGTGTGGTAACCATTTGTATAAAGCTCCCCTGAGTTAGAGCAAGTCGTTCAGCATTATTCTCTTTTTTTCACTCTAATTGAAAAATAGCTCAAAGTCAGCCTGATTAGATGGACAGTGCTTGAACATCAATTTTCTTATTGGAAGGTAAACTTCATCCATAAGCCAAAGGCTTTTGGCAGCTTTTGAAAGGTTGTCTTCCAGGCGTGATCAATATTTGGTTCTAGCTATCTTCCTACGAACTCTGACCAGTTTCCCTTCTCTGCATCCTTATGATATGAGTCTACATTATAGATATGGTGTGTTCAGGATTGTGTGCAGTGATGGTTTTCTGTCACACATTTTGTTTGCATTAGTGCCTCAAAGTTATCCTTTGGTTTGATTTGACTGGAGCACATTTTTCTGAGTTTTCATGTGTCCCGTAATCCAGAAGTTTTCAGGTGTGGGAGAGCTATTGCCCATAAACATGATCACACTTCCTTGTTTTTTTATTTTTCATTTTGCTTGACTCAGACCAGTGATCTCAAACTCCAGTCCTCAAGGGCCAATGTGATGCAACTTTTAGATGTCTCTCTGCTTCGTCACACCTGGCTCCAATATTAGCTAATTAGCAGAGCTCTGTAGAGCTTGACTACATGCTAGTGAGACATTTTCAGTGTTTAGTTCAAGTGTGTAGGACGCATCTAAAAGTTGCAGGACTCTGCCCCTCGAGGACTGCAGTTTGAGATCTACTCATTTTGCCTGGCATAGACTTGGTGAAGTTAGCTAAATGTTTAAAGTTACTTATTCTGCTTTATTTATTTCTTGTCAGAGCTGTGGAGGAGCAGCATGTAAACGAGCGTGATTAACAGCAGTAACTGCTGGTTCTGGTTGGTTGTTTCTAGTTAGCACTGGGAGAAGGCAGATGATTTTTTTTTTCCTCAGATTATATGCCTTGTACCATACTGTGACAACATAGTGGTAGTTTCAACAAATATGTAAAATAAAACTATTTTTCATAAAAGTTATGTACTGCAGCTTTAAGAAAATGCTGCTTAATTTTAAGACATGATAGGAATGTTTGCTCTTAATGCACACACACACACACACACCCCCCCCCCCCCACACACACACACACACACACACACACACTCACTCCTACCCTGTCCTCTGCCGACAACAGCCTGGAAACCCCAACTTCCTCAACGCCCTGTCACTATGGAGACTCACTGATCTGAGGGACCTGAAGTTCCCCTTTTTGTCATTTCACAAACTCCTATTCATTTTTACTCGGGGGGGTTATATAAAAGAGAACAGCTGAGTATCTCCCCAGTAACTGTATTAAAATATTCATTTTCAAGGTAAAATGTACCGGATCTGTTGTTTAGACAGGTTTCATGTTGTTTCAACATGCATGTAAGGCCAGTCTAACCTGCGAGGGTTGTTTAAATTTGTTTTTCAATTCAGCTCACTTTAATTTAGTTTTCTATGAAGTGTCAGTTTGGTGCTAAATGTAAATTCAAAACACTTTACTAGTTTAATTGATCATGTTGACTGGGTTGATTTCAGGATTATTTTTTTTCTTTCCTAAGGTGATTAACAGGATATGTTTAACCAAATCAAACTGTATTATAAACATATAAAGAAAATGTTCAAGAAGATGGTTAAATTGATAATTCTAATAAAGGATTTTTAAAATCCGATATAAATGAATAAGCCTTAAAGAATATGGTGACCCAATGTAGACATTTTAAGTAATTGCACATTCAAGGGAAGCCTTATTGGTGTTTGTAAATTCATGCTAATTTTTAAAATGTCTTTCAAAAGTTGTTTCTTTGCAAGTAAAATAGTTGTTTCTTTGTTAGTGTACCATATGTGCTTATCTTTGTCAACAAAAGGCATTTAAATCAGTTATGGTATTTCTTTTGTCTTATGGCAGATAAAATAATTTCAGTGTCCCTTTGGGTACTCTTTAAAATATATTTGTTTACAATAACCATGTAAAGCTTGACTGAAAACTGCACCCTCTAAGCAAATCAAGTTAAATTGACTCCATTTAGAGGATTATCATTGCCATCGCTTTTGCCTGCAAACCTGTTCCAACAGGATGTTGTGTGTTGTGACTCTTTTAACTGGTGCAATATGGTGCTGATGCTAGCTGAAACCTGAACTCCATGACCTGCAGTTTGCTAATTTTGTTAAATCGTGATCATTTTATTCAATGTCAACGTGTAAGCAATTAGTAAACTTGAGGATTTTATTATTCTACCATGTTTTAACGTGTAAGATCATAGCTCTTCTACTTTAAAGGGTTTAAATCAAGAAAAATAAAAATGACTTTTATGTGGATATCAGAGCTACAAACTGTTCCAGGCCACATGTAAAAAACATTAACTCAATCGTTAATGAGTTTCAATGCTACGAAATTTAACCATTTAGTCACTCATGTAGATGCCTAGAAGCATGACCGTTTGCCCTTTTTTGTGAATGAATAGTTTAAAACCCATCATGTATTTAACTTACCTCATTGCATCCAGTATATTTGCACATGAATTCTAATAAATTTCTCTTGGTGTCTTCTCCTGCAGCACTTGACTGTAAATCATACAGGGATTCATACAATCTCTACCACATGTCTAAAGAATGCAAATGGGGATCATTTTGCTGTGGTACCTGTACAAGCAGAGATTGCTGTTTTGATTTAAATCGAAAACTCACTGAACGCGCTCAAGAAAGATGGTAGGTGATTTCATTTTTCTTTATATCTTCATATATCAATTCACAGTGTATATAAATGGGGAGCGAGTTGTTCCAGTAATTGTCATTTTTCATTAGACGTAACCTTTTGATTTTGGTAATTGAGAATCTGAATCTTGAAAATGGTACACAAAAAGTTGGACATTCTATTACTTAAAAAAATACATTTTAAAGATATTTGATATTTCCTATTTCTTCTTTACAAATAAGCACAGGTGATTTTTCAGATCAATATAAATGAGTATGTGTGGGAGTCAAAAGATGTCAACAATTTAAACAACCAACTTATGCTTATTTTTAAGTAATATTGTTAAGAATATCAGTAACATGTCATTAGCAGTGTTATTAAATTGGTTTCGATTTTGAGAGGAAAAAAAATAAAATATTTTTTATTTCAGTCGTTTTGCCAAAAATAACCAAAAGTTTCATATAATCAACATTTAGCCCAATTTCCACCAATTGAAACTGGCAAAACAGAAAACATGTAAATAGTGTAAATGTTAATGTCCTTTAAAGATGGTCTCCCCTTTAAGTCCTGTGGTTATTTTATTTGATTATAACTGCTTATCTTTAGTGTGGCATATGTGCTTCTCTTTGTCAATGTGCTGTTGACACAAATATGTTTTACTGCAGAGGGACAAATGAAGGATCATCTTACACTAAAATAAAAAAGCATGGATATAGAAAGTAACGTCAAACATTGGTTTTGTGTTTGCCGTGGCAGCTAAAGAGGATTGCTCTCGTTTATTTTTTTCTGAATTTTCCTGTTGTTGCAGTGATGACAATTTGGCAAGTTGGGGAAATATGGATAGGTAAGTTTGTATACATTTTCATGCAAAAAAAAAAAAAATCTATGAATTTTTTTTAAAGAATAAATTACATCAAAAATATTGTTAATTTTGACAATCAAAGTCTGATTGTAAGTGTACAAAACAAACATGACGCAGGAGCCTTGAGAACCACTTTCAGAACAAAATGACTTGATATTGTAGCTTTCTGAATAAATTCTCTCTCACAATGTTTTTGAGGACTTTGAGGCAACTCTTCTTTATAGTTCTGCTTGAGTTTATTGGTGGTTGCAGATTTGTGTTTAAACCAGGCGGTCTTGGTGACTTAGCCCTAGAAAATTTCACACCTTCTTTTGGTTTGGTTCGCTTCAAATCTGCACGCTTGGAAGCACCACAAACCACCTAAACAGTTTCTCACTGCAGAGTATTGCTTAATAACGATCTCGTGGACATGAGAATGATGCAACATTACTAAAAGACAGAGAGAAAGAATCGGATTTCTGCTGAGAGATTATGTAATCATTGATGTCTGTTTTTCTGTCATCTTTTTCATTTTTTTAGTGATGACAAATTCCATAGGGAGTTCAGGGATTCCTCATATGTGGTCATGATTACTGGTATCGTGGGCTCCATCCTTTTTCTTCTTCTCCTCGTCTGCTGCTGCGTCTGTCCCTGCTGCTGTATTTACAAGATGTGCCGAAGGCCGCAGCGTAAGTAGTTCTCCGGAAACACCTGATTCACTTATGGCTTGTATTAAGTTTATTCAGTTTTGGAATTGGTTTTCTGAATGAAAACACAAACTAAAAAGCTACAGATACCTGATTTGACTTCCACCTTATAAATATGTAAATCTTAAATACCACTCTTCTTTCAGGACTGTACACTAATTTTAACTTTTTCAAGAGGTGTGCCAACCCTTTTTCATTGGGTACACCTGGCTTTTTTTACATATTGGAGCAAAAAATTGATTTGGAGCAGAAAATCTGAATTCTTCTTCAAATGTGACCTTCTCAAAAATAAGATCACATTTGCGATCTAATTGGTTACATACGCGCACTATAGATCAATGCATTTTATTATTATTTCTAAGATATTCAGTATCAATTTACTATTTGCACCTGTAAATTATTAACAATCATCCTTAAAAGCACAATTGATGAAATCTTTGCTGGACCTTGTTCCTTCTATGCCCTAAACTTAACCAAATACTATTCGGTGATTATTATAATCTTTATCTTGTCATGTAAAAATTTTATTATAAATTGTGTTTGCTAAGTTTGGATGGTAAACGTACATTACTTTCTTTTCCAGAAGTAGCTGCAACCTATAAGCTGTTGCTCGTTGTTAATAATAATAATAATAATAATAATTAATATTACCCAACACATTAACATATCCAACTAGCTAAAAAACCTAAATGGAGATTGGGCTTATAATGTGTTGACATTTTGCAGGCATTTGCTGCAGTGTCTGCATCGTGCTGCTGCACACATGTAGGCTTCCTGCACACAACCAGCAAGAAACGCACTAGAGCTGCCGACTGTTTGCGAGCCTGTCAGTGCATGTAGTGGTGTGGCACCTGGCTTGAACACAGTCAGAAGAAAACTTGCACTTGTGGTTTTCAGTGTATTTGAATGTAAGATGGAACATCAGGGGACTCATTTCAGGACGTGTGGCCCACCCACCACCTGACTTCCATTACAGAAATAGCACAGACGTGACATCGAGGGGCAAGCTGAGCAGAGGTTCATGAAGCCTGATGTTCTTTTTAGTCATCATCCTTTTGGATTATGACACATTCAGTCGTCAAAGATAATTACTGCTTGTGGTTTGAGCCAAACTCGATACTGTTGCTTGTTTTCTTGCTTTAGTAAATTTGCTTGCTGCCTTTTGAGAAGTATATCGAAGCATGCATAGTATCTCAAACAGTGTTTTCATTTTACAGATTTATACAGTTTTTGCTTTTGTCACACTTCTGTTTAAGATCATAAAACTGATTTTTGGACTTACAAAGATGAGCTAATTAAAGGCAAGAAGCAATTTTCAAATAATAATTTCTTGTATTAATGAGATGATAAGCTGCCTAATCTATGTGGCCTTGTGTGAAAAAGAAATTGCCCTCTTAATCTAGCTGATTCTCCCAGTCTTGGCAGCAACAACTGTCCTCAAGGGTTGGCGATAGCTGCCACGTATCTTTTACTTAAAAACCTTAAGTAATCAAACTGGCCTTGGACAATTCTCCTGCTGCAGAACCTAAATGTGCTTGAGCAGAAAGTCATAACATTACATCCAGGATTCAGGATTTAGGATTTTCTGGTAGAGAGCAAAATTCATGGATCAATAGTGAAAAGTTGTCCAGTTCCTGAAACAACAAAGCAGTCCCAGAGGAGCTACCGCCGCCATGTTAGGCTCTCAGTGTGATGCTTCTTTTCCAATATGCTGTTACTTTTACTCCAGATGTAAAAATAATATATACCTTTTAAAAGGTTATTCCTTTTGTCTTACATTTGCACAAAATGTATTTCCAAAAGTCTTCAGAATCATCAAGAATCTGGAATGCGGATCTTGGCTGCAGCAGGAGGAATTTTGTTTGGCAGGCCGCTTCTGGGAAAGATCACGACCGTTCCATGTTTCCTTTGTTTATGATGCAACTGTGATTTGCTGGGGTCACAGAAACCTAGGAAAGACTTTGATTATTGGGTTTCCTCAGATGTATGAATTTGTGATATCTTCATATTTGCTAGGTTATTTTTAAATGATTTGGCAGAGAAGTGTTTCTTCTCTAAGTCCAATAGAGAAATTGAACTAAGCTTTCCAGAAAATAGTTGCTTTGGATTTCATCTTATAATAGAAGTAGTCTGTTGAAAACAGCTTTTTGTGACATTCAGTTTTTGTAACTCTGGAAAATTTATGTGCAACTATAAAGTAAATGACAGAAGAGATCTGAAATGCCATTATTTTTTACAGCATGGTATTTCAATATTCATCCAAGTCTGAATGAATATGGAAAAAGAAAAATGGAGTACAGAAAAATATTTGATTTTCCAGATTTTTTTTTATTTTACTTTTATCTTCAGTTTTTTTAAAAGGACTGAAGTGTAACGGTAAATAATTTCAGAGTTATGTAAACTGATTTAAATTTAGATGATGTGCTTTATCTTTGAACTGCCACATCACTCCTAGACTTCTTCTGGGCCGTGACGAAACGCCAAACTAAAACTGCTGTGGTTTTGAATTTCTACAAGCAAAATAGAGGCAGAAGTTCACAAACTGTTTTACAGAAACTGTCTCTATTCTGGAATAATCCAGTCCATACATGACAGGTGAAAGGGTTACATAATTTGAACTAGAGCAGCCAGAAAACATTCTCTCTAAACCAGGTCCAGTATTGTTGTTTGTTGAATTGCGGATTGAAGCAATGTCTGTTTAAGGGGATCAAGGTGAATGCTTGTTTACTTCCTAATATTTTGAAATGAAATGTGTAGAGACTCTAGTATTAAAACCGCTGATGAATTGCTAGAAAGTAGGGGTGTGCCGATCGATCGGTCACCGATCATAATCGGGCCGATTTTCGTGAAAAAGTGCATGATCGGTGATCGGCGATCATTGGCTCTTGTTGCCGATACCGATCATCTCATTTCGCAGCCTGCCTGTGCAGCTGGTCTCCTCTTTCCTTCACGCTGCGCAAACGCGCAGCAACAAATCCTAAGCGATGTGTAACTATAACGCACTGAGTGAATGGGGAAGTTTGCGTGTTGCGGCGGAAAATTGAAGCACGTCAAAATGCATCAACACAACGAAGCTAATACGACATAAAAACAATGCCATACTTGACGGAGGTTGGCTACATCGAGGCTCACTGCAGTAAAAAAGACATACGGAGGATCAGATAGCAGGTAAAGCAGCGCACAGCTACAAACACTCACCCGGATTAGCATGACGGTCAGAAAGCTAAACAAATAACCTGGAAAATTATTTAAGTCTTCGAGCTGCGATGTAAGACGCTGGTTCTGCTCTCGCTGTTGAACCGCTGCTACGCTACAGGTAGTAATATTTCACAGACGGAGCTTCGCTTCTGCTCCACCTGGTAGTGACTCTCACACCGAACCTCTGCTTAAAGCTGCAGCATCTAACTTAAAAAATAAATTTTACATACTATTAAAACTTTCGCTGTCCTAACATGAGACAGATAATCTCTAAAAAAATAATCAATCTCCTCCCTGATCTGCATAATTACTCCGCTCAGTCAGAAACAGCCAATCAGAGTTAGCAGTAATCAGCTAGCCGCCATGCTAACAGGAAGTTTTCATTCTGTAACTCTGGATTGTTTATTGTAATGGAACCTGTTTTTGCCTTTGAATGTTAAGTTTTATACTTGAATTTTTTTGGCAATGTTGAGAGGTTTTATTTTGGCTCTTTGCATTATTTAGCCTCTTCAGAGCCTTCATATGTTTTCAGTCTGTTAAAGATAGTATTATCAATAGCAGTACAATTTGCACAATGCCTGTTCGGAATAACAAGTTTTTGTCTAAATTAAGGTGAATTCATGGTTCCTTTTTCCACATAATGTAACTGGTAGTGTTTATTATAAAAAAAAAAATAAAATAATTATGTGATCGGTATCGGTGATCGGCCCTCATGGGTGATCGGTATCGGTATCGGGAGGAAAAAACCTGATCGGCACATCTCTACTAGAAAGCTCTTTACCTAAAATGATTGTTGCACTGTAGCTGCTGTTACTACCATCTATTTGTCTGCTTTTAAACATTTTTTTTTGAAAACGATTGATATCTTTAGCAGAAAGTTGAGTGCTACAAGCACAGTAAGGGTTGAAAATTCCCTTGTTTAGTCCTTTTATAAGATTTACTGAAAATAAAGAGTATTCTTGATGAAAAATGTGTGATGAAACCTTCAAGTTTTGTCTCAACATTATTTTAGTAATACAATGGCAATACACTTGTAGGTTTTTACTGAATTAAAGTATATAACTACTATGATTCACAAGTACATAATTTTCCGTGCTAGCGTGGCATGTGGTTTCTTTCGCGAAATGCTCCACAAGGCTGATCCCAGACATGTAGATCTGGCGCTAAACATTTGATATTAAGGTTTAATCGCAGTTGTTGTTTGGCTCTGACCAATTGGATTTTTGTACTGTTGCAGAGGTGTTTGTTTTTAATTTTAGACGTACTGATAGTATTTTTTCTTAAAAAGCCCCTAAACTATATTTACTTCCAGCAGATTAAGTAGATAAACAATCGTATGTTCAGACGTTGTAGAGAAGGATAGGGAACCACAAGACTAAAAAAATGCAACACAGAAAATATAAAAAGCTACTACTTTTAAAAAAACAACAAAAAAACAGTTACTACCGTTTTTTAAGCATAAAACACAAGTAAGCCCGACAATGTGGCTTTCTGGCCCTGCCTTCTGGGATCAGATACAGGAATGTTCAGTCTGAGTCATTGCTTCCATGTCAACCATTGAGGGGAAACCTCAAGAACTGTTGACGTCACTTACAGGAAGTGGTTGGGAAGATGCCCACCCTTTCTTTAAAGGAATGATATAGACATTTTCTTCATTGCACCCATGTCTTCAAGCAGAAATAGTGTGATGAGGTTTCTTTTCATTATAGATGTGGATTTGTCAGTTTTTCTTTTTGAAGAATGACTTGTATTCAGTGGACGACCTAAACTTTTGTTCTTTTGATATTCATGTTTTATGCTCACTTATAAAGCATCATCTCTCGGAGTCTTTCTAAAAAAAATCTTTATCAGCTTTAACGAGTATAAGAACACTCCTTATGCCAAAATAATGATAAAAGATTTGGTTATTCTCAGATGTGAACGAGATAAGATTCAAATAAATTCATGGTGCTATAAACATGTTGTGGTGTCAGTTGATGGGCGTAGTTATGTGTTTTATCTATTGTAACTTTTCCATGTTAGGAACAACTTTTGACTTGTCAGATTTAGTGAAATCAGTTGACTTTTTTTTATCTAAGCAGTGCCTTAGATTGTGTGTCTTTCCTACTGAATCCTGCTATGAGAATCGTGCATTTTAGTTTTGTCAGACATTCATCATCCTTGCTTGTGGGTTTTCTTGCAGCTGTGGTTGCTACTACCACCCATACCACAGTGGTGACCTCTGCTCCTCAGCAGTACCCCCAGCAGCCAATGTCAGTGCCTGGACAGCCCCAGCCCTACCAGGCGACCCAGTATCCACCCTACCAGCCCATGCCAGTTCAGCCTGGCTATGGAACACAACCCATGGCTACCTCGCCCTATAAAGGACAGGCGTTCACCCCAGGACCACCACCACCTTATCAAGAAGCCAGTGAGTGTGAATTGTTACTTGAGTCCAGATGAATAAGAAAAGCCCGGAAGATGGCCACATGTTTGCGGCTGTCTTAAATAAATCCAGTCTACATTATTATTTTTTTTTTAAATCTACAACTGTCATGCAGATGTTATCACATATCTAAAATTACACAAGAGTATTTAGTCAGGTTTTTTTCTCAGTGTAGTATTTGTCGCTTTATAGCTATATGAGATTTCTCAATTTCTGCTGCCGTCAGGTTAAAATTTCCTCTGAACAACTTTCTTCGAGTGTAAGCAGTGATCCAGAGGATAAATATTTCATTAATGTACTGTCTGGTCTGCAGTAAAGCTAGTATGACGGTGACTAAGCATCTTTTTCAGGGACTGGAAACTAAATGCAAACATTTATTCTGCAATAGAGTGAAAAACGCACTAACAATAAAGCTATTTTAATGGCAATAGTAACACACTTATTTGTAACCACATTTAGCAGATTAAAATATTTTCAAGTTTTGTTCAAAATGCACAAAGGAATAAAAAAAATGTAATTTGGTCTCATTATTGTGAAACTAGTTTGCATATAAAAAGACACATTACCTGTTTTTCACTGATTGGTTGTCAATTAGGACTGCCAAATTTATTACATTTTTGAATTCTGAAATTTATATAAAGTTCCTTAATTGTGTAGATTTTCTTGTAAACCGTTTAGGTTTTCCTTACAAAACCTTTTCAGAATAGCCTGTTGTTGATTTGGCCCGTCATCTCTGAAAGAGCGGATGTAACTAAGTCAGGTTTGTAGGTCTTCATGGATTTGTTCACCTTTTCAGCTCTGCCCACATTTTTTTAATGGACTGAGTTTTTTCTTTCTGATCTCAATGCTAAAACATTGTCCAGAAGCCACAAGGTAACTACTAATTTGGCTGTATGCTTAGAGTCCTTGCGGATGTGGAAGATGATCTGTGCCCAAGCTTTAACTTTCTGACTGATATCTTTAGATGTTGCACCAATATTTCCTCATAATGTTCTTTATCTATTGTATGAAATAGATAAAATAGATCTATTTATTTTCTATTTGCCATCTATTTTATGAAGTTTACCAGCAGAAGCAGCAAAACACCCACACAACATGATGCTGCAAAAATAAAAATCTATGTCCTGGAGTGTATTTGCAAATGTATCTTGCTTTTAAAAAATGGCTTTTGGGTTGGTGTTTACACTTGAAAGCTCCATTGATAAAACAGCACTTTGCACCAATCTAATGGTTGAATAACTAGTAGATTAAAAACAGAAAATATTTTTGTTGTTGAGCTCATATGTCTCAAAGTCAAATTCATTATTTTAGTAGCAAAGAGGGTGTTTGAATTAAACATGTTGCTTAATTTGTCGGTTATATGGTTTTTGATGAAAATTTGATAAACTGTGAATAACTAATTACAGACCCTGCAATTATCTTAATTAAAAGTTCCACCAGTACTTAAAATGCATCAATAAATATGCCTTCATTTAACTCAAATGTTGCGATAACTTGCAAAATCAGCAAAAAGGTTTTGCATGAAATCAGCACAAACGTTTTTGCTGATTTTGCAAGACTTGTCTGCTTTTGTGTCATCTTGTTACTCCAGAATAGCAGGAGAGGAGGTGGATTAACTACTAGGTTATGTTTGAGGTTTTTTTTTTTTTTTTTAAGTAAAAGGAAACGGATAATTTCTGTTTATTGAATGTTGCAAACCTCTCTTGTGGTTAAAGGATATTTCTGGCCCATTCATTCTTATGCTTTTTCCCTTCTATTTCCAGTCGGTCCAGCCTACCCTCCCAGCCAGCCCATGCCTTACAGCCAGGCTGCGTACAACCCCGGACAGCCAGCGTATCCTCTACATCCTCCCACCTACCCACAGCCAAACGCTCCATCCTCTCACGCGGACTTCCTGGCACAGCCTGCATACAACCCAGATTATGTTGCACCACCCACAACCGGGTAAAAGTACTTCGTACCATAAATAAACTACAACGTTCCTGACATAGGCAGAACATGAAGAGAAAGTGTTCATTCCTTTAGTTGGATGGTAAACGTGACAATGTAATATAATGTTGAGCATCTGTTGTGTTCAGTTGTCTCGAAGTACAACGTGTTGATGCCCTTTGACTTGTTTTGCATAGACATTCAGCATGCATTCCTACATATGTGTAAACGTCTGATTTCAGTTTGTTTGTGGCTCCTTACACATCTTGGGGGAATAAAACATGAAGCCCTGTCTGACTTGAGTTTTTAAAGTGCGTAGAAATCTTTCAGCTTTATGAAGATGCCTCAAAACTTCCTGTTTGCCTTTTAAGTCCAGCTGAACCTACTGGACTCCATTCACCTTCAGAATTTGACTAAGGTGCTTTCATGTCTATGCTCAACACCTCAAATATCTGCCAGGTTCCTGCAGAAGTTCTTTAAACTTTTTCTGTCTTGTCATACTCTTGTTTTTATAATGTTTTAAAAAGTGTGTATTAGTTTTTAATACACTGCTGACATACTTTTTTTTTCTAAGCATTCTTTATAAAAGGGAACACTGACTTTGTCATCAGTTAGGAAAATGTTATTAAAAAAAACAATAGCTTATAAGTGGTAGAGGTCATAGGCTTTGGTTTTTATTACAGTTGCACCAATAAATCATCCAGTCAATAAATCGGCTTGGATTTACTTCGCTTTGGGAGATCTGTGATTGGCCGATACTCGCATGTTCATCCCCTCCTGTCTACCGATCTTATCTGCCTGTGCCGTGAGAGTAACTTGACTGACAGACACACCTCTGAGGTCATGTTTGCAGTTTACAATAGTCGCCCCACTGTTGCCAACTTGGGGACCTTCTTGTTATATTTAGCAGGATTTCAGACTTCAGAAACTAACGGAAATCGGATCCAAAATTGAAATCGGTAGGTCGGGCTTTTTCGGCCAGAAAACTGCAACTAGTGCACCCTTAGTTTTTATTGATTGTCAAATGTACATCTGTACACTTTTGCATCTGCAGCTTCATTTAGTGTCATTCAGGTCTTTTCTGTTCAGTCTCCTACACATTTAGACTAAACCAAAAAGGGGAAATGTTACATTTTTGAAATGCAAGACACAAATGTGCCTTCATAGCAAGGTTGTGGAACCCAGATGAACATGTCCTGGCTTTGAAAAGTTTTTCTTTTGAACTGTTTATTATTTGAGCGCACCTTATAGTAATTTATTGTAATTTTCATTTCAAACAATGTATCCTGTTTACATAAATAATTACTTCATGTCTGTCATTTAGACATTCAGATTAGAGATTAATACATTTTATTTGAACTCAAATTACACTAAAATGGTTTACTTCAATAAAATATCCATGTACCTTAATTGAACAACTTGATTTATGAATAGTTGATGCTTTTTTTTTGTATTTCCTGCGAAATTTTGTGTGTTTTCCTTGTTCTGTTGTCACTAAAAAGCTCAACTGTTTTTGCCATTTACTCAAGTCATTTGAAAATGTGTTTTTTACTTTCATTTTTTTAAAAGAAAAACAAGTTCTTGGTTTGCCTTTTCTCGCTGGGTATTTTTTAGTTTTTCAGATTTGTTTGAGTTATTGTCACTGGGGAAAAAAAAAACAGTTTAGGTTTTACTGTTTTTCATCTTGTGATCCAAAATATTTTCCTTGTCGTATGTAAATATGTACCATTTATTTTACAGACTTTCATAAAATATATTTTTCCTGCTTCCATCTGGTTATTTAAATTCACTTTCAGTGAAAGGGTTAATGTGTAAGGCATTTAAATATTTTGGAAAATAAAAGTGAGGAAGGAAAAGGAAAGATGGGTGTTATGTTCTTATATTTAAATATTGCAACAACCACTGTTGTTGCAATCACAGCTGCAGATCTTTTTTGGTGTATTCTTACCGGATCCACATATCTAAGCACTAAAACTTCTGTTCAGTCTCCTCTGAAAAAGAAAGTTAGTTTGCGTAGAGTTTATCTATAATCACCAATTTTCAAATCTTACTAAAGATTTTTAATTGAATTTATGTCTGGACTTTGACTGGGACATTCTAACATGATTATTTCTTTTATCTAAACTTTCCCACTGTAGCTTTGGAGGCATCTCATGTGTTTTGCAGCCTCCAGTAGGATTTCGCCCAGTATTCCCTCGTCTTTAGCTCCATCTATCTTTCCTGTCTATTCTGATCAGCTGCCCTGTCATGATGATGTAAAGTGTACCATATTGGCGTCCTCTACTTTCAACAGGATTTCAAATTGGTCCACCAGACCTGTGGATGTTTCCAGCTCTTCCAGGACCACTTAATGCTCTCGAGACTTTCAGTTAGGTGAACAGACATGCCTTTGTAGCAATTCTAGCTTCATTTAAAATTAACATGTACTAATATTAATAATTTTGTACATGTTTGATGGCTTAGTAAATACTTGTTGAGCTAGGGAACAGTACCAGATTTTCTTGACTTTTATCTTTTAATAAGCAACGGCTGTTGGAGAGAGGCTGCTGAGATGTCTGATACAAGCCGAGTGCAGCACAGCAAAAGAAACAGCAAAAATTTGTTCATGAGATTAAACTATTGTAATAATTATAATGGTATGCTTGTCTTACTGTTATTCTAAAATGTATTGATGGTTGACAGTTTACCGGTTCCACATATTCTTGACTTTTATTATTTGCAATCCCTAGCTGGGGTAAAGTGACTGTTGGTTTATCTGATGCAGGCCGAGCTCAGCAGCTGGTGCAGCACAGAGAAAGAAAAGCTCTCAAAGTTAAAAATATAGATCAGTTGTCCACAAACTTAAACCATTCTCTTTTATTTAAATTGTAACTTTTTAGAATTTACTATAAAAACAAAGTATTAGTTAATAAATACTTGACAATTCAGTAGATAGTGACTCGAAATTATTTGGGCCTTTATTCACCCCAAGCCAAGTTGGTTGGCTGAAGTGACAGAGTGGAGGACGGTGTATCAGATACCAGCTGAGAGCAGCACAGAGAAAGAAACGGTGAGGAAGTTATGTAAACACACACGTTTGTTTATGAAATAAACTATTCTCTGTTTCTTTATTATGATTTGAAATTAATATAACAACATGATTTATTAAATGCTTAACTATTGAGTACACAGTAACTATAATTTCCTTGACCTTAATTTCTTCATTGGCTTTGACTGGGATGAAGTGACAGAGTGGATCCAGGCTTGGAGGTGGAGATAAAAGTTCTTTATTTGATTAAACTTGCGTGAATGAAACGCGCACACACACACGTTTGCGCGGCTATATTTGTGGGGACTTTCCATTGACTTCCATTCATTTCTACAGCCTAAACCTAACCTTCACCCTTTTCCTAACCCTATCCATCACATACCTAACCCTAACCAAAACTCAATTTACACATTAGTCCTAACTCTGACCCCTGACCCTAAAACAGGGTTTCCCCTTGTGGGGACCAGGCTCCGGTCCCCACAAGGAGCAATTGGTTCCCACAACGTAGTATATGTCAGAAAAATCATCCCCACAAGGTATTACAAACAAACGCACACACACACACCCACACACACAAAGAAGAAACTTTGTACAACTGTCATGATTTACCAATTACATCTTACAAGATGGTGATGCATGGAGCAGGGTCTCATGGTGGTTTGTCCATCTGTAGACTCTGAGGTTGGAGCAGATGAGCTACATGCTAGTTGATTAGCTTCCTGCTGTCTTCTCTTTTGAGGCTTTTCTCTTTTAACGCCAACCATTTTTTTCTGTCAGAGCAAGGGGTTCTTCCTCTCCAAATGCAACAAGTAGAATGGCAGGACCTCTGAAAATATTTAAAGCAGCAAAACAGAAATCCCACCCCTTTGTCGCTATTGACTTATTCAAAGATAAACTCATAAAAGTGGGATGAGGCATTTGCAGGGGAGCAGGAAGATAAGAGCAGTTGGGCTCTATCCATGTGAGGAGGAGTCACTTCAGAAAATTTGCATAGGTCTAAAACTTTCCATTTATGGGGGCGGAGGGAAAAAACTGGGTCAAAAGTCATGTTGCCAGAATTATGTCTCATTTTGATAAGAACTTAAATTTTATATGATGAAAGTGGGGCCCCCTGACATGCTCATTATTCACCATTTAATTTAATAGAAGGTTCCAGAATCCTGTTTTATTTCGATAACTTAATTTAAATCAAAACATGTTTTATACGATAAGAACTTTATATAACCTTATCAATCAGACAAGGTCATATAAAACCTTATTAAAACAGATGTTTTATACGATAAGCATTTTATGACGCAGATTTAACAGATGGCCGAGGTGATAGCATCGATTTTTTTTTTTTTTCATTTGGGCGTGACTTTTTAATCCATCAATCTCGATTAATTAAAATTTGACATAAGCTTACTCCTTATTTTTCCTGATGTTGGGGGGATATAAGGTTCTGCAGCCCTGCAAGAACAGCAAACTAATACACATGCTTCTCTTTGAGGAATGACAAACACAGCCTTTTAGATCTATGAAGGGGATGCTGCATTACTGGAGTCAGATGCTCCAGATCTGTGGAGATTGGGTGGATGCATGAAACAGAGGTTTAGAGAACATTTGGGAGGAGTCACATCACATGTTGCACAAGAGAAAAAAAAACCCTGAAAGTTATTTTAACCAAGTCTGAATCTGTTTATTACGGTGGCCGACAGGTGCAAATGCGCAGCAAAAGAGAAAACATGCAAACAAAAGAAAAGACATCCCCCCGAATCAAATGCAGCAAACAAAAAAGAAAACACCCCCGAATTAGAAAACACCCCCGAATTAGAAAACACCCCCGAATTAGAAAACACCCCCGAATTAAATGCAGCAAACAAAAAAGAAAACACCCCCGAATTAGAAAACACCCCCGAATTAGAAAACACCCCCGAATTAGAAAACACCCCCGAATGAAATGCAGCAAACAAAAAAGAAAACACCCCCGAATTAGAAAACACCCCCGAATTAGAAAACACCCCCGAATGAAATGCAGCAAACAAAAAAGAAAACACCCCCGAATTAGAAAACACCCCCGAATTAGAAAACACCCCCGAATTAGAAAACACCCCCGAAGCAGCAATGGCGACAAAATAATTTTTGCTGTATTACACTTAAAATTACACAAATTTATTTTTTACAATGTTTTTAGGCGAGAATGTAGATGTGTAGATCTGAAATATCTGCTCGGTTCATTAATAAATCACCTACTTCCAATATTGCTCCGACGTTTTCGGAGATGTCTTCTCCCGCTGCATTAACAGCCAGCTTCACTCGCAAGCTGTCAGCTGGCCGGGCGCTCCATGTAGATATTAATAAAGTATTTAATTTATTCCTGAGCAAATGGGTTTGACTGATTAAAGTTAAGCCTTCAAACATAGTTTATTTAACTGTAATGTCTTACTACCTGAGATCTGGAGAGTATTTGAAAATGAATAATATCCCTTGTATACATTAAACATTTTAGAATCAGACAGATTTTCTTTTTACTATGGAACAACTTTTATTACAAAAGGTGAAGAATAATACAGAAATAAAGAGTAAAAAACAACTGAGTCCGTTTTTTTTACTTCGTTGATCTGTGCTTCACGTTGTCACGGTTGCTAAGCAACATAACGCCGAGATGGAGGCTAGGCAGCTAGCCGGAGGCTACAGCTTCTCTCTTCTGGTCGTCCATATTCGTGGCCTTCGAAGGACCCGTCTTCTGTAGATCGGGCCGTTTCTCACATAGACATAATAAAAGGACAGACGCCTAATGAACCGCTCTCGTCTTATCAATACATACTTATATAAGTATACAAACATAAATAAATAATCATTAATACTGAATAATATACATTAGGCTATGCATGATTATGCACGCACACACACACACACACACACACACACACACACACACACACATACATATATATATATATATATATATATATATATATATATATATATATATATATATATATATATATATATATAATGTTTTCCAGCCTACGAGTTCTGGTTTAAGAGTGATTCAGCAGCTGAGATTGGGTCCAAAATCCGATACGAGATTCATCCGTGCTGTGCAGTGAATCTGTCTCTCCCTTCTTCCTCACGTCGTAGGAAACCTTCAAAACAAAAACGGGACATTTTCGAGTTATCTTACGTTGACTGAGTTAAATAATTAAATAATAGCCATTGTCATCTGTGTAAACTTTGCTGGTGAATGTTATGATTTTTATATTGTTTCATTTCTATAGTAGGCTCTTGTATCAGATAATCTAAATGTTGGAGAATGACTGAAACATTTTAAGATTTACGGAATCTCGGTTAGCTGTCAGAGCGGGGGCTGAACACCAAGCACTATAGCTAGCATTAGCTGGTATTTCGCCAGTGGACATAAATACAGTATAGTAATATTCTAATCACAAAAATACACAGTAATATGTCCATCTTACTTGCGAAAAGTCTGTCGAGCCCTCACGTCAGTAGTCCGTCGATCCGATCAACAATATTCCGCAGTGCTGAAGGCATCTTCTGCTGTTTTGGTTGAGCAAAGCAAAGTGTATTTGCGCCGGAGCAGCCAATCGTGGGGGGGAGGGTGTACTCTTTTATTATGTCTATGCTTCGAAGGATCAGTTTCTCAGGGCCCTTGAAAGGATGCAGAGCCTGAATTCGGACACAGCTATTTTTTGTTATAGACTCCCCATAGTGGTCTGGAGCACTTCCGTTTTCAACACTTTTTGTTTGCTGCATTTAATTCGGGGGGTGTTTTCTAATTCGGGGGTGTTTTCTAATTCGGGGGTGTTTTCTTTTTTGTTTGCTGCATTTAATTCGGGGGTGTTTTCTAATTCGGGGGTGTTTTCTAATTCGGGGGTGTTTTCTAATTCGGGGGTGTTTTCGAATTCGGGGGTGTTTTCTAATTCGGGGGTGTTTTCTAATTCGGGGGTGTTTTCTCTTTTGGTGCGCATTTGCACCTGTCGGCCACCGTAGTTTATGACCAGAGTTTCTGTACCAGCAGGATTTATTGTCTGTTTTGCATTAGAAAAAGTAAAGAAATGTAGCTTTAATCAAGACTAATCTCACTAGTCTTAAGTTAGTAGGGGCCATACTGACACATTCGTGTAAGTTTCACTTGTTCTTTGGTAAACATCACTGTTCATTTAATAAAATATAGCAATAAAAATGGGCCAAAATTATATAATGTGGTGAGATACTGAGATCTAAATAATAAAGAGTATATTGTTAAAGGGTGAAACTATCCAGAAAATCTTGACATTTCATTTCTGCTATTACATTAATGCTCCTTTCACTGGCAAGCATAACACATTATGTGACTGTTATCACAGCCTGTTTGCATTTAATTTATATCTTCTTGGCTTAAACCGCCAAATCTTTCACTGAACACCTAATTTAAAAATGCTAAAATCTAAAACACTGGCAAGAATACACATCAGTTAAAAGTGTTAACCCTTATGTCTATCTCACACTGAGCAGTGTTTTCCATGTGTTGAGGAATGCTGTCGAGTGAGTTCTTTATGGGAGGGACATTCAAGTTCCAACAACCATCTCGTTGCAGAATAATTTCCATGGTACGGCGCTTCATGGCAGTTATGGTCTCAAGTGTTTGGCTCAGAGTTTTGTGTGTTTTCTGTTTGATCGTGGTACCATAAGTATGGGGTGAGTTTTTCTTATTTGCGTTGGTTGTTCGATGTTAGACAGTCTTTGGTCACATGACAAGGACAAGAAAAACAAAAACAAAGTGAAACTAAGATCGAGGTGCATGTGTAAAGTGTGCTAATGATTGTCATTTACAGACAGTTAGGTTTTTAGCAACTTGAGTTCTGGTTCTGATCATCAGTTTTTTTACAGGTTTGACTGTTACAATCGTAATGATACATCTAGTTTTTTTAAACAGTCTAATATCTCTTAATCTCTGTGTTTCACAGCGAAGGAGGATTGCACTTCGTACACAGATTCACAAAATAAATACCATGCTTTGAAGAGGTGTGAAAAGTATTGCTGTGGTAATTGCAGTAATAAATATTGCTGCGGGGGAAAAAAACAATAAGCGTTTCACTGAAGAATAACAAGCTAACTGTCAAAACTGGTGTGTCTTTGCTTTTCCCTTTCTCATTACCAAATGTTTAGTCATAATTCATAGTGTGACTTTCAAAAGATGTTATGAAAACATTGCTTACTTTTCTTTTTGAAGGTATTCCTCCACTCCAGACACTATGGAGTCTATTGCTACCTCCACTGTTGTTACCTCCACTGTTGCTACCTCCACATCAGTGGAAGTAGCAATCATTATTGGTGAAGTTATTGTCATCATCATCTGTGTGTGTCTTATCATCTGCTTTGTGGCTCCATGTTGTTTGTTCTACAAATTGTGCAGAAAACCATGCAACCAAAGACAAACAGGTCAGCCACAATTTCCCCATTACTTTAGCTTCTACATTTAACAGGTTTTAGTGTTGCAAAGATACGAATACTGGACCTTGCACAAATATTCACACTTCTTGAACCTCTTACTTTGCCATGTTATATACAAACTATCAAAATATATCATTTCATTTTGATAGGATTTTTTATGATTGAGCAACACAAAGAACAGTGAAGCTAGAAGAAAATGGAACAAAATCTGAAAAGTGTGAATCATTTTTCAGGTTCCTCTTTTAGCAAGACACAGACATAAACATACAGCATGAGTCACAACAGAATGATTTAGAAAAAAGCATATTTATGAGTTCAAGATGGAGTCCAGAGCAAAATCATACACTCCATCTGACTGAGTTCAAATCTTTTTTGCTACAAAGAAAGCACAAATATTCATTCTCTAGATTTGCAAAGCTGGTAGACATAGCTCAAAAGATTTGCAGCTGTAATCATAGCTTCTAGAAAGTACTATTTTGACTTAAACTAAGGTTTTTTTATGTTTTCCATTAAAAAATTGAAAACTTTAGGCTTCACTTTGAGGGTTAATTTGTGTTGGTCCATCACACAAAATCTGTATAAAACACATAAGCATTTGTTGTTGTGACTTTACAAAGTGTGAAAAAGTTCAAGCAGTATAAATTATTTTGCAGCAGTAAAATCCGTGGATTATATCAATCACATTGTTTGGAATCTTGATGATTTTGCTTTAATACAAAAATGTTTTGCTGTGTAAAATGGTAAAACTTTAACTTCTGATGTTAAGTCAGCAAACATATCTGGTGATCGTGTAACAGTCAAACTAAATGTGTTGCTTTCTCCAGTGGTAACAAACACTGCAGCCAACATGCCCCAGCCTCACTACTCACCATCTGAATATCAAGCACAGCCTCCAGATTACCAGGGCGTGGCAGGAGACGAGGGCTCCACGGCGCCCAACACTCCGCCACCATCATATATGGAGAGCAGTAAGTTGTTTCATTAGCTGCCAAACCTTGTTTCAACCTCTGACTGTACGACTAAAGACAGTCAGAGGATAATCCTAGAAGTCCAGGTCAGTCTACTGAGAATAATTCAATTTTTTTAGCATATTTCTAGTCCTTTCATTTAACATGAAGTCAGATTTGGTCCTGATGTGTATGGGTGCCAAAACAAAATGTGATTTATGGGAGCTTCCAGTTAGCATCAGGCAACCCAGCTCAACTGATATGCTTTTATGTCATTCTTCTGTGCTAAATGGAACCATTACACATCTAACAATATTATAGTTAACAGCTGGAAAGAAATTGTATCCTTCTGAAGCTCAGGCATGGACCCTACCACAGGGTCCACGTTTCATTGGCTAATGCCCATTTGACGTCACTGCGCAGCTACCACGTGCTTGACCGTCTCACAAACAAAAGCTACAGTAGTAAACACATGCTAATGTAGATTGTGGACTAGCAGACCACAATCTACACAATCAAAGGTTTTGCGACAGAACTCAAATAAGAATGGTTCTCCACTGTCAGTGGGGTATCTGTACAGGCGATGTCAGGTATCCTGATCGTATTTGTGGAAATAAAATTCACAGATTTCCCAAATCTGATACGGAATGCCTTGCTTGGATCAAAGCTTGTGCACGACCGCATTTGCAGCTCAACCGTCGTAAGATCAATAAGAACAAAGGAGTGTGTGCTGGTATAAGTATTATCACTTTGCTTTCTTTGTGTTTAGTGCACATATGTCAGAGTCAAGGCCCGCGGGCCACATCCGGCCCGCGAGAAGGTTTTTTGCGGCCCCTGGGATGATCTTGATTTATTATTAGAACCGGCCCGCAGACCGCAGCAAGCCGGCACCCCGTCTGAAAAAAAATATCTTCCTTATTTGAACTGTAAGTAGTTCTTTAAATGTTCTGTGAGATGATGTACTTACCCATGTATCCATAACAACCGGAACTTTCAATATCCACCAAGTTATTGCCGAAATATACCGTCTATTAAACGAGTGCCCCCCGGATTAATTACACTCTCTGCAGCTGCAGCTGCGAAGTTACCGTATTAACCCGATACTTGCTGGAAAGTGCAACGTCTCCCCTTTCAGAAACCGTTGGAATTTTTCCACTTAGCGCTACGTGTGGCGGAATTACGGTACTGCAAATTTAGATGTGTCGCCGGCGACACATCTAAATGCCTTGACTCTGACATATGTGGATTAATAGATTTTTGCACTTTATTTTATTGTATTTCAATCCAATTATATTTTAAAAATATTTCAGTTGTGTCTGTTGAAAATTAAAGATTACTGACGGAGCCATAAGAAAATATTGCTTTATTTATCTGATCATATTGGAATATATTTGTTAGGTTTTCAGTAGGTTCAATTAGGTTCACTAGACTATATGCGTCATTTAAAAAAATTTCAATGAACATTCGATCAGTCTGGCCCTCGGCTTGTAGCTAAATTTTTTATTTGGCCCTCCATCCATTTGACTTTGACACCCCTGGTTTAGTGAATGGGGATATTTTGAGTGGCCCTGCGACAGACTGGCGACCTGGCCAGGGTGACCCCGCCTCTCGCCCGGAACGTTAGCTAGAGATAGGCACCAGCACCTCCCGATCCCTTTTGAATTTTGAAGCTTGAAATATTGTAAGGTCTTAAGGAGACCTATAATGTGTGAAGAATGACCCCCAAGAATGAAAAAAGTCAATAATAAATACATTCATTATGAAAACCTTTTAGCTAAGTACAGCTTAATGGCAGTACCGATACAACTTCTACACCTTGAAGCCTGTCTGTTACACAGTCTTACGTTAGCTGAACAGATCAATATGCAATGTGTACCGTATCTGACATACATTAAAGATTTTATTTGACCTGGAAAGGCTTTTTACGAAACTGTAATCGTGTTAGCCACGCTAGCATCGAGTACCGTGTATCAGGCCTAGGCGCACTCAAACATTTGCCAACAACAGAAAACACTGATTTCAAAAGTAACCCTCAAAACCATGAATGCCCGACTTGCAAGAACAATAGGCATCAGTGATCTTGTCCACAGCTATATTTATGCTGAGGATGTGAGGATCTGCTGTTTTCCTCATCGACCGGTAGCATTTAGCTGCGACGCGCACAATGTTGG
This sequence comes from Poecilia mexicana, assembly GCF_051168715.1. Lineage (NCBI taxonomy): Eukaryota > Metazoa > Chordata > Actinopteri > Cyprinodontiformes > Poeciliidae > Poecilia > Poecilia mexicana. The sequence continues at coordinate 20,554,715 of NW_028263374.1, forward strand.
AGGCATCCCGTGGCTCAAACACCTTGATGTCGTCCAAAAAAGATGACATGAATTTGTTTGTTCCCCTGTCCATTGTCGTGGCTGATATTTTTTGAAAATCCGGCAGAAATGCTACACTAATCGACTCAGAAATACTTTGTAGAGAGTCAGTTGAAACGAAAGACGTCATGTTTACACATAGAAACTAAGCTCCGCGAGGCTTTGTTTGTGAGACATGCAGCACGTGGGACTGTCGAGGGGCGTTTCTGGGCGGGGCTTGGTAAGGTCAATTAACATTTGTATTCTAATGAAACAATAAATCCAGAAAATTATGTGGAAAGCAACAATTTTTTTCCTGATGAATTAGTTTAAATTAGCAGAGAGGTGTACTGTTAAAACAGCTTGCAATTTTTTTTACACAAAATAATAAAAAAAAGACATGTCTCTGTTATCACAAGCAATAGAAATTGTACATCTGGTACATCATGCTCTAAAGCAGGGGTGTCCAAAGTCAGTCCTCGAGGGCCGGCATCCTGCATGTTTTATTTCTCTCCATAGTGGTAGTAACAATCTCCTCAGCAAGTCAATGTTCTTCTTAGTCCCTCTAATGAGCCATCATTTGATGCAGGTGTGTAAAACCAGGGAGAGAACTAAAACATGCAGGATGACCGGCCCTCGAGGACTGACTTTGGACACCCCTGCTCTAAAGCCTTGCCCCTCACTACTACATTCTGGGTGTGACAGCTTTTTATCATTTCATAAGATAAATTAATAATTTCTTCTTGTTTCCTCAGCTTCTCCATCGTACCCAGCTCCTTTTGTACCAGGGCCTCCCAATCAGCCTAGCACACCTCCACTACTCTCAGATGAAATTGAACTAGACCCCTACAATCCTATATATACCACAACATTGATCTGAAAGCTTGCTACTCAGTTAAACTGTATATTTCAAAGATCTAGTTCAACAATTTTGGTATTTTCATTGTCCTGAAAAACTCACTATAGGGAGATAAATCAGAACAATATTTGTGGAGAACTGAATATGTACTACTGATTTATTGGTGTCTGTTTGTGTAGCTGTCATCTTTCACACTCTTGTGTAAAATGTGAACAAAAGTCAGATATCCTGTTCACATGCAAATATTTTCTCATTATGGTCAAATTTACAGTGTGAAATTCAGAGAACTATTTGTGTGTTCATGTTCATTCATCATATCTGCAGAAAAGTTCCATTAGTTCTTGGTTTCTCTGTTAAGAGTAAATTGAAAATGAAAGTATATGCAAAACAAACAAAAAACGGGTTTATCTGACATGACTGAGATTCTTATAGTAGCCCAGCAGAGGGCGCCTCTGACTCTGTTCTTTGTAAATATTTGTGTCTAAACCCGTTTCTGCTTCCCGTTTTTCTCTCAGTTTTGTCCAGTTTTTCAATGCATTGTTGTGTGTTAGTAGGTTTATGGTCACAAGGTCTGCCTTGTTACATTTCTGTTTGGTTGTTAAGTATCTGCATAAACTCTGCAGAAGATCATGAATAAATTTCTATTTTTTTTAAAAAACAAACACATCTTTCTGTTTTTGTTGTTCCTGGAGTAAATATGCAGTCATTTACTGCATATTTACAGTAAATTTACTGTAAATCTACAGTAAAATTACTGTAGATTTACTTTAAATCTACAGTAAATGGTTTATTAGACATGGACTAATAAACAGCTTTCAATTAGCTCACTCCCCATTCTATGTAGCTCAGTGTGATTTTTCTTCTGCTGTTCAACCATTTTGGTTCATTGGAAATTTCCCATAAATACTTGCTGAAATGATTAGACTCCTTTGTACATTTTATCCTGCATTGATAAAGATATGGCTTCATAAATCCAGTTTGTATCAGAAATCTTTGCATTGGATCAAATTCCAGCACAGTTTAGCTCAGTTTTATTCTGATTCAATTTTGGTTCACACCTGTTAATTTATGTGTGCCCAAAACAGAATACATCTATTGCAATAAAATATAGTTAAAACAGGAAATACCTGGAAAAAAAAGACAAATCAGTGAGCTTGTGGCCAAGATTTGTTGATTGATCAAATGCATAGATTTCCGTCAGGTTATTCTGCAATAATTAACCCCCTCTTACTCCAGTTTTTCCCCTCTGTATTGTTACGTCTATGTACATCCCACACCTTCTAAAAAAACATAAAAAAACTGAAATCAGGTGTCATCAATTGGACAGGGGAAACAATAGAGGGGGATTCTGCAATATTAAACTATTACAGCCAGCGCTCCATCCATTAGGATTTGTGAGCAAGTGAAAATCTTCTGATATTGTCATTAGAGTGGAGCCTGAAACATGGGTGTGATGCTGATTTATGGAGACACTAATCTGGAGATCATTCTTATTCTTTTAATCAGCAAATATTTTAATAAAGCTTCAACTTGTTGATGATTGCTCAACAGGAAGTTAATGGCTGAACATTGTTGGTTTGTCTATCTGCAGACTTGTTCAATTCAAATGTGTAAAATTTTATGTTTAAATACAACAATGTCGATGCATTAAAAGAAAATTAGGAGACATAAAGACCAGCTAATGTTAACAACTTGGTCGAAATGAAAAGACACAGCTTTAAAAACAGGACTTAAAATTTTTATCCAAAAACTCAAAAATGGACAAATGTTGCCCTTTAACTCAGGGGTCTAGATAACAAGAATGAGGATAAACAGAAAATGTACATATATTGATGTATTGCAAAATATAAGAGGCAGAAAGGGATTGATTGAAAAAAATAGAAGGAAGTATATGACTGGAATAGAGTCTTGAAGGAATATTAGGAACTTAGAGGATATTTATAGATTAATCAAAACACTATTTATTTATCTAAATAATACAAAAATAAAAGATCCACTTTCATGGATGTGAGTTCCCTTTCAGTTGATTCACTCTGTACAGCACATAGAGTATGGCAGAGGTTCCCAAACTGTGGGGCGCCGTCTGGATGAAAAAAACAAAACAAAACATGAACACTGTATGCGCTGGGTTATAACCTTTCACTGAACACCTAATTTAAAAATGCGAAAATCTAAAAGACTGGCAAGAACATACATCAGTTAAAAGTGTTAACCCTTATGTCTATCTCACACTGAGCAGTGTTTTCCATGTGTTGAGGAATGCTGTCGAGTGAGTTCTTTATGGGAGGGACATTCAAGTCCCAACAACCAACAACCATCTCGTTGCAGAGTCATTTCCCTGGTACGGCGCTTCATGGCAATTATGGTCTCAAGTGTTTAGGTCAGAGTTTTGTGTATTTTCTGTTTGATCGTGTTACCGGAAAGAAGTTTGGGGTGAGTTTTTCTTATTTGCCTTGGACAGACAAAGACTGTCTTTGATGTTAGACAGTCTTTGGTCACATGACAAGAACAAGAAAAACAAAAGTGAAACTAAGATTGAGGTGTATGTGTAAAGTTAGGTTTTTAGCAACTTGAGTTCTGCTTATCAGTTTTTACAAGTATGACTGTTACACTTTAATGATACATCTAGTTTTTTAAAACAGTCTAATCTCTCTTAATCTGTTTCACAGCAGAGTATTGCACTTCGTATACAGATTCACAAAATACATACCATAATTTGAAGTTGTGTGAAAAGTATTGCTGTAGTGAATGCAGTAATAAATAATGTTGCAGAAACAAAAATGAGCGTTTCACTGAAGAGCAATAGGCTAACTGTTAAAACTGGTGTGTCTGTTTTTCTCTTTCTCATTACCAAATGTTTAGTCATGATTCATTGTGTGACTTTCAAAAAATGTTGTGAAAATGTTGCTTGCTTTCCTTTTTTGAAGGGTCGGCCACTATAAATCCATGGACGCTGATTTTTCCACGATAACAACCATTATTGTTGTTGCTAGTGTTGGAGTTATTGTCATCATCACCTGTGTGTGTCTTTTCACCTGCTTTTTCGCTCCATGTTGCTGGTTCTACAAATTGTGCATAAAACCACGCAACCAAAGACAAACAGGTAAGCCAGTTTCTCCACTTTACCTTCTACAATCAACAGGTTTCAGTGTTGCAAAGATAAGAAAACTGGACCTTGCAGTAATATTCACACTTCTTGAACCTCTTCATACTTTGTCATGTTATAAACCCAATCTCTATATCAAACTATATAATTTTTTATGTTAGGATTTTTTATGATTGAGCAACACAAAGAACAGTGGAGCTAGAAGAACATGGAACAGAATCTGAAAATTGTGATAATCATTTTAATTCAGACCGTGCATAAAAATGGTCTGAATTTTTATTCAATTATGAATATATTTACTCTATCCGTAAATTTTGGTGTAACCAATTGCCTTTAGATATCAGTTTCTAAACAGGATGTAATTTGACCTCAGCATACATATAGCTGTTCTGTGAAGCCCTCAGAGATTTTTTGTAGAACATTAGTAAACAAACACCATCATGAAAACCAAGAAAGAGAGCAGACAAATCAAAGATATTCCCAGCTTTGAAGATCCAATGAAGCAGTGTTCAACACTTTGTTTGAAAATGAAAAGTGCCACCATTGCAAACCCCAAAAAGCTTTAACATACATTAATATGCATGATGGAAATCATCTCGTCACTATGCCACAGAAGCTAACATCCTCTTTCTTTATTATCTCTGCTCTTGAATACAGGCAATGTGCAGAAAGGAAAGTAAACGGTGCTCCTGGATTTGCTGCCTTGCAAAACGCAGCAAGTAGTGTGTCCACTAGCATTGAGCTGAGGTATTTTAGTTTCCAAAGCTGCATTTAGTTTCTCAAATATTTTAGAAAAAAAAGGCACATAATTGAGGACCGCAGTAAGTTGTTTCATTAGCTGCCGAACCTTGTTTCAACCTTACCACCAATGGCTAAGGTCCTCTTGTATGTCAGAAAGCTAACTCCTCAAATCACCCTAAGAACACCTGGTACATGGTAAAACATAACAGTGACATCATCATGCTGTGGGCATGCTTCCCTTTTACAGGAGTAGTGAAGCTGTCAGTTCATGGCTCTAGAGAGCAATCAAGGATGAAAACCTGTAAGTCTGTAAAGCACATACTGGAGGCTCAGGTTCCTCTTTTAGCAAGAAACACACATAAACATACAGCATGGGTCACAACAGAATGATTTAGAAAAAAGCATATTTATGAGTTTAAGATGGAGTCCAGAGCAAAATCATACACTCCATCTGACTGAGTTCAAATCTTTTTTGCTACAAAGAAAGCACAAATATTCATTCTCTAGATTTGCAAAGCTGGTAGACATAGCTCAAAAGATTTGCAGCTGTAATCATAGCTTCTAGAAAGTACTATTTTGACTTAAACTAAGGTTTATTTATGTTTTCCATTAAAAAAGTTGAAAACTTTCACTTTGAGGGTTAATTTGTGTTGGTCCATCACACAAAATCCATATAAAACACATAAGCATTTGTTGTTGTGAATTTACAAAATGTGAAAAAGTTCAAGCAGTATAAATTCTTTTGCAGCAGTAAAATCCGTGGATTATATCAATCACAATCTTGATGATTTTGCTTTAATACAAAAATGTTTTGCTGTGTAAAATGGTAAAACTTTAACTTCTGATGTTAACTCAGCAAACATATCTGGTGATCGTGTAACAGTCAAACTAAATGTGTTTCTTTCTCCAGTGGTAACAAACACTGCAGCCAACATGCCCCAGCCTCACTACTCACCATCTGGATATCAAGCACAGCCTCCAGATTACCAGGCCGTGGCAGGAGACGAGGGCTCCACGGCGCCCAACACTCCGCCACCATCATATATGGAGAGCAGTAAGTTGTTTCATTAGCTGCCAAACCTTGTTTCAACCTCTGACTGTACGACTAAAGACAATCAGAGGATAATCCTAGAAGTCCAGGTCAGTCTACTGAGAATAAATCAATTTTCAGCATATTTCTAGTCCTTTCATTTAACATGAAGTCAGATTTGGTCCTGATGTGTATGGGTGCCAAAACAAAATGTGATTTATGGGAGCTTCCAGTTAGCATCAGGCAACCCAGCTCAACTGATATGCTTTTATATCAATTTTCTGTGGTAAATGGAACCATAACACATCTAACAATATTAACAGCTGGAAATAATTTGTATCCTTCTGAAGCTCAGGCATTAACATTTGCATTCTAATGAAACAATAAATCCAGAAAATTATGTGGAAAGCAACATTTTTTTTTCCTGATGTTGAATTAGGTTAAAGTAGCAGAGAGGCATAGTGTTAAAACAGCTTGGAATTTTTACATAAAATAATATAAAACGACATTTCTCTGTTATGACAAGCAAAATAAACTGTACATCTGATACATCATGCTCTAAACCTTTGCCCCTCACTACTATGTTCTGGGTGTGACAGCTATTTGTTCAAAAGATAAATAATAATTTTTTCTTGTTTCCTCAGCTTCTCCATGGTACCCAGCTCCTTTTGTACCATGGCAGGCGATGTACTCTCTCAGTCCTTCCAATCAGCCTAGCGCACCTCCACTACCTTCAGATGAAATTGATCTGCCCCCCTACAATCCACAACATTGATCTGAAAGCTCAATGTTGTTAAACTGTATATTTCAAAGATCTAGTTCAACCATTTTGGTATTTTCATTGTCCTGAAAAAAATCACTGTAGGGAGATAAATCAGAACAATATTTGTGGAGAACTGAATATGTACTACTGATTTATTGGTGTCTGTTTGTGTAGCTGTCATCTTTCACACTCTTGTGTAAAATGTGAACAAAAGTCAGATATCCTGTTCACATGCAAATATTTTCTCATTATGGTCAAATTTACAGTGTGAAATTCAGAGAACTGTTTGTGTGTTCATGTTCATTCATCAACTCTGCAGAAATGTTCCATTAGTTCTTGGTTTCTCTGTTAATAGTCAGGGCTGTGCAAAGACCACTAGAGGGGCAGGTGCTCACAAAGAAGGGCACATCTAACTGCATTCTAGGTCAGAATATTAAAGCCACACAGCGTTCAGAGTTTAATTAACAATGACAAATTACAAAATTCTGAGATATACAATCAAAGCTAAGGAACATTTCTATATAGAGCATACAACTATACATATGTCAGATACTTTATTAGTAATTTCTTTCTGCAGGTCTATTTTGTTAAAGGAAAGTATTGCAATAGTCAAACTCGCAATTTAGCAATATATGTAAATCAGAGCTAGACCACCAGACATATTTTGTCTTTACAGAATTACACTATTAAAAATATAAGCAAAGGCACAATGCAACCTTTTAATGTACTGTAATCTATAAAAAAAAGAGCTGAACGATACGTTCAACATTTCTTGTCATCTGACAAGTAGCAAGTCTACTCCACTTTATTCACCAAAAACTCCTTTTTTTTTAATTCACCAACATTATAATTTAATTCAGAACAAAACTGTTCTGTTATCTGGAACGTTTGCTACGTTGAGCTCCAGTTAGCCGCCTTATCTCACTGTGCAAGAGGCATGTGAGTCATGCGTCATGGGCAAAAGGTCAAAGGTAACAAGGTGACCGGTGGGCTTACTACTGTATGTTGTACAAAAAAAACCCAACAAAAAAACAAATAATTGTAATATGTGTCAGAAGAGGGCTTAGGAAAAAATAACAAAAAAATTGACCCCCGCCCCACTGCACGTGCCTGTTAAGAGTAAATTGACAATGAAAGTATATCCAATACAAACAAAAAATGCGTTTACCTGACATGACTGAGATTCTTATAGTAGCCCAGCAGAGGGCGCCTCTGACTCTCATCCATCCACCCATTTTCTTTACACCCTTGTCCCTCAGTGGGGTCGGGAGGGTTGCTGGTGCCTATCTCCAGCTAACGTTCCGGGCGAGTGGCGGGGTCACCCTGGACAGGTCGCCAGTCTGTCGCAGGGCAACACAGAGACACACAGGACAAACAACCATGCACACACACACTCACACCTCGGGACAATTTGGAGAGGCCAATTAACCTGACAGTCATGTTTTTGGACTGTGGGAGGAAACCGAAGTACCCGGAGAAAACCCATGCATGCACAGGGAGAACATGCGCCTCTGACTCTGTTCTTTGTAAATATTTCTGTCTAAACTCGTTTCTGCTTCCCTTTTTTCTCTCAGTTTTGTCCAGTTTAGCAATGCATTGTTGTGTGTTAAGTAGGTTTATGGTCACAAGGTCTGCATTGTTATATTTCTGTTCGGTTGTTAAATATCTGCATAAACAATGCAGAAGATCATGAATAAACTTCTATTTTTTAAAAAATAAACACATCTTCCTGTTTTTGTTGTTCTTAGAGTAAGTATGCAGTCATTCAGGTATTCATTTACTTTAAGTCTACAGTAAATGGTTTATTAGACATGGACTAATAAACAGCTTTCAATTAACTCACTCCCCATCCTATGTAGCTCAGTGTGATTTTTCTTCTGCTGTTCAACCATTTTGGTTCATTGGAAATTTCCCATAAATACTTGCTGAAATGATTAGACTCCTTTGTACATTTTATCCTGCATTGATAAAGATATGGTTTCATAAATCCCGTTCGTATCAGAAATCTCTGAATTGGATCAAATTCCAGCACAGTTTAGCTCAGTTGTATTCTGATTCAATTTTGGTTCACACCTGTTAATTTATTAGTGCCCAAAACAGAATACATCTATTCCAATAAAATATAGTTAAAACAGGAAATACCTGGGGAAAAAAAGACAAATCAGTGAGCTTGTGGCCAAGATTTGTTGATTGATCAAATGCATAGATTTCCGTCAGGTCATTCTGCATAAATAAATAATTCTAGATAAAACAGTAAATAATTAACCTCCTCTTACTCCAGTTTTTCCCCTCTGTATTGTTACGTCTATATACATCCCACACCTTCTAAAAAACATAAAAAACTGAAATCAGGTGTCATCAATTGGACAGGGGAAACAATAGAGGAGGATTCTGCAATATTAAACTATTACAGCCAGCGCTCCATCCATTAGGATTTGTGAGCAAGTGAAAATCTTCTGATATTGTCATTAGAGTGGAACCTGAAACATGGGTGTGACCCCTTGGACCTAAGAAAACCTATATGCTGACTTTCTACTTTCTTTTGACATCAATGTTTTTGTAAATGTTTTTTAAATTGCATCAAAGCTTTCTCGTAAAAAGATTAGAAGCCAAAACACAGCGGTTAAATTTAACACAAAGCCTTCTCTGGACTTAAAACACACTGCTTCGTAATGTTGACCCTGCACTCCACCCTTGATAATTCAATAATATATAAATATATAGTAAAGCAGCCAATGCAGAGTAAATCTGGAAGAGTTCAGTATTTAAGAAAGTTTATAGAACATTGGATCTTTGGCCCTTGAAAGCAAACAGACAAACACACCATGAAAGTGTGTCAGATTTAGCCCTGCAGTAGAGGAGGATTACTCACCTTAAAGCTTGGAGGGAAAGCTGAGTCATAACCCTACTTCATAAATTCATAAATTCATAAATAGATTTTAGGTTACATTCGTGTTAAATGTCATTACCAGTCCACCACAGTCTTGCAGTCTGTTTTGCTTTTTCATGTGGGCTTGTGTGTGGTTAAGACTTTGTGTGCATACATTTAATCCCATAATAACCAGCATCACTTCCTCCTATAGTGCTGTCCATTAATCAATACAGTCATAGTGCTGACTGCAACTATCTCAGTTATCACACTGATGGACTAAATAGGGAAAGCTGACCCTGACTGTACACTGCTGCTGCCGCCTTCAGATACAAACCCTCTCCTTGAAGTGTGGCTCAGACTGCTAATGAGCCTTTTGTAGTGGGATTTTACCCTGTCAGATAATCTTTAGATGTAGCCATCTTTGTAGTTTCCCTTCTCTTTTATGCCTGTGTTCTGTTTTAGCTTCTTCTCTTCCCACTCGCTGAATGTGCTTTGTTCTGTCTCAAGGTGTCTGGCTGTCTGCCCAAGCTGCCATTACAATATTTTCAGCTTGTTTCTCAACATCCCAGAGGTTCTGTTTTCTTTTTACTGCTCTGCAGCACTGTAGAGTCCTTCAGATATTTCTGTCTCAAACTGAAGGTTTTCAGCACACATGCTGTTATATTAAATATCAAGTTAAATTTAACTATAGTACATGGTAATATTGGACTTCATGTGCATGAAAAAGATAAAAAATGAACAAACATAGACACAAAAGAAGGATAAATATATGAAACACAAACAAGGAGTATTACTTATAAAGCAGAGAAAGTTAATGAAATAAATAACACTTATCCGAGTAGTAATTGTACATTTTATGCTCTAGCCTTTATTATTCCTTTATTATTTGATTGTGTCATCTAATTATAATTAGATTTAGATTTTTTTTTTCCCTGGCACTTTGTAGAAATTTGCACGTTAACTTGACTAATACCAACAAACCTGCCTAGCATGGTCATCTTCAGGTGAAGATACAATCTGTGGCCTCAGAAATAAATGTACAGTTTAGCAGCTAAAAATAAGCTGGCGTCACATATATAGAGTTTTCCAATGAAAGAGGTTTCTAAACAAGTGGTGATGACAGAAAACTGCTTTTAATTGATGGCATAAGAACAGCAGGGGGCAGACAGAGTTCAACACCGTAGTTGACGAAACCAGACAAATCACATGAGGATATTTTAGCCTCCTCTTAGTTGAAGCTGGTATTCTGATGCTGATTTATGGAGACACTAATCTGGAGATCATTCTTATTCTTTTAATCTGCAAATATTTTAATATTGCTTCAACTTGTTGATGATTGCTCAACAGGAAGTTCACGGCTGAAAATTGTTGGTTTGTCTATCTGCAGACTTGTTCAATTAAAATGTGTACAATTTTGTGTTTAAATACAACAATGTTGCTGCATTAAAAAGAGAATTAGGAGACATAAAGACCAGCTAATGTTAACAACTTGGTCGAAATGAAATGGCACAGACTTTAAAAACAGGACTTAACAACATCTTTATCCAAAAACTCAAAAATGGACAAATGTTGCCATTTAACTCAGGGGTCTAGGAGGAAAAGAAAATGTACAAGATGTATTGATGTATTGTAAAATATACGAGCCAAAAAGGGATTGATTGAGAAAAATAGTAAGAAGGATATGACTGGAATAGAGTCTTGAAGGAATATTAGGAACACAGAGGATATTTATAGATTAATCAAAGGACTATTTATTTTTAAGATCCAGTTTCATGGACGTGAGGTAATGTTGCTACACACTCATGTACAGTAGGTGGCGGTATGCACCTGGAAGTTGTTTACAATCCGTCATTATAGAAGAGAAGAAGAAATGTCACGCCGTCGGCTTTTCCCCGAGCAAACCTCGATATACAAACCATGCCAACAATTATAATGGCAGAAGTAGTGCCACTCAATGTTTTACTCAAAACATTTTTACCTTGTCAGCCAACACTGAGGTAAAGACAACAGGCAAGAAAATTATCCAACAAGTCGTCCATTAGGTCTGTAAGGTCATCAACTTCAAAGCCCAAGTCTTCGCAGCCAGAGGAAGAATGAGGGGCATAAAGTCTCATTGGATGCGAGTTTGTGAAAGCTGTGTTGGATGCATTTGGCACAACAAAACGGGTGAGTAATGACTTAAATAATACCACTTTGTGAAAATCTGCCTTCAGAAAATGCTTAAATTTAAATGGTAGCATAAAAAAGTGCTTAAATGCAAATACCGCAGTTACTGCAGCACATGTTTTCATGCTGCCATGGAGCCATTGGAATTTACACACATCAAGCATATTCCTTCAATTACTTGATATTTGATTTGACTAAAATTATTTATCACTATCATTTATTCTGACAAAAAACAGGATGCTTACAGCTAGTTACGTTCATGCAGAAAAACACGTGACAGTTTCTGCCATTGACCACTTTTTTTTAATTTTTTTTATTTTTATTTTTACTAGAAACTAGGATAAAAATAGCCATTTGGGACAGGTCACATGAAATATCTTCAGCTTAAGACTAAACCATAATTAAAATGACTGAACTTTTTATTTGGCTTTAATTAACGCAGTTAATTTAAGCTTTAAACAATTGTAAACTGGGCAGCCTTTGTGCTCCACTAAAATCATGAAACCTCCATTAACAAATTACGCAGAAGTCTAAGCAAAAGAAATTTAACCCACTCTTTCACTTCAACTCCAACAAAATGTGAGAGAGACGTCTTGACAGCATGGTCCAAGAATCTCACCTGTTTGTGCGACTGCTGTGCATCTGTTTGTGCGAGGTTTATTGAGGCAAACAGTTGAAGTGACACACCGACAGCTGCTCACAGACTTACCCAAGTGAAACAGAGCTCAGTCACTTAAAAGTGTTACGGCCTCTGCCTCATGTCCAGTCAGTTTTTCCTGAGGCCCACCTCTATTATTGTGCCTGGCCGTCCCTTTTAGTCTCTAATGTTTCTCTTCTCTCTGCTTGGCTGCACTTCATGACCACAGTCCAAACTTTCCAACTCTTCCTTACAAACCTCTTTGTAAGGAGAGGTTTCCCTCTCATTTCTGCATCTTACTCTTAGGTTTAGCAAATGCAACTGTAGTTTTCCTGTGTACAACTACAAACTAGTCCCTTCCAGATTACTGCAAGTCAGATGTAAAATGTCTTAAGCTTTATTTAGCTGTTAACGTTTTGACTTTCAAGGATACAACTCTTAATTTTTCTCTTCATGGCACTCAGCCTTACAAGCACCTGCAGCAGAGAGGTGCAGAAGAACCCAGAAAGGACCGTGTGAACTCAACAGGTAAAACAGTCAAGTGTTTTTATGCCCTCTCTCACTCTGTTCACTATCCTCCAAGTATCCTGACAACCTTGCCTGGTATTTTGGCTCCAGTCCCCTGAGTGTTGATGTCAGCTGAGTGAAGAAGAAGGAAGAAGGGGAGGGAGAAGTGGACAGGCTGAAAGATAGAGGGGAGGGGGAGGAGTGAGCGGGCTATTCAAGGCACTTGTCCTCTGTCTCCCTGTGAGCATAAAGGAGGGGGGAGGCGCACATGCATTGAGAGGAGCCCACTTGCACACACACATAGTAGTAGCAGCCGCATTTCCACAGCCCGCTCTTCAGACTGACAGCAGCAAACGGAGTTGAGAGCCAGCACAACAGAGAGAGGAGGACAGAGGGCTGGAGACAAGGAAGCCATCTACAGAGGACAGGGAAGAAGAGATTTACTCAGGATTTGCAGCTTTTTCAACACCCTGGGAACCATAAAAGGAATCTCCCCTCTGCTCTTCTTCAGCTGAACTTTCTCTGCTGGACAACCTGCTCTCTGCTATGGCAGCCCTGATGGGACATGGGGACCTGGCGGCTTCCCTCTCATCCGTCTCCTCTCATCCTTGGATGTTCTTCCTCTTGGCTCTCTCCTCTCTCTTGAGTCATGTCTACTGCTTTAACCTGGACACCACTCACACACTGCACAAGCTGGGAGATCGGGGGACCTTCTTTGGTTTCTCCGTGGCACTTCACCAGCAGCTTAACCCCAAGCCTCAAAGCTGGTGAGTTGGTCAATGCTGGGCTAAGCTTGCTCTGTGTTATTTCTTAAAAATGTAAGCACAAGATTTCTTGTAATTTCAGCACCTGCTTGCTTTACAAAATACTCCCTAAAACTTTGAGGTTATGCTTTGCAGTTCTGTGCTGCATCACAGTGAAAGATGCCAGTGGAGTGCGTTAAACGAGAATGATTTACAGTAAGTGGAAAGTGGATGAAAGTGGGTCTGATGAATCAGCAGAAATGGTTTGAGTGGTTTAAATTTTTCTCCAAATCCAAGACTAATAGTCACAGTCAGAGAATGGTCTCTCATTGAGCTTAAATTAATTTGTTTCATTGATTTCACACTGATTATAAGTATTTTTTTTTTATGCTGCTACGAGAAATAGGCTCTGTTCCAGCCCCTTTAGAAATCGTAGATAAATAATGATGACTCGTCTCGTGTTCTTGTAAATCTATTGAAATGTTTGTTGCAGGGCAGTAAATAAAAGGCAGTTCTCTTGGAGCTTTGACATTGATATTACAGGAAGGAATGCAGATCATCCACTTTATTTGTTGGTAGATTGAGTGCAGTGCTCTGTGTGTGATAATAATCCTGCTTCCTGCAAGTGATCGCAAACTACTCCAAGTCTGACACATGGTTTTTGGGCGACTTCCAGTTATTAGACATATTTTACATTTGCTTTAAATATCCATATAATGTAATCTTTGTAAAGTTTTCAGTTAAAATCTTTATTAATTAGCTTAATGGAATTAAATGCGAAAAGAAATTTAACAAAGTATAAAAGTACTGAAAATCCTTAAGACATTTAGTATCAATGTGACACTAAATAGTTTTTCTCAAGGGGATTTCATGTTCTATTTGCTCTTGTTTTGTGGCTCCATATTTAACCGCCAGCTCCTCAGTTTACCCGTGCTGCAGTCGTCCTGACGCCTGGTAAGTCCAGGCCAGTGACATCAGGCAGTCATGTCACCCCTCTGAAAACCTGCTTGCATGTCCTGCAGGACTCCCGTAACTAGTTTTGAAAACTGACTGTAGTAGTAATAATTTAATACGGCTCACTGCAGTGGCCTGCAGCAAACAAGAGGGATGACTTCGAAGATTTGGACATGAGTAGTATTAGAGCCAGGAGACAGTCAATAAATGGGATGATGCACCAGCTGGCAGGGGAAGTAGTATGAATAATGCTTGCTTTTAGTATGCTGTTACATCAGTTTTTATATTCAGTACTTATAATGATTTCATCTCTGATCTGATTGGAGTCTGATGGCATTCTGGGCTGAAGCCAGGACTTTAGAAATACAGGGTTCATCTGTGCTCAGTGCCATTTCTCTAATGTGCATTTGACAAATTATCAACATTTTTTTCAATATTGCAGTCATATGATTAACTAGTGTTGGTATTTCAGATTTATGACCATGCCTGTTGTTGGAAAATTATATTTTTAAGACGTGTAACTAAGAATGAGCAACATTTATTCTTCCATCTACAGCATCAATTTCCAAAGGCATCTTTGGAACAGTGAGTACTATTAAATGTACCAAATTCCTGTTATTTGGCTGATATTAATTTATGAATCAAAACATTCTGTTCATCTGTTTGATCCTCCAGGCTTTTAACCAGCATTCAGAAGTCACCATAAACAGGTCATGAGTCCATCGCAGGGATGCAAACGAGAGTATCAGTCATGAATGCCAACAAGAATGGCATTCATGACAATTTCAAAGGGATATCTAAGAAATTTAATGACGCATATGTCATAATTTTTACATTTCCTTACTAATTATGCATAAACTTGCATTTCACAGATGCAATTCATGTTCATGTCTATGACTGAGAAATAAATTAAAAAGGCTGAGAAAATAAAGGTTAGCACAAAGTATCTGAGGATAAAATGAAAAGTTGTCAATGATATTAGCTTTGTAAGCTTAGCCATTATTGCTTTCAAACTTTTAAAGCTCAGTCAGGCTGCATGGGGGTCAGCTGTGAACAGCCATTTTCAAATTTTGCCACAAATTTCTGGGCTTTTTCTGGGCTTGTTCTGGGCTCGATTAGGCCATTCCAGAACATCCACTTTTGGACATTCTGGAGCTGTGTAGCTTCATCTGGATGTTTCAGATCTTTGGCTTGCTGGAAAATAAATAAAGTCGCACTTCTCTTGAAGATGGAAACAAATTGTCATCCAGTATTTTCCTGCATTTTGCAGCATTCATTTTACCTTTAAAAGCTTTCTAAGGCTTGCTAACCTGAAGCCTACTGTGCACCAACATACTTCACAGTAGACATGTGTGATGTGCATTGTTTGGTGTCTGCCAAACACAGTGTCTTGTCTGATGGCCAGAAAGACTAAATAACTTTCTTTCACTTGAATATGGAGTCTCCCACATGCTGTTAGGCTAACTCTAGTCAAGTCTTGATATGAGTTTTATTCAAAACAAACTAAGTCACTTTTCAGCAAGATATACACACTTGTTTTAAGTAAATAATTCCTTAATATTGATGAAAATGTACTTGTTTCATTGACAGATAAATTAACTTATTACATGGGAAAAATGTCTTGTTATAAGTGAAATAATCTGCTAATGGCACCAGTACTTCAGGAATATTAAGGAATTATTTAATTGAAACAAACCTCTTTATCTAGGTAGGAAGTTACTTTTACGTTAGTTTTGTCTTATATCAAATGTACTAAGATATTTGCACTATAAACTACATCAAAAATACTGTGTGTTTAGAGTGTGTCTTCTTGCATGAAGTCAGCCGGATCTAGGCAGATTTACACATGGGCCATATCAAGGGCGTAGGTTTGGTCTAAGTTTTGGTGGGGACCTTGACACCCCCCCCCCCCCCCCCGCAGCACAGTGAAATGCCCAAGAGCACCGAACATTTTTGAGAAGGGGGGGGGAAACCACATTGGCTTAATAACCCCTCCCCCCAACCATAACCATATCATACATCTTGTGTATACAACCAGATACAGTCATACTCAGCAGATCAGTTCAAGAACACTTTACTTTTTCCTTTACAAAATTCAGCAAACGTTACAAGTAAGATCAAAAGAAATATCCTCTGGATACTCCCTGGTCACTGGCACTCACACTGACTGCCTCCTATAGAGCAAACAAAGCGTAACCTGGTTTGTATTCACACTAGCTTAACTTAATTTAAGACTAACACTTCAAATGCCATATTTACTGAGATAATTTCACAGTATATTTCATATCTGAGAACTAACACCTCACCTGGAGCCCTGAAGCTCCAGCCACCTCTCCATCGTTCTGCTCTGCCCCTTGCTCTGCTGTCTGAGCATCCTATGTGAAAAAATATTACATAATTAACAGACCTATTCTACCTCACATTCAGTGCTGACCTTACTAAACACCGGACTTTACAACAAATGCGTTGCGTGATAGATATCTAACTTATGGGTCCACTCACTGTACTTACAGCCGACGTAGCGAAATAACTTCTAATGTCTGTCCTTTTCTTTTTTGGTGGCGACATGGTCTCAGAGACTCAGAAGGAGACGCGTGTGCCCAGCTAGCCGCCGCCTTTTGCAGCTAATCAAAGAACGTCCGACGATTCAACCGACTTCCCCTCCCCCCACCCCCCGACAGCACCGTTCCGACACGGTCTCGGAGGCTCATAATAAATGTCAAACTAAGAAGCTTCCGTTCCGCGCACCGCCTGTTGCTGCTAATCAAAGATCGTAGATCCACGTTCTTTGAGCCAATATGGCAAAAATTGGTCGGGACTTTTTCATATCCCGTGAATATTGGTCGGGACATGTCCCTACCGTCCCTACCCAAACCTACGCCCATGGGCCATATTCCTTTCTTGTCTTTATGTATTTAACTGACCTCCAGGAGATGTCCGATCCTTTAGACATTTTTTTATGCATCCCTTGACTTTTAATAACCATTTCCTCTGATTTGCTTAGGATGTTCATTTATCTTCATGCTGTAATGGTAGCCAGGAATACTGATTAACCAGTGAATGGACCTTTCAGTCTTTATGCTACAATCACCTGAGACGCACTCAGGTGATGCACTCTCAAGCACCAGTACTACTAGCACCACTTAACTGGACCTCTGATGAATTAGGTCAGTCAGGTGTTGAATATTTATGCAGTCTCTTATTTTGTTACATGTTTTAATTCAACTGTAGGAATCAGTTCTCACTTTGACATTAAAAGGTTTTTATGTAATTATTTTGTCAAAAAGCCAAATTTTGTTTCTCAAGATTGATTTGTAAAAGCAACAAAAGGGTAACAGAACCATGCAGTACTTTTTACAGACACCGTAGATGATCTTTGCTATGAAAGTGCTCACAAAAATAAACCATCATCAAAAAGTAGCCAGACATTTAATTGGAAAATTCCTGTTAGAAAGATATTTTTGCCAAGAGAACAATGTATTTTCTGTCAACAGCCCTAGAGAGCAGCAGGCTCTATCTTCAGAAAGAGAGCGTGTGTGCTCTTGTTCTTTGTCCTGTATTTCTCTGTGATGGACTGAATTACCAGCTAACCAAAATTTCTCCTGGAATGGATCAGTGATTTGTCCAGGAGGATTAACCCAAAAGAACCCAGTGTTCATGATTCAACCACAATAAGGAGAGTGGGCAGAAATGGCACCTCTTAGAGGGTTCCAAGCCAAAAACCATTGCTGACCCAAAAGAACATAAAGACCCCTGTTACATTTGCCAGAAAAAAGAACATAGATGATCCACAGTACTTTGGGGAAAATAGTCTGTGGACTGTTTTGGAAGGTGTGCAACCTAATATGTGTGATGTCAAAGTAACAGAGCAAGAAATCAAACCAGTAGCCAAACATGCCTCTGCTTGCTGCTTCAGGATGTACAACTTGCTATGATTTATAACAGCGTTTAGGTTTTGGGGCAATTCCTTTTTTTCACAGAGCTAGATCGGTTTGGATAGCTGTTTTCTCATTATTGGAAAAGGTTGTCTTTGTATTTATTTTGGGGTGGAAATACTTTTTTCCAGCACTATATGTGGTGATATACCTGAACTCAAGCTGATACTATTGCTCTTCTAAACAATATAGACAAATCTAAAATATTTCATCAACGTTAACAACAACTAAATCATGGTTAATGTGTCATTAACTCATCTTCATAAAATGAAACCTAATGAGACACATTATTCATTTCCATTTCCATCAAACTTTCATTTAGTCCTTGCTCTGTGTTCGTGCCGTTTTCTTTTCATACCATTCTGAAGCTTATCGTTTTGCTTGAAGCAATCTGTTTGAAACTTGCTGTAATTAAATGCTGTTGAGTCATTTTTTTTTGGTATCAGGACTGTCAGGGTTACTTCACCCTGTGGCCATTCTGTTCCTACTTCATTGTGTGTTTCATGTCACCTGATTCAATAGTGAATCTGATATTGGCCCTTTGATCCTCTGTTACTCATAACTTGATCACACAACTTGTGATGAATAAGCGCTGAGCTACCTCACTTCTGCAGAGTTTATATAATGTAAGAGCTGAAGGTTAGATTGAATGTGGGTGAGAAATGTGAGTTCTTATTGTCTCAAGGGACTGTGCTGTATTTCCTTAGTTGGCTTTTTTATAGTATGGCAACACAGGTCAAGGCAAGTAAGACCCCGTGTAACACAATGAGCTCATATTGAGTGTAAATAGATCCTTCCCAGACACACGTCTCGAGGAAACAACTGTATGCCGCCCCAGAGAGCCTCTATCTGGTGTAGCAAACCTGCAAACCTTTTAACATTTGCTATTTTGGTTGTTGTGATACAGAGCCCTTAAATCTGAAGGGACTTCTGCTGCTGATGGCAGAGTGAGGATAAGAGGAGAGGGTATTTGAGTTATGTGCTTGTTGGCTATTTATAATGACATGAGAAGAGCTTCTGCTTATAGTTCTCTAATGGTTGAGGGCAGGGAAGATCCTGACGTTTTCCCCTTTGCCTACATTGTTTCCAAATTCTGCTGCAGTGAATTTTACCTCTAGAGCAACATATGAAACAAAAAGGTTCAAGTAAGCCCTTGTGAAGAAGGGCTTACTTGGGCTTAGTGTAATTTGATAATTACTCTAGGAAGCCTTATTGTTTACTTTTATGTTTGCTGCTGAGCAAGATGTGAATGCACAAATGTTATATTGTATTTAGAAAGCTGCACTCAGATGAATAGAGATTAATATTTATATGAGCATTCATTCTTCTAAAGTATATTGTAAATAAAAAAGCATAAGTCATGAAGCTGTCAGTCACTTACAAAAATAGTTTTGTGAAAAAAAAAAACGTCTTCAGAGTAAAATAAAGTTTATTTTTCCATCATCAACCTTTAACACAGGCTGGCAATTCTGCTTTGCTAATAGATGACCATGCAAGTCATCTATTATTGTTTCTTGTTGAAAGATATGTAACTGGTACTGACAGACATCTCTGCTCTGATCTTAATGCCTGCCTTTTCAGTGTGCAGCAAGATATCTTTCTCTGAACAGCTTTTCAATAGTTTTTGACCAGAATTGTTAGATTTTGATTTATTTCAACCTGTGGCTGTTGATTCATTGCGCTTAAAATGGACGGTGCTGCACTACTCTCAAATGGGACAGCAGAAAGGTCTCCGGTTGCAGAGAGGTTCATGTTTACATGTGGACTTGCTTTGGTGCTTTTGCTGACATGGACACTCTGTCTCACTCCCAGGATGGTCTCGTGCAGCCAATGTGGACGCAGACATGTTGTCTGGAGTTTGGTGTCACCGGCTGAGTGCAAATCTGAAACAAGAATTTCTGAGGCTGAACTAATCCTCTCATTAAACTTCAGGATTCATTAAGAATAAGACCAGTGGATATACTTGAATCCAAGTTTTCTTCTAAAGGCTACAAGGGAAGTCACTTTAAAAAGATAAGAAAGTCAAAGTAAAGATGCCAGTTAACCAAACATGTACAAGACATCCATATTTTCACACAGTAGAGGGAAAAGTAATACCTGATGAAAGCCTCTGCAATCAAACAGCTAAAAGTACCTACCAACATCACCTCAATCATAACAAAATGAGTGAAACTGAAGTTTTTCGTATGTAACTTCAATCAACTTCTGCCTACAAGAAAAAATACAGAATAGTTCATGTTAAATTTGCCTCAATCACAGTACTGTATGCATATCACAAATCTCCACTTTGGCCAATGAAACCAGTTTATAAGCAGCAAAGAGGAATTTGTCTGACAGCTGCCTCTGGTCTCTCATCAGTCATCAGTCTATCTGGTCATCGTTCATTTCCTGCAGATATGTGAGCTTTCATAAATGAATCTGGCATTGTGTAACTACATGAGCTGCGGGAGGGAACTCAGTATGGGTCCATTGATTTTAAAACATTGCTTGTATTCCACAAGCTATTCATGACAAATGTTCAGTGATGATTCTCCTGTCTTCAGAACAAACTGTGCACATGTGCTAATGACAAGAAAGATGATCACTCTAGGTTACTTTGGGGTCACAAGCTTCATTTTAAATTTGGATCACAAGCATAATCTAAGAAAATTAGTTATAAGAGAATAGTGTGTACAACTATAGTTAAGGCATTTTCATGCCCTTTTATCTTTATAATTTAAAAACCAAGCTGGATGTTCCTTTAAGCATTTAGGCTGTTTTGAGAAGCACTAGAAACCCAAATGGAAGTACAAAAACATGAAAATGGGAATTTTGAATTATAGATCTCCTTTAAAAAAAAAAAAAAAAAAAGAAAATCAACTTTTCACATGGATACAAAACAAATTTGCTGATTGGATTGAAAAGTGAAATTACGCCCCATCGCCCCATCCTTACCATTTACTCTGAAGTGCAATGCCCAGCAATTAGATTTTCCTAGATATCTGAAAAGGGACTGCGTCTTAAGTTTTTCTACCTCCCTGTTACTGACGGTTTTGAACAGTTTTCACCTAATAATACTATGGAGGACTAACGCTGACATACATACACCCAATACTCTGAGTTTATAAACAGCAAAAGGGAGAACTGGTTTGGCGGTTTCAGTTTTACAATGTTGTACAATAAACATTTTAGAGCAATAACCAAGCACATATTTCCCTTATTTTCTGTTTTCTCTGGGTTTTCCTTTTTACCAGAGTTAGAGTTTTAATTTTGTTGTAACATCGTCAACAACGGCTGACAGTAATTATTGTCAGTGGTCATGAATGAAAAAAGAAGATTTTCTGTCATTTATTTTCTGTTGGAACAAAACACATAAATGTATACAAATGGCCCCAGTGAACCTGCCTCACACAGTCACAGTACAATAGAGAATTTCAGTATGCTAATTTGCATTACAATAGGATGAAGCTACACATGAAGCTACTTTTCATGGGTTAGGAGTTCAGAATAACCCATGCCCTTATTTCCCTCCTCCATTATTTCAGTTCATAATTTGTGTTCTCTTTTATTCTTTCTCAGTTGGTCTCACAGCATCTGCCCTGTGGAGTGTATGAGCTGTTGTGCTGCTTAAATTTAGTGGAGATTTGGAAGAGAGAAGCATCTACATTCTCTCACACACGATTAATGCCCTTTCTGCCTCCCACTTACTCTCTGTCTATTTAGCATTCTTCCACTCCTCCACAGTGCTGCCCGGGCGTGGACAAAAGCTCAGTGGGTAGCAGGGCTGCCTGGATCAGGGCTTTCAAGAATATTGCTTTGCGGACCACATGCTCACTGAAAGCACCGGGACAATCTGCAGAGTCAGGGGGAAGTGTGCAACTTAACTGGAGAGGCAGATAAAATGCACAATTTGAACTGTGTTCAAAGAACAGAGGCTGATTATGTTATTCAGAAGCAGTTTGTGTTCTGAGTTTACATTAGAATGTTTTCTTAGTGCATTATCTCAGTTGATTGTGATTGTTGAGGTTTGGTTCCAGCTTAGCTTAGATAGTGTCTTGAATTTTTCTTCTGAATATCATACGATCTGTGGGGGAGGTGTCCAGCGTCTGATGAAAACGGGGGGCTACGAGGGGTGGCAGGGATGAATAAATCACTGCAGGGTTATCTTCAGATTAAATAAGTGTGTCTATACTTGTTTGTACATGGAGGGATTTGGGTTGATACTCGTATTGACGCAGTTTAATCAATCAGCCGATGGCAGCCTCGACTGGGATCTGATAAAATGAAAGACGTCAAGAAAAAGCCCCTTAGGAACGGAAATTATATGGGAGGTGGAGGTTTTATGTTTGGAGTTATTAAATAGATCCTCACAATCATCCTTGAAACCAATCAATCGTTTTATGAGAATATTTTAAATATGTAAATAACAATTGACTTAGGCGTTCATTCCAGCATCTCAGGCTTTCAGCAAATTCTAAAAACACTCTGAGACAGCTGAAGATGTAAAAACCATACACATATAAAACCATACACATATAAAACAAGTGGGGTTACTGACTTTATGCTATGATTTGCTTCAAAAGCACCTTTGAAAGTTTTCAGTCTTTGAGGATCAAAGAAGGGATGTTAGTAGTTAGATTCTCAAGGTTTTTCTGCAAATTAATAAAAAATAATAATGGAAGGAATTTAACAAACTATATCATTTACAAATACCCAACATATATTTAATTAGTCACCCACACAACCAGTTTAGTTCAGTCAGCAGCTTTAATACCGGCTTTAAAAGGTGCTTAAAACTGCAGCTGGTTGGGAATTTAAGACTGAATCAAGACGTTCATGCTTTAAATAAGAAATATAACTTAGCCTGAATGTTTTTGAATTGTGATGCAGAGTAAATAAATACAAAACTTACCGTAAAACTGATTTGAAGCAAAGCTTTCGTAACTAGATAATTGTCTAAATAATTTCCACAGCCGTTTTAACACTGTGCTGGAGTTACGCTGTTTATTTCCTTTAGAGAAGTTTTGCAGGATAGGTGATAAATCTTTGGTTCAGTGATAAATGCTGAACCAAAAGAGAGGACTCTTAAAACAAAGAGTAAATTTAAGACACCAGATACACACAAACCAATCAATACATGGATAAGTGTATAGGAACAGAGACAAAAGAACAACATCGGGGAGGTCCTCTTTATCTTACTGCATCTATGCCTGAAAATGGATCTTCATTTATTGATCAGTGGAGCAGGTGGGGATCTTGGGGGCTGTTAAAGATTAATATGCATCACATACACAATTACCAATTTCTTTTATAGGTGGAACATTGTTTTCATTGACTTTTTTCAACTTTTCCAGTAGTAGTGTAAAAGCTTTGTTGGATTGAGATGTTGCAGCTTTTGGGATAACCACAAACTAATCATTTCGGCAGGAAGTTGAGTCACATCCGTGGGCAGTGAAGCGTAATGTCCCAGAGGATTTTGTACCCAGACAGGCAGCTGTTTCTGTCTCTCGCTTGCACTTTTTATGTTTTGCCAACCATTATCTGCTCTCTCTGGAGTGAGTGAGATCTGAGGTGTTAAATGTGATGATACATGTTTTGGTTACCCCGTTATCAGCTGCTGTTTTCCCATCACGAGATGTAAAACGAAGACTTGGTGTTAGTTGTGAAAGTTTGGATTTTCTGAAAAAGGGTTTTATTCTAGTCTGCATTATTGAACAGTGTGTTGTATAGAAAAGACGTATATTTTAATTAAATGTAGCTAATAAAAAAGACCTATTAGATCCTGGCTGTAGCTCCCATGCCTGGTTTACCCTGAAAGGAAATTAAAAGAATAAACAATATGATCAAAAGATTAAAAACCCATTACATTTTAACATGCACAGGAAACACATGGTTGAGGAAGCTATAAAGACAGCTAATTTTATTCATTGTAATGTCTCCTCTGCCTGCTCCTCTTAAGCACACTCCTTCTTAAAGTGCACAAGAACCTCCAGAAGAGGAGAACCAGCACCGACCCTGCAGATTAGAAAAACATTCCTAATTTTCTGAACTCAGGAGAATAAGGTTCCTTAAAATGCAACAGTGATGACGCTAAATAATTTCAAAGACAAAGTTCTGAAAGCAGTGTTAACGTTGAACAAACCTGATATTTTAATATGCCTGTAAACACTTTTGAGAGCTAATCTATAGACTAAGGAGAAGTGGAACAGCTTTTAAGTCCTGTGGGACACCTTCTGAGAAAAACTGGACTTACAGTTTTAGATTTAACAGCTTTCGAATGATAACAATTTCAAATAGATGTCAATTTCTGGAGAAGTAAAAAAAATGTTCTCGAGAATTTTATGGATTATTGTGTCAAATGGTTTTTGAAAAATCGACCCTAGACTTTTATCCCTGAAACATAACTTTTTAGTAACACATCGTGCAGCTATTTCTGCAGAATTGATAAGCCTGAAACTAAATCATATTGGATGCAGCACAAAAACGTTACTTTTATCAATGATTTGATATGCAGCACATGGTAATGCTGACAGTTCTTGTCAGATGAGCTAATCCATGTGTGCATGTTATAAATATTGGAGCCATGTGTACAGTTACCTGTAAGCTCTCAATCGTCATGCTTGCAAATGTTTTCTACTATGTGTGTGTGTGTGTGTGTGTGTCCAGGTCAAAGGTCACAATCTTTTTTTCAGGATGATGACAGAAGGTCTCAAGTGCCTCTTGGCCTCTTGGGGATTGCTTAGGGACAGTGTACAGAGGAGCAGATTCACACTACTGTGGGATTGACAGATGGCGAACGATCTGAGCACATATAATGAGGGAGCAGCAGTAGGAATCTAGAAACTAACTTTAAGAAGTGTTGAGGATGGGTTTGATTTGGCTTTTAGGGAATTCGTTATCGAGTTAAAACTCACAGCTGCAGCATTCCAACAAAGGGCTGGGTTTCCTGAGAAATACCTTCAATAAAACCACAACACTGAAGAATCCTCTGGGTCATTAAACATATTGTTTGGCTCAAATCCAGATTTCCTTTGTTTTGTTTTTTTCTGGTTTGATGATAAACCTCAGTCACTTTTCATAAACTAACAAAAGAGCTTTGAGTTCTGCTAAGAATGTGAAATAACGTCTTGCAGATGTTTGAGTGTCTTTATTGTGTGTCTTGATTTAAATGTTTCATCTGTTAATGGCCAGTTACTTCAGCAAAATGTCTCGGTAACAAAGAGAAGAGTGCTGTTTGGTTAGCTTAGGGGCTGTTTGAGACAGCTAAATATGAGACAGATTTTATAGAAGAAAACTCAAAGAGTTGAAACTTTTTTATCCCTTTGATGAGGATGCAATCTGGCAGACACACAACCTCTGTTTTCAGTAACAGTTTATTAAAATGTGTCAAGTGACCTAATGTTTTCTCCTTCTTGTCTGTAGAAATTGAATATGTTCCTTAATATATGCTTTGTGGGTGATATTAAGTGTTGGTGCGAAGATGTATAAGGGTTTGTGTGTTTGTGTGTGTGTGTGTTAGAGGGGATAAAAAGGGGCTTGGTGGGGGAAGGGTCATCAGGACTGCCAGGAGAAAGTGTTAGGGTCACTGCACATGCTCCCCTTCGTGAACACATCTGTGTGATGAGCGCAGCGTAATGGATGCTGGTGTTGTTTTTGTGGCGATCAACTATGAAAACAAAGTAGACTACTGTAGAGATGGAGCAGGGGTCAGAGCAGAGGCCAGAGAGTAAAGCAAAAAGCTGTGCAGGTTTCAATAGCAGTGTTTTAATAAACACAAAAGCAACATTTCTTTCTTCACAGAAATCTTGATCAGTGCATTCAAACCGTAAGATTAACTGTCTCTTTTGGAGTTGGAGTTTAGATAGATGCATTTGGTGCATCCTGGAAGTCTCACCCTATGTCTGAATGCTGTCTCTGTTTATATTGCACACGTGAAAATGTATCGTTACTTTCTAATTGTTATGCATTTGTTACGGAGATGCACCAGCCAGGATTGTGTTGGCTGATACCAGGTTATGTTTTTCTTTGACAACTGAGATGTTGGATGACAAAACACAGAAACTGTGGTCTGAAGACAATGACATTTTAAGTGTTTATATTTTTACATTGGTGCTCATTTGATACTTTATGTACTTGAACTTCCTTGCCTGCAGTAAAAATATCAATGGGGAAAAAAAAAGTAAAAAAGCAAGTAGCCAAAGACACACTATGAATAAAGTGAAAATAATATGGTTAAAATGCCTTTATGTTATACAGAAATTCCAGTAAAACATTGTTCTGACCAAAGATTTGAGACCTGAGTCCCCAAATTGCTTTGTCTCTTCTATGTCCTCATCCTGGAACACAGACAGACAGATGGAGGTACTGATGCTGGTGATACCACTGGGCTCATGAGGGTATTTCTTTAAGCACAATCGCCATCATTTTAAACACCGTGATATCTGCAGAGCCAGTCTGCAGAAAAAACCAACATAGCCTGACATCACTCATTCTCACCATGTCAAATGTGAATTTACTGAAAATTGAGTTTAGTACTGGGGATTATGATGGGATGGTCTGAGTCAGCATTAAACAATGAGTCGGCACAGACTTGGCAGAAGGGCAAATAGATGAAAGTATTACTCACCCTTGATGCTTTAGAACAGGTGTACATGTCTGTGTGCTGAGCTGCAACCACTTTACTTTATTTCAGTATCTCTGTGTACATTAAATGCTTCTAAAATCCCAACCCAATGTACCTTACTGCTATAAATAAGAGCAGAACAGATTTTAGTACTCTAAGAAACTCAGTTCCAGTAATATTAAAACCTACCTTCAACGTTTTGGTTTGCTTACATTCCTTCTTTATAAATGTTCGTGTGTGACGCCTGCTTGATTTGTTTGAAATGAGCTTCCCTTTAGCTTTAAATAGACCAGCTTTCTCTGTCGAAAGTGTACTGCATATTTGGACCAAATCCTTTATGCTTAGAGTGCTGCTTAACAGAGATACTTTGCTGTTTTTGTTTCAAGAACAAACAAAGAATATTATTAATTTTCCAATGATCTAAGGGTGTTGTGTGGTTACTCTTCGGCCATTGTGGCTTTAGAACCCTTTTTGCTGATTACAGATGAGTTTAGGAAGCGACAGCTCTCCATGTCTCCTTTTGTATAGGGGTGATATAGCAGATTACTCGACCTCCCATAATGACACCCCAACGCCTGCATCTGCTCATGAATGAGCAAAGAGCGATATCTATCATCTTTACCCTCAGACTTAGAACAGAGCCTACTGGAATGTTGAACTGGATCTTATCAGGTTTTTACTGCCTTTATCGCTTCCCTTTTTTTAAATATAAAAAAAATGCATTTACCTGAGATTAACCCTATCTCTACTACTGCAGATTTACCACTGATGAATTATAGCACCCTTGCTAGGCTTATGTCAGATCTAATGTGCCTGATATTGGTTCTTTTTATTCAAATTTAGTTTTTTTTTTCCAGAGATGAGCACAGTTAAATCTCTACACAGGATTCTTTATCAAACTAGAGTCCAGCTGCACTTTAGGTGATACTCATGTCTATGAATCTTCATGGCTGAAGGACCTGTTTTATATAAAGTTCAGAGAACCATCAGATGATAAATTACACCAACAAGTAATTAAATCAGAGAATCTAGGCAACCTAAATCCAAATGAGAAAATGGTTTGGTCTAAACAAATGGTCATCTTTTTAGGTGAATCTTAAATGAAGGATGTGTTTAACTGGCTTTGGCTATTCAAACTATACAAATCAGACAAACAGTACTGTAACTGGAAGCCGGAAGACTTGCAGTAATACAGTTCGTCTCTGGATGAATACAGTTCGTCTCTGGATGACTAGAAGTTTGTCTCTGGATGAATACAGTTCGTCTCTGGATGACTAGAAGTTCGTCTCTGGATGAATACAGTTCGTCTCTGGATGACTAGAAGTTCGTCTCCGGATGAATACAGTTCGTCTCTGGATGAATACAGTTCGTCTGGATGAATACAGTTCGTCTGGATGAATACAGTTCGTCGTTGGATGAATACAGTTCGTCTGGATGAATACAGTTCGTCTCTGGATGAATACAGTTCGTCTGGATGAATACAGTTCGTCTCTGGATGAATACAGTTCGTCTCTGGATGAATACAGTTCGTCTCTGGATGAATACAGTTCGTCTCTGGATGAATACAGTTCGTCTCTGGATGAATACAGTTCGTCTCTGGATGAATACAGTTCGTCTCTGGATGACTAGAAGTTCGTCTCTGGATGACTAGAAGTTCGTCTGGATGAATACAGTTCGTCGTTGGATGAATACAGTTCGTCTCTGGATGAATACAGTTCGTCTGGATGAATACAGTTCGTCTCTGGATGAATACAGTTCGTCTCTGGATGAATACAGTTCGTCTCTGGATGAATACAGTTCGTCTCTGGATGAATACAGTTCGTCTCTGGATGAATACAGTTCGTCTCTGGATGAGTACAGTTCGTCTCTGGATGAATACAGTTCGTCTCTGGATGAGTACAGTTCGTCTCTGGATGAATACAGTTCGTCTCTGGATGAGTACAGTTCGTCTCTGGATGAATACAGTTCGTCTCTGGATGAATACAGTTCGTCTCTGGATGAATACAGTTCGTCTCTGAATGAATACAGTTCGTCTCTGGATGAACTGTATCAAAAATGCACTTAAAAGATTGTATAAACAAATCGAAGGACACATTTTGATGAACATCACCCACCTTTCCTGATAAGTTGATGCGTACCAGAAAAAGCATTTTTGATACTTAAATATCTATTTTTTATAATTGAGCAAGATTGCTTGACAAAAGATTATCTTTTTTCGCTACATGTTCAGCTCCTTGCCTCTGTCATCTTTTTCTGTCCTCACTTCCATGCATATACTGTGGCTGATGGTGTTGTAGGGAAATGAAGCTCAACGCTGGGTTTTTAAATAGCATCCTTGCCCGAATCAGCCGTTCCTAATATGGCAGAGTACAAGGACACTAGCCCCAAAATACCAGCCACCCCTCACTGGAAATAAAACTTTTCTGTGCCATAATTGTAATCTGTGCCTGTTGCAAGAAAAGTGCACCAAAATCTCACAGAGCTAATCAAGACTATACAGTATGCTGTACTGAATTTTGAGAGTTTCACTTGAGCTCCAGATGGCTATAGGAATAGCCTTTAAAATCTGTGGTTTTGAATATATATTACCTTGTTTGTTGAAGAAAAAGCTATTAAAAAGGGTAAAATTCGTCTTTTTTTGTTAGGATCTTGGTGGGAGCGCCACAGGCAGCAGGGTGGGGTCCGCTGACAGGAAGTCGGCCTGGAGCCCTTTTCCGTTGTCCGATCACGCCGGAGGAGTACGACTGTGAGAGGGTCAATATCGATGGAGAAGGTGAGTTTGTGCTCAGCCTGGAAAATTCAACCAGTAATTAACTAGGTGATGTACAAGTAGCTTAATTACTATTTAAGTGTTTTAATTGCTAAATGTGTTCTGTGTTCTATCATTTGTAACATCAAGAAAAGTAAAACTTTGAGATAGTAGCAACACGTGAAAACATTTTATTCTCGACAGTCGTCAAACGTGACGGTCCTAATGCTTTTAATCCATTTATTGAGTTGGGATGGTTTCTTGAAAGCTAGAGTGCTTCAGAAACAATAAACATTGTGACTCAACATGTCCTCCACAGAAAAAGGTATAAAAAGCAGAGCTGCAGTAAACAGATGCAGTCTTTGGGTGCAATAAATACATTACAGCATTTCTGTTATTATTTTTTGTTCCTTTCATCGATCATATGGGAAATATACTACACTACACTGCCCTGCAATTATCTTTGGTATTGCTCTGTTTCTTTCATTTGAATACTCTTTTAGAAGGTCCTTACATAATCATTCTGCTCATTATCATCGTCATCATTGACACTGATGCTTCATTTTCTGTTTTTATGCAGTAAGTCTTGACAGAGAAAGCAAAGACAATCAGTGGTTGGGAGTTTCGGTAAAAAGTCAAGGAATTGGAGGCAAGGTAGTGGTAAGTATTATTTGAAACATCCATCAGTGCAGAAAGGTGTCTTGTAATTGGGTGAAAGCATGTTGTTTTATCTGAGCCAGACTGAAGGAATAAATGTCATAAATTCTGTTTCTCACAAGACCTGTGCTCACCTGTATGAGCTAAGACAACGAGTCAAGCAACCTTCGGAAACTCGGGATCCCATCGGACGCTGCTACGTCCTGAGCGATGACCTGACGAGGCGGGACGACTTGGACGGAGGGGAGTGGAAGTTCTGTGAGGGTCGACCGCAGGGACACGAGCAGTTTGGTTTCTGTCAGCAGGGCCTGTCTGTCAGTTTCACTCCAGACAGAAACTTTATCCTGTTTGGAGCTCCAGGAACCTACAACTGGAAAGGTAATGTGTCAATGCAGCATGCATTTATATATATTTTAGATTTTACAAAACATAATGCTTTAAAAAAGCATTATTGCAATATTCAGAAAGTGTGAGAAGTGGGGTAAAAATCTTTATTGTAATCTAAGAAAGAAAGGCAGTCAATGGAAATATTATTAATATATTACTGACTGCAGGACAGAGCTCATGACTATAGGCCAATCTACTGATTGAACACAAACAGTGACAGATACTAAATCAAATTAAGCTCCTTGATTTATCTAATGCAATTATTACTTGATGGATTAGTTTCAGTCAGAGGTAAAGATGTAACAGACAGTGTTTTCTTATTGCAACTCCTGTATGCATTTTCACATATAAATTCCACTGAGCTCATCCTTTTTTTTTTTACTGATAATTGGCATAGAAATAGAAGGTATTGTTCAGCCAGCTGAAACTAATACTTTCAACAAAAAACGTTAATTTAAAATAAGTGCTTTTTTCTCAGTTCTGCACTAAAATGTGATTTTACAATTATTAAGTATAGTAGAAAAGCTAACAATTAGCTCTATGTCACTGTGTATTTACCAATGCTTGACTCAAGAACAACAGGGTGCAGGCATTTGAAAATTCATAATGTTACCCTATAGGAGCTCAAAGCATAAAATCATAAAATAAGAGAAGTACATTTTTGTTTAGGTTAATTGGCTTCAGCCAAATATGACAAAAATTTGGGTGAAATTGTACCAGTTTGAGTAAAACGTCAGTGATTGGTGCATCAATATTGCATCATGTTATAATTTATTAAACAAGAATGAAGCTGTGGGAGAAAAGTAATTGAAAAGTACATTCCTAAAACAAAGTAGATTCTTAACAAACTTAGATTTAGAGTAAAACGTTCCAAGAAAAAAAAAAAAAACAGAAATTGAAATGTTTTGTGCTTTCTGCTTTATCATCACTGTAGAAAATGTTTTCTTGTTGCCCTGCTGTGCCTTCACCTGTTTCCTTTCCAGGCGAACTGCGAGTCGAGCTCCTGAACCAGACTGTTCTTGAACTCGGTTTCTATGACGACGGCCCGTACGAGGTGGCAGATTACAATGAGCTCAATGCGCTGCTCATCCCCTTGCCCTACCACAGTTACCTGGGTAGGACTCGCCCTCTACGCTCACTGCTGCCCGAGCACAGGAGAGAAAGAGAGGGCCGTGGGAGGCTTACGTCCAGGCTCAGACTGTAACCTGACTAAACACAGGAACAGTAGCAAGACCTCAACCGCCCCTGACTGGAAGAGGGTAGACGTGTTTTAGTGTCACTCCCATTCCCTGGGGATTATTTCTGGCTGAGCCCGTGACTCATAAAACCCAAAATATGACTCAATATCTTTGTGTAAGCCCTTTCTCACAGTGGGTGGACATGTTAAAAACGCCTGCAGCCAACAGTGGCCTGAGATGAATTCTTCTGATGCCAGTGATTACTGGTTTTCTTATGGAAACAAGGGAAAACATTGTATGGTCCAGCTTCAGTGAGATGGTGCTGCCATCATTCCATGTGCCACCCTCTTTGAGAAGCTGGAAGGGAGAAAATTTGTCACATTTTCTGTGGATGGGATGCAGTCTGAGCCCAAAACGTCACCTTTCCAACATGAACCCCGTGGTTCTGCAGGCGAAAGTGCTGCTGCGCCACAAAAACAAAGCATCAATCAATCACAGCTTGTCTCACCTGCACTCCCTCTTCTCCTCTTTTTCCTCCCTCACCATTTCACCGCCCCACCACTCCCCTCCCACACTTGTCCTTCCTGCCTTTCTTCTCCCATTTTTTGGGCCACATAGGGCTTTTGTTCATGGCTAGCGCCGTTGAAGATGCACTGCTGTACAAAACTCTGGAGCCTTCCACACCGTTTGAGGACGTAGCTCATAATAGCTACTTAGGTTTGTAGGCGTGGAGTGCTGTTGTTTGGATCCGGTTGGACTCTTGTCTGTGTTCTGTCTCTGTCTTTGACTTTATCATTTGTCCTCAGATGTAGATTTTTACTCTGTAGTCTTTGTACCATCATAAGAGAAAGCCATCTAAAGCTTTATTTTTCTCTGAACTCTGATAACTTAATTTGACTTAATTTGATATTTTTTTTTACATTAATTTCAGTCGGCATTCCCAACTTCCTGTTTTTGAGCCAAGAAGATGGTTGTCTCTCTCTGTGTTTATTAGCACGAGGGTGTTTTGTCTGTCTTGTCCAACATCATTAGTGTATTTAGACCATTTGTCAGTGTTTGCTTTGGTGAAGCTTTCCAGAGCATCTTGGTGGTGGGTTTTCTGTTGATTGTTGGAGTTTCACTTAACAAAACTGTGTTAGAATTTAACTAACAACCCAAGTAAGCATTGTTGAACAGATGTGTTTCTAACTACACTCTAACTATAGTGTAACAATAGTTATACTATTTTTCACAAAACTGAAAAAAACTTAAATGTAGTTTTCTTTTGTATTTTATGTGATAGACCAACACAAAGAAGTGCATAAAAAAGACAATGTTATTTATTTTTTTATTATAATTTTTTTTACCATTTGTATTAAGACCCTTTTACTCTCATTACCCAGAATATTATCAATTGAACCTATGTCTGAAATCATCTAATCAAGAGACTCAGATTGGGTGTAATTTAATCTCAGCATTAATCCAACTGTGAAAGTCTCCGTGGTTTTCTGAAGAATAAGTGAACAAAAAAACTTCACAAAGACAAAGAAACACCACAGGCAGGTTAAGGATACAGTTTTGAAGAAGCAAGATTAGGTTTAATTTATTTATCTCAGCTTTAAACATCTCATTGTGCACATCTCATCCAAAAAAAAAAGAAGTTTTTCTTCCATTTCACATTTGTGCACAACTTTGTAGTCTGTCATATAAAATAAATAAAGCAAAACCTCATAAAAGTTTCTATTTGTAAAGTGGAAAAATGTTGAAAAGTTCAGTTGGTAAAATATCGACTGTTTTATTTCATAAAAAGTTGCTATATTTTGAAGGATCTAGAGGACGTCTGACCAGATAAGAAAACACGTTTTTGTACTGGGTGGCCCGTAGGTTAAAAAAAAGAGAATGTACATAAATATTACGATGGTTTTTGGGCAAAAGGCATTTATTTATTGGTTAGCCAATCTTAGTACATTTCAAGGACATATTAATGTTATGGTGGAGCTACATGAAATCTCTAGGCATTAAAGATTCAGTGGCTTTTGTTGAGCTTCAGAAACAACATTTGGAAGGACGTCTCTATCAGGCATATTAAAACTGTCTGTTGCCAAAGAGTCAGCGTCTGCTAAACAAGACCAGTTTATATTTATTGTCTATTTTCAGTTATTATTCTTGACTGTGTGGATCCACTATAAATCTCTCTCTATTCACATTCCTCTGAGCCTGGATACCCTCGCAAAGTTGAGCTGTCTCCTTGACAACACTAATTCCCTCCTGACCTTTTAGCCCTCGTTTATCACTCACATGCTGCTATTGATCCTGCAACCAAATGACATGACACACCTATGCATGCGTGCTAACATTTCAATCATTGCTCTTAAATATCACAGGATTTATGAATTTTATCACAATGTGGTCACAGCTGACTAACAAATTATCCTTTCAAATTGGTGTCTTTCTGAATAATGGCAGGCATCCTTTGCGAAAGCCTCAAGGCCAAACCATATGTTACCCACAGGATGTAGAAAAGCACAAAAAGCAGTTTTATAATACAGTTTTAGTACTAATCTGGTTTGAAATATTATCTCTTTGGGTATTTGCATTTATTGTCAATTTTATGCAGATGACTTGGTTTATGATTTAAGGCCAAATTATTTCAGATCACTTCATTTGTTTTCTTTTTTTACCAATAAATACCATTAATTACAGGAAGATTAAACAAATAAAAAAAATTTTTTTCTCAAAATTGGACATTTTCTAATAAAGAATGTATGATTATTGCCTAAGATTAAAAGCAACATTTACATAAGTTACAATATATATAATCAAAAATATTAAACATATTTTATTATTCTGAGGTGAAAGTGTAACAACCATACAGTTACCGTAGTGGTAAACCATTTTCTCTGCTTTTTGCTCCACAGTTAGTTTTGCAGTGTTAAGCTTGCTGGTAGCATGCATGTTAAGAGTCACCATGTGCAGAAAAAGTATCACCCAGCCTCCATTTATTGGTTTTAGAGGAGCTGCAATGTTAAATTCCACACCTGCCACCCTGGAGCTGCTCTCGTTTTGTGTCCTCCTTGCCTCCTTTTGCATGTTTACTCAGAGCTAACAAATGTCCTTTGTGTTGTCATGGATTAACCCCTCCGTATGAACCCTCTGCCTGCTTTTCACACTGAAAAATGTATTTGTATAAAAGACTTTAAATGATTTGTAATTTGTTTTACATCTTGATAAGAAAATGCTAACACAATATTTTCGTGAGGTAAATACACACTTTATATTCAAGTGTCTTTTCACATTCCTGCACACGTCAGGTTGCAGAGAGCACACATAAAGACGGAGCGGATGCATTTGATCATAAATCAGGTTAATGTGCTTTCACTTTATTTACACACTGGCCCAGCCAGAGGCATGAGCTGCAGCGTCACCAGTCTCATCAGACCAGAACCAAACATCTCTTTCTGTTACTGTCACAATTAGCCCGTTTGCTTTTACCGTTAGACACAAACACAATCCACAACATTTACACTCATCATGACTCTGTCATAAAATCAATAGTCACTTAAGCCACACATTTCATTAGATAGAAGACAAGCAGATCATTGCACATACTGAAGAG
Organism: Poecilia mexicana; assembly: GCF_051168715.1. Taxonomy (NCBI): domain Eukaryota; kingdom Metazoa; phylum Chordata; class Actinopteri; order Cyprinodontiformes; family Poeciliidae; genus Poecilia; species Poecilia mexicana. The sequence continues at coordinate 20,590,214 of NW_028263374.1, forward strand.
CCGCCACTAAACCTCACAGCCAATACTAATGTCTGAACCCAAATCCGTTACTCCCCAACCCCCTTTTCCTCGTCTTATGCTTCTTTCTCCTCTTACACCAGGGTTTTCTGTAGACTCAGCTAAGGGTATAATGAATCTCAAAGAGCTGACCTTTGTGGCCGGCGCACCACGTGCCAATCACACAGGGGCTGTGGTGCTGCTCAGGATGGACAACGTGCACCGACTGGTGCCACAGCACATCTTCTGGGGGGAGGAGCTGGCTTCCTCGTTTGGATATTCGGTGGCCACCACAGATCTTAACAAGGATGGGTGAGGAAAAGCCAATTCATAATTCATTGTGAAATTTTATGAGAGACCTGGTGGCCATTTGGCTTACTGTCAATTCCCACGAGGGGTCGCCGCACATTTTTTGGCCAGTACGGGGCTGTTGTCTTTGAACCAAAAGAACATAATAAAAACATTTTTTGTCCCTGTTGGTTGATTTTTCTTGGAAGACGTTGTGGAAATCCAACGAAGCAAGAATAATCAAATTCAACGCTCCTCATGGAAATGGACAAAAGGGAAAAGCTGAAAGGCTGCTATAGAAAAAGAGCTAAAACGCCAATGGTTAATACATTTGCTATTGCCACTACAGCAGCAGATGAGATTTGACTCAGGGACAAATTGAGGAAGAGGTCAGGCTAAGAAGTAGCTGAAATGTTTGTAGATGGACGTTTCCTGTAGGGTTTGTGTGTGTGAGTTTAATAGTTCTTTTAATATTAAAAAGAAATATGTATAAATATAAAAAAAATACAAAAGACTTCTTCAAAGTGAGCATCAAGAAAGTCTGCTTTCTGAGATATAACCGCATAAATCAAATTTGTTCAAAGATGAGGAGAGTGGTCTATAAACCTTCAAGCTCTAAATATTATTATGTGAAATTCTATTTCTGTTTCCAGGTGGACAGATGTGATTGTTGGAGCTCCCAACTTTTTTGACCGCAAAGCAGAGATTGGTGGGGCTGTTTATGTTTATCTAAACCCGCTCGGTCACTGGGACGATCAGGCCAGACCGATCCGCCTCAACGGGACGTACGACTCCATGTTTGGGATGACAGTCAGTAGCATCGGGGATCTGGATCAGGACGGATACGGAGGTGTGAGCAACGTTGAGTTTTTGTTTACAGAGCTTATGGCTAAATCATGAATCTTAATCAGAAACTCCATGTATTAATAACAAAAAGGTTGTTTTTGAATTGTTTGATTTTGAGACTGAGGTTTCTGAAATTTCAAAATGAAACGTGCTTTTGGTGTTACTCCAGACTGGTGCTAACCTGGTTAGCAGGTTGAAAGGTTCTCATTAGTTGTCCTTGTGGAACCGAAAGTGGTAAAAATAAGTTTGTTTGATATTTGCAGATATTGCTGTGGGAGCTCCATTTGATGGAGATGGGAAGGTTTTTATCTACAGAGGCTCCGATGCTGGGATTGAAACTAAACCTGCTCAGGTCAGTTTCAGAAGGAAACCTAATAAGTTTGCATGTAATGTAATGTAATAAATGTAATCTGTATCACATCAGGTTCTGGATGGCCATGACTTTGATGTGACACGTTTCGGATACTCCATCTCAGGGGGCCTGGATATCGACGACAACCATTATCCAGATGTGGTTGTTGGTTCTCTTAATGACTCAGTGGTTCTCTTCAGGTAAGAAAAAACACCGGCAAACATCATTTTCACAAAGTCATTTTTCTCAGTAAACCTCTACACAGAAAGTCATAGGTCTAATCCCTAGTTAATGTTTCATAATTGTAATCAGTATGTAGAAAATACTGCAAACAAGTAGACAATAAGGACATCTAAATGGATGATTTAGTTTCCCTTAATGCATCATAACGTGCTGTCTCTGTGTCCTCAAGGTCTTGTCCGGTCATTCATGTGGTCAGAGAAGTATCAATTGACCCTCAAAATATTGATCTGGACCAAAAGAACTGCAAGGGAAGAGATGGCGTCTGGTATGAACAGATAATGTGAAAACCCTCTAACACGACTCAGCCCTAAACTAAAGGATTTGTTGCTTTAGAAAAAGTGTCTGTCAATATCTAACTGGGTTTTACGTTTCTCCAACTTCCTTTTAGTGTTGAGGTTAAGGCCTGTTTTATGTTCACAGCACACCCTCATCATTACTCACCACACATTAGTAAGTCAAACTAAAGTTTTCAGCTTTTATGTTGTTTAATGCACCTTCTTCACAACAGAAATTGTATCATGTACCAAGAGATTTTACACTAACATTAGAAACTTCTCATTTGAAATATAACTACATTCAGATGAAATGCAGATATGCTTTAATTTGTTTAATTTTGATTCATTTCTTTTTGCTCTCTTCAAGCCCTGGTGGTGCAGTTTGAAGCAGACACAGAGCGCAGAAAGCTGGGCCTCCCTCACCGTGTGAGCTTCCTGGGGCGCAGCTCGCTGGAGCCTGAATACACCCAAACAGAAGAAGTGGAGCTGCATCGGCAGCGCGAGACTCACTGTGCGACCGCCGACTTTCAGCTGCACGTCAGTTACTAAGTGTAACCATTTCTGAGTTTATGCTGCCTTTTGCCACCTATGTTTTTTTTTTTATTTTTCCCGGCTAAACATTCCTCGGCTAAACATTCCTAAGGTTTTGCTTCCTGTCCTGCAGGAAAACATCCGTGACAAACTGCGTCCCATTTCATTAGCGATAACCCACAGCATCAAGCCTGTGCCGCCACGCAGAAACTCTGCCAAGAGGCCGCAGAAACTACCACCTGTGCTGAATATCTCTCCGTCTAAAACGCTAAATTCTGAGGTTTGTAGCAAAAGTAAGGGCAGTTGATCTTTTAATTGAAGCCCTTGAACTAGATGTTGCTTCTGCTTTTCTTTGAATAAACTCTGAAGGTGAACTTCCTGCGAGAAGGATGCGGCAGCGACAAAATCTGTCAGAGCAATCTGAAGCTGAGCTACCAGTTTGGAACAAATCACCTTAACTCTGACTTCTTCACTCCTCTGCCAAGGTTAGTGCAGTCTCTGGTTAATACTTGAGTTTGATGGTGTCTTTCACTGATAATACACTGCAAAAACACAAAATATTACCAAGTATTTATGTCTAAATTACTGTAACTCTTCAGCAAGAGGAGCTTGTTAATTAATGTTAAAAATCCCTTAATATTGGCACACTGATTGAGAAGGCGTGGTTGAACAAATAACTAGCGGCAGAATCATGTACTACGAAAACTGCGCATGCAGCAGCGTCATTCTGGAAACTTTTGGGTACCCCCTCGTATTTGCTGCAAACCAGTAGGTTTAGTTTAGAAAGATTGTGCGCATATATATATATATATATATATATATATATATATATATATATATATATATATATATATATATATATATATATATATATATATTTTTTTTTTTTTTTTTTTCTTTCTTTCTTTATTGCAAAATGTTTGCTTTTCAACCAACTGACCCACTCTTGTCTTGCCTTCGTGCAGAGATAATGATGGCGTTCAGGTGTTTTCTCTGTCTGATCAGCGACTGGTGGTGCTGGAGATCACAGTCACCAACATGCCTTCAGACCCTCTGAACCCCGAGGAGGACGGCGACGACGCTCATGCCTCCCAGCTGTTCATCACACTTCCAGACACGTTACCGTACGCCGGCTCCAGGGTCCCTCCGCAGGTACGCCTTAAATTAAGGAGTTGAAGGAATCCCTGTGTGAATCAGTGTGTTTGTTATGAAGGTATGTGTTTGATGTCCCCTAACTGCAGATGATATGTCAAGCGAATCAGAATGGATCCCAGGTTGAATGTGATCTGGGAAATCCTGTCAAGCGAAATGCGAAGGTAGAAAATTGTTTCTTTTATCTCGTCTTGTGAATGTGTTGCTTCTTAGAAGCACTTTTAGAAGAAATCTGGCGCAATCCAGTGTACGGTAAATGTATTATGACCACTATAGAAGCTCAAACCAGACTGAAACCTCTTGTCTGTTTTACAATTATATTTACACTTCATTTCAGCTAAAATTCACCATCAACCTGAGTACATCAAATATTACAACTGAGACCACTGAGCTCACTGCAGATCTCCAACTGGCAACGTACGTCCCAATTACCCCATCTGTAACAACCAGTGTTTAACGCATGAACACTTTCATCTGTTTATCAAGTTTTTATTGTGACTTGTTGGTGTTTTCTCTCCAGGATCAGTGAACAGCTTAATCTGGATCCTGTCACTGCTTTTGCTAAAGTTGTGATAGAGCTCCCCCTGTCTGTGAATGGGTGAGTAAACAGTTATCCACAAATAAGTCTTATTGGTCTTGATGGACAAAATTGAATGTAAATATTGCATTCTGTTTACAAATGGATATCTTTTAAAGACAGTTGAAACGGATTTTACTCAGAGATATTGGAGTAAATGTTGCACAACATACTTTTCAGACTTTCATTTGAAAAAAAAGAAAAGATTGAAAAATACAGTGAAGTTTTCGGTTGTAACATGAGAAAATGATCCAGACGTAAGAAGAAAAGCCTCCAAGCTGAAGTGTTGATGTGATTGTGTTTAGTTTTTTTTTTTTTTTTCTTTCAGACTGGCTCGTCCTCATCAGCTGTTCTTCAGCGGGACCGTAAAGGGGGAGAGTGCCATGACCAGCCTGGAGGACATCGGCAACCCTGTAGATTTAGAATTTGTGGTGAGTTTATGCCTGTCTAGGCTGACTGTGTACACTGCAAAAACACAAGACCTTGCCAAGTACTTTTGGTCTAGTGTGCAAATATCTGACTACACTTGAAATATGACAAGACTAACTCTTCAGCAAGACGGCTTATTTTATGTCAGTAATTCCCAGATTTGTTTTAGAAGTACTGGCAGATTTTTTCACTTATAATATTGGAAACAAAAAATTGTTTTAGGGGACAAAAATCTGCCAGTGGAAATAGTACTTTTTAAATTTAATATTTTGCTGGAAAGTTACTTGTAAGTTAGGTTTGTCTTAGTTAGATGTAGATATTTGCAGTAGAAACTGGCCAAAATGTCTGGTAAGATTTTGTTTAGTGTATCTTATCAAAGAATAATATTCTGTGATTACTACAATTTAATTACTCAGTTTAACTAACACTGGAGAGACTTTTAAGCAAAAATATAAAACAACAGCTGTTTTCTCAGCTCTCCAATCCTGGAAAAGCGCTCCAGAAACTTGGCTCCGCCTTCCTCAACATCATGTGGCCTGTCGAGCTGCCCAATGGAAAGTGGCTGCTGTATCCCGCAAGCCTGAGGTTCGAGGGCCAACCAGACACTCGCTGCAGTCCTGCTGAGGCTGTGAATCCTCTAAATCTGCAGAGCTCATCAGCTGCTAATCAGGTGGTAGGTGGAACTGGAGTTAGGGTCACTCAGCTGTTCTCCAACCTCCACTTACATCCAAAATTACATGCTTAAAAGATAATTTACGGGACTGTTTACAGGTGGGTAGAAGTCGCCGTTCACACCCAGAGGAGGAAGATCAAGTGTTGACAAAAGGCAGCGATGTCGGCACCACGCCAGCAGTGGCAGCTTCAGAGAGACGCAAGTCACTTAAACTGGTAGGAGGGACAAGAAATATGGGAAAAAAAATAACTAACTTTAGTTAATTGTTGCAAATGATCTCAGGAAACTGAAGATAGATACATTTGATTTGTTGAGATTATGACACAAAGGATGTTTCTTTCATGGATAACCCACTGCAAAATGCTCAGATGTCCTCTTGCTCCTCAGGATTGCCTGCTGGGGTCAGCGCGCTGTGTGCTGTTCCAGTGTCCACTCCACAGCTTTACTGGTCAGGCTGTCCTCAAGATCCATGCCAGGCTGTGGAAGAGCAGTTTCATAGAGGTAAAACAAACAAATAAACAAAAAACATCATGTCTCATGTAAATGTCTTTAAAGGCAAGAATTGAAGATTAGCTGGAACTCATTTTCATTTTGAAAATGTTGTGATGGGTTGAGATGGAAACTGCAACCTAAACATACCAACATTTGAACAATAGAAATCACTTTTAGGGTTAAAGCTTGATTTTTTTTTTCTGTCTCTCAGGACTTTCCAACAGTTAGTGCTCTGGAGCTACTGATCAGAGCTAACATCTCTGTGAAGTCCAGCATCAGACATCTGGTCCTCAGAGATGCATCTGTACAGGTACTGAGCTCACCTCAGGAAAAATAAACACTAAATTATTACAATATATTTAAAAACATTGAAAAACAGAAGTCCTGCACATGTAGGGTCACTGAGCCAGTGACCGAGAAGATTTTCATGTCAGATGTTGTTAACACAGAATACATTACGTGGATAAATGTATGTTGCGTTTTATAAATTCTACAATTAACTCTCTCTTTCTCACCAGATCCCAGTAATGATCTACCCGGAGCTTGATCTTGCAGAACAGTACATGATTCCCTGGTGGATCATCCTGATAGCCATCCTGGCAGGCATCCTGCTGCTGACTCTCCTTGTCTGCATATTATGGAAGGTAACTCACAGGACATCTTGGTGTTGTGCTGTTTGAGCAGTGGTATGGACTTCTTCATACTGTAGATGTAAACTTTATGTGTATCTGTTTTAGATAAGGGTCAACTCTCTAAATTAGAAAATTATTGAAAAGATTTCGTGGCTTACTTTTTGCTGGATGGTAGTATATGGAAAGTTTAGTGGAAGGAAAATGTGTGTCAGAGAAAAACTGTATGATTTACAAGCACAAGCTTTGAGAAGATGAGAGGAAAACTCATTCAGGAATTGTTGGAGATTTACGTGGTGTGGATTGGAGCTGGACTCGGAGCTGCAGGAGACGCCATACACAGATGTTTCAAAGACATTACCTACATCTATCGCTTTACTTGTACTAAGCCTCTTCTGAACCACAGTGAAATTTTAAGTGAAATTTCAATTCATTGAGATGCATCTGTAAATAATTGTTAAATATTAAATTGAGATAAAAATAAGCATATTTTCAGGACCTAAGTGAAGAAAACATTTGGTACTTAAATATGCTCTCAAATAGTGTCTGTAGCTAAAATGTTCATCAAGGCTTTCTAGAGATCAACATCCAACTCAGAGGTTTCTAAATGTGTAAATTATCCCATCACTTAACTTTCAGTCATGGGATAATTTAAACATTTAGCGTTCAGCAATTTCTCTGCACTCAATCTGTTTATTTCTGACCTTTCTTTTATCTTCCAGTCATATCTTTCCAGTCGTCTCTCAATCATACTTTCCCCCTTTTCTGCCTATATTTCTTCTACGTTTTCCCATTCCTGTTTTTTTTTTTCCTTTTATGGATCATTCTGTTTTTGAACCTGTCACTTTTGTCTTTGTTTCTCCACTCCCCTCTCTGTTATGATCTGATGCCTCAGTGCGGCTTCTTCAAGCGCAGCGAGCGGCGCCCGCACTATGAGACGGAGTACTACCGCGCCCATTTGGGGGTGCAGCCCTCGGAGGCGGAGAAGCAGGCATTAGAGCTATAATATCAAACCTATTTCCATCTGGCCTGCTCTCCCCTCCTCCTCTCTCTCCAAGCGGTAAAACTCCTCATGCACAATTATTCTGCTGCTCAGCCCACAGGAAGGATGGTGTTGTACGTCATAGCATGAAACACAGATGAGTGCTGCTCTATTGGCCCTATGGGGGCTGTGCAAAATCTAAACGGCAGGGCTGAAAATAATTGTGTCCTGCTATTTTCTAATATTCCGATTTTTATTTTTAACCTTCTGATGCAACGTTTCTAGTGTTTCAACGTGTGATTACGCTACTGGAGTAAAAAAATATATATATTTAAAGACTTTTTACACTTCTTTACATGTTCCAATAATTACTGAGTCTGTATGCAAGTTATTCCACAAAGCTTTAGATAGTGTCCTAATTCTTACCTTTAAAAGGTATTAGGTAATGCACAGCCTGGTAACAAATCCTCTATATTTGCAATGCAATGAAAAAGAAAACAACTTAAAAAGTTACATTTCTCTCAATCGAATTAAGTACATCCAAGTAAAAACATTAAGTTCACTAAAGTTATCATGCGAAACAAATGTAAATAAAGTAAATTTGGCAAATCTAAGTCAGCTACATGTAGCAAATTAAAAAAAAAATTAGGTTGGCGCTCCATTCTCTTTTTTTCAGTCTCCGGTGTCTTCAAGACCGGATACACTTGTTAGATCAATCATCAGTTCCACAGGATGATGATTATTAGCATGTGAAACGCTCCCGTTATTGAGGATCTCGTCTTAATTAGTGCTTGTTGAACACCATCCAGCCGCCTGTGCTTCAGGGCTTTGAGCTGCCTGCTGTGCTGTGTGCGGTGCCGCTTACTGTTTATTGACCTGCACCTGTTCATTCTGGCATCACTCTGTGAAGATGACTCATTTTCTGACATAAACACTTGTGCAACATTTTTTTTTTGTAACCATGTTTGGTTTGCATCCCATGATGCGCTGTAACTAACTGCCAGGATGAACTTGACATAAAATCGCTGGGTGTTTTTATTCGGATATTTTAATAGGACGGATGTTTGTTTAGTGGACTTTAAGCCACAAGCGTGTATAAATTTGGCATCAAAGAGCATGACAATGTGCTTTATGGTGTGTGCTTTTTTGACTGCAGGTAATCAGAGCATCATCTAAGTAATCTTAAAGGATTAGATGATTAATTGTTTTTCCCTTTTATTCTGTGATCTCTTTCTGTCTCCTCCTCAACTTCTCTGGACTCGCTCCCCTTCCCGTGTGGACAGTGTGGCTTCTTCCGACGTGCCCACTACAAAGACAAACTTCCTCAGTACCACGCGGTGAAGATTCCTCGCGAGCTCCGGCCGCAGTTCCAAACGGAGAAGTCTGGAAGCATCCATAAAAAGGAATGGGCCACGCACTGGAGTGACGGGACCTTGTAACTTTTAAAGCACTGGATTTGAATCGGCGTGTGTGGTACTCATTCTGTCTTTGCTTTGTAACTAACTGACTCAAAAAGGAAAAGAAAAAAAAAAGAAAAGAAGCGCGCCAAGACTGAGATCTTGAGATTTTGGTGCATGTCAGAACATGCAAATTGGTGGCCTCTGAGCAGATATGTATCCTCCAAACTGCAGCTCATTAACATCTTGGCCTCAGATATTCTGTTTACACTGTGTGTCCACAGTGTTTCACAGTTTGACAGCGAGCACTGAAGCCTCACAACCAGATTAGAACAAGCCTAGCGGCTCAGTATGTTTCCCGGCCTACACAAGGGAGCGTTGACGCTTCGCCGTCTGCCAGTGATTTTGACTGGCAGCTCAAAGGAGGACTGGAAAAATCAAAGACCTGCATGAATGCACAGACATGGAGGACAACATTAGACGAGCAGATTGATGCAGAAGCCATGTGACAAAGACTACTTTTTGCCTTAACTACTGGGACTAATGATGAATATGGGCAAAGAAAAAACAGCTTTTTAACAACATGTGTGGAAAATACTATTTTTTTGTTAGTAACAATGAAAGGAATGCATTTTTTTCATGGATACTTGAACATGTATTTAATACAAGTGCATCCCAATAAATTAAAGTAACATCAAAAGGTTAATTTATTTCAGTACCAGTTCAAAAAGTGAAACTTACTTATAACATATTAATTACTTCAGTTTAATTTGATGGCTTAGAACTATGAAAAATGTTTTAAATTTCCTACTTTGTGTTTCACTTTTCAAATTTAGTTACGGAAATAAACTTCTTGATGATATTTTAATTTCAGATGCACCTGTATGCTCACTTTTTTTGCTGTCACGTGATTTAAGAGGAAACCCATGTGTTAGTGTTATTTCTTTCTTTCTTTTTTTTTTTAGTTAAATCTGCTGAACATCTCTGGTCTGCTGCCTGGGTTACCTTGAATTTCCAATGAAATACTATGGAGGGAATGAATTGCTGGGGTTTGTGGTAATGTTGTTGCATGGAAATCAAATGTGTCAGAAAGCTAATCAATATTTAACCCAGAATTTCCTTTTCAACAATTTCCTGCTGATAATAAAGAAATGTAATGGTCATTATGCACAAGACAGAATATCTACAACAGGTTTTCAGGTAAATATTTTTTTTTCATCAATTGTATTTTTCACCAGGCATTTTAAGAGCCGTGCAGCAAATAGTCGTTTTTTTTAACTATACAATCTCACGTCGCTACTCGTATAAATTCACGTGAACCGGTATAATAATTTAAACATCGACTGGTCTGATTTCAAACACGTGCCTTGTAGTAAAAGTGGCAGATGGAGATCTACTCATTACAAAGACAAGGCTACTGCTAATTAGATGATGCTGCCCTCAGACATCTGTTGGTACCGGTCGATGATTACAACCTCCTTCAGACACTGAGCAACACAAAGAGGGGATTTCCTGGTTTTGTAAAACAACAACAAATAAAGAGCAAAGTTTTTTTTTTGTTTGTTTCATTGGAGTCGGCTGTGAAGCACGAGGAGACAGCTTGGATTTTTAGGTATTGCTGGACAATCGTTTGTTTTCTGCATGAGGGTCCTGTTGCTGTTCTGACGTCTCCAGCTCCAGTTATTTTTGTTGCCATTTGTTTTATTTATTTTTGTTTGACTGTATGATGTCGACATTGTAAATAAAAGACAAGTAGGTTCAGACATTTGTTGTTAGACTTTTTTCATCCAGCACCAGACAAGGAGACTTGAATTTAAAAAGGTTGCAGTTCACTAACACAACACAAGGTGGCGGCAAAACAGTGAAACCGACACCAACCAGAATGCACACAAAATACACACAAAGACTAAAAATAGATTCAGCGCAACATTTTTGATGAAATACGACGCAAGTTGACAGTTGACAGTGCATGTCAAAAATAAAAACCAGACAATGAAGTCAAAGGAATTGCCTGTAGGCCAGTTGATTGTGTCAAAGCAGAAATCTGGAGAAGGATACAAAAAAACAGAAAATGGCAGCATTGAAAATTTAATTTATTGGTTTATTTTCAATTTGATACGTGTAAGTTTATACTTTTTGCTTTTAGGTGCATAAGGAGACATATTGTACAAAATTTTAAATACAAAACTGCCAATTATGAGTACAAACCTGGTTCTTCTATGTAAAACAAATTCTGCCACAAATTAGTTTGATTTCTGCAGCTAAAGAGTTGCACATTAGTCCCTCTAAAAGAGAAGGCCGTTTGTCTCACAAAACCATCTAACAATTTTCAGAGGAATGCTCTTCAAATCACAGAAGCATTAGCTGTAAGAGGATCCAAAGACATGTAACGAGTTTGACCTTGTAAGCATTTAGAAATGAGTTTTAGGTCTTGAAATGTCTTTTTTTTTATTTTTCATATTCAGTTTTGTAAGGAACTCACAGTAAAGTGATCTGTGTGATTTATTTTTATCAGATCTTTATCAGACAAGTATGCAGTAAATCTTCCTTGGTTGTTGTTGCTTCTTGTGATCAAGGTTACAGTGTAATTAAAACCTGAAAAAAGTCACTGAATGCATAAAAATATTGCCATATGTTATGGTAGTAAGTCTAATAAGTCTGAAGCAGTGTAATTTGACATTTGCAAGTTTGCTATAGATCTCAAATTTTAAATATGATTTTCAAATCATATATTTTACATCAGAGATTTGTTTTGCACCTGTATTATTTGATATGTACTTTATTTGTAAATTTGAATTTCCTTTTTAAAAGCACACCATGCCTTTAAAAATTCCTAAAGGTTAAAACAATCTACATGTTAATTATTGTGCAGTACTGTATAGGTAAGCTGCATTGAGCTTAGTTTTGAACCTGCAGCAACATGTTACTGTCAGATATTTTGTTCTAGTCACTCATTAAAACATGGTTAAGACAAAATACCCAAACTACATAATAAACTCTACCAAGCTGACAGAAGAGATTAATTTAAAATCCAACAGTTTGAAGTAAAACTGAACAAACTAAAAATGCATTTTACTTTTAATATTTAATGTCAAAGAGAACAAATTAGATTTTTCTCTAAATCCAAAAGCTTCTGAGCTCATTATAGTGAAGAAAGGTAATTCCCTTCTGAATCCTTCAGATGTCATCCTGGTTGCCATGGCGGTTAAACGGGACCAGGGACACGGCTTGTGTGTTTAAGCGGATTGTCACCCATTAGGTGCTTTGATGAGCCAAATGTGTTGACGTCTCATCCATTGCTGGGGAAGTGACTAAGAACTGTGTGGAAACACATGCACAAACCCACACTGAGGCAAATAAAGACACATACGGAGCTAAGAAACTCAGAGTGACCCTCGCTAATCCAGAGGAACAATGTATTCAGTTCATATAAAGCTAAATGTTGAAAGCTGGCTAAAAGCAGACAAAACACTTCTCTGTATGGAAAATATTGTCTTCCAATAAATTTGTAAGCTGATAAATGCTCAGCATTATTGAAAAAGCTTGTAATACTGATAATTTGTGGTGATGTTTTGGCTTAAAGTCGTTTATATCAAACAATAACGATCACTGTCTTTTGCAGATAGTGGGGAGTAAATGGTTTCCTGTTAACCCATCTATTCATCTTCTGTCTCCACTTATTCATGCATGGACATGGGTGCTGCTGGTAGTTTATAGCTAACATCAATAATCTATTGATGTCAGGAAAAATATTTTATTGGCCATTTTCACTGATGGTTAACAGACCGTAAACCTACAAAATTAAGACATTTTACAAACTTCAGCTCTACTGATCAATGATTTAAACAAATGCATATATAGCATTCAGCCAGTGTGTATGCTTTGACCTGGTGGATTTTTGAAAACCTCAAAGATTTGATGCGAGTCGCAGGATATTTTGTACTGACCATACATTGATTCATTACCAAGATATTTCCATCATCTATTCATAGCCTGAAATAAGAATATATTTGGGTATTGGTCCAGTACAAGACACCTGCTGACAAGAGATTTATTTTGAATTCATCAGGGGTTATAATCTGTTAATCTTTTAAGGGTCAACTACCCCAAAAATGGATCAAAACTGATATAAATGGAAATGCAAAGTTTTCAGACTACAATAAGCAATCAAGCATTAAATTATAAATTGCATCTTAGCAGTTTTTTTTCTGTCTGATCATGTATTTGCATAAATCATAACATTACAGTAAAATGTTAAAATAAATTAATTGCTGTGGCATATTTAAATGTGTTTTCATGGTTTGATTTCAGCCATAAAGTAGAGAAGAGGGATTAAACAGGAATGTGTGAGATGAGGGTCAAACTGTCACAGAGCCAACCAATACTTAAAGTTTTGTAAGGATTACTTATTGGAGAAAAAAAGAGCAGATCTTCTTGCATTATTCAGTTTCTTTTGTGCAAAGTGCAGGAACCTTTGGAACCCACACCATGATACTACCACCACCATGCTTGACAGTTGATACAGTGTTCTTTTACTCCTGGAGATAGACCTTTCCTGACTCTGAACAAAAAGCTCTCTGTTTGCCTGTTTGCAAAAATGTCAAAGAGGCAAATCGATCCAGTACTCACCAATTCTTGATTTTATTTTACGTTGATGTTGTTAGCTGAATAAACATTGTAGTCTGGAAAAAAAAACGTCTCAAATGCATTAATAAAAAAAAATGAGTGTATGTAAATTTTTTAACAGAACGGTTTGGTCTTCTGAGTCGACTCCTTTGGACAATTTCATCTTCGGTCTCAGAGTGCTTTTTTCTACTGTGATCACTTTCTTTTTATATTTGATCATTTTACCATTTATGCTCAGTAAATCTGTCCCGACTAAACTCTCATATTGAAGCATAATTACTGTTTGTTTTTTCCGTTTTTCATCCAGTGTGAGCAACAGGACACCAGGGGCTGATGAATCAGCTTCCATTTGCGGGGATTTATCTATTTAATAACTCAGAGAGTTGTGTTTTATCACCCTGAGGACTTCATAACAATTCACGCAGGCTCTCAGTCATCATTAATGTCCCATATTTTCCCTCCATCAAGTCCCATGTTACAGTAGCACATTGCTCCATCTCTTCAGAGGTTTCCAGCCCCCTGACCTAGAGGTGTATATAAAACCAGGGCACTTGATGCCACCAGTGAATATCATCAGGACGCCACAAAGAGAGAAAACCAAACCGCGATCGGCGTGATTCTCTCTTTTGCTTTGCAGGACTCCAACCTGTGAATTTCAGAAGTTGACTCGGCCAACCTTTTCTCCTTCAGCATCAGTTTGACCTCCTCTTCATCTTCAGACCATGGACACAGCTGCAGTGATGACTCTTCTGGCTCTGATCCTGGCGATGGCTGGCGTCAGTCAGGCTCTTCACATCCAAGGCGGCGGGGATGAAAATGACATGCTGCCTGGCAGCTCGGAGGAGAACATGGCCGACCGCCTGCTGGGGCTGGTGAGGCAACAAATCATGCGCACAAAATCTTTGACCAGTTTATTCTGTTGTCTCATGTAGGTTAGGTTACCTTTTGAAAAATACAATTTCTGTCAAGTGCAAAATCAATTTGGCTTCTTCAAAAAAAAAAAAACTAAAGTTGAAAGACATCATGAACACACATGGTGTCACAATATTCAGTCTTAGTAAAACATGGAGCATCTGCCACACTGAATGAAAGACACTTCACAGAGACAGAAGCCATGCCAACATGTTCAGAGTCTGTCACTTCATGTGGTGCAGAATTTCATTGAGAAATGGGCCTTTTATGGATTAATCGCAGAGTCCATTTTAGATTTTAGAAGGCACTCCTTGTCATGCGACACGATGAAATGCACTGCTACATTCTAATGTCTACATCTGAGAAAAGACTTGGTTTCAGATCAACAGTAAAAGAAAAATGATTTTCTCTTCCTGGTGTTAAGGACCATATAAATCTGAGTGTAGATTTGCATTGAAATTAGATCAAGTTGATTCATGGGAAGCTCTGTGCTGTTCCACCATCTCAGCGTCTCACAGCGCAGCAGTTCAGACGGTTTGGAGTTTTGTTGTATCACGAAACTGACAAATTTGTGGGGCTTTTCACAAACTTTTTTTTTTCTTTTTTTAAACCAGGCTTTCTATTTTTTTTTTTTTTTTTATGTGTGCATGTCTTGATGTGAATGTGTGCTATGTGCTTCAGGAGATTGAGAGCAGAGACACCAGCCCTGATGATCGCCTGCTACTTTTAGTGTTAAGAGCACTGAAGCAAGCTGGTTTCCCTCTGGGAACCCAGAGAGAAACCAGGGAATCCGTCCTCCACCAGCCACAGAGGTCAGTCAAGATGGTTTGTTTGTAACATTTTTCAACAAGCTGACACTGCAACTTACATGACACCTTTTTTGTCTTATTTTTGCAGCCTAAATTTGCATGCCTTACAACATAAAACCAGAATAGAAAAGTGCATTTCCTGTTTGCATCATAAATATGGTTTAGTTTTTTCTCTCATTTTCAAGCAAATATACAAAACATGCTTTGAGGGTACAGGATGCAGATCTCTTTCCTAACGTGCCGTGATGTTTGGAGTAAAAGCTAAAAGCTAACTGCATGAAAGAAAATATCTATATTTGCATTTTTAAAGGCTGCAAAGTGTGATAAGCACTATAATTAACTACATCACTGAGGGAAGGGTTTGTATAAGTGGCGTAGGAGAAAATTGCAACTATTTCTATAAAAATAGGAAGATGTTTTTTTCCTTTCCACAGTCCTATCAGCGTCCAAAGGCTGGAAATCATTCAGAAATTGTTGCCTGCAGGGTAGTTTTTCTTCTTACGTGAAAGCAAATTGAAGTCCGCTCTGTAGCATATAATTTAAGTCTGAAAGAAAAACAAAGTAAATGCCTTCATGTTTTTATAATAAACCCAGTTTGCATTGAGCTGAAATGCATTACAACTTTGATCTTTTTAACTGACAAACTTTGTGTCCTTGCATAACTTCACATTTTTTAAGGTGAAAATACTTTTATTCTTTCTACATATAAGAATCTTCACTTCTTATGCAGGATCCATTTTTAATTTAACACTAAAATCTTCGTAAAACTCTGATTCTACTATATATATATATATAGCAATGACTTATACAGCATATTTTACTTGCAAAAAAAGAAAACAAACGTAAGGATCCCACAGTACATAACCTTAATTATTATTCTTTTAAATCTAATTGTTGCTGATCAGGTTTGGCCGCAGCTCCAACGGGCAGGTCGTGTTGGAGGATCAGATCCAGCCCCGGGACTGGGAGGCCGCCCCTGGTCAGATCTGGAGCATGGCCGTGCCTCAGAGGTTTGGCAAGAAGTAATCTGGCAGCCGGACCCACATGTCACTGTTCTGGAACAAGGCTGAGCAGACGTCTGCAGACTAAATTAAGATGAATAAAATCTGAGCAGTATTAGCATTTTTTTCCCCCCCTTTCTGATGAATACTGTAGTCAGCCACATGACCTGCTGTTATACTTAAATTTAGATTAAGGATAAAATTAGCTTTTTTTCCTGTAACTTCTAGCATACAAAAATATGTTAACTGGTGTTTTTGTATCTACTGAGAGGATTGGGATTAAACACTAAATGAGTTTGTTGTAATTTGTCAAATAAAACAGCTTTGAACTAGAAAACTGTGTGAAATGTAATAAAGGCGCACCCTTCAGGATGTATGTAGATTTGACAAACTCAACAGCAAGTGAATCATTTAGCAATAAGCTGTACATGTCGACGGGGTATTGAGTGCGTTCAAGGCAGTGAATGCATTGATCCTGAAATCACCTCAGCACGTTCTGCTTACAACTTACTAAACCTTTAGCCTCTGAGGTATATTTGTGTCAACCTACATAAAGCAATCTGTTTTGTAACTTATTACTCTGACTGCAGAATTTAGCCTTTAAAGTGCATGGTAGATAAATGCAACAAGGTACTGTATCTACATTACTATACGTTTAATCACTTCAGAGCAATTAGATAACAGTTTAACAGATTTATTGTGAAGAGGGTGGAAACAGTCTTATTCAGCATCCGTCCCTTTAACGTGAAGCCTCTGTGCTCAGCCACACCGACGGCTGTTGTCTGTGTTGGATTTACAAGCACCTGGAGAAGCAGCATGCAATAAGCTTGAGCTCTAATTAAAACACAGCAACATGCAATTACTCTGCGAATTAATGGTTTCCACAGCCAATTACTGGGAGGGAATATATGTCCTTCCCTCTTAGTATGAGCCTTTTATTATGGTGTCCTCCCATTCCCTTTATCAAGGGCCAGGAAAATGAAAGAACTAGAAAGAGCACAACTGGTGCAATTCAGATCTAGATAACATCCTTAGTGGGTCATTTTTTAACCTGTCAGTGGCTTCATGTCATGTGGCCATATATGTGTCAGACAGTGCACAATAATTACAACGGGGCCTTTTATTTGTAACTTTAAGGGGAATAATCTCTAAACATCAACAGGGCAGCCATCCAATGACTCATTAAATCATGCATTGAAGATTTATACATAAATTCAGATTAAAAGATGTATCTCTTCAAAGTCAAACTCTGAACCACTAGCAACTCAGTGTTTTTTATTTCAACTTAGACAATAATTTCTCAAAGAGCTTACTCCTAATAAAGATTTAAAAATTATTATTTCTTTCATTTTTAGTCATTAAAGAACAAAGGAAACATCAAACATGAAAGAAGGTTCAACATTCTCCACCTTTCCATCCCCCTACGTGTAACAGTGAGGATAAAGGCAATAATAGGAACTGATTGCTGTTTTTTTTATGGTCCCCATGCAATAACAACCTTATTGATTGGTGCCCCAACCCCAACCCCTGACCCCTCTTTCCAATAGCTGTAGCACAACGGTGTCCCCAGTCAGGAAATGCATTCAGAGACCGACGATCCTGCAGGGAAATACACTCTGAAAATGGATCACAAGGCATAGCTGAGCAGAAGTAATTTTTTTTTTTTTTTTACATATTTTTTCCTGTTTTCTAGTAGTCATCTTAGGAGTCACGAATGTTTGACAATATTAATAAAATAACATGCATGATTATGTGGAGCTGTTGGCTGCTCTTGACTATTCTCTGTTGTGCAAATTAAACTGTTGGTGGCTTTAAAGCAAAAAGAGCGAACATGAGGCAGCAAGACGGCAAGCAGAGGAAAAGCTGGGTGCCGTTTTCTACATTGTTGGAAGCCCTTTATCAGCACATCTGGGTTAAAGAAGGTCTGAACTCATCTGAATTTCATGAGTCCACAGGGGGGCTCTGGAAAAAAACGCCTGTGTGTGCACTACAAAGAGACAGACTGAGAGACAGACCAAGGAAAACAAAGTAAACACATAAACTGATTTAAACATTGTGTCTTGTACGCTCTCTGGAACTCTCAGAACAACTCTGTCCAATGTAAGCTTTTTGACATTTCTCCAACCCTCCTCCTCTTCCCCTCATGTTCATCACCATACTCTACCAGCAAAGGGGGAGGTGGAGGTCAGTAGTCAGCACACTCCAGTATAGTCTGTCACATCAAACAGAGCTTAATGCTTGCATGGTGACTGAATGGAACCAAATAAGAGACAATAAAAAGCCAAGAGAAGAAGCAGGGTTTAAAAGTGACCCATGTGGCAGTAGAGGGCAAACATGGTTCCTCAGGCTAATACAAAGCTTTCCCTGCCAGGCTGGATCTGAACCATTTACACTGCATGTGTGTGATACCTTATGTAAATCACAGATTGTTGTCTTCCACATCAGACATACTTATTGATCCAATTCTTGCTGATAAAAGGGGCCGACATCAATGATATTTTTTGAGATCAGAAGAAACAAGTCATTATCAAACTTTTTTTTTTTTCTTGAACAGTGGGACATTTTTTATTAGGTGATTATACTGCAAGCGATTGCAAGGAGAACAGTGGTTGTCTCCCAGCTTACTTTTACTTTTTGCTTTTATTTCCCACTTTGCAATCCCGATGTAAGCATCCTTTTTTTTTTTTTTTTCATTTCTTGTGTAACAGGCGTAGGCTACACAAAAAATAAAACTAGGAAAGCTTATGTAGTAATTCGTAGCTCCAGGATTTTACACAGTTCAATGCAAGATTTCATGGTTAGACACGTAAGGGACTAAATAGTTTTGAAATCAAAACAAACCACAGAACAGATGGGGCCTAAAACAGACCCGCAGCACCTGAAGAAACATTACACAGCCAACACAGAATTTAATGCAACGAATATGAGAATCAGAAATATACAGTATTACTTTCTCTCAGGGGTGTTATTGCATTATTTATCAGCAGTTTTTACCACCAAGGAAAAACTGCCTGTTTTTTAGTTGTACTAAAAATGCTTTGGGATATTTTTTTCCACCAATTTCATGCTCAAATGAGGAGAAGACATCTTGCTCATATTCAGGAGTGAAATAGATTTTTTTTTATGCTTTGCTCTCAAGGTTGTTTGGGAGAATATGCAGCCAGCTGCTGCTAGGTCTTTCTTTTTAACACAGAGAGCATTTAGACTTTTATTAACAGTTTAATCACAAAGATATAATTCAGAAAGCCTCCAATTACTGTGGCAGGTTTTCATTAATGTCACGGCTTTTCACACTCAGCTGTGACGCAAGAAAGAAAAATGTGGTTGTTTTGTGTTTAGGCAGCTTGCAGTTGCAACATACTTTCTAAAATAATAAAAAAGGATTCCGAATTTGTGCATTTTAGCACTACTGGATGAAGTTACAAGCTTTTATGTTTGATTTGGGAAGATATCTTACTGCATTTTATAAGAAGTCTGTTTTTTTTAAATTAGGTGTTATGTGCACGCTCTAAAAATGAAGCAATGCAACGTGACAGATTGAGCCCAGTGAGAACATTTCTCTACGTTACCTTTCTTATTTTATCAAGGCTGAATTGTGAACACATGATTGAGTTCTTTTACATAATGCAAGACAAAATGAGTGTTAAAAATTTAGAGGAAAGTAAGATGTTTAATCCCTCTTTTTGTTATATAAATGTTTGTCACATGAACACAAAACTGCTATTTTAAAGATAACCACAAACAATTATGTATCAGTTTTAAAAAATATTGTTTCACTTTATGCCATTATTAACTTATGTTCTCAAACATACAAGATACTCAGAAATTAATCTCTCAAGTGCCGGTTTTACAGATTAAAGTCTCTTGTGTTTATTTTATTTGGAAAACGCAACTAATTCTATATAGGACATTTTGAAAGGACTTTAAAACCGTAAGAGGAAAAATACGTATTTTTAATGTAAATAAAATTGCATTTGTAGTGTGTTTAGAAAAGACAATAAAACCTGGAGTGGAGCTTACAAAGACAGTTCAATAGCATACAGATTCCCTTATTTAGAGTAAAAGGTAGATGAAAGACTTGAAGACAAAATAAAAAAAATATACAAAAAAAGTAAAAAAAAAATTAAAATCACCTCACAAAACACAGTCCAATCAAACTGTGTACTGTTGGCATCAATACAAAGTTGAATAAATATAACATTGGTAAACAAAACCTAGCTGGTCTTTATGAACAAACTTTTACTTTAAAGCCCAATAAACTCAAAAGCATTCATGTTCAAAAAATACATGTTTATTTTCTAACATGGTGTTCTTGATCTAACCCTAATGATTAAAAGCTTTTATAACTGTTTTCCATACAGGTTTGTCTCTATGTGAGATATACATATAATATAATATAATATAATATAATATAATATAATATAATATAATATAATATAATATAATATAATATAATATATATACATATATATATATATATGTGTGTGGGTGTGTGTGTGTGTGTGTGTGTGTGTAATAACGTCTAGCATTCATGCAGAACTGATAATTTGTTTATAAACAACACCTCTAGCGATAAGAGCAGAGTTAGAAAGCTGCAAGCTTTTATTAGATTTTTTTTCACCAGAAACACTGCAGATCAGATGCACCATATGCTTCTTGGTGGTGTCAGGTATCGGGACCCAGCAGACGTGTGATATGGGGGACACTCAGGCCAAGACACGATCGATAAAGACTGGGGTGGCCGACAGACAAAGAAAACATTGCATCGACACATTTGAACAAAGCTCAGATTATTACACAAGTTTTTTTTTCCCAGACAAACTTATTTAATGTTTAAAGTAGTGAAGCAAACTAATCAATATGCATTTATTCATTTTCCAATTAAGACATTTTCCAATTTATCTGTCAGCATAATTGCAGTTTTAAAATTTCAACCTTTATTTGCCATCTAGATGAGTGAAGATGAAAATTATTGAGGTTAATTCTGTGCAATTATAATCAGCACGCTGATCTCTCTAGAGCCACTGAAGGCTGGAACCAGTGTGTAAAGAACACAGTGTGGGTTGGTTTTAAGCATGTGTAGGTTGCTGATTTTAAAAATACTCCCAAAGCAGCGGTCGACTCTTTCTCCCTTTCAGCAGAGATAGAGAGAGCGTTTCTTTGTCATCCTGACTCTGCCATCTGTGCAGAGGATGCTGCAGAACAGCCCCGAGATGAAACAGCCAATACAGAGACACAGAATGGCGAAGAGAGGGCGGGGCTTCGTGTGAAGGGGAGCGCAGCACAGCGAATGGGAGAGAAGGAGAGGAGAAGAGGTGTCCCTGGCTCAAAATGCCCTTGCCTGAGCACTGAGGGCTTGGAGAGGCTGAGAGGAAGGAGAGGGGAGCTGGGAAAGACACGCTGGCAGGTGCTGAGGACAGGGCAAGTGTGTAGGTCAGAAATAAGTAAAAGAAAGCTTATTAGGGGAAGGTGTAGGCAAGAGATAAAATAAATAGAAGAAAAAAGAAACTGGCTATTTTTTGGGAAAAGCTGGACCCCACTTATTTTTTTTAATCCTGGTTCATTTACCTCTGCACGGATTCTCCTCTTCGTCTTCTTCTTCTTCTTCTTCTTGCTCTCCTCTCTGACAGACAGCACCACCATGGAAACTGGGAGCCCCAGAAAGATTCAGTTCACCGTCCCCCTGCTGGACACCCACCTGGACCCAGAGGCAGCAGAACAAGTAAGGCGGAACGCAACGGAAAATTTAAAAAGGGGAGAAAAAACGGGGAAGAAAAGCTGGCTGTGTGGATCAGTCAGAATCTGGAATGTCTTTGTGGATTCATGTTTGGAAAAGTGAAGGATTTATACTTTTAAAACAATTTGTTAAAGACTATAAATCATTAGATTTAGACAGTTGAGTGGAATTTAAGCAAAACCGATTGATGCTGAGCTGCTCAGGAGACTGTGTCCCAAATTGTGTGTAGTCTTTAAATTAAGCACAGTTAAAACATTTAACACTTGATGTATGTCCTGAATGCAGAGCGGTTGTAAGGCCAATGAATTTATGATTGATTTTTCCACCTACCTAGACTCACAGCTTGGCAGATTTGTAGTAGGCACTTAGGATCCCAGCAGTGTTAAAAGTAATGTTGGACTTCAAACATGCATCTCCAGGGGTTCATCGGGTGAATTTTTGATTTCACAGATTGACTGCTCACGGTTCCAGCCTGTGAAACACTGATAGAAATTCTGTTGCATCATAGGTTAAAAATGAATTCACTATCGCTGGTGTAAATATTTATTCTTCCAATCTAGTAGTAAAATCAGTGTTTGTTATTAGCAAACTAATCATGTTTGTTTCAAAATATGGGGTGATGCAAGAAATCTGCATTTCATGATATAGGAGGGAATAAGGCTTAGTCAGTGGAAAATCCCAGCGCGTGCAGTTCTTGTGCCTGTGGAGAATACCATGTGAAAATATGTCAGGTTTTCTCCTTTTTATAAATATAAAATGAAGATGACGGCTCATTCATAATGAAAGAGTGCTGAATACAGCCGGCAAAGCTTTAGGAGTCTGCCTACGCCCCATCTGCCTCTCCTCTTTCCTGTATCCTTCTACTTTTTAGTGTTTTCTTCATTCTGACTGAAAAACACTGGGGAACCGTGGATGCCTGGAGACTTCTCAATGCTTTTCTGTTTATTTATACATTTTTCCATGTGAAAAGATTTTCAGGAACTGTGTGAGGTTGTGGTCAAGTTCAGCTGAAGGCTGAGACAGAACTATATCTTATATGGTTATACAGCACATCTATATTAAAAAAAGTACTTTCCAAAACAAAACTATTACAACCCAGATCCATCAATTATGGCATGTCTGTCAGGTTCTGAGCCAGCAGAGCCCCAGACCATCACACTGTCACTTCTGTGTTTGACAATTGGCACAATGTTTTAATTTTTTCTGAAATGCTGCATTATTTTTGCAGCAGAAGTAACATGATAAACATCCTCCTAGTGATTCCCCTTCTGTGGAAGCTATTTTAGTCTCTTTTCCTACTGTTGAATTATTATCTTTACCGAGAATACTGAGGCATGCAGTATTTTAGATTTTGTTCTGTGTTCCTTATTGATCTCCTGGATGAGTTAGCATCATTTTGGTATGCATTACTCATAAGGTTCTCCACTATTCCATGTTTCTCTCCATTTCTGAATAAAATCTCATTGTGGTCTCAATGTCTTAAAATTGCTTTCTAGCTCTTTCCAGACTTATAGATGTCATGATTTAGTTTCCGATCTGTCTTTGAACTTATTTATTTTGTGGCATAATGATTTTGGAGGTCTTTAACTAACAGCATGTCAGACAAGTGATTTCTCTACAGGTCTGACAATTTAACTGCAGTTAATTTGTGATTCAACAAGAAATCCGGTTATATTTTTTTCACATAGATCAGGTCGGTTTCAGGAAAAAACCACCATCCATTTAATTAAGCTGTTTGACAGTTAACATAAAATATCTAATAATTGCTGATTAAATGTACAGTGACACAATGAAACTATGAAAGTGCACATATAAATACAGATATAAATGTCAAATAAAATATTTGCCAAAATATCATGCATTCCAAATAAAAAAATAGACTTGATGCAAAGAGCTGTAGTTCAGTGCATTATAAGCAACGCATTATAGAAGAGACCTTCCTCTACCAATAAGCCGTTCTTCCCTGCAGCCTGGAGGCATTTAAAAGCACCTTCACTACGGAAGAAACACTGTGTCCATCTACATTATTGTCAAAGTGACGTCAAAGGTGTTTATGCTCAATATATCAAAGAAAACAGAGAGCGTGATCTAACCAAAGGACTCAAAGACAGAAAAAAACCTGTAGCAAAATCTGACCCTGTTCTGTTTCACTACGAATAAAACATTTAATTTTGACAATTAAATGTCAACATTTAAAAATATTACATTTCACTAGGTAAAACTGAGAAGGCTAAAAATCATCCTATATATATATATATATATATATATATATATATATATATATATATATATATATATATATATATATATATATATATATATATATATATATATATATATATATATATATATATATATATAACTTGTATCTGTTGCTCTTGGGTTCAAGGTGAATGACTGACACCATTTTGGTTCTAAAGCATATTTTTAAGCTTAACTATCAGGAGGTGGAAGTTCAATATATTCTCACTTCTTCTGAGATATTAAGGAATTTAGATTTTTTTTTTCCAGCCAGAATTATTGTGAAGTTTTATGTTCAGGAAATCTTCTTGAAAAGGATCAAACATGAAAAGCAAAAAACAAGGGAAAAAATTAAATTCCCTTCAAACCTATCAGGAAAAAGCAGAAAAACCTGAGTTAAAAATGCAAAATCTTTATTGTGAATTCTTGTTTTACCTGCTTTACAAAAAACTGACCAAGCAATATTCCAATTCAAAAATAATATTGTAGGTTTAAAAAAATAAAAATACATTAGTCTTTGACATTCCACATTGACCAGGTGAAAAAATGGTGACCTCCATGGTTGAAAAATAAAAAATTTTTGAAGTAATTTTGAGTTTTGACACATCATAAACCAATTACTATATATTTGGGACAACATGTTCAGTGGACACTTTAGTAAGAAAAAGGTGCACAGTTTTCTAACTTCTTGGGGAAACTGCTTGTTTTTTTTACTGTATTGATCTATTGCAAAAATATAAATTTAAAGTGATAGAGAGAAAAAGTCCAAGTGGTATGGGGATTTTTGTTATGAACTGCATATAGTGTACATTTTATTTCTAGGTGGCAGCTGTTCAATAGAGAGGCTCAAAATAACTTCTGACCTTCTGTTTGCCTCCTTCTACTCAATAGTACACATTTCCTTTTGGCTGTATACAAATAAAATAATCTGTTTTCTCTGACCTGTAAAACCCAGAAGAGTTTTAGCTCACAACCTCAATACAAGCATGATGAAACCTTTCATGATGTGCCAGTGGGACTCTTCCTTTTCAGGATGCATTTTCAATTTATTTCAGCATCACTATGAGCATCTCGCTCTCCATGCTGGTTCTCAAGTGGTGTTGTATTTTTATCATAAGTATTACTGTGACCAGAAAGCCCAGCAGGCGGTAAACAAACGGAGAGGAACCTCTGAATGTGAAAAAAAGAATCATGTTTATGAATTTCACACCAAAGGGGTTTCACTCATGCTTCAGTAATCCTTGCACCCTGACACCTCTCAGCATTGTAAACCAGCCACCCTGGAGACCTGGGGTGTCAGTCAGGTCAGCCTCCCTGGGCTCTTGATAGATAGCAGCAAAAAAAACAGCCTCATATTTCATCAATACGCCAACATTGCATAAATACTCACTGTACACCCAAAGGAGCAGATTGGCAAAACCGTATAGAGGCTTAATGATGTCAGTGACTGATGTAACTAATTGAAGATTCTCAGTTTGGGAACTCAGCCTGAAGCAGAGAGAGTGAGTCCTCTACTAATAATAACAAAGACTAACTTAGGACACTTCCATTATACATTTTAACTGATTTGGTGCTGCGTCCTCTACAATTACTACATTGCAAATATGCAGAAAATCTAGATCCTCTGTTTTCTATCTCAAGCTCTTGGCAGTCATTTTGTGACAACTTAAGTCAGCATCTTACTGTGTGCCACGATACACTTAGAACAAAATCGATTCAAAGACGACTCCATAGCATTTTGTGCTCTTTGTACCTTTGCATTTTGTTGAAGGATGGCAACGGGTGTTGGGTTAGGGTGCAGCGTTACCTGCTGATTTATGTTGAAGTATTAATGAAGAAGAAAGGTAACTGCAATACATGCAGTAATATCGTGAATCTTATGCAAAATTAATATCAGTATTTCAGCCTCTGTGCAGCAGGCATTGCTGTAATTGGAAACAGGGGCATGACTGAACCCTCCTGTAGTCCACTATGCATTTAAAATTTAAGTCAATATCAACAAAACAAAGCTTACAACTATTTATTCTGCTAGCAAGCAGATTCAGTGTACAAAAGTATTCAAACGTCCTTTTGGTCAAGTCAAAACTCAAGGCAACTGTTTGCTTTGAATTTTATTGATTGGTGTGAGAGTAAAGGACATTGAATAGATATGAATTCCACACCTGTGAAATTTGTATAAAATATTAAAAAGTTATGTATTATTTTCCTCAAATTTTGCAGTTATGCAATGCTTTGTATTCATAAAATAAAATATCCATGTTTGTGGAAAGGGAGCCCTTTGTAGACTTCAATGTTGAGCACACAAAGATGTAGTGTTTAATGTCAAAACACTACTATTTAATTTTTCAAGTTCTATTTAGACACTTCATGGTCTAAAAAAACAATATACATCTGATGTGCTTTCTTTCTCAGACAGCAAACATATCACTATGAATCATGAGGCATTTTAAAGAGAGATTTTATCATTATGAGTACTCCACCTGTCGTCAATCCTTCATCAATTAGACTCTTAAATGTTTAACACCTGAGGAACTTGTCAACACAGAACAATAGAAAACTGAATCTGATCATCTGCAAGTGTGCAATTTGTATTGTGTTATATTAAATATTACATGATCAAAACACTATTCCTGAGCAGAATAGTAAAGGAGAAAGCAAAGAAAATCGAAGCAAAGGGAAATTTGGGGATTTATACATCTAACATTTTTGAGAGTAGTTTGGAAAGGAACAAAGCTTAAACCTTTAAGTAATCCTGACTGTTCATCCTTCAACATTTCAGGTGGATTGATGCATTAGGCTTGGATCTTTTGTCATAACAGCAGCTGAAAAAGGTGGTGCCAT
The DNA here is from genome assembly GCF_051168715.1 of Poecilia mexicana. NCBI lineage: Eukaryota > Metazoa > Chordata > Actinopteri > Cyprinodontiformes > Poeciliidae > Poecilia > Poecilia mexicana. The sequence goes on from NW_028263374.1 coordinate 20,617,244, forward strand.
TGTAGTCCAGAACAAAGATGCTTATAGATTAGAGATCTTGAGACAACGTGGAAAGAGAGTATTCTACACACTGTTGAGCCATTATCCTACATTGGCTTCTGCACAAGAGATAAAACGTTTCTTAGAGAAAGCTCTTGAGGATAGTTATGAATACAAAAACAATGAATACAATTTTCTATGGTAACAACATTGTGTAAAGCCTATTTATTGCACACGGCCTGGAACCTGGTCGTCTTATAGTTAATTGGTTTCTAATATGACATTGATTTTCAAATCAAATCCCAGCAGCTTCCTTCTACATTAAAGGCACAGGATATTTTCTGAAACACATTTTGTGCATTGTTTATCTTTCTGAAACGGATCCACTCTGCATTATGCATCTTGTAATTGTATATAGTGACCTATTGGAAAACACTTTTACATTACAGTAGTTATCATCCTTCCAGCCTAAAGCAGAGTCTTCCTTTCAGTCAGCCTCTGAAAGTCAGAAGTATTTATAATACTGATGAAGCTTTTGACATGCAAGCTAAAGATCTTTGCAAAAATATTTAGAGACATTAACTTCCTCATAAATGTTATGAGGAAGTTAAAAGTCTGAACAGGGGTGTAGCATTAGCCCCTAAAACTCCTTCCAGCAAGTAGTTAAACATTGTATTGGCAACTACATTCTCCCAGCTTTCTAAGGAGATACAATTGTAGACACAACTTCCAGAGGGTTCCCATTTTTGTCAATAAGTGGGCCAAGGATTTGGGAGACTTCTTAGGTAGAGCAGACAACTATAAGCCTTGTGCTCACTTTTTGTCTCAATTGCTTGGTGGTAATTTGTCTGGTTCTAGCTGAGCTGAGTGTAGTGCAATTATGAAAGGCAATGTGTCCCTACATCCTCATACAGATAAAAGCTTTTCTGTTTCACACAGAATCACTTGTCAGACTAACTATGTTATATAGTTATTGAAATGTCCTTGTGGCCTGATTTGCAGAACTAAAAGAGAACTAAGAACCAGGATTTCAGAACATAAAAGTGATTTATGTTTGAGATATATCATGAAATATCAAGGCAAATAAGTTATGCTGGCTCCTAAAAGAGGAGGCAGCAGAGATAAATCTTTGCTAGAAGCATTTTAGATCCACTCTTCATGGAGATTAAACCCTAAAAAACTTAATAAGGAATTGGAGTTGAACTGTTTTCTTTAACTTTTGTGATTTCATGTATTTATATATGCTCATGTTTGTATAGAACATTAGATTTTATTTTTGTTCTTTGCCACTCACAGATGTCTGTTCTTTGGGTTGATTGCCTGCTTGCCTCTGATTGGCTAAGATACCCTTTGACCTCTATATAGACACATCATTTGTCTGAGATCTGTAACAAGCTGACGACAGCATGTGGCTGAATTGGTTTAGGTTTCCTTGCTAAAGTAACTGAAACATGCTATGAAGGTAGATTTAAAGCTACAATATGGCTCAGGACAGCTAGCAAGGTTAGATGAATTCCCTGCTACCCATGTTTTCTGATTTTCTGAACAAATTTTGAACTCAAACATGTTTTTGTTGTTGCTTTTATCACAGTTACCAAAAAGGTCAATTGGGGTCTTTCTACACTAAGTATGCATGCTGTGCCTCTGCTTGCTTGAGTTTTCTTGGTAACACCCTTTTCTTCCACTCCAAGTCCATAAACCATTTACTTGCCAGGTTAATAGAGGTCAGAGAGATCTCAAAATGACATTATGTGCATGGAGTGCTTCACTGAGTGATAATTATGAACCATAGAAGTGGCTGAAAAAAGAGAAAAATGAACTGAAATGGCTGCTGTGCATTTAACTGTATAAAATTCCCTGATTATCTCTTTACAAAGTTCTGAAAAAAATCGAAAGTGAAAGCTTATATTTATTCAGTCTAGGATCAGAAGCCTGAATTTAATTAAGCAAACTGTCAGTACTAAACAAACATGAGTCATTATTGAAATTTGCACATGAGCTGCGGTTTCCTGTACAACTAAGTTGATTTTACTGCCTTCATGCTCTGTGAATTTTTCCAAAATATCAGTACATTTAATTTCTGTTCTGCTTTTAAAGTGTCTAGTGCTAAATATTGTTAGATTTTCAATGTTAATTTTGTGCTAAAATTTAATTGTTACACTTAATACCCAGTAGATAATGGTAGAAGGGAAATGTTTGGCTATCAAATCAAGTACAAGAGTTCCTGTACAGAAAAACGACATGCGGTTCCGGTTGTTGGGTGTCGTCAGGTGTGCATGTGTGAGTGAACATGAGGATTATTATGTGGAAATAGAAAATGGAAGGTGACATATGTTCACCCTCGTTCAATTTATTCCACACTGACCTTTTCTGAAGTCATCACTAATGCTGAAAAATGTTTTAATTTGAGCTGGACTTTATGTTTTCACCCCACTCTAAATCTGATTAATGAAGTTTCATTAATTAAACAATCTTACTATCAATCTGATATTAATTATTTTGTTTCCCATTGAATGAATATAGTAGGCCTTTGTTATGCAAATATATTATTTCTAGTGTTTTCTTTGCTTTAACATTTTTCTTTAATCCCAATTTATCCAATCAAGGATTTGAACGGCTTGAATTGAAGTTGTATTTCTTTTTTTTATTTCTGTTTTTACATATGTCAGTGACTTGGAGCTTTAACAAGATATAAGCTGTGCTACTTACTACAACATAAAAGACTAAGGAAAACTTTAATATAAGGCTATAAGTTCAGGCTTTCATTTAACAAAACCAAACGTGAGTGCAAAACTAGCAGACCTGAAAAATAAGCATTGGCCTTATGTCGTCTTTTATTGCTTATTTTGCTCATCATATCATCATATATGTAATGGGAAAATCTCTCATTACATATATTTATCTTTTGAATCAAAATTATTAATGGTTGTATAGCTTTTTAATTTTCTTGAATGTGCTTTTTTCCCCCTTTTGTTATTGATGTGGAAACATAATCTTACTAAATCACAACATACAAACATAAGTGCTTTTTAAGAAAAACTATATATAGTTAGAAGTATGTCGTTCCTGGGAGAGTGACTCATGAAGTTAGAAAGCCATTTACTGCATGCAATTCAGCAATGAGACTTTGTACTTTAATGTTCCCTGCAATGACTTTGTCTTTCTGTCTTTACTGAGAACATTCAGAGCATTTGGGTCATCATTAGTCTTCAGTTAATGTGCAGACTTAAAAAGACTTAGAAAGACGGAGAGAAACTGAGAGGGTATTAGAGGAATGCCAAACCCCAGGTAGTGATGTGACCGTTTCTGGAGTAATTCATCTTAATCAAATCAAAGTGAGCCCCCTGTTGGAGAGTCTGAAAGATTCATTATGGAGGAGCTCATGTCTGAATAATGCCAGGATCACATGTCAAATGACAGAATGAAAGATGAGAAATCGCAATCTTCCTCCTGAACTGATATAATCTCACCACTTTGCACGATTTCTGATCTTCTTTGGTTGCCCCAGTAACAAGCCTTGGGGAAGGTTACTTTCACCTTTTATTTATGCAGCTTATTTTCTTATTCAGGAATAATATTTCATCATTAACCAAACCCCTCGGAGGATGGATGAATCAAGCACAAGCTCAAAAGAGCAACTTCCTGTTCAGACATTTTAAAATAGATTTATACTGAACCTACAAAGTTTACTAAGTTTGATGAACTCCTGCAGAGAAGCTGGTAAGATCATTAAAGCCATAAAATGTGAACAGTAGTTTTATGTTAATTAAACTCTCCTGGTTCTAATCAACCAAGACTTAAGGCAATTAAAAAATTGAGCATTCCAAATGAATCAAAGGCTTTGTCTGTAGCTGAACCAAAAACCACATAAAAGCCAGATATTTATTTTATTTCAGTAGTTGTAAATTTAATTTACCTACAAATTTGCTCTGATCTATGTACAGATGGGAATAAAAATAAAAAAGCTAGTGAGTAAATTTCACTGTTTAGCAATGGAAATATTACACATAAAAATTGAGTCTGAGTATAGTCATCACTGTAGTCATCAATAATCTAAGTGATAAATTAATGCAGGGGACTACCATTTATCTGATCTAGAACATAAAGCACTTTTTCCACAGCATTGACCTTGAATCTAATTTGAATGCATCACTTTATAAAACCAAACAGAACCGACTTTTCATCTCTCCAAGGATTCTTTTGGTGTGCCGACTCAGAGATCAGATAAGAAAAGAGATTAATTTTTAGTTGTAAATAAATTAATCTGGAGAGTTTTAGTTATCCTATGAAAATAAAAAAAAACATTTTTGATTTATTTCCCAAGATTTGTTCTTCAGGTATTTTTTTCAATTTGAGGACAAAGAAATATAAAGAGAGTAATTAAGCCACTCTAATGTCTATTTTTGCACATGAAAAATTACAAAGCAGAGCCATGAACATACTAGTGGAGTCACAACCCTGCCATTTTTGGCCTGACCTATATTTTACAGCTATGGCTTCTCCTGCCCACCAGTTACTTTCAAAGAATGCTGCTGTTCGTTGTTTCGAGAAGTGACAGGCGTTCATTATTAACAGACTGTGGGTTGAAAGGCAGGCATGGTGGCTTGAAGGGCAAGTCCGTTCAGTAAGTGCTGCTGTTTGTGCGAGTGGAGGATCGGGGAGTTTTCTCTGCTGCAGGGTGAGAAGAATAACAATGACTCTGGTTGTAATCAGTGCTACACAGCCATGGTTGTCCTTTAAAGTAGGCCAGTGGGTTGGCTTGTTGAAATGGAAAAAGACTTAAAGCTAAAACTGCTAAAAGTATTGTGCAAATTACAGAAGATTTACAATCCACGTGTATAAGTACACTCATCACTGGCATGGAGGCCGTAGGACAGATTGACGCTACTTTTAAATCTCAGTAATGAAGTATCATTAATTAAACAATCTATTTATCAATCTGATTTTTTTTTTTTTTTGTTTTCTGTTGAATGATTAGTTGCTTAGATATTTAAAAGGACCCGGGGTTAATCCATTCTTTAGCACTGTAATTAATTTCTGTCAGAGAAATAATCATGTAACCCAAGATCATAGAAAAAGAAAAAAAAAAAACAGAAGAAGCTATTCAAGCTCTAAGAGCTGTAAAACCTTCACAGACATTTTCTTGATCCTGTGTGTAAAGGCTTCTTACCTCTTCTGATTACTTGCTGGTTTGTGTTTTAAACTACAAGCCTATGTTGTTGATTCTTTGTGCAGATTGACCAGCTATTAATACTTTATCTGTCATGATGTGTGAGTGGAGGGTGGACCAAAGTGCAAGACGGATTCTGGATGAATATAAGGAAAAATGTTTATAACAAATAGTCGAAAAATAAAACAAACTCACAAAAATTATGGAGAACACAGGGAGCCACAGCAGAGCAAAAACACAGGAACCAGGTAAAAAGACAGCAGAGTAAAACAGAGAAATAAGACTTTCCACACATCTTGACTATGAGCAGCAATGCATAGCAGAGTCACACTGGCTCAAATCGAGGGCTGCAATCATTGAAGTTAATAACTGGCATCTGCCTTAAAATGAGAAGCAAGCAATCTTCTCAAAAATTACATGTAGTTGTGCGCAGGAGCTGCACACCTCTGCCTGGCTGCTATAGAAAAGAAAATACATTATTATCACATATTCAAACCCTTCTTGTTTGGCAAGGTTGTGTTTTAAAGGTGATGAACGCCCCTCATATCTGAATCACATCACTTTGGATGTACTAGAAAGATGGAACTCACTCTGCTTCTTTTGTGCCAAGGGACTTTTTTTTAAATCTGTAGTCACATTTGTACCTGGAGTCAAAGCGTGAAACTCATCAGTTCAGGTCTACGACCTTGTGAAACTCCAATATCTAATATATGTAGCACATGTAAGAGAAAAAATATAAAATAAATATTAACTAGTGTTTGAAGAGAGACAGAAAGTGAAAGGTTTGAGCAGGAAGAAAGATTAATAAAACTGAAAGCAATAACGTCTGGTTACCACAGTTAAGTACATTTATGTATACTTCAGAGTGACTTTACTTGGTTGAAAACATAAGCCTTATTGATTTCTAGTTCAGATGTACATTTTAAAGCATAATTTTAAAGCACCTAATTTTAAAGTTCCTTTTTGGTAATGAAAACTGATCACGTTTTGATGCTGCTTTGTTTTGGATGAGGTTTTGCTAAGTGAAGCAGCCTTCAGGATGAAGACCAACTCGACACCCAGCATTACCCAGCAGCCTTGTCAGCTGCAGTACAATTGTTTACGCTTGTGTAAGTCAAGAGGAGGAGATGTGACAGTGCTAAAATAATTAACGCTATTTAAGCTAAGCTTATTATAGGGCTTTACATTAATTGAGCAAATAAATTAAAAGTAGTCTCCTGTTGCTGGGTTTGTCTGAGGAATAAAAAATAAATTAGATTTTCCTCTCAAGAGCTTTTGAGAGAAAGTACTATTAAGCAGTTCACAGCGGTTTTCGTTTTTATTATTTAACTTTCTATATATGTATTGATGCACATGATGAATCTTGCTCTGAAGAGGCTTTATTTTGTTTCTTCTTTCAATTTTATTTCCATTAAGCCCCTTCTTATTAGTCTCCTATATACTGATATTCCCAACAAGGTATTTCTTTTATGAATGCTCCTTTTTCTTTCATTTTCCAAAGCACAAAAAAATCTCAACCCTCACATTGCAACTACCCTTTCCGTCTGCAGTGATCAAATAATGCACACTAAAGTCCTGCACCACCTCAGAGCCGTCATCTTTAAACATTATTGCTCAGTTATTTTCCTCTCTAAGTGAATGTTCGCTAGTGAAAATCTTTCTTTAGTCACTGCGTGTTGCTGCTTCTGATCCCAGAAACAAGCAGGAGCTGGATAACTATCTGGTCTCAGTGCTGCAGGATGCAGCCTTGCCCTGGTCCAAATCAGCCATCTTCAAAGTCTGCAGAATCCCAGTTCTTCTGGACCTCCAGTAGTCTGAAAGCAGCAGGATCCTGGATGCTGGGCTGACCCTATTAACTGCTCATACTGGGAAAGGGCTGCAGTCATGCTGATAAAATCCATTCAAATAACTTGTTAAATACAAAGCACTGCTATTCTTGCCATCGTTTTATTATTGGTTGCATGTCAAACTGAACACCTTCTGAAAACGAAGGTCTCAAGAATACTGACAGAAAATGGAGAAATTTGTGTGAACATTCATACACTTGTCTGATACTAAAACTGTGTTGATAATAATTAAATCAGTTCCTGAACAAAACGTTATCTTTTTCAGATCAGAAGACGCAGACCCACACCTGCAACTCTGGTGGCATCCAGTGATCAGTCCTCACCAGGTAGGAGACTCAACATGTGACAATAACATGCTAAAAAGAAACATGTTTTCTATTTTTAGTTGTGTTTCACACACACACACACACGCACACGCACGCACACACACACACACACACACACACACACACACGCACCCCCCCGCACACACACACACACACACACACACACACACACACACACACACACACACACACAAAACACAGTTTGAAATAAAATGCTTGAAATTTCAGTATCCTCAGTCACTATTAAATGCAACTTCATAGACTGAATTCATTACTCCAAAATCTTGCATATTCTTCAAGCTAAAATTTTATACACAAATGAGGGTAAAAGTATTTCTGTTTTTCAGCTCTAGTGCTGTTATTCTGCATCTCATTCCTTGTAACCACCAAATGAATCTTCCTGCTGCATTACAGCAAGAAAAACAGCTACGAGTCATCTCACGGGATCTTGACGATCAAACATAACAGCGAACCTCTGAGGACTTTTCTTGCTGCATGAGTCATCCTCCCTGCTTTCCTCACTGCCTCTGTTGATTTGGGAATATATTTGTGTGTAAAGTGACCCACCGCAGAATTAAGAGATGAACGCAGAGAGAATAATTTTCTCTTGCTGGTATTCTCTGGTCTGAATGAGGAACGAAGCGATGAGTCATGATAAATATTAGGCTATTAATATGCTCTTGTTCTTTATCTCACATGTTTATATTTTACCCACAGAAAGTCCAGCATTGCAAACATGATTCTTGATACATATCTGCAGTTCTTTTAAAATTGTTTCCTTGTGTATAAAAAATACATTTTTCATTTTAAACCATGAAAGTCATTTTAACAAAACCAAAAACCACCTGAAATCAATTAGCTGAATAAGTTATAACAAACTAAGGAAGCTGAGCTGAATATCTGCGGAGAATGATTAACTACATGCAGATGAGGCCGGAACATTTTTGTTTTTTTCATGAATCTCACCCTTGGCAATCTTCTCCTTCTAAGCATCCCTAAAAGTAGGATAAAAAAAAGAAATATGTAGTGTTTTTGGTGCTTGACTCAATCCCAGGTTGCAAATATACCACATAACATTTGAATTAGGTTTTAATCCTATTCCGTGTCGAATAGCTTAGCTTGCATCTGAGTTGCTTTAAATATTTTAGGTTTTCAACTAGAGATGAGCAAAATGCAACCCAGATTACTAAAAAAGGTGTCTCTGTGAACAAGCACTTTGCTTTACTGCAGAACTGAAAGCTTCACATTAGATACCAAACACTGTTTCATTCCCCAGCCTCGATGTGCAGCAGCCATAGTTTCTATGCCTCACCTGATGGGATGTCACTCTGGGACTTGATATATTGTCGCCATTAGTGGGTTTGATGATTAACAAGCAGCAACAAGTCGAAATGGGATCAGCAAATAAACAGCGAAACAAATATAATGCAACTGAAGGTAGGCGTGAACAAATTATCTCAGATGAAAATTCTATTGTTTCTGTAGACATTGATCATTGTTCACAGCTTTGAATGTTATTTAAACTTGTTTAGGTAAAAACCCTCACAGTTGTTATTAAATCCTTCTCATATTCGTCTTGAGGGGATCAGTAATCATTCCTAATTGCCACAAGCAGCTCAAGAAGTTTCATTGTCGTTGAAGTGCAGCTATGTGGCTTGTTTCTTGCTTAGCGCTCATTAAACCTCCCACAAATGTCAGAGCGAAATTAAAAACTGAACTAATGAGATGGACTAAGTCAAGCAGATGCAAAGATACACTGAATCAGACGCAGACACACAATATCACAGCTGTCGTGATCAGCTTCGTGTGCTTTTGTGTGTGAGAGTAAAAGCTTGTGGGAGGGGGATGGGGCCGAACAGACATGATGATCAGAAAGAAGAGCTGCACTGGTGCAGTAATGGTGTGCCCCACATCAGATAAATCCCTGCATTATTAAATGTGCTGCATAGTGATCTTCTCTGTGCACTGTGATCCCCCAAAAGCACGACAGAGGAGCAGAGACAACCAAGATACATGAAGATAATGAAGAAGGTCATTAAGAGACTGAGGGCGACCTCAGTTTTCTTCAAGGCTGACCCTACAAACTGGAGGATTTCTTGCGTTCACTGATTCTTGAAGTAACTTGATCAAATAAGCGTGGAAGAAGTGCTGACGCTGAAGATTTATTAGTGAAATTTAATTACTTCTATTGTTCATGCAAGCGAGACAGAATTAAAAATATGCACAGCCATCGTTCCTCCTAATTTAGAAAGTGTTGAATATTATTAGCTATCTTCTTAAAATTTTTTATCAACATTGGAGTTGCCTGTCATGTTGCATTGCTTTGTATGCAATTTGTAAAGCCTAAGCACTTTCCATTGTGCCAGAGAAAAATTATCAATTGTTTAAAACGTAAGATCTTCCTCAGACTTTGCAAAACAAAATTGATTACATTGTTTACTGGATTTTGTAGCATTTTTAGAAAAATAAAGTACATTTATTAATGCATTTATTACTCCCCTGGACCACAGATCAGTAAATAAGGGATTCAGTTTCCTTCCCAGGACATTTTACATTGTGTTAGAATTAGACTGGAAATAAACTCCAAACTTTCAATTGTCAGTCAAATTTTCTTTGCCACAGATTCACACCTGCCTAAATTGCAAATGTTATTTCTGTAACCTAAGGGATGTCAAATGATAAACTTAGCTAGACTGTCTCTTTTTTACTAGTTATGTGAGGACTGAATCACAAGACAAAGAAAAAGTATGATAATTTGACTTGTCTGCAGTTTTAAAATCTTTTGACAATAGTTTGTGTCTTTCCAATCAAAATTAAAAATATTAACACATATATCTGTACAGTACATATATGTTTATTATTCACTTATTAAAATTAATGAGGGAGAACACTTAGATATTAGATTTAGAGTCCTGTTTATGATTTGTTGGAATAGATACAACAAATAAAATGTCTTGTGCATTTTAGTTCACAACCTTCCCACGGTTTTCTTCTAGCTTTGGCTGATTCGTATATGAAAGGAGGCATGCAGACATGAGATAATCATGTTTCTGCTTTCTTCATAACCTCATTGCTATCATTAATTCTGTTGTGAGCTTGTATCTGCTTCAGAAGTACATTTGGTGCTTCTTTTGTTGAAAGATACAGAGAAAAAGCAAAGGAGGCTTGATGCAGCTTCAGCATGAAAAGAAAGGCGCCACTTCTGTTTAAATGTGCAAAAATAGACAAAACAGGCTCTTCCTTTCATACTCTGAAGGAGACGCAGGATTACACATGAGACATTTATTTTTATTTAGTTTTCAAATACATCAATAATTAACTGCAGCATGAATTTTCAATCATTTGTCAGACAGTGCAATTGGTTGTCAGTATTTTCTCATTTTTTTCTGAAAGTGGCTTATATTTTAAACTCATTAGAGATGAGGACAACTGGCTGCGAGTCAGAGGAGTGTCTCTGTTTTCATCTTGCTTTGTTTCAGTCGGCCAGCTGGGAGTTGCAGTGATAGACTCATCACTACTGGAAAAGCTTTTTTACTGGCTTTTTTCCCTCGTTCTGCAGCACAGATGGGCCGCACACAGAGATGAAACAATCTGATAGTCAACCATTACTGCCAAACTTTATTTTTCTTGACCCAAATTGTTCTCTTTTTTTTGTTATAAATCAAACTATAACTTCTTGTTGCTTTCAGGATTTCATTTAATCTACTGTGATTTTAGCAATTGAACCACGAACACTTTGTTCCAGTGTAAATCCATCTGCATCTGATTATAATTTCTTAATTGCCCAGCTCCCACTATGTTGTCTATTTCCATGTTTTGATGATGAAGGCAGCTCATCTTCATCCACAATAATGGTCTCATTTGGCTCTCAGCAGGTGTCTGATTAATTGAAATACTTGAAAACAACTGAAAAAAGGGAACTGGATTTGCATTTTTCCAAAATCTGAGATTCAAATGAGATTTCAAGCAAGCTTGACCCATTTTACACTTAATAAACCAGTTGTCTAAGAACCTGAAACAAGAGCGAACTCATTATTATACAAAATGTACAGAATTTTAAATGAAAAGAAAAGAGTAAATGTAGCTTTTTTTGTCCTTTATGTTCCTTGGTTGTTGTTTAAAGAGCCATGTTCATGTCACTTTTTCATAGCTTTATTCAAAAGTATGAATTAAACTGAGAGAAAATTAAACTTTTCCCAAAAATTTAAAACACAACTGAATTGAGTGTATTTTTGTAAAGAAAGAAATATGCAATTATAATTAAAATAACACTTAATAGCATTTCTGAAAGTCTTTATTCACTTCTGGATTAGAGTTTGGTGTATAAAGAAAATCAAAGGAATGAGCGAATTAAAATAAAAGCACTATCTTTTGAACAGAGCATACTTTTAAGTAGGGATATTATATGCAAGTTGGCACGCAAGCACACTCAAACACACACACACACACACACACACACACACCCCCACACACACACACACACACGCACCCCTACACACACACACACACACACACACACACACACACACACACACACACACACACACACACACACACACAGACGAACATCATTTGCAGTGCCAAGGGATGCGTAGGTTGCCAAGCAACTAGGTGGTGTCCTAGAAAAAAAGTTTCAAGGCTGTAAAACATAGATTTTGATGTAAGTTAAAGATGCTCACTGTTGATCAGAGATTTCACTGTACCAGAGTCAGCTGTTTCATTTAACACGTTTAACCCCCTCAGCTCTAAGGCTATCATGTTCTACATAATACATCTCCCTATCTTCTCTTTACTCAGAAATGCTTCTGCGAGTTTTACAGCTTATATGCTGTTGAACATTTCTTTAGACATTCAGAAAAACTGTTAACAGCTAAAACAGTTCTGGATCAGCTCAAATAAATTCACTTAAAAGGGACAAAACTGAACTGAGTTTGAGTGCCAGGTGGCTCAGCTGGTAGATTGGGGTCCTTGATGTGGTTGTCCTGTGTCCGAGTCCCAGTTTTGGGCAATTAGCTGGAAGTCTTTTCTCTCTCCCTCCTTCCTCTTCCTCCTATTTCATGGTCATTTACTGCTAAATAAGGGCCACTAGAAATTAAAATATCCTGCAAAAAACACCAGACAGTTAGTGACGCAGATGTTCTCTGCGTCACTAACATTGTTTTGGTTAAAAAGTGAAATACAAAAAATTAGAAAAAAAAAAATAAATAAAAAATTACAAAGTATATTTAAAAAGTCAAACTACAGCGTCATAGAAAATGAACTTGTCTTTTCTGACTACATAGGAAATAAGTTTACACAACTCGTAGGTTGGGGTTAGGGTTTGTCTTTGAAGGTGGATGTAATTGATGTGTAGCAGCGTCGCAAGGATCAGTGCTGGGTAAAAATCAGGCCCTTGTATCAGATAATGTGTGATGTGGGCAGAGGTTATCTTCTCTGCTCTGCTCTCTTTGGATGCACAGCAGAACTCCATCTACGAACACAAAATCTGAAACAGATTTTTTGTTGCAGTTATGTTTTTTCTATTTCTGTATCCAGAACTAAAGTGATTGTTTGCTTTGTGACAGAAATAGATGAAGATCGGCTTCCAAACCAGTTGTATAAGGTAATTCAATCAAGCTCTCTAAAACACAGATTCACTGAAATATGATTATTAAAAATAAAATAAAAAAATCCCTCTACTGTTGTTTTCATTAAATTGAGTTTCAGCTCAAATCCATCTTTGTGCTTTCTGCTTAGCTGATATGTAATGTTGATATTTTGCAGGCTGCTCTGTTGAATTCTCCCCGACAACGAAGAAAAGGACAAAAGGGGACACCAACAATGAAAGGTGCACTGTTTTATCAACCTTATTATCTCTTTCGCATGTGTGATGGTGACAATCTGTTAAAAACAGCACTTTGCTATTAGCTCCCATTGTAGAGCAGCTTCTTTTCCAGAGCAGTAAAGATACAAAATGTTATATCTGTAAAACACCAATCCCTTTTAAGTTTTCACATTTAATTTTATTTCTAGAAATGCTAACCTGTTGCTAAGGCAACAAGGTATTTGATAAAGTGACCTGCATAAAGTTTTGAGAAAGAGAAATAGAAAATGCATTCAGAGTAACCTGAGAAGTTTTATTGGCCTCAACTTTTACTTTAATGTTCCACAGCCAAGAATCTCTTTTCACCTGTAACATAAAGGTTTGTTTTGTTGATCTAGATCACATTTAAATAGTAAAGCAAAGATGAAAGGATGGAAATGATTTGGTTGAGTTCAAGGAAGCTTTTGAGTAAGTAGGACACACCTTAATATCCTTTATTATGGTGAAATAAACTTTATATTTGGAGATTAAAGAGGAAGAAGGGGTTTCTGTGTAAAACTGTGGAAGGAGAAGTTGTTTTTCAAAGCTGTAAGATCAAAATGGAAAAAATATATTCAGTTCTGCTAAACAGTAAACTTTTCTTTGCTTTTACTTTTTTATCACTGCAATGTTCCCTTATGATGTAATGCAAAGCACCTTTAATTATCTTGTTGATGAAATGTGCTGTGAAAATAAACTTACCTTTCCTAATCCAGATGTGCTTAGAGAGACAGACTCTCTAAACACACAGACTTTAAATGAATTCAGATAGACTTTAAATAAATTCCTCTACCAGAATTAGATTTTTGTTTTGACTATACATTATGAATGACTTTAGTTTAATGAAAACACCAAGTAATATGGCCAAAAAGAAGGAGTCATTGTTGCATCCCATTTCCACTTTGTAGGTTTAAACGACTTCCAGGCACTATTGTCTGCACAGTATAATTTGCATAGCGCTGGCTAGCTAATGAGGGAAGTTCTTTCCATCTTTCCATCTTTGGGTCCAATTTCTAACTTTCTCTGTCAGTGTGGCTCTTCCTTCGCCAAGGACTCATTATCCGATTTTTAGACTGGGTCTCCCCTCTAGTCTCTATGTTTTTGACTTATAAAGTTGGCCTACATGAGAAAAATTTTATTGGTTTTTGGAACTTTTATGCAATGCTAACAGTGGAGAAAACACACGCCAAGGAAAATGAGCAAGTCGATTTGTTTTTCCAGCACATCTACAAGGCAGGAAGGAGCATATGTAGTCAAAGTGACAGCATTTTTTGTTAAATTGAAGAATAAACATTTGGAGACATATTTTTGAATGTTTATTATGTCGTTTTATTTAACAATCTGTTAGAGGTAACCTCTGGTGGTCAGAATATTTAGGTGATAATTATTGTCCTTTATTTTTGAACATGTTAAATAAGTGTTAAGTTGTTTTCCCCTTCTTAATAGTACAGGTGGTTAATTTAACAGAAAAAAAAAATAAGCTGCTAAACTTCTTTATCTGGATTTCTTCATCCTCCAACAAAATCTTCATCCTTAACCTTGTTTACCCTGTTTGGTCGCCATCAGCCGTTATTTTCGCGCGTTAATGTCTTTCTTGACGTCCCTCTTCACAGAGCTGCAGTTTCTTGTAGAACATCACCTGTACAGGCAGCAGCAGGGAGCTGGAGATGAATGCTCCTCAGAGAGCTGCTTGTCTGACCGGCCCAGTCCCGACTCTGTTCCCACTGGCGAGGAGCTCCCACATGATGACGAGGCCACTGCAGAGGCCTTTGAAAAGCTGCGCTGCCAAATGGAAGGTAAGTTAGAAACCAAAAAAAAAAAGTGATTTTATTATTTGCTTGCCAAGAGTGCTTTAGCATAAGTTGGTTATGTATGTAATTCTTAAAAATCTACTTTAAACAGTCATACTTCAACTGTACACTAAAGTGTTAAGTCGGTATTTACTTATTGACACTGATTCTTCTCTTCAAGCTATAACATAGCAAATGTTTTTGTTAAACCCACTACATGCAAAGACATCCATCTTTGCAGATGCTGTCTGTCTGAGCTAAACTATTTTAGTTTCTCTGACAAAAATAGCCTTGCCTGGAGCAACTAATTCAATGTAATGGCAGGTAGAGCTAACAGCACACACTAACCACACTTGTAATTGCCCTCGACTAATGCATTCTGAGTGTACCGGGTTTATTTCCCTGAAGCAGTAGCACTGTGTAGTGGTTTAAATTTTGTATCAGCCCACAGTGTGACGTACAACATGGAAAGCCCCCTTTCAAGATTACAAGATGATTGTCCTGTATTTGAAAGTTTCACCAGTGGAGGCTTAATGAAGCCCTCAGTCTGGATGAAAGAAGCAAAGCGGAAGCCGGGGAAAGCAAATCAATGACCATTAACACCAGTTCTGTCGAGTATGGATTCACTCAAAGATCAGTGGTTTAAATTTGTTATGAGGGGTAAATAACCTTCAACTGTAAATGTCAGGTGGCATTGACTGATGAAAGGTGGAGCAGCTCTGTTCATCACTTGAAAACTACTGCTGCAGGATGTTGTTTCATCTTTAGCACGTTGAGTTTTGTCTCTGGCTGTAGTTTCTCTCCGGTCAACATTTATCTGCCTCCCTGCTCCCTGCAGAGTTCTCCAGGGAGAGCCTATTAGATGCCGGCGGTGAACTTGAGTGCCCCCTCTCCAAGGAGAAAAACGATTGTTCCAGTGTGGCCACCGTAGCAGATCCCTCGTCCCAGAAAGAAAATGCACTAACAGGTAAACAAAGATCAACCTTGCTAAGGCGCAAATCTTTTCCTCCCACGTCTGTTTCTGTTCACGAAGGGACACTTTCACTGTCCATTTGCCAAGTACACAGGGTTTATTTATGCAGGGTAAACAAGATTTGGTCAGTGTCAATAATCATGGCTTGTCAATAAACAACTGTGAAGTGGCCTTGACTTCATGTGTGAAATATCTAGGAAGACAGTCACTCAGCTGCTGGAGGCATGGAGCTGAATATCAAGGTTGAATACAGATGCTAATATCTAAAGTGTTAAAACCAAAAATAAATCTAAAGAAAATGTGTCCTTGCCCCTGGTAAAAAATCTTTAAAATAATATGCCAGCTAATATGTTATTAGCTACTTTACAGGATCCTAAGCAGGGCTTAAAAACTCTGCTGATTGAAATAATTGTTACCTTATGCAGCAGATGGTTTAAGAAACTAATCTAGAAAACTATCCCTGGAAAAAGACAAAGGTTTTGTGTGGTACTTGACTGGATGCAGGATTTGCAAATCAACATGCATCAATAGGCCCTTTAAACAGTAAAATCTGCAAACATCTTCATGAAATAGCAACGAAATAACACTTCTGTAAACCAGAAAATAAGCAAATGCTAACTTCAGTTATTTTATTTTATTTTTTAAATACATTCATATTTTAGTTTTTCCACACATTTAAATTCCCTGGGAAAATTGGACCTTTGACTTATAATCCCACAAACAGCTTCTAAAGGAGATGTCAGAAACTGCAAATATGCAAAAAGGGAAAAAGGGAAGAAATTTTTTTTCATGAAACATTAATGTGGTCTTAAATAACTAAAATTTATTTACGTAGCACCTTATACAGTTGAAGATCACTAAGTAATCACCTCACAAAGAGAGTAAAAGAATTAGAAAAGAATTAAACATTGACAAAAGACAGCGTATTTCAAAAATACTAACAATGAAAAACACATGTTGTAATTTTTAAAAGTCATTAAGGAAAAGCATACTGGGATAAGAATGTTTTTAGCCGCCTTTTGAATAAGGCAGAACCCTGAAGGGCAACGTAAAAACAAAACAAGCTTGTTCACTTGTTTTTAAAAAAAGTACAAAAAAAAAAAAAAAACATTACTGCATTTAAAGGGCATACAAGACCTGTGATTTTAAAATGAGTTAATATTGAGCATGAATATTCTTCAGTGGGAAAATATTATCAATGAGACTCTTTACTGTATCCGAAATATATCTGATGGAATTGACAAAGAATGCAATAACTACATATACAAAAAATTAAATGAGGTAAGATGCACTCTCAAAAGAATGATAATATATGTTACCAAATATTTATTCACTTTTCATGAAATTCCTCTGAAGAATATTGAATCGAAAGCGTGCCTCTGTTTCTCAACTCTTAGTATTTATCGCTTGTCTGTATTTTCAGACACAAAGGCAGGAGCATCCAGTGCAAACCAGCCATCAGGGAAGAAGACGAACAAAGTCAGCCTCGAGACAAAGAAATAGACGTCTGTGCAGCCAAATGTTGTCCAGTCTGCCCAACGCAGTGACAAAAGATTGTCCATGCAGATTGAGGAACATCAGGGCATCGCTATACCTCTGCAGCCAGGCTTTAGTTACCACCTCAAAAATAAGACAAAATCTTTCTTTATCTATTTGTGAAAAGTTAAACCACATTTTTAACAGTTCTTACTGTACTGCTCTGAAGCTAGCCAATTGTGTGTATAAATCTGAGATCCATGCCTCAGTAACACATTCATAACCATGCTTCATACATGATATTCCCTCTTATTGACCAAAACGAACAAGAAAAGCATAATACTTTTTTTTTTTTACAGATGTCTTAGTTTGTGTTATGAGTTTCCTATTTCACGTTGGATTGATAAAATGGATCAGCACATGATAAACAAATGGAGCTAATGGAGTTTAAATTGTAATTAGAAACACGGTCCCTAACTGAGTGAGCAGTATGTGATGAGTGAAATTCATATTAGAACGTATATTTACATAACATGCATCACCTTAAACATATGAGCTTTGAATCTTGAAATGAATAACTTGGTGAGCTATGATAACTGGTTAATTAATGAGTTCAAAAGTGGCCAAAAATAAATAAATTGACTTTTAAAAATTCCTTTTCCCCCCATTTGTACAGTTATGTAATCACTTTTTTTTTTTTAACCAAACATGCACCTATAAAAAAGTATCATCACAAAGTCAGTGTTTTTTTTTCCCCCAACATTGTTTCAAGCATTTTTTACTCATTACTGCAATGATTGTTGTGCATGAATAATAATACTTCTGAAAGAAAAATTTACAACTTAGTTGAATTGATGAAAAAACTTCCTGTGACCAGTATTAGCACCGTGCTGCTAATATCTTCCAGCAGCTACTCAAGTTTGATTAGACCTTATTTTTTTCATAATTAGCCTGTAGTTGCTTTAGGAAGCTGGCATATTTTAAGATGAAAAAAGCATTTCTAACATTTCACTAAACGTTGCTACCACCTCACAGCATAACATACTAAAAATGTTTACTTACAGTACTGTCTCGAAATCCTGATCAGGATGTTTTTTTTACCCTGATATCAACCAACTTAAGCGTATAAGCTGATAATTAGAGACAGTTCAATAGATGTAAATGTTTGTAAACTTCATAAACTAACACAACACAATCAGTTTGACAATAACGAATCACAAATTGTTCCTCTTCTTATGATTCTTACCTTTTGTAATTTTGTCCAAACTGCAGTTTTAGCTGGACGGTCTGAAACGCTGCTCTAATATGTAGGTTCACAAAACACTTCACTTCACACAGCTTCACAGCTTAATCATTTCTTCTGATGATGAATCTGACTTGACCATACAGAAACAGTTTTTAATAAACTTAATGTTTACAGTTTTACTCCCTGCTTAAGTGCTGTTCATTCCGTTTTGATTACTTATCGACTCGTCGTTTAATGAGGTTCTAGTCATTTCTGTGTGCTACAAAAAAAGTTGTTATACTTGCCAGAGAGTCACTACTTTGTTTTACTTGTCCTACAATTTAATGTCAAGTGTTTAAGCTGTAGCTGTCCCCTAAACTGACAGCTGTCTGTCCTGATTCGACAAATCAAGAGTAGCAGGCCTCCTGACACACACAGTGACCCTCTGCAGCCTCTTTCTCTCCGTACAAACATGTTGGTAGATTCTCAAGGGAAAAACTAAATTTGAACAACAAAATAAAGTGCATAAATTATAATGTTTTCCAAGTTGTAGTGATTAATTAAAAATCGACCATGCAAAACACATCTATTTGGTGTGGAATTAAATCAACATCACGAGGAGAGTTTTGGCAATTTCGTCCCAAAATCAAGATGGACACTTCTCTCAAACGATTTATTTCAAATTGAACTCTTGAGCTTGTGCATGTGCTTTGTGTGTCTGTGGTGACTCTGTGAAAGGCTGGAAACTTGCTCAGAGTTTATCTCAGTCCTGCCTAGTGACTGCTGTAATAAGCTCCAGCACACTCTTTAGCAGACAACAGTCAAGTGTGGGAAATTAATCATTTGAGTTGGACCCATGAGCATTCTACTTTTCAAAAAGTGTGACTTTTTAATGAGTACATTATTTCACTGCATACACAAAGTTATATGTTGCTCCTCCATATGGAAAGCAGTTGAACCGCCAGGTTGTAAATGTGTGGCTGATGAGTGGAGCTCATTACATTGGGATAAATTTGCAGATTAATTTACATATTTTGGATTAGCAAAGGGAAACTCATCTCTACTGAGCAAACTGCACCATCATTCTTAACATATGATTGCTTATTGGGAACCTGAACCCAGGCCATAATAAACATCTCAATGCATGGCACTGAATGTAAAGTGATGATATTTTTAGGTCTGAATTTGAGGCATTTACTATACATTGCTGTATTTTATACAACAATCTAAATATTTAAATATGGACACGCATTGTAATTGCTGCATTCTCTGTAAAATATTCTCCTAGTTTTGTATGTGCTGAAGAAATTATGAAGCGATCACCACTTTTCGAATTGTTCTCATCACATTCTGAGGTATTTGTTTCACTGCAGTGACATTATCATGTAGATTATGTGACAATCCCTCCATAACCTTCCCGTCATATTTACCATGTCTGAAAGAAACAGAACCTCTTTAGTTAACACTTTCAGCACTGGCAATTTTCTCAACAGCAAACAAAGACTGTAAAACATTCCTGTAAAAGCTTTTATTTCCCCTCCCCCTGTATTTATGAACCCTGTAATGTCTGTGTTTTGAATGGTAACAGTGTAGTTTAAATGAATTATATTTGGAAGTTTTTGTTTCTGTTTTAATTGAATGGATAGCTGATTTGCGTGTGTAATCTACTTTTGTTTGATACAATAAAATGTTTAAGTTGGTGATGGGTTATGTTTCTTTGACTCGTATCCAGGGACACTTTCTAAATTCTTGCAGGTTAAGGCTGACACCTTGTTTGAGAGTCGCCGTCAGAGTCAGGATGTGTGCCGTAAGCAGAGTTGGTCAAAAACATCTCCTGAATTGTCAGAAATAAGAGTGAAGTTAAACTTACCACTGCACCATTTGTCGTGGGTTTACTTGGGGTAAATTTTGACTTAACCCTAAAAATAGACCCTTTAGCTTAAATAATTCACTGTACTTGGACCCAAGAGTATAAAACCACATGCATTTTTCATGAAGAAGGCAGGGTTCAACAAATGCATTTTGTGACACTGCAGCATGTCAAGTTACAAGTGATACCCCTACAGACAAAAATAAATGCTATTTTTAGAGCATTTGTATCTCTAGGTAAAGTACATCAGCATATCTTCATATATATTTCTTAAGATCCACTCAGAACAAAAAGCGTGATTAAAATATGTTGCAAAAATTACAAAACGAACTTTAATATGTCATTTATCTCTATGCTTAACTTACAATGTTGAGTAAACTGGGCCGCTGTGGTTATTGTTTGTATTCTTAAAAGGAAATCATGAACACCAGAAAATGTTTGTTATAAGCATTGGAGTGAGTCATGAGGCAATGGTCAATACATGTACTACATTTAGAAAATAAAATTAAATACTTACATATTAGAAACCATGTACATCTTAATGTCTTTAGCTTAACCTCTGTTGAAAACCATGTGAAGTTTAATACTAGGTTGGGGCAGCAGAATAGGTTCTCACTCTATACCTCCTCCTGCTGGAGGAGTAGAAAATGTCAGAATTTCAAAATGGTCACATGACTAGTAAATCATATTTTGGTGTCACTGGTTCCTGCCCAGAACAGAATAGTGGAAGCTTCCTTGTAAGGATTTTAATTCTTATTGCCTGGATTTATTTATGATTACAATAACTACAGTGCATCTGGAAGGTAATCACAGTGCCTAACATTTTACACAGCTCGTGTTTCTGCCTTTGTCCAAATTGGATTCATTTATTTCCTCATAATTTCACACACAAACACTGCATTATCACAAAGAGTTAACCGGGGCATAACTCAGACACCAATGACAGCCCAGACTAAAGGCTTCAATTATGATTCTTGGTGCCTCTTGAACAGACATTAGTTGTACACATGCGCCAAGTTGGATGGGTGGTGGTTGGAGGTGAATTTGCAGAAATGTCCAACAAGGATTTAGTGTTTGTGTTGCACATCCAGTAAAAATAAACATGAAAACAAAGTGAAACAGAAAATAATTGACCACAATCTCATTTATAAACAAACATTTACTTTTTCTTTTAAATTATCATACTCAGTGCCACATTTCTTTAAATCACTATCAATTCCTGTATAGTATCTTTTCTTTTCTTACTCTCAGTTTTCATATTTTCAGCTTGGTGTGAATCTGCAGGCTTCGGCTTTTCTGTCACTTTGTTGCTGGTGTACCTTAATTTTCCCCACTAGGGGCAATAAAAGTAATCTATGCTATATGTAAAATTCATGTCTAAATCCAAAGGCTGAAAGTTGGTTTTATTAAGACTGCATTCTGCTATTACTCCCAGTTATGGATTATCTAGAACTATGACTGAATAGTTTTTTTGTTGTTGTTGTTTTTGCATTTCATAGAAGTTGCAATTTGCTCAACATGCATAGCTATGGCACCTTCTAGGAGCAGCCGAATCAGCAAAACTATTGTTCCCAATTGCTTAAGGTTCTCTCTGAAAAAATATTGTATGTCTTCCTGTGTTTAATCTTGCCAATCCTTTGAGAAAGCCCAGTGAAGAACCAACTGCAGCCACTAACTATAAGTATCTGTTTTTCATCACCTAAATTTAACAACTGACTCAGTTTAGCTTTTTTTCTCTCCCAGATGAAGCCACTAATAGAGACTCCTGGGCCAGCATTAGAATGTTGAGTTAAGACCAAAATATTTATTCCCCTGCAGATTTAGGTTCAAAAATTATCTTTGCAAATCTGCCAAAGTAACTTGTTTTTGGAATGGCCCACCCAGATCCCTGGCTTTAATCAAATCCAGTCCATACAGCAAGACTGTGAGTTTTCAGCAGATCTAGAAAATAAATCTCTTCCTAGTTTTACAGTCATGTAAACCACCGTACCAGAATGCATCTGTAAACTTTGTAGAATCAGAAAAGATGTTTAAATGTTAACATATTATTACAAAACAGCAGCTGCCCCTCTTCAAATTCTGAAGTACAAGTACGTTTTGCTACATGTGTAATGTCGATAATGGACCAAAAACATGTGACTTGTGGGTAATTAGTATGCCCGTACAGCAGGAGGCGTTGTTGGACTCACTATTAACAAACTGCAAAAGCACCTTGCTTAAGATTGTGGGGACTGAGAGTATTGTTTGCATCTTGCAGCTGTCCGTCGGCCTTTCAGCACATATTAAATCACCAAACATCCCATAAACTCTTTAGGAGTTTATGGATAAATATTTATTAAATGTTTATTTAACAGAACGGAGAGGCCTCTCAGAGCCGTACAGAGTCATGCGAAGTTGGAGGTGGCTTCTGGTTTTAGTCCGCTGTGGGAAATGACTAAATTATGATTCGCCCTGATTATATCTTCAGTGTATTTAAAACCTGTTTTAACTACAAAGTCAAAACAGGTTTTTTTGATACTTCAAACCTGGACTAAATTGTTCTGCACTAACAGAATTACTCAAACCCAGTTCTATGTGACTTCACAGTTGCAAGGTACAAATACTTTGCACCAAATACCTCCATGTGATTACGTCAGGCAAATATTAGCAAACTACCAATTTAAAAGCTAGAAATATATAAAACGTAAAAGGCTAGAATTTAAAACCATGCATTATAAATCTGGAAACTGGTGCAAAATAAGTGCAAAAGCTGCACTCTTAAATAAGTCACATAAGTCAAAATGATGTATGTTTAGAGTTTAATGCAGGATAAATATGTCAGCGTAGTTCTATAACTACAATTGGAAAAAGCTTCTGTTGTGTTTAAGTGGAAATTTAAATAAAAACGTCTGACAACTAAATGACATGACCAGCATGTCGACTTTCCATTTAAATTACTGTGGTGTACAACTTACTCTTGAAATAAGACACAATGACATATGTTTATATTGCACATCATCTTACCTTTGGAAGATGATCTTAAGTCTAATCATGCCTCCTTCTCTGTCACACATTATAACAAAAGATTGTGTGGTTTTGTTACAAAAAGTGATTCCCAGCCTCAGTTTAACAGTGTAGAAATTCTTGGTAACAAGCCCAAATCATAAGAAAGTCCCTTCTACTGTTTTGTATTTTCACTGCTGTCTTGCAGAGATTTTTCTGAAAGCTCCTCCTCCCTTGATCGTTGTTCTTTTGTAACACTGGAGTCAGAAAATCCTGGAGGAAATAAAAGGTTGGAAAAGGGATTGGAAAATGTTGATAAGCTGAAAGAAAAACAAAGTACCCGTATCTGTTAATCTCAGCATGAGAACACTCTGAAATGAATTAAGATAACAAATCAAATCAAAGGGATGGAGCCAAGATGCTTCAACTTTGCCAGAATGCGGGATATATGTATATATATATATATATATATATATACTGTATATATATATATATATATATATATATATACTGTATATATATATATATATATATATATATATATATATATATATATATATATATATGTTTTTTTTTACAACAAATCATCTATTAGACTGCAGCAGAAGTTTTTCAAAATTGTATTTCTGGTACCATGAATTATTTCTTTACATCAGCGGAAAACATGTCAGGATTGAATTGCTTTAAAATAGTTCAACAAAAGTGCCTATATATTTTATTTTCTTTTTGTGAAGTATGCGGTTTCAGAGAAAGCAGCCATACACAGAAACCTACCATTTGAGCCACTCTCTTTCCATTTGAGCTTGTTGTCTTCTGTGTGTCGAGTCCAAGTCGAGCGAAAGCTCACCAGCTCAGCTGTGATGTGTGCCAGACTCCACTGCAGACCCCTGGAGCTCTCCTTCCAGAGATTACTGAGAGCGAATAACAATTGTCATTTATGCTCGTATTGATTTTCATGCTGACATTGAAATGAATCCTGAACACTAAAGCAGTCCAGACTTTTATGTGGACCCACCAGGAACAGATCAATCATACGTTGTTTTCCCACTGAACAAAAAAAGGAGGATCTTTAAACATGCTACATGCAATTAAACCATGGACTTTTCTTTAAGTAAATTGTTGCTTTCATAATCATGTTTTCACACAATTCTTGAATTTCAAATATCTCAAAATTCACAGCTTTTGTCTTTCCTTTCTTAGATGAGCATACATTTGGTGTGTAAGTATTCATAGTTTCTTGCTAAATTTTACCTTGTTAGGCCACAAGTCAAAACACGTCTATTTGTTTTTTATTTTTACAATGAACATAAATATTGTCATCTCTTCCAAGATTTACCAGTCATTTTGGTAATTTATCCTTATATTTCCAAAATTTTATGATCAAGTAGCTGTGTCAAAAACGTTTACAAATCAGTGCTGATTCACTTAAAATTCAAGTGAAGATTGTGTTTATATAATAGATACAAAACAAGTCAAAGACCATATCTCAAGAGAAATAAACTTTTAAAGGCTTTTAAAGCCTTTAAAAGTATTTAGGTTTTGTTAATATTTTTGTCTCTCCCTAATGCTTGCTTCTTGTGGTTTCTAGGTATTTAATATGAATTTAAATCCAGACCTTCATGTTTAAATTATAACAACTCTGGAAAGACTTTAATTCTTGATCCAACTTAAGAATCAAATCTAACTTCATACATACTTTTTGCAATTTACTTCATCCTCAGGTTAGATGATTGTAGCATGTAAACAACAGTCAAACATGAGAGGAAAAGAAGCTCAAAAGGACATAGAAACGATTTACCATCAGTTGGTTTAGTCAAAGCCTTTTATTTGAAGGTTTAATCGATTGTATTGGATTAATAATCGATTAGTTAGATTGTTGCCGACACCTAATGTCAATTTCTCATCAGTAACCCCATTTTAATTTTATTTACTGAGAAAAAGTTGTTTAAATATGCCTTGTTTTAGTTATATGTAATTCACTTGTGCTATGCATTAATCTGTAGACTTTATATCATTTTGGCATGGTTTCTTCTCTATTACTGTAAGTTAAGTCTATTTTAGGTTTAATTTTTCCAACTATTTTCACCCTTCCTCTTTCTTCCACCAGATGTTTTACTTTACAGATTGTTTTTCCTACAGTACCTGTGTCTGTTGCAGGGATCTGGGGGACCTGGGTTTTCCTCCACCAAGGGAATAACAATTTTCTCTGCCATGTCCGTCAACAGGGAAAACGTAGGATACACAATGAAGTCAATGAAACCTGTAAGAACAAATGTCAGCATGTAGTTACTGAGGTACCTACAGTAGATCACATTATAATTAATGTACTTCGAACTATTGGGAGCATGAGTGGAAGACCAACACATATTGGTACTTAATTCTGAAGTGGAAGGGAAATGTTACACGGTTTTCCAAATTTGTGCAAGTACTAAAAAAATTGATAGTGTGTCTGTAAACGGCACTTTTCAGGCTTTGTGACAGCCTTCATAATGCTGTTTGTTTACTAACAGCTGGTTTTAAACTGGTTAAATCACAAACAGGTTGGTTACATTTACTCTTTAGGCAAATTATCAAGGCAAGTCCTTGCAAATTTTTGGAAATAGTGTGAAATAATTTGGAAAAAGTTCAAGGGGTGGGGATTTATGAAGAGCTAATGTGTTCATAACGTACTGTTTGCATCAGTAAAAAACAACAACAAAAAAAAACATTTCAGAAGTTCAGAGTAAATGGTTGGACCTCACTTAATGAAGCTGTAGGTTTCTTCAATTTTGAAAAATAATGACAAACGTAAAACCTGGCAAATAAGAACACGTGTTTGTTCTTCTACAGAGGCATTGTGGACAACAACTATATCCTGCTTAAAAGACAGGACCATAATTGAGACATACCTATCTGGGACTCGGCTACTAAGGTGCTTTTTCGATCACACAGTGGAGAGAAGGGAAGGCCGAGCTCCGCCTCTCTATCGCCCTCACAAAGATACAGAGAACAAGAGAAGATTCAATGGCATCCCACACATGACCTGAAAATAACTTTCTATGGTTAGGTTATTCCAACAAACAACCAACTGAAACTTTTAGATGGAGCGTTTTGTGAGCAGGTGGTTCTGTGTTTTTAAAGGTACAAAAGAGCCTATTCAGAGTTTCCACATCTTGTTTTCACAGAGACAGGAAAACTGCCCAACATCTGTCAAAAAAAAAAAAAAAACCATTGTTAAAATAATTACAAGGCTCACATCAGATTCAAGTCGAGGTAGCTTTTAAGGGAAACATGTTTGGCTTTTCAGATTACAGTGTTTGTAAACTGTCACTCATTTCTAGATGCACGCATTTATAAATACTGACTTTCTTGTATTTACGTAAGATGAATAATTACACTGTAGTTAAGACAAGTGTCATAAATATAGTGATGCATGTAAAATTATTGTAAACATTTCAAGTAGAGTGGATCTCAACTGTGTAAAGTTTTAATGGTCCAGTTTTACCCTGGAGCTCTGGTCTTTTTTTTTTTTTTTTTTTTTTTTGTCATTTCCTGCAATAACTTTGCCTCAAACCATACCAAAGGAGATTCTTAAATAAATCCCAATGATTACCAGACTTTAAAGGCAACAAAACATAAATTCAGCCTGATTCCTGAAGGGATTCCAGACCAAAATACTGTAAAATAAGGAAACTCATTTTCTGAGTACAGAAAAGCCACTAACATTACAGAAATTAAGCTCTTCCAGAAGTGTAATTCATACCTATGAAGCTATTCAGAGATTTTTGTTTTGTAAAAAATAATATCTTAAGCTTTTGGAATATTTTACAAACTTTGCTGAAGTATTTATCACAAAACCATGGCAAAACGGAACATAAACCCAGAATGAGAAGACTCAGATTGTATCAAGATGGAGAAATAAAAGATTCGAAGGAAGGGTTCAAACATGCTTTATATTTCCAAAACTAAACGTCCTACGTCACAGTTTAGCCTCTTTAGCAACATATGGTGGACATCAGTCAAAACAGGAAGCAATTGGAGAAATAATGGAAAATGTTTATACAGTTGTAGTTATCAGAGACAGTTTGTGCATCAGTTGGTTTTCAGAGGACATCGTTTTAAAATAATAGGACATTTTACTGCCTTTTTTATTTGTAGATCTAGATTTACAAAGTTCTTAGCACATGACAGCACTGAAACTTGGTCATGTGAACTAGTGAAAAAAAAAAAGATTGAGTGATATTTCCACAACTTTCACTTTGTCCAGGATGAACATGACAGCTTTCTAGGAATCCCTCTGTTGCAAATGATTGAATTAAATTACTTGTGCCAAAATCTAATTTTGATAATTTAAATTAGGAGGAGAAAAAGTTAAAAAAAAAAAAAAAAAAAAGGCCTGTGTCAGATCAGGTCTATTCAGATGCCTACCTGCCTGAAAAACTCCTCCATTAAGGCTTTGGTCCAGCGAGAGTGCAGCGCCCAGGGCTTGGATGGATGACTGATGTCAGCCGTGTGCAGTAACAGAGACAACGCTTTGGGCTTATCCATCCTGATGGAAAAAGCATAATACTTGTTTATGTTGCCTGCAGACAAAGCAGTTCTGCAGGCAGAACTGCAGAACTTTATACAGAAAGTATAAGACACACAGTTCCTTCATCCAGATTGTAGTTTGAAACATTTCAAATGCCTCTAAAGAGTCAATACGTTTTGCACCTACCGCTCTTGTTGTTGTAGACAGGATTTCATTGCTTTTACTTGAAGTAGGTGGGAGGACATGTCAGTGGCCAAAACCATCTCTATAACAAGTGATCGCATCTCCCTGTAAACACACACAGACGTGCACAGACTCGCAGTTTACTGGCCGGCCTTGAATGATGTGACGGAACCATATAAAGTAAAAGTGGCAGGCGGGAGGACTCTGTGAGGTTGCAACCTTTTTAACTTTACTGATGGATTTCCTTGTTCTCATGGTAACACTAACTGCAAAAGGAGCCTGTTGCGGCATGCTGCTGTGTTTATCTCTGCACAGCTCCACAGTGAATATTACAGCCGCACCGGGTGTGTGAAGTATGAAGCAAATGACTCCATTAACGCAGACGGTGCGGATATTGTAAATTATTTCCCGACACAAACTCCACTGATGATGTTTTAGGAGGCTTCGGTTTTACCTTAAAGTCAGCCATCAATCTTTACTGTAATGGAAACTCAGCATTGCAACGTCATTATAAGGTCTGACAGATGCAGCTGCGGACTTAGTTGCTAGTGAACAGCTCGTCATTATAGATAAAAATGATCCTTTACAGACTCTTAGGAAATTTAAGGTGAATGTAACGTGGTAGTTTAATCTAAGGTCCATTTCCTCTGCAGAACTGATGCAATTTACTGAGAATTGTGGGCCATCTTTCTTAGACACACTACTTTAGTTCTGCCAACAAATTTTCTGTGGGACTGAGATTAGAGATTAGGACTTTCTGTCCTAGACCCACTTTGTAATCAATTTGTCATTTTAATTAATAAGATCTGTATCCATTAGGGAGACTCAGCTGTGGCTGAAGTCTTATGATGCTGGTTCAACATTTCTCCATAGTGTTTCTTATTCATTATGTCAATCATCTTGCGAAGTGCACCAGAATGTTCTGCAATAAAACACAACCACTGGAGTTCTCACACTCAGAAACTTCCCCTTTTTTCTCCAAATATAACAATGGTCATTATGGTTAAACTTATATTTAGTTTTTTTAGACCATAGGGCATGTTCCTGTTTGCTTTTCATGTTGCCTTTGTGGTGATAGCTTCTTCTTCTCTCTGTAGTTTCTCAGCCTATGATGTTACAAGAATCATTTCACTGCTGCTTTGGTTGATAGACACATTTCTCAGCCAAATTAATAATAAATAAAAAAATAAAATAAAAATACAAAAAAATAAACCAAGGAAAAATCAGGCACTGCTTTTGAATTGTTTTTTGAGCGTTTTGAGACCGTCTCCAAACAGCTCCAGTGATCACAGGTGCATATTTTATTCAGATGTTTAAGGTCCAACATACCAGGTGAATCCATAATACTACAGCTATAATAAAGGGTTGTCATGTTTAACATATTAAAGTAGTCTTGTGTCAGCTAATATAAATCATAAAGTCAGTTGAGATTTGTTTATTTTTTTAGTTGGCAAGTAAATCAATAAAGTATAAATGTCACACCCAGAGTGTAGAAAACATTATGGACAGCTTGTTTCATTAAGTAGTATGATCTACTGGCATTTTATCTTCCGTGTTATCTCAAAATTAACTATAAATGTCGACACATTTTAATATAGAATAAACGTAATTATCTTACATCCACTCTTCTCGTGTCAAATTAATGAAGATGTTCATCTGGTCGTCCTGCAGCAGGCGAAATGCTGCACTTAGGTGATGACTTTCCTGCACAGATCTGTCATTGTAAATCAGAGCAAACTCTGACCTGGAACACAGACAGAAAGATAAAGACGAGTTGGTAATAAACACAAAATCTTGTGATATCCAGGCACGAAAATGCATAAATGAATAAAGATACAGTCAAACAGTGAAGTGACTGTTTGGCATGGAGAGTTTGGAAAATGTGATTAAAAGTAAAAGCCTTAGGGAGCAGTTAAATAACTGTGATTGCAAAACTATAATGATGACTTTCACACTGAAGAGAGCGTGAAATGTTGGGGAAAAAAAGGTCAGCCATGTGCATGAATGACTCACTATTATAAAGGTAATTAACAAATTATTTGATTACCTGCTTCATGTCAGGGTCTTAAAATTAGAACTAAAGGAGATTATGTGAAATTTTTCAATCAGGACGATGGAGGTGACGGTGTTAGGAGTTCACCCTGCAATTAGAGGGTTGCTGGTACGATTCTTGTTCCACCCGCCTCTGTCGATTAAGACACTTCACCCCCCTTGAGGCTGGATGCATGAATGACTGCCATGTGAAGCGCTTTAGCGTTCTCTGGGCTTGATAAAGCACTTCACAGACACAAAGCCATTCTAAAGCCTCTGAAAAACTTCACGCTTAAAGAAATGATTGGAAAAGAAGGACTAAATGTTTGGAGATCTACAGATTCAGCAAACAAAGGCAGTTTTTACTTTTAGTGTGAAGCATCCTAAGAGCAATGTTATTTTAAAGGGGGAAATACTGAAGGTAGAAAAGTTAAAAGTAACTGTTGACTGACAGCAATATAACAATACAACAATATTACATTGGACAAAAAGAACATTAGTTTTCCAAGGCACTATATTATGTTAATAATAATTTGATGTCCGCAACAACTGATCACAAACTGATAGCTTAATGCCAAGGAAGAGTGACTGACATGGGAGAAAGCAAAGAAAAGTAAAGCAATTCAGAAAATACTTTAAGAATTTAAAAGCATTTAAAAATAACAATTGCCCTGTAACATTATTCTTATGTTTAATAAACAATATTTTTATATGACTTTTACAGAGGTAATACTTAAAGTGTTTATGTTACCCTCATTATAATTTCATCCTTACGACGTAATGAATGTTTATTGTAGCCAGACATCCTTGTGTTTCTTATTGTATTCCCAAAATAAGAAGAAACACTTAAAATGGGTGCTTGGAGACTGTGTTGGGAAAATCTAAAAATACTGCTTTTCCCTCCATAAAGCCATGTTTGCTTTAGAAAGATCTCATCTCATTCCCCAAATTCCTTAAAAGCTATATGCATATGTGTTTTCTTACTATTTCTGAATCTACTTCTATCTCTAGCTCTGTTTTGAAGTTTCAGAACAGGATGTGGCATTTATGCAACAGGCACTTTACAAATAATACACAAGGTCCATAATAGATGGAGCAAGAAATAAAGCCGACCTTGTGTGGATGTGAAAGTTGTTTGTGGTTCCCGTGTGTTCGAAGTCGTGAATGGCTGCAGCAAACAGGGAAGCCATCACTTCAAGCTCTGTCAGCCAGTGCTTGGTGAACAAAAGGGACACAATTAAATGGATAAGCAACATATCAGGTCTGAACAACGTAAGAAGAAGCTTTGCAGACAAGAAAAAAAAAGGAAAATGAAACATCAGAATAACCAAGACTTTGCTATGATTTTTCTTAGAAATGGAAAATAAAGTATATCGAATCTCAAACTTTTGGGGGCATTCTATACACATGCTGGCTGAAATTAGATTTTTAGAGGAACTGGAACTGGTTTTCTTTTTAAGTAAAATCTTGGGCCCCTATTTAAAGAACAAAGTCTCCCACATCCTGTTCAGTTAATGGATGAAAAAATTAATGAACCCTTTTTCAATTCGAGTCAGTCACAACATCAGACACAATTTTACCAGTAAGAATCCCTGATTCCTATTTCGCCTCTAAGGAGTGCTTTTGTATAAAAACGTCTTTGAATGTTGAGTGTTTTAATTGTACATTCAGTCGAGGATCAGACTATCAAAAGCACCACTTTTAAATAAATTATCTTTAAGCCACTCAGCGCTGACTCAGAAATCATTGATCACTTAGAGTCTGACACTCAAAGGATAAATCAGAGGGTTGTTCAGACATGAGCGAGAATACAGAAAAAAAAACACAGTAGAAAAATATAATTTCATCGATGCGTGTTATGTAATTTGTTCCTATTTCTGAATCACAGACAAAATGTAAAACGGAGAACTTTTACGGACATACACAGGTAAACAGAAAGATGGGTTTTGTGGGCGATATTCACCACAAACATCCCTCCAATAAACGGATGATTGAAAAAAAGTGGGAGGAGTCAGTAATAATTTTTGAGTGAACGGTACCACGAGTCCGGAGCGCAGCAGCAGACAGTGCATGGTCTGAGTCACATCAGCCGCATGAAGGAGGTTGTGATATGGATTGTTGTATTTGCAGTATCCTTTTTCCAGGGCAGATAGGAATTCAGTCAGGCATGAGATGGGAATCTAGAGAAAGCATTATGTAATCAATTCACATCTGTGCCTGGATTAAACTCAGAAAACAACCTGAATTAGGTAAAAAAGGTTAAATACCGCACATGATGCAAAGAAGATCATTTTCAAGTACTAGAAAATGGAACAATCTTTCTATCTGATCATTTTCTATGCATTACACACAATTAGCTGCGAGAGCTCATGTCTCTCTGAGGGACGTTTTGTCCAACCTCGTGCTTGCACGTCAAAAATAAATTTGCTAAAAGTCAGCTCCATACAGCATCAGTTACAGACCTTGAAGCGGCTGTTGAGGTCATATCTTGTGATCAGTTCAAAGAACAGAGTTTGTAGTGCGTGATCAGAGCTAGCGGAGTTCAGAGCAAAAACATCAAAGCTCCAACGGTCCACATCCTGAAGAGAAAGAGAGAAAAGTAGCAGCCCCACTGGAGCATACCTGCACTGATCCTTTTTCTAAGAATGTGCCATTTATCAAATAAACATGCTGCACACTCTGAGGTAGCAGGTTAGTGTGGACTTACCCTAAGGCAGTTTACGACTGCCTCGGGTTGGTCTGGCATAGTTGCTGTGTAGGCCCTCTTGAACATCCTGGAATAATGCAGTGTTTATGTTGAGTTCAGTTAAAGTTCAGATGTTGACATTGTGCAGCAAACTTGACTCAGGAGGTGTTTATACTAATCCCCTAAAGCCTCTGCCCTCAGTGTAAGAATGTTTTCCAGGAAATAAATGAAGGCTAATGTTTCACAGTTTAAATCTGCTGTTGTAAAATGAACTTAATGAATGTTACGAGTCGGAATACTGAGAGAGGAAACAAATAATTTACAGCTTTAGAGAAATGGTATAAAGAATACAGCCAAGTGGTTCTATTGGTTTCCTGCAGGAGGCTGTGCTGTTAGCGAAACACCCACTTATACCCTTGAATTGGTGACACAGATCCAAACGGAAAGTTTGAACTAGCATACCTCTCCACAAATATGCCAGCCTGCACCGCATGCACAATGCTGCGAAACTTGGGCTTCTCATCTGAGCGTCTCAAAGGCCGTCGAATCCTCTGGGTGAAGGTGGACGCCAGCCAGTCAGTGACCTCCGATGGCACCCCGTCTGACTGCAGCTGCTGAAGATCGTCCTCTGACTCCAGACACTGTCTAAGATCACACATTGATTATTTGAAGGGAGACAGAAGTAAGGTCATAAAATAATAAAGGAACAATCTGTTCTCGTTGGACTAATTCCTGATCGTAAAGGTCAACATATTGAATAACAAGTAAAACCTTGGCTCATGGAAACTATGCACTCTTTTTGTCTGCATTTCACAGAGACAGCCACTCACTCCTCCCAGGTGACAGGTAACGGATTAGACTGCGTGTTTCCAACACTGTCTGCAGGGGTGCTGGGGTCTCTACCTTTTCCTTCGAGCAAGCAGGGGAAATTGCTGGTGTCATGCAGTTCCACCAGCTGTCAGCTATCAGTCCTTTGCAGGTGACGCATGATGCTTCTTTCAAACTGATGCAGAGTTTCATTTGTCTGAAGTAGTCGTGAGTGCTCATATCATCCACTCCAACTTAGTTGGTGTGCAACTCTATGAAACATCCAGAGCCTAAGTCAAGGTAAAACTTTTCTTATCTGGACTTTTCAAGATTTTATAGCTTTGCGATTCATACATCTAACCTTAGAAATGGTTACTGTAAACAGCTACAACTGTAAACAAATGGTTGAAAGTGAGCAAACCATGTAATACAATAACTTACTGTAAAACCAAATCTGTTCTTTGAATGTCCTGAGGTACTTCACATGTCAATACAAATACCATTTGAGATAAACTGTTTTTAGAATATGTTTAAAAGGGAAAATGTGATTATTATGTAGAGAAATCCTCTTGTTGATTCAGATGTTCAGGAGTTATTTCTGGCTTAAGCAGAGAAAAACATATTGCTGACTCAGACTTTTTTATTTGTACATTTGCAAACCTGACCTTTGGCGCAGCTGTTAAAATATTAGGGACGTCCTCTTGGTGTGGTGCACCTAAGCAGGTTCGTAGTTTGATTCTGACTGGAGCCAGCTCTGTTATGTAAACAGGGTTAGGGTTGCTTTTTTTTAACAAGCATCATGAACCTGTTGACGTGCCTTGATAAAATTGATAAGGATTGTGGTCTCCTCAGCTGTAAAGTAAATCAAGTTAGGCTGCAGGGTTATTTGTAGAATTTAGTTTTCACTGAAGACGCATTTTATGCCTTAATCCGTACATTTTTGCAGCCCTCTAGCTTTATTTTGCTTATGCAATATAATCTTTATAAAGCCAAAGCTGCAGCTACATAATAATAAGTGCTACTTGGGACATCAGACCACATCTTAAACGGCAATTTTCAAAAAGGCATTGAGCAAATAATTCCTTTCCTTTTTAACCGATTAATTGCACACAGTTTATTTGAACAATTTCCAAAAAACTCCACACACTTTGATAAGGATCGGTCTGCTGAGCAGCCGAGTCGGGTAGACTGGATCGGCACATAACGACCTTACATAATGAGTGCTACTGTGATTTGAAGGCTCCCGTAGTTTTGTGAATCACAGATGTGATGTTCTTTTTTATTGGAAAATAGAAAAGAAACTACAATAAAAGACTTGTTAAAAAGAGCATAGCACATACTCATTTGCAGATAATCTTGCCAGTTTTATTCCAACAAGACTGAGATGGAAAGTAAAAACGGCATTAGCTCTTTTTACACGGAAGAAGATGGAAAATCACCATAAACCTAACTTAGTTTAGTTGTTGCTCCTTGATCAGTGGCTTGTAGTTCATGCTGTAAAAGTATGCCCCATTGCAATTTTTAATTTTAATTGTGTTAAGAGCCTCAAACAGTCTGCAGACTCTTTCAGCAGAACAAGTTCAAAAAGCTCAGAAATTAAGAATCTCAAGGCAATAAATCTTGAAAATTGTAAAATTTGTAACACTGAATGCACAATTTACCACCCAATCTAGTCGCCATCAATAAGGATTTTTGTCTTTTTATTTATTTATTAATTTTCAAAATTACATGACCCCTGTCTAAAATGCCACATGAGGACACAAAATTGTAAACATATGTAAGTCCCATGAACTTTGGAGTAGATTTTCTTTTTACAAACGTGACTGGTGACCTTGTTTCCTCTCCTGGAGCAACAATTAACTGTATGTGTGGATCTTCTTTGAATTTCTATTTATTGTCTTACCTAGATCCGTCGAGATATACTGCCTCCAGTAACGATGCCGTGAAATCCAAATTTTTTTTGATTTCTTCAAAATCGACATCCTTCTCCTCGATCTGCTTTAGCATGCTTCTCAGCCTAAAACCAGAAAGCACAATCAAGTTATGGGGAATTCACATTCAGCTAAATAAAATGGTAGATTGACCAGCTAAATGTACCGGCCCTCACAACAATTAAGATAAAGGGGAACAGTTAGAGGTAATAAAAACCTTTTGAAGAACTTTGTATTGCATGACGCAGTCCTTTATAAATTAACTTAAACTTTAAGAAATTCAATAAAATAAAAGTTTTATAAATCAAAAATCTTTCTTTTTGCCATGGTCGAGTGTAAAGTGCACTGCAATCTCAACAAGCAGAAATGAATCATTGGGAAATTACATAAATGTCAAACTATCCAGAGACAGCCGGTGGTAAAAGGGCACCATCAGAGCCAAGTTTTCCATGAGAGGGAAAACATTCCCTTGTTTAGGGTATTATGTAACAAAGATTAAGTCAGAATATACTGAATAAAGAAAAATAAACCTGCTTGAATTTTGAGGAGCTTTCAGACCAAATTGCTCACTCCAAATTAGTTTTGAAACTTTTTAATCACATTATGAGTGAGAACTGGAGGGAAAAAAATAAGTCCCCTGCAGTGGAACAAAAACCAAATGCTTGCAGCATGTGTCACCTACATTTTAACCACCTCCTGGTTTTAGGCTTAATTTCAAATGTGTCGAGACGTGATAAAGAAAAAAAACGCCGTCTCGGTTCACAAAAATCGCAATCTGTTTGGAAACAAGACTATTTTACAGTCGTAACAAGTATCTGCCATTAATAATTCCTCTAAAACACTCTCATTAACCACCCGTATGGCGTTGAAACTGCGCTGGGCCTATATAAGGGAGCCAGTTCCTGCGGATGAGATGCTTGCAGCTTTTTCAAGTGTTTATCACACTGGCAGGAGCTTTCAAAAGCTGTGGAGTCATAAAAATAGCATGCCTCAGAATGCCACGGCTCACTTTCAATCTCAAGTAATCTCTCCTGATAAGCTAGTCTTTTTTGTTTTGACTGGCCAGATGTGGAGGACCTTTGACAGGACTTTCACGGGATATTACTAGTCAAGAAGGCTCATACAACCGTTTGCATAAAAAAAAAATAGAAATCCGCTTTCGGCAGATAATTTGGTAAGTCTGTGTTGTATGTCATCCTAAATATAGTATTAGTTGCAATGTGTGGAAGATCAGCTGCAGAATCATTTCACTTTCTCTGTCTTTTGCAAGTAGATCAAGAAAAAAAAAATACAATTGTTATACATGAGTAAATCAAATATAATAATTTGCATCCAACCTGTGTTGTTAAAATGCATTCAAGAATTATATATAACCCCTAAAGCTTTGAGCTGTGATCCTTACGTACAATTATACATCAGTGTGTAACCAAAACAAAAACCACATGACCCACCACCTCTGCAGCAGCTTTTCCTCCCACACCAAAGGCATGGGCAAGACAAGTGTTTATGCCTGCAGCCAAAGTGACTAGAAGAACTTTTCTAAGAAATCCACTTACACCTAAAGCAAACAGGAAGCAAGCAACTTTTTAAGGTATAAAAATACTATCTGGTTCTTTGCTCCTACGTGGCGGGTCTAATATCTGCTGAAAGCATCTGTACCAGGGTTTTTTTATTGAGTCACAAGTTTCCACTTCTGCAAAACAAGAAACCGCCACCTGGAGATACATGAAACTTGTGGGAAAGAACATTTGCTGTGTCTCCAATTCAGCACTTTAGCATTTTCTGTCTTATAGTATATACAGATGTTGAATTCAGTTTAAGCGTATAATGTCATCTTGTATTAATGAAAACCCTACGTCTTACCTAGAGATAGGTATTTGGAGCCTTTTCTTTCGAATTCGCACCAGTTCAGCCATTCCACAATCAAGCTCTGTTCTAATCGACCCCAGAGTTCAACAAAAAAAAAAAAAAGTCAAGTTGATGAAAAGGAAAGTTGTTTTAAAGGAGTAGTAAGCTGAAAAGTTCTGCAAACCACCAACGCAAACTTTATGAGCCCTGAAACAGCTGCAGCAGCTCTCCCACCCACTTCTGGGGGGACTTACTCCACTTCTCTCTGATTGGTTAGTCAGCCCCAAACTGTGTCAGTATGAGTCTGCTTGAGTGCGTGGAAGAGAGAGAGAGAGAGAGAGATAGAGAGAGAGAGAGAGAGAGAGAGAGAGCTGCTGTTTTTATTTCTTCAGTGACTGTTTGTGTATCTGTGTACACCCGTTGTATGAAGTGTGAGAGAGTTGACCTCACTTACTGATGAAGTGTTGACTGCAAAGCTTTCAAGATGTGCACGCGCGTGTGCATGCGTACGCGTGTGAGTGCGTGTGTGTGCGTGTGTGTGTGTGTGTGTGTGTGTGTATAGCCAAATCCCAAAGGAGAATTTTCCACCACAGCCACAAATCAGGGAACTGCACAGGGAGGCTTTCACTGACACCCACCAGAGGCACCCAAAACCAAAACACACAAACAAATATTGTCTAGGAAAGAAAATCCACAATTTAGACCATCTAGTTTGACTGAAAATGTTACATAAAATGGCTTGCTAAAGTTTTACAAACGCCGTGACCTTTTCAACATGTTCTTATGCTACAATTTAAAATGTAGCATAAAAATACCCTCACAGCAAGTCTGTGAGGGTATTTTTCTACCAGTTTTGCATGTTTAGAGGGTTTTTTATTTTTCGTTTTCAAAGTAGCTCAAGCTGAGTCTGACTGCATGAAGAGCATGTGCTAACACCAATTTTCTAAAATAGATTAAGGGGTTGACTTTGACTAGACTATTCTGACACATGCATATGACTTGATCTGACCCATTTCATTACAGCTCTGACTTTATGTTTACTTTTGTCCTGCTGGAAGGTGAAGCTATTTTAAAGTTTTTGGTTTTCTTTGAGGATTACCTGTACATCCTCCCAGTAGTTCTGATCGGCTTTGATGTTGCTACTGAAGAAACACATGACCACAGCATGGTGCATCCACTACCATGTTTCACAGGAATGTGTGTTCACATTGATGTGAGGTGCCAGGTTTAAGTTTTTTGCCAAAAACTTTAACAATCATGTGACTTCTAAATGCAAATGGTTGCAATGGATTGTATTTAGGTGTGTCAGATTCAAATCGGCTTATTAAAACAAAACAACATGAACGTTACGAGTCATTTCACTTCCACGTTAAAATTGTGACACTTTATGTGTAACGTGACAAAAGGTGGGAAAGTTGAGGAATGATTTCTTGCTCAGGGAACTGTAAACTAAAATATATATATATAGCAGTAAAGTCAAAGTAATTAATTAGTGCTTATGAATAAATGTCAACAGAGTGTTTTGAGATCCGTAAAGACAACATGCATGACTAAAAATGGACTTTTATATCTTTTTAGGCCCCATATAAGGACATCAGACAACTGTGCAACACAGTGTAGACAGTAAAAGTTGCTTCTGAACACTTTACAGTTGTAGGTCCTAAATCTATT
Organism: Poecilia mexicana; assembly: GCF_051168715.1. Taxonomy (NCBI): domain Eukaryota; kingdom Metazoa; phylum Chordata; class Actinopteri; order Cyprinodontiformes; family Poeciliidae; genus Poecilia; species Poecilia mexicana. Next base: position 20,656,391 of record NW_028263374.1, read on the forward strand.
AGTAGTCTATATTTATAGTGTTGTGAAAGCAGTCTGACTGCTTGGCCTGGGAAAACCCCTGCCTGCTGTCCGTCTCCTGCCTTGCCTGTTGGGTCAGAGTGACTCTCATGCTCCCATGCTCTTTGACATGCCACAACAAATGGTGGACAAGGAGAGAAGTAAAATCGAAACATGTTACTCTTCATCCCCTGTGTAACGCAAGCGAAGTATAAGAAGAAAAAGCGCGAAAAGACTTCTACTCACAAAAAGTGTTTCACTTCCTTTTAGGGTTTTTTTTTTTGACTTGTCATTTTTTAAGCAGACGCCTCATTGATTGCTATCTTTTCACAAACTAATCTGAGCCATTTGTTATTCACCAGCTCGTTGCAAAGAAAGAGAGGGTGAGGGAGAAAGTGAAAAGAGCAGAGAGGAGAAAGAGGGTAAATAATTTCTGGTGAAACACAAACTGTGAAAGTTTCACAACATGACAGTCAGATAACTGTCTTTTTTTTTTTTTTTTTTTTAAAAACTCTGGGGTTGTTATTGTGTTGCTCAGGCATTTAGATGCCTGCACAAAATGTTTTTTTATTTAAAGTGTCCATTCAGTAAAATTAGAATACATTGAGGTATCATCGGAGAGTGAAAGTCTAACAGTGAAATTTCTTTCATTTTAATAGGTTAAAAAACACAAGCACAATAACATTTATCGACTTAACAGTGAATAGATTACAGTAAAAGTTTTGTTTTCCTTTAAGTCACACCCCGGTCTTTTAAAATCCATTAAAAATCTGGCAGAAAAGAGAGAAATCAAGTGTTTCTTGTCTGTAGTTGAATTGTAAATTTTCATGACCTGGATTCAATTTCAAAATTTTTATTCTAAAATATCACAAAATATGTAATGAGGGTGTAGCTATGTCTATTGGGCTTAAGGAATTAAAATATGTATTTTCTTTACAGTGTAATAAAGCAGCAGTAAATGGGATTTCAAACACAAATATGTATAAACAAATTCATTGTAACGTTTTACATAAACCTCGTTTGGATGGATATGTTTTTCAGTATTGTTTTCATTCAGAGGCGTTAGTTGCGTCAGCTGTAAGGCTCATGAGACAGAAGTACAAAGGATCAAAATATTTTGTTTCCGTGCAGTTTCTTGGTTTACTTTCTCATATTGTTTTCTATTGAGCAAAAAGTTAAAGTCAAGTTTATTGCTAAAATAACAGAGAAATAAAATACAGGCATTATGTATTTTCTAACTGAGAGAAAAGTTAAAAAAGGCTTGCTCATGTCTGAGGCTCTATTTGAAATATAGCTTTTAAATGGGTTTAGCAAAACCAAAATAGATATTTGATTTCCACTGACAACAGGAGTGTATTTATTATAGTGTGGACTTCACCTTGATAGGTCAAACTAAAACAATACCCAAAAGACTCATTGTTTAAATAACAAGTCTTGATAGTTATAAATGACAACATCAAATGTAGTTTAAAATTCAATATTTTAATGAAACTAAAACTAGTAAAAGAGAAAGCCTTACCGTTCCAGAGTCATCATCCACGTCACGACGCTCAGATTTCTATCAGATCTTCTGTGTTTCTTGCAAGCAGGTGTCATAACTCCTTTTTCCAGATCACGTACATGTGTGTATTTGTCAGTGTTGTACAGAAGCACAGAGTGAGTTTATTCCTCTGTGTCTCTGTAAATCCAACACGTGGTTATTTGATGTGTGTAAACTGCTGCAGTTTATGTTTTTCAGTGCCTTTGACGCTCACACTTTCACATAGCTCTCCTCTGTGTATTGAGGAGACTGTGTGTGGTTTGTGCTAAAGTGTGTGTAGGTGTGTGTGTGTGTGTGGGGGGGGGATGTCTGTGTGTGTGTGTGTGATCCTTAGTGCATAACAACTCAACAGAAGAGGCAATGTGTCACCAACACCATCAGCAGAGAGTCCGTATGTTGGGACCAGAGTTTCCATCATTAACTGTCCCACTGCCCAGCCAGCATACCCATGTGGGCCCCATATGGGAAAAAAGAGGGCTGCCAATATGGGCCCCAAATGGGTTTGTCCGCGGGTTCCATGGTGGCCCCACATGGGTTTGCCCAGGTAGATTTAAATGGGTGCTGACTGGGTTTTCAGTGGGACCCAGATGGGTAACTTACATGAGCCCCATCTGGGCCCCACTTGGGAGCTTTCATGAATTTTTACCTGGGCCCCAACTGGGTCTAAACTGGGCTAGAATATGGGCACCAAGTGGGTTTGTCCACGGGTTCCATGGTGGCCCCATATGGGTTTGCCCAGGTAGATTTAAATGGGTGCTGACTGGGTTTTCAGTGGGGCCCACATGGGTAACTTACATGAGGCCCATCTGGGCCCCACTTGGGAGCTTTCATGAATTTTTACCTGGGCCCCAACTGGGTCTAAACTGGGCTAGAATATGGGTACCAAGTGGGTTTGTCCGCGTGTTCCATGGTGGCCCCACACGGTTTGCCCAAGTAATTTAATTGGTTGCTGACTGGGTTTTGAGTGGGGCCCAGATGGGTAACTTGCATGAGGCCCATCTGGGCCCCACTTGGGAGCTTTCATGAATTTTTACCTGGGCCCCAACTGGGTCTAAACTGGGCTAGAATATGGGCACCAAGTGGGTTTGTCCACGGGTTCCATGGTGGCCCCATATGGGTTTGCCCAGGTAGATTTAAATGGGTGCTGACTGGGTTTTCAGTGGGGCCCAGATGGGTACCTTACATGAGGCCCATCTTGGCCCCACTTGGCAGCTTTCATTTTTACCTGGGCCCCAACTGGGGCTAAACTGGGCTAGAATATGGGCACCAAGTGGGTTTGTCCACGGGTTCCATGGTGGCCCCATATGGGTTTGCCCAGGTAGATTTAAATGGGTGCTGACTGGGTTTTCAGTGGGGCCCAGATGGGTACCTTACATGAGGCCCATCTTGGCCCCACTTGGCAGCTTTCATTTTTACCTGGGCCCCAACTGGGGCTAAACTGGGCTAGAATATGGGTACCAAGTGGGTTTGTCCACGGGTTCCATGGTGGCCCCATATGGGTTTGCCCAGGTAGATTTAAATGGGTGCTGACTGGGTTTTCAGTGGGGCCCAGATGGGTACCTTACATGAGGCCCATCTTGGCCCCACTTGGCAGCTTTCATTTTTACCTGGGCCCCAACTGGGGCTAAACTGGGCTAGAATATGGGTACCAAGTGGGTTTGTCCACGGGTTCCATGGTGGCCCCATATGGGTTTGCCCAGGTAGATTTAAATGGGTGCTGACTGGGTTTTCAGTGGGGCCCAGATGGGTACCTTACATGAGGCCCATCTTGGCCCCACTTGGCAGCTTTCATTTTTACCTGGGCCCCAACTGGGGCTAAACTGGGCTAGAATATGGGCACCAAGTGGGTTTGTCCACGGGTTCCATGGTGGCCCCATATGGGTTTGCCCAGGTAGATTTAAATGGGTGCTGACTGGGTTTTCAGTGGGGCCCAGATGGGTACCTTACATGAGGCCCATCTTGGCCCCACTTGGCAGCTTTCATTTTTACCTGGGCCCCAACTGGGGCTAAACTGGGCTAGAATATGGGTACCAAGTGGGTTTGTCCACGGGTTCCATGGTGGCCCCATATGGGTTTACCCAGGTAGATTTAAATGGGTGCTGACTGGGTTTTCAGTGGGGCCCAGATGGGTACCTTACATGAGGCCCATCTTAGCCCCACTTGGGAGCTTTCATTTTTTACCTGGGCCCCAACTGGGGCTAAACTGGGCTAGAATACGGGTACCAAGTGGGTTTGTCCACGGGTTCCATGGTGGCCCCATATGGTTTTGCCCAGGTAGATTTAAATGGGTGCTGACTGGGTTTTCAGTGGGGCCCAGATGCCTCATTCCTGTAGGAACAATGGGGTCTGTCTCACCTAACCTGAAAGTGAATTACATTAATAGATATACAATCTTAATCAACAAACCAAAGTATTAAAATGCTTTAGCACAAAACCTGCATTAAAAAAAGAGATGAAAAATGTCTTTTGGTCAAGGTTTTTATTTGGTAATTTTAAATATTGTCAGTTTTTTTTAACTCGTCAATTATAAGAGCTTTATTAACACAGAGCAAATGATGCCACAAGAAATGCACTGGTAAAAGAAATCTACAAAATTATTCATATTGCAGATTTGAAAATAACAGAAACTAGTTTAATATAACAAATGTATAAACATAGATCTATATGTAGATATATAATTATCTATGTAACTAGATTTCTAGCTATGTAAATATATATTTATCTCTATATATATAGATCTATATATCTAGATAGTTATATTTCTACATCTCGTTATCTAGATAACTATGCATCTAGTTATGTAAATATGTATAGATACATACATGTATATAGATCTATATCTAGATATGCAACTATATAGATCTGTACATCTATATATAAATACATATAAATATATATCAACACACACACACTTACATAGCTCTTTCACACTACATTTTTGTCAAATATTTTTAATAACCTATATGCCACACTTGAAAGCTCTCATACATCATTGTAACTGTCCATCTTGGAACCTGCCCACCTGAGTCTGAGCTGGCTGCCTCCCTAGTCGCTCTAACTTTTCTATTTCCACCTCTGTCCGGGGCTCCAGTAACCCACTTCGAGTGCCTTTTCCGTATCTTTGTGTGATTCCGTGGATGGATCCATTTCTTTTAAGTGCACCTAAAAAACAAGCAAAGGTAGAAATTGCATTAGTGTTTTACTTTTAGTACAATGTAACATTAATGAAATGTGCATCTCTTCCCCTTCAAGGGGCAGAAATGCTTGCAGGGATCTGCCAAAATCAAAGCACTCTCGAGTCATTATTATTATGTAGATAGAGGTGTGCAGATCGATCAGCAATCATAAGCGGTTAATTTCCGTGAAAATGTGTTTGATTGGTGATCGCTGATCACGGCCTCTTGTTGCAGATCACCTGTATCTCATTCGCAGCCTGCATGTGCAGCTGATCTACTCTTTCCGTCACACTGCGCACTTTTTAATTTTGCCAGATAACATGTTATCATTTATACCTAAAGTGAAAAAATAACAGCCAATCCAGACGATCGGCAGCGATGGGCCCCATGGGTGATCGGTATCAGAATTGGAAGCAAAAAACCTGATCGGAGCATCCCTAGTACACACACTATATTCTTATTGTAAATTTAAAATATATTAATGTATATAAATCAACTACTGACATAAAGGTTCTATCATGGTCTTGTATATTTTGTTAATACTGTTTGAAATGCAAACAATATTACCTTCAAATTTTGTCAGCAATCAAATCTTTAAGTTCTTGAGAGCACAGTGAAAGAATACTATGTGAATTAAACCAAAAATTGAAGTCTCAGTTTTTAATCTAAAAAAAAAAAAAAGATTACTAAAAATGAACAAAAGGCATAAGACAACCAAAATTAACAAATGTTCAAGAAAAAAAGTGAATATAAAAACTGATCTTTACCATACAAAACATCAGAGACGCAGGTCCCGGAACTTGTTTCCTATGTCGGCCAAACAGGTTGAACTGGAGGGCCAATTCAGGGGACATGAGGAATCGCACAGCTTGTTGTACTGCATCATCTAAGGACCCTCCTCCAATTTCTGCAACCATGACAACCTTAAGTATAATGACAATTACAGGACAACATTTTAAAATCAGGACGCATGATACATTTAGTTTTTATTAATTGATTTGTTATTGTTTCACACATATATAGCTTATAAGCTTACTTTTATACATGGACAAAATGCCAATTGTTAATGTCTGTATCAATTTAAGTCAATAAATTTTGAAGGATTAGAAGGAAAAAGTAAAGCAAGGAGAACCAAATGGGTAAAAGAACTGAGAGCAGCTCAAATGACAACCAGGGAGACAGAAGATCTAGAGCAGTGGTTCTTAACCTTTTTTGAGGTACCGAACCCCCCAGTTTCATATGCGCATTCACCGAACCCCGCTTCCCCCCTCCTTGCCCCATCCCTGCGCTCCTCCGCAGCACTGATTGGCTAAGCAATGTAACGTGATCCTCCGCAGCAAATGATGGCAAAGCGGCGCATCACGACTTTACACAAGTTTTTTCCCTCCGCGGCAGAGGCTCCGCCGAACCCCTGGGGTTCGATCGAACCCAGGTTAAGAACCACTGATCTACAGTTGTGTGTTACAGAAGTCCCTGTTCCACGTTACCTTCTACGTCGCTTTTCTGGAATATCATTATCTGTTTGAAGATCTGATGTCACTTCTGCCCTTGCAAGCCTTCTTCACGCTTCTCCATAGTAGTCTGTAGAAAATAAATTTTTAAAAAGTATTAAAACATTGGTAAATCTAAAGCTCCCATTTGCATTGACCAAACAAATGGCTAGTTGAGACCTAAACACCCACTTGTCATGTTTTTTGCAGTCAAACGATGACAGAATAAAACGCTTTAAAATGTCACTTACACAATAAAACAAACATGATTTTAAAATATTTACTACTATGCCTTCATTCTATTTACAAAAAAGCTTTTATGCCAAATATACTGAAACCACATGGGCCCCATTTCGTGTTGCCCATTTCTGTCCCATTCTCAGTTAGCCCACAATAATGCTGAATACAGTCTACATTTAGCCCAAATGGGCTGACAATATGGGTCCCATTTTAGGTTAAACATATGGGCCTCGTGTAGTTAGCCCAGACAAAACCCATGCCCATTCATCATTACCTATCTAGTCCACAACGACACGATTCAATGCAGTTTCATGAAAAAAAAAAAATAATAATAATTAAAAATGCACAATTAATGGATCCCAGCTATGCATGCTGGCTTAATTGGCTGCGAGAAAGATTGTTAAAAACCCATGTACACAGAATGAAAGCGAAGTAGTTACTCTTTATAAATAATGTAAGTGGTTTTATCGTGTCAAGGTACTTTAAAAGCAACCTCCGCTAGCAACGTAGATTCATTAGTGAACCGATTTTATTCTGCCGCGTTGGCGCTCAAATTTACCGGTGAATGGCGCCGCAGCGTATTTGAAAATGATCTGGCCCAGAACAGTTTGAAATCGCTCTGCATCCAAATATTCTTACCTCAATAATGGCAGATGACTTATTGTGTGTGTTAAAAAAATCACCTAAAAGAAAAACAAACAAAAAAAAGAAGAAACAACTAATAAGGTCTTTCGGGGTACTCCGGTCATCCGAACCATTACGAGCAACAAATGTTTTAACTAACGATTTAAAATCTCTCCCTAAAATTTGACACAGACAAAACAGACAGAAGTGTACTTACAGATTCTTTAGTAGAAGGCCAGCGAACCTGCAGACTCCACGCCAACGGACTGATGGGACTACGTTTGATTTTGAAACCGCATATCCATCCGCCGTTAACAATTGTACGTTCTCCAAGAAACACGAGATTAATTTTGAGAGTAATACATCGGTTTAACAAATGTAAAACCGATGTAGCACTCACAAATTTTCTCAATAAAAATAAATAAATATAGTCGTCCTTATTCAAATGTGTTTTGGAACTACTTTCTTTAGTGGATGTGTAAAGTGTCTACTTCAATTCACCAACCTTTATTGGCAACGGTGCCAGAGAAAAAATGAACAAAAAGGTTAAAAAGATTATTGAAAAAAGATTAAAAGATATAAAAATAATCATAAATAGAAATGTTTAGTTTTTTTATTTTATTTATGCTGACAACTTGGAAAATGTTTACAGATGAAAAAACAGATGCTAAAAATTTTACTCTTGTCTTTCTCACTTGAGTTTTGTTTGAATTCATTTTCTAAACATTTTGTAATATTTTTCACGATGATCTGATCTGAACTATTTCTCCAAATAAGAATTAAGTCCTTCTTTGAAAAAGCTGCAATGAACACTTGGAGGTCTGAACATCCAATTGATAATAAAATAAAATTAAATTACATTTAAAAAAAGAAGCAAGGACAAAAGTCCACTCTGAACCACTCTGAGCAGCAGAAGATTATGCATATTTAAAACAGATAATGTCACAAAAATGTTAGGACATCTGGACTGTTCTAGTGTAAAATAATAAAAAGAAAAAAATGCTAGGACTTCAAAGTGTAGCTTGGACAATACTGAACTGGTTTAAAAAATAAAGCATTGAAACATATTTTGGTCTTCTGGAAGCCTAGTGTAATGTCGGTGTTAGTAAATGAGCCAGACAAAGAAATCATGTAGTGAGCATGGTTCAAATACAATACCTCTTTATGACCTCCAAGATGAGGTAACCATCCAAGGAGAGCTTTTAATTTTGTAGAAAGCTTATACAATTGCTTCAACAATTTACCTTTTATCAGCTCCAATACAGGCCAACTGAGTAACAATTTCCTTAGCTAAAGGCCATCAATCTGACATCTCATAATTTTTTTAAAAGTTTTTATAATCTTGCTCTTGCAGCTTTTGCTTTTGACATATAGTGAAAAGTTTAAAAGTGACAGGGTAACCACATTGTCTAATCAGATTAAAAAAAAAAAATCCCATTACCCCACATGAAAAAGGATTAAGGTCTACATTTTCCTACCCAGGTCTAACCCATGTATGGTCAGCCCATGCTTGTGTCATGTGGGTTCAATGTGGTCAGCCCACATGGGTTTCCCATGTTGGGCCCATGATACTGGAACTACATGGGCCCCACATAGTGTTGCCCACTTCTGCCCCATCCCTAGTTAGCCCACATAAAAAAGCAATGGGGCCTACATACGCATGCCCAGGTCCAACCCATGTACGGTCAGCCCATACTTATCTCATGTGGGTTCAATGTGGTCAGCCCACATGGGCTTCCCATGTTGGGCCCATGATACTGAAACTACATGGGCCCCACATAGTGTTGCCCATTTTTGCCCCATCCCCAGTTAGCCCACATAAAAATGGAATGGGGCCTACATATGTATGCCCAGGCCCAACCCATGTACAGTCAGCCCGTGCTTATGTCATGTGGGTTCAATGCAGTCAGCCCATGTGGGTCCCACATAGTGTTGCCCATTTCTGCCCAATCCCCAGTTAGCCCACATAAAAAAAGGATTAGGGTCTACATTTTCCTGCCCAGGTCCAACCCATGTACGGTCAGCCCATGCTTATCTGGGTTCTATGCGGTCAACCAACATAGACTTCCCATGTTGGGCCCATGATACGGAAACTACATGGGCCCCACATAGTGTTGCCCACTTCTGCCCCATTCCCAGATAGCCCACATAAAAAAGGAATGGGGCCTACATACGCATGCCCAGGTCCAACCCATGTACGGTCAGCCCATACTTATCACATGTGGGTTCAATGTGGTCAGCCCACATGGGTTTCCCATGTTGGGCCCATGATACTGGAACTACATGGGCCCCACATAGTGTTGCCCACTTCTGCCCCATCCCCAGTTAGCCCACATAAAAAAGGAATGGGGCCTACATACGCATGCCCAGGTCCAACCCATGTACGGTCAGCCCATACTTATCACATGTGGGTTCAATGTGGTCAGCCCACATGGGTTTCCCATGTTGGGCCCATGATACTGGAACTACATGGGCCCCACATATTGTTGCCCACTTCTGCCCCATCCCCAGTTAGCCCACATAAAAAAGGAATGGGGCCTACATACGCATGCCCAGGTCCAACCCATGTACGGTCAGCCCATACTTATCTCATGTGGGTTCAATGTGGTCAGCCCACATGGGCTTCCCATGTTGGGCCCGTGATACTGAAACTACATGGGCCCCACATATTGTTGCCCACTTCTGCCCCATCCCCACTTAGCCCACATGAAAAAGGAATGGGGCCTACATACGCATGCCCAGGTCCAACCCATGTACGGTCAGCCCATACTTATCTCATGTGGGTTCAATGTGGTCAGCCCACATGGGTTTCCCATGTTGGGCCCATGATACTGGAACTACATGGGCCCCACATAGTGTTGCCCACTTCTGCCCCATCCCCAGTTAGCCCACATAAAAAAGCAATGGGGCCTACATACGCATGCCCAGGTCCAACCCATGTACGGTCAGCTCATACTTATCTCATGTGGGTTCAATGTGGTCAGCCCACATGGGCTTCCCATGTTGGGCCCGTGATACTGGAACTACATGGGCCCCACATAGTGTTGCCCACTTCTGCCCCATCCCCAGTTAGCCCACATAAAAATGGTATGGGGCCTACATACGCATGCCCAGGTCCAACCCATGTACGGTCAGCCCATACTTATCTCATGTGGGTTCAATATGGTCAGCCCACATGGGTTTCCCATGTTGGGCCCATGATACTGAAACTACATGGGCCCCACATAGTGTTGCCCACTTCTGCCCCATCCCCAGTTAGCCCACATAAAAAAGGTATGGGGCCTACATACGCATGCCCAGGTCCAACCCATGTACGGTCAGCCCATACTTATCTCATGTGGGTTCAATATGGTCAGCCCACATGGGTTTCCCATGTTGGGCCCGTGATACTGGAACTACATGGGCCCCACATAGTGTTGCCCACTTCTGCCCCATTCACAGTTAGCCCACATTAATGCTGAATGGGGCCCATATGTTTAGCCCTAATGGGCCAGCCCAAGTGGGTCCCATTTTAGGTTACCATATCGGTCCCATACAGTTAGCCCAGATAAAACCCATGCCCACTCATAACCCATGTAGCCCACATCAAACCCAAGTGGGGCCCACCTATGCATGCTGGCTGGGTGGGTCTCAGAACTTGGAGCAAAAAGGAGAACAGTTTGCTTGCATGCAAAACTTAAACATGCAGAAACGTTACAAGGTAACAGTTGCTTTTCTGTATGTCTACCTATTCTAGGATTTTACAGAACACAATCTATATGACAAATGATTATTTTAAAAAGTTAAAATTGTAAACTCAAAATGCAGCAAACACAATATCTGGCTAAGTATTTCACCTGCTTACAGTTAAGTGGAAACGTATTTGCTGCCCTCCAGATTTATTTTCTTGCTCCTTTTTTCATATTAGATGAATATAACATGATGAAATACAAAAAATATTTTATGCCATTATTTCATAAATAAAGGTAAAAAGGGACAATTATGCAAACATTTGTGGCTCTATGTTGAAAGAATTGTCCCTAATTGCTAGCTACTAAGTGGTTTGATCAACATTTGTCATCAAGCATTTGTGATGACAAGTTTTATGTTTAAATTGTTTTGAAGAAATTTTGGTCCACTCTAAATAATTTTTCAAAATCCATCCATATTTTTTGCAAAACTCTCGATTGGCTTTACTTGCAGTCTTTGAGAAAGACTCTTGTTTAAAATAAATCCAACGACTAAATATTATTTTAAAAAAGCCAAGCAAATATTGTGATTTTCAATTAAACACTGTTTCCAAGAAATGAGCCAGCATTCTGTAGTGTTCTGTACAAGTTACCGCTTTGTTGACACAACTAACAGTGGCACATTCAGGGGGTGTGCTGTGGTGGCGCAGGGGTTAAGCACAACCCACATATGGAGGCCTTAGTCCTCAACACAGCTGTTTGATTCCTGGCAGGTTTGATTCCTGGCCTTGGCAACCTTTTCTGCATGTCTTACCTGTTCTCTCATAACCCACTTTCCTGTCAATTAACTATCAAATAAAGGCCACTAGAGCCAAAAAAAAACAAAACAAAAAAAAACAGTGGCACATCCACACTATAGTCTGGAAATAGAAGCAAACTATTCCTTTAAAACTTGACAGAAATAACATGTAGTTTCTCCCAAAGCTTGGATTTAAACAGCGACGAAACTTTCTGATTTATGCTGACTCTCTTAACATAAAAATAGGAAAGCTGAGTTATGCTAATGTGTGCTGCATTGCAAAAACAATGTTAAACAAACATTAGTCCACTGCTATAGCAATTCTGCTTCTGATTCTGCAATGTTATACTTTGACGTGTTGTTTTCATGCTTTCTCCTCTGTGTATTCATGCAAATGTTCCCTCTAGTGGGAATCAAACCTCTTCAGTCCTCAAGAGGAGGCTCAGCCTAAGATACTGAAAACCTAAATACACTCGCCAAGACACTCAAACACACACACACACACACACGTGGACCTACACATAAATGCTTGAGCTAGATAAATGTGTGCATCTCTTGTGTGGAAACTGAGCTGACACACAGCAGCTGCAGCTCTAGCTGAATGGAAGGGAGGAGGAAGCAGAGAAGGAAAAGAATGGGGAGACACGGCTGGTTTGCAGAAGATAATTACAAAAAGGAATGCCTAAAATTATTCACAAGCATTATTACTTCTACAAAACTGGAATGCATTATACAATTTATATATGAAGCATGAAGACGACAAAAAAAGTCTTATGTTGTTGTGACTGTTTCACTTTATTCATGAGAAAAAAAAACAGTGAATGTTTTTGGAGATCAAATATTAAAATGATGTTTTTTGTGCAGAACATACCTTTTCTTATTGCTTTAAATAATTTAAGATGATATAAAAGACAGGAAAGCTGTATACCTATTCAATCCAAATGAAAGTTACATTGCATATGTCTGTCTTAAACTAAAATTAAAAACTGATTTTTGTTTTACTGTAAGCAAATAAAATGCTTTTTCTCAGCAATCAACATATCAAAAGTCAAAGTTATGATTAGTCAACATAGAGACATGGGTGAATCCAAAGCAGAAAAGACATGCAAGCAAAATACACATGTATGAAAATACTATTTTGGGTAAGCAAAGAATCTGGACAAAATGTCTTCAGGCCGTAGGCATGAAGACAGCCTTGTGCACCTCCCTGTAGGCATTTCGGAGAAGAACGTACGGGAAGCAGCTTTCCAGCATGTCTTGGCTCAGAAACGGAGAGTCTTCCACAATCTGGATCAATCAGAAATTAAGAGATTGTTTTCATTCAAGCAATGTCATGATTTCTAGAGCACACATACAGATTATTTTAAGCCAATTCACCATGTGCAGGAGCAAATAGATGGACTCTCTGTGTTTGACTTCCACTCGTTCCACGTTTTGTCCCAGCTGAAGCAGAGTGGAGGAGGCTAGCTGTAAGAAGACACGGGTAAAAAAGAGAATCATCAAAAAAACTGGAACAACTTCCTGGCACTGATCATGACGTGCAATGAGTCAAAAGGTTGTCAAGAAAGCTTTTGTTTTTTACCTCAAATATTTTAGGGTAGTTTATAAAAACATCCATTTATTTTTGTCTCATTGAAGAAGTTGAAGCTTTATTCAAATTTAGTGTATAAGCAGTGAGACACAATAAAAGCGATCTCTGAATCTGAGTGCTCTCAAGTCTTTAATGGTTGTTGCCCCATTAATGAAGACACTTGATTTATTTGGTGACTTTCCTTTTTAATAATTTTCATTTGGATATAGTTTAGAGGACTAAGCTGCAAACAGTATTTCTGATTAACTAAAAAGAAGCACTGTAAGTAGTCAGTGGGTAACTCAAATGTACAAAGTAAACCAGTAATGTAGTCTAAAAATAACCTATAAGTACCGTGTTTGACACACTCCACTGTGTCAAACAAACCAAACCCTGTGAGCAACTTGTTTACCCCCTCAGTTGTGGTGGCACTGTACCAAAAGCTACTGAAGGAAACAACACAAAGACCTCTGAAAAAGTCATGAGCGCACCTTCTTTTTATTTTTACCCAAAATGTCCTGCACTAAAGTCCGCTTCCTGCTTTGGGAGAGAACTCCGTTTCACTTGGCATTCAGATATGCATTCAAACTACACCAGAGTTTACTTAAACTAAGGGTTAAACCCAAGGTTTAAGGCGGACCAGAGTTAGATGTTTTGGTCCACATCAGAGTTCGATTGTGCATTCACACCTCCCCAAACAAAACAGACTTTCCAGGGAAACAAAACTAGAGATTGATCAAAGCAGGGCTGGTGTGAATGCATCCTAAGTAGTCCAATATGCAGCCTGTAAATACCACAGAAGCACCCTAACATTTCCTTGTAAGTACCCGTGGGTATCAAAAAAATGTTTTGCTCCAAGGAATGTTTTTTGCTTACCAGGAGAAACTCTTTGAGTTGCTGCTCAATGTTCTTGTTCTGGACCGTGAACATGGCAGCAGTCAGTTGATTGATTGCTGCAGCTAAACAGTGGATGTTGTTGTTGTGACCTAAGAAAAAAAAAAAAAAAAAGGAAAATATTGTCACCAGAAATGACTGGAAAAGAATGTCCTCTACTTAAGCCATGGGTAGATGATATTTTTGTGGCTGGAGTGATTGGAGAAATCTTCTTAATGACCTGTAACTTAAGAGGAAGCTTGCTGAGCATATTTCCACAGACTCACAGGGTTAATTTATTTCAGTTATGTCAATGGAAAACGAGGACAAAGAAAATAATCAGAGACTAAAGCCACTGTATGATAGAAATCTTGGTAATTTGCTGCTCTTAATGTTTCAGTCTAGGCTCAAAGCCAAGCAGTTAGGGTCATCAGGGCTGCATGCCAGGAGTAACTGCATCAATGCACGTCAGCCAGAGTTATCTGTAAACGAAAGCCTCTCAACAAAATGTGTTTCTTATTAGCGTACGGGCTTTGCTCCGGACCGTGTCGAACTGGAAAGTATGATGATAGTCTTTCAGGGTGGAGTACCCTTTATATACACTATCAGCAGCTGGTGAATAATTGCTCAAGGAACAACTGATTAGTGTTTACTTGTCTGTCTGGTGAGAAATTACTGTCAAGCAAAGTCTACAGCGGCTGAAATGAGCAAGTGGTTATGCACCTCCGTGTTCTTGACTATACAAGGAGTTGGGGTCCAGAGCGAGGGTAGGCAGCGACACAGCGACGTAGACCAGTAACAAACGAGACAACTTGAACTCTTCTTCTACTGATGTGTTATCTGCAAGTTTTTGACACAATAAAAGTTTTAAGTCCTTGGTTAAGTTAATCATTTGTAGCAAGGCATGCTGTGTAAAAAAAGGAGAACAAACATTTTACCTGTTTGCATATTGCTAATAGCTGCAACAAGGGCAGGGTCAATATCACATTTCAGTCCTGCGGCAGAAGCCAGCTCAAAAACACTCAGCGTCACCTGCAGGAGCACAGACATGCAAGTTTCAAACCTTCACATGTAAATACTAAAACATAAAAAAAATCACAGGAAGTTCATTTAACCACTCATAGTCATCAGTTTCCCTTGTCAAGTTCACCAAGGGTCAAATATAAAGTATTAATGGTTTGAGTGTCGCTGGGCCATCCCATCCCTCTGAAAACAGTCAGAGGGACTGGAATTTACACGTTTTCTTTCTTGCGACAGAAAAGTGAGCACACCTTTTCACATACTTTGGTCTACGCACTGACAATAAATCAATGGTAGGTGTCTTTGTCTTGACAAAACTTTTGATCTTGGCCTATTTCTGGTTGCATGCAAAGTCAGCCTGTCTAGGCAGAATGTTTCCACTGATGTGGTTCAGAGTGCAGCGTGTTAGCCACAATCAGTCTCTCTCTCACGGAGGCATGAGAGAGCTGCTGACGTCTTTGGGGTTATCCTGGCCCAGGCTGTGGCACGGCTGTCATGCCTCACTCAGAAGGCAGACGTAAGTAGGGGGCAGGAGAGTTCATGAGTCACAGTCATGAAGATTGCCCCAGAGGGAGATCAGGAATTCAGTTTGGTGGGTACTGAAGAACCGATACATCTCGTTCCTCTCAGGCTTCCAAACTCAAATTCGCTGTTAAGTATCATCCATTATTTAGATGCACTTTGCATCATATCCACACTACGTTCTGCAAAAAGACATCTGACTCCCATTGTGGCTCTAAGGAAGTAGCTTAAAAACAAGCTTTTAAAAATATGTTTAATTAGTTTAGATTAAACATTTAAGAATTTGTACTCCTTGTTACATCTCTTTACTTATGAATACCTTTTTAAAAATCCAGCCAACTTGAATACAGGAGTTATTACCTTGATGTCTGTTTCAAGGGAGATGAAGTCCCTTAGACATTCAATGGGTGCCATCAGGTACGGACAATGCTTCCGCAGGACCTAGATCACAATATGGTTACGACGTATATAGGGGACATAATTGTGCAATCATAGAAGACAACTGCATAAATGTAGTGTATGCAATATCTATGCAGATATGAATCTACACATGATATGAATCTACACATGAGCAACTGTTTCACCAAAATTACTACAAGAGTACACTGACAACCCTCCAGAAGGTCTTATAAGAACTTTTACTTTTACTTGTTCAAAATTCTACAATATGAGAGAGGTCGGGCAACATTGGCCTCCATGGAAAAGTTCCAAGGTAAAATCCACTTTTGATAAAAAAAAAAAAAGGCCCATCTCACATTTCACACCTTTATCAATGGTGGAGGTGAGGAATGAGGGGGGCGCCAAACGATCCTAAAGACGAATGAGCCTTATGATCTAAGGCTCATGCAGCAGTCCAGCTCTAAGCAGCTCAAAACAAAAAACCCAACAAAAAACAATGAAGTTTTGGAGTGGCCTTGTTAAAATCTCAACTTAAATCTAATTAAGATTTAAGTGTGGGAGGTCCTGAAACAAACTGTTCATCCTCAAAAATCATCCATTGTGACTGTATTAAAACAATTTTGCAAATAAAAGTAGGACAAATTACTGAACAAAAATGCAAAAGACTTGCAAATGCTTGACTGTAAAAGCAGCTAAAGTAACAGGCCAATTCCTTATTCACATACAACCACTTAGGCTTAGACAGCAAGAACAGAAGAACAATGTGAATTGCCAAACATTTTCTTGCAGCACCAAACACTAGTTGTTCATTTAAAACTATGCTTTCCTGTTCTCATAGATAAAATTTATTTTAAGTTGATGTTCCAAAAGAGACCAAATGTACTGAAAAGATAAGGACAAAGTGGCTATGGTAACCAACCCACAATGCCTTTATGGTTACTTAAGCTATATCGTTATTCTGAAAAAACAACAAAGATAAAATCTTCATAATGCGATAATGTCAGTTGAAAAATGTTTAAAATCTTTCATTTTTGACATTTACAAAAGTCCACTTTGTGATGTAATGTTTGCATAATTGATGTTCAGGGTTTGTGTCTTATAGCTGATTTGTATCTAAGTGTGAAAATGTATATTAAATCATTTTAGTAGTATTCTAGGCACAATTCTAACATCAGTTTTATGATCGAAAAACTTTACATCTTTCAGGCAGTTCATTGCCATGGATCTGAATGAGAGGATTACTCCGATGATGGTCATCCTTTTCAGGGCATTTTCTCCTCCTGGAAGAGCACAGAAAACTCATCAGTACGTCTGAAAAGTGCTTGCAGCCACATTTAGCCACACTCGCTTTCAGGTGCAGCGGTATGGCTGAATCTGAAACAACTTGGGTCAGCTTCGATTAATATGCAAATCTGATGTGATCATTTGCTTATCATTTAACCCCAAAAACTGTGACATATGAGTAAGAGCATAAACAAAATTTGCAAAAGTGTTTACCACACATTCAAATACGTTATTTTTAAGTTCTTGTGAACATCCTTCTCATCGTTTTCTTCTTTTCTCTTGCTTTTCAGCTGACCTCTTGGTGTCTCTCAGCTCAGTTTTCACATGTCTGTCTCTTACCCCCTCATCGCCACTTCTCACCTGTCAGCCTCTTTTTTAGAGTGATCATTTCCTCGGGCTTGTCAAAGTTGTTTTTCATCTGTACCAGGATGTCCATGTTCTCAATCACCATTTTCTGACAGAGAAGAATAAAAAGAGAAATAAGAGATAAAAACCCCCACCTTCGGGCTTGAGTTACGAAAAGTTGTAAAAGTCATAGCTTTGACTGATCTCTTTAACAGTATCCCTCTTGGTGGATACTGTTAAAGTATCCACCAAGATGGTGCATCTTTCTGCTTTCTGCACAGAACAGTGGCATTAACTGGTCTCTTATATGTAAGAATCAATTATTTAGCAAAAACCTTGTAGGTTCATGAAGGTTTGGCTTATTGAATTGAGATAAAAATCATTATCAGTAAAGTTTTCCACTGAGTGAAGTTCAATGAACTCCCCCTCAGACTGTCAGGAGGGAACTACTTACTTTCTCTGAGCTCATATCCTCAACCACATATTTGTCCATATAAGTAACATTTTAGTGGACTTAGAAAAAAACAGGTTTAACAAAATCTGAGCGTAGCACTAAACGTTAAGCTGATTACCTCTGAAATGGAGCATGATGAGAGTTTTCCGTTTCAGAGCAACTGATCAAAGTAAGTTTGATCAACTGATTTAAGTGTGGGCACATAGAAGAAAAGGAAAAAAAGCCGAAATTATTGGAGCTCAGATACTGTAAGTAACCATAGCACTCGGTACTAAATGAGCAGAGTCGATCCTTTATTTTATGAAGGTCTTTTCAAAATAACTGGATAATGTATGGAGCGACAGCGCACCATATCAGAATTGACCTATCTTTTTAAAAAGATGTTGAAAGTTATTAAGTCTTAGTTGTGATTTGAAGGCTTAAAAAATAATCGAATGTCACATGTTGGATGCAGATTCTCCACAAACACCTCTAGCAGAAATACACACCTGAGAAAGACGAGTCTGCACCCAGGAGATACCGTTCTGATAATGGAAAAGAGTTCAGCTTTGCCACTTACACTCTGGGATGCGTGTCCCATAAATGTACCACCTGTATCTCAGAGGACTTCTGTCACTTTTTATGACAATGTTTATAATCTCAATAAATGTTGTTTTGATTGCTTCTTTACAATGTCAGTGAATATCTTCACTTTAATATTTTAAATATATGCCTTTCATCAACATTTGTTTTTTTTTTGTTTTTGTTTTCTTTTTGCTGCATATATTTGAACTAAATCTCAAAATATTTTAGTTTTTTGGTGGAAACATTCTTTCTCTTTGGCCAATATTATTTTTTCTATTCATCGACAATGGCCCTAATACTCTGTTGTAGCTAAATATTTTCAGCTTAACTATCTTTATTTCACGTCACACTGTACCTTCAGCTCGCTGACTTGAGAAGTAATGTGCCACATCAGGTTCTCCCCAAGAAACTTCATGCCGTATGGACCAATAAGTTCTGCCAGGGCCTGTAACTCTGCAGAAAACATTTGATTAAGTTAACAATTACGCTGTTCAGAGATGGTGGAACAAAGGATGACTTACCACACTTCAGCTCCAGTAAAGTGACACTGTTTCCTAATGTGCTGTTTTCACATGAATTCAATAAGGAGCTTGACTCCCAGTCTCACCTTGCACACAGTAAATTTGATCAGGGAGTGCAGCTTAATCAATGAACTGAGAAAACTGTAGCTCTTATGCTTCTCACCAAGCCAAACATGTGAATGAACATAGATTGGTACATGTGTGGTTTAGATTCGATGTGCTACCGAGTCCGTAGTCTCACCTATTGTGACTAATTTCTACATAGAGGAAGAGAAAAGCAGAGCACATATGATGGAACATCACTTAGTCATGGGTTTAGATATATGGATGTCAGGTCCCCACAAAGAGGAACAGAAATGACAAAGAAAGTACACAATCAAGAAAGCAAATGCATATGTTCAAGCATTCAGAAGTTCAAGAAAACAGGCCAGTGTAAGAAGGAAGAAGAGCAGGCAGAAGAACATTAGCATACAATATGTGGCGGGAATGTCTGAGAAACTAAGAAGAATTTTTTCTAAACACAATATTTTGGTACATTTTAAATCTTGGTAACACTTTCAAATAAAGACTACTTCATCCTTAGGGACAAAACACCCAAACGCAAGGTCAGTGGTGTGGTATACGCAGTCCAGTTTGGAGAATAATGTTGAGCCCTCTGTATTGGAGAAACAAAACATAGCTATACAAGATGATAGTGCAACACTTGTACTCATCAGGTCAAGGTTCAGCAATTTATCTACATCTCAAGGACAGAGGGCAATAACTTGAACATAAAAATGTGCACATTTGGACAGGGAAGACAGATTGGTTTGAGAGAGGAGTGGAAGAATCTTGAACAAACACAATGACCCAAGGTTCCAAATTTTTGACATCTACAGTGCAGCTTTGACTCGTCTCCCCAGGCTGTTTCACAAAAACTCACACCTTGAGATACGTGACCAAAACAACCACGTGTCTCAAGTGTCTCAAAGCAGTGCACATGCTGGCAGTGTTGGGAACTCGTTAGAATCATCTGAGTTAACAACACTTTAAAGGAAATGAATAGAGGGCAGGGCCACAGTCTCATGTGGCCTCATTAGTGACGTTAGTGACCTCTATTGCTTAATCAGTGTGACTGTTCTGAAATCTAAGTTTCATAACTGAACCGAAGAAGAAGGACGAGAGGTAAAACGTCTTCAAGGTATCAAGAGAAGAGCAGTTGCCTTCATATGTGTCTCAGGATTGCTACGTCCTAAATAACTGAGAATCTACACCAACATGATACAGTGGGTAATGGACTGGACAGGGAGAAGAGTAAATATAGACAGCAGGAATGACAATGTGTGGAGGCGATAACCGAAGTACAGAGGCGTCCTTGTGATGCATGCGCAACGTTCAAGCTTGCCAGTGTAAACATTAAAATGTGTGTGTAGTAGAGTGAATACAGCCTTCATGGGAAGCTCAACCACTGCTTTGAGGTAATGTGGAGGTGGAATGAGAAGCTGTGTGGAGGAGAGACACAAGTGATGCTATTGTAGTTATGTGGAAGGGCCAGAGGAGGATGGCAATGACGTTTATGTAAACCAGACAATGTCAGGATAAGCTGACGAGCGGTAAGAAAGAAACCAATGCACACCAACACAAATGCAAACTCCACATCCTCTTGAGCAACAGAGCTCGTTTTACATGCACACTATTGACAGACATCTGAAGGTTTGTCTTTTGCAAACTGTGAGTCATTTCTGGAACCTGTAGGATTATGATAACAGAATGTTTCTTTATTTAAATGTTATTTAATTAAATAACTATTAAAAAGACAAAAAATATATTATTGTGCGTATTTCGTTGTTTTCCAATGGTTTAATTGAAAAAAATAAATAAATAAATAAAATATAGTGTAAGAAGGCCATGCACCCTCTAATAATAACACAATGTTCTGGTCATCTTTTTTTACCTTTTCTATTACATTTTTTGCATAAAATCATTCTCATATAATACAATTTCAGCCACGAGGTTCTGCCTATTTTGAGCTCCTTTGAGAATGAGCTGTTTTAGGGCCTCTTCTATGTAAATAAGCTGTTGGCCTCACCCCCCCGACTCAACTTTGAACTTGCCCATGAAAATGGCTGCAAACAGATGCACAATTGTACAACAGAACATCCTTGACTCTGAGTCAGACCCAGAAGCAGACGATTTGGTTTCTGAATGGTAAATCAACAACAATATACTTGCCATTTTCAGAAGTTGTTGTACAGCCAGACAGTGATAAAACCAGCTATCCAAGTCTGTTGCTGCTTGCTACACACAATTGTGGAGTTATAATTGGGAGGTTTTTGAAATGACTTGTTTTCCAGACACCAAAAAACATTTGGACTGTTTCTAGAAGCAGTAGAGACCCAAATGGAAGTAAAAAAAGAGAGCAAAAAGTGTATTTTGTGTAATATATCCCCTTTAAGGATATAAGTGAAAATGTTGCCTTTTAAATTATGAGTTAAATAAATAAAAATAGACTTGAATAGGTTAATATTTTTCAGCTGATAATGTTTACACATTGAAAAGATACAGTTTTGATGTTAGTCTGGGAAAAGGGTTCTAGTTTGCTCGTGTGAGGATTATTGGGCTGGAGATCAGACGAAAGGGATCCCCCAGGGCAGTAGTTCTGCAGGCTAGAATCGTTGTGATGATGTTCGCTAACCTTGCAGAACATTTTTGTCTTTTATCTTTAGGTTTTTGTCTGATCTACTATTGGATTGAATGTCAGGTTTCTTGTAAAAGCTTAACTGGAAATATGTGGTAGAAAGTTTCCTTCAGCAATAAAAATTGACAAGAAATACAATCGAAATGTGTTGCCAGAAAATATTCTATTTTGGTCTTTACTGGCAGTAGATTAATATTTCATATTTGCACGTCATTAAAGCTCTGGGGGCTGACCTGATACGTCTGAGAACTCCTCTGCTCTGAAGCTTAGTTCGTTGTCGGCGTTCTGGCTGACGAAGCACTGCATCGTAGGACAGTGGACGATCAAGGAACTGCTCGCTTGACGTAAAAGAGCCTCCAGATACCTGAGGTGCAGAAAACAAAACATAAGAAAGCAGGAAATGCCTTTGATCTTTACAAGACGGGTTGAACTGAAGACGTTAATTAAAAGATCACTTCCCGGGATGACTCAGAAGATAAGATTGCAAGGTAGAGAAGGGTTAAGGGTACACTTCATATTTATTTGAATCCACTTCATATTTATTATGAAGTACACTTACAGAGCCTTGCAAAGTTTTCATTTCCCTTGAAAAATGTTTTACTCTGTGATGCTACAGCCTCAAACATGCATTTGTTTTAATGGGTTTATATGTGATAGACAAACACAAAGTAGCACAAAACTAAAAAAAAAAAGTTACAGGATTGGTTTACAATCAAAATCTCAGAAACGTGGTTTTAACTTATATTCAACTGCCCTGAGTCAATACTTTGTAGAGTTGGTGTGAAAAGAAGGAAAACATTTATTTCTGTAATAAATCTTTTCCTTAGAACCACTTTTTGTTGCAGTTACAGCTGCAAGTCTTTTGGGTATTTCTTTAAGGATTCACACAGTGAGACTGAAATAGTCTTTTTTTTCTTTGCAGAAAAGATCAAACTTTGTCAGTCTTGGCACCAATGCTCAGTTGTAAACAGATGTGACCTTTGATTGGGTCAATCTAATACTTGACTATATGCTTTGATCTAAACTTTAAACCATTCCGTTAAAGTTCTGGTTGAATGTTTAGGGTCTTTTCCCATCTTCACACTGTGCAGCGGTTATGTATATAATATGCCAGTTGGACATTGTGAAGCTCACCGGAAATTGCCTGCACTGTAAACAACCCCTTCAAGGAGAGGAATCCAGAGCAGAATGAGGTAGATATTAATGTTAATACAGTATATAGTAGCGTGGCCAACATGGACTGAAAGGCTTTGTTCACTTCCTCCGCTGCCATTGCTAAAACTAAAGGCAGACTACAACTGTAAAATCCACGTCATCTTTCATAACTTCTCTTGTTCGATGATTGGCCCAGTTGAAATTCACTGGGAGAAAACCCAGACGGAGCACCGGAAAGAAATGAGAGGAGAGCAGAATTGCATAGGAAGGCAATAGGCAGGCCAGGATTTATATTGTGATGAAATAAATCCAATCAGACCTTGTACTTTACTAATCAGGTGTCTTCTTAAAGCTATTTGATGCAATGGATTTTGTTTAGACGTATGTGAGTAAAGGGGGCTCAATTAATGTGCATGCCACACCTTTCAGTTGTCTTTTTACGAAAAAACGTTGTAAAGTATGTGTCCTTTCCCTTTAATTTATGCGCTACTTTGTGTTGAACAGTCAAATAAAACCCAATTGAAATATTATTAATGGATGTAAAATAACACTACCAAGGGTTATGAACAGTTTTGCAAGAAGCTGCACACCCACCACGTTGTGTAGTAGTGTGTAACCGTGGGTCCTCCGTGGGAGTCCAGCGGCTGTGTCTGCTGCAGCAGCACACTCTTCACCAGCCGGGTGACGTCCACGTTGATGTAGCCTGCGAGGCCGTGCATGCTGGCTGTGTAGGATTTTATCCCTGCCAGCAGGTCAGAGGGACGTGTTATCTCCTGGGTGGTCTGGTTGTAATTGGTCATCTTGATGATGATTCTGGAGAAACATGTTTAAACATTGTCACTTGTCAGCATGCCGACAGTTCTCAGATGGGATCTTAAAAGTGGTTAAACGAGCCATGGTGGCTTGGCAGAGAAAGTCAATGAGTCTGGGGCTTCAGGGCTTTACTTGAGGAAAATTAGTTTACTTCTTCGTTAAGGCCTGGCTTTCTCTCACTTTCTCTCGCTTATTTTATTTATAGCTTGAGCCACAGAGACCATTCACTGGAAGAATGCTGCTACTCAAGGGAATCAACTTTGATGTGACAAAGAAGATAGTCATCGACTATGACATAGAGACAAAACAGAACATATTCAGAGAATCATTAAGTCACCCTGGGACCAAAAGCTTAAACAAACGGCTAGAACCTAAACAGGAAGAGCCAAGAAATGACATCAGGGATCTCTGCTTAGATTTTTAGGTGTGTTCAACACAGCTTAACATGAAGGAATTATAAAGTAAATCAGACTTCATCACTGTGCTGAGGAAAAAAGCATTTTCCCATAATGACAGATTATTTGGAAATGAATGAAAGAAAAGAAACAGTACAAATAAAAAAAAATGATAGTTTTAAAAGAGTGATGTGAAACATGATTAATAGTTTAAGGGCATCATGTCACATCCTGCTATGAACCACAAGATATTTCATTTTTTGTGTATATACTTACAACAGTTATTTATACTGAAGATCATTTCGTTGTGTGGAAGACTTAAATAAGGGAGCTCAGTGGACAACATATCACTTCTCAGCAGAATGTTACTTCTGGAACATTATAACCATTTTTAAGATTCATTAGGTCACTTTACTCTCCTAGGTTTTAGTCTTACTCTGTCAGACGCATCTCCAGATGGGAAAGGAGGAACTCTGTTGGAACGACAACATGTTCAAAGACCATAATGTCTGCGCTGAGACTGTAGGAGGAGCACAGCTCTGTCAGCATCATGTGCAACTTGTCCATGCTAGGAGACAGAGAGACACAGGGGGGACATTTCAATTCTCAAGGAGGTTAGGAGAAGTATTTTAACAATGACTTCAGCTTTGATGTTCTGTCACACACAAATAAGGTAATAAACAGAGAACTGAGAGCATGTTTTCCAACTGAGCAGAGGGGAGAGAAAAAAAAAACAGGTTTAAATTTCTCTCTTAGGTTGTGGTTAAATATAAACAGAAAGGGGATCAAACTATAAAAACAGTAAAATAAAACACACTGCCAATAAATTAGTACAGTACATTTATATATAACGGGCAGAGGGGTTTTCTTTCTAACTTTAATAAACTGGTAACCTCTTCTAAATCAACGTGAAGGGTTGTAAAGTTAAAAGCATGTTATGTCTTTTAGGTATAGCAGAAACAAAATGACACCATAAGAAGTAACAAATCTTTTGAAAATGTCAAAACACATCTTAAATCTAACATATTCAACAGAACAAGGTGGTGGAGTTTATTGCAATGTTTAATTCTTCATGACTGAGCCGTTTTACATCTCATGCTCATAAGTGTCACGAAAAGCGTTTTTCTGGCAAATTAGCAGTTTGCGACTTGAGCACTTTTTTAAAGTAAAAGTTATAAATTAGTTTCCCCCTAAACAACTTTTCAGAGACATCGGCATGTCTAATCAGTATGGTGTAGGTGAGTCCTGGGGTTGATTTTTCACTGTGAAATAATGTGACTAAACACTGAAGTTGGCTAAAGTTACTATCAGATTTGTAGCTTTTGGTTTGGCAGATAAGTAAAAACAATAAATAAATAAATAAAATAAAATCAGTGCCTTTAAGGGTTTTAAGCCAAATTCAATCATCTCTTTCTGAAATCTAAAATGATCGTGATGATAATATTTTGAACTTTTTTTTAGCATTGTTTGGCCACAGACAACATGCGTCTTCAAGAAGAAAAAGATTTTCCACATGTAACATTTAATAATTTTCTACTCTATTCTATTCTGATTCAGAGGTTTATAAAGAAGGATTTGGGAGAAAAAGTTCACATTTTAACAAATATCAATAGAGACTGAATTGTCTGTATTGTCTCTTCTTCATTAGCAACAAATATTTAAATAACTGAGAAACATAGTACTACTTTTTTAAATAATAAGAGTAAATATCAAAATGTACTTTGATTAGTACATTAGTGAGATCACTGGATTTATGTGTTTGTCTTCTATAAAGGGAATCTCATCTCAAAATCTGTTTTATAAAACCAGGAGATCGTTTTGTCTCTTCTATTTGTTATTAGAAAGTTGGAGCCATCTTTAAGGCTTCAGCTTAACTAACTTATATATTTAAACCTTAAAAGTAAGCAGTGTCTAATTTGTTTATAGTTCTATTTTTATAAAGGTAAAACTTTTCTAGAAAGTGAAACTGCGTCAAGCTAACTTTGTATTGCAGAAGTAGTTTATCTCTTTGACTGGGTTGATTATGCTGTACATTCCTGGAAATCAGACCTCCACCACCTCAAATTTCTGCTAGGTTATAATGTTTTTAAAGGAGCCACACAGTGGAAAAATGGCAGGAAAATTATTATTAGAAGGAAAACGTAGTAAAAGCTCACTTGGTGGTCACACTCCGGTCTTTTCTCAGGCTCTCAGCACCTGGTTTCTCTTTTTGAACCTCTCCTTTCTTTGGCAAAGGTTTCTTCTGCTTTCTGTAGCGAGCAGCACTGATGGACTCAGCACAGTGCTTAGGCAGCAACTTATTCATGATGTAAATGGGAAAAGAAGGAGAAAAGGGAGGGGGAAAGAAAAGGAAAGATAAGGTAGAGGAATTAAACCTGATACTAAAGAACATTTAGCTTGTTTTTTTCACACTGCTGGAAAAAAAGGGAATATGTGCTATCTTAACATCGCAGGGAATTAGAAAATGAACACAGCAAAATTCCCTTATCCACTTGGAAATTCCCAGGTTTGCTCTCTGCCTCCAGCTAAACACACACATGCCAAGTTATGGTTAGTTCGATTATGTGTGGATGTAGACTTTGGCAGAAACACGCTCTTCTGAATAATTCGTTTTCTGAAAGCTGAAAAAGACTCGGACTCCACCTGGTCATTGAGATTGCGCTGCTCAGCACATATCTCCAACACAACACCGCCCGTCTGCTTTGCTATCTGCTCCAAGAAGGTCACACACAGGCGCAGACTTCGCTTCTCCAGTATCTCTGTCTGCACGAAAAAACACAGACAAACAAGTTTGGTTTCGGAAAAACAGAAGGCTATAAATACTTTTCTCACTATTTAATGATCCATCACAGATATGTTGTCTGAAAAAAAAAGTAAAAAAAAGTTGACTGAAAATACAAAATTCACAACAAATATTAGTTTTAATAATTTTTACCAGAGTCGGGGTGCTTTATAAACCTTCATATGAAGTGTAATTTATTGTCCCAGCTGTTGTCAAGCATGTAGTTTCAAACAGATGACAGAATACTGACCTCTTCTGGGCAGAGTGGGTGTCCACACTGACTGAAGTGAGAGCAGACAGAAGGGAAGGACATGAGGTACCGCTTCATGGTCATCTCATCACTGCTCTGAGTGAACATCTTCTCAAAGACACGAGGATAGAAGCTGGGGAAAAAATAATAGACATCCCCTTTGAATATGGAAGAAAACTCAAAGCAGAAGAACATAGAGCAGAGACTGACCACAATATGGAGAGCTCCGAGGTTTCATAGAGCATTTCTTCCACACTGTCCACCATCCTGGTGTGAAACTGGATCATGTTCATCACTTTAGCCAAGTCAGGATAGTCTTTCAGTGGAAGAGGTGCTTTATTTACACTCGTATAAGCCTGAAGTCAAATTACAAGCCATGCTTATTAGAAAAATGTAACCTTTACTCTCAGTTTTATTTTTTTTTAAATACATGTGAAAAAGCACATAAAAAGGAAACCTGTAGTCTTAGCCAGTCCATTCGCAGTCCTCTGAAATCAAACTCCTCTTTGTTGTCCACTGCGCAGAAAAATACATTCAAATATATGCATCATACAACACACTTTTCTAAAGTAGCTTGTGAATGTTTATGCAATCACTTATCTTATGTCAATTATTTAAAATTAACTGTTATTGTTTTAGTAGAAATCAGTTTTCCCTGTTTCATTAAAGGTTTTTTTTTATTTATAATTATTATTATTGATCCTGCTTGATTTGTAACAGCGAAAAAAGAGTGCAACTTCAAAGGGGGAGAATGGTTTTAATAGGTATCATTACAAGCAGCAAAATTGTTGATTTAGATAATATTCCTCTGACTCCTGGTTCAACATACTTCTTAAATTTGAGAGAAAAATCTTGTCAGGTCAAATTAAATGAAATATTAATAGAATATGTTTCCCTTTAAAGTAAATTTATTCATCCCAGGTCCAGGATATTGTAAAAGCCGATGGAATGCACTTAAATAAATACTGTACTACTGTTTTTAATTTTAGGGTTTTGGAAATAATTATATTAACATACGGTATTTTCCGGACTATAGAGCGCACCTCATTATAAGCCGCACCCACAAAGTTTAAAAAGTAAAAAAAAAAAAAAAAAAAAAAAAAAAAAAAAAAAAAAACCTGGAAACGTACATATATAAGCCGCACCCTGGTATCTCCACCGCTCTGTTTCCCACAATAAATATTTTCCTTAACAAATCTGCTAGTAAGGACGCAGCACTCCGTCTCCAACGCCGAACCATGGATTCATTCACGCCGAGCTTACGTGCAGCGGCTATCGATCTGTACTACCAGATCGATAGCCTTCAACTTAAAAGCGGCATCATATGAACTTCTTCGTATGGTTTCCATGATGAGGGGGTTTGAGTTTGAGAGCATTTCTCAGTGGTGCCTGCTGCTAGCATGTGCTTGAAAATCTGCTCTTTCTTCTTTGATTTCCAATTTTGACTTCCAATGATTCACTTCCTGCTAACGCACCCCCTGGTGGTTGAAGAAAAATCTACAGAAAAGCTGCACCGGCTATAAGCGGCGTAGTTCAGAGCATGGGGAAAAAGTAGAGGCTTAAAGTCCGAAAAATACGGTACATGGTAGATATACAGCCTGTTACATTAGTTAAGTATTTTCCCACTATTTAAAGAAAAAATGTTGGTATAAATAGAGAAAGTTCTTCTGTTATTTTCACATCTTATAACATGTTTTGTGGGTATTACCTTGTTTAATAGAAAGAGCAGAAAGGGTTGAGACAAACGAGCTCATCAGAACCGACTCCTCCTCTGGACAAACGTACATGTTCTGAAATAACAAAAAAAAATAAAAAATAGAGAGAGTCATCATTAATGTTGCTGATGTAATTCAACTCATTCAGTATCCTTATCTTTTCCCCAGCTTTGGCCTGGAGATTTATAAAGCATGCCTGGACCTGGTGTTAACGTTCTGTACCTGTATGGTGTCATTGAGAAGCAAGGCATCAAACTGTGCAAGATATTGAACATGGTAACGCTGGACTACATGGTTGTACTTTTTCATCAGTCCTCTCAACTTCTCCATAAAATACAGCAGCTCAGCCATCTGACTGAAAAGAAGAAAAAAAACAGAAAAAAAAAACATATTGGACTCAGACCTATTTTGGCATCATTCAGCTTCTTCTTCATCACTTGAGATAATGATAATTATATGCTGTTCTCACCAAGGGTTCATAAAAATCAAATAATTAAAAGAGGTTTACAGATAGTTTAGCTACGCCTCATTTACTCCAGAGATGGCGCCTTTTGTGAGACAAAGCTTCAGTTTATCGATGCCAGATATCTGCACGCTTGTATGACGGCAACAACAGCATGTAATTGCAGCAGTCTAGGGTTAACTTCCTGGGCACCTACTTGTCATTGTAGTCATCTACCGTCTTCATCTTTGGCATGTTCTCTGAGTGTCTGACGAGCCACATGACCTCGTCACGGGAAAATGACAAAGCCATCATGACAAATAGGGCCTTTGGGATTTGATTAGTCCAAAGAGCAGAACAAAATGATAATATTAGGAAAGGTCAACTTTTTTTTGTGGATGGAAACTGGATCAGGAAAAGTAAACACTTTAGTCCTCCAGCTTCTCATGCAACTCCCACCTTTGGTCCAAGAAGTCCAGGTTCATCTTCCAGAACTTTGAACAGTTCCTTCAGTGCTACTCTCAGAAAATGCCTCCGCTCTCTGTGCATTGCTCCACTGGTAACATACAGTAAAGCAAATCATTGAGCCTAAATACATGGCACTGAATAGTTTCAAAAACAAACGGGGGAATGTTCTTTTACCAGTTGGCCAGAACGTGCTCACGACATTCCTTGATGTCTGCAATGCGCTTGCTGTATCTGATTAAGAAAGAGGAAAGCTGTCAAAAACAGTTTATGGTTTATAGAAGAAAAACAGATGATGATTAGAAGATGTCACACGTCTTAGATTAAATCCTGGCTTAATTTAGCTCTAGCAATACTCTTTATTTTCAATACAACAAAATGTTCAATGCAGAAATAAGACACTAACTGGGCTGTGATCTGTAAAACATGTTCATCGTCACACTTTTCCTTTGTAGAGAACCTTTTATAATTGCTTGTCAACTTTGATTTTCTTCATTCTCAAAATGTAATCCGTTGATGTTCCAAAGCTGTCAGTGTGGGAGGAATGATTAAAAAAATATGGCCTCTGTGCTTCCAAAGCATTTTTAAAAAGTGCTCATCATATCATGTTACCATTCATTTCTGATCTGATGTAAAACTATTCCTCCAAAAATATGAAAAAAATCTAAAAAAAATAAATAAATAAAAAAAATAAAAATAATAATCCAAAACAATTCAATCAAAGCAAAAATAATTTCTGTAAAGTTTTCAAATGGTAGTCAGATGGGGATCTCTTGGGATGGCACACCAAAATGACAGTATTTGCAAAAGTTTTATTAAAATGTTTGCCATGTGTAAAGGGCTGGAGTGATGAATGGTTGTTGTGATTGAAATCAAATCTTTGTGGATAATGCATGTTGTTAACATATTGTCTGTTTCTTTTAGACTTTTATTTTCCAGAGATGTCTGAAACAAACTAAAGTAAACAATTGAATAACTATTGTGACTTTGTAAAGTTAATTTATTGTTCTCCCACTCTAGATTTAATTATATTTAAAAAAAGAAAAAAACTGCATGAAGTCGTGTGTTCTCTTGGTGGCGCCAGTGATCAAAGCAAAAATTAAGAAGCAGAATTGAAATTGAAGATTCTGAACACATTCTATCTATGGGTTGATATTAAGAGAATCAAGATCATCAGTGAAGACTGTGTACCCTTTTATGCCATCAAAGAGGTCCTCAGAGACTTTGTGTATGTTGAGGACTTCTTCTCTGGTGAGGTTAAGGAAGAGGCCGCTCCGCAGAGCCATCTTCCAAAGCTCCAGGGAGGCCTGGTTTGTGTTCAGACTGCTGTGGCACAACAGGAAACCAACTAAAGAAGAAATATCAGGAATGGTGATCAAATATTTTTTGACATTATTTTTCTACAAGTCACTTCATAGTCTCAATTCTTTATATAATCTTAACCAAAACTAAATACAAATTTGTCAACATCTATTGTGATAGAAGATAAATAATAGAAAGCTGAAATGATTTTGAATGCTTTAAAAAAGAAAATTTTACCTGATGATGTCTAAATAGATAATGAACTATCTCAGGAAAACCTGTTTAAATGAACATGTTTTTGCTGTATCAGCTGACTTTAAAACAAAATGGAGCTGTAAGTCGGGCCCAAACTTCTTGAAGTTATTTATCTCAATTTGTAATTTGATTCTGCATCAAGTCTATGTTGTGTTATTTTTTAGCAATTCAGACAAAGGCTTCATTCAGAATAAGAATGACTTACTGATGATCCAGCGCTCCATTATTTCCATAGACAGGTATTCACATGCCATCTGTGGGGATGACAGTTCATTAGACACCGACACACATTAACATTCTTTATCTGAGAGAAATTAATAGAAATTAAGCTGCCATACAATCTGTCAAAAGAATTCAGGGCACCCCACTGAAAAAAAGTCTGTTCTTCATTAAGAAATGTTTAGATCTTGATGTCTAATCATATGCCTTCTGTCTTTGGGGAAAAAAATTACATAATTGCATTTATGCGAACAATTAACCTTCTCTTATTTATTAAACAAGACATATGTTTCTTAACCAAAACAAAGTTAGGACACCCTATCCCATGACAGCTATTGTTACCCCCTTTGGCTAAAATAACTGCAGTGAAATGGTTTTCGCAGCCATCTACCGCTATGATGTTGGTCTGTGGGAAGTTTTCCCGCTCCCCTCTTTCAGCTGTGAGATGTTGGAGGAGTTTCTGGTCCATGTTTTAATATCCCACAACACATCAATGACGTCAAAGTCTGAGCTTTGACTTGGGCTAAAATTTCCATTTCCTAGTTTTCAACCTTTGAATGTCTTTGTCAACTCTTTCTATTTTTTATCTACTCCAAAATTTATATATTTTCTTTAAACATCCAACTATATTCACCGTTAGCTCATTAGCTATTATGGTTCCTCCTGTGATTTCCTACGACAGTCCTGTTTTCTCTGTTGGCTTTTTATTCCTTGATTTGTGTTTTTGTTCTTCTCTGGCTCCATGGACTCCCTGTAATTTCTGTATTTTTTTTTTTGCTTTTTCTCTTTTAATTCAATTTAAATCAACACAATGTCTCAGCATTTAGTGCTCATCTCCATCTTTCGCCATGACACATGTTTCATTGGAACTATTTGATGTTGGCTTTAATGTAAGAGACCTGATTTACTCCTGCATAATTTTATTACTTTTTGCAGAACACTTTGAAAAGTTTGTTCTCTAGTTTACATTGCTTACATTTTTCACTGCTTTTAAATTCTGCTAAATAATTATGTTTTCAAGTATATTTGAAAATGCCACTTAAGCACAACGTTTTGTTTTTTTTTGCAAAATTAAAATTCTTGGTAAACCAGGTATATTTGAATTTAACATTTATAAATACTTGTGAAAATGAATGAAATGACAAACAAAGCAAACAAAACCATATGTAAGTTCTCCAGACAACCAAGTAAAACTTTGCATATAGCCATTTTTGGTAAAGTCACTGCAGTTGTAACCAGCAGAAGTAACAGGAACAGGAAGTTGGACTCACAGTTTCGCAGCAGGCCGGGTCCAGCATGGAAGCTGGAGTGCTGAGTAAGCTGAGGAGCTGAGCGCTCCTCCATTGCTCTGCAGGCAGGTTCCTCCGAGGGTAGACCGTCTTTAGTGAAAGCAACGCTGCTGTCACAGACTAGGGGTGGGACAAAAGAGGAAAGACTAATTTGAGAAAAAAACTTAAAAAATGCAAACATTAGGTATACTATGCAATAAGAAAAATTTTATGCAATGCCTAATAACAACAAATGTGAGTTGAATTTACCCTTGTGTGAGGGCCAAACTCTTCAGTCAGCTTCTTCCATGGATGGTCGTATTCCACAAACATCTGTCCAAGCCGTGGGTATGAGGGATCGCTGCAGGATTTTAGCGTGGCAAGCAGAAATGCAATAAATTCCCGGGAGAGAAATAGAAAAAAATTCTCACATGAGAGTCTGATGGACATTTTACAGACAGACTGTTTAACATGACATGTAAAAGAGGGTTTAACTGTGTGTGCGTGCGTGCGTGTGTGTGTGGACTTTCTCAAATGAAATATGACTTACATGTCAAGTGTAAACAGCTTTCTATATCTGTTGGTATGCCTTCTATAAGAAATCTTCTGCTTTGTTGTGTAAAAACAACTTGAGTATACCAAGCCAGCTGAAATGTCACTTTATTGTCAAAAATGTATCGTAATAAGGCCATTGAGAATCTGATTTTGAGTCAGTAATATTGAGTGATGAAAATGAATTAAATTAATTATAGCTGCCTTCAAGAAGTTTTCATGTTGCCACCTGCAGAAGATGCTCTCCAGGTTCTCTGATTTCATCCAACAGTGAAACAACGTGCATTTTTGATTAACTGGTTACTGATCTGCCTCATAGGTGTTAATATGTGTATCAATCATCAATCATGTCTCATGCAAATCTCCAGTATGTTTCCCTGCAATATTGACAAGCGTCCCAAGATACACTCCATGTCCCATCCTTTAACTGATAAACACTAGTGACCCTGAGCAGGGATAAGTGGGTACAAAAAGGGTCAAAGTAGCAACACATCCCTCAATTTAAAGTCTTGAGATCAAGATACAGCTACTGATTTTTTTTTTTTTTTTAAATCCAGTTTGAATTAATGATCTAAAAGGCTATTGACATAAAAACGCTTTCTCCTTGTTATTCATGAAGCTTATACAAGAACACTGTTAAGTTAAAACATTAAGTACATGATATTTATAGTTAAGCGAGGTAAATGGCACAACTGACTTTTAATGGAGATATTTTTTGTTAAATGCCTCAGTAAGACCAACACAGGCCAGAGTTACAAATACAATCTACTCCTGGTTTGTTTTGGTCAATAAATACTAAGGTGAAGCTTAAGATCTAAATTATTTCAACCTTCAAGTATAAAAAATATCCCTGAAGAAACAGACAACCCATGTTTTTATGTTTGAAGTGAGGCGATTATAAGATCCATTCTGCAATTTTCTCACCTGCTGCCATTGGTCATCTCATGAGCACAGTTGAACATTCCCACCAAGACCTTTTTGTCATCAATGCGAGAGAGCAAGATGATAACAGATGCATAGGTGCTTAACAGGTCCAGATAGTTTTTGGTGAAATCGAAGTTGGAAGACTAAATTAGAAAAAAAAAAAAAAAGCAGTATGTAATCATCCCTTCAATTTTTTTTCCACACTACCTTAAAACGTAGCTTTTGAGATCTTACACACAGCAATGTTGAAAGCACACGATATAAAACAGGGTGTAAAATGAAAGAGCGATCTACAGTGGTCACTAAAGTAAACTAAAATATGTCACAGCTGACATATTTTATAACATCAAGAGGCAATGTTTAAAGTCTTAAGGTTTTGGCAAAGCAACTCTGTAGGTACATACAATATCAAAGAAGCACTGGCAGGCATCAATGGTGTTCAGCAGTTCATAAACATGATCCTGAAAGGAAGACAGAGAATGATTTTTTTTTTAACAATAGTAATGACAATAATAAAGTAAGTGTTTTAAGCAATATTTCAAAACAATTGCTCTTATTCTAAACAACTGGGAGATATAGTTTATTGGCATTAGGAATAAATCTCATTATTGTTATTGTTCACCTCTCATCACATTTTCATGGTTTCTCCGCAAGGCCAAAACATCCATCAGAAGATTTGACTTAATAATTTAAGTTTCAAATCAATGTGAGGAGATAATTATTTTTATAACGATAATGATTTTTACCTCAACTGTATGCATGAGAGACAGACGGACAAATGGAAATAAGTCGAACTCTAATATTTTTCCAATATTCTGTTATAATCATCTTGCTGTAAAGTAACTGAACCAGTTCAGTAGGTGCACCATCTACTGACCAAAAGTGGTTACTGCAACTTCTTAAACAAAGAAGTTAAGAAGTTTAATTCTTAAATCTGGTTAGTTTTAGTTCTTTCAGATTCTTGTTTGCGTCTTCCTGTGATAAAAAAAAAAAAAAAAATCTTTACATGATTTAATAAGCAACTTGTGAGAAAATGAGAATAAAAGTTTTTTTGTTTTTTTTCTTCTTGAACATTTGAGAACTAAAGAATGATATATAACTTGTTTACTATGTCACAGTTTTCTGTTTAAGAAACATTCATTAGAGTCAAAGTGATGTCAAAGTTATTAAGTTTTTATTTATGGGGAAAAAAAAGTCATTGAGCAGGAGGAAGATGAAAAAACGTATAATCACCCTGAACTCTATGACATCCAGGAAGGAGTCGTAGAAGCTTGCTGTGGCTGCTAATACCTCAGATTTCTGTCGCTGGATGCAAGTCAGGTTTTGCTGTAATATTGAAAATAATAATTACTGGTGATGTGTAAAGGTCAATGAAGGGAAACATAAATCACATGAGGTAATAAAATCTGCTTACAATGTTTCCTCTGAAGTCAATATTAGGGAATTTCTTATTGATGTACTTGACTGCAGGTTCCATCACTTTATCTGTGAGGAAGCCTGGACGCAGCTTGGGATCTGTACATAGCTAGAGAAAGGGGAAAAAAAAGGAAACAAATGATTAAATAATTAAAGTTGCAATTATAGGAAGTGGTTAAAATATTACTGAGGAATGTTTTAGATTTAAGCAACTTCTAGATAAAAGTTAAAACATGTCAGTACCCTCTCACTGACATGTAGAAATCTTTAGCAAAATGACTAAGCATACGTAGATCATTAAGTAATATATTGACATGAAAAAATATTAGATTGGAGGAGAGTTGAAGCAAACAATTGGGACATCAACTTAATAAACCTGAAAAATAACACATTAGCTGCTACCATTATCAGTGGCACATTCAGCTGCCCCTTCTGTTCATGCACCAATCAGTCAATATCAATGATGTACATAAAAATATCCATCGACATCAAATACATTAATACAGATTGAACATCAAACATGGTGTTTCTCCAGGCACTTCACAAGCAGGCCTCACTGTTTTTTCACAAGTAGGCCTCTTAAATCAGCTACGGGCTAAAAACAACAATCTTCTACATTGCTAAAAAAATATATATTTATTGTAATTATTTGACTTCTGTCTTCTTTGTTTTGTTTTTTGTTGTTTTCTGTCTTTGTGTCAACCAAATGTCTGGTTGTCACCGCTTGCAGCTCAGAATAACTGAAATTTCAGATGACAGACACCACTGACTTCCTGTTTGCACTTCCTTTTTGGAGAAAGAAGCTCACTTGCAGTTTGCAAACTGTACTGCCCACAGTTTGAGCCCAGAGGGACAAATTAGTTCGAAACAGCAGAAAGTTAACCTTGATTTGCCTTGTTGGAATCTGATCATGGTGTCAGCTCAAAGTGGGTTCAAGAAGTTCTGCAGTTTTTGCCATGACTATTGAAACACATGCGTGAGAGTCTACTCAGCGACAGTGTAATAAACAAAACGTCTGCCAATGAGAATCTTTGTACATCCTGATTGTTTTAGAGATGAACAATAGTAGCTAAAGCAACATTAGTTAATCACTCTAATTAAAAATGAAAATAAACATTTATAAGCTACCACTAAATAACAGTGATACTGTGATTCAGGTCAGAACAGCAGGTCATCACTCGTCTTATTACTTTGCAGTGTTACTTTTGATAAAAAGCTTGATTAAATTTCTTTATTTCATTTAAAAACATAAAGTACAGGAAATGTAAGGAGTTCCTTATTTCTTGTTTTTGTTGTTCATCCCTTACAGCCTTTAAAACTTTCTTCTTCCCCTTACCTTCTTAATGTAGTTCATGCGTATCAATACCCCACTGCCCCTCTCATTGAGGATGGTAAGTTTTTCAGCCAGTTTTTGCTGGTAATCCATGGTTTGGGGCGAACAAAACCTCTCCCACCGGTAAAAACCCTGGCCTCCTGGTTCTGTAAAGAAGTTGAACCCACAGAAACAAGTGCACTCGGAGCCTCACCCTGTCACTAAGTCACATGGGACTGATGGGGGTGGGGAGGCGGAGCCAAATATTGAGCTAAGTGTGAAATGTTCAAATGCTGTGGCTAAAAAAAGAGAATATGCTAAATTTACACAGACTAATTAGATAAAACTAAGAATTGTTTATTATTTTTCGGTATGAAAACTTAATTTTGTGTTGGAGATTAAAGATACCGTACTTTGATCAAACTGTTGCAATGTAAGTCTATCACACAGTCATGCTTCCTCAAATCTAAATTTATTCTGGTGTTTATTTCTAAAGTCAGGCACTTCCTTTATTTTTTAAAATAAAGGAAAGCCTTCAACAAGCATAGCACAAAAGCACAGAGCACTGAAGTGGGTTACAGTGATTTAATGATTACTAAAGCTGCTCTAAAATCAAATATATAGTTTGAACAACTGCATGACAGACACCGTCACTGCAACGTCTGCTCACATGACAATCTTTGACAACTTCCAGCAAGCTAAAGAAACTGACCAATTTACAGATGGCTTTATCCAAGCATATTTATGGGAATTAGTTGGAGTATACATGTAATAAAAAAATGATTGGTCTTAGAAAATATTTAAAGTTTCAGAACTTTGTGTTTTCATTTGGCATGATCATCAAAATCAACAGAAATCAAGGTCTGAAATTTACTTTTGTCTGTGCAATGAATCTATATAACATGTGAATCTAACTGTTTTCACTGAATAGATTAAATAAATTACATTTTTAATGGTTTGTTACTTTATTGAGATTCATCAAAGAAAAAGCCAGGAGAAATGACCAGCACAAGCTATGTTTTTTTTGTTACACCACAAGATGGCAGTATTTAGTAACTGAAGTTTCCTGCTTCAGCTGACAAAGGTTAACATACAAGAAAGGCTAAATGTTCCCATTTACAGAGTATTGTAAAATTGCCTGAGCTAAAATTAATAAAATAAATTCAAACAATACATCAAATCTAAGAAAACTAAGAAATATTTGAAGTAACAGGGTTTTTAAGTAATTGAAACCTCTTCAAGTGTTGCTTTACTAACAATGGCTGTCTGTCCTGTGTAATCTCCAGTTTGTGTGACTGATACCCACTGACAACTAAATTAAGAGGCCATAAGTGCAATAGAAACATATAGAAACATATTTGTCCTGTTCCCTTTTGTTTTCTCGTTTTCATCACACTTAAAGATCATTAAATAAATGTTTACATTGGACAAACTTGAGTAAATATTCAAATTATGATTTAATGCATTAGGTGGAAAAGGGTATAAAAACTAGCATGACCTTATGTGAAACTTCAGAAGAACTGCCCAAATACTAAGCAACAATTCTGCAAAGAAGAGTCAGTCAAAATTTCATCACATCATCATGTAAAAAACTTATTGCCAATTATTGCAAATGGTTGATAGTTGTTAATGGTTGCAGCCAAGGATAGCAGAACCAGCTGTGCTTTGGGGTGGAGATGGGGATTATTTTTTTCTGGCCAGATTTATAGGTTATCTTTGTCTGATGTAAGTTGTTGTAATAATTAAACTGGACAAAAAATAACTCTTCTATTTATCTTTTCTGTAGATTCCTACAGAAGCTCTTTGTCCTTGCAGTCCTGTTCTAAATTACTCAGACAAAATATACTTTGTCATGTAAACTAGAGAGTACCAAAGTTATTCCACATCCAAGTGTTGTTTCCTGTTTCCCCCACGGGACTCCAGGAACTCCTATGTAGGAGTTTTAAGTGTAAACTGAAGGGTTCAGAGCACATTGTAAAGCCATTTTATTAATAACCTTTACTGAAAGCAACCTTTACGTTGAGCCAAATAAACAATCTGTTTATCATTTCCACATTGGCTGAAGCAGATAACTGCAGGCTTGTTAACAAGGCTGCTGACGGAGTAAAACAGGAAATTGGTGATATAGGAGGAGGAGCAGACAATGGATGGTGGATCAGAGTAAGAACTGTGTGTGCTTAGCGATGCAGATGGCTCTCTTTCTTCTTCTAGGGGTTTATATGTCCATGGTGGTGGGTAGATTGACTCCAGCAGCCCTCTGTGAAGCCCTCCAACAAAAGGCACTGCAGAGCAGAGCAGATCCCACGCTGCACATTGATGCTGGAGTACAGAACGTTCTCCACTACCCCTCTGCAAAAGAAGGTGACGACTGAGCAGCCAAGTCTAGCTCATTTCAGCCACCTGAGGAAGTACAACCAGGGTTCAGGATTGAAGTAGAGCCGCTGATGTGTCTTCCTAATCAGACAGGAAGTGATGTTGCTCCCAGGTGAGGTTGTTGCTCAGGTGCACACCCAAGTACCTGTAACTGGAGACCACTTCCACCGCAGATCCATGGTCCACGGAGGGTGTGTCTGCACAATTTGCAAGGATTTTAAGTATATGGACAAGACAGTGAGATGATTGTGACTGAGAGCTTAGCTGAGTACAGAAAGATATCTTCTGCATAGTGCTGAGATGACAGATATGTCAAGCCTCTCCCCAGTCTCACACCCGCAGCTTTGTGCTCCAAAGGTCCACAGAGCCCCATGATTTTAGCAGGTGAACATGAATGATGGGAATGATGAAAGTGGTCTGCAAAACGAAACTACAATCTTAAAGGGGCCTATAAATTACTCTGGCATTGTTAACATACAAATACCTCTTGCAGATTATCTGCAGCTTTCTCCTTGTCTCACTAAGAGCTGAAATTTCTGTTAATATAACACAGGTAAATTTTGTGCCGCTGGCTACAGCACACAATACTGCATCTAATTACACATTTAAATGTGAAAACCTTTAGAGGAGTTGAAAGAGTCGACATTCTTTCTTGGCACGTTGGGACATGGCACATAGACAGAAAGTAAAGGGGTGGAAGAGGATAATATATGTAGAACCTCCAGGAAAAAAAACAACAAAAAAACCTTTAAATTCTGACAAGTTGGTTTTTATTGCTTTTATGAAAATATTTGATGAATGACTGTACATGTAAAAAAAAAAAAAAAACATAAGTATTAATTTTATTTTAGAATAATGGTGCCTTTTGTTGCTAAGTAATAGAAACTGTAACAAGATTTTTAGACAAATATTCTTCACTATTGTTATTTGGTGTTATGACTCTTTCGTTCAGCGGGTTTTTCAATCAGTACTAGTTTCAGACAGACATTCCAAAAAGTTATAGAGATAAGGTTTGTTTATATGTGCAAGATTAAACCTAATATCTGGTGTCATATAAATGCAGTCAAGTACTATAGTTCTTCTGTAGTCAAAAAGTTGTTCAGCTGAGGTTTAATATTGATAAAAATCGAAAGTTTGAATCCTGATTATTACTTTCTTCCTTATTGTTGTGCAAATTACAAATTGCAGTACACTGAAGTTGGCTTATATGTTTTTAGTTCTTCACTTCTAAAGTAATACTAGCATTTAATCATCTTTAGTTCAATTCATTTTAGTTCAAATGAGTTGACCTGAGTTCAGTTGATTTCAAATCTGTTGCTGGATATTGTTGAAAAGCTGTACATGCCCAGTTTAAAACAGAGAAAAACCATTATCAAAAAATGTATTAAACTTGTAAAGGTGAACATGTGCATATACATACAACAGTCACTTCATTAGGCACATGTGTTCAATTCCTTTTCAAACACAAACAGAAAATTAGCCAAAACATAGTTTGAAAGAGAAAAACATCCTATTTCTTGCAGATATATGGATGAAAATATTTTATGTTTTTCTTAAGTCAGAGATAAATGAGCAGACTGGTAAAAGATGATAGTAAAGCAACAGAGAAATAATAACGTCTCAATCAGGTGTGAATATCACCTCTGAAAAACAAGACACTCAGACTTGAAGCAG
The DNA here is from genome assembly GCF_051168715.1 of Poecilia mexicana. Taxonomy (NCBI): domain Eukaryota; kingdom Metazoa; phylum Chordata; class Actinopteri; order Cyprinodontiformes; family Poeciliidae; genus Poecilia; species Poecilia mexicana. Next base: position 20,697,466 of record NW_028263374.1, read on the forward strand.
ATGGGCTAAAGCAGCAGGAGACAACACTCAAACATGAGTCAGCAGTTTACCAAAATTGGAATAAAGTAGGTTGAAAAACCATAAAAGTTGCATCATCATGACCACCAGTAACTATTCTAGCCGAATGAAATCACAAGATCAAATCAATTCAAATTGGTTAAATTTCTGTACTCCCATGGCCTCCACAGACTTCACATCTTAATCCAAAAGAACCATTTTAGGATTGCATCCCCAATGTGCAGTCAACAAATCTGCTGCAATAGCGAGATAGTATTATGTCAAAATTGATCATAATCTTTGAGGAATATTTCTGATTGTTATATCAGCCACAAGGAAATCAGGAAGTTCTGAGGGCAAAAGGGGCCCAACTCAATATTTGTAAAGTATGGGTATAAATCTAAAATTGTTTGAAACAATTCAAAGGGAATTAGGCATGAAGCACAGAAAATGTAAAAAAAGGTATATCAGTTTTCCTTGGTAAGCTATTAACATCTAATTCTACTCACAAGCCTTTTTTTGTTAACTCCTCAGGGCTCATTTAGCCAGGGTGGGACCTCTAACCCATTGTAAAACACACTTTCCAAAAGTCAATTTGGAGCTTTATTTATAGACCAAAGCTACTTGGTATAACAATCCCCACCTCAGCCTACTTTGTCTCAGTGTGCTGACCAAGATGATGTTTTGCCTGCCAGAACCCAGAAATACAACATGTAAGATCCACGTCTGGATAACAGTGACAATCCTGTGCTTAAAAAAAGTGTTACTGCTATCTGTCTTTGAGGTTGATGTATTTGAAAAATTGTCATACCCTCAGTAAAAAGAATGCAAATTGCTCCCAGACAGTTTGGCTCCACATCAGAAACAGGTCAGCTGCTCACCAGCCGCTCAGCTGGTTGCTCAGATTTAAAAACGGCTCCTTTCACTTGATTTGGGTTTTTTTTCTGTTTATTTTCTTAATTTTACATGAGTAATGTTTTTAAGAAAGAATTAAGTTGTACTTGCAGTGTCTTGAGCAGAAAAATTATTTTATATATTCGAAAAATATAGTCCTTCAGTCAGTACTGTCACAATTAAAGTGCTTCCCCATGAAAACCTACTGCTTTTTATTTGTTTTAAAAATATTTAGGAGTGGCTTGGTATGAGCACAGCAGAAGCCTAACATGTGGAATGTGAGATGATAATGAAAGTTGGAGGAACTACAAGAAAAAAAGGCCAAGAAGTGATGAGAAAGGTGGGAAAATCGATGCAGAGTAAGTGAAAGCATAGTGAAATGTATAAAGTCAGAGAGAGTGAAGAGGAATTGAAAACGGAAGACAGGGAAAAGATAAAAATGAGAGAAATTCCTGCATCAATGGTAGGTTTGCTCCCTCACATGAAATGTGGCAGCAACACAGCGAGTGTCTGCAGTGCAATGCTACTGTGTGCACGATCTGCGCTTTATGTAACACTTGGCGATTTTTCCATTACAGAAAACTAAATCTTCCCAGCCACCTCCTTCCCTCCTCTCATCTTCCCCCCTGTTAGTCAAAATGTCTCATCAAGAGCAGCAAAGTTTTGCCAAAAGGAAATACCTGCAGCATGGAGCACAACCAGACCTTCTAGGAGCTGCAGCAGAGCAAGCCTATTTCTTCCAAAAAAACAAAAGTCTAAAAAAAGGCAGCAGTTTTGTAGCAGTAGTTCTATGATTGGTCGGATTAATATTGTTTTGCCTATCAGACACACAAGTCAAAACATTTGAGTTGAAGAGAATGAATGCAATTTTGTCATATCAACATATATGTATTTATGCAAGAGTATCTAAATAGATGCTGGCTAGTTGTACAAATAAATGAAAAAAAGTTCAAGTGAGAATTACACCCACATTTACTGATCTATGACAGCTTCAACCACAACATCTCAATGAGACAGAGGTCTGGACCTTGACTTTTCAGAAAGCTTTTCAGTTGATCTCTTCAAGATTTATTGATATAGTTTGTATCATCGTCCCATTGCATGAACCACTTTTGAACAAACTTCAGCTCTCAAAAATATGGCCACACATTTATCTGCAGAATATGCACATATATAAAGGAATCCATGACCCATTATAACTAAAAGAGATATAGGTCATATGTATGCAGAGAGCCCATGCCATCATTCCTCCTACACCATGTTCAAATCATGCAAAAATAAGTTATGTTAGGTTACTTTCAGAGAGATGTGTTTTTTTTTCTGTCAAGCTTTTTTTTTTTCTAAAAACTGTTCTTCAAGTTGTACTATTATGAATTATAATAGTACAACTTATAATTGTACTATTATACAATTATAAGTTGTATAAAGGTTAGATTGCTAACCTTTAGCAAGGTTAGCAATCTAACCTTGCTAAACAAGCTAGCTGGAGAAGTATATATAAAGCAGTCTGTTTCTTCCTATTTTAACTCCTGTTCCTGCCTGTAGGTGACAGACTTTTCCTGGCAGACAGTCTAGCTGAGCTGTGTGGTTCAGTAGGTAGACCTGTGGCTTTGGCCAACTGTCTGTTTTGTATGAGGCCTTTGTACAGACGAGGTAAAGATAGCATCTCTAACTAGACATCACCTTTATAGACACAGAGAACCCAATGTTCCCATCCAGTAGCCCATGAATAAAATCACACCGAATGGCTGATGATTCTATTCCCTCTCTCCCTCTCTTTCTGCTTTATTATCCTTTTTCCCCTTTCCCTAATTTCTTCCTCTGTTGTAGTGTTTCTAATCTTATTGCCCCCAAACCACTGACCTCAACACAATTAGAGCCTCATCAACAAACTCCCATCAGTGATTTATAATCCCCCATATGCATGTGAAGTGTGTTTATAAACTACTGGCACAAAGCAGCAGACTGATACTATATGAGAAAGCCAAACTATAACACAATTTGAACTGAATCTAGGTGATTTACCTAGAAAAAAAATTTAACTCACCAATGACATTCTTAGTTAAATCTAATAATTTTGTTGGTGTTTTCTATGTTACCGTCATTTTCTATACTTTTTTTGTACTGTTTCTTTCAACAGTCTTAGGACATGAATGAGGAACCACTGGCATGCTAAGCTGGGAGAAGTGGGTAGTCTGGAACAGCAGAGTAGCTCTATGGTTGCACATGGCAGTACCAGCCTCAACATCATCATCATAGCAGGAACTAAAAAACACTTAAAACAGGAACTACATCTCAGAGAACCACCTTTAGAGAGATCATTTTTCAGTCATTACATTTTGTTTAGGTTTGACCTACAACATAATCAAATAACTCATAATCAAGAACTTAGAATGTTGTCTGTTGTTATATTCTAATTTTTAATGTCATGTTTTCACTAGTTGTAAGCAGAAAATCATCATAATCAACAGAAATATAGACTTGAGTGGTGCAGGTGGTAGCACTGTTGCGTTTCAGCAATAAGGTCCTGGGTTTGAATGCTGGCCTGGTGTTTGTCTGAATGGAGTTTACATGTTCTTCCTGTGCATGCGTAGGTTCTCTGTAGGTACTCCAGCTTCCTCCCATAGTCCAAAAACATGACAATCAGGTTATTTATCTCTCTAAATTATCCTTAGATGTGAATCTGTGTGAGCATAGTAGTTTGTCTTGTCTGTCTCTGTGTTGCCCTGCGATGGACAGGAAAACTGTCCAGGGAGGACCCTCCCTCTCTGAACACATCATAAAACACATACAAAAATAAAATAAATAAATAAATAAATAAATAAATAAATAAATAAATAAATAACACAGAAGCCTCATGGAAGATGACCGTACTTTTCGGGACATGCAATAAATTCAAACTTGAACTCCTGCAAATAACCGGTAGGTGCTGTCCTACTTTCACACAATACAATATCTCATTACAGCAATATGTACTTAAAAACAAATTGAAAGTATTAGATGAAACATTTTCCCCTTAAATGAGTGGGAATGTTCACAGACAACTAATTAGCACATTTTTATACTATCAATGTCAAGGAATAATGCCTAGTAGCATAGACTAAAGGCAGACAGCTACAACTTTTAAACCTTGGATGTAAGATGAGGAACATATCTTCAAGTTTCCCTCTAATTTACTCGTCTGTGCTTTGAATGGTGATTTACAAATCTGATAGTCTATCTGGGAAGTCCCTGCAAATACCTTGTATAAAAAGTAATTTTCAAAAGACCGGAAGTGACCCAGCTGCATATCCCTGAACTCGAGAGTTGACATGCCAAGAACCTATTAACTAGTGATTCTTAACTGTGTCTGCTTATCTATACAACATATGTCGTTGTTCTGGTGACACGAATAAGGCTTGTCTTACCTGCTTTCACATGTTGGAAAATGGAAGATAGTTTAATCATGACAACACATTTTTGCCATAAACCCTGCATAAACCTTTGGCATGGATAAGCCATCTGTTTCCATGGTAACCTTAACCCCTCAGCTGAAGGTCAAACCAGGTGTCTATTAAGTTGTCATCACATGTTCATGGCTTCTGATGAGGTTGCTGCAGGTGGAAAGTGATGAATGACAGGTAATTGTCTCTGGCAGACTGAGAGAGACCCAATGATCAGGTGGAGCGTCCACATTTAGTGAAGTGCGCCGCACAGGTATGTACCCAGATAGTCAGTTACTTTATACAAGGAAACTGCAAAATGAACAAGCACATAAGCAAAGTATTGCAACTACACAGTACATTTGCTTCCTTCAAATTTGCAGATTTTCCTGGAATGCTGCACTTTCCAAACTCATTGTTTTGAGAGAAAAACGATCATATACTTTCTATAAGAGGAGATATATTCAAGTCATACCTCTAGTAAATCCTAAAACCCAGCCCAGCTACTTTTCCTCCATTCATCTTCTTCTTAACGCACTCAAATTACTGCATTCCTTACCCCCTAATCTGCTTCTTAGAGGGAAGGACGCCTGTTTTAGAACTCTGTGCACGGAAAACACCTAAACATAAAGATAATTGTTTCAGTTGACACATGAGAATTATGTTCTTATGTTTGTTCATATTTTTAACAAGGAAGCTAAAAGTCCCACTTTTATGGCAGACATTGTATCTTCATATTAAAGAAAATAAAATCTTAATAATACTCTACCTATGTAGCTATGTAGCTATGCCAGCTGTTGAGGAATGGCTGCTTTTGATGGGTTGCTTTCTGATCAGAGCTTATGGGGGAGTGCAGCTCTGGCTGGCACCCTTGACCTTTACACCCTGAAATTCCTCAAGATTCCTTGAATTGTTTAGGAATATTATGAACTGCAAAGGGAGAAATGTGCTAATTCCTTCCAATCCTATTTTGTGAAACATTGTTTGTAGACCTTATAATACTTTTCTAACACTTTACTTCATTATTTAAATACTCAACCTGTGATTAAAACTACTTTTGTAATTTTTTATGTCTTTAATATACTGTTGACAAGACTTGGCTAAGTTATCACTTTCTTTTACCACTTGGCCATGTTAAAACCATTTTGGACATTTTTTAAAATTGTTGTAAAATGTGTGTATATCAGAGGTTTAGAAAAGTTCAGTCTAAATATTTAAAAAGGAAAAAAAAAGTAGAAAAGTATTACTTCTTTTATTCTGGCATCTGGAAAAAACAAAAGGTCACAATGAACGTTTTCTGTATTCAATAGTCTGATTGAAGCTATTTTTTCCTCATTTTATTCTACAGGGAAATCTAGTAGATTTATTTTTTTAAAAAGCAAATCGAAAAAGCAGGAGCTGTTGTTCAGACGGATAAAGATTATATTTATATGTTGTTTTTTTTCAGAGTATCAAAAGAGGCTCTGCATTGTTCTTACAGATATGTGAGTGCTATTTTGTGTTCTTGGCTTCACAAGTCATTTATTCAAATTGTTCTGGCAACGAAACTCTGATTTTTTTTTTCTTTTAAGTCACAAGTTCAAACTTATTGAGATATACAGAGGTTGCATGAACTCTGCCTTGGATGTTTAGCAGATTTTCCATGGCAGGATAGATTACTTCCAGAGTCATTCATTTTGATGCAAAAGAACGACTTGAAGCAAAAAAAAAAAAAAAACTTTCTCAATTTTTATTTCTCCAGGATTTCACATACCGACAGCCACTCTTTGATACACTGACCATACTAATGTAGTTATCTTCTGCTGGACACTTTCATCTCACATCCAAACACAACTCAAACACGTTTTCATTTAACACATCAACAATCATGGCCTTCAACTTTGTCCAGCACCATAGGGAACTCCCCAGGACAGAAAGGGGGGAGAGACAAACATCTTTCCCTCAGGAAACAGGATGTCCAGGCTCAGGCTGGTGCCCACTGAAAACTCAGACCCCCCTAAACATAATAAAGCTTTTTCCAAAACACAATATTGGGCAATCGGAAGCTCTAAGGCCACCCAAAGCTCTTTCTCCCTTTTGATCATCGTCCCATCTTTGTCTTTCATATTACTATAAAAGCAGATGTGCTGCCAATGTAAACAGGCTTTCATCAAACTCATTCACAAGAGAGAGATTGTGCTTTGATTAGAAAAAAAATGTAGACTTTGGATTATCTGTTGATCAAGCATTGCCAGGACGTCTGGCCTTCGGATGGCATTCTTTGCATAATTCAACACCAAGAAGGAAATTTTCCTTTCTGAATCTGGGACAGTGAAGTAACAAATTGTTATCATTTGACATCTATTCAAGTACTTATCAAAGATCTGCATAAGATACAGCAAATTTAAAGATTGATTAATGATTCAAACACACAGCTGGTAGTATCGCAGACTCAGGGTCCCCCTTCCTCAAATTCTATAAGCACCTTCATCCTGTGGAGGAAAAATGTCTGGCCTTTTATATCCTCCCTGCAGTTCTGTGGGCTGCAGATTCATGGCTACTTTTGCCTGTGTGAATATTTGAATGTGACAGCCAACAAGCAGATCTTAATCCACAGCGGCAGAGATTTTGCCCTGTGTGTTGTCTTAGCAGATCTGCTCACGACTCTTTCAGTGTTTAATAAGAAAATTTCTTCTCTAAGAAGGAGAATGAATGGTAGTTTTGTTAGAGGATATCCATTAGGTTAGGGCTTTGAGTTCTCCACATAATCACTACCAATACCTCACAAAAATCAATCCATGATACTTGCTTATTCTTGCAGAGTGGCAGGAGGGCGGGTCTTTATCTTCAGCAGTGATTGGGCGAGAAGCGGGGTACGTCCTGGACAGGTTGTTAGTCCATCACAGGGGAAAACACAGGACAAAAAACCATACCTACACACTCTTCTCACAAACAATGGTTAGTTATCTGTACTTGTGCAGCGCTTTATCAAGTCCAGAGGACTCCAAAGCAATTTGCACATAAGTGAGACTGCCATGCTCCAATGCCACTGTCCCTCTGACCACCACCAGCAGGCAAGGCGGGTGACGTGTCTTCCCTAAGGACACAACGGCTAAGAGAAATAGAGTGGGAGCAAAATAGTTTAAAAAAATATGCTTTTTATCCAACTGTTTGTTTTCCTTGTCACATGAGGAAAAAACTACATGCAGGACAAATGAAGCTTTGATCCAGATGGGACAGTCTGAAAGCATGAGTAAGACCCAAGAGTATGATTCAACAAAAGAGACTCAGTCCTGCAGCCAAACCTACTATTCTATACAATGCATGATTTCATCTCTTTCGAAACAACTTTGATGCATTCTCTATTGAGCAACACCCACCTGATTCCTGACCTCCTTAGTCACAAATTGATGATTATAGTTTTTTGCTGCTTGTGCTATTGTACCACAACAATGTGGGCTCATCTGGGCTTCATTCTCCTGCAAAACTTTTCAAGTTATTTTAAAGATTTATATTACAATAGGGTGGTTTGTACCACTTATATCACCAAACACTTACAACATTGAGACATCTAATTCACACAAATTCACAGATCTAATTTAAGAACAATTTTGAAAATTGAGGGTTTGAGTTCTTGGGGGGAAAAATAGTTAACTCCTAAATGCAATAAATACTTTGCCACCATCATGTTAGCAGATACAATTTTGATATGCAGGTTAAGAATGATTAAACCTCCACTAAGTCTGCAAAATATTCTCTATGACATGCTCTGCTTATATTTTGGCTAATATTCAGACTTAAGTGTCTGCAAATGTTCAAAACTACAACCAAACAAAGGAAACCAACTATTTTTTTTAACACATCATGTGCTTGAGTCACTTTCTGGAACGCCAGTATTGGTCTTGGAGGTCCCTGATGTTGACCTCCACTTGTGGGAGGGCCAGAAGTATCCAGGGAAACTGCATGAAAAACCATGATGGGTGGTGAGAGAGGTTAGAGGGAAACAAGCAGAGCTGAGGTTCAGTTTGTTTGAGATTCCTGAGCAGAGACAGCAGTTAACAAAGCCTTTCTAATGGTAACCAACTGAGCACTAATAAGCCAATAGCCACATTGGGGCAATACCACTGAGACTGGGGCATGGGCTTTGCACTTGTTCTGTACATTTGGAGGGAGGCTTCTGAATTTGCGTATGCAGAGGTAATGCAGCGGTGCATTCCAATATTGAACTAACAAAACCCTAAAATACTCCCAAGGTCAATGTTTTTACAGCACATAAATATAGCATGAACTTTCCTGATTTCTAAAGCCTTTTTTTATACTTACTAGGTAAAAAAAATACAGAAATGCTTCCCACTGTCAGGTATTTTGTAGCCAACCACTTATAAATACAATTTATTTAACTTCTCTGCAAATTTTAAGAACATTTGCCACAGGACAGTTTACTTATATTGCTTCAGTGAGGCAACTTACATTTACTAGTTTATGCTTTTGTCTCTTGAAATAAGTAGAGATTTGCTTTTCTTTCCATCGGTTTGAATTTTTGCACACAAATCTAAGGAAGGTATGGAGAACTACAAAGTAAGTTTCAAGGTATGTTTTGTGGTTGTTAAATGTATATTATTAATGCGGCTGAAGACTAACGATGAAGGCTACACAACAAAACCCAATAGTTATTTCTGCTGGCAGCTTTTTGTTGTTTTACCACCATCTACATCTGCAAAATCGTAAACACCACTTCAGAAACACTTGAAAGAGGCTTATGCAGCCTTTGTTGTTTTGGGACAATTCACTTAACCAAAGTTTCTTTCATTTTAAGTAGAGGTTAAAGGTATTGTGATCCCTGCTCTTGTTTAGATTAATTACAGCTTTTTGCTCCAATTTTCTGAACTATACAGGATTAGTCTGGAACTGTTACTGATTTTTAAAAAATGACATATTTTATCCAGATCAGCACAGATTGCAGAATCTCAGAAAATCAGTCTCATAAAAGCTCTCTCTTGAAAATGTAAAAGGACACACTTGTAGATTTGCATTTAGGTTGATCTAAAGAAAAAATAAAGCTTAAAAAAAGGTGGATTTGACTCTCAATTTCACAAGCAACCACTTGTTCTTTCCCAGAAGACTTTCTGGGGGATAAAATAATCAAGACTGGCACCCCAACAGGGTTAATCAGCTTCTTCCTTTTTCCCCGCATTGCTTAGAACAAAAACATGGGGCGGATATTTATGTCATTCCTCCTCAAGTTTCCCTTTTCCTCCTTTTAATGAGATGTGAAAATTACCGAAATAAAACAGAGATGGGACCTACTGATGCAGTAGCTGCAAAACATTAAGCCTTTTAGAGCTGAAACAAACGTATGCTCAGTGCAGCTGACAAATATTTTTTTTAATATGTGGATGCTTGTAGTGTTTATCAAAATTGTCAGCCCACTTCCAATAGGTTATGTAATATTAGGTCAGGGAGGTAGCAGACATATCCTAATTCTACACAGGTCATTCTAGGGTACAACAAGACAGAAGGGACATAAACTTAATGGCCACTTCACAGTATTAGGACACATGGAAGCACTTCAAGGCATTCAAGCATCTAAATGTTGTGAACACAACTTGTAAAAGTTTGACCTGAGCATCTGAATGGAAAGAGTTTACAAGTCTCCCATGCTTAATGATGGTAGATGGGCTAGGTTTTTTTTTTTTTTTTTTTTTTTTTTAAACCGCTGATCTGCTGGGATGTTTTTACGTACAATCATCTCTCAGGAATGGGCAGTCTGGTTTGAGATGACAGAAAGGCATCTGTAAAGCCACTCCCTGCAACCCAGGCCTCCCAACTACCTTCACTGTATGCACATCAAATAAAACACTGAAACAGATGGCCTACCGCTGCTAAGAACTGAAGCTATAATTTGCACAAATTCATAAAATTTGGACAGTGACAAATTGGTAAATCATTTGCTGGTTCAATAAGTCTCAGTTTCATCTACATTATTCTGATGGTGGAGTTGGGATTTGATATAAATAGGTAGAAGACATGGGGAGATCATTGGTTGCATCAACAGGTCAGGCTGGTGACCTGTTGATTTCAAGGCCAACATTGCCATTCTAGATACTTTTTTTTATAAGAATATAAATGACTAATTTTCCTTAATTTACAGTCTGTAATTTGTGCCTCTACTTTCTGCCAACCAGCATAATAAACCTTGGTTCAAAAGCAGACCTTTTGCAGCCTCACACATAGAGTACATTAAATACTGCTGCCACTTATACAAGCATGTTAAACACACACACACATACACACACACACACACATCTCTCACAAGTACATTTTTGACTTCCATCCATTTTTCAATCATTTCTAACCTAGCCTAATACTAAACCTAACCATTACCAGTATATGGTTGACCCTAAATCTAATCTAAACTTATTGTATACCTTAGTTCTAAACTTAACCCAAAAACAGCACTTCTTCTTATGGGGCCCAGGCTTTGGACCTCATAAGGAGCGATCGGTTCTCACAATGTCGTATGTGTTACAATATAGCAAATACAAGGCCACACACATGCAGTTTATTTCCACACATGCAGTTTATTTCTACACACATTGGGTTTATTCAGATGGATTTGAATTGAACTCTTATACTTGAACACACAACCCGATTATTGTTCATCGTAACAGAATATAACATCAGAGTCCACATTTTTTCCACACTTAGCCTTCAAGTTTCTGTAAAAACATTATGTGGTTATCACAACCATAAGTACAGTGCATTAACTTAAACATGTCCAGAACATGGATCTTTTGTCCACCCATGCAGGTTCACCCATATAAGCTGGCCCAGTGACCCACTTCCTGCCTTGATCAGCGTTTACAGTGTTTCTCTGCATTCAGACACAATTATTTAAATCTACAGAGCTCTGAAAGAACTCTTTTAATTCTTCAAGGCAGCATTGCAAAAAGAAAAAGACATACTCAAACGTTATTTCAGTGAGAAACACGTGTTTGCAGTCAACAATTCTGACTTCAAAAAGTCAGAGTTTAATTATGTGTCCTAATTCTTACCCTTGCTTTCTTAATTTTAAAACTTTTTTTTTACATTTTCAAGTATTACAGCATCTACACATATTTGAAAACACGACAAAATCTGTGAAATACGCAACAGTTAAAAAGAGAAAAAGACATTACATAGATTTAAAAAAACACACACAAAAGAGCATTTTAGAAAGTGCTATTTGCTGCAAAATACAAAAGAAAAAGGGGTTTCCAGAATTTCTTTAAGGCTCATTGACTTTCTGTTCCCAAGGTCCATAATAATGTTCTTTGTGAGTTTTTCACCCTCAATAATAGCACAGCTTGTCTTTTTAAAGTTTACTGCATCCAGTGGAAATAAGATTTTGAAAGAGTTATTTTTCTGTACCTGACATGTCTGAAAATAACAGCACTGCAGTTCACAAAAACATGAATTTGAAGCCTATTAGAATGACCTAAACCTTTTTTGGCTTTGTTGCAGTCTATAACAGATGTTCTGTAGTTTTATTATTGTAGTAATTATTGGATATTTTATAGTTGTGACATAAAAACATCAGGACTAAAGAGCTACAGTTCATACTGCTAAGTGCAAAATTACATAAAGCAACATCATAGCCAGACAGAGAACACAAAACAAAAAGACAAAACAGAAAACAATATTTATTAACAGTCATTTTAGTTGATTTATCAATCATTAAATATGTAAATGTTGATACTCCTCAATGAAATCAGCATTTGACAAGGCTGATGTGTTTTATCCCCAATCTGTTCTCCCAGCTGGAGGGCTGGTCTGCTGATGACTTCTGAAACATTAACAAAAACTTTCTTTAGTTTGTCACCCAGCTCCAGACTTTCTGCTCTTAAACATCTGCTTTGTCTTGGTTACCTCTATTCTTTTACTTGCTATGCGTATCCCCTCTTACTGTCAATGTACTTTAAATGAAACACATGTGCTGTATGCAACCTCCCCGACTGTATCCAGTAAACACTGTAGTGTAGGTTTGTTGTCTGGTGAACATGTGGTGATATTTCAGATGTCTGGAGCTTCCAAACATAAACGGTTTCATGTCAGACATACTGTTATTTAAAAAAAATAAGTCATACCAGCAATGACCATCTGAAAATTAATTATAGCACTGGTATAAGTGTGAAAGATGTAGATATCTGTAGAAGTGGAATGTATATTTTCCATTTCTTTCTGTTCTGAACCTTGATATGGAGTTTTTGGTCAAAATGTTTACCTGTCTTAGCAATGAAACCACTTCCAGTTAAGTAACAAGAAAGATGATTTCAGCCTCCTTCTTAATCTCTGAGTTCTTGAGCTCCACAAGGGCTCATAGTGGGAGATGTCACCTTGTTTCACCTCCTTCAACGTTCTTATTTTATTCATAGTTGGTGGTTTGCTTCCCCAGGACAAATTTACACACATATTTAAATTTTGTTGCAGAATCAGAACTGTTTGCCTTGTTAGCTTTGCTTTATTGCCCATGTTAGCGATCACAACAAAGAAAAAAAAGTGCTAAAATGAATCATTTGCTATGTTGAAATATGATGGATATTTAATAAGTTTTACCATATTTTTAACCCCTTAGCATGCAGCAGAACACCCATGTGCTGTTTAACTGCATATTAATGTCTTCTCAGAATAAACCCATCATTATATTCATCTGTGAGATTTAGAATCCTTTAAATTACCTTTTGATTCGAATTGATCTTTTTTTTTTGCCTTAGTTTCTTCAATGACCAACCAACAAAAATGTCATATTCAAAAGGAAAGTATTTTGTAAATCATACATGTAAAACATCCTTTGTCTTGTTCTTATCGGAGCCATTTTAGCCATGGGGGTAACAAGTGTAGAAGGAAAACACACTCCCATTCATTCCTAGGGATTTTGAAGGATGTTTGACCATGATGCACTTAATGTTCTGACAATTCTCTGTCAGAAACAGCATCAGGTTATTTTCCAGTTACAGTACTGCATCTGTTGGATCAGACCACACAGACCAGCATTCCTCCCCCACATGCATCATTGGGCTCTTGACCCTAATGCTGATTCACCACTGTTTCGCCATAGGAACATTTTTGACAGATACTGACCATGGCACACCAGAAAAGCTCCACAAGAGCAACAGCTTGGGAGATGCTTAGACTCAGTCACCGAATCATTATAACACTTGTAAAATTATCTTACTTCCTTTCACTTTCCTCAGACTTTCAGGCGAAACATTTTTTTTTATATACATTTCAAATATCTGCAGTCATTTGTGTTTAGGATGTTGTTCTTTTTCTCTTGAGTCACATCTTATGAATTATAGAAAATGTTATTTCCTATAACCTTGAGAATGTTGATTGAACATTTTTACCCAGTGTTATTATCCAGACCTTTAGGGAAAACCTAAAGATATGCTCCAAAACTCAGTAGTTTAGTGATAGTCTCTATCAATCTATTGATAGAGACTAAGAACCTATCTAAGAACCTATCTAAGAACCTATTCAAAGTTCAATATGCCGTCATGAAGCTAACACTCATAGTGGACTTTTAATAGTTCACTTGTTAACAATGTATTTGGTTTATATTCAGTACTGAAGACATGGTGACTAATTAAAAGAGTTGATCATTTCAGACTTTAATAAAATGATACAGTACAATAAGATCTCTTAGGCTGAATACAATAGATATTTGTTGCGTTTTTTTGTTGTTGTTGCTTTTTTCACAGAGGCATTTACAATACTTCCTTTTCTTATTGGTGTTTAGCTGAGTTAAAATAAAAATACACCAGAAACCATAAGCCCTGAATGCAACTAAAAACAAGGAAAAATGCATCACTGCAAAGGTAAACAATATCAAATACAACTGAGGAACAGGAAGAGGTCTTTAAAGTTAATAAAAAAGAGAATATAAAAACAAATAATGGATGCTTTCAGTTTGAACAAGCTGCAGTTTTTGTACAGCACAGTGTATTATTATTACTAAATATTCTTCACCATCCGTATCTATTACCTACACACCCTTCCCTTCATACCTTGCTCTCTCCCCAAAGTCCACCTTTCCCTTCGCTTTTCCACAGCCTGACATCTCCCAGCATTCCTGACGTTCGCCACACAGAGCTCCTTTGTGTCAGAGCATCAAGGAGGGAGCACAAGGTCCAGCCTCTTACCATGTCCTGCTGCTGGAGCTCACCTTAGGACACCAGAGAGTACTGTGCAGCCTTTTTACAAACACATATGCACACTTTCTGCCACTTTCTGCCTTCATTTCTTCCCTCCCTGGCTTTTTCATTCATTCCAACCTCTGTTCACGTTTTCTTTGCCCTCACCACCACTGCTTTTGGAAACTGGCCACCGTCAACAGTTTTTACCTTCTTCTTTTAAAGCTGTGTTTATGACTAAACAAACCCAATAAAAAGGCTATTGATGAGACTCTGAGGTTACCAAGTAGGAGTTCTAGAAAGAGCAGAGGAGGAGGATGGATTAAAGGAAGCAGGAATGAGGAGATGCTGTCCTGTATAAAATACCTGAGCTGCCAGAGAACAGACCTCCACCCTGTTCCTTCACTCTGGTCTTTAGCCAGGAGAAACGAACCCACACTGCTTTCCGAAAGTTGGGATTTCAGACTTGAAAATCTGATCATGAAGATGTTAAAGTTTTTTTTACGCATCACCAGTGAAAAACCACAAAAGCGTAACACGTTTTTCTAAAAAGTTTACTCAATTAAGAAGACATTAAGACCCGTTTCCACTGGTTATTTTTCCAGTGTATTTCCCTCTGATAGGCTGGTGACACGTTGAAAGTGTATCTCGTTTCTACAGACTATTTTACAGATAACATGAAAACATTGGTTTTAATTTCAAGTAAACGTGCTTTGAAATAGTCTTTAAGATGATTTGCCAGCTATTTTCACATAATACGCTTAGTGTCTGCGCACATGTTCAGCGGTGAAAGTTAGAAGTGACCTACTTCATTGTCCTCTGGGTTAATGAGTTCAGCTGGACCCATTAGTGACACGTGTGCCTCAGAACCATAATTCTGTAAGAATCTGAAGGCCTAAAAAGGGACAAGAGTTTGAATAGAAATGTTGCCAGTCACAGCAAAACTTATTGGTCAGCTTGCACTTTTAAAGTGAAACACTGATGTGTATTTCTCTGCGCATTGCATTGTTAACGGACTTCTGCAGATAATTGCACTGCAGATAATCAGAATAAATGACTCATGACCGTGAAAAAAAAACTGGTACGCACAACATCTTATACTGCACATGCCCACTTTGCACTCACAGTCTGAGTCTGAGAGTTCAGCATTCCTCAGAGGCTTAGGTCCCGGCTGAAAAGAATGAGTAGTCAAACAGAGGGATCTCCTCACGAGATGGAGAGCCATGTGGCCTGCTTTCAGCCAGATTACAGAGTCAGCCAGAGCACTGATCGTAACCTGCAGACTGGATGGAATGAGCTGAAAGAGAAATAAACTGGCACCACTTCTCAAAACAAGCAGATTGGGGAGCTGAGTTAGACTATGTTATTGTTAATTTGTGCAGTGTAATCCTTGGTGTATTTTTGTATTTCAGCACCAGAAACTAAAAGAAGCCTCTATTCACTTTGAAAATACATATCTTGGTCAGATTTGCTGTTAAAACATAAAATTATGCATGAAAAACAAGCAACAGAAAACAGGCAGCAGTCTGAAATATGTTTTTTTTTTATTATTCTTTTGTTTAAGTTAAGCTCTGTGAGGCAATTTCATGACATTTTGTTGCTAATGAAGTATTATCATCTGCAATATAAGCATATTAAGCCATCCTCCAGTTGTTTGTACTCATTAGGTCCTTGTCTGGGCTGCTGAGGTGGGGGCAAGAGGCAAAAAAGATCAAAAAGTTACAAATCGTCTCTTTACATTATAGATATTTTTCATTTGGCAAACTGTAATAAGTCAAAAGGTCAAATTTGTACAAGACCAGTTTGTGACCCTAAACCCTTTTTGCTGCTTTTCAGTGACTGCTGCTGCTGATTGGACTGTAAACCAACCAGATCTGCCTTGTGCTTGCCTGGATAATTGTCTGCATATTCTTACATACCCAGGCTTTGATATGTGGCTGGGATTTGTTGCAGTAGTTTGCCTGTGTGTCTCTCATTCAGTGGTGGGAGAATTCACTTGATAGGAGATTAATACTGATTATAAACACTCAGAAGTTTCTTATTGTTAGATGTAGGATCAGACTTTGTATCACCACCAAATATAATGTTCAAAGAGGAATGAATCACTGGAGCCATTTAATAAGGTCGTATGCATAATGGGACTGATGTGTAAGAGGACACAGGTCGGAGCAAAGAGCTGAGAAATTCATTTGGGTGTGAGGAATGTTTGTGTTTGGGAATGGTCTGGTGTCTTGTATGTGTGAGTGTGTAATTGAGTCTGTGTGTCTTTCCCTGACTCTATGACTAAGCATATATTTGTGTGTGAGTGTGTGTGTGAGAGGGAGAGCATGTTGTTGAGTGGGCTGGGGTCAGGAGTGCACCATTGTGACAGCGGAGGTTTATATTGATTCAGCTGGAGCAAGATGGCTGCAGCAAGCTTGTGTTCAGAGGACATAACTCACTACGAGTTTCAATGTCGGGCAAACACTCTGCAAGGCCCAAATGGTCATTTGTGTGAAGGTTTCATAAATTTTATTCACCACCAAAATGAAAGTGGGGAAACCAGGAGGAACAACCAAAGAAGTGTGGGTCATTCCTCCTGGTTTCCCATCTGGCAATGACTACTACAGACCCATTTGATAAATTAGAATATTATCAAAAGGTCAATTTATTTCAGGATCTTTATCACTACGTGAAACACATTGAATTGATTTATTACGTACAGATGGATGTTTGGAAGCCTTTATTTCAGCTCGTTTTAATAATTCTTCTGCCTAATGAAAACATATTTTAATTAGAATATTACATCAGATCAATTAAAAATAGAGAGCCTCATTTGTACACATATTACTTATTAGATATGACTGTAAAATAAAAAAAGCTGTAGCTGGTTGTCCTGTTGTTGTCACATGACTGTACATACCTCCGATTTATGCATACAGCTTGACTATTTGAGTAAAAATATAACAAGAAGCTGTAACTTAAGATAGAATAAACTTTTGAAATTTTTGGACTGACAAAAATAATTATCAGTATATCAACATATTGATGTCTATTGTTTTTTCTTATGTCTCAAAAAAAAGTTATTCAACTACTAGAAAACTCCCAAAATAAAACAAATAATTTTGGACTGTCCATCCCACCTGTTATGTTATGTTTGGGTCATTATCAGAATAGAATAGAATAGAATAGAATAGAATAGAATAGAATAGAATAGAATAGAATAGAATAGAATAGAATAGAGAACTTTGTCATTCACCTGGTGGAAATTTGTCTATAAAATGAGAAAATAAATTCTCATTTTATATTCAAATGAGAATTTATATTCTCATTTGAATATAAAATAATCAAATGAGACATATTCATGTTTCACATTCGGGATATTAATTTTAGCTTTGCCAATCACTGTTTGTACAGATGCTGCAAAGTAGTCTGTCAGTCTGATGCAGTTTTCCTGAAAATGATTACTCCTACAATTATGTGCAACTACTTTAACAACTGTGTGACCTATTATCTATAAATGGTACAGAGCTGACCTGCAAACATCACAGACTTTTTGTCTTTTGAGTTTTTATTCCATGTATTGATTGTTTTTTTTTTTGTTTTGTTTTTTTTTGTCAGACCTGCAGGAGCACCACAGCTGTGCTGACGGCAGCGGACTGCAGAATGCCTCAGCTGAACTTATTTTAAGAGAATGAGTCCAGATGGATGCCAAGATGAGGTGGGGTGGGGAGAAACTTCAAAGCTTTTCATGAGGAATGACAGCACTGAGTGCCCAGCTTTAAGAAGGTGAAAGATCAGATTCAGAAGCATTTTTTGTTATTTTTACTTATGACTGAGTACAGCAAATCAAGTTCAGCAAAATTTAAGAGATACATAAAAAGGACAAAAATTAGATGTTCTGCTTTAAATTAACGTTTACCTTTTTTTTTTCTCTCACACACTAGAGACACAGGAAAACAGTTACCCTCCCAAAAAAAAACTTAAGCACACCACTCAATGTGTCTTTGTTTTCCAAAGCAGAACTGTCCCTCTTTCCCCTCTTCCTGATCTGTTTCTTTGGACATCCTCTGTGTAAAACTCCTTAGAGAATCAAAGCTGGCCTGGATGGCTATTACGCCAAGACTTTATCTGTTTTCCGTAACACCTGTCTTTTTTGCTCTCTTTTTCTTCTCTCTCTTTCCTTTTGGATGTATGTGACTCTCATGATTCATTGTTTTTGGCCAAGCAATGCTAATGAGTAGTTTCCATTTTCACAAACGCATTTTTGCCATAGAATGATGCAACTCTATTGTGGCTCTCCAAACCTTTTACAACAAAAACGTATTAATGACTCTGCAGATCCCCTAATGATTTATCACATTACACTTTTTGATGCATGAGTTAGTCAGTTTGCTGCATCAAAACTTCTGTAGATCTGAGAAAGGTTGTAATGAGTGATAAAATGACATTTTGCTCTCATTAGTGTTGCTTGTTCAGTATTTAAAAATGATCTGAAGATTCCTATTTTTACTTGATGGGAGCAACTTGGCGAGAGTAGTTTTTAATATGTAATCCAACAGGAAGAAAAAAAAAGTCTCAGACAAATTATTTAAAACTTCTGCAAATGCAGCACATAAGTGAAGGTGAGTAATGTTGAAAAGTACTTAAGGATTCATGTTTGGAAGGCAGTTTTTATTGTTTTTATCCATTTGACTTCACAGTGGTGTTCAGTGAAAAGTTATGACTAACAGCCTCTTTAAATGACTTTACTGATCATAACTCAAAAAGTTTTATTGATCATTAAAACTCAAATATCTCATCTTTTCATCTTTTAGTAGGATTATTTTCCTCTGAAGCATTAATCACATTTTCTTAATGTTTGAACAGTTGCACAATTAAACAAAGAAGACATTTCTCTTTAATTTTAATGGTATTTCTTTTTTTTAAAAATACACAAAAATTCTAATAGTTTGCTAAAATAAATATGCATCTAAAATGAATCAGTCTATGAGTTACTATACAGGAAAATGAAGTTTACTTAATAAATACAAATAAAACAAATGATAAACAAGTTGCTGCTGTTTGTGTGCTATCTTATCTGTTCTTTATGGTGAATAAACACATGTTTAGTTTCATGTTATCTCTGCCTCCCTCCTAATCCAGCTGCTATGAGCCATTGCTCTTAGTACAAGTTGCTTATTTACCTATGTACACATTTTCTGATGTTTTTATCAAGACTCTAAATGACTGCCATTGACTGGACACACACCCTTTTGAAATGCAACTTAAAGAGGAAATATCAGGCATTTCTGGAGTTAATGGTATGTTTTTGCTTAATGTCTGTCATCTGATTTGCTGGTTCAACCCCCTCTTACCAAACTGAAGGGACATTTTTTGTGAGTGTTGTTTATGTGTTGTTTACTCTAGACTGAGCTGCCAGAACCTCATGATATAATAAGCTATAAAAAACGTTTCATTAAAATGCTGATAACTGTGTTGATTCACTCTAAAAACTCTTTGATTGCTTGGTTTGATGTCACTGACGTTAAATTATCCATATTTATTTTAAGGAAAAGAAAAAAACTAAATATATACATTTCTTGTTGAAAACGCACATGGAAGGAAAAGTAAAAACAAAAAGGTAGATTTTGGCTTTTATTTTTAATTATGTCAGTTTTGGACCTCTATACAAATAATCTAACTGACTGGACTTTAATTATTTTAAAGTTGTTGAAATTCTTATTTTAATTTGTAAAAAGCGTGGAACGAGAATGCAGGTTTGCTCAGGAATGATTTTGCAGAGAGAAAAGGTGTAGCATCAACAATGTAGCAAAACAAATTCTTTCATCAAGCTATTTTTCTTATCTGTAGGCGTATCAGAGGCGTTGGGCAGGATTGATGGGTGACAGTGTAGATGCAGCTGTCAGTATGTGGCAGGCAAATTAGCGGATTCTATAACAACAAAGAGACAGACAGCCATATGCACTTATAAGTAATTTAAAACCATGAATTAATCTAACATAAATCACTTTAAACTGTGAGAGGAAACTGAAGTACATTGAAAAGGTGTCTACAGGTAAAAACATTATTTTCCATAAATTCAATAGAGCATAAACTTGTATTCTTCAGCAGCAGACTAAATAGGGAATGTATTTTATTTAATATACTACATGTATGATTATGTTCCCTCTCATCTTCCAACTTAGGAGCCAAACCTGACTTTAGTCATGGTCATTTATTTTTGTTTTCAACACCTTTAAATTTCCACAAGCTTCTTTCATCAGCAATGACTTCTGAAACCTTAAAGAGGCCTTATTCATGTGCCCAGCTTGCTGCAGGAAATTAGCCACACCACAGCTGTCAGATATGGCCTCCAATGTTTTCACTGTTTCATGGTCATCAATTATAACACGCACACAATGTAGGACATGTTTCTAATGTGCTGAGGTTTGTTTATTGCTGCACAGCCATGATGACATGTCACCTGAACAGAATATTGACTGATGAGGTCAAAGCTGGGGTGTAAATTTTCTTTAGTTTTATGTTGCTATACATTGTTCTGTGTTAGATTTTATAGCTAAATACATAGAATTCATTTTCTAAAGTGAGAACTTTGATAGAAACACTTAAAACCACATGCAGGATATTTCACTAAGTCCTTTCTGAACTCTTAAAAGATCAAATAACAGCATTTAATAATAGTGATGAATAGTTTTTTTTAAAAAAAGCTCCTTAAAAAGAACGTTATATTGATTTCACTATATTTATTTCAATTATAGAAGAAATAAAACATGTGGGCCTACAGATGATGCATGTTCTTAATGATCTGGTTGTTTGTGTTACGGATTAGAAGAGAAACCACCCAAGTTTTCTAAGCTTTCACCAACTGGAGCTGAAACCTCCAGTGCATGTTCACAGTTTAGACAATGTTTATGCTTGAAGAACTTGATTTAAACCCACCATTTCCTGGAACATGCAACAACTTTGCATTAAGCTATTTTAATCGCTCTTCCTTTGTTTAGCTCAGAACATGTTTGCACCATGTTATAAATAAGTGGGGTTGCTGCTCTATAAACACACGAGGACACATCAAACAGTGCTACTGAACCTTTCTGACATTAACGTGTTTGTTTTTGTCAGCATTCATACCTTAAACCTGACCCATTGCTTCTAGAATTGCCTTAATTCTTCACAGCTTAGATTCAACAAGATGTTGCAAACGTTCATCGGGGATTTTGGTCCATCTTGAGATTATAGAATCACTCAGTGCTGCAGATCTATGAGCTGCACATGATCCGAATCTCTTGTTCCACCATCTCCAGAAGTTTCTGTATTGTATTATATTAATTTAATCAGAATGCAGAGAACTCATTGTCATGTTTAGGAAACCAATTTGAGATTACTTAGGAGACAAAAATCAAAGGGATGAAGATGGTCAGCAACAATATTCAAGTAGTCTGTCATATTGAAATGGAGCCAGGGGATCCAAGTGAATCAGTAAAGTATTTGACATATCTTTATACCACTCAGCTGAGTCGAGGCAAGATGAATCCATACTTGGAGCTGAAACAAAGAGTCAGTGAAATAGGAAACTTTTTCCTATCTTGAAGAAAATTCTGGCGAGTCTTTGTGGATTTTATCTTCTGTTGTTTGTTCTTAGCTGACTGCAGTGCTCCGTTCTGATGCTCGGATTGAACTTTAAGCAAGTCTTCTGAACCATGTATAGACGCTAAAAGCATTGTGGTGGTTCTTATCATTGACTCATTTGTTATTTGTCTTTCACAAATAAACTAGTATAAAGTGGCTCGAATGTACATATGCTTACAGACTCTTTTGGTATAAAGACTCAACGTTTCATCAACATTACAAGACCTAGATCACCATTGTGATTGTGTCCCACTAACTGATCAGTTATACTGCTGATTCTCTCTACTGCAGCAAAAAAAAATAAATAAAAAATGTCCAAAACCACATTTTCTGCAGGTGAGCCATAAAATGTTTCTCTAACATAAGATGTTTTATTTAAAACACACACCTGAACTGAAGTGAAAAAAATCCATCTTTAAAGACATTCCTAAGTTGTTTTTCCTCGGGAGATTTATTTCAAAAAAGTATTACCTCAAGGATAATACTTGAGGAAAATGTTGGCTGGTGGGCAGTTTACAGTTCAGCTAAATGCCAACTCTTCAACTGCTGGAAATCTCAAGAGAACATGAGAAACAGATGAAAGTGTTTGGCGTAGCAATTTGACCATGAAACATTTTTTTCTTTAGCACACCAAGCCAGTAAATCTGCAGGAGAGGCAAAAAACAGTATGCAATATACAATATAGATTATATGTGTATATATTTAATTGATGACTTCCACAAACAAAAAATAACTTTTTGTTTTAGAAAATGTTATTGCATAAGTCTTCCCACTTATTATTGTCACTATGGAGACGTGCTAAAATGTTTTGAGAGTGGAAGGTCTTCTGATAGTTTATTAAGATTTCATAGAAAATCTCACAGCCCTGCAAGAAGCTGAACCCAACAGGAATGTAGGAACACTGATCACTCTGATGGACAAACCAGACAGATGCAAGAGGAAGGAAGAAAAACACAGAAATGAGCTCCGTTGACGAAATAGATGAGGAGTTATAGATGGAAATATAAAAATGTCATACTTTATATTCGAGTTAAACTTCACTTTTCTCACAAAATTACAGTATTTTCAGTTTACGTCAGCTGAGTGGCACACATACAAATATGTGCAACAAATAAAGTCTGCATGTCATACTTTTTAACTTATTGGGATTTCCTCTGTTAAAATACTCAGAAAAATGCAAGAGTTCAGAGAAATATGCAAAGCAGTTCAGTTATGTCTGTGAATGCAAACTGCTCATGAATTTTCCACTTCTCCTTCCTCTCTCCCCTTATTCCTCATCATCACTGCTCCTCTCTCTCTCTTTCTGACTCTCACTGAGATCTCTCAAAACACATGCTTTCCACTAGTAAACTCTTCCAGAGATTTGGACTACTCCACACTCTTCCCACTCTTAACCACTTCAAGAGGTTTCCACTGATTGTGCCACAGCTTTTCCCTATTTTTTCATCAGTTTTGACTCTTCCCAGCTGTTCTGGCTTTTACTATAAAAACATTTCTTCACACCTTTATATCTATTATTTAAAAAAAAAAACTGATTCTATTTTTTTTCCTAAAGAAACATTTTTTGAATAAAGTTTGTGCTTATGAGCACTCAGTATCTTACTTGAAGCAGTCAGTTTTAATGAAAGAGCCAGCTAACTGGTTTTCAGATCATTAGAGAACTTGCACAGAAAGATCCAAATTGAGAAAATATCCAATAAGTGTGGGTCGTAGGGATAAAATTTGAGCTAAAAAAGTTTGAAGTACTAATTAAGTGGCCTTACATGAAAAAGCAGGTATAGGCAAAATTTAGAGGGATTAATGGATGCATGGAAAGATGGATTATGTTAAAAGGTTTTAAGAGATCAGTGACTTACTATAAAATATAATCTTTTGAATAATCAGTTTGTGCACCAAAGAAATATTCTCAACAGGAAGAAAAGTAAATTAAAGTGAGGATAATCATTTCCCGGGTTAAATCCTAAAACACATGTAACCTCAAAAATTGTCACTGTAATTCAAACAAACCTTCAATGAGCCATTAAATCTTTGTTACTTTTGTATGGAGATTTAAAACCAAAACTTATGGTGGCCTACAGGTGCAAATGCGCAGCAAATGGCAAAGTGAGCAGCAAACAGGAAACGTCAAAACAAGCTGAAAACATATGTGAAAAACAAAAATAACAAATGAAACAGAAAACAAAACAAACAAAAAAATGCTGCAATAACAAGAAATAGAAGCAAAACTCAATAGAGAACACACCCAGAATTTATCATAGCACACGATCTTAATGAGACCATTTTTCATGACTTTGGATCATGGAAATTTACTTCTCAGTTTTCTGATTTTCATCAAATATTTTGTGGTACTGCAGGTAAGATACAGAGAACTGATAAGCACTCCACTCCATCCCCATTTCAGAACAGCTGAAATATCTTCTTTAGCTATGTTCACACTTTGATGTCAGCTGCTGCTAATTCAAATAGAGATAGATTTGTGTGAGACAGACAGCGGCCTCGGTAAACACGGGTGTTCTGTGTTGTTGACAAATGAGCTCTAAGTCAGACAGAGGACTGTCTCTGAGTCTGAATCATGACCTGAGCGATCCATTAAAACAAACAAACTCAAGCAAACAAACAAGAATGAGAAAATGTGATACAGAGATCCCACGACTCCCAAGGTGTTGATGTATTATATAGTGCTGCTTTTGCAATAAAAACAGACATTTGAGCCAAGAGGAGCAGGATATTACTCCAACATTTAAGTGAAAGTGTGCAACTAGGGGCAGCTGTTTCTTTCTCGGAGATGTAAAATCTCTAATTTCTAAATATGGAGAAGTAAAACTGCTCTTTAAAATCCAAACAGATTTTAGTATTCTGCATTTTTTTAAACAGGAAATAATTAAGCTTAGAAAACATGCTGAACATTTTCAGTTAATTATTTTCACAGTGATGTTAAAAATCAATAGACCACACGGTGTTTAGCTGATACCGTTTATTTGGTCAGGGTGGAAACACATTTGTCTACAAGTTCCCAGCCTCTTTTCAAGTCCCATTCATAAACACTCAAGTTTATGTGACAAGACTGCAGATTTTATTGGCCTTAATTAAAAACTGGTGGAGAAAAATATACCAGCTTATTTACATCTTCTGATTCTCTGCTCTATTGCCACTATACAACAACAAAAAATCTACTGAGTGTCTTTGTCCCAGGTTACACTGCTCGAGAGCCTTTCAATCCTTTTGACTTATATATTTCTTGTTTTCATTCATTTGTGGCCTAAAATAAAAACCTGATGCTCAACTCTAAATTATTAAAAGGCGTTTTATATTTTTGGGATAATTAATTCCGTATTAACCTTATATTTGAAAGTAATAATGTTAACTAGGCGGTGAGTCAGTTCTGGATGTGCCCTTGTGGAAGGAACCAGGCTATTGGAAGTAATGTTATTGTGCCTAAAGGTCGTCTTTCAGTGCCAACCCAGCTGGTGATGTCATGGCTTTTGTTATTTCTGCAGCAGTCTCACATGGCTTCAGTTAAAGCTCTCTGTGCTTGCAGATCTCGTCCTTGATATCCCACCTTCTCCCCTTCTTCAGTTCCCTCCTTCCTTCTGCATTCCAGCTTTCCCACCCACCTTACCTCTTATTCTCTCTCACATTTTTAACAATTCTGCACCTCCCTTCCCTGTCTGGCTCCCTTTCTCCCTGCTTTTCTTTTCCCCAAACCTTTTGATTGTCTTACCAGACAGACTTCATTCCTAAACAGCTGCAAAGCTTCACTATCCTCATGTTTTTTTCTGTCTCCTCAGACAGTTTAGAATTGTTTTTTAATGTTTTATTTTGTTGGGGGTTTTTTCCCTTCCAAGCAATGGATCACCGGTCGTTGGCTCTGGTGCTCACTCACAATATCCCTCATGCCATGTGTTTTCTTTTCTCATCCCCACTGAAAGATCTGTGCCCTTCATGCATCACTTTGAAGCACACACATCTGTTAGCAGACTCTTCAAAATGTCAAGTTTAACATGCAGAGCTCCTGATTACTAAAATCAATTCCTGAGAAAATGTGTATATTTTTTATTAAAATTTTAATTGGAGTACATTTATTATAAATCTCTAGTTATAAAATAGTTTTTAATAAAAATCCTTCTCCAGTTTCTGCAAAATAAACTTTTCTAGTTAGTTTGAAAATTGACCAGAGCACCTACAAACTTAGGTGCTCTGATCAATTATGTTGAAAATTGATCAGAGCACATAATTAGTCATTCATAGCCATTTATGTTCGTGTTATGTAAATATGTTGCCCTTGGCACTCTTGCAATTCAAGGCAAAGCAGAAGTAAACCGTGGTAACAGGGAAGTAAAACACCATTTGTAAGTATTATGTTGACCAATATTTTTGTTTTTATCTGTATGCTGGTGCTGTGTTTTTTAATCTCATGTACCATTTATGGCATAAACTTTTTATCATAATATTATTTTTTATTTTGTTACAAATGTAACAACATCTCACCTGTTCAAACCTTAAAATTGTAAAATAACATCTACAGTTTAAAATATTGTTAATATTTTGTCAATATTGGATGCAGAGTGCCACAATAGAGAACGGCATATAGGTAGTTAGTCTACGACAATGCTCAACCAAAACACTACTCATCTTTTTCTGCCTCTACCCTAAGAATAGATAATTGTCAGTTTAGTGGCATTTTGCCTTTGATCCCAGCGCTACAAAGAGTTTGAAATCCAACCACAAGATCCCAAAAGAAAAACAGCTTTATTATTCCTTGCACAAAACTTACAGCCTGAGATGAAACGTTTGTGCTCGACAACCAGCCAAAACATGACTAGAAATACACAAAATTACAAGTTTTACGAATCCAAGTGAGTTCATAAAAAAGGCAAAATATGACTTATTTTGCCAATAAACCATCCAGTAAACACATTGGATGGTTTATTGTTCAAGACTGAAATAAAATGGCTCAGTTTAACTTTTTAATTTGGTACAAATTTCACTTTTTTTTCAGCTTCCAGTGATCCACTCACTCAACACTCATCTCATGTAAATCAGTTATGAAGGTCACTGATTTACAAAGCTTTTCAGGTGATAACCTCCGTTCTCCTTGGACACCTGATCATCAGCCCCATTGCATCCCCAGGAGACACCAGCTGCTCCTGGCTCCAGCAAAGTGTGGTGGGTCAAACGTCAAAGCTCAAAGGTCGCAACCTGTAAAGAGCTGAGGACTCTTGATGATGCAACTAAATTCTCATCTGCTACTCACAAATGGCTTTTGGTGCAATCTCAGTGTCTGATGGGACAGGTGAAAGCCTGGACAGGTCAAACTGCAGGACCCGTCTGTGGGTCTGATAGGAAAATCTAGGCTGTTCCGGAAGGTCATCTGCCGTTCTCAGAGGAAGGAATCCACAAATTGAACATATGAAGCAGTCAGATGTTTCTGCTATTATAACTAAATCGGAAAATTAGAAGAATTTCTCTAATGGTCTACCAACTGTTTATGAAACATTTTAAAGTCAAGATATTCCATCCAAATGTCACATATTTTTTGGTTGTGCTTTTATTTTTTGTGAAATATCAATTTGAAGTTGTACAGGTTGAGATTAGTCACACAAAGCATGACTGGGATTGTGTTTGTAAGGTGACATTTGTTGTGAATTGGTGCTGTATAAATAAAACTGAATTGAATTGAATTGAACGTGTCTCATTTGTACCCCATTTCTACTTCTGTACCTTCAGAGTCTCCCACAAACTCTTGATTTCACTTTGCTTCATAACCGTTTCATCACTGCTCTCATCTATTTGCGCACCTTTTTCAGTCACTTTTTCCTTCCACTTAACTTTCCAATGATTAGCTAGAGTACACCTCTATGATAGGACTCTGCAAGAAATTAGCCTTTGTGGCTTGATCATATGTGGTATTCAAAATTACTGAATATACTGAATTTGGGTTTGTGATTGTATTTATTTATTTATCTATTATAATTTATTTTTATTTTTAAGAGAGAAAAATTGGGATTTTGAGTTTGAGCGCTACCTTTACAACAGAATGGTACTTTTTCAGCGCAAAAAAAAAACTGTGATACGTTTACAGAAGACTTCATGTGCAAAACTTTAGTTACAGGTTAGGCACCTGTATCACTAAATGTCAAAGAAGTGCCGCAATTTATAACAACCGAACCACGCTGGCATTCTCCCGATTAGTAACGTGAAGGTGAGACTGGATGCACAAGGAAAAGAGCTAAAAAAGTTTGCGTCTTTTTCGGGCTCCTGTCCACACGTGAGGAAAGGAGTGGTCTGTAAGTGGGATAATGGAACCTGGGAGACCGACTGGGAGGGAGAAATAAGGGGGAGTCAAATTTCAGCCTGACTGGGGGTTAAAGGGGGCCGGGCTGGTATTTTGGAATATACGAAGATTCATTGAAGACAACGGGGACATAAAACTACAGCGTCTGGCCTGGAGCGGTCGGTGCTGAGTTTGTGCTGCAGGTCCGGGTCCTGCCGTTGGATTCCCCCCTCATCGATTATCATCCGGGAAGGGTAAAAGTCGAATGGTCCGTTTTTTGTAACTGGGACATAAAACACTAAAAATTATTGAGAGAAGCCTTCGCACCCTTCTCTCTCCCCGCTGCATGTCTAATATTTAGACATGTTGAGCTTTATGGATTCCAGGACTGTACTGCTTCTTATAGCATCCCAAGTTTGTCTATTAGCCGTTGTGAGAGGTCAACTGGAAGATGACCGTAAGTGACTAAAATGTATAACTTTGTCATAATGTTCAAGTGAGGTTTTTCTTTGATGCAAGATTATGAAATAATTTGCTTTTATGGTGATTTGATGTGGTCGTTGCACCTTCATGCAAGGGAAATATAACTTTTTTTTTATTGCGCAAAATGTTGTAGGGTTTAAAGTGCAAAGATATAACAGGAAATTGTCTGCCTATAAAATCCACAGGTGCTTGCTCAAAAGGCTGATGGAGATCTTTGCAACTGGAGTATAATCTTGCCTCTTTGGATGCTATTTTTAAGTTCACTCTGTTATTCTATCTGATAAAAGTTGCATTAGTTGCCTTTAGTTTTAAGGCAGAATAATAAATATGAGTGACACATTGGACTTCCCTGTAACCCTGCAGCTTTTTCCTATTACCCTGGCTGTTCTTTCTGGAAGTTGAACTGCCTGACACCTGAGGGTGCTTGAGGGGCCTTGACAGACTATCCTTTAAAACTGCAGATTCCCTTAATAAAGAGGGGGAGAGAGGCAGAAGAAAAAACTGAAAAGTGGTCAGGCTCTAGGGCCTTTGGTAAAATGTGTTCACATTCCATTGCTGTCAGAGGGCATCCTGGCGAATCCTGGCATGCTGAGGCAAAAAGGTGATACTGTCACTACAAATACTCTTAAAAAGACTTATAGAATTGTGAACTTGATGTTGTCCTTTCTGAAATTAGAGCAATATCATTTTCCATTATTAAATAATTCCTAATATTTATCAATTTAGGTAAAGGTGAAGTAGAATTTACCTGCATCGTTGTTTAGTTTTAGCGCTCTCAAGAGATGTTAGAGGCCACAACAGGGCAGGAATACCATTTTATGTGATTTTAGTTCTTCCATTTGAAAGATTAAGCTGTGACAGCGAGAGAGAAAAAGAGAGAGAGAGATTGAGCCAGAAGGGAATAGGGCTGAATGGAAAAATATATATAAGACTGGCACATCAGGCCTGAATTCTGAGAAGTAATTTTTTTTTTCTGCAGAAGTAGAAAAAAAGGTCTGAACCTTTAAAGCAAATAAAAGGTGTATTTTCTCAGAGGAAAGAGGAGAAAAGAAGGAAAGTAGATGTGCCAAAGTCATTTGAAGTGTCAAATTACCCTCTCAGGGAAATAAGAGTCTTGATATAATGCAAGCCTTCTTCTCTAGCTGGAGGAGAAATCTTTCTAGCAGAAATATTTTGACATTTCAGTCATGAATGTCAGATGCATAAAAGTCAAAAAGTTACTTTTTAAAAAGATGAAACTTTTATGATCCTAGGAAACTCCAGGATTTCTATTTCAAGTGTTCATTTTAGTCCCATAAAAATTACCCTCAGGAGCCAATTCTTTTCTATTTATATTCCATAATAAGAAACCTGTTAAATTTCAGCTTTCAAGTATATGGAGGAGGCCTGGTATTAATGTATCCCATATCAGGATAATCATTCATATGTGAGCCAATGGAGGGCAGGTGCAGACTTCGATAGTATCTGGCCCTGTAAAGTTAAACATCAAAACTTCAAGGAATGCACATGAAAGCCACCATTTTCCTCCCTCTAATGTGTTTGAACTGGCATCTGACGCAGCCACGGCCTCCATATGGGGGTTGAAATGCTCCCCATGTTTATACAAGCCAATAGTTGGTCAATTGTCCAGTGGGTCCCCTTTCCAGAAAGACCCCATTCATTGCTGCTGTGGTCTGTTAGGTTAGGCAGACTTAAGCATTGCTAAAAGGTAAATACAGCTACTGTTCTTGTTCCTTCACCTCTTATCCTCTCTTACCAGTTCATACCTTCAGGCCTACCTTTTGCTGCGTCTGTCGCCTCTAACCCGTCTTCACAGGTTCATTGACTCCAGTCAGATCATTTCTCTCATCAGGTGTTCCTGCCAGTCTCTACCAGTCTGGAAAATGTGCCTGTTCTGTCTGTTGTCAGGTTTACTTTATTTAATCAGATTTGTATCATGTGCAGTAACTGCTTGTTAAAACATTCATCATGTGTTCTCCTTGGCAGGTTGTGGTCTAAAAGCAAACCTTTTCTTTTCCTGTATCAAAGTCGTTCTCTTATGCAGTTAATGTGGGTGTTTCCCACAATGTAGACTGGCTCTATTTTTAGCTTGTTAAGCCTTCAGCTACTGGTGCTACTCGCGTTATTTATTGGAGGTTTCCTGCAACCATTGCTCAGGTTAAATTGAAGTATGTGGTTTTACACCGCCACCTTGTGGCTACTGTAAAGGTTGCATGCATCCCCTTGACCCAACAAAGAATTGGTAAAAAGGGATTTCTCAGTTATACAAGATTGGAGATGGAACAGCCATTCGTCAAATTTATTGATCAAGATAGAAACTGACATTAATTAATTTCTGCCTTAATACAGGGTAAATGTAAAAAAAAAAAAAAACGTCCTTACTAAATTTTTCTCCATACTTTCATAGGCTCAACTTCTGGAGTTCTTAGTCCATATTGGCACATTCTTAAGGTTTAAATATAAGTTAATCATGGATGGATGGAGCTTCTAGACAACAGAAAAGACAATCTAGAAATATGCCACATTTTGATAATTTGACCATTTAGGCGTGCTGCTAATAATCATTGAAAATGTGCTTCTTTTTTTTGAAACACCAAGCATGCTGTTCTTCATTAAGCATGTTATAATATTTGATTTATACCTCTTGTTGACTTTAAATCTCAAATTGCACTATATGAACTAGAATACAAAACAATCAATTGCAATTTTGGAGATTGGACGACTCATCAGCTGAGAGTTGAAGTCTTCATATCAATGCTGTATTCAAATTTTCTTGATGAAAATGAGTCAGTAACATAGTTCTCTGATGGTTCACATGCACATATTTCAGGGTATGTTTGCTGATTCAGTGTTACTGAGAGAAATTTAACATATACCACTTCAGTAAATTACGTGTTTAAATAAATAATAAAAGGTATTTTTGCATTGAACTATCTCCCAAAGGTCTTTAATTATCACTGTAAAGGAGTGATTGTAGAGAGGAACATTATATTCTGTGATTTTTCACTTAATGCCGGCTGTTATTATGGGTTAATCTCCTTCTTCCCTCCTACCTTCACCCTCCTCTTTGTGCCCCTTGACTGGTATCTCAAACACAGAGGAGGATGCTTCTGCCTGTAGGCACGAAGGACAGCTTTATAACGACAAGGACATATGGAAACCAGAGCCTTGTCGCATCTGTGTGTGTGACACGGGAACGGTTCTGTGTGATGACATTGTCTGCGAGGAGCTAAGAGACTGCCCCAAACCTGAAATCCCATTTGGAGAGTGTTGCCCCATCTGCCTTGCTGACCAGCCGCCACCTTTTGGTGGTAATTTATTTATCTTACGTCTCTCATAAATAAATTACTGTATGGGATCATGCTGTTTGTTTTGGAGGGATGAGAATAAAAGAACCCCTGGAATATTTGGTCCTGTAGTAAATTTGAATGCACTTTTCTGTCCCCCAAAGCAAACAGATGATGAGAAAAAGCAGTGACACCTAGACAGGGTTTCAGTGAAAAGCTTAATCTGGCCGTTGATTTTCCATAGCTGGTGCACCTTGGCCTCGTCTTGTTTAAATACGCTCCTTCCCTGAGTATCATGAAAACATGTGGTGGTGATTAAGGAAATACCTCAGTGAAGCAGCCACGGCCTCACATTTCTGCTCTATATCCTCTCTGTGGATTTCTGCAGATCTGATGGCAAGAAAATAGCCCTACTCTCCACTGAGAGTACAGAGTATATGAAGGAGGCCATTCAGGCCGCTCGCCTCCAAAGTGCCATGGCTTCCTGATAAACAAAGGCCTCAGTGTCCCAACACCAATGGCCAGCTTTGGAAATGTAAATAAAATCAGCTGAGGAGCATCAGTGAAACCAGAGGTGTCACTGTTTGCAATGCATGCTTGTGGGTTTAAACGCTAGAAAAACATTACATGTTTAAAGGTAAAAATAGTTGCTTTTTAAGAGTATGTATCAAAGAATAATTCATCATCAGCATAAATAGAAATAAATAAGGCTGGTTACTGAAATTGAATGATTATTTGTAGCCTTCATATGGAAAATTTCTACTAAAAGGAGTCAAAGGTTGCACAACTGGACTGACAATGGGATTGATCCTGATCACATCTGAAATTTGGTCAAAAATAATTTTACTGAATATGAAAACATAACCAGTCTTATTTAAAACCAGTTACTTACCATCACTAAGCACACTTTGAGCTGTAACTAACTTGTTGCAAAAGATTAGCAGTAAAGTACTAAAATCCTTACTTAAAATGCTACAAATTTAAGCCCTTCTTGCTGAAACGTGTGCTCTGCAGAAGCTTTTTTGGTTTCTGCTGCTTCCATTAAATGCACCTGTTTTGCTTTAACTTTAGGCTTTTGTGAGATGGTGAGACAACCAACACTTGTTCTCTCCTAATGGGCTTTTTTGTGTAAACACTCTGATTTGGTGGTGGTCTTTCGAGTTTCTGTGTTTGATCCATGTACTCCTTCATTCTGCTGTGGAATGCTGTTCTGATCTTATGGGTTCATGGTGCCATCTGTTCACTAACTGTGATCTATTTCCATCTCAAACTTGGGTGAACACCTAACAGGAGGACCAGGAGCCAAGGTGAGACACGAAATAACTGTGTTTCTGATCATGACTGTTTGTGTCTGTGAAGTCGAGCCTCTGTTTTTCCCTGATTGATAGGCAGGAGGAACTAGTCGTTTAAGGATTTAGATATGAGTTTGATGTAAATGAGTGTTGCCAGATGAGTAATAGGTATTTCCTGTACACACTGTGCCACATTTATATACTCAACAGCAAACATGGGTCTTATTTAATACTCTTAATGAAAAGAATTTAGATTTTTCTTCAAAATGTGGTCACACATAGTATGTAAGCCATATTAATCATTGTGCTTCTGCTATACTTTTCTTTCATCAGGGTCAGAAGGGTGAACCCGGAGACATTACCGATGTAAGTTGATATCACACAGTATTACAATTTTAGCTTTTGATTTGGAAAAGCTGACTTTAGAAGATATGGTTCTTGCATAAAGCACTGGTAGTCTAGCAAAAAAGATACATATAGTATATGTGAATATATTGCAATTGTTTAAAGGGGTGGTAACACGTAAAATCTATGTTTTTGAGCTTTACATCATGCTATAATGTTGTTCCTTCATCCAAAAATACCTGGAGTGTTGCCTTAATTCTTTCATGCATATTTGAGAGATCCTTTAATCTCCCGTGGCAACCATTGAGCTGTGTAAAACGCCTGGGTGGACTGAGCACCGCCTTTGAGACGCAGCTCCTCTTTGGAGCTGCAGTTTCCAAGCTTCCAAACTCCTTCCTCACAGAGCACCCCTCCCCCACTCCTTCAGACTAGCCAGCAGTAATCAGTAAACTCCTGGGTGGAACTGCGCATCACCTGAAATCATTATACGAGCTACTTCTCAGTGCAACGCTGGTAAAAACCTTGAGTGGTTAATAGAGGAGGGATGTTATGATGACATCCTCTAGGTGGAGTTTCAGAAAGAGCTGGAGTTTTTAAAGAGACAGAGGCCCAATTTTCAGGTGTTAAATTATAAAGTCACATTTTTAAAGTCATATTTGATATACCAAAAGCACGTCAAACCTCAAAGAACATGAAACCAGTAGTAGTCAGGAAAAGCCTAAGTTGGTCGTTTTATTGAGATTAGTATGTTTATCTTCCTCAGGGGTTTAATCCTAAAAGAAACGGGTGTAAAACCAACCGCTGGAAACAAATTAGAATGAAATACCATTGCCCAACTACCCTTAAATTAACTTCAAGCTTTAAATTAGCTTTCTGGGTGTGACTTTAAAAACGTGGTAGTAATTTAACAGTAAGTTGTAAAGCAGGTTGTAAAAAAAAAAAACATGAGACAAGAAGAGGATAGCTTGTGTATTCAAGTCCAACACTGCCTCAGTACATTCAAGTTCCTACCAGACGAGAGAGTAAACTCCTCAGTGCTGCTGCTGCACCTGGAAGTGTTTTGAGTCTCAGTTCATAGTAGGAAATAAAAGGCCATTGTTTACTGTATGTTTCTCCTTACGCGTTGCCTGAAGAAATAAGCAATTAGCTAGTCTACTTTTGATCGGGGAAAGATAATGTTTTTGCTTTCCTCTTGAAAGAGAATACATCCAGTAAATGCAAAGCTTCTGCAGAACCAGTTAAATTAAAGCTGTTATTTATATAAAATATATATTTGTTTAATGTTTTTTTTTGTTGTTTTTTTCCCAACATAGGTTGTAGGACCAAGAGGACCATCCGGCCCCATGGTATATACCTTTCCTCCTTGTTAGACTTTTGCTTTTCCTTTTTTATTGCTTAAAAATGACAGGCTTTCGATTCAATCATGTAGAGTCTAGAAATATATAGCATTTGTTTTAGCAATTTATCAAAGTCTAGATCAGCATGGCTGTATTCACTTCTAATTAAATATCTGAAATTCCAGAAATGAGTTGATTTAAATATCTTACACCCACTTAAAACAGAATGTTCTCAATAAATCAACTTTTTTTATATGTCCTTTTCTATCTGTAAGTGCATGCATGCACCTGCAGATGTTTCATGGACAGATGTCACTCCAGGTGAACTCTGGGAGTTTCAGTACAAGAAACTCATTAGGAAAAAACAGAAAAGTATTTTTTCCTATCTCATTTACTTTCTTACCTGACGCATTTGAGTTTTAGGTTTACACATTTAAAGCTTGACCACTGTAGAAATATTTGGAGTGAATATAAAAAATTTCGTTTTTATAATCGTCTGTCAAAATAGGGGGAAAATTGACCAAAATATTGAAACATTTTGAATTTCAAAATGAAAGACATCTGGCAACCCTGAGAGTGAAATAACAATTTAATGCAAGTTTCATCTCTACAACACCATCAGAGTTTAAATTCAGCAGCTGCTTCATTCACTTGTATGGAAATAAATCCTAACCTCATTTACCTCCATCCTGTTCGTCCAGGGCCCACCAGGAGAGCAAGGACCCCGAGGACCAAGAGGAGAAAAAGGAGAGAAGGTTGGTTTCATATACATTAAAATAAGAAAATCTCCCAGAAGCTTAAAAAAAAAAAAAAAACTATACTCCTTCCTTGCTCTGTTAATGAGTACAGTATGTCTGATTGAATTTGATAGCTGTGGCTCCTGGAGGGGGTGTGTGTGTGTGTGTGTGTTATAGCTTGCAGATAATAGTAGCCTTTCACTGAGCACCACACTCTAACTAGTCATGTGTCGTTTCCATTAGGCCGTGTGGTCTGGGTTGTTTAACAGATGCAAGACTGTTGGGAGACTCATAATGTAAACGTCGGCTTCTCTCGGCGGCCTCCCAGTCGCTTGGTGTGGGAAATCTGCATCTGCTTTGATCGCCTCATTAATGTAACAAGGCGGATGTGATAGTGGGCTGCAGGCGAGTAGTTTATGTCATGTAGTTATCTTGTTTATGCAGATTTAAAC
This sequence comes from Poecilia mexicana, assembly GCF_051168715.1. Lineage (NCBI taxonomy): Eukaryota > Metazoa > Chordata > Actinopteri > Cyprinodontiformes > Poeciliidae > Poecilia > Poecilia mexicana. The sequence continues at coordinate 20,733,745 of NW_028263374.1, forward strand.
ATGAGCTGGATTTATTTTTGGCGAGCGAGAAGGTCTGCAGCCATTTTAGATATTCAGTAATGTTTTTTTTGGTTTTGGATTAGCTTCCTAGGTGATTTGTCACTACATGCACAGAGGTATGCAGGGTCGGCCTGAGAAATCACAAGCATGCAACACAACCTGTAATGAAAGTGCTTTAAATGGATGTCTAAACCAGAAATGTTTTGTTTTGTTGAGTCTGAATGGCATATTTCACTTGGTATTCCTCTGGCAAGTCAGATTATTTCATGATAAGCTGAGCTGTGGGCTTCTGTCAGTGGTAGCTAACTAATACTGTCCCTGTTGTTTTACTTTCTGTCAGCGGCTATAAAAATATGAATTGCTCCTGAGCTCAGATATTGGCACAGAAACTGAATGAATGACTCTTTGATCATAAACATTTTTCTGTTAGACCCTTTTTCCCCTACATAAGAAGATAAAGATAATATTATAATTTCTATCCATAATACCATAAATATGAGAATATGGATGTTTACTAGCTGACAAAATAAAACTTTCTTTGTGCAAACATTTCTTCTTATTCCTATTGTTTGCATTGTTAATCATTTAACTTATTCTTAAAGCTTATATTTTTTGACAAACTTGTAGTTAATTTTTTATTAGAAAATGGTTTTATGAACACATTTGACTATATTTTGTTCTTTTCCAAGTATTTTTTTAGGTTTAGGTTTATTTTAGCTCTTTCTGTCTTCTTCAGGGGAGCCCCGGTCCTCGTGGCAGAGATGGTGAACCTGGCACCCCTGGAAACCCTGGACCCCCCGGGCCTCCAGGACCTAATGGACCCCCTGGACTTGGTGGAGTAAGTATACTTATACTCATGTTTTGGCTACAACATAAAGGAGCTCAACGCATATTCAAGGATGACAGGAGAGTAGATGCGACTGGCTAAAATTAGGGGGAAAGGGGGGGAAAGAACAGCAGAAAATAGTCCAAAAAGGACAAAAGATGTGTGAAACTGCAGGAGATGGGAGGGGGCAGAGATACAACGGCATGGATGCTGAGAGAGAATGGACAGAATGCCTCTCATTCTTTGCAGGAGAAAGGACAGAGGGGAGGCTAAAGAGGGTGGGGGTGATGTGCTGAGATAGACCTAAGGAGGGGAATGCAAGGAGCATTTCAGTAGAAGGGTGAGAAGAGTCTTTGTGAAAAAGGTTCACATGCCCTCTGTCTCTCCTTTGTCTGCATCGTGATTCACATGATACCCATAAGCTTGCTATCTCTTAGAAGCTGATTCCCACTGCGGCCAAAATGATGCAAAAAGCTTCAGTTCAGTAAAAAAAACAGATTGTGCCAACAAAGATAATTAGATTTAGAAAAAGTTAAAGCTTACCTTTAAGTTAGTTGGGTCATTAACCATTATGAATGTATAATAACAATCCTTTCATCTGCCTCACTGCAACTGCTTAGTTTTTATGTTCACTCCTAAACCCTGGAAACACATTTTAAGCTATTTCCAGACCAACAGACAGCTAGATTGAGCTGTCTTTTTTTTTAATAATCTGTGAAGCACTCTGCTTTGCTGTTTTGCATGAAAAGTCCTGTGGAAATAATATCTTATTTACTGATTGGTCATTTGTGGTCTGTTTTATTTTTGCCTGCTCCAGAACTTTGCTGCTCAAATGACCAGCGGTTTCGATGAGAAGGCCGGAGGCGCACAGATGGGTGTGATGCAAGGACCAATGGTGAGAAAGAGGCCACACCGAGACAGCCATGCTCTGCCATGTGATGCTAAAACAAGTCCAGGGAAATATTCTAAGTATCATTCAAACCTGGGTACAAGATTCATCTGCATATTAGGGTGTAAAGTTTGAATTATTGTCTTGGTTTCTGTATTGTAAGCTGAAGTTGAATAGTAAACGAGTCGTACATTTTAGAGACTTTGTTGAGAAACACATCATGTTTATGTAATGTGTCAATAGGTTCACAGTGGGAGTAAGATTTGGATACTTTCCTATGTTCCCAAAATGTCAATGTTTTGATCAGTGAGTCACTTTTGGGACTTAGTGATCAGGTGATGGAGATGCATTTGCTTCAGTTAGTGAAAGAAATGGATTGTTCATGGTTGCGTTTGCAGGCAAATTATGAGTGATGAGAGGCAATCCCACACACCTGAATGTAGCTTTATCAGCATGAAGACTCGTGTTAGTTTCTTTTTTTTCCATAAGGCAGTTCTTTTCAACACATTCCAGTCCTAATGGGTTCATCAGAGAAAATACCTGTAACCTAGTCCTGTATAGTCCAGTCCAAGGACCTTCTGCAAAACGTCAAGTCAACATAAAAACATCTGCACCTCTCTGTGTGAGCAGAAACATCCATATCTGGCTGTTGCCATTCATGAGTTAGCTCAGTATTAGCATATGTCTGAGTGATTAGTTGAATCCTCCATAAGAAGCCCTTCTGGCTCTTTTTGAACTTTTTTGGCACCCTTTCATCTGCATTATCTTTTTCCTGAGAAGTCATTTTTATGTAAAAAATAATCACAGACATGTTTTATTTTTGGAAATACCCATGGTTAACAAAAGAAGAATAACTTCAAGCAGCTTTTAAAGCAACCATTTCTACCACTTCAGTCAACACATTGTGAAAATTATGCTTACATGTCATTTTGGGGAATGGGCAAATCAATATAAACCATGTTGTTGTGATTTAGTTAGTTGTTGTAAGACTTTACTAGCTTTGCAGGTGTCTGAGTATCTTCCTATTACTCTAAAATAATCTGAATTCAATGCAATATGCAACCATGACAAGTAGAAACAGGGAAACCTAAGCAAATAGTTTTCTATCAGTCTTAAAACATTTTCACCTTAGGGTTCCTTTGATGAGAAACGAAATCTTGGAGTCCATTGCATCTCTATCATTATCCATGTGAGATTGAAATTCAGTTAAGAGCAGTAAAACCAATAATGTCATTATGCAATAATTTGGGTATTAGGTATTAGAAGTAAAAGTGACACATTTATCCACTGGTGTTGAACAAACAGCACAAAATCCTGATTCCTGCTGGAAAATGAGGGTTTCAGAAGGAGTGAAGGATGGGTGATTACTGAAGCAGCTATTGATCATCATTATATTTCAAACTCACAAAAAGCCACTGCTGGCATTCTTGAAATGGAGCGAGGAGCGCTCTGGGAGCTATTTAAGGATCCAGCTCGGCAGAGTTTCAGCCCAGCTGGGGTCTGTGGCAAGAGGGAGGGAGAGAGGGAGGGTTGGGGTGACTGGAGTGGATCATATCCCCACTTTTCACTTTGCTCGTCCTGATGCTCTCACCACATGTCTGTCTGACAGATCTCCACTATGCTCTGTCCTTGTGAAGCCGGCTCACATTTGCGTTGGCAGTTTTTCAGCTCCCTGGAGGGAGGGCAGCTGACCTGGACTGATGCTTTATGGAGCCCTTAATCATTTACTTCAACATCAATCCTGCATATATACATGCTAAACCGTATAGTAGTATTTTTACTGAAATGCAGACACACTTAAACACATATTCAGACGTCCTGAGAATAAAAAGCCCCATTGATAAGCTTCTGCTCACTCCGATTTGGGCTTCCCTTTCCCACTGAAAGGTGACTTTCATTCACGTCCAAGGACCACTGTACAGTTCTGTGACATTTACTTTGGCCAGGTTCCAACATTTTTGATTGAGGAAGCATAAGTACAGCACTAATGAAGGGGGGCGTGCTGTCACGAAGGAGAATGACTGTCAGAAGTAGGAGTTGGGGGGGCGAGGTTGTTATTTTTATAATTAACATTATAGTGGGAACTATTTTAGCACAAAGTTGCTGCTGTCTCCCACTTCTTTCATTATGGATTTCTCTTTTGTTTATCAGACAGAAAAGCAATTAGGAACGTCACACATCACCCCCTCGGAGTGTAATTGCTGACTAATGATGCAGGAAGTTAACATAAAAATTGTTTTGGCGTGTGAATCCATGCAGAAATTCTCACTGAGCAGATTAAGCTTCAGTCTGACCAAGCTGAGCTTCCGCTGGATACCTTAACCCTCAGATTTTAACCCAAATTCTCTTTAACTCAGTCAAATGTGGTGGGATGGTTTGTTTTTTTTCCTCTTTTGGAAGATCAGAAGCACATCTAATGGGCTTTAAACATATAGAAACTCACCTCAAGTAGAAACAAAGCTAAAAAAGGATCTTGGTATGAGCTTAAAAGCTAAAAAGAAGGATTGGAATGAAGAGGAGGTCTTAATGCCACTGAGGAATTTCTAACGATTTATGGATTTGACAGGTAGAGCTGTTGAGTATTATGTAGCTTTGGGGCAAAGCAGGTGATGAGCCTCTCAAGCTGCGAGTGATTCAAGTGGATATGTTGGTTATATTTCCCTCCAATATATTCAAACAGAAACATGAGAATAAATCTGATTGTTTTCCAGTGAAAATCATGATTTTATGTCGTACCTGTTTTGCTGATGTTGCTTCTCTGGTTTCCTCTCTGTCCCTCAGGGGCCCATGGGACCGAGAGGACCACCTGGGCCCTCAGGATCACCTGTAAGTACCTGCTTTACTCTCAACACACCACCCAAGCTTGGAGTGGCCATAGATGCTGGTTAACGCAGTGTACTCATGCTACGGTCTTATATTTGTAAAAGTGCATGCTGCATTGCATGCACTCTTTATGATCCACCTCAGACAGCTGCACTGACCTTCTTAATACCACAGAGTTTTCAGACTCCAGGGAGGACAGCATATCAAAAGCTGGCAGACATCTTTTAAATGAGACTGTGGGCTTTTTTTCCCGGCACCTTAGAAGACTTTTGTCTCCCAGCTGCAGCCTGCGGGGCTTTTTCCTGTGCCACATCCCAGACAGACTGCTGAACACCTGACAATTTACCTTTCATACTGCCCAGTGGGCTTACAAGCCCCCACCCTCTAGACACACACATGCACACAAACACACCCTTCCTCTTTCCACTACAACCACACGTTAGCGCTTTCAGCCCTTCCTGCCAGCCTGCAGACAGTGTCACCTGCCCCACCTCGGTCCTCCGGTTTAATTACAGTGATGAGCTCAGATTCAGAGACGTTTGTTAACTTAACATGTGATGCACATGCATGGTAGAGTCCTATGAAAGGAGGCATGATTTATTTTTTTTCACTGACAACAGCTCCTTATTTAAAAACTATTTAGTTACTGTTATTTATATCTGTTTAAGACATTTAATGCTTTTGTCATAAAAATTGTGAAAAATGGAAGAAAAAAAAGTGATACCTCAATTTTCAGAAGCCTGACAGAACAACCTTTGAATAGTTTTTGAATAATTTTTGTCATATTTCTGCTTTTTAAAGAATCAACAATTAACAGCAGTTGTGTTTGTGAGTGAAACAGATCTTGCGCTCATCCAATCACCTTTCGCCTCCCTCATCTTCTCAGGGCCCACAAGGTTTCCAAGGTAGCCCAGGAGAGGCTGGAGAGCCTGGACAATCTGTAAGTACCCTGCTGTGAAATGTCCCTTCTCCTGGAAAGGCTCTGCAGGATTTGATATTTTAATATTAGCCTCTGTTATAACCTTCTGTCTGCTTCTTTACCGCCTTTGTAGGCAGGTTGTTTAAGGTTTTTTTTTTCTTTTCTATTTCTTGTTCATGGCTTTCACATCTCTTAAGAAATTGATCTGAATTAAATAAGTTATTCTGAGGCTCCTTGTTGTTCCAAATGTGGAAAAAATGTAATAAGCCTCTAAAGTCAGCATTTGTGTTTGAAAAGTGCAGTTCATCTGACTGTTGCCCACATAAAACAAAGTCAAGGTCAGAGCAAAAAAGTATAGCTTTTTATTAAACTTACAGCATGCTTATGTCACAGTGTCTGTTTGTGAGTGTGAAATACAATGGAGAAAATAATCAGCAACACAACAAACAGGAGAACCCACAGTTTTTTTTTTTATTTCAACTAAAACAGATCTGTGTTCAGACTCCCAAAGCTGATGGAAAGCAGTGCAGTTTCCTGTCTGTGCTGCATTTCTTGACAACTCCTATCTAATTTTTTGTGCCCATCTAGTTGCTACATTTTGATGCCTCAGATGATCTTCAGTGATCCATTAGGTCTCAGATTCTGTGACACAAACATGTCATCCCACTGGGAAAAGTTTGACAGTCTCTTTTCTTTCTGTCCTGGTTTCTTTTAGCAGTGAACAAGTTTGTTTTTCTCCAGTAAGAATACAGTTTTTAGATGTTATTGTTTTCTCTTCTTTTCTTTTATTCTGGAGTCAATCACTACCCCAAGACTACCTAAGCTCATGTTATCCATCTTTTCCCACCCTTCCCGGTCCCCTCAGCAGGTCGGCAGGATGAAGTCTCCCCACTGCTGTGATAATCTGCTCATGTGGAGATCACACAGCCACGACTTCTCTTTTTAAAATGTGCCAGCACATCATTAAGTGTGATTAGAATCAAAAATCAGCTCCAGAAAATAATTGGAGAAGTCACAGCTTTGGCAGTGTGCAGTTCAGCAAATCGGAAATGTTTGTCCTGCTGTTTCCTGTCAGAATATAAAATTATGAATGCATTGCACTTCATTAGCTTGAAAAGATCACGATAACTTATCTGTAATACTAATATAGGGTGCCCTACATAGAGATCAAACGCTGACACACGGTTTGATCTCTAGAATGAGATAAAATAACAAGTAAAAAATGTCAGCAAGGATGGATGAACATGACAGCAATGCAATTACAGAATGACTGTAATTGTTTCAGTCATCCTATAATTTACAGAAATTACAAGAAAGGCAAACAGAATACAAGGCAAGCTAAAGTTTGTTTATTTATGTTACTTTGTCCACATCTTTTCGATTTCCTATTTTTTGTTAATTGTTAAAATTTAACAGTTAATTGAACCATTTCTTATTGTAAAATGCATAAAGAAAAGCTAGAACAATGTCACTGCTAAGGATTTTCTTATACAATGCAAACTTATCAGTTTAAGAGATAGGATTAATTCATGTTTATAAACTAATTGTGATTTAATAAGGTAAATACCCATAAAGGTCAGAACTTAATTAAAGTGACATTTTTTTACCCGTGTCTCAGTTAAATTTTGCTCTTCTGTTTTTATCAGACCTGATTACAGAGACAAAAGGCAGCCACTATTGTCATCACTCATCAGTTAAAAATATATACTGTGTGCTGTTGCCCCCTGCTGGCTATAAATAGGAACTGTGACTCACCTTTGTTTTTTTTTTTCTTGTGCCTCCTACACAAACAGGGCCCCATGGGTCCCCGTGGCCCCTCCGGACCTCCTGGAAAACCCGGAGATGATGTAAGTGAAATTAATTTATTTAAAAATAATAATTATTATTATTATGGTAATAATTTGTATTTTAATAAAGTTTTTATTTTTTTAATATCTTAACTATTTAATTAACTATTTAATATTTATTTGGATGGGTTCATTAAGAACTTGTAAATTACAGTAAAATTGTCATAATAATGAGATCTTAAACAATTAATTTTTCTTGCAAGAAAAATTGTGCAATGTGTCAAAATGTGTGAACTGTACTGGTTTCCCAATTTAATGAGATAGAAATAACAGTTATATTGCATTGTTTAATTGTTATTGCTTTGACACTTTATTTATTTAAATAAACAAAACTGTCATCTTTATGGTATTGAGTGATTCAATATGTTTTTCTAATTAGTTGATTTAATTCTTCTTCCCCGTTTATATGGGTTTTTATTTTTTTATTTTAGTTGGGTTCACTTGTTCAAATGCCTGCTCTATGTAATACCCCCCTTTGTCCACATGATGGCAGTAGACATGACGTTTCACATTTTGTCCACTAGGAGTGCTCATAGCACTCATGTCAGCACTTGCAAAAACAAAACAAACGCATGCAGGAAGACTAAGAATGCATGTTCGTGTGATTTACTTAATATGTTTCTATTTTAGGGTGAACCAGGTAAACCAGGGAAACCAGGTGACCGTGGACCCACCGGACCTCAGGTGAGTCCTTTCAGTCAGCTACTTTTTCTATAAATGTCTGATTGTGCAGGAAGCTCAAAAAAGACATTTTTTAACTTGGGAGATGACACAATGTGCATTGATTATGGTAAACAAAATGAGTTAATGATACATTTAATTTTTTGACACTTTGTTACTGCTAAATCTAAGTCACAACAACTTGAACTAAATAACAGCATTCAACTTGCATATAATTTTACAGAATAAAAAAAGTTTGTTGATTCAGATCTATATCAACACTGTGGTGCTTCCTGCAGATTCTCTAGGTGTAAATTGTAAAACACCTGTCTTATTTACTGATTACAAGATTCAGCACTCACTCTAGGCGAACTAACAGCCTTTCAATAAGATTAGTTATGTCAAAAGGTGGGTACATGTTTTTAGTTTGAGAACAATTTTGTGTCAAAGCACAAGATGAACCAATTGTAACTTGTTAGCATTCTTTGTCTATTTTCTGATTTGTTAAAAGCATAAAAATAATTGAAAATAAAAAGCATGGACTTTGCCTTCATTTCCTTCACTGCAGTGACCTCCTCCAATGTTCTACTTCCTTTTGTTGCACAGGGAGCTCGTGGTTTCCCAGGAACTCCTGGTCTGCCAGGCATCAAGGGACACAGAGTGAGTTTGTCACCTTAAAGATTTTTCTCCCCAAACATGGAGCTAATAATTCTCAGATTATTGACTGTAGCTTCTCTGCATTATCACCTCCTCAGGGTTATCCAGGTCTTGACGGTGCAAAGGGAGAAACTGGTGCTGTTGGTGCGAAGGTGGGAATTTGTTTCCATGTTGGATCTTTGTCAAAGTTGTACTTGTTACACAACATTTGAAAGCCACATTGGCTATTGCATCAGTTGGTCTAACGCTGAGTATCACAGCATCACCATGCTGTTAGGAAAGAAAGAAAATAAATTCTTATTCTTTTCCACTGAATATTTCTGATAAAAATTTTAACATTTCTTTCTTAAAGTAAGACTTTCAAGACTCTTTCATTTCAGAATAACAACAGAAAAAGACATATGTCTCTGGCCAACTTCAATTCAAAATCCAATATCGCTGCGAAAGCTGCACGTCCGCTAGTTTGTATATATCTAGTTTGTATTAAATCTTTCCCATACAACCTGTATTTGTGAACATGTGCCTTCATTGGTTTAATGCATAGAATGAAAACAGTCATTCAAGCTCAAAACTCCTGGTCTCTGTCAGGTACAAGTCAGAGCCAAAGTGTTGATTTGAATCTGATAGATCTGTTTTGATCACTGAATTCTTGTTCAAATTTATACTCATTTTACTGTGTTTTCTAACCATTTGAAAGATCACTGTCTAATTTATTATTAGAAAGAAAGTTCTTTGTCGAATTAAAATAATCTAGAATCTAAATCTACCAAGGTTATTAATATCCTGAGCTAAATGTACATGACTATTAGGACGTGTTGTTATTCTGGTGATGGAGTAGAAAAAAATGAAAAATCCCACTGATTTTCTGACTTTATAGCCAGAACCTTATGTTGAGCTTAACATTTTTTGTTCCAGGCTCACTTTCTTAAAATCCTTGCTAAATGGAGTGCATCATAAGCAACCACTTATCCCTCTGTGTTCTCCACCAGCTTCTGCCAGTTCTCAAAATATCCTCAGCTTCACTTCCTTTTTGAGTGGTTTATATTTAAATGCAAAGATGAAAGTGCTTTAATGGCTCAGCTGTTTGGTTTTATGTTAACAATATAGATAATTCAGATGATATTAACCTTGTAAGTAGCTGATGTCCTGCACATATGTTGCACTTGAACCACAGCTTGAGAACTATAGTTATCGGGTAAACATACACTAAGGTGTTTTATAAAGTGCTGAGACATTAAACTTCTAATTTTTCCTACCTAAGGTAGTCAACAGATGACAACTAGAAATAAAAAAAAAACATTTTGTTGAGTTTTATGAAATTGTCTTGCCATATTAAGAACTAAATCTTTCTTTTTTTAGGGTGAGGCCGGTGCTCCCGGTGAGAGCGGCGCTCCTGGACCCATGGTGTGTGTTTATTGGCCATACAAAAGCAGCACATAAAAAAAAAAAATCACTTATTCACAGTTAATAAGAATAGTGTCTTATTTCTTTTTTTTTCTTTTTTCTTGCATAGGGACCTCGTGGTTTGCCTGGGGAGAGAGGACGTCCCGGATCCACTGGAGCTGCTGTAGGTGCAACTTTCTTCACTAAAAGCCCGCTCTGGATTTGGATTTGACACGTTGTTTTTTTGTCTTTGTTTGATCAATGAATTAAGACTGGTGAAGTGAAAATTATATACTGGAGCTTTGCTGTAACTTAGTGTGTTCTGGGCTCAGGGTGCACGTGGAAACGATGGCTTGCCTGGTCCTGCTGGTCCTCCAGTAAGTATCATTTTAAATATATTTTAACCAACTTAAAATATTTGTATTTAATAAGGAATAAGTTCAGTTTACTGTGTGAAATTTGTGTTTTTACCCCCACTTTGCTAGCTGAGAGTCTGGACTCTAACAGCTGCATGTGTCACCTGTTTTTCCTCTTGTTTTAGGGCCCTGTTGGTCCAGCTGGAGCTCCAGGCTTCCCCGGATCTCCTGGTACAAAGGTAGGCAACAAAATTACCAAATCCGGCACCAACTCAGTTCTTAACAGTTATTTTCACTAAGTTGTTGTTTAGTTTAGTTGTTTCTTTTTTCCTGTATTTTCAAATTATTTACTGCTAATTGTTTTCTGAAAGAAACATATTAACATATTTTTAATAACAAGAACAAGTTTTCTGAAAGATTCATGTATTGACTTTAGGGAACATTTTCTGAGAAATATATTGAGATTTTGAGACAGGAACAGGAGAGCTTTGCTCTGCCTCCATTTGGGTTGTAAAATAAATAAGATTTTTTTTTTTTAGTTTCCATCTTTATCTTTTGATCCCAGCACTGTATTTTTTATGTCTTTTCTCTCTATGGTTTATTCTTACATGATGGCAGAGAGACTCGACTCTCTTTTGTTTGGAAAGTCTTCTAGGAATTGTAAATAGAGGGTCTCTTTTCAAAATGTAACAGCTTCCCCTGAATTTGCCATAGCAAAGACTGGAGAGAAGTGTTTTTTATTATGTTTTATTGTGTTATGCATTTTGATGACACAAAATACTTAAAAACACATGATGTATTTTGCTTGCAGTGGATTGTGAGAAACTCTATGTGAGTTTTTGTTACTAGTCTAATGTCCCCTGATGGAAAACTGTTAAAAATATCATATTTTGTGCTTCTGCGTTTCTTTGAGGAGGAGTGTTTTTGAGACCTGCTTTTTCTCTCTTTAGCATTTATTTATTACAATCTCATCTTACTGTTTCTTTTTTGCTCCTTTGAACCTTATGAGAAAAGCTTTGAACTGACTCCAACAGAGAAAAAAAGTTGGCTGCAGCACAGCTGAATAAACTGAACTCCTGAAAAGAAAAAAAGTGACAGTTTTATTTAGCTTTCTTTATTTATAGCTGACTCTCTTAAAGAGTAAATTTTTATTATTTGCTTAAAGAAAACATGGCATGACAGTATTTTGTGTAGTGCTCTCTACCTCATTTTTGTGTCAGTAAAAATGTGGACAATAGAAATAACTTTGTCAAGGTGAAAAGAAACCTGCCTGTTCAATCCAAATAGTTTTGCACAGAAGTGTTTATGTCACAGCAACATTTGTTGCTATTATTTTCATTTTACTACTAAAGGAATTCCATTCACCACCTTGAGGCTGCATACCAGCAGTAAAATGTTGGCCCTGTCTCCATAGAAAGAGAGTTCCCAGATTAACTCTTTGGAATAGAGGCCCAGGTTTTTTCAGTGCTGAATCAAAACATCTGCTATATATTATTTACTTGGGTTGGTTGAACAAACTACAGAGAGGCCTAGAAAAGTATAAATATTAGGTGTTTTGTCCATTTTAATAATATTTTAGCAATAAACTGCAATGGATTAAACTAAGCTATGTAACCTGCTATGACACAGAGATTTTTATATTAATGTTCTGATCCATAGTGATGTGAAAAACTAAGTACACCCCATGATTTAATAGTTGGGATCTTTAGACTTTGTTAGTTTCTTTCATTTCTGTGGAGAAATCTAATCTCATGAGAGAATAATTTAGTAAACAGCAAAATTAATCATCTTACTAAATGACCACTCCTCCTCCTCTCTCTGTGGCTGAAGGATGATCCCAAATCATAAACACTCCACCATACCTGACAGTAGTCATTGGGTGACTGTGCAGAATTTCTCCATTCACAGCAAGTGCATTTTGACCAAACATCATTACTTTTGTCTTACAACCTAACATTTCATAGTTCAGTCAAATTGAAGTTTGCAATAATAGAAAATTCTTTCTCCTGGCAATCCCTCCAAACAAACCATACATGTCCTCAGTTTTTGTAATTTTACCGTCATAAACCTTGATATTTGACTTTAGTGAAGAGTGTGAGATGTTCTTAGTTTTTTTCTCCTTTTTTGCTAATTCTATGAGCGTGAATTAGCTCCTTACAACTGTTCGTTTTGCACATATGAATAATCTTTCTCTCTGTAGTATTAAAGTCTTAATTTTGTTATGTATTCCCAAAAGTTCCCATTTTTTCCACATCAATGGGCAACAATTGTCAACAAAATAAAATGATGAATGGTAAGGCAGTTACAAAAAAAGAAGAGGTGCCAGATGACTGGACAAGTACAGCAGAGGTTGTGAGGCAAAGTTGTTTGATTTGGATAGATCAGGAATGTATATGGAAGTATTTTTTATTCAGTTTCCTTCCACAATTTCTTAACAAATATTGAAAATCCAATATTATAGAAACACACATTCAGTTTTGTGTTATTATTTTTAACATAATGTAATCACATCCTGTTGATTTTGTCACGTTTGCTGAAAAATGTTTGTCCAAGGAACTATTGCATTTCATCATTTCACAGGGTTTGTATGGCAAGCTGGACACAAAGAAAGGAGAAAGGGAATTATTTTAATTGGATAAATAGTAACATTAGGTTCAAACTGAGATACTTGTGAATGAAAATAGGAACGTGCTAATTAGTGAAAGAAGTGGGCTGAGAATAAGAGAGGAGTACACTGAGGAGCTAAATAATAAAAAAGAGAGTAAAGAGGACAGATGGAGGAAGGTTAGAGATTCAAAAAGTTTAGAGATTTAGTCTGGAGGAAGTGTGGGCAAACATGAAGAGGATGAAGAGATTATGGAGATGTGTTGGAGGAGGGCTGTGATCTTTTTAAACAGATGGTTTAACACAATCCTGGATGGTGAGAAGATGCTAACAGGGAACATATATCCAATTTTAGAAGAACAAAAGAGGACTGAGCTTGATGAGTTTTGTCTTTGTGGATCTAGAGAAAGCACATGCTGCACCATGAACAAATATTTTTCTCATTATAGATAAGGTCTGTTTGTGAAACAGCAGTTTCAGATACTGAGATGATGATTGGACTGAGGGACAAAAGTAATCCAAACCATGACCCTGCGTGAAAACATGCTAGTTTTTGTTTGGTTAGCCAAATATTCTGAAGAAATCTTAGATGGGTACTAGAGACTGTTCCAATTTTAACATCTGTAGAAGAAATATCTAGATCAGAGATCGGTAGCAAAGTGCGCGATCCATAAAGGCAGATCTATTAGGTCTCATTGTAAGCCTTGTGCTTTGAGCGATGTCATGCTTTATTATTTATTTTACATTATATTTAGAATTTCTAATTTCACTTTCTGAACCATTTAAAAGAAGATTTTATGCAGTTTGTCAGTTTCAGTTTATTTATTTTATATCAGCTGTTATAGATCTAATTGCCGTGACTGTACAAAGTAAAGTTGTGTTGTTTTTGCATGTTTGACCAAGCTTGTGAAGCTATAAGTGTATTTAAGTGTGCTCTACTGGGATAGAGTTATCAAATAAATTTGTAATTCAGCAAATTTATATCTGTATTTAAAAAAAGAAATGCATCAAGTCAATTCAGCTGCTTTTCTGTATCGTCTTGTATCGGCCGGTACTAAGCCTCAGATATCAGTATCGGTATCTGAAGTGAAGAATGTGGATCGGTGCATTCATAGCGGGCACAAACAGTGGTACTGCATTAGGAATGAGGTGATCCATGATGAAGATGCAGGACCTAAAAAACGACAGTGAGAAGGTGGTTAGGTATGCTAGGAGTGATGCTTTTGTGGTGGTGATGCAAAAAGGGATCAGCTGTGTGTAACATTTTGCTTGCATTGGTGATGGGAAGGGAGACTGATGAGGTTGCACAACTCTGCTTATTCTTTGGGTAGAATGTATGGAGACGGCATTATGGTCTATGATGAGGGTAGGGATCAAACTGAAGAGAGCCTGGAGAGGTGAAAAGATGTTCTGGAGAGAATAGGAATCATTAGAAGCAGCAGCACTATCCACTGTTCTGTGCTTTGTGCTTCAGCTCTATTCGCAGACCAGAGGACAGATCAGAGGCTTTAATAACAAATTAGCTTAGTCAGATATTATTTGAAACTGCTTGAAGAAGAGGAAGATTAGGATTAGGGTGTTTGATAAGTATGAATTTAATTAAAGCAAGCTGTGAGAGTCTTTCTAATTAGATGTACTGATAACAGCTGATGAGATCACCTGATACACTGATGCATGGACTGAGTTTCACTTTTTGGTTTGCAAGAACAAGCAGTTTCTGGTAGCCACACATTGCTGTGACTAGGGTCTCTCCAAAATCATTTTGTTCTTTCTGTTGCCATTTGAAAAAAAGATGAGACTGAGGCCATATTGCTACTCTCAGTAGCGCTTTCAGATATGGGCGACATGGGCAACTTCCCAGGGCAGCATCTTGTGGGGCAGCGGCATGAGCCGCTATTTTTGTGTGTCGCAAAATTGCGGTAATTTTCTATTATTTCTGATGGCCACAAAGGTGGTTCGCCCAGGGCGCCAAATGGGCTGGGACCGCCTCTGGCTACTCTTCTTTGAAAGACAGTCGCACAAGATGAAGTTGTGTGAATGCTGTTGTACTACACCAAGCAAACACAGTCCTGCAGATGCAGAACCAGTTTCATATATATATATATATATATATATATATATATATATATATATATATATATATATATATATATATATATATATATATATATATATATATATATATATATATAAAAAAAAAAAATTCCCCTCTCACCCTCCGTGGGTGGTCTCTTTCATCCTCTGAGCTCGGGTCCTCTACCAGAGGCCTGGGAGCTTGAGGGTTCTGCGCAGTATCTTGGCTGTGCCTAGAACTGCACATTTCTGGACTGAGATGTCTGATGTTGTTCCTGGGATCTGTTTGAGCCACTGCTCCAGTTTGGGGGTGACTGCCCCGAGGGCCCCGATGACCACAGGCACCACTGTGGTCTTCACCTTCCAGGCCTTCTCCAGTTCCTCTCTGAGGCCCTGGTATTTCTCCAGTTTCTCATGCTCCTTTTTCCTGATGTTGTGGTCACTTGGTATTGCTACATCCACCACAACGGCTTTCCTCTGTTCTTTATCCACCACCACAATGTCCGGTTGGTTCGCCATTACCATCTTGTCTGTCTGGATCTGGAAGTCCCACAGGATCTTAGCTCGGTCATTCTCCACCACCTTTGGGGGTGTCCCCCATTTTGACCTCGGGGCTTCCAGTCCATATTCTGCACAGATGTTCCTGTACACTATGCCCGCCACTTGGTTATGTCGTTCCATGTACGCTTTCCCTGCCAGCATCTTGCACCCTGCTGTTATGTGCTGGACTGTCTCAGAGGCCTCCTTGCACAACCTACACCTTGGGTCTTGTCTGGTGTGGTAGATCTGAGCCTCTATTATATATATATATATATATATATATATATATATATATATATATATATATATATATATATATATATATATATATATATATATATATTTCCACAGCTCTTTAAAAAACTGAAAGATCTATCCTGCTAAATGGAGAGTGAGCTGTGGGATTTAATCCTGAGCTCACTTCCAAATCGATAAATCCTGAAATGAGCTTAAAAATGATCATAAACACTTTTAAACACACGTTTGATATATTAGGGCCAATAACTAATCATGATTGTACTTTTTTTCTTTTCTTTAATTAAACTTTTAGAACAGATGATTCAACAGATAGACCTGTCTGCTTTTTTAATAACTAATAACAATGAATGCCTGGTTTTCTGGTACATTTCAGAAATATTTTTTGTACCTTTGAAAGTTTATCAAAGTTCTGTAAAATTAAGATGATCAATTGCATGCGGTCAACACAAATTAATAAATGATTGCCCTTTTGTCTGTGTTGTATTAGGGTGAAGCTGGTCCTACTGGCGCTCGTGGTCCCGAAGGAGCCCAGGGGCCCCGTGGAGAGTCAGGCACTCCTGGATCACCTGGACCCTCTGGTGCTTCTGTAAGTGATTCCATAAACAAAAATTTGAAAATAAAAATATGCGATAAACCATATTATTAATTCAATAAACCCTGACTCCAGTCAGTTCAAGACACATTTAATTATGAAGATGATTTATTTTAGCATATTTACTTGTTTTGTCTCTTTTTCCTGCAGGGTAACCCTGGCACTGATGGTATCCCTGGAGCTAAAGGTTCAGCAGTAAGTTGTTTTTTTGTTTGTTTGTTTGTTTCTGTTGTTTTTGATCAGTCAGCCAGTCGACTTCACTTCCTTTTCTCTTTCTCTCTGTAGGGTGCTCCAGGTATCGCAGGTGCTCCTGGTTTTCCTGGACCTCGTGGGCCTCCTGGACCTCAGGGAGCAACTGGACCTCTTGGGCCAAAAGGAACATCTGTACATACATTATGACTCTATATACTTTATTGGAACTCTGTTGTTTAGAAACTACCTGGGGTCTAATTTGGTTTACAGTACAGAAATTATGTTTGCTGCTAATTTCTCTTTCAGAATGATTAATCTGGAAAATGTCGTCCCTTCTTATTACTTCTCTTTATGTCCTCTCTGGATCTAGGGAGATCCAGGAATCCCCGGATTCAAGGGGGAAGCGGGACCAAAGGGAGAAATTGTGAGTTTTGTTTTCATTTTACTCATTTTGATTGTCAATTTTTTTTGTTTTGTTTTAAAGCAAATAAGAAATGTTATGTTCCTTCAGACAAGGCTTTTAATATTTAATCTTTTTTCTCTCACTCCAATTTGATGGTGGTTTTTCTGTACAAATTGAATTTGTTGACAGGGACCAGCTGGACCTCAGGGAGCCCCTGGCCCTCAAGGAGAAGAAGGCAAGAGAGGACCCAGAGGTGAGCCTGGTTCTGCTGGACCTCTTGGACCTCCAGGAGAAAGAGTAAGTATCAAAAATCTAATTAAACTGGTTACTTTGAAGAAAATACAACAAGTTCAATTAATACTTAACCTTTTGTTCATAATGCATGCCATGGTTACATCATGATAATGACATAGTTTCAGGGTTTTTTTTTTTAAACTGATAAAACCGTTTTAAACCTTTATGAGCTTGTTGTTTCTGTTAAATACATATTTTATTTGTGATAAAACCATAACTCTGATTTTTTTGGTTTTCTTCCTAGGGAGCTCCTGGTAACCGTGGTTTCCCTGGTCAGGATGGTCTGGCTGGTCACAAGGTGAGCTATGGTTACAGAATAATATGTAACGAACATGATTCTCAACCTCAAAACTGACAGTGAGAAGACATAAAGTACACAGTTTGAAAAGAATCATTTCTATTTGACAGATATCATTTCACCTCAAGCAATATTTGATCTTCCATTTGCTGACTGGTCCCAGTTGATCTCAATCTGCAAAGTTGACAACTGGGAAATAATTTGTTAATTATTGTCTATCATACCCCGAGAGTCAGCGACATTTTTGTCATTTTTTTTTATTGTTCCCTAGAGAGCATCAATTGAAAATGCTTTATAAACAAATTAATATTTTACTACTATTAATAATACTATTTGTTGTAGTAGTAGAAGTAGTAAAGTTTCAAGTCCCGGATGAAATTTCTAAAATATAATTTTTCAATTCTTCATAATTCTTAAATCAAGTTAAGTTGAATAAAGCAGCGTATAACTAATTAAATTACAAGGTCGATGACATGTGTAACGAGTCTGCTGACACCTCAGAGTTCGCTGATCTCAAATCAGTTTTTCACTCCTGAGTTAAAATAAAAATGAAGGAAAATATTCCTCCCCCGTTTCATTTGGATTTCACTCTGATTTTCACCACCATTTAATGTAATTCTGCTTTGTGGCCACCAGATGGAAGCGTAGTTCACTTCCCCATCATGCCTATATATGACCTACATATGCCATATCACTTAGGCCAATGTCTCATTTAACATTATCTTCTCATAGACAGTTTCATTTAAAATAAAATGAATCTATCATAATTTAAGTTATTGATTCAGCAGATCAATAAAGAACTGCTGCTCACTCTTAACAGGAAAACTTATTTCCTTAGAAGTAGAAAGAAAGTTGTGCCACCCACCAATTTGGGCCTAACTGAATGGTTTTCTTTTTTTTCTTTCTTTTTTTATAGGGAGCCCCAGGTGAGCGCGGACCCCCTGGGGCCAGCGGTGCCAAAGGAGCCACTGGTGACCCTGGCCGTCCTGGAGAGCCTGGTCTTCCTGGTGCAAGGGTAAATTACGCTCACAGTGTTCTGTCAGTTCGCACTTCACAAATCCCCCTGGTTAAATCCTAATTAAGTCTTATTTATAGTTCATCACCTAAACATCTAGTTTACAACATGACCTACTTTTCATTCATTCATCATTTTAAATGAAATAAAGCCTTTAAAAATATGTAGAGCATGACATCATTCAGTCGTTGGCCAACCTATTATTTCATTTAATAGTATTTGCAGCCATGCTCCTGCAGCTTATTTACATCAGTTTAATTATTTTCTTCTCTTCTCACTGACAAATAAAAATATCAGTAAAGCTGCTCTCATCCACATTCACGCAGCTTCAGTGGGAAAAAAAATTATTTTGCATAATTTAAACACATCTGCGCTGTTGTTTTGGTTGTGCTTGTTAAAACAGAACACGAAAATCTACTGCTGTTCTCACTCCCTTCCTGCAGCAGGCTCCACTGTGGAAAAAAGTGAAGTTGGATTAAAGTTTGGCCTAAAAGTCTCTGAAAAAGCCAACATATTCCTAACACTTAGAGCTGCAGCAGGAAGTGTGTGCAGCAGAAGAAGCAGCCATATGTACAAACTTTACTATCTTAGCATTTAAGTTGATGTCATATTAAATAAATAACAGTAAATACTTGGTTACTTTCAATTAGGAGATAAATAAAAGACAGTAACATGCTATGAAATACAATCCATTAAGCAGGTGCAATTAAAGTCACAAACAGACTTAATGCAAAGTTTTGGTAAGGATTTCATGTGTTTGTCTTGACTCTTCTTAAATTCTTTCTCTCAGCTTTTTTTATTTGCTCTTTTGGATTGTAGCTTTCAGATTTAAAACTAAATCACTGTACACCAGGTGCTGCTTTTACAGCAGGTAGACAGGACATATAAATCAAGCTTGTTCCTCAAAGCTTGATCAAAATGAGTAATTTTAATTCTCACTTGCACAGCACTTTTTCTAGCTCCTGCAGTGATTAAATCGCTTCACACTTACATAAACACACAGTGTTGTAGTTGCCTTCCTTTGCTCTCATTCACATGTCTTCCTTAATTGTTGAACTGCTGCTTTCTGCATAAATTACCTGTCTCATGTGTAAATGCTGTTCTCCATAGGGATTTGTTTTTTCCTACCAGCCGTGTTTTGTGTGTGTTTTAATAGAGTTGTCTCTTCGTTCATGTGTTTTGTTTTGTTTTGTTTTTTGTTCTCGATCTGTGACAGGGTCTGACTGGTCGTCCTGGTGATGCTGGACCTCAGGGCAAAGTTGGGCCTTCTGTAAGTGCAATCGTTTGTGTAACAGATGTATGAATGCATTTCAAGTATTTAATTTTTTTATTATTATTATTATTGTTAGCTCGATGGAATTATTAGTTGTAATAATGACTTAAACAAAACCTTGACGTGCTTTAAATCTAAGATTTAACAGAAAAGACAATTATATTATTAATTGTGAATGAACTCTATGTGCTCCTATTTATGACACTATTGTTCTATTTCATCATTTATTACTTTATTTCTCTTTTAGGTAAGACATTTTGTAAGGCAAATATATACAGAAATCTTCAAATCTTGAAATGAAATTTAATTTATCTGTACACAATTTTCCAAAAACTTCCAATATATTTTCAATTATTTCGATTCTAAACACTGTTTGGACCAACTCAGAATAAATTGTTGGCAGATATTTTTATATTAAGACATAAAAACACATTTGCTTACAAAATGATCCCTTTTATGTGTTTCCATTTTGCAACCAAACACAGTAAGGCATGAAACGATGCAAGCTGAAATTACAAAAGGCTAAAATGACCAGAACAAAGAAGGAATCGCAACAAATAACAGTTTTTCCCCAATAATAAGCTTCTTTAAAGTCGTAGCAGTCTTCTGTAAACTCATATTGTCCAAATTAAATGAGAGGTGGTGAACATTTCCACCTACGTACTTTAATGTCATTTAGCCCCATAGAAGCTGCAAACAGTTGCAAGGTTTTGTCTCTAATAAAAGGACTACATCATCCTCTAAACAATAAAAGAAAATGTAATGTGTTTACATTTTTCATTTTTTCTAAGCAAAAAAATAACAATCCGTCAGCCCATGCATGTGTGTGTGTGTTTAATATCTCATATAAAACAGCCAGGGAGGGACTTGTAACTCAATAATAACTGTACGAAATGTGCACAACCATTATTCATCTGCTTCAATGTGATTATTGCCACAGCTTTTACATGAAAACTCACTAACAAATCATTCTGACTCCGCTCAGACATTTTCTGTCTTCATTTTGATATTTTCCCTCAACATTGGTTTCATGTCACTGCATCCTTAGCTTTTCTGTCACATCTAAAACATTTCAATCTTCATCCGCTGTTTGTGATTTTGATTTGATTTGAATTTGCCAGGGAGCTCCAGGTGAGGACGGACGTCCAGGACCCCCCGGCCCTCAGGGAGCCAGAGGACAGCCTGGTGTCATGGGGTTCCCTGGACCCAAAGGAGCAACTGTAAGTATTACAAGCAAAGTTAAATGTGTCCTCCATGCGACAAGATGATTTATCTGGTCATTATGTCTATTTGGACATAGTGCAAATGATAGATGACTTCCTGAAAATATATTCATGAAACAAAATCATACAGTAGACTGGATTAGCACCATCTGACTTGCTCTGCTGCACCAACATATGCAGCTTCTCCTCTCTATAAATAGGTGCAGCACCGAGCTCGGCCGCAGTGGCATATTGACTGACAGGTGCTTCTTATTTTTACTGTTAACAGGGTGAATCTGGCAAATCTGGTGAGAAAGGACTGGCTGGAGCTCCTGGTCTGAGAGTAAGTTGATGTTTTCTGTGTTTATTCATATGCAAAAATGTATTTCTGAGGATTTTAAGAAAGAAATCATATTGCTAGTGCCTTGTAGTGTCTGCTATAAAATATCTTTCACAAAGATCAGTATGAAGTATTGATTAATTGTGGAAAGCAACTATTTTTAGATTATTTTCATTTCAAAGCTCAGCATTTTGCACATCTTCTATTGTAGGAGTGAATTGCATTGCAGTTCTATTAAACTCTGACTCTGACTCGGCTGGAGAATTGTGTTAAAAAAGCTCAGTTATACCTCTGAGATGTCTGTCAGCTAATAGCATCACCTTTGGCTTTGGCTAAACTCATGATACCTATCTTTTCACTCTCTTCAGGGTCTGCCCGGAAAAGATGGAGAAACGGGCGCGGCTGGACCCCCTGGCCCTGCTGTACGTATCTTCATCTCCCCACCCGACTCTGTTCAGCTTCTACACTGATGCTATCTCTTCTTTTTCTAAGTCTACACTTAGAAACATCATTCAGTACCTCAATTTCCCCAGACTATGTCTACAATAGCTCTGTCTGGAACAAAAAAAAAAAAAGTCCTTGACACTTATGTCTGAGTATTATGGGATGGCAACAGTGACTCACAGACCATCAGCCAACATGGAATGTTTTTTTTTCAAGGCATTAATGTATATTTCACATAAAAGAATGAGAATTAGAACATTTATGGCATCATTGAAACATGTTTTTGATATTTTTTCATCATCATAAAGTCTACATTAACTGCATTAATTGATTGTGTGTTTAGGGCCCCGCTGGGGAGAGAGGAGAGCAAGGACAGCCTGGTCCCTCTGGTTTCCAGGTACGTCTATATTTGATTTATACTTAAATTCATTTATTCAGCTTTTTGAATTGTACAGGTTCCATAGTTAATTTACTGGATTCAGGAGTTCATCTACCAACCATTTCTTCTTCTTTTCTGTGTGCAGGGTCTTCCAGGACCTCCTGGCCCTCCCGGTGAGGGAGGCAAACCGGGAGACCAGGTTGGTACAATTTTTTTGGGTACAGCTGAAAGGTCACAACTTGCCCAGTAACACAGGAAAAGAATCTTTGTATGGAATTTGCAGAAATGTTCCTACATCTTCCTGCAGGTATATACTGGTTTACAGTGTAAACCAGTATAAGTGACACCACAGAATTTACTCTAAATAATAACGTGTGTTATGGTTTACAGAAATAAATGAATCAGTGAACATATTTATTTTTCTCTAGAGCTATGTTTTAAAAAAAAGTTCAAACTGTGTCTTTTTCCAAACTCCTGCTGCAGCTAGCTGTGCTACATTGCAACGCTGGCTTGTGTATAAACAAAAAGTGGAGATTTAGTTTTAGCCATCACTTCATCAAGTGTTTTACAAAGTATGTTAGAATTTACATCCAAGAAAAATTTACTTTTGCTGCAGCTTAGTATTTCAACAGGAGAGTTTTTTTTTGCTCTATAAAGTTTCTTTTGCCTCCAACGTAGGTGGCTGCTCCCTCTTACTTTTCATGCTAATTATAGTGCCAAGAGAAACAGCAGCAGTTTTCAGTCAGAAGCTTAAACACAGTTCATCTGTATCCGATAATGCAGCTGCTCTAACTTTAACCAAGTTCTGTCTAAAAAGGTTTGACGCCATAAGCAAAAAAAATAGAAATAGAAATAGAAATGGCCTATATTTTTTAAAAAGTTATCAAGTACCTCCTGTTAATATGAGTCAGAGAGCATTTATATAACAGCAATATATTTCTACACTCAATAGTTGCACTGTTGACACTCAAACATCCTGATCTTCTGCTCTTTACTGTCTGCTTGTCTCTTTAGGGCGTTCCAGGAGAAGCTGGAGCTGCTGGTGCCACTGGACCCAGAGTAAGTCCCTGCAATTTCACTTAAACTGGTCGGGCAAGTGGTTGCCACAAAGGGTTAAAGAGATGTGTCATTAAAAGGTTAAAATTTCTGATATCTGATTTTTGACAACGTTTTACCTGCCGATTCTTAGTTGGGCCAATTTCAACGCAAAAAGACACAAGAACAGCATCGAAAAGCCTTTGGTTGTCATTAGTGATATCACAAGCAGAGGCAATGTTATGTCTTTTGTGTGTGAGAGATAAAGCACAGTAAAACGGGATATTTCAAAGTAAGACTTGCAGGGTTTTAAGTTGTCCTTAGATTATTTATATTAGCCTGATTAGAGTGGTTAACATTTCTTGGTGAAATTCATCTTTGCTTTAGCTCTCAGATTTCCAAAAGGCTGTAAACATTTTATGATGAGGTGAAAAACTCAATATGTAAAACAGACCAAACTTGCTCAAAGTCCTGCTCTCTCTCGCTTTCCGACAGCCTGAATGAACATGTTTTATTTACTTCTTACATGTCTGCTCTTGAGTTCATTTGTAAACCTCCGCCACTGAAAATAGCTAACTTTGAATGTTTTTCACTCAGTAAGGGCATCCAAACTGTAGATTTGCCAGGGTTACATGTCAGCTCATACATAATTGATTGTGGCCTCCAATCAATAAAGTATTTTAGCTTTTAGTTTACTTACCCATTTCTGGCCAACAGTTGATTTTTCTGTGTGTTACTGATGGTTTTTAATTGTTGCTGTGCCCCTTTTCAGGGAGAGCGTGGTTTTCCGGGAGAGAGAGGAGCTGCTGGAACGCAAGGTTTGCAGGGACCCAGAGGTCTGCCTGGGACTCCTGGAACTGACGGACCCAAGGTGAGTTCAGACCAGGACTGTTATCCAGTCAACAGGTTTCGATCAGGTGCGCCTACACAGCTGGCAAACATGTTACTAGGTATCTGTATCACCTGCAACAGCCGACATAGAGCAACCTGAGGAGATGAGTGACTGACTAATTACGTCGTCTGTTTTTGTGTTTTATATAATTTTACTTTTGGTGATTTCCTAAGAAAGTTATTGGGAGAGTTACCTCACCCCAATCTAGTTCTTAATTGTCTGGTGATTTGTCAGAAGATGACAGTCTAATGGAAGTCTAAATTACCTCTGGGTCATGAAACAGCACCCCCGTTCAGTATTCTTGATGACGAACATTTCATTTCATAAAAGGGAATTAACTTTGTGGTGCCTTAGTGACTCCGAGGCAGCTCTTACCAAATTATAGCTCATGGGTTTGACGTTATTAACACGGGTTCTAAGGGAAAAACTCTGTTGTGTTCCTAATTGTACCCTAAAATTCAGAAAATAATCCAAATTGAGTTTGACAAAGCATCCCTGTTGCACAGTTCTTAACACCAGAAAAAGTTGTTTTGCTCGTTCAACAGTTAGAGTTCCAGCAAACATCCAGACTGGGATTAATGTACTTCTGGACCTTATTAATCTCTCCCTTTTGCTCATATTTCTTTTCTTAGTTTATGTACTGTCCAATACCATCAGCTTTCATTCTGTCTCTGCAATAAAAAACAGGAAACCTCAGTTTTTGAATCGAATCATGCGTTTTTGCATCTCTGTCAACTCCTTGTGCAGCAGTAATTTGTCACTAGTGCATCGAGGGTGGAAAGAGCTCACAGCAGTAGCGGCTCTCGATCGTTTGGTTTATTATCAGCTCAGATTTTAATCCCAGTTTATAGATTTTTTTTTCCTGTGAGGTCAGACAGGAGCGGATAGAGAGGATGAGGATTAGAGCCAGCATGAGTGCGATGATGGCGATGGGGGTGGGGTGAACAGACATTCTGTAGGTGGTATTAAAAAAAAAAAGAAAGCAGCAGATTTATTGCACAAGCCACACTGCTCTGTACGTCACTCACTTGGCCTTGAGTAAACAGTAGCTTGAAAGTACCCAAAGGAGAAATTGCTGCAGCGTGAGCCCTGCTGTTAGCCGTAATAACACGAGATAGGATCGAGATATGGTGTGCATCTGAAGCCGAGCAGAATAGACTCTGTATAAATCTTACAAGTTCTGACCAGGAGTGGGCCTGATGCAGCCACTTCAAAAAAAAAAAAAAAATCAAAGACTGCCTTTTCCTTAATTTGTTTTTTTGCCTTTGAACTGCAGAATAGAGTTTGTCCTGACAAGAGCCACCTTTCTTTTACTAAAAGAGCAATAAGGGGCTACATATAACTCTAACTTTATTTGTAATTAACTGACTGACTTATAAGCATCAGGTTCTTTTATTTTTCCCGTCCTTTGATAGCTTTGGAAACAAAGCACCACATCAGAAATGGGTTTGGTCCTTTGTTGAAGCAGACAGATTTTCTTTTTTTTTTCTTACCCTCAAATGTCATCATTATTTTATTATGTTTTCAACCAACTGAAAAGTTTTAGCAAAAGCAATTGAAAGTGTGTCAGAAAACACAAAAGTATCTTTTTGAATTAGATGTAAGCACCTGGTGTAGAAGCTTTCAGCGAGTTATTCATGAACTGAAAGCTTGAAGTAAGTTTTTAGTGACTGTCTCAACTCGCTGCTGCTCCTAGACTGAGCTGTCTGCTTTAATCCATGACCCCTAACAGGGAGCCATTGGACCTGCTGGAGGTCCAGGAGCTCAGGGTCCACCAGGCCTGCAGGGTATGCCAGGAGAGAGAGGAGCTGCTGGCATTCCTGGACCCAAAGGAGACAGGGTAAGCTCTGACGGGACCATGTCTTTTAAAAATTAAGGATATTTGGACATAACACATGATTGATTGATTATTTATTAACCTCTTCTCTCTGCAGGGTGATGTTGGAGAGAAAGGACCTGAAGGTGCTCCTGGCAAAGATGGCGCCAGAGTATGGGATAGTCACTTATTTCATTTTTTTTAAATGACAAAACTTTGTAAAAATAATTTAAAAAGGACAAAACAGTTTCAATGGCCAATGTTTAAATGGCCTTAAAAGTAAGAGTCTTCATTTTTCAGCGCTCAAAACAAGCTAAGTATTGTCTGGATTAATTGTTTTTCTTTCTGATTTGCAGGGTCTTACTGGTCCAATTGGTCCTCCTGGTCCTGGTGGTCCAAATGGTGAGAAGGTAAGTAATATTTATTTCTTTCTGAAAACGCTTTATTGCTGAAATCAACAGTTAAAGCTATGAAGCAGCCACTGACTGCATATTAACAAGTTACTTAATGTGTTTTGCTGGTGATGTATATGTGATTCTTGTAGGGTGAATCTGGACCTGCTGGACCATCTGGACCTGCTGGTGTTCGTGGTGCACCTGTGAGTGTTGCAGTTCCAGACAGTTTAAGTTTATTAAAAAAAGAAACCGTTTCAGCTGGACAATAAAGTGCATTAACTGTACTTGAGTTAATTATTTAGGATCTTTCATTAGTCATAAGGTTACAAATCTTCTTTGATAACTGGGAGAACAGGAATGTTCTTTCAATAAACGTTTTTGGTTTATCTTCATCTTTCAGGGAGACAGAGGAGAGACTGGACCTCCTGGGCCTGCTGGGTTTGCTGGACCTCCTGTAAGTTTAATTAAAAACAAGAACACAGTTCTACTGGGAAATGTTACTTAAGAACAAAAAAAAAAAAAAAAAGAAAAAAATGAATTGTTAGAGATTTCAATCCCATTTTAAATTGTAACAATTACATCTAAACTAGCATACAACTTGATTTTATTTATGATAGTAATGCAAACATCTAATGTTTGAAAGTGAGAAAGACGGAGTTTAACTGTGATAGTAGGTCAGTGTAGAGACTCAGATGTTTATACTATTCCTTTGCTATTGTTTGATGTGCAGAATTACCTCTCTGAAATAAGCAAGACCTGAAATGAAAACGACATAAGCAGCAGATCCAGCATTAGTGGTGCTTTCACAAACATTTGCCATACAATTTGCATTAATTTACCACCTTCTGCCCATTGCCAGTTAAAGTGTCTGTGGAAAATGTTCCGCACATTATCCCAGATCTACTATCTGGTTTGGACAGTAAGTGGATTTGGTAAGTCAGAAAGTAGAGAAAACCATAAGTGACGTAAATGTTCCTTATTTCTGTAAATAGAGTCCATATTGCCGTATTAGAAAGGATGCTGCTACCTTTGATGTTTTGTTGTTGACTTCAAATAGTCCACACATGGAGTCCATAATTTTCAAAAGCAAAATTATATATTTAATTTTATCAAAGTGCCTGATATATTTCAGCTTATTTTACTCTTGAAAGCTGAGCATCTTCGCCTTGGTATCTTGTGTATTTTATGTGCTTTTTTTTTTTTTTTTTTGATCCACCGAGTAACTGTCCTTCCTAAGACGGTTGTTTTCAGAAGTGTTCCTGAGCTCTGCTCTCCATGGGAAGAAATGTTTTTGTTTGTGCTGCAGTGCATCCTGAGGCCCTATAGATAACAGGCACTCCGGATAGATTTTCCATTTGCCACCTTGCCTCTTGTCCCCCTGAGATTTTTGATGTTGTGCGATTCCTTTGATGATGTCGGGAGCTGTAGATGATGTGACTCCATTATAGGTGGACACATCAGACTATTTTCTCATACCTACAGTTAAAATTAATATTTAGATATACTGCCTGATTATATCATTTATGTAAACACCCAGATTCATCTATAGAATCCAACCCTATTTTACAGAATAGGAGAAGATACAGTTCCATCACAATAACAAACTTCTATTTTGTTTGATATCGTTTTTACATTTTGAACCATGATGAAAAATAATGAGTTCTTATACTGATTCAGGATGTGTGTCGGGTTATCATGATCTTCTGCACACCCCTAAGCACAGACTGATCATATTTGTTGTGTACACCCTACTACATTCATTGATACTGCAACCAGATTGCTATACTAAGCTTAAAACACAATTATACTCTGTCTGCTAGGAGTTACTTTCAATTTTTAGCTCAGATCTCACACAATTTCAGATGATCTCAATTCAGTTTATTTGAATCTCAAGGTAATTTGTAAACATTCATATACAAATATATGTCTACTGTCTACATACATTTTAGACCTAAACTCAGTTCAAACCCATCTAAATTACTCCAGTACAGTCCAGTACCATATTCAGATCCAATTTCATAGTATAATTAAATATCATCAGTTTCACTTCATTATTTACTATCAAATGGTAGAAGTTATCTGTCTAAGGAGGCCTGGTCAATTAACAATCAGCCTTAGCAAGCATGCGGCGACAGTGGAGCAAAATCACTATGCATTACCAGAAGAAAATATCTGAATAAAGACCAACTGTACACAAGATGTCACTTTTTTAGCTTTAAATGATAACATGATTAAATTATTTTCAACTATAATTACTAAAATTAAATGTCTAACAAATTTATTAGCCTCCAAATTCTTCTTAAAGTAAATTTCTTCAACACGCTTTAAACTTGAAACTGCACACTTCCTTATCATCTTTATAATTGGATTACTGCACTGAAATCGGTTTGGCATCATTTGTCATTCTCTGTGTTAATGAGAGAAGACAAAAAAAAGTTGCCATTTTGATCACGTAGAAGTGAAAATCCAGGTTTCATTAACTTTCCTTTCTCTATCAAATAGAGACGTTCGCCACATTATAACATGACATCTACCTGACACATCATTTCCTTTTCATTGACACTATCTGAAAATGCTCAAATGTGACGCTGCCTTTGCCAGTCTTTTCCTCCAATTTAATTACGCTGTCTTGTTTCTTTAGCGTATAATTATTTGGAAAGATATGAGTTTACAGACTGTCAGAAGCCATAGCTTTCTATCATTTCATTTATTCTTACACTCTAGACAGAAATCCCTTGAATGGTTTTCATAAGTCACATCCTTTCAAATGGATTTCATCAATACATTTGTTAGAACAACATTTATCTCAAGGCTTTTCCCCCTACAGAATACAACTATGATTAATTATAGATTTTATGTCAGCCTGAATACTCCTGCTGCTCTGTAAATATTCTCCATTCACAGCTTACATGCTGTAACATCACGGCTCATCACCCGAAACACTGAAAACAAACAACCAAAATTTTCTGCAGCTTTTTTTTTTAAAGTTTGTGTCAGTTTTTCTCTGGAGCCTGTCACATTTTTAATCAAGTTTTTTTTTCATCAAAGACGTACATCTGCCACTGTCCTTACTGGGCTGTGCAAAAAGATTGATGCCGTTTGAAGCATTTCACATTTTGTAAAGTTGCAGCCACAAACGTCAGTGCACTTCATTGAGATTTTATGTGATAGACCAGTGCAAGCTGGTGGTTAATTGTGAAGTGAAGTGGAAAGAAAAGGATTTATGGAGGGTTTTCACGCTGAGCTCTGTATAGTCTGTCTTCCAAAAACGTAAAGACTGTGGCATAACTTCAAACCCTCCAAGACGTAGCTGACAACCTAAGCTGACAGTCCAGGCAAGGAGAGCATTAATCAAAGTGCCATCAAGATGCTTATGTTAACGGTGGAGGACCTGCAGAGATCCACTGCTGGGAGAATCAGTCCAGAGGACAACCATTAGTCATTCACTCCACAAATCTGGCTTTTATGGAAAAGTGGATAGCAGAAAGCCATTATTCAAAGTAGATTACAAGGGTTGCCATTTAAAATGCACCACAAGCCACATAGATGATGAAATAAATATTTGTAAAGAAGTGCTCTGGTGAGGGGATAACAAAGATTAAAAACCTTCACAACATCCTGGATACACTTTCTCCGCTGTGAAGCACAGGGATGGCACAATCATGCAGTGTGGAAACTATTCCTAACAGAGACAGCAGGACATTAAATAACTTAAAATTTAGGCAGAGGTTCACCTCTCAGCAGAACAATGACCCTAAAGATCCAGACTGGGCTAAAACAGCATATGTGAATAGAGTTTATACCAAAGCATATACTTTGTACATGTGCTAGAATGGCCCTGTCAAAGTCAAGAACAATTGGGACTTTAAAAATTGGTCACAGACCCTCCTCATCCAATCTGGCTGAGCAGGAGCTTTTTGCAAGGAAGAGTAGCCAATAAAATCCAGTCTTTATGTTTTGTAGAGCTGATAGAGACACATGTCAGTATTGAGTCTTGAGTCAGAAGAGCAGAAACCAACATGAAGAATCAACTGATCACTAGTTTACATCACGCTTATTAAATGCTGAATGTGAGAAAAAGATTCAGGTATGCACATCCTGTTTTATTGCCAGGGAGCCGATGGTCAGCCTGGAACCAAAGGAGAGCAGGGAGAAGCTGGACAGAAGGGAGATGCTGGAGCTCCTGGACCCCAAGGACCATCTGGTGCCCCTGGCCCTGCGGTAAGTTTCATTATCAACCCAGCTGCTAATCTGCAACATTTAGCTTTGTTCAGATCTAAATGAATGGGGATTTAACCCTATAGGCTGCCTGACTGCTGCTATAGGGAAAGCAGAGGCACTTCCTGACATTTATTCTTATAAGTGACAATGTGTGCACCCAATCAAGCAGAAATTTATTTTTTATCTCTTTGTTAAACATTCATATACAGCAAACACTAATGGATTGTTCCACACCTGCCATGAAACATAAAAATGTTCATGAAACAAAAGAAATAAGGCCATATTCTGATTTACAGGGTCCTACAGGTGTTTCTGGACCTAAAGGTGCTCGTGGTGCCCAGGGTCCTCCTGTAAGTGTCTTTTTGAAAATATATTATTTTGTTGGCTGCTTCGCCAAAAAAGAGCCTGTTGCTCTCACTTGCATGAATTGCTTAGTGATGATACTATTGTCTACTCTGTTAGGGTGCCACTGGTTTCCCTGGAGCTGCTGGGCGAGTTGGACCTCCTGGCCCCAACGTAAGTTCACCGCTTTGTTCACTCTACCTCTGCTCATCCACTTTACTCTGCAATGAAAACAGTAGTAGTAATATTAATTACATATAATACAGCGTAAATCCAATCAAACAAACAAGACAAAAGTATTTAGGAAAAAATTATTTCATAAATAGAAACTGCTAATTAAACAGAAAATATCAAGTTTTCTAACAAGAAAAAAAAAATTCAACTTACATAAAATTCAATTTGGGGGCTGAAAAAAAAATCTGTTTATAAAAAATATGTCCAAAAAAAGAAATGGAAACCTTTATTGGTATTAAATCAGTCTACCCCTTTTTTTATGTGCTAATCAGCTTTTTCATAACTCTTCTTATCTTTGATTTGACTTCCAGTCAGAAACAGATGCTGGTCACAATAAACTACTAATATAAACCTGACTCTGTTGGAGGTATGAATAATTTTGGGTTGAAGTATAGCTGCAGGACGTTCTGTGCCATCTTTGATATCTTGGATACATCCATTTCCTGCCTCTTAGGTTAAAAGAGATGTAAACTGTGTGCTATCAGCATGGAAATAAAAAATCATACTATGCCTGCAGATAGCATGTCACAGACGTGGCAAGTACAAAGTAAAGATGGGAGGTCTAAAAATAAACCTCTGAAGTACTCCAAAGGTCATCTTCATTAGGGATAACTGACATTTAAGGTATCTCTCCTGAAAATAAGAGTGAAATAACCTTCACTGTTATTTGAAATGATTTAATAAAATCTAGTGATCCAGTGATTAGATAAAATGTACCCTCTTTGTTAACAATGCAATTGTAGATAGTGTGTGTGGTAAGGTTGGATAGTGGTAGTTTTTGACATGGACAATTTGAGATAAGTATCAAATGCTGATCTTTAGAATATTAGATTAATTTTCCCAGCCTGATTTGGTATTCTATAAGTAGCTGTAAAGCATTTACCCTTCCTGACCCGACACCCACCCACACACACACACACACACACACACACACACACACACACCCCCACACACACACATTGCCAGAACAGTTTGTCTAAAGCAGCAGGACTTTCTTTAGATAATTGCTTACAATAAAGTGTGTTGAAGACAACACTTTTTGTTGTCGCTGTAAATGGACTCTGTAAACAGAAATATTTATCTGTCAACTTGCGTTCAAAATGAGACCTACTTTATATGTTTTATTCAAATGCTTGGTAGGGTAATCCTGGACCCGCAGGTCCTGCTGGCCCTCCTGGTAAAGACGGACCAAAAGGAGTGAGAGGAGACGGTGGACCTCCAGGCAGACAGGGTGACGCTGGACTACGCGGTCCCGCAGGAGCTCCAGGAGA
Source organism: Poecilia mexicana (assembly GCF_051168715.1). NCBI lineage: Eukaryota > Metazoa > Chordata > Actinopteri > Cyprinodontiformes > Poeciliidae > Poecilia > Poecilia mexicana. Next base: position 20,766,218 of record NW_028263374.1, read on the forward strand.
GAAGGGCGACCCTGGAGAGGACGGTCCTCCTGTGAGTGTGCTGCACCTCCTCCTATAAGCACCCAGGACACAGACTTTTACATAATGTGGAAATCTGTGACCTTGTTATGCTGAAAATAACACTATGGTTCCTGTTGCACCCACCTACTGTTGCATGTAGGTGCAAGTCTAAAGAGAAGAAAATATTTTAATGTATTTGTTTTTTGCATTTTGAGCCACTTTTATGTTTTCCTTTCAAGCCGGACAGCCAATTTTAGCAGTAATGGACACGCTCACCACTAATACACAGAGCTGTCGGTGTCCATCACTGACTCTAATAGCAGACTAAGATGTGACAGCACAAGGCAGCACAATCCGGTGACAGTGTAAGAATGGAGCCCCAGCCCTTTTACTTCAGAGCTGCACACAAACACACACAAACACGCATACACACCAGTTACAAATAGATGACAAGTTCTGTCAAGATAATGACAGGTTGTGTCCCGAGGGCGGAGGCTCCAACTCTGAGGCAGTGCTGCATTGAGTCCATCTCTTCCTATAGAGTTCATCCTGTGTATGAAATCCTGAGCCCAGCATCAGCGCATCAAAGCTTTGTCTGCCTCATGGTGCGTCTCAGCTGTCACTTACAGTCAGGTGTTCACTGTGAACATGATTTCAGGAGCTGCGAGACATTTTGACAGAGCAGCCTCTGGAGCTGAGGATGACGTAGACCAGAGAGGTGATGGAGAGATTCATTTGCAACTCCGACTGGGAATAAAATATTGCGTTGAGAGTGATGGAAGATATACACCTATCTTCCAGTGACTTATAAGAAGTCACTGGAAGTGACTTATAAGAAACAATAATGACCGAGTGGCTCAAGATGTGTTATGTGAGAGACGTCTACCACAGTAGTGATGAGTTTTCTGTTGTTTATATTTTCCACTCAGGGTCCACTAGGTCCCTCGGGTCCTCAGGGATTGGCTGGTCAGCGCGGTATTGTTGGTCTACCCGGGCAGAGAGGTGAAAGAGGTTTCCCTGGTTTGCCTGGGCCTTCTGTAAGTAACATGAAATCACATGACCAAGCACATAGATTCAAACTTAAATTCTGCAAGTCAAATACAGGTGGAGATTAAAAATTTAGACAAAAGACAAAAATTTAAACGTGAGCAATAAAAAGCACAAAACAGACTAAAAACTAAACAAGAGCACATTATATGGCATCAAACATACTTTGCTTGTCGTTTTTTCTAATTCATATTAAAATATTTCCTATAATTGAGTCAGACCTGTGGGAGAATTAGCTTTACTGGGCTGTTGTTGTGAAACTGGTCATGAGGAAGATGTAAAATGTGATGTAGCATGTCTTAAATACATAACTTTTTCTTCTTAGAAAAATGAACAAAACAAATACAACTTTAAAATATAAAAAGGGACACAAACTCATATATTAGCTCTTTGGATGCTAAATTTAGCATGTTTACTACCCTTGTATGGATGAAACCACAGCTCAGCCCGCATTGCGATTTTTGACATGCACCAGTAAAATTTTATGCCAGTTCTTTTTGCTGTGTTTCAACAGACACATAAACACCTTCAAAAGATCTCAAAACTGCTTTTGCAGCAGCTCCTGCAAGGGTGTGCATGTCTCCATGAACACATTGTCTCTCGAGGCCACAGACACAGGCAGAGAGTCAGAAGGTGAAAGCATCATCAACCCTGCTGTCACGGCTGTTAATAAATATTAATGAATCTGCCATATGAGCACAATACTGACTGTTTTGGCACTCTGTAAAGTAAATGTGGGGAATCAGCAGATGTGCTCTGGACTGACAATCTGCTGTGTCCTAATTTGATCAGTCAGAACGCATCTCACGTCAACCAGGGCTTTTCCCCTCATGTTTCTGTCTGATGGAGATTACACCACGACATGTGACTGAAGAGCTTCCCCTGCTTACATCCAACATTTTTTTGATATATGACATGAACCACATCCCCTACTTACAACATCTCAGCGGGCATGTCCCCACCATCAATTATTCACCAGCATGCATGAAGGGGATTCCAGTAAATCAAAATAAACCCACCAAGGAATGAGCTTTCAATGACAGATGGGACTGCAGATTAGGCTTCATGTTCAAAGCAAAGTGTGATTTTTTTGTTGTTGTCAAAGACTAATTGTTACTGTTATAAACTGTTTAAACCCAACAGCTGAGTGTATTTGTATAAATTATCTGGTATAAATGTGATTAGATGTAGTTTCTCTTTTTGTGAACAGACAAAAAATAGAAAAAAACACATTGCTACTAAGATTTTCTTTTCATACCATAAAAGATAATGACATGACAAGTAGCAACAGAAAAATGCTGGAGTTAGTAAATAAATTTTGAATATGTATATACTTCAATCTTGCACCAAAAGCAGTGAAATTAGGATCCATGATGAATGTGCAATCACAAGAAAGTGTTGAAGAAAAAAATTATCTTGAGTTTGGGAATCACTCTTCTTTTTAGTGTCTTAGCTATGTACTTCAAATTGAAGATTTATTTTTCTTTCTGTTGTTAAAAATACTCAAATGTATAACCGTAAACAAACTGCGGAACCTGAACTAGTGGAAATTTAAAGAGTTGTATTTCTTTTTTCATTTTTCAACATGTAACAATCAGTCCTTATTCCTGTCAGGGTGAGCCTGGAAAGCAGGGATCTGCTGGTGGTCCTGGAGACCGTGGACCGCCTGGACCAGTTGGACCTCCTGGGCTCACTGGTCCTGCTGGAGAACCTGGTAGAGAGGTAAAGGAAAATCACCGACACAAAGCATGTGCTTGATTGAATCAGAAATGGAAATTCAAATTTCAGACACATAATTGAGTCAAAGACTTCTGATTTGACTCAGACTCAGAAGTAAAGGCAGGTTGGTAAGCAGGCTCCATATGCATATATAATCTTGCAAAAGGGATGAAGTTGAATAGTTAAGTATTCATCTTAACTGTAGCTTTATAATAACATCCAGACAATAGTGGAGGGTGGATTGATCCAAAACATCGATAATATCTACACCAAATCGATACCAGTAGCAGATCAATACTAGTGTGGTAAGATCGATACTTTAGTTTCAGATTTTGTCTTGAAATTTTATTTTGATTTTATGTAATAGTTTCTCAGCACTACCTCAAAATAGGTTTTGTTTTGATTTGCTCACAAATGATATATATGTTTTGCACTTTATTCATTTAGGAAAAATGTGCATAAGTTAGTTTTGTTTTTAAAAATGTTTCTGCCTATCATGTTAATATGTTCTTAAAATAAAATAATTCAAAGGAAATACTACAAAACACCTGAAGGTCAGAAGTTTGATGATATATCAAACCTAAAAATTAAAAAGTATTGTTATTAGTATCGATATCAATACCAATATAGATGATATTGTCCACGTATTTACTTTGTATCGGATCAATACCAAATTTTGCAAGCCTCTTTAGACATAACTGCATATTTACATTTCTAATGGATTGATGTCTCATTGTTTTTCAGAGTAATGTAAAACAGCTCATAACAAGTTTTGAATATTAAATTTTCAAAGATTACAATGTATTTGCTAAATGTTTGTGCCAAAGAGAAAAAAAAATACAGGATTTGAATTTCCAACCTACAATAATGCATTCTTAAAGAGAGACTAGATGCCATGCATTTGTAAATGCTCATCAAAGACTTTAGAGTTGACCCTCAAACACTTGAGACTTGACTTTGACTTTGACTTTAGAAAATAGTCTTATAAACATCTCCGGACTGGATACGCAGCTGTCAATCCACTTCCTGTTTCATGTGAGCCATTGAAATTCTCCACACTTTGCATCACTCATCCATTTGCATTTTGTCCTATTATTGGGTTTGGCTGCAGTGGGGCTCATTATGCAGCCAATATTCATTCAGTAGGACACCTGGTTAGAATTAATTACCACTTCATTTTGTCTAACAGGGCAACCCTGGATCTGATGGACCTCCTGGTAGAGATGGTTCTCCTGGAATTAAGGTACAATTACAAGAGGTCAAATCACCTGTGTTGTATGATTTTGTTATATATTTTGATTTTGATGACAATGTTACACACCTGTCATTGCCATCAAAACAAGTCAGAATTGTCAGGGAAATGCTGACAATTCTGCAGGATGAAATCACTTCATCTCTGTCATGTTCTTTGGGTCCTTCCTTGGCAAATTTGAGCAGGATCTACTCATTATCCTGCCAATAATAGTGTCCATACCAGACGGAAGAGTTGTTACCATATAGACACTGATTGTATTAAAATAAAATGTAATTGAGAAGGAAGTGTCCAAACAATGTTCAATGAAAGGCAAGGTGCAAGTTTTGTTTGGAGAGTTTATTGTTACAAGTAATATTTTTGCAACTTTTTACACCATTTTTATTTAAGACATTTAAAAATCATATATTTTAGCAAATGAATTCACGCTTGGTGTCTTCACAGTCTTTATGACACTCCTTTCGCTGCAGGGTGACCGTGGCAACACCGGTCCTGCTGGTGCTGCTGGTGCTCCAGGTGCTCCTGGGGCTCCTGGCCCAGTCGGTCCCACCGGAAAACAGGGAGACAGAGGGGAGTCTGTGAGTAATGACTCATATCTAATCTATTGCACAAGCAAAGTCACATGTTTTCCAAAAGCTATTTTAAAAACTCTACCAAAGCATAAAAGTTTTTTTATGTTATAATATTTCTTTGAAGCTCATTTCTGCTATAGCTGAACATTAACATATTGTGTTACAAGTACAAAGAAGGTTTTTTCAGGTGTTTTATCCCTGATAGACCTTATATCCAAGACATAAATTAACTTTTATTGCTTTTCTAATTTCCATAATATTAATTTAATGCATTTCATGAAGCGCTTGCTTTTTTTTAACCAAATTTTATTACTAATGTGTTGTAAAATACTCTACAAAAACTTTGTTACTGGTAAACTTCTAGGCAAGTCAGGTGTGTTTATATGTTTATCATTTCATTTTATTAGGGTGCCCAAGGACCAGCTGGACCTCCAGGACCTGCCGGTGCCAGAGGAATGCCTGTATGTGTCCTGCACTGATAACTTGGAACAACTTCCAGTCAAACAGAAATGAATATTCATTGTTTACCTTCTTTCTGTTCACAACCGTCACCAACAAATAAGAGTTCATTAGCATGCTTTAAACTTGTTCTTAGGGACCCCAAGGCCCCCGTGGTGATAAGGGTGAAGCTGGAGAGTCTGGTGAGAGAGGTCAGAAGGGGCACAGAGGTTTCACCGGTCTGCAGGGTCTCCCTGGACCACCAGTAAGACGCCATATCTGATCTAAAACATTGCTACACTAGTCCATTGTTTGTTTCAGACTTAAGGTCTTATTTCCTGTGCTGTCTCTTCATTAGGGTCAACCTGGAGACCAGGGTGCCACTGGACCTGCTGGGCCTTCTGGACAAAGAGTGAGTACAAACCCAACCAAACATGTTGCAATTAAAGCAGTAAAATGGTTTTAAATTGAAAGGATTCTTGTATTTCTGTTTATCCAGCTGAGTGATTAGTCTAGTTATGTTCATGCTTCCGTCCTTCAATAGGGACCACCTGGACCTGTTGGTCCTGCTGGAAAAGACGGGTCAAATGGCTTACCAGGACCCATCGGACCCCCTGGACCTCGTGGTCGTACTGGAGACTCTGGTCCCGCTGTGAGGAACATCACTCCCCCTTTTTGTTTGTTTTTAGCATGTTTTACTTTCCTAACTAACTTCTACAGAATAAAATATATGCCATCACATGCTTAATTATCTTGGTAAATAGATGTATATATCAACCTCATATTCAAGACAGCGATAAGGGCGATAGATAAATAAATAGATAACAGCCTAAAGAGTGAGGCTTTCGCCATGCAGCTTCATGAGCCTTAATGATGCTGTAAACACTGCTACATGCATCAGATCTGTAACTTAGTTCAGTTGAAATTATTGCATACAGCTCCTTTCAAAGGTATCACCACCTCTTGAACTTTCGTGCTGCAGCCACAAACTTCAAAGTATTTTTTTGGGATTTTATGTGATAGTTAAACACAAAGTAGTACATGCTGGTGCTACTGTATGGAAATAGGATTTTTACTTTTCATTTTTCTGCAAATAAATGTGTAGTGTGTCGTATGAAAACCTTTACATAAAGATGGTTGAGATTGCATAGAAGAAGAGAATACGATTTACCCGGCTTCACCTCTGTTCTGCAGCAGGGTCCAGTATGTGCAATTGAACCTTCTTCATACACACACATGCAGAAATACCATCACTTCCTTTTGTTTGCCTCATGTGCTGACTTAGGCTTTTCTAGAAGGTTTTCTTCTACCAAACTCAGGTCACCAAAGAAACACACATTCAAGATCTGTTTCTTCACTACACCATCAACCACTGGCATGAAGTAATTTCGGAAAACTTATCCTTCATTTGAATTATTTGACTGTAAAAATTCAGAAAAACGATGCAACTTAAAAATTATTATGATTAATAATGATTAATAATTATTACAAACTATTTTAAAGTAACTTTTAATGTGCTTTCCCAATTTATTGTCTTCTCTCCATTTTATTTCTACATGAAGCTAATTATTAAAGCATTATTAAAAGACCATTTAACTATTAAAACATCCCACATGAGGAAGAATATTGGAGACTGAAGCAACTAAATGTGTTGCTTGCATTGCTCATTCCAAGAGGGACATCCTAGACAGATAATTGCTCAACCCACAGCGAGAAATGAGAAAAGCCTTTTTGATGTGCTTGTTTTTTTATGTACTGTTTGTTAACCCTGGCAATCAGTTGAAGTTGTTATTCAGAATTGTAGCCTTGCAAAAACCCTCTTCAGAAAATTGTGTAAAATTACATATCTTGTTCAAGAGAATGAAGAAGAATAATCTAGCAGTGAATGAAAAACACAAGGATACAGGAAATCTACAATTCCTGAAGTAAAATAAAATGTGTTCTTACTTTCTGAATTGTTTTCAGGGTCCTCCTGGAAACCCTGGACCCCCTGGTCCTCCCGGTCCTCCCGGTCCTGGTATTGACATGTCTGCCTTCGCTGGTCTGGGTCAAACAGAAAAGTCTCCCGATCCCCTGAGGTACATGAGGGCAGACCAGGCCGCTGGGAATCTCCGTCAACATGACGCAGAGGTCGATGCCACCCTCAAGTCCCTCAACAACCAGATTGAGAACATCCGCAGCCCAGAGGGATCCAAGAAAAACCCTGCCCGCACCTGTAGAGACCTGAAGCTCTGCCATCCCGACTGGAAGAGCGGTGAGTGACAACGCAAGAAATTGGCTGAATTGGGGTGAGACAATGAAGCAGACTGGGTCTAGTCTGGGGAAATAAAGTTTTGGAAAAATAGGAACTTGACAGAAATCTTGTTTGCTCTGGAATATATTTGTCTTGTACTGATTTAGAGTCAGTTTTTACAAGACTATGCAAAAACATGCAAGGCATTCCAGCTGTGCAGAAAGAATGATGTCACCCTGAAGGCTATTGCTCTGTTTTTGTTTAGGTGAGTACTGGATTGATCCAAATCAGGGCTGCACTGTAGATGCAATCAAAGTTTTCTGCAACATGGAGACCGGGGAGTCCTGTGTGAACCCCAATCCTGCCAAGATCCCACGCAAGAACTGGTGGTCCAGCAAGAGCAAAGAACGCAAACATGTCTGGTTCGGAGAGGAAATGAACGGAGGATTCCATGTAAGATCTGCAACCTGTTTTAGTTTTCTTAGCTTGTAAAATATTGATATTTTACAATATTAAGTTATGGCACAAATGAATGCTTTGCATGGCAAAAAGTTCAGATTTAGAAAGTCAAACTTAAAGTGAAAATATCTTTCAAACGGAAAGATATGCTGCCTAAAGCTAAAAAAAAAAAAAAAGCAACAAGTAAAAATATTTTTGTGGCTCTACATTTATACATGCTCCACTGCTACAAAATATACATAAGTGTGACTCAAATGTGTTGGCAATGTCCTAACAAGATCCAAATCCAACTCTATTTTATTTATAAAGCACAATTAATAAAACTATTAATTACCAGAATATGCTACCATATTCTGGTGAAACAGAATATGGTATTGCACTGAAACAGATAAAAACAAGACATAGACAATATTAATGGCATGGCATTAACTATTGCTATTAACGATAAACTATCCTGAACATTCATTCGCACACATTTTCTCAATATAAAAATAAAATGAAAGAAAATAGTTCTCAAACATTGGAAACATTGAAAAGCACTTCCTAAGTAAACTTTACTTACTTACTCAAAGAGCTAACTTGGAAACTTTGTTTTTTATTTAGTGACTCGTTTGACCCCTCTTGAAAAAGTGCCAACCAGCAAATTTGGCAAATTTTTCTTGTGTTAGTCGCAACTTTTAGAGAACCTGGTGTAAAAGCATGTATCATTCTTACTCAAGGAGCAGTGGGTGATCTAGAGGGCCCCAAAGCACTTACAGACATCAAAGTCTTCACACATGAATGCCTCCCAGCTGTAATCAGAGCAGGAGATGTTCAACCTCCTGTGTCCAGACTGTGAAAGAGTTATGTATTTGTGTTGTTTACTTTTTACCAGACAAAAATCCCAAAGTGCTTTAGAATGAAACATATACCACACAATAAGACAAACATTTCACAAAAACTACATTGGTTTCAATATGACTACTCTTTTCTCCTACAAAATCGATTACATTATTTAGCTATTTCTAGCTTGTGCAAGGCTTAAAGATCAAAGGCAACTTTTTTAAAGCGTGTTGATAGTGAATTTTTAAAAAGGTAACGTCCCAACAAAAATGTAATACCTTCATCCTGACAAAGGTTCTGCATCCTTCATCCCAGGACACTCGCATCATACAAAAAACAGCTACAAACCAAACATGACACACACAATTTAGAGTCACTGCAGGACATTGATAGCTAAATATCATGGAGTTTTCAATATCTAACACAGATGCCAAGACATGAAACAGCAGCTTTTGTTCAGTTACAAGAAATATGTTGTAAAATTCAGAAAGTGAATATAGGAATCTTGCTATGAAATATAAAAAATATATATATATTTCTGTGACGAATACGACATATTTTTAGATTTGGAATACATGGAATCAAAAATTCAAAGCATTAGCTCATTTAAAAACACTAGATGAAGCACCAGGAATATAACCTGATTGTCTGTCCAATGCAGTTCAGTTACGGTGATGACAGCCTGGCACCCAACACCGCCTCCATTCAGATGACTTTCCTGAGGTTGCTGTCAACAGAGGCTTCCCAAAATCTCACTTACCACTGTAAGAACAGTGTGGCCTACCTGGATGCTTCACCAGGCAACTTGAAGAAGGCCGTCCTGCTGCAAGGCTCCAACGATGTGGAGATCAGAGCCGAGGGCAACAGCCGCTTCACCTACAGCGTCATGGAAGACGGCTGTGCGGTATGCGGTCCTGCTAGTACAATATTTGTACTCTCTAGGGGGCAAACCAAATGCTAACATTTTTCTGTATGGCTTTTTTTCCCCTCCTGCAGAGACACACAGGACAGTGGGGTAAGACAGTTTTCGAATACAGGTCGCAGAAGACCTCCCGTCTGCCCATCGTGGACATTGCCCCCATGGATATCGGTGGAGCAGACCAGGAGTTTGGAGTTGATATTGGGCCAGTTTGCTTCTTGTAAAGAATGAGCAGCTGCGAAGAGGAGGAAGAAAAAGCGGCTGTTTGGAAAAAAAAAAAGTAAAATAGGAAACGAAAGAGGAGCACGCGTTGGTGAAAAGGCGAGGAAGAGAGAGAAAGAAAAATCAAGACACTTTTTTAAAACATGGGACTTCTTTTCTAAATAAAAAAGTGCTTTTCCAAGTTGAACTCGGTAGGATATCTGCACTGAATGGCACCAACAAACTGTCATTTGTGATCCATCCGCAGCATTGCCTTCAGTCATCTCTGGCCCACCCCCCCATGGACACCCTCCTCTCCCTAAACCCTCCCTTTTTCACTCTTTGTGAATGCAACCCCCTCGCCCCCCTCACACACACACACACATACCCAATATCTATGAACAAAAAGGAGGAAGCATGAGGAGAGAATAGGAGCTTACCAGGGAACAAGAGAAAACAATGTGTTGGTGTTATTTATTTATTGTTTAGGTTAGACTCCCAGGTGTGGTAGGACTGAGTTTGTTGCAAAGTGATAAAAAATATATATATATTTTAAAGAAAAAGAAGCCTCATCCGCCAACTTCCTCCTGTTTTATGACCATCCCATTAATCTTGTCACAAACAAATAAAGAATTTATTGTTCTTTGAAACCAAAAATACTTCATCATACCATATAGAATGTGCAGTTGTTCCTGTTTCTCCAACCATAGTGTGTATCAAAATTACTGTGTACTATAATAAAATCAATGGTGCTATTGTTGTAAAACAGTTTTGTGTTTTTAAGCAACCTGATACTTTGATATAGTGACTTGTATGTATATACATACATACATACATAGAGAGAAAGAGCGTTCCTTAGAGACCCTTTCGTTCTGGGATTTTGGATTTCACTGTGATTTATGAGCAAACATGACTGATAGAGTTTTGTAATCAATTTAGTTAGGAACAAATTTATTTTTATTTTTCAAACATTTGATTTGGCTTCTTAAAACTACCTCACAGTAAAACAAATCTAAACTTTCACAGTTTACACATATCTTTTCAAATCGAGATAGGTATATTTGGTTATATAATCTCAGTCTGCTGCCCTTCATCCAGTGTGACCTGCGTCCCCTCCTGCCCCTCACACACCACACACCCTCTGCTTCCACGTACAAACACACACAAACACACTGAGTGCACTTCACTAATGTTCCAGTTTCAACTCCAGCACAGAGGGTTCAAATGTGTGAGGTTGTGTATATTTTTTATTATTAATAATAGAACTATTAATAATAATAATAATAGCATTATTATTATTATTTTATTACTATGACCATGACTTGTTTTTGTTAATTTTTAATTAATGTAAATTGGAAATAAACGACAAAAACCAAGTAACAGACTGAAGTTGAGTTTTATTGAATTTCCTGTTAACGTACAGTCAAAAATATTCACACCCCAGGAGTATTTAGTTAAATGGCAATCATTTAAATTGATCAACATGTTCTTCTAACTGGAAGTAATAACATTTTAAATCTGATAAAAAATTTGTGCCAAAAGCTAAACATTAGGGTGATGGCACTGAGATCTTTCAACCTCAATCATCTGGAATGTATTGCAAAAAAATGAGTGGAAAAAAATACCAAAGTAAACATGAAAAGTGCTGTCAGTAGTTACAAGAACTGTTTTATTGCTTAAACTCAAGAAAGGTTTTTGTTTTCAGCTTTTAAGTTGTTTCCTTCTATCACTTTTATGTATTCTTTATATCCTTTTATGTATCCCAATTTTCAATTATTTGTTTTTATACTTTTAACGCATCCATCCAACTTAAATCAGACATCTAGAAATCCAACTTATGCTTCCCAGAATCTCTCTCTACGTGTGTTAGACGGAGATACGTTTGACAACATTAGATGTTTAATTATGGGGGGAATTCCTCCATCGTTAATCAGCTGATAATACTCTGTTACTTTAGTAATTCGAAACAATTTAGTTTATTTATATGGCATCAATTCACAAACAAAAATCACTTCAGTTCAATCACACAGTTGGTCCCAGTTATCAAACAGGCTCAGTTAATTATTCAAAGTAGTTTAAGATGTTTCTAATTTAAGTGGGGTTTTTTTTGTTTATTTTATGTTTAGTTTCTTTAATTTGTTCTGTAATGATTTTATAATCATGTGATTATGTTCAGGGTTATTATAGATTATGAGTAACTAGTATATATATATATATATATATATATATATATATATATATATATATATATATATATATATCTCCATCCAGCCATCTTTGTCTATACTCATTTATCTCATTCACAGCATCACAGCATGATGCTGCATCGACCGTGTTTCACTGCAGGATGGTTATATACAGAGTTTTTTTTGGCACATTTATCTGATAAACCTAAATAAAATACACTAATGTCATAAGCCTTCAAATGTCACTGACTAGTAGCATCAAGACGGCCAAAAATAGCTAAGAGTCTGAAGGTATCTCTAGAGAAACAGCAAATAGCTACCAGTCAGGTGGGTTATGTCACATCGACCCTTCATGAAAGAGTAGTCAAAGAAGACTCATTTCAATTTGCCTCAAGCTGTGTACACAATAAACCTGTGGAAGAAGTTGGTCCAGTTAAGATGAGAGCAAAATTGAACGCTACGTGTGTAAAATTGAACATCACCCCAAATCCCCCACAGCAACACATGATGATGGAACCATCATTCTATGTGGATGTTTTTCTTGAACAAGGGCCAAATACAAGGCTACCCTGAAAGAAAGTTTGTTGGAGGCTGCGAAAAACTGGAGACACATTATGTTACATTTTCAGCAGGAAAACCACCAGACAGGGCCAAACTGAGGTGGTTTAGATTTAAGCATATTAATGTAATAGTTAAAACTTGAACATACATCTAATACATCTTAATACCCTTTTAAATTTTGCCAAAAATGCATAATTTTCTTCCGTTTCCCAATTAAGCACACCTTTGTATTTGTCTATCACAAAAAGCTCTACAAAATAAAAGCGTGTGACTTCTTTTGCAAGGCACTGCAAAAGTTTATTTAGATTTGAATCATTTGTTGTCAGGAAACAATAAAGGAAAGCAACGATTCAAACAAAACATCAACATCAATAAATGAAATCCCACAGTTAAAGACTATAACAGGTAGACATATTTAGATTTTGAGGTTTGGCTTGTCAGAATCATCAGCAAGCAAAAGTTGGTCCAAGGTTTACTCAATACAAAATGTGCATTGAAGGATACAGAAATATGTTGCATGAAATTTAGATGAATGATTTATGACAAACGGTAAACACCCACATTGCTACACACCCTTGTTTTTTTAAAGGTCAGAGTTGTCCAACCTTATCTCCCTTTTAGCCTTTGGTTTACCAACGTGATAACGACTGACTCTAATTCAAAGAGTAGACACAATGCAGCCAGCCTTTCTCTGTGGGTTACAACACATGCACACCACATTTAGCACATCACAGTTCACAGGTAGGTGACCTATTCTAAGTTCTGCTTCTGCACCTAAAACGTGCCGTTTGATAAAATCCAGGTGCAGTTATAACAGTCTGATCATGAATTTGTACACAATTGTTTACATATTAAGCATAAATCAGTCCATTCAGTTCCCTATTAATTCTTTATTTTCACAAAGTAAGAAAAAATGTTACAAATTTATGGAAACATTGACTGAAGTAAAGCAGATATAATTTTCAAGATGAACAACTGATTTATTTTGTTTGACACTAATTTAATAAAACAAATGTATGGCTTCAGATGCATCCTATTATTTCTGCAACACAAAAATTTTTAATTATTATGTAAGCTACATATAGTAATAACATCATACACAAGACATGGGTTGGAATGAGATTCTCAGGTGTCAAATTCAGAGGGCTGGTTTCCTGCGACTCTTTGATATATATATATATATATATATATATATATATATATATATATATATATATATATATATATATATATATATATAATATATATATATATATATATTGTATATATATATATATATATTGTTTTATGCAAGTAGCATACAGTAAAACCATGTTATCCTGTACCATGGTTTCACAGTATGCTATTACAGGCTGCAGCCAGCTGTTTGACCGACATATTGCAACCAAAGGTTATGGATAAGGTTCCTTCTGTTTGTTCATCATTCCAATTTTTGTCCAACTTTGGGGACAAGAAAAAAATTTACTGGGTTTCTTTCAACCAGCTTTGTGGCATTTGGTAGCAACAGGTGGGGTTGGGGGGAGAACTGTGTTTCTTCATGCTGGAGAAAACTCTGGCGGGTCAAGCACAATTTCTGGCATCTCATTCAAAATTTTTTGCTATTTTTCAAACCACCCAAAACCTATAATACGATGATACTAAGAAATGCAATACTCTGAAAACAAACAAAAACGTGCATAACGCTGCACTTACATTAACTCTATTTTCATTCATCTCCCAACACGTTTACTCGGGTGTAATTTGAATGTCAAGACACTTATTTGAGTCATTCTTTTCTTTAATTTATTCATTTTTGGTCAAAATAAATGTGCAAAGAACATCTGATGTTGTGACATTAATGCAGATGTATAAATTAAGGGAACACAATATTTTGAACCATTTCTCTACATTTATAATTGCCAATAGAAAGGGGTTTTGTTTTAGATCTATTATTGTAGCACAGAGGAATTGCATTAATATTTTAAGACATCACTAACATATCCCGTTGAGGACGCTGGAGTTATTTGTACAATAAATATGGTTGCAATACCCTCATGAAAATCAATCAAATGTGGCTGTTAATTCAGTGGGGTTTTAGTTCAATATGTGGAGAAAAATGGAGAAGAAATTCACTAATTTAGACAGATTTCCTAACATGTTACAACAAAATGTTTGACTCTTTTAATAATAAGTGATGTGATTATTTTCCCAGCGTCTTTAAAAATGGAGGCAGATCTGATAGAGTCCATGTGGTAAACTATGGAGAACAAAAAGCTCCAAAATGAAGAAAGCAAATAAAGCATTAAATTATATTTATACATATTCAAATTAAAACAAACCTGGAAATGAATAAATCTGATTTACCAATATTTATTCAAATATTTCAATAATTTATTACATGCAAAATCATATAAGTAAATGAAAAACAATTTGAATGTGAAGTCATATGTTGAAATTTGATCTGACTATTTCAGCAATTACTAAATCAATTTAAGCTTTCTTCGCTGTAGTACACTATAAAATCACTGTGGCTTCTTATGTAGCACGTAAACTCTGGGACCTCTGGCTTTGACTAGTAGAGCTGATCTTCTGCAGCCCACAGCGCATAAGATAATTTAAAAAACTCTGAAATTTCCATGTCATACCTAAAATCCATGTAGTCACGTTTATCAAGACAATAGTACTTAAATAATTTATGCATTTGTTTTGTTCATTTCATGTTTGAGATCTTTGTTGAATTCTGGCAAAATTAGACTCCCGTAACCCAAACACAAATAGGAACTAAAGCAAAACCTCTAGATAGCAACCCATTTCACTAACTCAGCTCAAAATTTCTTTGTACCAATTATTGCGTCTGTTGAGATTTTTCAAAAACTGTTTGCTGCAGCTTAAGGACAAAGCACATCCTCTCCTGCTTGTCCAGAGTAAATTTAGATGAGTAGTGTGGTGTTTGTCTAAAACTGAAGGCCTGGTAAGGATCTGTGCAAAATCAGGGCTTTCAAAGTAGGAATGGCCGTGACAGTGCCTAAAAACACCACATACACACACACACACATGTATGCGTGCACACACACATACAGATGACTCAAACAGCATCTAAAGGACACACATCTGAATTTGCACACCTGACAAACACACTCCAACTGATTAGTGCCTTTCAAGTGTTCATTAGGGGTCAGCTGGTCAGCATCTCCTAATTAGAACCTAATGAAAGATAAAAGAGCAGAGTAGGAGGCATGGAGGGAGAAGAAAAGAGGGGCTACAAAGGGAGACAGAATGTTATTAAGTTCAAAAAGTCTTTCTCCATACGTAGTCCTGCCTTATCTTTACCTGCTGCGCTTTCATAACTTTTCCTCTCCTCTCTCAGTGCAGAAAGTACAAGTTGAAAAATATGTCAAATTTTGTACTAAAACTGAAAAACAAAAACGTCATAAGAAAATAAATGTTTAGAATAAGAATTTAAAGGAATAATCAAACTTCTGTAAAAGGTTAATTCCCTCCATAGTTGGTAACTTCAGTAACTTCTGTTAGCGTTTCAGAGTCACGTTCCATAAATATGGCATCTGAATGTTAAGTTTCAACAGCATTCAGCTCAGAAGCCCGTGCTCAGAGTGTCTGTCTCTGTAGGGGTCTTACGTGGGCTGGGTAGACTCTTCAGGTACTCCAAATGCCTCCGGGCCTCAGCCTGGTTCTGCCGGACGTAGTACACAACGTACACAATGACCATGAAGAACCACACAAACATGGTCACTAGCATGGCTACATCCGTGGTCTTCCTCTGCAGGCTGCAGAAGTTCACCCCGGAGTCCAGCAGCTTGACCAGCGGCTGACCTGCGTGCTCGCCTGGTGATCCCGGGTCCTCCCACCGGCTCCCCTCCCCCACGCCCCGCACGGAGCTCTCGCAGATGATCCCGTTCACGGTCTCGGGCTCCAGGTTCAGAGTCTCCATCAGCTCCTGCAGGGTGCAGTCACAGTGCCAGGGATTGTGATAGAGCCGGGTCTTGGCGCGAGTGGACCCAAACTCCTCCCTGCTGGCCTGCCTCAGCTGGTTGTGTGAGAGGTCCAGCAGGCGCAGGTCAGGTCCCAGGTGCCGCAGGGCCCCGGAGGAGAGAGAGTCGATGCGGTTGTGGGACAGGTAGAGGTCCCGCAGGTGGACCAGATGGCTGAAGGCACTCTCTGGGATGTTCCGGATGTAGTTGCGCTCCAGGTGTAAGGAAACCGTCTCTGGTGGGATCCCCTCTGGGATTTCCCGCAGCCCTGCGTCCGAGCACAACACAGTGGCTGTCTCCCAGGCACAGTGGCAGCTGTCCGGGCACTGTGGGGTTGCTTGACCCCACAGGGTCGAGAACAAGAGTGACATGCACAGCCATGAGTAGAGATCCAGCTTTTCACCTGTCCCCCTTCCCCTTCCTCCACTGACGGCGCCACATCTCTTCTCACACAAGCTTGTGCACATCGCCTCACCATATCCCCATGACACACATAAGATCCCAATCAGACTCAGGCTGTTGCTACAGGAGAACCTGGCAGGTTGGGAAAAAGGGGAACAGAGTAAAGAAGAAAATCTGGAAACGCATTCAATCAAATGAGCATGCATGCAGAGGATTATATAGAGGAGAAAAACTTGCATTACAGAAATGAAATGAGTTTAAGATCCATCCAACACAAAAGGGCCTTTGTAGAGCAACACTGCAGTGAATCATGCATAAAGCTAATTCTTTGCATGACAAACATCTTGCATGGTGGCTAATCCAGTTACCAGATTTCTGGAAAATGCACCAATATATTTAACTACAGTGGCTTCCTCTTTTAATCACAGTCTGAGCAGCTGTAATGATAGCCTAAGTGGCCTAATAAGGTTGCAAACCCCTTTTGCATTTCTGCATTAGAAGAACACAAATCATATAATGCAATTATCTCTACTCTACCCTACCTTCTTTCTGTTCTGTCCTTCAAGACCAGAATAAAAGGTATCATATTATCCTGATCGATACATTTTCATCTCATTTACCCTTCTATTCATGTCTCTATGATACCAGGGCTGCTTAATCACGCTGCAAGGGTTAAGCGTGCTACGCGCTGTAGAGATGGAGGCTAGAGAGAGAACAATCAATAGCCCAAGCATTGCCTGTTAGACTATTAAGGACAAGAACATCAATCCTGGATGAATCTCACAGTGTCAATAAGTGACAATAGTGGGAAACAATCCTCTTGCTGTAGTCTTGGTGTTACCATCTGCTCACCACTCATGAAACTGGAAGGCAAAATAAAAAAATAAAAAAAACAATGTGCAAAACTCTGTAGATTATGGTAAATATTTAATGTGAGTTAAACTATTTCCAATTGAACAAGCCTCATATTTGCATGTTGTTCTGTTTCATTTGTTTGTTTTTTTTAGTCTGTCTATCTCTGTAGACATTTTTCATTGAGGCTTTCTCTGACGATTCAACCCGATGTTTCCAGAGCCGCTTTGTTTTTCTGAGGCAAGTGCATCCTTCGTGAAAATGATGTCTCTATAGGACAGAAATCACAAGAGATTGCTTGGATTTGATTACAAGAGAACCCTCTTAAATGTCAAGCACCCTGTGTTTTCATAATAAAATCAAAACTGTCATGCGTCTCTAGTCTCCACTGTAAATAGAAAGAATATGCTTAAAGGCTGGAACCTCAGACTTTTTAGATTGCTCTAGGTCTGTCTGATATACTCAAATTAAACTGGTAAAATGCCCAGTATGTCCAGTAAGATTAGGTGGAAATTTCAGGCACTCTTCATGATTTTAATTGATATATTGAATTAATATATGCAAATTTCCAATTAGCAAAAAAAAATCACATGATGCATGAAAATAATGGGAATGAGGAGGGTAGGAAAAAGAAACGAGCAAAAGAAAATACATTTAAATTATAAATTAAGTGTTTTGAATGTTATGTGTACATTTTTTAGTACTAATAGGAAGTTAGATGAGTTACAGGGTATTTTATTTTTTTACATTTGCAATTAAAGTTTACTTAGGTTTAAACTGCGTTAATATGGATGGAAACTGCCATAAATGGCTCTGATCAAAAAATTCCAGTGTTTTCTTTTTGTTGCGTGCTTTGTAACTTTTTCATGCATAAATTATACATAAAACACACCATTTATAATATAACTAATGTTTCCAGAAACCGTTTCTCTACACTATAGACTTTTTGTTAAATGAAAGCCCACTACAGCGGCCACTGTACATGTGGAACACATTTTACGCACACAATACACAATGTTCGGAAAACTATCTTACCTTTAAAATAGTTTAACATGAAGTTTGACTCCATATGGTGGATGAAAGCGGGGTTGATTTCGGACTCCGTTTGTAGTTTATATTCGCTTTTCACCAAAATCCTCCTTTTCTGCGTGGATCCATGAGTGGAAACGCTGCGCTCCGTTGCCCACAGACGGCTCCATCTCGGACTGTCTCAGCGACGGAGGCAGTTTTAGCTGTGAAGATGTGGGGCAAACTCTCCCTCCTCCTCCTCCTCCTCCTCCTCCTCCTCCTCCTCTCTCTCTCTCTCTTTCTCTCCCTGAGAATAGGTGTTTGTAAAAGGTAAATCCACACACGGAGGGTGTGCCATCATCACCTCTCCTTACCCGCGGCATCCATCTCGCTTTTCTGAGAGCACGCTACCTCCATGAGCTATTAACTTAATTACCTTTCGCTATAATTAGATTCTTAGAATAAGTCTTCCAGAAAAGCTGAGTGAATGGGGACAGGTACACACAGAGATAAATTAGAAAAAGACTCCAAATAAATAACAGGATCACATTTAATTTAAGCTACACACCGCAAAGTGGCGGCCACCCCATAAATGCCTTAGAATAAATTGCTTTTTATTGCAGGAACACATACTTGCACTAAAAAGTTAAACCTAACCTCATTGGAGAACAATTAATATGTGGAATGTAATGTAATAATTATTTTTAATAAAAGCACTAGCAATAATTGCTACCCCTGCAGTTACGCTTTGTGCAGCCTCTCCTCCCCCCTTTGTCGTAAGAACATAACTCACTCTTCTTTTTCAACATTTCACAAGGTGGAAGCAATGCACAGAGATGGGGAGATCTTGACTATCCCTCTTTGTGGAATCTGTATAGATCATTCAGAGTCCTGGGTCTTCTCTTTTGCTCTGCTCTCTTCAGCTCAGCAAATAGGTTTTTCCTCAGGATTTATGCCTGTGGACTGTGATGGGGGCAAAAAAAGGTTGATTTTATACTAAGTCAACAGGGAACCATTTCTGTGCTCGAATGATCATTTTAGATCACAGAAGACCTTGTGATGACCTATTTTCACTTTCCTGAAATATTTGCGTTTAAAATGTCCTTGGATTGAAGAGTTGCATTCATGCCATGGACTTTAACAAGAACCTTTGGCAGAGAGACATCCTTACATCATCACACAGCCTCCATCATAGTTAACATGTGGCTTTTCCACACTTCTCCTACTTAACAGATCCACCTGGAGCTCAATTATAGTCTCATCTGACCAAAGAACAGCTTTAGTGGAAATTCCAGTTGAATTTAGCAAAAAATACATAAATTTTTCTTTGTTCGTGTAATTTCTTAACAACCAATTAGCATGTAGACAGTGCCAAATAGTTGTTGTGGACATATGATGACCCCAAGATGCTGTTCTCTAACAGGTTTACTCTTAACTTAACATCCTGCCCACCGTGTAGCTTAAAAAGTAGGGCATATTTTTTTTTAAAAATGCCCTATTTGAAGGGATCCCTGGGGTAACACCAATGGCATCACTGGTGCTTTTGCTTAAGTCAATTATTTCTTAACAGTTTTTTCCAGACTCAGTACATGTGCTCAAATTAAAAGCTTCCCCAATCTTTGCTCATCTTTACTATTTGCTCCAGTGATACTTTTAAGACATCTTCACCAGGGTGCCAGTAGATTAAGCCAGAAATATGCTGTATTAATTTCTTCCGTTTCTTCTTATTTGACCTGAGGTGTCTGAAACTTTCTAACTTAAAGCAGAACTGAAATATGTCACTGAAGGTGGATGCCAAGTGAAAGGAAAACTTTTATGACCTGTAAGTGATGGACTGCCTCCAAAAGGATGAGTAACAAATCAATATAAGACTGTCTTGAGTGATTACTTTCATTCCATGATGACAAATGTTGGTCCTGGTGGGATAAGCCTCTTCCAGGTAACTGAGCCAGTTAATTTAAAAGAAGGAGTTTTGTTAATCCTACGTACTGACATACAATCTTATTTGGAGAGTTTTTGACCCAAGCTCTATCTAAAACTATCATCAAACACTACCGGATGAAATAAACATTTTCAGCAGCAAGGCAATTTAAAGTGCTTAAAATTGCCAATATGGTGTTACTTTGAAAGTAATAACACTGTTAGCTACTGTTTTTTACGTAATATCCACTATGACAAATGTTCCTCTACCAATTAAACAAATGCTCCCAATGTTTGTAACTTTCAAGGCAAAGACAAACTCGGATAAATAAGTTTGGATGTCGGCACGTGAAGAACTAGGGTTTTACTCTAATGTTGAATGAACTTTACACAAATCTCAAATTATTACAAAGTCAGCAGAAATTGTTCATCCACTGCTTTTTCTTGTTGCACATAATTGTTAAAAGTGAGTACTATTTTAATTCTCTAATGAAATAGAGTCATCAGTGATTCATTCCAGAGACTCGCTGCTTGACCTTTGCCATCATGATGCAGCCACCACCATGCATCATCATGACTCATGGTGCAAAATAATATAAATCAACTCCAGAAATATAAATCTGAATAAACTAAAACCTACGGGGGTTCCCCCTCCTCCCCCTCTTAATAAATAAAACAAGTTCTTTCACAGCACACGTCACACTGTTAAGAAAAATATTGAAGGCAATCACAGTTGGGCGCACAGCTGTGCAGCCTGATAGAGCCAAAAGAAAATAAGCAAGATGTGGCTCTTGTAATCATTTCTTGTTTCGTCCTTGTTTACTACTGGAGGTCAAACAGAGAGGGGCCTAATTCGTGGCAGTGTACTGAGAGCCACTGTATATCAAGTTGAAAATGAAGATCGACACGGACAGGCAGGGAGGCAAGTGCACTAATTTACAAACACAAGGGAGCCGGGACACCTGGCAACCTTGAGCTTCACAGACATCGTCATGAAATAACCACCTGAATAGCGAAAGCTTGAAACACGTGCAGGTGTACCAAACAGAACAATATATGTACTGCAGAGAAATATTATTTAGGGGGGTGTACTTTAGGTCTGGGGTTTCTTATCTTTTACAGCAGTAAGTGTATTGGCCCTTCAACAGGAGAGCCCTCAGGGGGAAAAAGGACAGATCTGACAGTCGGGACGGCTCCTCAGACTCCTCATCCTCTCCCCAGCATGTCCCACTTCCATCAGCCTCCTAAAATCTTTAGCAATTCCACCCCTGACTAGAATAGTACAGAGTGCTGTGACACCAGTTCCTCCTTCTTTTTGCTTTACATATTAATACTGGAGAAAACTGTGCCCTTGATAGGATATTGCCTCTGTTTGCTGGAGTGAAGGCTGTGGACAAGCTGAGTTTGTATGTTTTCAGACAGAAAACAAAAGGATACATAATGAGGAAGGAAATAATGGCAGAGAGAGAGAAAAAAGAAAGTCTATTTTTCTGGGTTCCTGACTGAGAATGAAATCCATGATGACGGGTGAGAAGTTTAATTTTGCAGGAGGAAAAACAGAAATGAAAAAAAGAAAAACCTAGGGGGGAAAAAAACGGCTGAAGCGGGAACACGAAGTGTCTATCTAGGATGATCTGTCAAGGAGAGCCTCTAAAAGATGTACATGCCTATGAGCAGTCTGCTGCTGACATTGTTGACAGTGTGAAGTCTTCTGGAAAACCCGGCTGCAGTGAAGTGAAGCCGTTCAGCATCATCTGTTTGGGTTGGCCGCTGTCCTCAGAGAGGAAAACACTGAATGAACCTTAAAACAAATGTGTAAAAAGGCGTCAGATAGAAAAAACCCCGATAGAAACCTGACAGCCAGAGGGAGAAATGCATGTCTTCGTTAAAATGTATAAAAATAAAATCCTTGTTCAAGTGAGAAGGTCTCTTGAAATAACAAATAAGAAAGTTTACAAAGCCTCATCATCAGAGCGATTGTCATTAATGTGGGACTTTAATTGATTCAATGATGTTGTATTTGACTATTCTTTTTTCACAAAAGATACACAAATAAATATAAAGACCAGAACCGGCTGCACAAGTTGGAAGTGGATTTTCTCAACTCCGAAAAGACTCAAATTCACATATTCTCAGTAATATTTGAGTAAAACTCTCTTAAAGAAGCCCACTATAGTTAGCAAACTGGGTACAAGTACATCTGGTGACGGGAGCTTTTGACTTAAGTCAGATGAGCTTTTGGTATTTATGAGGTAAAATTGAGCAAGATATTAAGAAGATGACAGTAAACCAGAAAGAACTACTAGTTCGTTATTCTCCATTCATAGAGTCTGGCACTAACATTAAATCCAACATAGCCATATCTAGCTGCAAGCCAGAAAACCAATTGAATTGTCTAATTTTGTACTCAATGACCAGATCAATCACTATCAGTAATGCCATCTGAATGTATGTTTCTCCATTTTATGCATTTAAGCGATAAGAAATTTGTTCACAAGTAGATGTGCATGCATTTACTACTGGGAAGATTTCAGTAAAGTTAAGTCAATTAATTCTGACTTAGTGTCAAGATGATTGCATAGATTACTCCCAACTTTGTTTCAGTTTCAACTCGACTCACTTTGCACCAGCATCAAGACAGGCCATCAGCATGATACTACCATCATCATGCTTTACAGCTGATGTAGTGCTCTCAGGTCTGAAAACCTCACCTCTGAAATATAATTCATAAAACGCTTCTTTCTTGGTCACCTGAGTTTGCTATTAACAATGAAACTAGTGTGTCTTGAGTTTAGGGGGGTTGCTTCTTTTTCCTTGAACATCCAAACCAATTTAATTTCAATTGAGGGGAGCAGTCTGGGTCAAATGGTTGAAATCTGAAAACGGTTGGGTGCTCCTGGAGAGCAATGATCCCAAAAACCACATCAAAACTTTTGCAAAGACGAATGGAGAAAAATTGCAGCATTCAGATGTTCAAGCCTGACTGAGACCGATCCACACAGACTCTGAGATGTGACTTCAGTCAAAGGTGTATCTACTAAATACTGAGTGATTATTTATTTACTTATTTTATGTTAAATATTTTCATTTAATTGTCATAAGTTTTCACTTTGGCAAAAAAAAAGTTTATTTTCTGTCATTTTCTTTTGTTAAATGTTTTTGATTATGACTGATTTGTAAAAACAAGAAAAAGGGTAAAACATCAAATGGGGTGAAAAACATTTATTGGGACTGTTTTTGTTTATTCTTTGACCCTTTGACGTTAGGAAAAAATAGTTCAAATTCGTAATAAAAAGTCAGAAATTAACGTAACACTCTTCTCAATGATGTGTGTAAACTCCTTATTATCAGCGTATTTATGTGTGTAATTTCATTCAAGGTATGAGTCCAAGAAGAGTACGTCAGGCTTATAAGTCCAGATATTCTGCTGAGGTTCTTCGTTCTTTTTTTCCACTGTTTGGCCAACTGATATTTTCTTGTGCAGGAGTCGCCTAAAAAAATGCTTACGACTAAGGAGTATAGCGCAGGTTCACTTGCTGTGTCATTAGAAACTGTAGATGGAAAACTCTTCCCTGCTGACAAAACAAAGTATTAGCAATTTTTGCTTTGTAGGTAATGTGGGTAGCAGGCCAAGGATGTAGTGCTGACTGGTTCTGTAGGCAAAAATAATCTGAAAAAAATAAATAAACATAAATGCAAAAAGCAGAACACACCTAGTTTACCGTGCACAGCAATAAGGCAAGAGCTCTTGAACATGAATAAGCTTAAGGGCCGTGTGAGTAAGAGCAGAGTGGCAAACAGAAGCTAAAATCAATACACTGTTGGCTGCAACTCAGTTTTTTCCCTTCTTGTCAGATTGATGTTTGTTTCACTCTATCCCCAATTACACTGTTCTGATGAATACACCTCCACCGTGTCCCGTTCTGCTCAGACAGGGAAGCTACTGAGGGAAAAAAAAAAAGTTTCCTTCTGCATCCTCTCAGAGAAAACAGCGATACTTGGCACAAAGTGAAACATTTGCCATGTGACTTTAAAAGGCTGTTACACAGGAAGCTAGATGAGATGGATACTTTGGATTCGGTCCAGCGCAGAGTGATGGCCCCAAAACTTGTGTGCATGTGTGTAAGTATGTGCTTCTGTGAGAGAGGAAAATTAAAAAGATGAAATGTAACAGTGGTCTTCCTATCAGAAATGGCAGACTTTACTTTAATTAATTGGTTTCCGTTGGGTTTTCACCAAAGTCCACGTTTTCTCTAAAGAGTTTAAATGAGGAATTTGGGAAAACTAATCCAGAAGTCTAATTGTTAGCCAGCTTTATCCATTTTTTATCCAGTTCTGATGAATTTGGGATCTTCATTCTGTTGGAACTCCCATGTTTCTAAAATTCAACCATGTATTTCAAATCATCAATCGGCAAGCATTAAGGTGGCAGCATTACACTGAGGGACTATTTTGTTGCAATATTTCCAGGCTCATATTTCTAAGTGCATGGTTTAATGAAGGATTATGCTCAGAATTCTCCAATTTCACCTCAAATCAGCAGCTTTCTCAGTAAAACTCGAACGCAGACTGCGTGTTGGCCTGTGCATCACTGATGGACCAGCGACCCGACCTGGATGTACTTCGCCTCTCGCTCAATGACTCCTGGAGAAAAGACCATTCTGATCCTACCAGAACTGGAATGAACTCAAAAACTTGTCTTTAAAATGTCATAAAGATGTTGATGACTACTCAACAAATGCTTGAGCCCCTACTCATACACTCATAATCTATACCAGAGGTGAGTGCATGTCAACTTCTCATTCATTATCACAAGCTTATTAGTTTAAAACTGTTTATTCTCCAAGTCATTTTGTTCTTTTGACTTCGTATCTAAGATGACATTTTTTTTTTTTTTACTTGAAAACTTAAACTATTCTGCACCACTAAACACCAGTGACACAAAGCAGCTGTAAGCAACACGTCACTTATATTTTTTCCCCTTGCTGTGGCATTTACACAGTAACACCTGCAATGATAGTAAAATAAAATGTCATGTAGAACCAGAGGCATAAGGTCAGCTTCATGAAAGCACGCAATAAGAGCAGAGTTATAAAAAAAGCTTTGGAGTGGAGCAAAAAAAAAGAAAAAAAAAAAAGAGTATTAATGAGAAAATTTAGGGCACATCCTCTGAGTTTATTAGCGGGAAATTGACTGTGCCAATAACCTTGCCGAGGCACCGGGTGAATCAGGGAACGCCTCCTCCATGGCGTTTGGAAATTTAATTTCTCTGAATTAATCAGGAGTCATTATTGACGCTTTGATCTTGGAGCTGGAAGAAGTGGCGTCTGAATCTCTTTGTTGTGCTTTGGTTAATGTCAGCAATACTAGAAATGAAAGGAAGAACCACCGTCCAGGTGTGTATATAAATCAACCCTTGAAGGTAAGGCCGTGGTATTCACAGGCTTTGAAGATGCAGGAGCTGATCTATCAGAGGGCAACATATATTTACTCGACTGAGGCGAAACCAAAGGATTAGAGCAAAGTGAGAAATACTGTTTGTTTATTGATGTTTTTAATCCAGCAGGAAATATGAATACCAAGAAGCCACAGAGGCCTTTATTACATAGAAAAACTACAAGACAGCTAGTGACTCATGATGTAACAAAACCATTATAATCTACACCAACACATTATTCTTTGTTTCTTTATAAAGCATTGGCTGCTCGTTCTGGACGTTTAGCTGCTTCCGTTCGCAGGAGGCTGGGCGGCAGCCTGCAGGGTCCTCCTGGCCATTTCCAGGGCTCCTTCCTGGGTTTTGTTCCCGCCAATAAATCTTCCAGCATGGACAAAGATACATCCCTTAATGCCACTGAGCTCCGACAGCGCTTCATCTCGCACACCGCGCCACTCTTCTGGAAGGGGCAGCCTGGGAACAGAAGGGAGAGTCGGTCAGACAGATGGACGCCACATGGTTCACTTCCTGTTTATCATTCATTTCTATTAAACAAGACATCGAAATAGAAGAACAAATATATAATCTGGAATAAAATGAGAAAAAAATTAAAAACCAAACCAGTGAAAAGATATCAGCCTTGACGACAATTTACTTTTCAGTTAATTTTTTAAGTAACATCAGACATGAGCTGAATGCAGGCGTCTAAATAAGAAGAGCTGCGGCTCTGGCTGTCCATCAACCTGTGAAGTAATAAAAGACCATTTCTAACAATTTACAGACCATCAGCTACAGTGAAAAAGATTCTTTATATCTTTGCGTGAAAAACACTCAAGATGGGAGGCAATCTTCCCAGAAGTGGACGTTCAAGTAAAGTTCAGTTCAGAGTTGCTGTCCAACGGCCAGACATAATACAGAAACATCTCAGCCTCTATGGGTCTCAGTTAACACTTTAAAGGTTAAAGTTTATGGAGAGAATGAACAAAAATGGCTTGTCCACAGAAGTTACCAGAAAGATTTCTATTTTAAAACAATAATAATAAAAACTTTGCTCACAGATTAGATTCTCTAAATTATAGTGAAATAATGTTACTTAAATAAAACCTGATTGCATGGGTTCAGTTGTAAATAAAGTGAAAATCCTAATATAACTTTAGTTTGTTACATGTTTGCATTTATTCTTTGAAACAATTCTGTTTTAGCCGCAATATACCAGATATTCAGGGTTTGATTTGATCAAACCCAGAACTTTGACTCAGAGAAGGAAACATTTTTTTAACTTTTCTGCATCATTTTTGAATTACCCGAAATTTCCTTAAAGTTCTGCCTTCTACTGAAAGTATAGAAAAAAAGGCCTTAAAAAACATTTATATTTCAAGACCGTTTTTGTCCCATTATCAATATGTGCAAATACAATATACAGAGACCACTGCAAAATGAACAGTTTCTTTGATTTTACTTTATATTGGTATATGTTTGGTTAAAATAAACATTGTTCTTTTATTCTGTGAACATGTCTCTGAAATTCCAAGAACAAATTGAGTTTTTATTTGTAGAAAATGAGAAACAGTTAAAATAATGAAAAAGATCCAGTGCTTTCAGACCTCAAATAATGCAAAGAAAACAAGTTCATATTCATTTAGAGACAACAAAGCTATTGTTGAAAGTATTGCTGCCAACAACTTGAAGACTGAGCCTTTATTAAATAGGACAGAATTAAATATAAACCTAATAGACATTTTAGCACAAATCTAACTATCAAGTGAAGAGCAGAAAAAAAAGTAAGTGTTTCTGGATATATAAAAAAAACAAAAATCATTAAGAAAAACATACAAGACATTAAAAATTAATTCAATGCTAAATTTCCGCATCGCTTTCCACAACATCTCGTATTATCCTCCTCTTTTCAAATTCAATGACCAGAAAAACAAGAGACGAGCGGCTGCCATAATGTGAAAGGAACCTTTGCACACAGCAAATCTAGCATCAGCGCCTGCAAATACAGCAATAATAGAAGTTGGCTTTATTCTTCTCCAGCAATGTGGAAAATCACGAGTCGACAAAGTGGCGGGCGAGTCATACTGTGTCGGAGTCAACAAGCAATCTTACAAAGTGCGGGAAAAGATTGTCTCCGCGGGGTTTTATGAGCTGACCTCCACAAAGCGTCTCTGGATGAGGCGTATAGAAGCTGACAATTCATAAAATGTGGAGCAGCTCATTTACCACCTACTGCATGTAATACACACGTCTGTCAACAACAGCATGGCCAATCGTTTAAAACGCATTACTAGTTATCTCGAGTGTGCGCACATCTGCATGTCATTTCTACTTTGATGGGGTTATAATCTCCATTATGTTAGTTTCCAGCCCTCCTTAAAGAACTGTTATATTTAGCATATTTTCACTCTGATTTAATTCTGACTCTGCACTTCATTGCTCACCTCCTGCATTCTAACGGTCTCTGAAATAGGCTTTAAATTACTTCAAATGCTTCAAAACCCGGAGAGAAAATGGCCCCAGATCCTAAAAATATTCTCTGTCTTCTTGCTTGAATATGGAATGAATTATGGATGTATGCATTTAAACTTGTCAAAAATAAGCTGACACACCTGTCAAACAGTTTAAAGTTGTTGTGAGGAGCTTTTTGAAATGCCTATCTGAAATATTCTGCCATTTTCTAAATATAAGTAACATCTCACAAAATCTGTATGCCCAGAGGGATAAGCAACCAAGAAAATAATAAATAAGCACCACATAAAAACTGGGATTACTCTCAAGAGAACCCAGTTTCACACCTATTAGGATTGTCACATGACCACCTAAGGTGTAGAGCGTGGCAAAGCTGCTGAATAATCTCTGTTAAGGGATCAACAAATCGATTGCTCCACAGTATGGCTGGAAAACAAGCTCAGAGGAAAGGTCAACAGGGGTGGTAATGAGCAAAGGAGTGGAGGTGGAGGGGGGATGATGACTGCTGTAGCTGCTGCTGTTATGGCAGAGCAGGAAGCTGCTTTTCCCAAGATGACCAGACTAAAACTATGACCTCAATTAGCAAATTACAATCTCACAGGAGAAGACCACCACAGGTGAATCTCAGCTGATACGAAGTGATTCTATAAAAAAAAATAGTGTTATTTTAATTTAGATAACACTGGAAAAAGCAGAACATTATTAGTTTAAAACTGCAATTACTGACATTTTGCAGCACTTGACCTACTAGTTGTCCTTCATCTACAGGAATATAAGCTGTTAGTATAAAAATATATATCCTACAATACAAATAGATTATTGTTTAGTAATTTTGCTGTACATTTAGGTTATTGCACTACTGACTCAAATGCTGTTTTATGCACATATATGAGCTTGTTATTTGCCTCTAATATATTAATTAAAAAGGCAAATGGTTAATACTGCAAACATTTGGTTCATGGATGGAGTTTAGCATTACATAAGTAATAGTTTCACTCTTCTGGAACTTAATGTTATGTATTTTTTTACGAATATTCATAACTTTACCATGAATAAAAAGCACCAACTTATGGCATAATAACTTCACTTTTGCCTAAAAGAATACTACCTTAACTTTCTTCGTTTTTTTAGTCTGAAAGTAATAAATTCAAAGACTTGCTGCTTCTGCTATTTCAATAATTTTGGGATTTAGACCATTTTGAGACAGAGAAGGTGGATTTATTTATGGTTACCGGAAAAAATTATCTTAAAAATTTTCATTTATTGTGACAATTAATATTAATTAAATTTTTGAAAACCACAAAACTTGTATGGTTACCACAATAAATACCGCAAAAAATATCATGACAAAATGTAAACCTTATTGTGACATCTTGGAAAAAGACAAATTAGTTCCACATACTAGTCAGCGTTTTTTTTTGTTTTGTTTTTGTTTTTAACTTATGGCTAAAAATGATTGAAAATATGGTAGGAACAGACGATACAAAGTACTAAAATTCTGCAGTAACATAAGGTTACAGATGACAGCAGCTATTTTTCTTGCACAAATAATGGTGTTTATTTGCTTTTCCCCGTGATGCTTTCAGGCTATAGTATCATTCAGCATATACAGTAATATACAGCACATTTCTAGAAAGAATACTTTCACTTCCATCTCCCTTCTGCTGGCTCACATTTCCTTAGCAATGTGATGCAGATAAAAATAGACCTCTTTCGCCCCAGGTGCAGTAGCAGGGACACAGGCGATAACAACACCCCTTTTGCAGAGTCGGCACAAGCTTACTGGGAGGAAACAGGCCACCCAGAGAAGAGCCATCTGGAGCCATGTTTTCTTTTTTATTTTAATCCATCGTATAAGCCATTGTTCCCATGTTGCTCCCCACCAACCAGCATGTTTTCATTAAATTAAATCTTTGAGGCGCTCCGAGACCACAAACAGGTGCCTGTCTTTTAAGTTCAAACACACTGCTGCCGGATAGGATTCTGCAGAGGTGTGGAAAAATGTCTAGCAGGAGGATGAAGAGGGGAACGGCAGAAAGTGTGAAAGCTGAGAAAGTGAGATAGTAGATGAAGACGACGAATTGGAGAAGGAGAGAAAATAGGATTAATAGGAAGGAGCAAGACAGATGGAAAAAAAAAGTGACGAAATGTAAGAGGATAATTATGGGACAGACAGAAAACTCCCAAGAGAAAGGAGGAGCAGAGAAGCTGAAGAAAAAAAAAAACCCTAATTGGAAAGCTGGAGAAACGGGAGCTTGTGGGTAGAGGTGAAAAATAAAAGTGTCCAACATGACACCAACTGGTCAGAACAGGAGAACAAAATAAAATCTCTTTTTAACTTCCTGTGTGTGTGAGCACAATTTGCTCAGATGGTCCCCTGCTGCTTTCAAGAAACTCACAAACAGTAATGAGCCCTTTGAATCTGAGGCCGGGTCTGACTCCATCACAGGTGGAGGAAAAATATATTTAAAGAACAGAGCAGTGAAGAGGTTAGAGATGCTATCGAGAGTGACAACGTGGACTCAATTCCAGCAAGAGGTCACTGCAACGACGACACAAAAAAAAGAAGCTTCGCTGAATAACAGTGCAACAGACGTCACATCTGCTGAATTCACAATGAAATCTTACTCTGTAATCCATATAATTTAACCTACCAACTTAATATTAGTGTTATTCATGGATTTCATTTTACAGTACAAAATCTTCTTACCTGTTCTTTAAAATGACAAAGTTGAATAAAAATCCAATACGTTCAGAACTTTATTAAAACAAGTTTAAACAAAAACGTGAAAATGTATAACAGTCTGATCACTGATATTTCAAGCAGTGTCAGCAATAGTTGATGCAACAACTGCTGGAGAAACAATATATTTGTTGAAGGCTGCACCGCTGTGCAAACACCTTCATGGTTTCCAGACTGGTTAGATTTCCAGTTGAAGTTTAAAGGCTTTTCGTTAGAAGGTGAAAGTTTTATTTTTAATAATTTATCATGAGTTCTGTTTTATCACAAAGAAGATCAATTTGAACATGCCGGTGTACGCTTCAGAGATTCACAGAATTTCATAGAAAATAATGTATTAGATTGCTTCAGAGTTATTTTAACCAGTAACATCAGAAATAATAATAATTAAAAAAAAAACTTTTAGTATTTTATTGCCTACAAGTCATTACCGAGATTTGGACATGTATTGCTAAAACAGACAGAGCACAGAGTCTCACCAGCTGCATTAATTGGCTCTATTTCTTCCTCATTTTTCACAATATTATCTGCTGTCATTTTTACTCATTAACTTAATGAATTTGGACCAATCTTATCAACTTTTATTACATTTACCTTTAAACATTTCCAAGCCATAAAGCCAAAAAAAAAAAGAAAAACTTGAGGAAGTCTCACAGGCATCATAGGATTTTTAGCTGAACCAATTAATATTTGCCAACACAAGCCTCCAAACTAAACGTATAATAAGCAGGATTATGCATAAAATCTTAATTAAATGTCCCCAATCAGCTTCTGAACACACACTCAGATGTATGGCAGTGCTTGAAATTGTTTTGAGTTTTCACTTACAAATAATCTTGGTGTGAAACCAGAAATCAGCTGCAGGGAGGAGATAGATAAACATTTTATAGAATTAGCTTTAATTAATGCTGCATACATAAACTTTCGGTGGAAGTTTCTTAATTAAAGCTTTTGCAACCAGGTAAAAATGAGAGGCTAGTTACTTACACTGTATCTCAGTCTTTATTTTTAATTTGAATATAATTTACATTAATGTTTAGTAACCGATGAGTTTTTAAAATGACATTTGAGAGAAAAAAAAAAAACTTTCTTAATATAAACTCCTGCCTTGTATGACACAAAAAGATAAGGTAAGATTTTGCCCAGCATACTGACAGGGGGTATTAAATCATTCAGCCCGCTGTTGTTCTCCTTTGCCCAATAAAATTTTGTTGATTTGTTATCTGACAGATGAGATGATTCAGACATTCATTAAATGACATTTTCCAATTTCTAACATGAATAAATTGTGCAACCAGCATTTGAAGCTGTCCTGACACCAGTTTTGACTGTGCAATAAAGGTTTGGAAACAGGACTGGCTACTCTGATCTCTGGGTAAATATTACCTCAACCTGCAACAGCAGGCTGACAGCTCCTCTAAGCAACTGCTTTAAACCATTAGAATCATTAGTACCTGCAACAAACTTCACAGTCCATGCCAAAAAAGTCTACTACACATGACATCTAGTATCTACCATCCTCCAACCTGGTGGTTTTCCAGATGGAGAGAAGACACACACCTCCAAATTGCACCCAAATTTGGTTGTGCTGGCTGTTAGGAGACTGAATGTTGTTGTACCTTCTTTAGGCCAGTTTGAGTGCAATATGTACCTGGTGGACATTATACTTACAGAGGAGGAAAACATAAGCTTCATCCTTTAAGGTTATTTTAGAAATGTAATACATACTCCGAGCACAACTTATAAAAATAAACACAAGCCTAACAAAATTTGGTTAGGTCACAAAAAATATCACCAAGACATTTTGGTTTCTGGTGCATGACTACTTCTGACTGCCTCTGCATAAGATACTTATTGAGAGAGCTTTTTCAAGTATGTTTAGGTTATTTTGACTTGGTCAGAAGTGTGCACAAGGCATATCAGAACTCTGTAGGTAGAAACTACGCAGAAACCTCTATAGGCTGTATCCTCTTATTCTGCTGATAAACAGCTGAAACTGAGGCCAAGCAATTCTCCATAGAACATATGCAGATGGTGACGCAGTGCTAAAAACATCCTGGCAAAGAAGTAGTACATCTGGACGTTAGTGTAAACGTACTTTAAGAAAAGTGAAACACGCATTTCATGTGCCGAGAGCATGGTTTGCATACTTAAAAATTTCCAGAGATAGCAACATCAGGAATAATATAATAATTTTTGTATTTTTTTTTAATTGGTACCGCAGCAGAAAACAGGTTTGCGTCATTCTTCATTTCAAACCTGGGAAGCGCATCTTGACGGGGAGCTCAGACCTCCAGAACCCCGTCATTGGGCTGTTCATGAAGCTAATATTTAAACAGATACAGTGAGGGAGATTTACTACTTCACCACTGCAGATACAGAAGCTTTACTTTTCTTCAAAGTACTGTCGAACATCTGCACTGTAGCTGTAACTCAGCTAACATTTGGCATTTTTCTGCATTTCTTTTTTTCTGTCTTACTGAGTTTGCTTATCAACTAAAGAAGGACACAACTGTAATTTTCTGGATATACTTACCATTTTTGCTACTTGAGCACTGCTGCTGGAAAAAATGCGACCGTTTGGACAAATCGATTTTAATGCAAATGAGTATGCTTGAATAATTCATTTTTCTACTGTCGATTATATCGAGATATATATTATTTTTGACAACCCTACAGCATATTTTGTAATGACCATTGCAACTGAACATACTGTGCAGCTCTACATAGTTGCACACAACATTCTGTTAAACTAAAAGAGACTTTTGACGACTGAATGGCATTCACATTCTGAACAGGATGATGAGATAATGACACAATATGCTAATTTCTATTGCTCAACAGAGCATGAATCCCACACACATTAATATTAATGAAAACTCTAAAGCGTATAGGTAGTAGCTCTAAGTAAATGCAGCTGTCAAACAGGAAATATGTCGCCTAACTTCATTCAAAGCACTGGGTCTAATTAACAGCAGGGAGTCAAAAAAAAAAAAAGATATATCTGAGTGAGAGGTGTGTGCATGGAAAAAAAAAAAGACTCTGGTGGCTTCATCAAAGTGTTGATTGTGTTTACGTCTTCCTGCTCCTTGGAGAGAGCTGTGAGAACAAAACTGCTGTCCTAACTAAGATATTACCTCCTTGCAAACGAGTAAAAACAAGTTATTCAGTCTTTGTAGAATGCATGCCCTCCCTGGATAACATGCTCACGCTTCGTGAGCTGTTGTCAAATGGTCCACTAAGCATTAAAGGTAAATCGTATCCCATCGTTTGTCTCTGTCACCAGACCTAAGCTCACTTCCACACATGAAGGAAACTAAGGTTTGCCTGTAACAACATTTGATAAAATTGTTCTGTAGGAAGCTTTGTGGGAGCCACAGTCACAAAGATAACTTCTCCGAGATGTTCCCTACATTTAAACAGTCCAAAGCTGTGCCCTCTCAGCAGATTTGGCCTTTAAATGACATTTAACAACAAAAAGAACAACAGAACTTGGTTCAAGTCTGTGTTGTGGCTACCTGTTCTGGAAGGTGTTTAGCCCTGCAGGGACACACTGGACACGCCACTGGCCGTTCAGGTCCGGGTAAAGGACAAACTTGATGCGAGTTTCTACGTCTAGTTCTTTCTCGAGCGCAAACAAATGCTCCTTCCAGGGACAGCCACCCTGAGAGAACAGCAGCACCTCCCCACTGGGATCAACCTGGAAACAACAAAGAAGGGAAACTTCAATCAGTGAATTTTCTTTTCTTCCCAAGCCACCGTGTCAGACAGTTTGCTGCTGAGAGACGTTTAAAAATGTTTGTGGAAAAAAGGAAAACTCTTGGCAGATGACTAAAATGAACCATCTGTTTTTACAGTCTGTCTTTGGCGAGCTTCAGCCAATCAGATCAACAGAGTGGAACCAATTAAAAAAATAAAACGCTTAGCTTAATCAGACAGTGGGGGGAGTAAAAACATCTTCTCCATCAGCATTAAAAATTATAGTTACATATTTGCTCTTCTCTTATTAAAAGTCGCTTCCCAGTCAGGTATAATTGGAGCTCTGCCATCTGGCTTCATGTCATAGGTTATTGGTTCTCCACTCAAAAGAGGCATCTTCAAATTGTGACCAGTGGTTGATCTGGTCACAATTTGTTTAGTTGTCCTGATCAAAACATCAGCATTTTATTTGATGAAATGTTTTTCAAGACTTTCAAAAGCCCAAATGGTCTAAATGATTGTGGTACTTCATGCAAGTAATGGTAAAAAGAACATTTTAATGATCTACGAGGTTTTATTATGAATCACAGGAACATATTAATGAAAAGCAGCTGAAGAGATGCCATCCAGCAACTACGGTTAAGATGACAGTAAAATCAAAGTCAGCGCTATCTTTTTAAGTTGCTAAGTGCAACTTAAAAACAAAGTTAGATAAGTTGTTTGCCACATTTAATCACCTAATAAATAAATGTCTTAAAAAACATTTAGAGCCACATGGGTGATTATTGCTGTGGCTGCACGTCAATGTGCAGACTGTGCATCCAACTGAACAAATTTATATTGATTACTGAATTAATTACTTTTAATTATTCAGATAATATTACAATTAAATGCATTTAAACAAATCAGGCTAATAAATACAAAAATTTAAGGATTTTTTTTTCCACTGTGGGAGAATAAAAGCATATTTCTGTACAATTTAATGACTAAAAGTAGTTTGTAGGTTTCCTGGAAATATTTCAGCTTTTATCATAACAGTTCAAGTAAAAGGTGCAACAGAAGCAGATTATTTTTCCGTTTGAGTTACACTCATGACTGTGCTGTTTGTGTTAATTTTCTGTTTAGTCTCAACATAATAGACATTGTCAAAACTCAAGCTGTTCATCTGTGAATGCGTACATTTGACTTAGTTTTGTTACAGATGACAATCTATGCATATATTCATACTTTAAAGAGTAAATATTTAACAGTTTGAATAAATCTTGAAGGATGTAGACACCTCTTAAAGGCACAGGAAATGTGTAACAAAAGCATAAACAAAACAAAACAAAAACATATTTACTGATCATTGTTCACAACAAATGTGTTTTATGAATTACCCTCACCTTTCAGACGTGTTTTGTTCACAACTTTTCTGTTTTGTCTGCATTAATAAATAGACATTTTATTCTTTTTAACAAAAGGAAGAGAAAAATAAATGAGTGTTCACATTGCTGTTACCTGATTTCTCTCTTTGAATGCTTGTTCGACCACTGCTCGGGCTGGCAGCCAGGAGGATTTGTAGAAATCCAGACGGTCCAGAAACTCTTCCCCAACCATCTTCAGGGCCTTCTTGAAACCATCCTAGTGAAATATTGAAGAGGTTAGCTTGTGATTAATTTCGAAGTTTCTTGGAGGGCCACATTAAGAGCACTAAGGAAATGCATTCAAACAAATTACATCTTCACGCATCATCACAACTGTTTCTCCAGTTTGTTTTAGAAATTGCTTAATGTGAAACTCAAAGAAAAGAGAATAATAATTGCAATATAATTGTTAAATATGATGATATCAGTTGTGCATAATCCTTCCTTTTCAAATTAATCTTTATTTTCCCTCATCACAATGTCTTGGTCACTGAAATCCACATCTCGAGCAGAGCTAATTCAACCCAACAGGTCACAAATAGTGTTAATGTAAAACACCTGGAATAAAGCAGTCCTTTTGTTTTGCACATGGATATTTCAATAAGTATTGAAATATCCAATACTTATATTGGATATTATATCAATATAATATCCAATTGCAGTTTGCTATATTGGGCAGCTTCAGAAAGAACTACAGGGTTCTGACAGTCTGATACCAATAATAATTTGCTTTAATAAGATAAAATCCACAGTGGTAAATGTTTTTAAGAGGTCAAAGAAAAGAGCTGCGCAGTGTTTGTCATCTAGAGACCTCAATAAAATCTTTATTTCAAGGGTACTGTGGTTGTGTCCTCAGCTGAAGACAGAAAGTATGACATGATTACTAAAAAGTCTGAGTTCCTCTTCTCTAAAAGGTTCACAGATTTTAACAAGAATGGGCAATTTTTACATAGGTTTGTAGCTGTTAAGTGTGCAGAACCACCTGCTTTGAATAATGAGAGCCTAACGGAAAATTTCCAGGTGAAAGGAATCTAACTTGTCTCCAAAGAAAGGTTGGAAATGAAACTCATGCTTTTGGTCATGTATGTATTATTTTTTTCAACATAATATGTACAAATCAACTCAGTTGATAAGGTACAATCTCAAAAACACAGCACAAACATTTCCACACATCATACCGTATGCCATAGAGAGGTCTAATCTGTATGCATCTGAATCAGAAGCCTGCAGCAGCAGAGGGTTTCCGCGGTCATGGATCGAGGAGATGAGAATCCAATACGCTTTTTTTCAATTATAACACACAGCCACTGCTAAGAGCTCACAGGTTAGTCTACCATAAATCTGTCTCAGTTTTCCAGTGACGCCCCGAGACGGCTTGCCAGAAGGACCAGTTAGTGTGGAAATTGGAGGAAAGTACCCAGACAAAAAAATTATAATTGTGTGAGCTGAATTGTGAAAAAACAAATAGGCCAACTGGTCCCCTAAGAGCCCTTACAATGCAAAAAGCCATTGGCATAGTCAACATATTTGCAAGGCTGGGCAGCATATATCTCGTGAGGGCTTTCTGAAAACAGGTGCTGATTCCCTGAAGACATTCCCATCCTGCACTAATGAGACAGAAAAGTGACACTGGGTCTTCGCCGAGTCTGTTTCTGTTCGGCTTTAAATTGAACCTCTGGACACTAATTGCTTTGCACCCATTTTGTTAGTCACAACACTCTTAACCCATTTAGGTTTTTTTGTGTCAAGACAGCTTGTTCATTATGCATGTCATTATAATTAAGAGGGATTTTTTTTTTATATAGGAACCGCCTGAGTGCAAAAGCTTTATGTCTAATATCAAAGCCAAACAAAAAGTGGCAATTGAAAATTTATGAAGGTAAGAGGTTATTCATCATTCATAATGGAAGTTCAGGCCATTTTACCGTTTATCATAACAAGATGAATATCACTTAATATCAATTATTATTCCTCGAAAATATCTAAAAACAAATCAAACATCAGCAATATTGCATGTTACATTGGAAAAACCCTTCATGCTTTAAATGCCTTACATGTAAAGCATATAATTTTCATTTACAATGCATGGATCTATAAATATGTAAATTGCTCACATCCTCTATTCCCATCTTCTGCTGGCAACTGCAGCAAATCTGCAAACCTTCACTTAGAACATGTACAACTACTCAGCGATGCACAATGGCAGACTGAGATAAGTGTGCAGTTCAAACTGTGTGTTTAAAACAAACAAAGGCACTCGGCTCAACACAACAGAACAGATGAAGAATGTTAAAGCATGAAACACCTTAAGAACAAATATTTAAGAACTGAAAGGCAAAAGGTATAGAGAAAATGTTTTTTACTTCACTTTGTATGTGGTAACTTTATATTGTAAGAATATGTATTGTTTATGTAGATAGATATAAAAGAAAATAAACATAAACATAATAATTCATTAAAATAGTAAAATGTCACTCAGAGATACAGTGGCTCATACATTGATGATAATGTCATTATATTTCTTTTTTTTTTCAGATATGCATATGCTGGCTACTTGTTTTCAGGTTTGCAATTCACTACTGTGCAGAGGATTGTAATAATTAGGGTTTCAAAATGGTTGATTATTTTTCCATGGGTAACACTCAAGATTTAAAGTGCTTTTTAAACTCTATAATAAAATAATAAACATAGTGTAGATGATATTTATACTTGTAAGAATGTGTATTGTTTATTGAATAATTGTTTTTCTGTACCACCTTCTATTTTTAATCCAACAAAAACAAAGAAAAACAGAACTTAAAAAGATATTGCTTTACATTTAAACCAGCCTAAAACCTAAACGGGGCTGTTGTTTGTTTTTGCTGTTTGTGTATACTAGACTTATTTTTACTGCACAAAAACACTTTTTATCTGCTGGAAAATGTTTTCATCCTTCCAGTTTCATCTTCTCCTACATCAAGCTTTGCTGCTCTTTTCTGCCTTATAATGACAAAGCACTACTACTGTACATTTGTTCATCGGCACACAACAATAGAAGCTTGAAGAAAGCAACTTTGGCTTGAGAAAACTGGCAAGATCTATGAAAGGACTGACTAAAGGGTGCCTAAACATTGTTCCAGGCCAAATTCAATACTTTTTCAAAACTCTTTGTTCTTTCTTAGGCAGTTCTAACAAATGCTAAAATACAGCCATAGTTTACTGATAACTGTATGGAATAAAGCTATTCCGGACACCCCTTATTTAATTATTGGCAAAATTAAAACCTTAACGAAAACCATCAACAATTCTAAATAAATGATCGCAGATCCCTAAACGGTAGAGTAACCCTGTGATGTTTTCCATGCCTCTCCACGTGTGAGTAAATCGCACATGCACGGTCACATGCGCTCACCTCAGTGTCCTGACTCTTGCTGTTCCAGCGTGGATTCAGATGTGCGACACGTGCACTCAGCGTGGAGGAGACGGCATAACGAGCTTCCCCATCAAACTGTGAGATACCGTTGTCTACAGCATCCACCTCCTCCACAAAGTTCTCGTACAGCTGTGAGTGAAGAGACACGTGACGCGTTGAGAATCAGTAAGGAGAATCCACCTTTTCTTTTTTTTAACATAAAGTCTGTTTAGTCTTATGAAATCTGAAAAAACAAAAGGACTTGCATGGGAAAATAACTTACTGAGATGACCCCATGGTACATAAGAGATTAAAAAGAAGAAAGTAAAATGCATGCAAGGATTAGAAGAGACAAACAGAAGCTGATTTGGGGCAGAAAACCCTCAGGTCATTGGAAGGTCAATCACCAAAGAGCTGACATTTTGCAAGAGGCTTGAAAGGAAAACAAAGCACTTGTTTGTCTAAAACAGCTGAGAAGAAGACATGAAACACTAAAATAAATAAAGCCTGAGCTTTGCCTAAAAGGATTATCTATGGCTTTAAACACAGCAATACATCAAACAAACCAAGACGATAAGGCGTAATGGCACTAATATTAAAGTTGACCTATGTTTGACATCGTGAGGCTCTAAACTCTGACAGCTGAGTGTTTCTGTTGGCCAAGAGTTCAGAAACAATAAATCATTTGAATTATCACTCCTTACTGACAATAATCAAGAGCAAACAATGGCTGCAAATTAAACAGTAACAAAAAGGAACATTTTGCAATTGTTACAGTGGCATTGATTTTTTTTTTTTTTTTTAGTTTTCTAGTTTGCAGTTAAGATTGAATGCTTTTTACTGCAATATGAACAAAAGTCTCTCCAATTTAAGAAGGTCGTCACAGCTTTCAAATTCACGATAAAAACACACTGTTCAGTGAAAAACAGATCTGGTTCCAACAGCTGCCTGTTAGTATAATAAATAAAGCACAATCAGTGGCAATCCATGGGCGACCATAAATCTGTTATCTTCCTTTTCTCACCTTGTCAAAAAGCACGTCCAGCTGCCTGTCGTCCTCCTTCATCTGCGTCAGCTGGGCCAGCAGTCGGCGGCCAAAGTGCAGATAGACCAGACCGGCAGAGCTGAGCTTGGTCACCCACGGCTTCTCAGGACACAGACTGTGGAAGTTCTCTGCGAAAGTCCTGAAGAGAGAACAAGATAACCTCTCAGATCACTGCAGCCGAAACAAAGGTTTGCATTTATGACCATAGTTTAACAAAGTTGAACTAATTGACTTTTTTAACCATTAATAGAAGAGATGAGGTGGAACAAGTGACAAGCTGGTTGGAAACAAGTAAACACACCAAACCGAGTGCTACCACGTCATGCTCACAACACTCTTTGGTGTGGATGTTGCTACTGACGGAAGAAGACCGAAAGCTAACCGTTCTCAGTATGAGCAGGCTGGAGGCACAGAAATGTGAGCAGCTATTTAAAAGGAACATTTTTCTATTCTGACATGTCAAGAATTGTAAGAAAAAGACTTTCAGCAGAGAACAGTGCGGTTGAACAGAGTGGAATGGAAAAGATGCTCTGTTTTTTTTTTTTTTTTACTTTACAGATGTCAATCTTTGGATTTGAAAATACTGCAATCTTTAGGAGTTAATATTAGGATTTACACAATATGCTGACAGAGACTGTTTTTTTGTAATGCTAACCATGCTAATTGTTAAGTAAGATGTTATTTAAGTTTTTGTTTTAGGTTATTATTATAGCACTGCTTTATGGCTAACGTCCTCTCACACAGTTTGTGGCTTTCGCTGCCTGAAAGCCACAAAAATATTTCTGTGCTTTACTTATGACTTCTTATATCACAGATTTCAAAACTAGATCATAATTTCAAGGGGTTTTTTTTCTTCCTTTCAAACAAAAGCTGGAAATCAGCCCCCCCAAAAAATACTGACATTTGAATTTCTAACTTTTAAGAAATAAATTATAATAGCAGGTACACA
This sequence comes from Poecilia mexicana, assembly GCF_051168715.1. Taxonomy (NCBI): domain Eukaryota; kingdom Metazoa; phylum Chordata; class Actinopteri; order Cyprinodontiformes; family Poeciliidae; genus Poecilia; species Poecilia mexicana. The sequence continues at coordinate 20,807,910 of NW_028263374.1, forward strand.
GTTAGGTCTGAAATTATTCAAACCCCAAAAACAAGGAACTGTAAATGGTCTTCCAAGAGTAGAGGACTAAAAATTAAGCTAAATGTAAAATGTTTTAAACGTAACGTTTGGAGAAAGAAATTACTTGGTGTTTAATGTGTTACCTGAATACAAATGGAGACAACAAACAACATGTGGAAAATAATGAAGATATGTTCACAAAACTTAAGTACACTCACACTTTTACAGTAATGAAGCAATTAGCACCCTTGTGCTGCTATAGAACTACATTTCATTAATTGATCAATAAGTAGTGTGAAAGCCTCCAAAACACATATATGTTCAATAAGATATTAGATCTGAAGTGTTTACACAAAGCAGAGAATGAAGGGGAAACTGTTGACAACTGTCATTCTGTAAGGGTTATAAGGCCATTTCCAAACAGTTTTGAGTCCATCATTTCACAGACAAAGAGATTCCCAAGCGGAAAAGATTCAAGAGTTGCCAATCTTCCTAGCAGAGGTTGAACTATCACATTTGCCACAAGGTCAGAGCATGTAATTCTCACGGGAGCTGCAAGAAGCTCAAAAATGTCCAAAAAAAAAAAAAAAAAAAAAAAAAAGAGTACAGGACAGTGAAACTGGGAAAAGATTTAACATGTATGGCTGAAAGGATAAAATCACTGTTCATAGCAAAAGCATGGCAGCAATACGTTTCTAAAGTACATCCAGAGAAACCATAAGATTTCTCTAGCAATGTCCTTTGGGCCGACAAAATAAATTAGAGCTGTTTGGCCACAATTCTCAGAGTAATGTTTGGAGAAAACCAAACACTGCATATCGGCACAAACACCAGAAATACCATCACAAATACCAGCTATGAAGCGCAGCAGGGGAGGGGCGACGCTTTGAGCTTCATTGGAAGCCACTGATCAAAATATTGTAGGCCAAATCCTTAAACATCTGTCCTGTCAGCATCAAATTCAAAACAGAAAGACCAATTTGAACTCCTAAGAAAGCTGTGTAAGCATAACTGAAATGGTGAGTAGATTGATGGAACAATGAACAAAGGAGGGGAGCAAATTTAATCAACATTGATTAAGTTGTACAAAAGATGAGTAGGGCTGCAACTTACAATTATTTTAGTAATCAAGTATTCTATCGATTATTCTGATGATTAGTTGATTAATTGGCACCTTCTGCAGATTTTTCATTTAACCACTTAAGCTTATTTATACAATATTAAAAATGCAAAACAATGCACTATTCCTTTAGTGAACTCTTGATCGTTTGTAGCAAAGCATGCATCTGCAGCTTAGTCCTACTGAAAGACTTAAAAACTATACAGTGTAGGGTTGATCTGTTGACTTTTTTTGATTAACCGATTACTAACTGGATAACAAAAGGTATTTAATAGGAGATTTGTTTTCCAACAGAATTTGAACCAGGTGAAGTTAAAACTATGCCACTTAAACATATTTGCAGACAAGTTGTTTTTTTAACCTTACATATCAAATGTATATATTTTTTGTACAGATTTGGCTTAGTTACTACTCGAGTATTTTGTTGACTCAAAAAAGAAACTTTTTTGAGTCTGTATACCCCAGTTAATAATTATTTGATTACTAGATGGCAATTATTTCAATAATTGATTGATCAAGATTAATCAGGTTAATCATTTCAGCTCTAAGTCCCTTCAAGTTGTTGCTGTTTGTACTTGCTATTGTATTGAGAAGATTTATTTACAGTAACAATAACTTAGATCTTAGCTTCTTAGCTAATGTTAGCTAACTAAAGAACAGAGTTCTTTAGTTAGCCACTGCTGGTCTCCCCTCTGACACATGCTGAGTTGGGTGGGCTCCAGCAATAAGCTACTGCTGGTCATTTAATTCAAGTTTAATTAGGATGCTACGACTACAGCACAGCAGAAAGCAGGATGTCAAACGAATGAGTGACATGCTGGTAGAGTAGGGGGTAATCAGAGCTATTAAAGGCCTAATTGGCCAAGCTAAGGCATTTCTACGGCAATATGGAGGATATCATAGGAAGAGAGTAAAAAAACATCACTGGCAAAAATGTAGAAGCATATTCACGCTGAACGAGCCAAAAAAATAAATAAAGTCATCTGATGTGCTTGTGTGAAATCAACGTTACAGCATGAGCCACACTGACTCATAAGGGGGACAGATAAAAGGAAAAAGTTGCAAATGTTTTCGCAGAAAAAGTTTTGAATAAACTTTAGACACATGTGTTTACAAGCTAAACTACTTAATGTTTCTGATCCCTCTAATCATTAGAAGGATTGCTTTAAGCTGTGTATCTAGCCTGTCTGCGTGTGTGTGTGCGTGTGTATGTGTGTGTTTCATAGACTTATCAAAGCATTACAAGAAACATCCTGCTTCTTGAAACTGGCAACGATGGGAAATTAAGCTTGAGCAAGGAGGCAGCAAATCAGGCTGCATTTTCACTCCTTCTAAAAGGTAACATTTTAAATGTGACAAAAATCCAAACATCGTTATTCCCAATTTGTATTTTATATTTTCAGGAAGAGCATCAACCACAACATTTAAACTGCAGGATAATCTTGTGCAGCTCCCCTGCTTTTACCCCGGTCCATGGATCAGGGCTGTTCCATCAGATTGTGCAGATATCACGGAGATTTTAATTCAAACTCCAGTCTAAGGATGTCAGTAGCTGGGTCAGTGCATTGTTATTATATGAAAGGCATGTCAGAGCAGATTTTTCGGAGCTGCAGGGTGCGTTGTCAGAGTTGAATGTTTTTATTGAAGTAACACCCATATAAATGTCAGGACCTCTTCTACTTCAGTGCAATATTGTGTTGGAACACAATTATGGCGAATTTCACTTGACATTAATGTTGTCACTTTTAAGTGTATAATAACAAGGATCTAAAATGCTCAATAAATTAAATTCTGGTGAGATTAGATTAAATATTCTCAGTGACGACAAGTAGTTTAGGCAGCCTGCTGTGTCAAGATCCATTTTTTCATGCAGATCTGCAACCTGGAACTTAAATTTCAATACTATATTCAGAAAAGTATTTCAGTTCTTCAGTACAGTGATGAGTCACATGTAATCCCAGATATTTTCCAACCTTCAGATGGAGTTTGGAGAACTGCCTCCACTTCTTCCAGTCACTATATGTTTTGATTTAGTGAAACAAATTTTGTAAGAACTTAAGCTAAACTTAAACATGCTATTATGAAACGTAGATTTAGTAGAAAATTAGCTAAGATTAGTACCGGTACAATAGACCACTTAACATTGCATACTATAAGCAATTGATGGGTAATATCCTATTTTTACCATGTTATCTAATAAAAACGTTTTTTTAAATTATTGCCTTTGGATGTTATTAAATAATATGCAAGTATAATATTAAGTAATGTGAACACTAATGGCAAATGTAATTTAAACATCCCATTAGTTAACATAAATTCAGTAACATATTAGCTTAGCATAGCGTTTTAGCTAGTGCTGGAACACAACCTAACTTACATGATGATAGCTGCCAGTAGCCAATAAAGAAATACTAACATTTCTATAAGCTAACATGTCATTAGTAGTATTAGACAATGCTAGCTAGCTACTTGACATTATATAGGAGATAATAGACATGTTAGCTTATAGAAATGTTAGCATCTTAACTAAATTTACCTATGTAAAGATTTTGAAGAGCTTCCTTAAGCAAATTGTACAATGTAAAAAGAACAAACGGCTACACAGGTCTTTCAGAAATACGCAACTTCTGTAAAGATTATGTACCTGACCTAAAAGCAGGGTTTTTTTTTTATTTCTGTTTCATAATGCTCATCTATCCATCCATTATCTTCTACTTAATCTGGTGTCAGATTGTTGGGGCAGCTGCCAAAGCAGAGAGGTCCAGAGTTTCCTCTCCCCAGCTACTTGGCCCATCTGCTCTAATGGTTTCTCACGGTTACAAATGGTTTTAAAATGCTATCTCTTAGTGCAAGTTATTTATTATACAAAAACAAGCAAATAGATTTGATTATGAAGTTCAAACAATTTAACATCTTTGGGGGGGAAGTCTTGGTTCACACCTTCAAAGTAAAAAGCCTGATGCTACCATTTTAACAAACTGATTTGTTGTCAGAAGCCCAACAAATCAGTTTATCTTGACTGCACAACATAATGAGTTGAAACAGGGAAGCAACAATTAACTGGGTCTCAATTGACTAAGAGTGATTACAGTCCAGTCATCACACTGCCTTCTTCTTTCATTTGCCCCTTTTAAGGGACTCCAGAGCGAATTATTACCTCCATCTCATCCTATTATTAGCATCCTCTTCTGTTATCCCACCTCTCTTACTATCCTCCTTTACTTCATCCATAAACCTTATCTTTTCCTTACTCACTGTTAGCTTCATATCAAACATTCTTTTTCCAATCTATTCACTATGCCTCCTTTCTTCCTGGTTTGAGTAGCAACCAGTAAACTGAAGCTGTACCTCTCACAAAATATAATGTATAATTAATGTGCGGCAAACAGCTTATAAAAGACTCAAATCATCTCTTCATTGTATCAATGCACCTGTCAAGCTCACGTGTCTAGCCACCATTTTCCAAATCTTTCTCCAGTATCCGGCCCGTGTACATGCTTTCTTTCCAATACAATCATCATCAGCATATGCGAGTGACAGACACATTCTCCCGTGGCCTCCTGCTGAGCTATGGCAGCCTCTGAACCTCGTGAGGCAACAGCAGGAGGGGCTTCGATTGAAGGAGCACTAATTACCTCTAACCGGAAAGATCTCCGACATACGTTCATCACTATAGCCATAAAACTCATTTACTATCATAATCAGGACAGTAAGTTAGCAAAACACCTGGAATGTGACATTGGACAATGTGACCAGACTTTCAGTGAAACCAGTTATTAGAAAGTTTGGTAGAAAAAACAGAGCCTGTCCTTTGATTGTTCGCTCAGAGAAACACGGTTTCAATATGTCAGAACAGCAACCAAGGGGAGACTTACTCTGACGGTCTAGATAATGAAAACATTCCTAATCTTATTATCTAAACATTATAATCATAAAAAGACACAGAGAAACAGTGGCACAATAAATTATGTTAGAGACAGAAAACTCTAGGTGTAATAAGCGAGATTAATTACAGTGTCTGGCTCAAAGATAGGCCAAACTGGCACATCAAAATGTAATGCGTTCTGTTAGTAATATAAAGTTACACTGTCCAGTAGATATATAGCTAAAGACCAGACCTGAAGCAGGCACCTTTTCATTTCACAATATTTCAAGCATTCGCCAGAAAAAAGGCCTGGTGGAATATCTTGTTGATTAATTATTATCAGCTACCAGTAACATTTTCACAGAGTTATTAGTATTAAGATAAAATCCAGTGGAAGTTTTCTCAAGAATAGTTATATTGTTAAATCTTCGATCAAGCAAGCTGTACGATAAAGATGAAAGAGCTCATCACTTCTACCATGAGTACACAATTCAAAACCCAGCGTACATTGCAATGTGGGGGGAAAAAATCAGTGTGAACAACCTGGACCACAGACAGCATAGCTGCCGGTAATGACAAATTTATTCAGAGCCTGACATACAGATTTCAGAGTAACACATGGTCCCATTCAATTGTGTGTCTGACAGAGAATGTTTTGTTTGTCGTAATGCAATAAACATTTTCACAATAAAAAGTGTGAAATGCTCACCAACCCAAATATTAGAAAATGTAGGACAAAATAATAAAACTACTGAAATTAATCAACCCAGTTTCTTCCAACTTCAAGTATTTAGTTTGAAACACTATGCTGTCACAAATTAATTTTGAACTGAACATAAATAAATAAATAAATAAATAATCAGCAGATGCTAGACTCATTTGTTTAAAAGTTTACCAGGCTCTTTGGCAGGACTGCTCGTGATATTGCAAATACTTCATTACTGCAATTATTAGTTTGTATGATGAAATTTGAGTCAGGAATTCACACTTTGCAAGACAATATAAGAAAGTTGTTGCACTGAATCTCACCAGAGTTTAAGTCCTCATCTGATAATAACAAAAATATTTAAAGTCAAAGAGTGTGTTGCAATATTTAACAGATGAGAAAGAGAGTGATGATAGAGTGCTTTGAAGTTATTAAAAGGGCTGTATTATGTATTTTCCAGGCACAAAGAGCAATTTTAAAGCACAATCAAGTAACTATGTTACCTACAGTTGTTATAAAAATGTTGCATATATCAAACATGACCTAAAAGAAATAGGCCTAGAAATTCTGTCTCTTTAAGAAACTCCTACTCTTTCCAAACACTCCACCTCCACCATTACATAAATGTTTGTCCATTTGCAACTGCTCTAAGGAGTGTTGAACTGAAAAGTAGTTCCTATGATGAGCTCACCAGATGTCCATTTCCACCAGGCATTTGCTAATTGTTGCTGTTGCTACAACACCTTTTCCCACCACACTTTTTCCATCCTCTCAACTTTCAGTGACTATGGCTGGAAACAAAACTCAGAACAAGCAGCTTCTTTAGAAATGACCTTTTCAGATTCACGCTCCTTGTGGAATTGTTAACGACCGTCTTCTGGACATCTGTCCAGTCAGCAGTCTTCCCCATGGTTGTGTAGCCTACTGACCCAAACTGAGAGACCATTTACAGACTCAGTAAATCTTTGCAGGTGCGTTGAGTTAATTACCTGCTTAAGGAGTGGCACCATCATTTTACAGGCTTAACATTTTCACACTATTCCATATTTCTGAGACAATTAATTTTGTGTTTTCTTTGGAAGCCATACTCATCTTGAAAGACTTGAAATATTTCACTTTGAGTAATTAATCTATGCAATATACAGGTTTCACCGTTTAAAAACAGTTGCAAAAAATGTAGAACACTTTTATAATATCCTAATTTTTTTAGATGCTTATAATGGGTAATTATCCATAGAAACGTATTTGTTTCGAGTTTCCAATTGAAAGTTGGCCCAGATATAACGGTACCTCTGATGATGGTCATAGCGATGCCTCTTGGGGTCAAATTCTCCTCCCACGTCAACAACAATATCACATTCTGCCAGTACAGCTGCGTCTCTTGTTCGAACAATTTCAGCCTCCTGAGGAAAGAACACAGTCACTCATAAATACATCACAGGGGAGAAAAAGAACACCTAAATATCATGTAAATAGCACAAATACATTACATATACATAATATAAATCAAGAAGAGGTTTCTATTCTGAGTTCAAAACTAGAAATTCACAGTTTATCAAATTGCATCATTAATCTTAAAACAATTCTTGGATGCAATATTTACTTTTATTTAATAAGTTTGACGCATTAAAATTTTGCTGGCTCATTATAGATGTAATTAGTTGGAATGATTTGCAAAGTCTTATATTCTCACACCTTATATAGAAGGGAAACGGGTGAGGACACGGCAATGATCAAGAAGAAAAAAGTCATTTTGGACAATGTTGTATAGTAGTGCAACCTACTGGGGAAATAAACAAATATTCAAACGCTTTATTCAAGATCTTATAATTTGGTTAACTCTGTTGTCACAAATCCCTTAGAATGTGTATTATTTTTCTGGCTTCTTTTGCTAGATTTATGTTTTGTGTTATAGCTCAAATTTGACTGTACTATTTTATCTATATATAAATGGACAAAATGTATTTCTTTAATGCTGGTTTCTCTAATGTAAAGTGGCTTCATGACACTAATTTAGATTAAAATAACAGGCTACTTTATATTTATAAAATGGCACATGAAACAGTGTAGAGAATACCACGTTTCAACCCTTTTTCTAAGGCTGAAAATCACGATTTGGACTAATTTTGTTATGGCTTTAAAACGACAAGGAAGTGCCCCAAGTCTGAAAGCTTTGAACCCTTTTTCCAAGTAGTCAAACTTGACTTTTTAATATTTGGTTAAAGACTGTTGCACATTATAAGATATTTTCAGAAGTTTAAAGAATAAAAACACACAAACATAAACATGCTTTATGAGAAAAAATATTCTGATTGTACAAATGTGACGCACTTCTAAGAACACCTGTTTTTCGTTACCACAGTGCCTCCTGGTGGCATATCGATGCATACACAGAAAACAATGGATAGAGACTTTAAAAAGTACAGTTTCTTCTCTGTTGTTTGCTGTGCCTACCGCGTACTCCGGTAACTGGCGGAGGAAGAAGCAGGCCAGGACCTCGTCGCAGTGGAAGGTTCCGTTGTGAGTTCCGATCTTTTTAATGGTCATTTCGTCAATGCGGATTTTCTTCGGTTCACTTGACATAAATCGTTGTTCTGCACCCCAATTGTTCGCAGAGCTAAAACGAAGCCGCCCACACAGCAAATGTAATCCCTTTAAATTATACAAAGGGATTTTATGTCCTACTGAATGGGAGATTTTTGTCAGTTTAAGTGCAATAACTCGTGGACTCCACATTCATGTAAATCCACACGACAAGCCTTCTTGGCGGGCACATTTAGCTGCCGGACCGGATGTAGTGCACTTGGTGTGTCACAAGTAGAAAGGTAATTTTTCCTTACTTGCACATACAAAATAATAATTATAAAAAATAACAACAAAGTAACCTGAATTAAACTATATAAAAATATTTTTCCTCTTTTGAAAACGGTAAAAGAATGTGTACGGCACTTTACTGACAGTAGATGGCGCTGCAGACCCTAAAATAATCAAGTCCATTTGGAAGACAATCGAATTAAACGTTTATGCAGTGATTCTTGAGAATAGGGACAAAACGGGTCCTATGGATAAAGCATGAAGTTTGAATAAAATATACACAAAATATATTTTTTTCAAATATCTAACTAAACTAACCTGGGTCATGTGAGCACAACAATGTATATTTTTCTCTTTTTTGCTGAATATGTTTTTATTTTAAACATTGTAGTCGGTGGATGATGCCTGTAAAAGCCCTTGTCCAGGAGCAGAACTCAATACATTCTTATAGTTTAAAACAATTAAAGAAATACTAAAATTATATATTATGACAATTAAGTATAAGTAGTCATATAAATAATTATAAAAGTATCGATAAATTGAATTAAAAATAATTTTTAGATATGTCCTTAGTTTTTAGCTCCGGTTAGCTTAAGTTATTCTTTAGTTTTTTCTTCTGTTTTATTCCTAAGTTGTTTGTCACAACCATGATGTGTCAACTCCATAACTGACAATTTACAAAACTTTGATGAAATTTTGCGAAATAAAAGCTTAATTTTGGTATAATGTAAAGATTTCATGGACCTGACGAGCTACAATATGGCCTCCTTCAGAATAACATCATATAAATTGAGGTAGTTTGGCATTTCGTCAACTCCGTCAGATGTCAACTCCGTCAGAGTTTTTCTGACTCTTTCAGGGAAATTGTTGTCAAATCTCACTTAATTGTGCAACTAATTCATTTTAATGTATTTTACATGAATTGCATTACTTCACATGTACCAAGTTTTTCATTTTACTCACTAGTTTGTCACCACCTTCAGTTCTGTGTCAACTCCGTCATGCACTGTCAACTCCATCAGATGGACTTTTTTCTTGTTTTTTGTTTTAAATAATATTTATTTTATTTCTTGAGAAGCATTTGTCTGTAAATTGAGTAAAAATATCACTAATGGGGTATTTTAAAATTCATTTTAGATTTATTTTTGTCAGATGGTGATGACAAAGTTTTGGGTCAGGTCGATTAAAAATGTAATTTTTTTAAAAAAATTCGCAACTGGGAGCCTGTACCTTAGCATCTTCATATTTTCTAAACATTATTTGTCATATTTGCATACATAAGGTTGAGAAATAATTTAAAAAAAATATGGGAAAATTAAAACCCATTTTGTCCCTATTCTCAAGAATCACTGTTATGACAGTTTATGCTTGTAAAAGAACAGTTCTGAGTTAATGGGGTATTATTTATTTCAGATCTTAGTTTATTTAGTATTATTATTATTATTATTATTATTATTATTTTATTTGTACAGTGTTTGATATTTGCAGTTGTATCTTATTTTTAATTTCTGGAAATAAGATGCTTTTTAGCAAATCGAATTAGTATTTGTGCTCATGGCAACCAACTCCATTTTTTTCTAAGTAAGTAATTTTTGGGCTTTTTATGTTCAGCAAAAACTGTTTTTACACGGGTTTTTAAAACCTATAGAAAAATGTCTGCCATAATGGATGGAGAGAGTCATGAAATTCTTCCAAGGGTGTTTCAAAAATTGGAGGAAAAATAAATGTAAAAATTTGTGTAAATTGTGTGTAAATCATGCTAATATTATTAATAATGATGCACAAATAGATGCATGTTTTGTAGTGTCCTCTAATTGTTTAACCTATAAAATCTTATTTTTCTTCTCTTTTTTCATATAAATGCAAATAAACTCTCGCTTTAAATCACTTTCTCTCGGTATGGCCTTCAAAGTTTATTGACAAGGTAATTAACCAGATGGGTTAGTTACTACTATTAGACAATAACAGATATTGTGTGTTTTCCATGTGGAGTAAACATCTTATCTTCTATCTTATCCTGATGTTTATTCAATTCGATTGTGTTTTTTCTTCTGCTTATATTCCAGACCCTGAATTGTAGATCTGCAATACATCCACACTGGTTTACGAAAACAGCATGTTTATTTTCTGAGTAATCTGTTATAATCTGGAGCGATTGGTTTACTTCACAACACTAGGTGGAGCAGCGGGCCATTAGGTGTCTTTATTTTAGAGAACCAATAAGCAAGTTTACAAAACTTAATTTGAGCTTAATGAGATTTAGTCATTGATTTGGAGTGGCATATTCCATCCTCTTTAGAGTTCTGGGTGTTCAGGGTTTTATTTCAAATGCAAAATGCTGCCTGTTTTCCAACAGCAAACTCCTGTAAACTTGCCAAATATTAGTTTTAATATGATTGTTGACTTAAAATTGTTTAAATTGATAATATACTAACTCCATGACTCCACTACGGGCTACTGCAGTTTATTTTAGTATTCACTTAGTCACTTTAGGCCTTCATAAATCAGCACCATGGACAGTACCTCCACAGCTAACTGAACTGTGATAGAAGATATTTGTTGTTTTGGTAACATACCCTCTCTTTTACCTGTAAGGTTTTCTGTTCAGGGAATTAAAACAGTTTGGGGTTTTTTCTTATCCTTACTAGCTATTGAAATAAGGAAAATGTGACATCACAAAAATTACTCTATTACTTTCTACAATGACCTAATCTGGTAGTTTGTTCTCAAAATCAATAATATGAAGTAATTCTTCTGTATGATCCTTTGAATGTGGCATTTGTTTATTAAGGTTTGAAGGCATTTTTTTATAATGGACTTAATGTATAATGGATTACATTTACTCTGGTATACAGAAGGTTTTATGACAAATTCAGTGACTTTAACTTGCCCAGATTATGTTTATAACACACTACTAAAACTTGGTGCCTGAGAGTTGGAATAACTCAACATGTCTGTAAATTGCAGCCGGACATCCCCATTCTGGTCTGATCTGTTTTAACCGTATGTAATTTATTTAAACCAGGCTAAGTAATGCAGCCACTTCCTTTGTAGAGAGAAGCTTTTTCATTTTCCTCCTTTTTCTATTTGGCTCCCCTGCGGTTTAGTTATCAGCACTGTTGCATAGCAGTAAGAAGGGGTTCAATTCCTTGCAGGGATTTGTCTGTGTGGAGTGTGTATGTTCACCACATGCATTAACTGGTACTCCATGGGTACTCAAGCTTTTTCCTAAAATGCATGATTGTGCACTTTCTAAAACTGGTCTGAGGTAGGAGTGCATGGGTGTGTGTCTGTATGTGAAAGATTGAATGTCTTTTTATGGACCCCTGAGCTGTCTATGCTGCAAAGATTAAGTGTATGAATTGATTTTTTTTTCTTTTTTTTATTGTCCAATGTTGAAAATTGCTTTAACATCCTTCTCATCCTAACCGAGACCTTTATGTTGCTTCTAGGGTTTCTTTTCATGTATGTTTCGCTTGGAGTTCGTGGGACAAATGGTTCACTGAAGATTATCAGTTGTATTTAATGCTTTCCTTTTGTGAGTAATATGTCTCATTGAAGATTAACCAACTGTTAAGAATTGCTGATCTTTCCAGATGTTTCTCCTGTTCGGCATTGTTTGATTGCTCCAGACCAGCATAGTGAAAGCATCACTTTTTCTGAGGTGTTAAACTCTTCTTCATGATGTTTTATTACTGTGGAAATCTTAATTAAACCTGAAAAAAACAAAATGGCACCACTATATTATAAAATAATAACTTAACCATGTTCTTTTTTTCCTGAGTAAAACATTTCCTTTGACTTTTTTCAATTGCTGTTTAAACAAGCTTTAATCTCTTCTGCCACTCACATAGTCCTGACCTCATGGGAACATCGGATTCATCACAGTATCATATAAAATTATAATTGTCCCTTAGCTGAATTAATGACTCATAATACTGCTAACATGTGATCCAGTGAAGTAGATCATTTGCATAAATCTGTATAATTAGACACCGGTATTCTTCTAGATTACAAATTTAGTAGGCAATTCTGTGCAGCATATGTCAGACAAAAATAAGATTGTCTCATATTTTTTGACAGATTAGATCAACTGTGACAAGACAAACATTTTTGACATACTATACATAAAAACATAAACAAAAACTATTAAATTTTTTTGTTTGATTCCTCCGATGATATGGTGAAAATGATGTTTTTCTTATTAGCATTTACATAAATTGTGATTTTGACACTTGACCTTCATGGGGCAGGAGACCCATATGTATGCATTTTGCTGTAGAAACCCTCCTCCCTTTCATCACAATAGACCTCCATATTAAAACATTTGTCTGCCAAGCAGAAAGGCAGTAGATCCCTCAAAGAAAACACATAGAAGACCCGCAGATGTTCTTTATTAATTACTTTGACTTGTTAGAATAGTAGGAGAGTTAGGTGAATGAATAAAAATGTTGTGAGCAGTCACTGCAGACATATATTCCCATTTTCCAATTCATGGGAGGTAGATTTGGAAAAACTTCAGTAGGCCTCGTTAATTGTATTTAATGGTTGCTGATTGGCTTTTTATACATTTCTAATAGTATTTTGGACAAAATGTATCCTTTATTCTGAGCCGCAGCGCTTTGAGGTTGGAAGCTGTTCCTTCCATCACCCTAATCTTTATCTCTCTTCACAAATTCTCTATCAGATTCATTTGGTACTCCTAAGAGGCTGATCCATTATGCTAATATTTCTTCAGATTAAGAGAAGCGTATTGGCAATACCTGAAAGATTGTGACAGTGATTTATTTTGATATTTTTCTTGTTGAAGAACTGTCAAAATTATGCGATGGGTGAGAACCTTTACTAATTTTCCCAATACAATGACAACCCTTAGTGTTTGACAGTTATTTGGTTTTACTGTATGTTGTCGACTGTTAGTTACAAACCGAAAAGATCCATGCTAAATCCAATTAGTGCTCACAAAATGATAACAGGAAGTTAAAGTTACTTCTTGGGACCAAAACCTCCAAACATCAGCCCTGAAAGTTACAAAGAATCCATGAGAATGTAAAATGAAATATTCAGGGGATGTCCGGGGTTTTTCAGCTTCACTGCAGGCGGCACAGCAGCCTCTACCTCCTCCCAAAAATCACACGAGTCACTGTCACCAGCAAGGAGACATACACAAACTTGGAGGGAACATCTCCCCACAGCTGCAGCACTTCCTAAATCTCCAATACGCCAGCCTGTTTTTCATTGGTTCTTGTCAGAGCGTAAGATTGACTTGTGGGTGGAGACCAAAGGAACGTCATCGTGCTTGGGATTTTTTTTTTTTTTTTTCAACCTCCCTCCCTGCTGCTTCCAGTTTTACACAGCAATGATGGGAAATGAACACACAGTACAGCGTGTTTCCTTAAAAGGAAGAGCAGAGCATTGCTCGATGTAAAGTCAATTATTTGCAGTCAGGCGAGGGAACGTCACTTCCCCTGATGTCAACAGTACTGGTTTAGTTGTTGTGACTATGAAATAAAACAGCAAAGAGCATAGATTTGATATTTTTTAATATGTTGGCTAACATTTCTGAACATGTCTTAATGTAATTATTCTAAGCCACACTATGGCTGCAAATACCACTCAGTTACCATAAATTAAAAAAAAAAATAATGAAATGTTATTTTATTTTTTTAGTTTGTTAACTTAAATTGGTTATTCCATGTATACAACATATCCCAGGCTTATGAGTATCTTTCCTGTTAAAATTAATTATCATCCTTGAGGCTTTTTTTTCATAGTTAACAAGCTGTTTATCATTGCAGATCATTGTTTCTCTTCTTAAACCCTCAGAGAAAAAAGCAAATTTGTCAACTGTTTTTCCACAAAACATTAATGAGACACAAACCAGTTTCCCTGAAGCTAAAATTAAAAGGCCCCCATTTCTAAACACAGACATGCACAAAAAATAGCATAAATATGGTCAGTATAATTACCAACACCTCCTCCCTACCAGCTGGTGAGGTTCCACACTCAGAGGGTATTTGGGAAGTGTAGTTAATCCAATGATAATCTTGAGCATGGTTTACACATATTATTCCTTTAATTGCTACCCATACTGTGCAATTATACCGTCACCAATTACATGGTTGCTGTTTACTTGCCTGTCTAAGCATTTGGTTCCCTCTATTAGAGCCCCTTCAGCAGCATGAGCAGAAAAAGCCATCAAAACTCAAACTAATGGTTCCTTCACTGTCATAATGACTTAATTATGTGCTCAAAAGAAGGGAGGCTCAGGATAGGGATCAGCTAGGGGGTTATTTTGCACAGGAGAAGGGGCTGAGGACTGAAGGTGAGGTAGCTGATGGAGGTGTGTGAGGACAGCTTCTCCCTCCATTAGGATGCAGAGCGTGTTCTCCAGCGTGAGTCACCACTGCTGCTCCCCTCCATCACCATCCCACCCACCTCACAGCACCCCCTGCATTGAAGTGCAGTCACCACCTAATATTACGCCTCTGACTTCACACCGGCCAACTGAGGATTCAGTTTCTACGGCAACATGGTCCAGACTCCTCCCCCGCTCATCTCCATCACCCATCCATCCGTTCCCTCTCTCTGTACTTCTTCCCCTTCTTCCTGGCACAGAGCATGTGACTTTCAGGAAGGCTTCTCCAGCCTCCGCCTTTATTGTTTTTAACCCTCTCCTGACCGAGCCGCTGCAGGCCGCCTGATCCCACCTGATCCCATCCCTGTTTCTGAGGAGGTTTCAAAGCTAAATCAAACACTTCCCGAATCTCTTTGTGAGATCAAAGCAACATCTGAGTGTTGCATTATCATATTTTGTGGTTTAGATGTTTTTAGGTGGAACTCTTAAAGCTGTTTCCATTAAAATTCTAAGAAGGTTTTAACTACTTTATTTTAACAGTTTGCACATAGTAAAAGGAGTAGAATTTACAATATTTTATATTAAAACACCAACTCCAAGGATGTTCTTTTTCATTAAAATGCAATTAAAATACATTATTCATCCCAAAGGGAAATTAAATGTTATTGTAACTGACTTTATCCAAGACTTTTTATTTGAAGAGTCAAATAATTTACAAAACGATTGTTGTGGACCAATGTCAAACTCAAATCATTATAAAGCTGCGTTCACTTTAAATTAACCAGTTTGATTTCTCAAATGGCTGTTTTGAATGGGCATGTGTGAAAACTCATCGGACCAATTAATAAAACTCTCTAGTCCGTCTTGCAAGAGGACCGTGTCACAACCAAACAGACCATCTAGCACACCAGAGAGACAAAGAGAACCGAAATGGGGCAAGTGAATTCTCATGTGATTTACAGACATATGTTTAATTTAAAGCTAATAAATACTCTGTATAAGCATAGCAGCAAGCATTATCTCCTAATATCACTTCAAGCAAGCAGCTGAAGTAGGTGGATGAGATTGTCCATTTAGTTTTCATTCAAAAGTGCAGGGATGAATGTAAGCCAAACCAAATGATGGTGTGAGAGTTGCATGGATTGTTCTGCTCTAAAAACACTAGAATGTCAAAATTTTGATTCCTTCAAATTAGTGATTCTCCAATATAAAGTCAGGATCCCACTGTTGGTATTTCATGACAGCTACTCAGTCTTCCAAGGTTCTGTCTCAGTGTTTTGTAATTCTAGTCCCCCAAATTTAAAATCTTTTTTTTTTTTTACAGTGGTCTAGACGTACAGGAGTAATGCTATTTTGTCATGTGTCCTGCTATGTAAAAGAAATATACCTATATTATTTACAATGGGCTAAAGTTACATAAATTGCATGAAATGTGGTGACACCAAAATGTTTTGTATATTCCAGGTCAAAATGGGTTTATTCTCTTTTTAATGTATTTACTTGAAGCTGTTCATCACATTTACCTAAACCCGTTCAGGAAAGAAAATTACTGACTTATTTTATTCATCCAACTGCTAAAGAATTTCTAAAGGCTTACTTGTTTTTTCAGAAGTTTTCCTGCAATCAGCTTCCTTATAGTTTGGTGTATAGAATTAGCTAATAATATATATGAAGGATGAAAAAAGGAAAAAAGAAGTTGAAGCTGTGACTCATCCTTCCACTGTGTAATGGTCTTTTAGCATTAAACTAAAAAGGTATTTTTAAGTCTAAACATTGATCTCTTCCTTAATTTAAATTATAAACAGACACACAAATTAAAATATGCTCTGACATATTGCTTGGTAGATAAATAAATGACTCAGGGAATAATGAACACTTTTCTTTTTCTTTTTATTTGCTGTGGGGATTTGTTGGCACAGAAAATCATATTTTCAGTTTCTAAAACAGAAGGTTTGGCTTTGGGTAAAAATACATTACATTACAAAGAATAATGACACCATTACACAAATAAGCCTTGCAACATTTTATGCAGAAGATAATTTAGCATTTTTATTCTACTATTAAGCCCCTATGAAAAAATTAAAACAACTGTACTCTCTGTTGAAATCTTTTACTTTGTAAAGTATTCTTTAGAAATCAAAATGTTTTTGTGTGTAACAATCTTATCTCTAAGGGTATGCATTAAATCCACAAAAGTTGACTAAAATGCTCTGTCTGGTCTTTTTTTTCAGTTGATAATTGTCAAATTTTAAAGCTTTATGCTCTATAATTAACTGTTCTGGTTGATTTTGATCCCGGTGTTTTCCAGGTGGTCAAAATTAATACGCAGTTGTTGAGTGTGTAAAGAGCTCCTCATCAGTTTTCATTAACATCTTCATGCTGCATGTACAGGTGTGGTGCTGGACTGCAAACAAAATCAAATGATGTAATGGAACATAGCATTCACTGTTTTACAGTGTTTTTAAAAACAGGGAGGAAGCTTAACATCCGGGAGTGATCTCACCTGAAAGTTGCCTCACTGGCACGGCCGCCTCCTAAGCATCCTCTGCAGACAAGGCTTGGTTGCATCTGTGTGTGTGTTTGTGTGCACATTTCTGTGCATGCCTATGTGTGAATGGGTGAACTTCATGAATGAAAAGTCTTCTTCCTGAGCTGCAGACAGGGAGGTGAGGTCATCCTGCTGAAATGGAGAATTCCCCCCGCCGCCCCGTCACCCACAACATCCTCCTACCCTCCCACCAATACTCGTTGGCGCCAGACTTAATGAATCCCAACGCTGAATGATATGAAGCACATTATTTGGGGCAACCTGAATGATGATAGCATTGGCTGGTGTCACACTGTGATGCTCATTTCCATATAATTCCATAATAAATATATAAATACATCAGATTTCTTTTTGAATTGGAAATCTCATGTTCACTACTGCTAGTTGTGAACATGAGGGTTCCGCTTATCGTTTCCCTCTTTGTTTACATTCCTGTTAGGAATTAAGTTAAGTGGATTTGATGATTGGCCACCTATTCAGCTCTGTATGAGTGAAAGTGACGAGTAACACAAGAGGCTCTTAATGAGAACCCATAAATAGGCTCAAAGCTTCAAAGAGACAGAATCTGCCCTCCCCCTCATTCTCTAGTCTAAATCCAACCCCATGCAAACATGTGAACACACCTCTCCTCTGCCACCTTCCCCCCGCATCCACACTGGGACAATCTGTGTCCACTTGGCGCTGGTTCTTACACCACACACTGTACTCTGACAGTCCGAGGTATCTACGTGACATTCCTCTCTACATTTTCCACTGCAGACGTCTGTTAATTCCCTCCTGCGGATAATGATTCATGTTGCCAAGCAATGCAGCATTTTACATCAGTTATTTGGCTAGATGCCACAGAGTGCTGTAGTTCCACTAAAGGTCTCACAATAATCCATTTAGCTTTAAATGAAAGAATCCCATCAGTTGTCCAGCTGATTTTGCTATCAGTTGAACATGTGATATCAAAATATTACTTTCCAATCTTGTTAAAAGTGTGTGTCCTTGTGGA
The DNA here is from genome assembly GCF_051168715.1 of Poecilia mexicana. Taxonomy (NCBI): domain Eukaryota; kingdom Metazoa; phylum Chordata; class Actinopteri; order Cyprinodontiformes; family Poeciliidae; genus Poecilia; species Poecilia mexicana. Next base: position 20,826,318 of record NW_028263374.1, read on the forward strand.
GTGGGCCTTTTTTATTGTTCTGTTTTGATATCCTGCAGGTTTCATATTCAGTGTTCGTTTCTCATAAAAATTCCCCACAATAACAGCATAAGCGGCACTCGACATCAGAAGCAGTAATGATCCTCAAAGCCTGAACGCAGATAAAACTTTCTTACTAACTGAACCCCAATAAATAAATTATGAGGAACATTTTCAGAAAAAGATTAAAAATATACATAGAGGATGCTTCCCGGTTTAGATTGCCTTAAGACAGAGTGGGACCAGGAATCATAGAATAGGAAGCTGTTCTTTTTTTCTGCTTCTTTTTTATGTTACATTAAACACAGCATGCAACTTTTATGAACCCAGTTTTAAGCCTTGACTCATAAGCTGTTAATATGAGAATTTAAGATGAAAAACTGCTAAACTAAAGATTCAAAGTGTGAAGCTAAGCTGTCATATTAATTTGTACAGATATTCTTAAATGCTTCTATGTTGATGTCTGACTATTGTTTCGTAGAAAATGTTTCTATATCTGTGTGTCGTCTGTGTCTGGACAAAAAAAATAGTTTTGTATTATTTTGTTTTTGCTTTCCTTCTCCCATTGGATAGATAAATTTGAAATGATTACAAAATAAATGATTATTTTCGCTCCTTTTTTCCATGAAAAATATCTCACCGTATATCCTAATTTTTGCAAAGTTACAGTTGTGTTTGAGGTTCTAGCTCCATTAGACATGCTCATTGGAGAAATTATTAAAAAGATACAAGACAATGAAAGACAAGTGAGCCAAGAGTGCAGCTCAAAGTTTTCATAAAGTCATGACATTTCATGTGGATTATGCTTAATGTGCAACAAAGGCAATCTAAAACAAAATCAATAAAGTTTCCAGTCCAAAGGTGAGTTCAAAGTCAAATATTTATGCTGTGATTTCTCAAGTCAGGAGTTGGAAGTCAGGAGAAAGTTTATCTAAATAACATGGAGACCAGATAGACCAGCACCTTACACACTGTTTTAAAAGCACTATGGAGATCAGTTTGTCTGTAGCTTTCCATAGTAATCGCAGAAAATTTTCTTGCAATGTTCAGGTCAACAATTTAATTTTACTCCCTTTTTTTCTTGTTGGAACTTAGTCCCCAAAAGTTTTTTGATTAGAAAACTGTGAAATCATTACCTAAAATGTAACAGGAAATGACAGCAACTAAAAAGTTATTCGCAGAAACTAAAAGGTTTTTGACAGAAGCAACTACTTCTATTTTCAGCTGTATGTTGTCATAATCTGGTATGTATCCAAAAGCCCTTTTTGTGACAGAAATGAAGCACGACTAAAAATAAGATAGGTTAAATAAAATTACTTTTCTTCCTTGAAAAACGACAGGAAAACTTACTTTGATTTATTGTGTCATGTTTTTAAGATTTTTAGATTTTCTGACTCCAAGATACCAAGCGGTTTAACATAAACACAGGAAGAACTGCTAAAATCTGAAAATCTGTCCTTGTGTTTTTGTAATCCCCAGCACAAGTGGAGAGTATAGTGAGGCTTTCACTGCTTGTTTTTGTGGACTTCTGTTACAGTTGCTATGTGCATCAGTCGAGATTTCCCCCATTGTCTACAAGCAACACGATGAGGTCATCATTATGGGTTTAAGCCCAACATGGGCTTAATCTGGGAGATAAGGGCTGGATTTGGATTTAGCTCTCAAAAAAGGGTCATGGAGCTGCAACTGTTTTGTCTCGGCAGTCATCCAGAGTTTAGACATGAGATATCCCAATTGTTCATGAAATGTTGAAGAAGTTTCATCAGATTTTGCTCTGATTTCATGCAGAGCTCATGAGGCACAATGCAGGATTTTCCTGACTTTTGAGTTATTTTCTCTTTTTATGCTGCACATAAAATAATTTCACAAATAACTAAAATATGAAGATTCATACAAAGGCGATGTTTTGCTACAGTCTTGTGTTTTTATCAGTTTATTGTATAATTGTATTTTACGTGTCTAGATTTACGTGCTTAGATTTAGTTTTGGCATCTACAGTATAACATTATGACCACTTTAGGTGAAAGTTATGTTTTAAAAGCAGGGGTCAGTTGATTTTACAGACCTTACAGGGTCTAAATTGTGATGATTGTATAATTGGGCTCAGAGTCTCTCCAGAACTGCAGGTTTTCTAGATGTCTTTCAAAAGCTTTCCAAAGTAGAAACAGGAGGGAACTGACTAAAAAGTACTAAAACACAAAAAGAAGACTTGTGTTGGATGACCAATTGTTTCTTATATTTTATCATCATTTCTACCGATTCAAGTTGTTCAAAGATACTGATCCCAACAACGTGAAGGCGCCTCTCATGTGCCATCCGATGATAATAATGGAAAACCTGCCCTTCATCTCCAGGCTGTGGCAGACGGAGCTGGCAGATTATGCGGCAATTAAAGCGCCCTCCATACACAGGACGTTAATAGGGTTTGAAGGGATTTAGATGGTGCTGTCCAGTCAAATGCTGCATGCCTTGGGAATGACATCATTTTGATCACCTCACATACCGGCTGACCTCCTCCTCCCTGTTTCACTGTGAGGTCTCACTCACACACAAACCCCTCTGTGGCCAGAATATACCTGCACTGGTCCTGTCTCACCGGGCTCAACGCGTCACAGCACAGCTCTCCTCTGATTGGAGGAGCCCTGCATCCCTCCTTCCCTGCTCTCTCTCTCTCTCTCTCTCTTTCTCTCTCTCTCTCTCTCTCTCCTCTTCTACGTATCAGTCGTGTTTACTATATGAGGCCGTGGTATAAATTCTTGAGAGTGCGCAGTTTGCGTCCTCAGAAGGTGATGGAAAAGAAGGAGGAGGAGAAATAGGGAGCAGGGAAACGTTTAGCTTTACTCTATTTACCGTTTACTGGATTTAACCGCAGCTGTGAAGGTGCTCTGGATGCAGAGGAGGAGGAAACCAAAGAACGGAAGAATTTGCCTCCTTTTAGGTGGTCATTATTTAAAATACGAGCCTAAACTGTCGAGGATCAGACATGCAATCAGCAGCGATGGAGTCCTGTTTTCCGCACTGAGGTAGGAACCGTTCCTTTGCAAACACGGAAGAAATGAGAGGACAGAAACAGGCGTCTTCCTTTATTGTTGGTATATTAGAGTCAGATTGTGTTTTTATTTGATGCTGTCAGCGCATCTTCAGAGAGGCAGCGGAGGTGGGAGAAGAGGCGGCGATGCGCTTCGGAAACATCCTGGATGCAGTGGCCTGTAACAGAGCGCAGCCTCCTCCTCCTCCTCTTCCTCCTGCAGCTCCAGCAGCTGATACCTCCATCACCCCAGTAAAGCAGGACTGTTAAGAAGCAGGATCAGTCTGATGTGAATGATGTGTTACAACAGATGTGTCTGACTTCTGGGGGTTTCTACTGGCGCAGAAAATTATAATTAGGATGATTCTTTTTTTCTTTTTTTTTTTAGTTTCTCTGGGTTAATGATTCCTGCAGTCAGTTTCTATTGGCTCTGTACCATCTGCATGACTAATATAGGAATTAAGAATGATAATTGCAGCTATGGGATGCAGACAGCCTGCTGACAGCTTATGCATCAGATAAAAGGTACATTATGATGTTATCACACATGACTAACAGACTTAATCTACTACTATATTGTAAAAAAAAAAAGAATTCTGAATCTTTGGTTGAAAAATAACTGTGTGCACTTTCTTTCAAATGTCTCTGATATAGAAACTGATCTTCTCCAAGCTTGGTGTTCCCTAAAACAATACCGACCCTTTGTTTTAATACACAGCAAACTGTCATGGATTTTAGTTGGTGTAATTAATTAGACAAACTGGTAAAAATCTGTTTCTTCTTTGTCCTCTTCATCAGTGAAAGCACTTCCAGCTTGGAAATGCTTCAAAAGCCTCTCACAAGAAATAATACATTTCCTTTCCTTGCTTAGCGAGTAGGTGCCGTTGTCCTTGGAGATACCTAGAGCTTTGAAGAAGCAGGCTGAATTCAATGAACTTTGCTTATCATTTCAATACACAAGTGATTCTGCTTTATGTAAACAACCAACTGTTGTGTTTACTATGATGTTGGGGGGTAAACAGTTGTCGGTTCAATTAAAAAAGAGATATTTTTGTTATTTATTGTGCTCTTGATTGCAGAGGCGCCGTTAGATTATGGGGCAGAAAGATGCCATTTTGTTCTTTATTACCTGAACCTGTTGTCACATCTTTTATTCGGTAAACTATGACCAACACAGGCTGTTAAATTTGTTGCCACTCCTGGTAAAAATTTACATTTCACATTTTTAATGCTAAAAAAACCCCTCAAAAGTTGTTTAGCCTTTGATATAGCCTCTGATTTAATTAATTATTTTGAATAAAATCACCAATACTCCAACTGTTAATGTTTTGATAACTCAGAGTCTTACTGCTTTCTTGTGTCTTATATTTTCAATTTACTCCACAAATGTGCTATAGGATTTAGCTCTTCAGACTGAGAAAGTTTTTTTTTTTCTTTCTGAGAGCTATCATTATCCAGCTGAATGCCCAACAATGATCCATTTTAATGTTACTACACAGTGTGCCTCAAGATGTCCCTGGAGTTTTCTAACGTTTTTAGATTTCTTTACATCCTCAGTAGAATAGAATAGAATAGAATAGAATAGAAAAGAATCGAATAGAATCGAATCGAATAGAATAGAATAGAATAATCCTTACCTAGTGGGGAAATTCCCAGTGTACAGAATAATAAAGAACGAGTATCTAGAGGCACAGATACACACATAAAAATCATGAGTCCTTGTTCAACCTAATGGCAAACAGAAAGTATTTAATAACTAATTAGAACTTCCCCTCATGAATAAATGAATTACAGGTTGGCTTTTTCTCAAAATTTCAGTGTGAAATTTACTGTACTAGAAACTGAATTAATTTTGGAGCATTTAACATACCTAATGTGTTTAGCAGTCTCTCCATGTCTGAATGTTATAACTCAGTTTGATTGACGTAGGAGAGAGATAATTCTCTCTTTCTTCCTGTGTTTGACAGATTCTCACCTGTTCAGTGTGAGAAATGTGAGACGTTTTGTGTTGTCATATTTAATCTGTGTGTGTTTCACACAGTTTGTGATGTATGAAGTTCCTGATCTTGGCAGGAAGAGAAACTTTGAAATTAATTCTTTGCAGTTTATGATAGTTTAGTAATCATATCAGGGCCACTAAGTGCAAATCATTTTATCTAATTTTGTAATGTTTATTTCTATCTTTTTGGTCTCTTTAAAGCTTCCATTGCTCCGGTCTTTTTGATGGCGCTCATTCATGAACCCCGTGCCTCCTCCCCCTCCCTGTCTGGCTTCAACACACCCATCTCTGACCCGCCATCCTTTCGCCGGCTCGATGCCGAGACTCCCTGCACTCCAGAAATGGACCTGACCCCGACCCAGTGCGTCCTCCGGAACGTCCTCTCCATAGACACCGGGGCTGCTGTGGAGCCTGGGGGAGGAGGAGAAAGAGGAGAGGGGAAGACCCCCGGGCACAATCAGACACCTGGCGAAGAACAACAGGAGCACTTTGCCAACAGTGTGCTGAAACTCCACGAGCATGAGGGGAGCAGTGGAAGGACAGAGGGAGAGGGACAGGATCCGGACCGCCCTGTGGTCAGGAGCCAGGCGGACGACGCCAGGTTGCAGTGCCAGTCCACGGGAGGGGGAGGAGGGTTTCTGGAGGGACTGTTTGGGTGCCTGCGGCCTGTCTGGACTATGATTGGCAAAGCTTACTCTACAGAGCACAAACACGTTCTGGACGGTAAGTCTGTTTCTGTGTGTAAAGTGAACTATCTTCTATAAACTTCAGGGTCAATGGTGGCTTCAATTCTGACTATGAAAGCAGCCACTTTCCCCAATTAAATTTTCCAGTTTAGCCTTGATATGCTAATTAAATGATCTTATCTCCCAGTTTAATTACATTAAGCAGTGGGTAGAAAAATGACTCCCACAAAGGCCATGTTGTAAATAAACACTCTCCCTGACAGGAGTGAGATGCATCTAGATCAGGAGACTCTATCAAAGCTGCAGCGTGCTCATTCTCCCCTGATACCCCCCAAGCCCCCCACCATCCCACCCCATCCATTTGCCTGCTCGTGCCCACCTCCCTCTAGCACCACCCACCCCCTCAGTGAAACCCGCTCCCCGTGACGCTGTGTTGTTTATGTCTGCAGCCACTACAAAAGCACAGGACTCCCCAGAGACTCCTCTGCCAAATCTGCCTCATGAATTATGCATGGCCACGCTCTGACCCCGCACCTCTCATCTCTATTAACGCAAACCTGACACGCACGCACGGGGACAGATGCACGCACACAGAGAAGCTCGTTTGCAAGCAGAAACACTGATATTAGCATTTTAAGTTAGATAACATGCAGAATGTGATAGAAAAATACTGCAGCTCACATCAGAGATGGAGCTGGCACCTTCACTGTATTGCCTTCTAATGTTTTATCACCCATTGACTCCAGTGTCTCCCCTCATCTCCCCTCATCTCCCCTCCTTCTGTCTCTCATTGTCTCTCCTTTTCATCCCTCTGTTATTGCTCCCAGCCCATCTGCACTTCGATGCTCTCCTCTTCTCTACAATAAAGAGTAGCTTATACAACTGAGCCGCTTCCCAACTTGTAACAAGTCCTTATTTTCAGCCTTTGTATGTAATTAATTGCATTTTGCCATGAAAATGAGAAAAAAATGAGAATCCTCTTAGGGGTGGGCATTTATCATATCGTTTATCACTTATCATTTATTGTGATACATTTCTTATCATGATATGAATTTTGATTCATTGTTGTTTCATTGAATTTCAATTAATGATCCCAAAACTGTCCGTATTGTTGGGACTGTTAATTTTGCTATTTTTTCCACTGTCTGCTCAACGAGAGCATCAATAAATATCAATAAATTTAAAATATATAATGAAATGCAATGACTCTGAGCAGAAGTTGAATCACACTTTTTATGAGACTGGAGTCATAAACCGGTATATTACAAATGGGAATGTTTTTCAAGGGCAGTATTTTTGTTTGTGGGGCTGTGATTGTTGTGCTATTTAGTCACAGCCATACAGTTACCTTAAAAAGGAGCAATAAATAGATTTTATCGCCACTTTTATCATCACCACCACAGTACCACAAAATATTGTGATAAAACTTTTAAGCCCAATCCTATATTCTTTTTACCGATCATAGAGATGGAGGAGTACCAAATCAAAGCCGAGCTGATTTGGAAACGTTTCAGATCTGGATTGATGTCTTTACTACAAAAAAATCTGAGACCCTCATTAGAGGCGGAGCCCTCTATCGATCACTGCTGGGCATTAATCATTCATATCATCCTCATTAATATGATAAATGTGTCTCAGTACAGCTCACTATGCTGCTGTTCTCCCCGGGTTAAGAACAGCAGCGGAGCGAACGGGTTGTATGTCTTCCGTATATTAGCCCAGACCCCTGCAGTACCGTGGGGAATTCCCCCTTTTCCTGCTAACTGTCTCCTTACTTACCAACACCAGTAAGACTTCTCCACCTCTCTATTCACCCTACAACCAGCCATTAGCCTCTCAAATCCTCTCCTTCCTCCAAACCCCTTCTGAGTTGTCGGACCCCTGTTTCGCGTCAGCCCCACAATGGCACTAAGCAGGATTTAGGAGGCTGAGGGAGAATTACCCACAAGAGATTAGAGCTTCTGTCTGTCGGCCTTCTCGCACACCCGAATCGCAGGTTAGGAGGTGCATGAAGATATCAGCTGAGGTCATGTGTTGTTTAGGCTTCCTGTCATTTTTACAAGTTTCACTCCATCAAGGTATTTTTTTCAATCAAAACTTTCCTCAATTTTCAGCCTCTGTATTTATTAAGGAACTGACCTCTTTTACTGTTCAATAAAGAATCGCACGTTTGTGTTAATAGCTATGATGCTAATAATGATCAGACATTACATACTATTGTAATGAGAGGACTGAAATGAAAGTCACACCAAGTCACACAAACAAATAAATCAAAATCAAGTTATGTCACAAATTAAGTTTAATAATAAAGTGGAATGACAGGGGAATAAGTGCTGAACCATTACAGGTGTGATTTTAGTGCCAACCTTCAAACTGTCTTCAAATGTTGAAGGTTCTTCTATGCACTCTGATTTTCAGATCTTTATATAGAATACATTTTTATTCCACATAAAAATAGGTTTTTATATAGAATACAGTCTTTTTTTTCACTCTCACACAATCTGAGAGTTGCCTGGGCTGTGTGTGTGTGTGTGAGGTTCAATGTCTTTCTGTAAACCCACTCCTATTTTACATCAGATTCGCATCAACTCTCACTAATTTATCAATTTTTCCTTTGTTCATTTGTATGAAGCCTGCCAGAGCCATACTAAAAATCACTCCCACCCCATGATGTTCCCATCTCCAAGACGCTGTTGATTTATTTGATATGATATGCAGTGCCATTTCCAGAGAGTTTATATTTGGCTGATTCTCACCAGACCTTTCTGAATCTCACGCTTGTGTATTTCATGCTTATGCAATTGGTGTATTTTCTTGTCTTGTCAGTGTTTCTTTGTTTATATCTGAAGCACTTTAAACTCCCTTATGTGTGAATGTTACAAAACAGATAAAACTGACTTTCCCTGCGTGATACTTTAACAATGAGAAAGCTTTTTGCAGGCTGTCATTTAGATTAAACAACGTGTGTTCAGCACTTGCTCTATTTATGGCACATAATTTATGGACTTGCTCATTTATTTCTTTGCACATGTGGGTTACTTATGTCGCTGACAATATCTGGAGCAAATTTCTTGTCATATTGTAAATATATTTAGTGAACAAAAGGCTGCTGCATTTGATTTGCATTTGCTTTTTCTTGCCACTGATATGGCACTGACATAGACGCTTAGATTTTTAAATGTCAAAGCAATGTTGCTTTCCAGAAAGACTGAGTATTGCTAAACTCTTACCAACAGTGTAAGATCTTCTTCTTGGCCTTATTAAACTGCATTAAGACTCACTAAGAATAGAACGAGGATTCACAGACACGGTGTTGCTTCAGTGTTTCATCATTCCAGTAACACTGATATGCAGTCAGTGGAGGTCAGTACATTCAGCATGTCGTAATTTTAGCTTACATGCTGCTACCTCACCAGGTAAACTCACCGAGAGCTTTTGCTTTATCTTTCTGTTGCTTCAGAGGAGTGGGAAGTCCCGTTTGAGGAGATTTCGGACCTACAGTGGGTGGGCAGCGGAGCCCAGGGTGCTGTTTTTCTGGGGAAACTCCACGGACAGGAAGTGGCTGTGAAAAAAGTACGAAACATCAAAGAGACTGATATCAAGCACCTGAGGAAACTCAAGCATCCCAACATAATCACTTTCAAGTAGGTTGACATGATTTTGTGGGTTTTTTAGAACCAGAAAAGGCAGACTTCTGACTGAAATTATTAGATGATTTATATACCATGCAGTATATTTATTTAGAATATATATTTACTGTAGCATATCACTTACATAAGTGTTTGTTTTCTTATTTACTTGCTTTAGGTGTCTACAAGATGGGAGCATAACTAATTCAATTTTAGTGCAGACATTGTCTTTAACAACCACTTTCGTTCTACTTTTTCAGAGGTATTTGTACTCAGGCCCCTTGTTACTGTATCATTATGGAGTACTGTGCTCAAGGACAGCTGTACGAAGTCCTGAGAGCGGGCAGGAAGATCACCCCGTCCCTGCTCATGGACTGGGCCATGGGCATCGCCGGGGGAATGAACTACCTTCATCTCCACAAGATCATCCACAGAGACCTCAAGTCACCTAAGTGAGTTTGCTTTTAAAAAAATAAAAAGTTGTTTGACTGGAACACTGTAAATTTAATGTGAAAAAGTACCATGAACACACATAAAAGCTCGATATTTAGTTGTCAACATGCAGCAAAGGCAGAAATCTATTTGAAAAAAATATTCAAACTCTCAGAAATGATCATGTTAATTCAATGTTTGAATGTGTGATGTAGTCGGTTTTAATAAAACATAAGTATTGTGTTCCAGCATGCTCATCACCTATGATGATGCAGTGAAGATCTCAGATTTTGGAACGTCCAAGGAGCTTAATGACAAGAGCACGAAGATGTCTTTTGCTGGGACTGTGGCCTGGATGGCTCCCGAGGTCATCCGCAATGAACCCGTTTCAGAGAAGGTGGATATTTGGTAGGTGTCATGACCCTCTTGAACTGTGCTTTTCCTCTTTGTGAGCCCTTAAAAAATTTCCCAGATGATTTGTCTTTTCAGCCACCAAATCAGCATAGAATCTCATTAGCTGTAGTCTACCACAGTGCAGCGCAAAGGATCCTATTTCTAGAAAATCTATTCAATATGATGTATAATATCTCATTACATGAAACTCTATAGGGTCTCTGCCGTATCTGATGGGTTTCCCTATGCTAAGCTTCAATCCCCCCCAGCTTGCTACATTTTCTACCTCCCTTTTTCTCCTTTACTACAATCCCTCCATCAGTCTTCCTCTCCATCCTGAAAGGAACGCCAGCTAATTTAATAATTGATCTGCCAGATGCTGCAGTGCTCAGGAGAGGCTGGAATAACCTTCCAAGCCTTTGGATGGGTTGGCCCTCGGCCAGCAGTGCATTAGCTGGGACGTGAAAATAGGATTAAAAAGCTTTTGATGCAAAAAGAAAGCAAAGCCTGTGTGTGTCGTGTACATTTTTGCTTAAACCTATTTAAATCACTTGAAATGCATCCATAGCACAAAAAGAGTAAGAAAGGTTAAGCTTTGTCAGATGTTGAACACATTTTGTTTTTGTTGCATTAATACAGAGGAGCAGTGGGGGAAATGTAATAAATTTAATTAAAAGAAAAAATATATATATTCAAATTGAACTAGTTAATTAAAAATGAAATAGTAAACCCCAAATAAACTGTTGAACAACTTCAAGCATTTTATTGCCACTAAGAAAGTAACACAAATGCAATAGATTGGGAGAAAAAAAATATTTAGCATGCATCAAACGACACATTATAATGTTTGATGTAAGGATCTAATTTTGATATTTTCCTCAAAAGTACCAGATAAAATATGGTATATTTGGACAACCAAACCTTGCCATGGATGTTCTGGAATTAAGCATTTGTTTATGTGGAAAATATTAACATCTGTGTTTTTAAATTATATATTTGTATAACACAACATTTGTCAGGCATCCTCCAATTCCTTTGTCTTCAAGTGTGCTCCTGGAAATCTCAGTGTTTTACAGCTGAAAAGCTGTTTCCTTTTGCTGTCTCCCTGCTCCATAGAAGTAATGTTGATGCCCTAACCCTTAGAAATGTATTGTGCATGGGATTCACACTGATTCATAATTACTTACTATTTTAATCACAGTATTTTTTTCTTTAAGAGTTAAATTAGAACAGTGATAAATCTATTCCAAATCATAAATCATGGCTGTGGCCTGTTTCAGATAAAATGGCGCTTGCAGTAACCACAGCTGGTGCTTCCTCAAGATGTAGCCAAAGGCTATAAAACAGTTGGTATTATATCTCAGTCTTGTGATTCCTTTTGTATTTTACTTTGTTTTTATAACAAAAAAAGCAGTCAGTGTTTGCATGAAAACATGGTTCTATAGGGAATCTGATTGTAGAATTTCAGAACTCAGTGTAACAGTAAAATGGTAATGATAATATACTTTAGTGTTATTTCACATTTCCTCTGTTTGATGTGAAATAGGGCAAACAAATCATGCTGCTTTTTAAATATTTTTTTTTTGTGTTTTGACAATGATATGAGTGCATTTATACACTTTTATTAAAACTCTCAGAACAAATGTTGAGTTTTGATCCAAATCATCTGTTCTTAACGGTCTTCTTTTCATGCGTGACACCAAGAAGAATAATAAGTGTGGGGCTGAAGGGATGCTAAAAATACACATGCATTATTACATGTGATGCAACTGGCACCTTGGATACGGCACATGAAAACCAGGAGGAGTCACTTAGAGCAATTTCTGTAGTTACCATCCCTATAGGCCTGTTGTTGTGTTCTTACATTAAAACATAAGTCTAAGTGAAGACATCCCTATTTTTTTGCCTACTTGAGTCTACTATCTTCATAATCTTAAAAAAGTTGAACATGTTGTTTGTATTATTCTGTTATATATTATTGTTCTAAAATTAATAGAAAGCATACAATTTGACTTTGCTAAAAATCTGACACAGTCTCCTTTCTGGTTTACTTTCGTCTCTTCAGCCTACATCAGTAACTTCCGTGTGTCTGAAAGAAGCTGTGTCCCATTTTTTTTTTTTTGAAGGTCATTTGGCGTTGTGCTCTGGGAGATGCTGACGGGGGAGGTGCCCTACAAGGACGTGGACTCCTCCGCTATCATCTGGGGAGTGGGAAACAACAGCCTGCAGCTGCCTGTGCCCGATAGCTGTCCAGACAGCTTCAAGCTACTCCTGAAGCAATGCTGGTGAGGAAGATGAAGAGATAAAAAAAAACAAAAAAAACATCAAAGAAGTCATTTAAGCAGGCGGGTAGTAAAATTTTAATTTACCCTTTTTTTTTACAGGAACTGCAAGCCAAGAAACAGACCTTCATTTCGACAAATCCTCCTACATCTTGATATTGCCTCTGCAGACATACTGTCTACTCCACAAGAAACCTATTTTCAGTCTCAGGTAAGATAAGTGTAGCATGAGAAAACAGAAGAGTCATACATTCAAATGTAACTTCATTTCATTTTTTTTTTTTCAGTTTTTGCTTTCTTGTCACTCTTAAATGTTCAAGATTATTAAAGTGCTTCACAAAAACATGCGATGACAAACAGCGACAATCTAAATATATGCAGAACGGAGTTTTAGAGATGATTTCTCCTAAAAAAAAGTTATCAAAACCTACCCGGTCCAGGTTTTTTTATTTATATATATATATATATATATATATATATATATATATATATATATATATATATATATATATATATATATAGATAGATAGATAGATAGATAGATAGATAGATAGATAGATAGATAGATAGATAGATAGATAGATAGATAGATAGATAGATAGATAGATAGATAGATATTTTTTATACTATTTTATCATTATCATCCCCATGTATATGGGGATGGTGATGTTGTCACACAGGTTCTAGTTATGTGATTCTTGACTATATAGGTTTGGCTGCTGAAATTAAGTCAAAAATCTTGTTAATCACAGATAATAAATGATTTTACTAGTTGGCATTTTTATTTTCACACCGTCATGGAAAGCTTTTTTTTTTTTCTTTTACAAAGTAATTGTTAGAAACTAATGGTGCCTCTCGCCCAATCAGGTATTTCTGTATTTATTCAGGTTATCTAATATTAAATTTCATTTGATCTGAAACGTTTAGTTGCAATAGACAAAGAAAAAAACGTAAAACAAATCCTTAAGGAAATAAATACTTATTCCCTGCAAAAACTGGTGTGATAATTTATGTTGATGGAAAATCAGATGAAGACGGAGGATTAAGCCAACTTTTATAAAATACATTTCATAAATTTATTTACAGGAAATCTATTCATTAAGTTAGATTGAGAAATAAATGACCGTTTAGTGAAGTGCACATGAGGTCTGTATGTCTCCCCTGCCAACATCACTAATTCTCATTTTGCTGACAAGCTGCCACCATTTTTTTTCCAGTCCACTGCAGTAACCATATGCAGTGGCAAGTACACAGCTGCACCCGAGCCCCAGGTCTCCAGGGAGCCCACTAATAATACCTGTCCTTTCAATCACACTGCATTATTGTTGCTTGCTTCTTTTTTTCCTCCCTTTTTCTTTCCGTGTCACATGCTTCTGCTGATTTGTGGTCTTTTATTCAAGCTTCAGTTCACGGGTCAAGGAAAGAACCTTTTCTTCATATTGAGTGTGATGGGGAAGGACGCTATGTGTCTACCTGTGTCTGGGTGGGGGATGGAGGCATAGTACAAATGTGCTAGACCAAAGAGATGGAGTATGGAGGTATAATTGTGTGGAAAATATGTCTTTGTGCATATCTATTTATAACTCATCTTATCTGGTTGAATCTCTTCATGCGAAACGTAAACCTCCATCACTCTGTCCACTTATCCTTGATCCTTTATTTCTCCCTGCCCCCTTCTCCCGGTTGAATCCCTGCCCAGTTTTTTCCTCTTCTCTGCCCCATAATGGATTTTTCTTGTGACATTAGAAAGAAGTATTTGCTGCCAGAGTGTATTGATTGCCTTAATGGTAGAGAGCAGAGAAAAGAGAGTGGAAAAAAGAGGGGACTGGAGACATAGAAGAGTGCGCACAGAGTCCATTAGGTTAATAAGAAGAGCATCTTTCGTGCGCGAGTCTAATACACATGCATGTGCCTCCATGCGCTCATAAATCTGACTTACTTAGTTCTCTGCTATGACAGGTATCAGATAACAGTTGTCATGCTCTGCCGCACACAAGAACATGCCCATGCCGCATTTCTTTTCTTTTCTTTTAAAAGATCCACGTCACGTCAGTGTACGTTTGGTTTCGCTCTTTGGGTATTGATTTTTATCTGACGGCTTAATGGGTTTGGTTTCAGTGACAAAAAAAAAAAATGCTAATTGCTCTGTAAATTGAAAGCATTTCTCCATCTAAATCAAGGTGCAAAGAAGATGTCTTGTGGTGTTGGTGTCATTTTATGTTAATATTAGCACCGTGAACTTGAGTCGCAGTTAATTATCGCAGTGCAAACGAGAGAACTGACAAAATACTCCATGTTTGGAAAGGTGAAGGAGTTTAAAAACATGTATGAAAGGGATAAATGGTTTCCTGCTGTGTCCACATGCACATCACCATTACGATTATATAGTTTTATTTGTTAATTTGGTATGATTTTACATCCTTCACCACGTACCGTATACTTGTGCTGCATATACTGATACATGCTCATGTCGTTGAACTTTTCGTTGGCTTATTTCTCTCTTTGTAGTGAAAACCTGCTAACAAAGACTCGTCATCACATAGACAAATTTGATGTTTGACACTTCAAAGTGTGCAGTCGCTCCGGGTCATTAACACTTTCTCCTGACGGTATTTCGTTCTGTGTTTCTCCAGGCGGAGTGGAGAGACGAGGTGAGACATAACTTTGAGAAGATTAAGTCAGAGGGGACATGTCTTCACAGACTGGATGAGGAACTCATCAAACGACGCAGAGAAGAACTCAGGTTAGAATTGCAAAGAAAATTGTGCTGTCAACTGTAGCGTGTATTTCTATTCAGCTGCACTGATATTATTTTTCAAAGCCTTGAAATTGCCATGCTATTAGCTTCAGATCATTATTAAGATACAAGGATGTAGTAATTTACTCTGATGACTGTGTTGCTCCACAAACTATCCCAGTAAGGCATGTCTGTCGAAATAAATGTAAAAAGCATTGCATGGCTGCAGAATTGTTTTATCTTAAACATTATGTGTTGTTTAGGACCTGACTCGTAAACAAATATCTTATATTTAACATTTAAGTTTAGCATACATTCTCCTCATCAGTACTGTAAAATATGTGCATCTTGTCGTACGTTTCCTGGATTTTATTGCTTAATATTGCCTGTTTTAGCATATGCATTGAAAAATTAACACACATATCTATCTGTTTCCTATATTATTAATAGTTCTGTGAATGATTTTTATAGTTAACAGATTTGGAATGTAAAGTAGAAACAACAATCTCAAGTTATCTAAAAAATTCATACTCTGTATCCTCAGATTTAAATATAGCTCCCATCATCTCAGTAGTTGTTGTGCACAGTGCATGTGTCTGGACGTTATTGAGCTTTCCTCTACATGCAGACATGCACTGGACATCCGGGAGCACTACGAGAGGAAACTGGAGCGAGCCAATAATCTCTACATGGAGCTTAACGCCATCATGCTGCAGCTGGAGATCAAAGAGAAGGAACTTCTCAAGTATGAAACTTTGCTGCTTCATTTTTATTCTTGACAGGCTTTTAAAACATTTACATTAATGAAATACAGTATGTGATTGGGGTCATTCTGTTTAAAAATAAACCTGTCCTAAAACTGAGAAATTAATGGACTAATTGTAGATGTTTTGTGCTGCAAATTTGTTACTAAAGGGACATTGTCTGTCATGAAGTCCAGACCGTATTTTGTGTCTAACTAGTGATGTTCTTTATGTCTAATGCCAGGAGGGAGCAGTCACTGGATAAAAAATACCCCAGCTGCTTCAAGCACCACAGCTCCAGACAGTCGGCCTCCTCCAACTCCATGGAGAAGCTCATGAAGAAACGCAACGTACCGCAGAAACTACCTTCACACAGCAAGAGGTGAAACAGCAAAGCACACTGTTTTCCATACCTGGACATGATATATGAAAGTTTGTTCAAACTCATTATGTTTGTGGTAATAGCAAATCAGTCAGTAAGCATACTGGGTTTGCAGAATTTGAGATGACAGGGTTCTTTTTTTACACATCAAAGCAAGGTTTTTAGGCATTTTTCTTTGCAAGATCAATTCAAAACTATTAAATAATATTTTCTTTTTTTTTTTTGCTTATTTATTAAAAAGAAGTAAATTAGAAGTTCTGCTATTTCTACAGCCTTAGACCCAAAGTAGGAGTTAATGCATAACCAAAAACTTTCGCTGATAAGGAAAACTTTAAGCAATTATAGTATAAAAAGACAAACTTTTTATAAACATAGCGTGTTTCTTCTGTTTGCAGACCAGATTTACTGAAGTCAGAAGTCATCCTGCCCAAACTGGACTCATCTATGACCCAGGTCACCATCCCCAACAAAGGCTCCACCTCCCCTGGCCGCTCTCGCCGAGGAAAGCCCCGCTACAGGAAGGCCGGCAAGGGCAGCAGCAGCGACCTGGCTCAGCTGAAAGCCACTCTGTCCTCCTCCCTAGCAATGATCAACGCCACCTCATCCGTTCCCAGCAGCAAGCACCGTCTGGACCCCACCGCGGCAATCAGGGGCCTCCAGCATGACCTGCTGCTAAAGAAGATGTCCTCCTCCAGCCCCGATCTCATTTCAACCACCCTGGAGGCAGAGGTCCGCAGGAGGGGGCAACTAAGGCCTGGACTGGACAGAGCAGGCAGTCAGAGCGCCTCCGCTGGGCTGGAAGACAGCGGAGAAACGGAGGGGCCGAGGGACAGGCAAGATGTGGGCGTGGGGGGCGATGACCTGGTGGAGACGCCCCCACGGAGCGACACACCCAGCGAAGACGCAGCATCCATCCCATTCTCCAGCAGCCCAGATTCACCGTGTGGAAGAGAGGCCGCTGCAGGGAGAGCGTCTGTCCTGGGGAATGCTCGGGTCTCCCATGAAGTGGAGGACAAGGAGGAGGGGACAGTGATCACACGCTCACCCAGAAGTCAGCGCCGCCTCACGCCTGCAGCCTTGCTGTACAGGGCGGCAGTCACACGCAGTCAGGTAACGCTGCTTTAGCTGCTCCCATTGGAATCACTTTTACAAAGAAAGCAGAAACTAATCTACAGGGAGATGCTTCAGAATAATAAAGTAACAGATTACAAATCTGATTCTTGCATTTTATTTAAAAGTGCATGCGAGCATGCAGCTGTCACTGTAAAGTGGTTTTACTACAATGACTGGCAGAAGTCAATATCTTAATGTTTTTAGTGCACAGAATGTAGAACCACAAGTTGATTTAAGCAACAGGCTTAAAAGATTTGAATGTTTGATCTCTGTGGATTACTGGTAGTGAATTTTTTTTACAGAAGCTGTACTTCCATATTTCTTTTTTTTTCTGTTTCTCTTTTCAAAAATGTATTTTCTCATGAGAAATCTCAAAAATCTTCAATGAAATTATTCAGAATAGTGTTAAGCTATATCTCCTTGTTGGTGCTTTTCTCCACAGAGACGTGGACTTTCTTCAGAGGAAGAGGAGGGAGAAGTGGACAGTGAGGTGGAGCTGCCCAGGAGACGGTGAGAGTTACAAAGACTCGAACAATTATTTAGAAATTTAATTTTCTTAATTGTCATTTTGCTCAGTTGACTGTATCATCTCATTAGAGCTGACCGTAACATGAATCAAGATACTTTTGTGCTAATTATATATGTTATTTAAAAATAATAACACCAAATAACTTTTGAAAACCAGCTAAACCAGCACATTGTCAAAAACAAATATGGCAATATTTTTATCTGTCTTATCAGTAAAATATGACAGCCAAGATGTGCATTTTTACTACATGAAAGCAAATAAGCCATACACTTGAGAGTGCTTTATATGAAAAAAAGAAAACACAACGCAATAAACAAAGAAATAAAAACATTACAGAATAGTTGCAAAATTAAGAGAAGTGATAAAAAGGTTTAATACAGACATAATCAATCAATGTTCCACTTATTAATCAAAAGCAGCTCTAAGCAAAAGCATTTTTATAGCCTTGACTTGAAAGAGCTCAGTGTTCCAACAATTTTGTAGTTTTCTGGAAGTTTGTTCCAGGTTATTGGAGCATAAAACTGAATCCTGCTTCTTCATGTTTGGTTGTGATCTTGGGGATGCAGTGGAGACTAGAACTAGAAGATCTGTATGATCTGGAAGGTTAATATGACAAACAACAGATCGCTAATGTATTTTGGTCCTAGCCATTCAGTAATTTATAAACTGACAAAAATATTTTAAAGTATACTCTCTGAGCTACAGGGAGCCGGTGTAAGGATTTTTAGAACTGGGATTATGTGCTCTATCTTCCTGGTTTTAGTGAGAATGCGAGCAGCAGTGTTCTGGATCAGCTGCAGCTGGAGGATTGACGTTTTTAGGCAGACATGTGAGGAAACTGTTGCAGTAATCAGTGCGGTTAAAGATATGGATATGTTTCTCTAGCTGGGACATTAGTGCTTTAGTCTTAGAACATATAAGGATGCCTGACCAAGTATTAAGTGCATAAACTGTACAACATGGACATACTTTTCAGTTGGCCAACATTTTGTTTAAAATGATTGAAATTTTGATAATGTTTTTTTTTTTTTTGCCACACATACTGTATTTCATAGTGATGTTTATTTATTTCGGGAACTCACATTAACTTGTCTGTCCCCTAACTATAAGTTAATGTTTCTAATGCCGGATATGTCTCTTCTATTTCTGCACAGGCGGCCAGTGAGCATCTCCAAATGTCAGTCGCTGTCAAACTTCAGCCTAGAAAACCTCTCAGTGTCAGACGGCGAGGAGGGAAACACCACCGACCACTCCCACAGCGGCACACCCGACGTGGTCAGCACCAACACGGACGAGCGGCTGGATGACAAAAGCGACGACTTGCTGTCTCAGGGCTCAGAAATCCCAGCTGACCCCTGTGACCCGAGCCAGCTGGGCTCTGATGGACTGTCTGAGAGGGAAGCTGAAGTACGACAAGTCAAGACGCAGCTCGCTTTGAGTGAACATAACTGTGAGGTAGGCCATAATTACAGACTGCAGGGATTATTTCTGCTTTATCTAAACAAGAGCAACATGGAGTTAATTTGAGTATTTTAGTGTTAGGAGAATCAGAGGTTAGGTCTCTCCAAGGAATTAATCAAAGAGCTAGTAAGACCGGAGCCCATGTTAACTCTGGGTATGTGTTTGGTTATATTAAGTTTAGATAACAGTCGTTTCCCATACCCAATATGTTGATCATACCCAATCAGGAAACATGGTGCCGTCCTACAAGCTGTTTGCATAACTCCCCCCTGTGAGAACTTCTCTATATTTCTCTAGACCACATGTGTCAAACTTAAGGTCCGGGGCCCAAAACCAGCCCGCCATAAGTATTTATGTGGTACTCTAGAGTCTAGAGGGAGACGTAAATAAAACCTTCAAGGCAATAGTTGTGTTCTTTAGTATTAGTCTATCAATCAAAGCAGTTTTTAATCAGAAGTGATAGTCAATGAATTGCAATATGTGTCTTGATCAGTCTCATTTATCAGACTGAATGTACCTTTTGAAAATAATGAACTTTTCATTTAGGCCACATTTCTGTTTTTAAAAATACTTTTTTATTGGTCTGATGCAACATTCTAATTTTAAATGTCATGTTTTCTTTAACTAAGTGGAAAATAGTCACAATTGAAATTAAGGCTTTATAACATTCATCTGCTTAGTTAATCTATATAATGTGTTTCACTTAGTGATTAAGTTTCTAAAATAAGTGGGCTTTTCAATAATGTTCTACTTTATTCAATGGGTCTGTTTGCTGCCAAATTACATTAATGTGAAAAGGTCTTCAATATTATTTAACTTTGAGAAGTACTCATCAGATCCAGAGACAGTTAGTTATTAATATTTTAAGTTTGTTATTAGTTAGGTTTCTAAATATATTTCCCACAGCTGGCCCTTTGAGGACATTTGTGATCATGATATAGCCTAAAATGAAAATGCGCTTGACACGCGACTCTAGACAGAGGCAACTTTGTCTTCTGTCTACTTCAGGTAAGATACCGACTGCCTCAACAGAACCCCATGTCAGAAAATGTAACTATTAGACTTGATTGTGTAAAAACAGGTAATCTTTGACTACATTACCCAGTGAGACTCAAATGTGCTAATTCAGAGAATCTGTGCTTGTTTGATCTGTTAGGGCCTGTACGACGACTCGGACTGCGACAGTGCAGAACTGGACCATTCATGCTGCGCAGAACTCAATCAGCCTCCAACCAACTGGTGAAACCCAAACATCTGAACCCACAAGATCTGTACATCTGCATCTCTGCATCCTTCTTTTACTCTGTCAGACATTAGGAAACCCACAGAGGCAACCACAGGAGGGATTGAATGCAGAAAGGAAATGAAAACCTTATCAGAAAACCTGTGGATGTAAAACTAGAGGCACTCTGACAGACAGCAAAGCAATCCGTTTTCAGCTCCAGAACAACACATCTCAGAGAGGCCAGTAACAAGACTGTCCGTTCAAGTCTTCTGTCATCTGCCATGTTGATTTTTATATTTATTTATTTTATACTATCCAGTGGAAATATGATTAGGAGATCATTTCAGGGTTTTTATAACAAGTTTGACCTGGACTTATTTCTTAAAATCTACTGTGTCATAATCTTTTTCCTTTAAATATTATGCACTTATTTTAATGTGAAACAGCTGATAAAAGAAAAACAGTTTACATTTAAGGTTGTTTGCAATTATTTATTAACATAGTTTTTGACTTCCATTCATCGCCACTGTTAATATAAGATGTTGTAAAATGAACAAATGTTTTTATACTTGAGATTGTATAACTGAAGGTGCTGACATTCCTCAGCAGGTGGCGCTATTATATAAGAACCTCATAAAGCTTTTGCTGGTAGAATGTAACTTTACCTGCTGTTCATGTCTCATCTAAAACATAAAACGTATTGCAGTATTTAAGTATTTTGCAGGGGCAAATGTGTTTTTGGAGAGTTTGAAGGGTTTGTAATATTTAAAAAGCATGTTTGTAAGAAAAAAAGTATGCATATTTAAGATGTTTTGATATTTCAGTCCAGAAGATATCGTTTTAGTGAAAATTAAACCAACCCTTAGATGAACAAATGCTGATAAAGCATGTACCGGTGCACCTCAGTAAATTTAAAAACCATCATCTGAAAATTAATTTATCTCAGTAATTCAACTCAAGAGGTGAAACTTATACTATATAGATTTATCACACGGAGACCTATATTTTTCAGCAATTTATTTTTATTTTGATGACTATAGCTTACAGTGAATGAAAACATTAAACCCCAGCTTCTCAGAAAGTTTAAATAATTGCGGTCATCTTTACCAATTAACTTTTTCAGTCTCGTTATGGAGGGGTCAGTGACTATCTGCAGGAAGAAAGATGAGTCAGCTATCTTGTACATGATAGCATTAGCTATAACATGTCAATTAAAAGTAATTTTTATTATTCCACATATAGAATTGGTTTCGTATAGTATTCTAACAAACTGAATTTTGGCCATAATCATCAAAACTAACAAAGTAATGCTTATATCACTATGTGATAAATACACAGGATTACATTTTTTTACATTAAGAAACCTTTTGTTGATATACTAATTTATTGAGATGCGCCCTTTTGGCAAATAAATTGAGCGTTAGTCAGTTGGCAACTTAGACAAGATAGTTGAGGCCTATTACAGACAATAGTTCACGTTTACTGAATGCAATATTGTTCAACAGAAGGAAATATGAACAGATAGAGGCTCAGTTATTTACTACAAACTTATTAATGTAAAGGGGATACTTGTGGAGAAATTACGAAGTACATCTTTCTTCCCAGCTCCCCATGTCATAAGATTGGCCTGGACTGTTAAGAGAAACCAAGAACACAAAGCTTTACTAACCATTGTTTCAACGCTTGCACAGACGACACACTCGATGCTCGAGCATTGAGCCTTTTTGTTGGTCTATTTGTTTTTTTCAGCCAAGAATCAAGTGATCATAAAACTGGTGCTGATGTCTTTTTACCTTGCACTTCAACTCGGATCCGTTCCACATTTCAATACCTGATCAGATGAGATAAAATATGCAGCTTTTTGTCAAATGTTTTGTTTCCCGTTTACATTAGCAGACCTTTTATAATCAATTCATCCCAGTCAAAATTTGAAATCCTCAAGATAAAATGTTGTCAATGAGCCAAACTACTGCCCTCTAGCGGCCTGAAGTAATATAACACTGGGCTGAACTGAAACATTTTCTACTGCATCAATGTAACTGTACAATAAATATATTTAAGAAGCAATTTAAAAATAAAATCAAATTTGCAAAATCTCAACCTTTGTTCTTAAATGCTTTACAAGAGGAAAACAAGAGGCTGGTGGTTTTGAGCATTTCACATCTTTATTTCTGCATTTTTTTAAACAATGTGGCACCCAGGTCTACAGTCTCAAAGAACGTGCACAATTTATTTTTTTCTGTCCTGCAAATAAAAAATAAAATAAGTTCTGAGTTGAGCAAAGCAAAGAGCAGGAATTTAGTGTTAACTCACAACCCTTTTCTTTGTCTACTTCATACTGGTTCACTCCTCAGCCTCGTTTACATTTATTAGACAAAAATTCAGTGTCCAGAAGTTATTTCCACTTTGGTAGTTAAAAAAAATAATTCTTCCATTTAAAACAAATATTCCAACTTTTTTTCTTTTTCAGTATATATCAATTTATACAAAAGAAAAAATTGAGGATAACCCTCTGATCCTGATCCCTTGAGCCAAGCCCGAAACACATCCCCCAACAACCCCCCAACAAAATCCTCCAAAACCAGCAAAAATAATCAACAAATGATCTGAGGACCAGGAGAGGGCGGGGGGAGGGTGAAAATACAACGGAATGACATGGAGGAGAGGAAACATGACATGCTTTGTAATACACATCTGAATAAATTAATCTGAGTGTTAGAACATTTGTCTTCATAACCAAATATATTCTGATAGTGCAGCTACAGCTATGTTTTCTCGTCAGGTGATATTAAGTGTTACAAGCACTTCGGATGCACTTCAGTTGAAGAAGGTGACACAGGGTGAGGATGCTGTGTATTCTTAAAGCAAGTACATGAAAAACCCAACAGGTAGGAATAAAAAGAAGAAAAAGAATCATGGATATAGACAGAATAAAACAGTCACTCTATTCTTACTTTTGATACATTTTATTTTTCCTCTTCCTGTTCAAAGAAAAAAATAAATGAGTGTACAGAACTAATTCTATATGCCCTAAATGAGAGTTTTCCAACTCTACTTTCTGTCATGGCAAAAAAAAAAAAAAAAAAACTTAAGAGGAAGTGAGAAAACAAGCCTAATAACATTAAAATCTGTAACTCGACTCAAAAACGGAATTAAAAACCTAATTTTCTGCTTCTTTTCTTCTTTTTTTTTCCTTTTACTAAAACCAAACCCAAACAAAGAAAATAAATAAGGAACTCAGCAGATCAAATCAGTTGACATGATTTCAAATGAAAAAAAGAGGATGTACATTATATAAACTCTGAAGTTGTATAGTTGCATTGCCTGAATTTTTACGGTAGCCAATGATATAAAAGTGTGATTTAGTGCAGATGCTGTGTCTTATCAGTTGGCTGCCAGTCCCGTGGCCTCAGAGGAAAGCCTGGAGAAAACAGATACACACCCACAGAGCAGGGGAGGAGAGAGGAAGGCATGCAATCAGACAGAACAGAGAAAACATCAATATTTACTCTACATTATTACATCATTACCATAAAAACCTCTGGAAGGAGGTCATCTGGCTTTATACACCAGGAAATGTGCTCTTACAGAAACCCATTACATGTCTAGCCTGGGGAGGGAGGTTGTGTTACAAATAAAGATACATCTTAAGTCAGCAGCTGATCAAAATCTGGCAAAATCTGAATGAACTAGCAAAGGGATTAATTAATCAAAATCTTAGTAAAGGGGACTCGCGCTACTCATGGTTACAGATAAAAATGAAGCTGCACAGGCTTAGAGGAAACTGCAAAACAGGAGCAAACAGCCTAGCTCTTCTCAAAGCTACATGACAACTATTTTTGATTTTTGGCCCTTTTTTTTGTTGTTTAATTAGTTTACAGAATTATAAAAAATTACAGGTCGACTCATAATTATTCTGATTTAGATTTTGTGTTGTTTTAATTTAATCAGAAAGATTTTCTGGCTAGATGAAATGATACCAACATCTCAAAAATAAAATCTTGCTCAAGGGTTGTTGTTTTTTTTAAATGACATGATGAAAATAATAAACATCTTCCTCAATAATCAACTGAAAAGCCTCAATTCTCTAATCAGTTATGGTAACCTAACCTTTTCTATAATTAGTGACCAACTTTTATGTGCCCAAATATGGGCCTATTTAATGCTGATCTGATTAAATTTGACTCTTTTCATTCAGAGTTCATTTCACCCACACTGCTATGTTTCCAGACAACTTTTCACAGATGATGTAAATATCATGAGGATCAATCAAAAATGCTCAAGTGGGACCTTTGACATGATTCTGCTCTTGATTTGCACCTGTTTTCAAGTTTACTAGCTAAACCTATGAGCTAAATCCTGAAGCTCCCAGAAATTTATTTTCATCTTCTTGAGATCAGTCGAAATTACCTCCACAAATCTGGTGCCTTATTATTAATCATCTCTTATTGGTAAGCTAAAGCAGATGGGTCGTTTTAGATTTTTTAATAGCCAACAAAACCCAAAGCACAAATAAGTGGCTTTGATACCTGAGGGAAGATTTACTTTGATTTAAAATTATTCGGTTTTGTTTTGTTTGTTTTTTTTCTTAAATCAGCAAACGAATCACGGCGAGACAACCCTTTTTGTAAACTAACAACAGTCACGTAAAAATAACTGGAGAGAAAACTAATTCCACAGGTACAACGTGACATCTTAAAGGAGCCGCTACCTGAGCAGAGCTTACACAACGAGAGAGAGACAGAGAGAGAGAGACAGAGAGAGAGAGAGAGAGAGAGACAGAGAGAGAGAGAGAGAGAAAGAGAGAGACAGAGACAGAGAGAGAAAGAGAAAGAGACAGAGAGAGAGAGAGAGAGAGAGAGAGAGAAAGAGAGAGAGATATTCGGTTAAACTACTCCCTGTCCATGCTAAATTCAAAGTCCTTGAAAAATATAATGCACTCGACATGTCACATTTTAAAGAGACAGGTAGAGTCAAGCTACAGATATTTTATAAATATGGCGTTAACCACCTCTCTGGCTTGGTAACAGGGGGCTGCTTTGTGCTGTAAGCGAGGCATGGCGCAGCCAGATACAAAAGCAAGTGCAAGTACAGACAACAAAGAGCACTGTCAGCACTTCAGGAGGAGATGACTTATGTTTCCTTCATTAGTAAGGGGAGAGCCTTCGCCTTTTGGACTTGGAGCCCAGCTCAGGGGCCACTTTGGGCTCAGTGGGAATTGGGTGTGGGGGGTTACTGGCCCCACTGACAACATGGAGGGCCAGGAGAGGCAGGGGCTTGAGACTGAGGAGACTCGACACACAGGCGGGTGAGCTGGGGAGCAGGGAGTCGGTGGAGGAGCAAGAGGAGGAGGAGGAGGAGGAAGGAGGTGGCCCTGGAGCCAACAAGGACAGAGGGATGGGGGCTGTAGGGGGCGCCACACAGGAGGAAGAGGAAGAAGAGGAGGAGGAAGAGGAGAAGGAGGAGGTAGCGGCAGAGGAGGTGGTGGTGGTAGTAGTAGTAGTAGTGGTAGTAGTAGTAGAGGTGGAAGGAGGGCACAAGCTGGTCTGTTCAGGGTTCAAGGAGGAGGAGGAAGAGGAGGAGGGAGGAGGTTTAGAGGACTCTACACTGTAGAAAGAGAGACAAGGAGAGAGGGACAACACAGTCGGGATGGGTCACAGGGCAGGCTGGTGAGCAATGGGTGAGGGGGAGGAGGAGGGGGGATGGGGTCGGGTGTGGGGATAAAAGTCACTCAGGGATGCGACCAAAACAGCAGACGTGTTATTAGTCATTAATGAGTTAAACTAGGAGTGGAACCACTCATCATAACTGTAGTGGTGGATCAATGTGGGAGTCAAGGACGGAGGGAGGGGGGGATTATTAACAAATACCAAGAAAAAGAAAACACCATCAGCTAAATTATAGAAAACTGAACAAAGCTACTGAAGTTTAGTAGGTCAGAAGATTCTTGAATTGTTTTTTTTTTTGATCCAACACAACAGCATGACCACATTTAAACCTGTGCCTTCTATTCACATGTTAAATTAAGTATCTGCAATGAGTGACTGTTTAACCACTATGGGGACGTCGTAATTATGTTCGGATTATCTCACCTTGCATTGATGAGGTACTCCGCCAGACTGATGCTGGCGGGCGAGCCTGTGATGGTAACCTGCCGGTCAGTCGATCCATCCACTGGATTTGCGATCTTGATCTGGGCTCCAGACATTTGCCTGATCTCATTGATTTTGGCTCCCTGGCGGCCAATGATGCATCCGATCAGCTGGTGAAGAGAGGAGCGAATGAGGGGGGGGGGAAAAAGAATAAAGACACAAATGGACAGCAGTTTACAAGAACACTTCTCAAGCATGGCCTCGTAATGACAGAAAATTGTTGAAAAATCTTTCCATCAGTGATTGAAGCATTAGAGGTTTTCTAGTTCTACAAAATGTCTGCTAGTAAACAAAGAACTCATCGCGCTACGGTGAGAAAATATGCTTTGAAAGCTGTCCCAGTCCCACAGTTGGACCGTTTTTATGCACATCCAGTCAGGAGAGCTGCAGAGATTTCAGCTCCTCGTTTATGGCACCATTTTTTATTTTTATTTTTTTTTTTTCCAAAACAGGGTGCATGTAGAATCTAAATACTCTCCAATGAGCAACGTTATAAAAACTTTTAAAGGCTTACAAAAACCGATTTGTTTCATATCTGTGTGTTGACTTTGAGTAAAACCTAAAAAAATTATTTTACTTCAGTCCTTTTCATTCACATTTAATTGTGTAGATAAAGTGAATGTCTAAATTTAAATATCGCACTTTAACATCATAAATGTTAAAGAGCCTATTTTTATTCAGTTCAAGTTCAGTCTCATTCCAATTTTTATTTTATTTTCAATGTGCACAAACAAGGACGGCTTTATTTTACGACTTAGGTTAAAATTCATATTTTAAAATAAAAAATGTATTTGAATAAAAATATTGAAAGGTTTATGAAAAAAAAAATCACAAACCTTAAGATATTTGTTTTGGAAGTAAAGGTAATCATTTAGATTAGATTATATGGTGCGTATATTTCAATCAATCTCCATGCACATACGAATGTACAATTGTTGAACAGAAATCAGATCAAACTACTCAAATTTTATTACATATACTTCAATTAGAACAAAATTTAACTCAAAATATACCATATTATCAGACACTGCAAACATATATATATATATATATATATATATATATATATTTTTTTTTTTTTTTTTACTTTGATAATTTAATGTAATCCCTTCATAAGAATAATGCTCCCAAAAATCTTTAGTAGAAATCTCGCTTATTACTAAACTGACAAGAGTGTGGTAAAAGTAATTGAATGTCTCACTTACATCATTTGGAATGGTCATCTCATGTGAACTAGTCTGAGCAGAAGCATCTATCCCTGACAAGAAAAATACGTCAGTGACTCAAACAAGCAACAACATCCTCACTTTTTAAGGCCACACAGTGACATGAATAAACTTCAAATACAGTTTGAGTTGAAATTCTGACAAAGTCTTTTTTTTTTTTTCCCAGAATTAATATTTGACAAAAACTGGCAATAAACCCTCAAAAAAAAAAAAAAAAAAACTCTGTGCAGCTGTGGATCTTCATTGGTATGAACCTAGATGCATAAAGAAAGTAATATTCTGGCATCTTTGTTTGCGATTTATATATTTCAGACAATAAGATGCAACAAAGTCTGGAAGAACAGAGTTTTCCATACCTGCCTAAACTTGAGCAATACTTGAACCGCATAGCATACTTTATCAGAGCCTTGTTTATTTCTTATTATAGACATTGGTTAATTTTATGAGGTCTGAGTAATCTTTTTATTCTAAACTGCAGCAAGAAAGTGTCATTTTTATATAAAATATATGGGTACTAGAGCACACCAAATGTTTTTTTTAAAATGCTGCATTGTTTTATATTGTACAGCAAAGCCCTCCCTACTTCAGGGAATGTGATAGTGACTGTCAACGTGGTGTGGCAATGCGAAACATTCGAGTCGAATCAGCTGGAATGGCGGCGTGAAAGCCCACGGGCCTTGCTGTGCTGCATACCAGTGAATCCCTGGTTGCCTGGTGCAATAGGGAAAGGGCTCTGCTGCATAGCCAGCTGGTGAAGCTTGGTGAGCTGTGGAGAAATAGCAGCAGAGGAAGACTGTGAGAGTGAGAGGAGGAGGCGGGGAGAGAAGAAACAGAGGAAATGGGAAAACACAGGAAGAGAGGAAAAAAAAAAAACAGAGCACATAAAAATCACAATCAGTACAGACGGCTACACAAAGAAGCGCCAACAAAGGAAAACTTAACACACGAGACTTCGTTCTATGATCTTTAAATCTTGTTCTCTCATAAAGCTCTCTCTATTTGACTAACTTAAGTCTATATGGGAAATCAAATCTGGTTTCCTCTCTAGTCAGGCTCCACCTCTTGGTAAACTTTTCCTGCCATCTTCGGGGTCAAAACAAAGCTGCAATACACACTCCCTATACAGAGGGGATTTCCTAAGCAGAACAACAGACTGCTTCAACTTAGCTTCAGGAGAGCTGAGAAGAAACTTTTATGCTACATCTAAAAACACATCAGGTCTAATAATCAATAACCATTAGATAGTGATAGAAAACATTTAAGCAAACAACTTTTTGGCCTAAGAAGCATTTACGACAATCATCTACATGTTAAAAGATCCTGACCCAACGTATCTTTTTCACTTAAAGAAAAAAACAAAAAAAGAAGCATTGATTGGATGAAGCAAAAAGCGACCAGAGGACAAAGTGACAAAGGAAAAGACTAAAACAGTGTGTTTATTCAGGACAGACCAATAAATGCGACAATACTGCACAAAGAGGAAGAACAGGGAGGAGTGAGCAGCAGGGACAGATTATTATTCATGGAACAGTGGAGAGTCTGGACAAACAAACAACAAATGTCAATTAAATTAGCTTCTGACTGCAAAAAACTGAACAGATAGTGAGAAAAGTTACGACTCTCTTCTAAATGGTTGATATAAAAAGGACTGATGACTGCAGATTAAATGAAGGGTAAACAAGGTAACTAACTATAGTTATATGTGGAAAACACTGCATGGCTGGGTGGGTGATTATTCATTTTGGGTCGGGGCTGTAATTATGAGTGGGAGTGGAAGTGGTGGTGGGGAAGATCAAGGGGGGAAAAAAAAAAAAAAAAAAAAAAAACAGTCCTACTGCACTTACATCTGGCTGTGGGATCGCGTGCTGTCCTTGTACAGCATAGGCCTGAAACATATGGAAACAAAGCTTTCATAGGCCTCACATCTGGTTTTATTGGGTCACTTACTTCTCCAGGTACGTCACCATTAGATGACAACCAGATGACTCCTGCATATCAAAAGTTAACCTGATGATGCTCAACAAATATTAACATGCACCTCTTGTCCAAAGTCTCCACATTTCTGAGAGCAATGAAGTATTTTTGTGACATTTCATTAGAATTAGAGGAAAAATCCAAACGGAAAATTATTACAAAGAGTACGACACAGTACTTGGTTAAGTTTAAAGACTTTGTAGTGTTAAGAGAACAAGCACCAGAAAGCGTTTAAGTTCAAGTCAGGATGAAAGAGAAATGACAAACTAAAAGTCTTTGACAAAAGGAAAACATTAAAGGAAACCAAGATTTTAGAGCTTTACTTGTTCTCCAAGGTTTTAGTGACTCTTGATGCAGCTGTTTTCTCAAGGTAAATACAAAGTGAAGCATCTATTTAAGATGAACATGATGTTAGCGCTTGTAAATTCACAAATCAAAGTTAAGCTTGTTAAATCATCAAACATAAGAATTATACATTTTTAAAATGGTTAGCTAGGAACTCTAAACCTCCTCAAGTCTTTTCAGTGGTTGATATAAGAGGAAATCAAACCCTCCATAGATGAACCTTGTGTCCGTCAGAGAAGCTGTTTATACCTGTCCGCCTGCAAAGATGACAGGTGATCCTGAAGGCTTGGGTCGGTAGGGGATGGTGACCCCCTTGGGGGGAGACTGCACAGGGGAAAGAAGGTGGGTTTTATTACGATATCTACTACATCATGTTAAAACCATTAACTTTGAAAAGTAAAACTTTTTCTTAATATTCAGTCTTTTAAGTCAGAAGGCAAAGAAAGTGATTGCAGTTCCCCGGCTTTAATGCATCACTGCAACTCCAACAAAACTACAGACAGTCACAAGGTGGAAATTAAAGTTAATGCTACCGATCATTTATTAAATTAGCAGCTGTTTTTAAATCTTACTTAGGAAAATACAAGGTGCATATAAGCCTGTTGCGGTATGCAAGTAACTGCATGCTGAATTAAGACGTGCTCAATAATTGCCATTGTGATAATTAATGTTTTTGGAAGGTTTATTTTGTTTACGGCGACTGACAGAGAGAGATTTATTGTTTCAGGTTGTTGTGTTTTATTTTGGCAATTTAAAATATTTTCCAGTTCTAGTTGTTAAGTGTTCTTTACAAAATCAAAGTTTATTGGGTGACCTTGCATTATTATGCACACACTAAAACAACCAGCCTATTTTTATCTCTGTATTACTCTATAAAGAGCAGAATTGACAGATTATTTTGACAGGAGTGCAAATAATTTTCACCTTTCTCTTTTAAAAAAAAAAAAGCAAATAAATTATGTTTTGCATTATCGTTTTAAATTTTTGCTCAAATACTGTGAAACTGGGGTATTTTTTCTGAACTTTATCTCGCATTGAGAATCTCCTACTGGCTCCAGTCGACATAGCAACATCTGCACCTGTCCGCTCACCTCAAGCATGACCACGCAGATCTGCTTAACACACTCAATTATTGACTGCGGAGTTCCAGCAATGGTGATGGCACGCTCTGTGGAGTTGGGAAGCATGTCTCCCGCCACTTGTACCTGAGCACCGGTTGACTTGAACGCACAAGAGGGGGAAAATTAAACGAAACCTCATTAATGTTGAGTTATTAAAAGTGTAACGTGTAAAGGTGAACAGATTTTAGGGCATACCTCTCGAATTTCTTTGATCTTGCAGCCACCTTTCCCAATGAGCGAGCCACACTGGCTGGCAGGCACTACGATGCGTAGAGTCACTGGAGGCTTGCTGGTGGCTGTGCTGTTCGTCATAGAGCTGCTGATATCCTGGTATGAAATAAAGAAAAGATAAATTAATACAGCTGGAAAATGCGGTGCTCTCTGTTGATCTATAGAAGAAAAACAAAAAACTCAAAGCAAACCTCTTCCAACTTCTCTATGATCATAGAGAACGCTTTAAAGATGGCCGTCGTCGGACCTGCCAAAGTGATGATCCGTTCAGGACAATTGCCTTCAGAGATGTTAATACGAGCTCCACTCTAAACAGAAGAGAAGCAAAAAAAAAAAAAAATGTACAAAAGTATTCAGTAACTGTGAAAAGATCTGACAATAATATGACTCATTGTAGTAATTAAAGAAACACAGTGAGCTTGAAAGGACTAACCTCTTCTCTCATCTTCTTCACAGATTCACCCTTCTGTTTGCAGAGAATCAAAGATGTTTAATGTTTATAAAAGAAAACAACATTAAAAGAACATAACTGGAAAAGTCTTACCTTTCCTATTATACTTCCAACCTCCTGAAATTGGGGGGAAAAAAAAAATATATATATATATTGTAAGACATATTTTTCTTAATTCATCAAAATGAAAAATCATGTTTCTATAAATTAGCCTATTGAAGAATTGGAGCTTGATGTTAAACTCTAAATGTAAATGTAGCAATCCAGGGTACATTGAGTCAGTACACAACACGGGATGTTGCAATAAATGTGTTAATACTGAATAAACCAGCATTAGCCAACCTATTAGTATCTCTTGCAGAGTGATTTAATATCTAAAACCAGCTCAACATAAACTGGCAGAATTATTTACCATTATTTACCAGCTCAATATAAACATATTGGTGAGAATTTCTCTTAGTAGTAAATGTTTTTTCTAGACCTCAGGAAATGATGTCTACAAGGGGGTAGGATTTGACAAAAATACAGATGAAAAACATGTTTCTATTTATGTAACATAATTTAGTACAGTTTGACCGTGGTAATTTTTATTTTTTTATATCTCACCAGTTTGGTGAATCTGCAGTTAAAAATACCAAGAATGTGCAGCTGCCTTTAAAACCGCCATACGAGGCTACAGCAGAACTCACACCATGGAGCGTGTGCGGCTATGCTGTCAAAAGGGCCAGATGGCCTGGGGACAAATGCCAGGCAATGCCTCAGGCTGCAAATTTTTAAGCACTAAGGGATGGTGCTAAAATAAATAAAATTAAAAAAAAAACAGAAAAGCGAAAAGAAAAAAAATCCATGGATAAAATGTGTATTACTAAGTCCAACTTCTGTACATCCAATCAGAATCCATTAACTAAAATACCAGGTAGATTTTGATTAGAGATGCACCATTAAGGCTTTCAATGTTTTTTTTCCAATTTAGCACAAAAATAAAAAGAAAAGATGCTTATAGATGGGACAAGTAGTTTTAAATGCCCCTAAACTCTATTAGATTTTTAATAATCTATTAAAAATAATACATCAAAGTCTATAAGTATAGACCATTTTAGTCTATCTCTATAGAGTAAAATGGAGGGAGTTATAAGTTTGTACATTTAATGAAAAATACAAACATTTTCTATATGTTAATGAGCAGATAAAGTTGATAAAAAGAAACATTCAGGCTCTGAGCAACTGATTGATGCATCTCAAAATTGTTTTTAATAAATACAGTATTTCAATGTTCAGATGAAAGCTGACAGCTCACAATATACTACACATCATAGCCTTGAACCTTAAACAACAAAGAAAATGAAAAAAAAAAAAAAAAAAAAAAGTGAGGAGACATTCGCCCAAAAATAAGAAAATGCTCAACAAAAACAAACATATTTCCTTAGCAAGCCTCGCCATTCCGTGTGGAGAAACTTAAGCTTTTTATTGTTAAATAATAAACTGATGAATGTTAAAGTGAGAGAGATGTATGGACGATAAATGAAATATGGAAGGAGAAATGCTTAGGGGAAAAATAGTATCTATCTTTATGTTGCTTTAAGATGTGTGAAGTTCATAAACTCCAATATTTCAATTTTGGCTTCTTTTATGCGGTCATGTCCACTTTCAAATATGCAACATTTAATCACAATAGTAATATATATTATGTTGCTTGTTTACTTAATGGCAGTAAGCCAGTTGTCTATATACTTTGAGTAGCATTCCATTGAGTGACTTGAGAGTGTGAGCCTCAGGTAAAACTGGGACATGGCGCTGCTTCAACACTGCGTACGTCCGTGCAACACGAGGGGCGTACGCAATTTCTATGATTGGTTTTTGGGATCTTGTTGTGGGGTGTTAATCGCTTCTCGTTGCCCCCTGTATACTACACGATGCACGACACACGATTACACCGAGACTCGGCCCGACTGTAAAAGTTGTCGCGCAACTTGAAAAAAAGAAAACCACAAATACTGCCTTACATAGGAGATCAAACTCGGTCTCTCCATTTTCTCTTGAGAGCAAGGATTCCATTACCATTTACTTTCACTACTCCCCTTCGCCTACATATCCTGTTGAACATCAATTTCATCAATAAAGCATCATGCTGTATCAGAGTGTCCACATGAGCTGCTCACCTTGCCGTGCATGAGCAGCCTTATAGTAAGGGTGACATTGAGTCCGCCTTCAATTACTCCGGAGTCCATAACTGCAACTATAGTGGTCCGTACAGAAACTGAGAGTCTTTGGTCACAGAGATGGATCTAAATAGCATAAATATAGAAAAACATCATTATGCATAACAATGAAAAAGGAAATGTATGCTATAAACAGAGCAGTGTTACAGCAGTTTTGCATCATGCTTCAAATTTTATTAAAAGTTCATAATTCTATTGGTATTGGTATTTCAAGGCATGGGAGAGTATTTAATAAATTCAGTAAACATTTTGGTTAGGAAAAATAAGTCGGAAAATATCCACAGTGCCTTAAAATTCCTATTTCAGACTAAATGACAAACTTACGTGATTCATCTTTAATTTTCAAATCTATAGATATACCACACAATTAAATAATTGGTTTACATGTCGCTAATTAAAATGTTAATTATCAAGCACACTGATGGATACCACGAAAGAAAATCCTAAGCTTTAAGGTTTTTCTGCAGTTTTATTGCAGGCTTTCAAAATGTGGATGAATGCTGATCCATCCACATCACCAGCTAGGTGGAAGGTCTTCAATAGTAAATCTATTACCTCCAGGTCAAAAAATAACATATGGTAACATGCTAACTATGTTCGCTAGCCTTGAAACAAGTTTAGTAACAAACTGGTTGCCGTGTTTCTTCTAAAGGCTCATCTGGACGACTGTGTTTTATTTGCAACACACATAAATTAATTGGATTTAAAATAAGCGCTAAACGCTTATTTTGAAGATTTAAGGAGAAATGTTAAAGATGAAAGTCTCTTAGCCCTCTGTAGCCGTGCTAGGAAAATGAATGGAGCATGCATGTGCTTGTTAGCATATTTAGCTACTTAGCTTACTTCGTCAGCATTACGAACAGATTCTAACTCAAATCAAGGTGAATTGAATTGCATTGTTGTCATCTCTTAAACAAACGTGCTTGGTAAACTATGAAAATTAGCAACTAAAAGTGCCACAAAGGGACTCTCTGTTGTAGTTCTTTAAAATAAGCTAGGCTAGGCTAGGCTAAGCTAGCCACATCACTCCGAGCGCAGATTGCGTGCTCATCGTCCTCACGCGGCCTATTAGCACGCTGCACAGGCGCGATTTGTTTCCGCTACTTCTGACCATAACAAATATGTCATAAAATAAGAAACATCACAAAAAACTCACCTGCTAAGAGCGCTGCCGACTGATCGGGGGGAGGGTTGGGGTTGTAAGGGTAGAAGGGGAGAGGTTCGGGAGGGTAAAAACCCGGGGGAGAGTTTAGAAAGGACTCGGGGAAGAGGGAAGAGTGATGCGAGATCGAGCTCCACTCCTTTACACAAAGACAACAAAACTGTAACCTTTGAACTACCACCCTTCACCCATCACAAACCCATACCACCGCCAGCCAGGAGTTTGAACTTAAGATGCTCCAGAAAAATATCACTTCGTCCACATTTGATGCTACCGTACGGTAAATAATAATTACATTCAAAACTAATTCTATTTTTTGTTGTTTTTTAAAATGATACATAAACGTTTTGTGATTAAAAGTAGGTTACAACCAGCTAAATAGAATTCAAATTGATAGTCAGAAATGACAAATTACAAAAATGGCAATATCTTAGGCAAGGTTTGATAAATAGTGTTCAAAATAAGATATTTAAAATTTAAAGACCAATGATGCTTAAAACAGCTTTGCTTTAAAAAAAAATACATTTTAAAAAATGCATAACAAAAAATACCCATAGAACATTTTAAAATTTTGTCAAGGTTCAACCACAAAGTAGAAGGATTTGTTTTAAACTTTATTTTATAAATTTTATGTGATAGACCAGTACAAAACAGAGGTTTATATGAGCACATTAGTGAATTAACAGCTTTTTAAAGACTAAGAAATACACCAGAGAGGGCACAGATAAACTCCTGGATGTGTTTAAAACTTGCAATCAATTATCTGAGTAGGGAAGAGCATAGCTGACCCAACCGCAAATCTAAAATGATATGATTGTTCACATAACCCGACAGACTTGGGAAGGATGAATCAATCAGAGAAGCAGCCATGATGACTTTGGAGGAGTTGTAGAGATCCTCAGCCTTGGTGGTAGAATATTATTTGTGTGATTCACTTTTTGATCTACATGCGAAACGGTGTGGTGTGTGGGGAGGAAAACAAACACTGCATGACATCATGCATAACAATATGGAGGTAGTGGCACGATGGGGTAAGGAACCTTTTCTTCTGCAAACAAAGAGAAGTTGGCCAGAGTGAATATGAAGATGGATGCAGTTAAATATAGATCGGTTCTATGAAATGTTATAGGTGGCCAAAGACTTTGACACTTGAACAGATGTCAAGCTTCCAGCAGAATAACAACCCTAAACATACTGCCACAGCTCTAATGGACTGGCATAGATCAAAGCATATTCATGTGTTAAAACATCCCAAATACCTCACAACCTGTGGCAAGACTTGAAAACTGATGCTCAAAGATGCACCTCCGTTCAGTCAGGCTGAGGTTTAGCTATTTTGCAAAGAAAACGCTTCTAGATACACAAAGCAGGTAGAGATGTACCTCCAAAAATACTTGCAGTTGTAATTGCAGCAGGAGATGGTTTAAAAAGGCATTGACTTCAGGAGCTGTGTACACAGTACAAGAATGCCACAATTTGTAGATTTTAGTTTTTATTGTATTGATTTATTTACACAAAATTACAACAAAACACTCAACAGTTTGTGATTGTAACAAGACAAAATGTGAATCTGTTATGGGTATGACTGTACATCCAATTATAGAGCAACATTTTTAAATATTTTAATAAGTTTTGAAAGAAATTAGGATAGAAATCCAAGAAAGAAAAAAAAAACTAGACCGTGTTAATACTCAACATTAACAAGGTCTAGTTTGTAGGGTGCAGAGTAGGGTGGTACTCTGCACCCTACCACTTATCTAGCACAGTAATTGTAATACAAAACTATTAAATACATTTACAAATTCAAGTAAAAGACAACTTCATATCTGATGACTAATGAAGGTGTAAATTTTTCATTTACACTAATGAAACAAAAAAACAAAACAAAAAAAGCAGTAGCAAACAAATCCATACGCCAAAATCCTTTACTTCAACGGTACACACCGACTGAAATTTAAATTTAGGCCCTGAAGAAATAGCTTGTGTGACTTCAAATGTCAGAAATGCACTGTAACTGATATTATAACATAATGTACTTATGCAGTCATTTTAGTTGGATTATTGGATGATTCGCTCTCTGAAAGCCTCAATCTGAATCGCTGCTGCTGCTGCTGGACCACTGTGAAGAAAACATATAAATAAATATATTACACACAAAACAACTTATGTTTTATTTGATAGAGGAAAAACTTCCAGTGGAAATGAAACTGTTGACATTGAACTTCTATTATTTAGATAGGGGTATAAATAGAGCTAAAAGGCCAAAGGGAGGTGAAACTAGCCTCATGTTTTATTCTGTCAGGATACCGTTTACATTTATTCAGCAACCTAAGCTTGTTGTTTCATGAATCAGAATTCCTTTTAATGTCTAAAGTGCAACAAACTTTAAAAAAAGTTGCTGACTGAGTTTCTATTGCTTTTAGATAAAGATAGTTGCTTCAGGACTAACCTATACCCTTGTATTATTATTTCAGGTGCCAGAATAATCATTTTAATTAATATTCATGCTTTTTAACCAAGCCTCACCTTGCCATGCTTGTAGTGACCATGCATGTGGTATTTGTGACCCTTCTTCATCTTTTTCCTCATTTTCTTATTAGCTTTGTGAGAAAGTAAGCCCATTCCCACTGCCATTCCTCCAGCTAATATTCCAGCCGCAGGGTTAAACCCATCATGATGATGATGATGATGGCCTTTGTGTGGGCCATGACCGAAACCTTTTGGATAGTGCAGGAGGTGACCCAGATGAACACCTTTAGGATGGCAAGCATGTCCTGCAGGATGCATGGGATATGCATGAGGTCCAGGAGGTCCATAGGGCATAACCCCTGGAGGTCCATGGGGCATCGGTCCTGGAGGCCCATAGTGGATCATGGCCGGGCTCACAGGAGCGGAGTAGTGGCTTGGAGGATACTGCGCTGTAGGGTATCCAGGGTAAGGAGGAGGTGGAGCCTGGGGGTAGACCCCAGGTCCAGGCGCTGGTAAATATGGAGCACTGTATCCAGGAGGGAATGCAGGATTTTGTTGACCCATTGGAGGGGGAGGAGCTGATGCACAAAAGAAGCACAATCACATACCTTCTACTTCATAAAAGTTAAAATGTGACAGAAAGCTTTGTATGCTTACCTTGATTTGGCCACATGGCTTGTGTTTTAGCTTGATCAGCAGATAAGCACAAGTCTCAGAAATAGTCCTAAAAATAAGGAACATTTATGGGTTAAATTATTTACAAACAAGCAGTAAAAAACAGATTGTAAAAGGTATATTTCAAACTCTGTCTCATTTTATGTTGTATATATTCAGTGGTTCAACTACCTTAACAAAGTGTACCCTAATTAAAAATAAAGGCTCTATAAAAATTATTTGTTCAACAAGCATTTTTTAACCAAAAAGACAGGAATAAATCCAGCTTTGAGAAGATTATGAAGCTGGAGCCTGTACAAAACTTTGAGGGAACTTTGCAAAGCACAGACTGCTGCTTCAGGAGTCACCAGACACAGAAGTAGTGAGAACATGGGCAACAACCAAGTTCTTGTGCTTAAACTACTCCTGACCCAAAGTTATGCTACATTGATGTAGTAATTCAAACAAAAGGATACAATAACATATACTGTAATCATATACTGTACTCCACTGCCCTCATGTAAATTATTCAGATTTTCTAAGAAAGAGTATAGAGAAGTTAATGATACAGTAGAGGACTTTTTTAAGTAAAATAACTTGTGCCCTGTGATGGACTTAATGGGTAGAAATCAACTTGTCAATGAGATTCTGATACTGAGATGTTCTGATCAGAAAGGATTGTACTTTTCCACATGTTTGAATGCTTTTTTTTTATCTCCGTGTTCTGTTCGACACATATGGACTAAATGATAAAAATGCTTTTCCGAAAGGTTGAATGATGAATGACAGCAACACATTATCCTTTAAAAGGAATGTACGAACCCACTAAAATAAGCTTTACAATAGAAAGACAGCCGTTTTACAACAAATAATTTTAAAAACTAATTTTAATGAAGCGTAAGATTCGTGTTTATTCACATTACGTGTTTATTCACACATATAAAGAAATTAGCAACAAAATTGTTTAATTATGTCTCAATCATTAGTCCGTATTTAAACTCTAACAACCAGCACTTTCTTCATTTACGCTAGTTTTACAAGCAAAACCAACACCACAAAGTTCATGAATCCTGTAATTATGGAAGTTTAGCATTGTTTCGTATAACAGCAAAGCTCTAGTATCCGTAAACATAAGTGTGCAGGCTTACCTGAGGAAGCTGCCTCTGTTCTTGAAAGGCGGAAACTTGTAAGGTCTTGTTCGTCTTCCGCATTGAAACTGTATTAAAATGCAAAAAGATGCCACGCCTTCCCTTAAAGGACACGTACGTGATGGCAAAATGCAGCAGCTGACGGGGAATGAAAAGTTGAAAAACTTGTTCTGTTTTGCTTTGTCACACAGAGAAACTACGATAACACTCGTCAGTGGAGGATGTTTCCACAGGGAGGAGTCAGGAGTTACCATAGAAACACTCACATGACCTCTTTGTAGGATATTCACGCCTGTGAATGGTACCTGTACCAGAACACCATTACATCATGGATCAACTGTGTCACAGAAATGCCTTAGAGACAGAATCACATGCTTTATGAAATCAATATCAGGAAAACATTTAAAAAGAGAAAATATTCAGTCTATTCAGACAATCATGACAGTATAAATTATTTATTATTGTTGCGGTCGTACATTTTGATGACCTCCAACACTTATACAACATAACCAAACAATTATTTTAGAAATAAACCTAAATTTTCAGAAAGGTCCTGTATCACAGAAATATGCTCTTATTTTAAACAGGACCAAAGTAAATGATTTAAAATTTAAGGGTGTTTTTTTTTCTTTTATTTAAATCTTTTAACTTATAATATGTGATTGAAACATACCAGAATGGCGATGAGTCAGCAAGTCTAATCATAGGACTAAAACTGAATACATATTTCCTCAATCATTACCTTTATCAGTGACGTGTTTGTGTTTTTCTATGCGATAAGAACAGAGATTATAAATGGAAAAACCTTAAAGTAAGCATTCTAAATCAGTGTTAATCAAAACAGATGTGATTTTTTTAAATCAAACATAAAGAATATAAAACAAATGCAGGCCTATTAAACACTTTTACTGTCTACATGTATAATTAAAATTAGTTTCGCTATGTTGTAATTCTTTAAAACAGCATCAAAGAACAGACTAGAAGAAGAAAGCTTACACAGCCGTGCAAGCATGTTCTAATGCAGAACAATTTTATATTTAATATTACCGGACAAAGAGGAAAATCTCAAGACAGCGTTAATGAGTGACTAATCTGTTCACCACAGTGACCATGTGAGAAAGGAATTCAGTGCTAACAATGTGCTTGGAGTTCCCTCTTTGCTGATACTGACCAAGCCCAAAACACACAAGTCAATACTTTCCAGTTCAGGTCATTGCTTAGTGGTTACAATTAAAATTTTAGAGCCTGTTTTGTGGTCTGACAAGTTCAAAGTCAGAGTTTATGGGTTCCACAACTGAGGTTTGAGATCCTGAAGGTACCAACGTGTTTAAATTTTATTGTAGGCCTTTTTCTATCATTTACAAATCTTTTTTCCTTCGAGGGTTACAGGAACCGATCTCTAGAAGTCATTGTGCGAGTGGCAGAGCAAAATATGTTGTCAAGCACAGCAGATATAGAAATCGAAAGAAATAGCTGCTAAGCATTAAATAATAAAACGATTGCAGCATTTTCCTCCATAAAAAAATAATTGTAACATTTAGCTGGAAAAGAGTAAATAATCTTGTCTTGTGGGTATTGTAAATACCCACAATTTACCAAAGAGACGAAATTTTGTCAGAATAAAGAATAGTTATATTACTTTGGCCTCTTGATGTGTTGGTCTCTCAAGTGATTCTTCTATATGAAATAAAAACCCTAAGATGTTCAATTTGCAAGCTAATAGTCACATCTCACATAATAAACATTCAGTTAAATGAGACAAGGGTATTTTATCAGATACAAGAAGAATCATCTGCAATTCACAAAACAATTTTATCTCAATACAATGTAATATAAATTATTTTGTAATGTGAAGTATTGAAATCAAATGGAGAAAAAACACACTACTATGTAGTTGACTGATTTATTTATTTTGAAGCGATGTAGTAATGAGCATAAAATCAGATGTTGACAACATAATGGGTCCAACTCTTCACTTAGCTAATATTCTACTTAGGACATACAACTGTTTATCATAATATTTGTACAAATTTCCTATATCGCATCTTAAAAAAACAAAACACGTCATAGTTGTACACTTATTTTTGAGCATTTACATTTACACAATTTCTATAACAGAAAACTAATGACCTCACTTTACAAAATGAAGTCCTGTGTCCTGTAAGAGAAATGGAAATAAACTGAAACTCAGAAACTGAAGGCAACAACCACTAGTGTGCGTGCTGCTTTAGTGTCATAAATTAACTTTAAAGGGTGTTTTTGAAATACCATACTTGTGCATGTAAAAGTGAGATGATTTGATTAAGTTAATAAGATCAGTTGCAATTTTGGAATAAGCATGAAGGCTGAGTGTTGATCTTGAGGATTTAGTCTGAGTCACTGCTGCTGCTGCTGCTACTGCTGCTGCTTGAATGCTGTAAAGACAAAAAACATACATAATGAAACAAAACAATTTATATTGCCATGCTTTACAGATGTTTCAATCAAAGTTTATGCAATAAACTATTACATTTAGTACAAGACTGACAATATAAACAACTGGAGTCATGGGAGTCAGAATAACAACAACAACAACAAAATAGCACAATTGCAGTTAAATTGGGGCATAACAAATTAATCAATAAAATAATCAGCCATACTGGGTGAGGGCAGTGTATTCCTTAATGTCAAAAGTTTAGGATGGTACTACTCACAATTTTTGTCTTTACATTCTGTATCAGATTATTATTTCTTAAAAAACATTCATTTCAGTATGTTATTTGTTGACTAATTTCTGCTTCTGGTTTAAATTAGCATATTTTTGTTCAATGTTCCATTAAGTAATTTGTAAAGTTTGTTTTAATCAGATTATAATAAGATTTGCACAATGTTCTATTCTCTGACCTGGGTGACTACAACAATGTCAAGATGGTCATTAAAAAAAGGATCTTCAACATTTTTTTTTTTTTTTACAATGTTTTATGCACAATCACTTCCAGTTTGAACCAAGCCAAACCTCACCTTGCCATGTTTGTGGTGTCCATGCTTGTGTTCTTTCTTCATCTTCTTCATCTTTTTCATCTTCTTATGCTTTTTGTGTCCATGTCCTCCAACAACCATTCCAGGCCCAGGGTGTAACCCACCATGATGAGGATCCTTGTGATGGCCCCCTTTGGGAGAGTGGGGATATGGACCTGGATGAACACCTCCAGGAGCCATGGGATATGCATGGGGTCCAGGAGCCATGGGATATGCATGGGGTCCAGGAGCCCCTGGAGGAACCATGCCTGGGTTCATGGGAGCTGGGAATTGGCCTGCAGGGTATGCAGGGTTCGGACCCTGGGGGAACATTCCTGATGCAGGAGCAGTGGGAAATGCAGGGTTGTAGCCTGGAGGGAAGGCAGGGTTTTGGGGACCCATTTGAGGAGGAGGACCTGATATGGAAAAGCAGCACAATTATGGACCTTAGAAAAGTGATCAGATATAACTGGCATCAAACTTGTCAAAAATGTTGTTATGGCGTGGTGTGAAATCCCACCTTGATTTGGCCACATAGTCTGTGTGTTAAGTTGTTTAGATGAAGAGTTTAGGTCTCAAAAAACCTCCTGCAAAAGATTTATATTGTTGAGTCTTTGACAATGCAATGATACAAAAGGTTAGAAATTGTCCACATTAACATTTTGTACAATAACTTATTTTAACCACAACTCTATGTTCTCTATAAAACTATCCTAATCAAAAACAGATGGTTGTTGAGAAGAAACTGATGGTAAACATGAAAATGTATTCAAAATGAAAGTTTTCTAGAATGATTTTCCTAAACATACATTCACTGGCCACTTTTAACAATTATCCCTACTTCATTGTTTGTCTCTAGAAAGAGTGAATCAGTCAATCAGATTGCAACATATTCACTAAGAGGAAGTTGTGCCGTTAATAATCTCACAGTAAAGTCAGAGGACAAAGAGCAGGCCACAGGTAACAGGTTTGGGAAAACAAGCTAGCAGCAGTCCTCATAATGCCTCGTTAACGCTCAGGTACACCAGCTCTAAATGCACAACACATCAAACTTTGATACACACAAGCTACACACCACCAAAAGACAAAATCTGAGTGTCACCAAAATCTCAGTCGAATGTTTGGCACATTCTTGAATCACTCTATGAAGAATTAAGGTGGTTCAGAAAGTAAAAGGCTGTCCACAGTGTTAGCAAGGCATACCTAATAAACGGGCCAGTAAGTGTATTATACCTTTATTTATGAAGTGACCAGTTAAAAATAAATAAAAGGAATGATTATGACAAAAACTAAAGAAAATCTGAATATTTTTTTTTTATCATTATTGTGATTTAACCTCTACCAGATTTCCAAGCACTAAAGTCCACAATGGGTGTTTCCTGTAAAGCAGGGGTGCCCAAAGTCGGTCCTGGAGGGCCGGCATCCTGCATGTTTTAGTTCTCTCCCTGGTTTAACACACCTGGATCAAATGACGGCTCGTTAGAAGGCCTAAGAGGGACACTGTCAAGCTGAAAAGATTGTTACTACCACCAGGGAGAGAATGAAAACGTGCAGGATGCCGGCCCTCGAGGACCGACTTTGGACACCCCTGCTGTAAAGCATGGTTCTTAAGAGATAGCAACGAGTAAAACACACTGGCTGATTTCACCATTACAGTTGCTTGAATGTGGTTAAAAGGATTACAATAAGAAACAGTTTACAAAAACATACTACCCTTCAAGCTGAATGCGGGGGTTAAAACACTCGAAACTGTTAAAACAACGTTAAACAACAAGTTCAAAATAATTTTTCGAATACAAGGAGACATTTGTCTATTTTGCAAGCAAGACACCCTAAAGTAATTTTAGCCTTCTAATTATTGTAGTTCATATGTACTTGATTTGATAGCCAAATATCATGTCTGTAAAATATATTTTTACAGATAGGTTTACCTGAGGACCTTGTCTCTGTTCTTGAAAAGTTAGAAATACGGAGGATTTTATTTATCTTCCGCATTGAGGCTGCCTATCTGCAG
Organism: Poecilia mexicana; assembly: GCF_051168715.1. Lineage (NCBI taxonomy): Eukaryota > Metazoa > Chordata > Actinopteri > Cyprinodontiformes > Poeciliidae > Poecilia > Poecilia mexicana. The sequence goes on from NW_028263374.1 coordinate 20,871,138, forward strand.
CAGGAAGCCACGCCCTCCCTTAAAGGATACGTACGTCGTGTACGCAATGGCAAAAATGCAGCTTGTAAAATAACACTGAAATATAGTGAGATGATTCAGCGGATATGAATTACACAAGCACAACTGCTTCTTATTTTACCAGAAACCCTTTACATCAAATGGAATCAAAAGGTAAAATTATTAGAAATAAAACAAAAACACGTTCCCATAGTTTGAAAAAAAAACAAAAAAACTAAAGCATTATTTAAACCATTATTTTATTGGTTTTTAAATGTATTTAAATTTATTTGTTATTTAAAGCATTATTTAATTAGAAGGAGACAGTTGCTAAAATCAGATAAAACAGTCAAATCAGTGAGGAACATAAAAGAAATACTCTGATAAAGAAAAAAATAAAACAAAAATACAAGTAAAAGAAATAATGAACAGGAAACAATGAATTAAATGTGTTTGCTGCAACTATAGGTATTCAAGTAGATAGTGTAGATTTTTTTACGCCGCTGCCTGTGCATATGTGATTGCACCATGTATAGGAATTGGTCTGCGTGTCTGTGCTTGTAAGTGTGCTCAGAAGTGAAGACAGAAATTAGAAGTAGTAATAGAGGAGAGTGTCACAGATGTGGAGGAAAGAGGAACCATTAGACTTAGAAGGAATCCCCTGTGTTATAAGTCTTCTGTAGTAGTCATCATCACCAATCAATTGCAAGGTGTGAATTTGAGCCTGCAGGTGTGGCCACAGGCCAAGTTCCCATGGTATCCTCTGAAACTGCACCTCCCTCTGGTTGAAAATGGAGGACTTAATGACATAGCAGGATACAAATACACATTATCTTATATATAGAACTGAACTGGTCAGTTGAACTTGAGCTACTTCAAAATCAAAGAAGAAAAGAGAAAAGTCTGAAAAAAAAAATAACCTCCTTGCCTGAGTGATCACATCCAGGGGTATTACTCAAACACAGCATTGAGGCTTTCTTGGTAGAAATCAATCTGCATGCCAAATTTTGACTTGATAATCTTTAGTCCAGTTTAATTTGCAAAACAAGTCTCCAAATCTATCAGATTGTAAGTACAGCTTTTGTCCACAGCCCTCTTGCGATTTATAAGTATAAACCTTTATTATTACATATCTTCTATTTAACCTCTGAACTGAGGTTACAGATACTTAAAATGTACATTTCAAAACTGCAATTTTGAAAATTACATTTTAAATATGTTTTGGAGTCTGTTTTAGTGTCCACGACTTTCTATGAGGGCGGAGTTAAAATAGGTCGTCAGCAAACAAAACACCGCCCCTCTCGGTTGTGTTCGTTCTGTCCGAATCTTCATAACAAGCGCCACTAGTTTCCAATCAGGTTTGAACGACAGGTTTGTCTGTTGGAGAACCTAGCTAAACCGGAGAGGTTTGCACTGAAGTCATGAATCAAAATGTATATTTTTTTTACTCACTGAATGCCTACTGAATTTAAGATGAACATTAATACACGTTTTTGAAGCTGTTTTTACTCTTCATTTACAGGCAAAGTGTGAAGCTGATGTGAAGAAACTAGTGGATGTGTTTGCAGAGGATTCAGAAAGTGATGAGACATTTGATGGCTTTTCTGACTCTGAGCTCACAGAAACGGTATGTTTTTGTATTTATTGCCAACACACTTAACATTAGATATGGCATATAAACTATTACTTGTAATATGTTGACAACTTTTAATTATTCCACGACTAAATCTATTTTCCCTCCTTTTTTATTAATAAATTTGACTGAAGAATATATTAGAAATCTGCCTCTTATGACAAATCCTTGCTGTTTGCCTGCAGAATTTGGATTTGCATCATGAATCACAACCTGACTCTTCTCCCATGAAGCTAAAGATCACATCTAAACCACCTGCTGCCTGTCAGCCCTTCAGGCTGAGGATTGCACTTCGCTCCTGCTCTTCCTCTTCCTCTTCTTTCCAGCTCTCAGAGTTTGAGGATGAAGAAGAAAATATTGCAGCAAAGAGAGGAGTGAAGAGGCCAAGAGAGCCCAAAAGGTCAAAGAAGGGCAAGCATGTGAAATTTGAGGATGAGGAGAAGGCTGTGAGTCAACCGCATCAGGCTGAGGACAATGGATCAGGTTCTGCAAAAGATGAGTCGGATAATTTCCTGGCCAAGAGAGAGCAGAACATCAAGGCCAACAAAGCAATGGTAAACCAGAAACGCATGCCTTGTGGTGACGTTTGTAAATTTTATATGTTAAATAAAATAGTTTTCTTGGATGTAGAGGTTGTAATTAGTGGTATAAGACATCTAAGGAAAACATTCACAAAAATTTTGTCAAATATTTTTCTAAATGCACTAAAGTTGAACTTCTGACACAAAAAAATAAGTGTTGATACTAGACGTTTGAGTATTTAACACTGATTATTTCTTTTATTTGACCGGTATGTGTATTTTTATTTATATTGGTGATTTCAATACAATCTGGAATCAGATTTCACTGAGCATGAAACCACCAGAGAAGAATAATCTGAAACAGCATATTTTTTTTCCTCCTCGTTACTCTCTAAAGTGTGGGCTATGAAGATTTTTCAGGTGATTCACATGCAATGAATGCATTGCATCTGCCTCTTACACACATGCAATGCATTGTGTAAGAGGCACCTGCCACATACAACATGGCAGGTGTATTCACATGCATTCATATATATTCATATAATGAATGCATGTGATGAACATTAATACAATGCATGCATGTATGCATTCAAACATGCATTGTATGAATATAGAATAAATGCATGTGAATCAGCTGCTTAAGCAGTCATGTCACACCTGACCTCTTCAGCATACGTTTTTCTGGTCTGAAGCCATTTGTCACTAGACCTAAGCTGTCTGAACATTATTGTCCCCTGCAGATTAGACTGCAACTGATGGATTGTCCAACCATAATTCTTACAGTCTGCGCTGTTACTGTGTTAATAGACATGTCTCCTTGATTATCAACTTAACATGTGGAAAATTACCAAATACAAGCCTAAGTTATAGGGATACCAATATGTGTATTTTATGAGTCTTCATGCTTCCCATAAGACTAAGTCTTACAATTATGATCAATGAGCCTACTACCCTATAGTTGTCATAATATATTACTTCTCGAATCAGTTTTAGGGTTGGTGAATTATGCACCGGTATTAATTTACCATTTATTGTCTTCATATCAATTTCCCAACAGTTGGCCCAGCTGATGGCAGACCTACAGAAAATGCCCGGAGGAGCTGGCTTTCTTAAAAAAAAAGCAGGCAGACCGACGACAAAAGGAAAAAGCTCTGTGAGTATAATGGAAAAATCATAAATGGACGTCTTTCTGCTAGTCTTCACAGTTTTGCAGTAAACTGAATGTCTGAGGTGCCTTTATTTCAATAGCACATTTTAAAAACTGCTGGGGTAGCCAAAGTACTGTACATTAAAACAGAAATATGTAAAAAAAAAAAAAAATATATATATATATATACACACACATACAACATGGCAGGTGTATTTTAAGGTGCCATACAAGACAATATCACAGTGTGTTGAAAGCCAAGGTATAAAAATGTGTTTTTATTAAACATAAAGAACAAACTAAAAGTAGACCTTCAAATTGGTATATATTCAAATAGTTAGTAATGACTGTTGTGTTTGTTTGGTTATTTGGTGCTGAATTTGAAATTCAAGTACAGATTTAATAAATTCGAGATTCTTAACCTGAATATTCCTTTGGGACTAACTGATTATGTGGATTCATTTCCAATTTCCAGCGCCCACCTCGCTCTGGTCAAAGTGACAGGGAGGCCAGGAAGAACCCAGAACGGGCTTCTCGCAGACAGACCCGCTCTATGGGGGGAATCGAGGACCCTTCATCTCCTCTGGAAGCAGTTGTGGAGCTCAGCTTGGAGGAAGAGCTGCTGGAGGTTAGTTAAACAACAAACTGAACAATAAAGTAGCTGGTGAAACCATGTTTGTTTTGCTCTACAGATTAATTTTGATATTTGTCTAATTAACATTGGTAATCAATGAGAGCTAAATATGGTTATTTAGATGTTTACTGAAGTAATGCACACCTTCATTACCTGTTTTAGGTTCGCCGAGCTCCACGTCGCCGCGGCACTCCACGACCCAATCAGAACCACCCTCACATCATCCGTCCAGTAGATGACATCACAGAGGACGAGCTGGAGTTGGTGGCTGACAATATGACTGACAAGGTTTACAACAGTGTCACAGTAAGTTCAGTGGTGAACTTAACACTTACAGACTCACACAAAGTTTATTCCTCCAGTCAGATCTGTAAAGGACGTGTTCATCTTTTCATTTGTAAAGATGCAACAAGTTATCCAGCTCTTTAAAATCCAAGTCTAACATGGCTCAGAAATATGCAACATAAAATCAGTAAATATTTACCCCCTTCAAGGCTGCTATTACTGGAAGCACATTTCAATCACAACTGCACATCTGGATGCTGCAGTTTTGCTCCAGATTTTCCTGGCGAAACTCTTCAAGCTCAGTCAGGTTTTCTTCAAACCATTTCTGTGTAGCTTTAGCTTAATGGCTTGGGTCGTTATCTTGCAGGAGAATAATGGATCATAGTTCTCTTGGAAATGGAAAGAAAATGCCCTCCAGGATTTTCCTCCATTTTGCTTCATTCTTTGTACCTTTGCAAGCCTTCCAGGGCCTGCTGCTGAGAAGCATTCCCACAGCATGATGCTGCCCCCACCATGCTTGTGATGATGATTTTGTGGTGATGCACAGCATTTGGTGTCTGCCAAACAGAAGTGTCTGGTCCAATAGCCAAAAACACCAAGGAACCTTTTCCAATATGCCTCTTGGCCTAATCCTAAGCCACGTTTTATTGATCGTGATTGATTTGTAAAAGCAATTAACGGGTTAAATACATAGGTTAACATTTTTCATTGGCACTGCAAAAAGTTAATAATTTCTCTATTTTTTTTGTCAGGGCTCCACGTGCCATCAGTGCCGACAGAAAACTGTCGACACAAAGACCTGCTGCCGCAGTGAGAACTGTCGAGGGATTCAGGGTCAGTTCTGCGGGCCGTGCCTGAGGAACCGATATGGAGAGGACGTCAGGAAGGCGCTGCTTAATCCAGTCAGTGCTCTCTACTGCTTTATTGTAAATAATTAACGTACAGCCACAGGGTTTCCATTCTGATGATAGATTATATTCCATAAATAAAATTGGCAGCTGCAATAAACTCTTATGTTGACTTTGTTATGGTTTTATTTAAGAAGTGGTGTTTACATTCATGATGGAGAAACGGTGAAGAACTTGGAATTAATGAAAATACCAATTGAATTCTTAGCAGGAATTTCTTTCGTTAAGATGAGGCAGTAAAAAGATAAACAATGTTTTTCCTTTTACTATTTTTAAAATGTTAATTGATAGGGTTTTTTTCCGTTGTTGACTGTCTTGCATGCCTTTGGTTCATTATTTTGGCAGAAAACCTATCTTAAGATTCAGGTCATGAACTGCTGCCCAGAAAAGGGTTGTTCCCATAAACACCGCTTGGCTTCCACACCCTGAAACCACAAATTACCCGTAAATGTTTGGTTCCAAGCTTTGGAGGAGTTTTCAGTGATGTTTGTATTGTGTGCTTCTCCTAGTCTTTGCATTTATGCAACTTCACGTTGAAATGTAAGATTTTTCTGCTTGTTGTTGATGTTTTTTTTTTTTTTTTTAGGACATCCTTTACTAGAAGACCTCCTGTTCTCATTAGCTTATTTTTTTATTATGGAAAAAGTAAAGGGGGAGTGTAGTCCAACTATAATCCTTATTATAGTATCAAAAAGGTTAAGGTTTGTGAAGGTACAATGAAGGAAGCAAAATAGAGGAAAACCTTGAAGGGCATTTTCTGTAGAAACAGTAGCCAAAATTCAGATTACCTCTGTACTGTTTACTAGAAAAAAGTATATATACATAGAAAATATGCTTTGCTTCTAACCCGATAATAAAGCATGATGGCTTGAATGTTTACCTCCCCCCTTTACAGGAATGTAAACGCCCCGCATGGCTTGTGTTTTATTACTTTTAAAAAAATCACTGAGAATATTACAAAATGCAGGCAAGGCTGAAGTTAACAGCATTGTGTAATCACAATGTTTATTTTTAGTTTGTATCACTTATCCTTCTAAACTTTGCGGCGTCTCCTCAGGACTGGAAGTGCCCCCCGTGCCGCAGTATTTGCAACTGTAGTTTCTGCCGCCAGCGCGAGGGCCGATGCCCTACTGGCATCCTGTTCCCTCTGGCTCAGTACCACGGCTTCTCTGACGTCCACTCCTACCTCAGCAGGTGAGATTCAGACTCCTGTAACCTGATTATGCTGTTAACCAGTTAGAATGACTAAATATTTAATGTTTTTTTTTTTTTCTCCTTGCAGTCTCCGTGAAAAACTGAAAGACGAGGAGGAGGACATGTGATTTTAACTCTGGGCGGACGTTTGTTCAGTTTGTTGCATCTTGTGAAGTTTTTCTGTTTTTTACCATTTTTATAAATTTAACCACGTTTTTGCTGTCCTTTGTGCTTTGTATGTTGTGAATAAAGCTAAAGACATGTTCGCAAAGAAATGAGAAAGATGTCCTTTTAATCCAGGTGTTGGCATTTGCAGTAGTTATATAAACATGTTAAAAAAAAAATCCCTTATTTAAAAACGCGGGGGGGCAGGGAAAGGAGGTAAGAGCACTTACTGTCCAATGAGTTGAAGTTTTAAACATGCATTGTACAGGTTACAATTCATACAGAGCATAATTATGAAGGAAAAAACAACTCAGGCAAACACATTCTGACAATGCCTTTTGCTACTCGTTTGAACAAGTAAAGGAAGAGTACACACAGTCGGCCTTGCTGGATGTTTTCCAGTTATAATTTTGGCATTTGCATCACTAGGTGAGTACTTTTAGAAAGCTTATGGACCAAAGAAAGATTCCCCAAGTAGTTTTTATAAAAAGGAGCATAAACCTTTGGTCTGGAGCTTGTATATTTAGTATTTAACATTATTGCGCAGAATTCTGACCATGCCTGAAAACTATTAACCAAAGAGGGGAAAACGAACCACTGACATGGCTGTGAGGAAGATATAAGATGGAAAAGAGACTGGAAGATCTGGATCTTATAACATTATATGAAAAGCTTTGAAGTTTACAAATTAAATCTACATATATATATAAAAATAAGATTAAGATTGATTGTGCATAAGATGTACAGACAACAGAAAGGCAATCACCTGCAACCATGTTATATATTCCTGTTTGTGCTAAGAATTTCTGTACTGTTGACTAGAAAAAAAAAAAAAGTATATATACATAGAAAATATGCTTTGCTTCTATCCCGACAATAAAGCATGATGGCTTGAATGTTTTCACAAAAGAAGTTAAAGAGTTATTCTCAGAATTTCATGACTAATATGCTCCAGCACATGTGTGCTTCTGGCTTCAACAAAATGACATCTGAAAATTTGCAAGACGTTCTCCATTATTTGTAGACGTTTCATTTTGAGATGATGTGTCGGTTAGCCTGAGGGACATGAAACGTTAGTTAGCCTGGGCCGGCCGGTCAGGAAACCTCTGAGGTGTCGTAGAAAAAATGGGGCAAAGCTTAAAACGGCAAGAGAAAAAGATCAAGAGTCTGACTTAGTGTCATCTCTTCATTGGAGAACCTCAACAGAATTCCAGCGACATCATGGCGCGTGCTGACCTGTGTTTTCTGTTGCAGTCTTACACCATTTAAGGCTGCAGATGTTAGTGTAAAACCATTTCCCTTCAGAGGAAATAGGATTTCACAGTGATTTCTGTAGATTTGAGATTTTAATCCCAGCTGTCCACCTCAGAAACCTAAATACCACAAGCCTCTACATACAAGAATGAAAATCAAATTTCTGTCTCAGTTCTACAAATTATTAGCATCGGAGAACCCCTTTCAGACCGACACCTCCAAGAGGCTCCGTTTCTGCTGGAACATGCCCTTTGACCCCCCCAATCCCTCCCAAATGTCCAAATTTATCGTTCGGCATCTCTCTCACACCGTCCCTAGTAACTGCTGCCATTGAGCTGGTGAAGGTCCACTTGCATCATGTTGATGCCACTGCTGGCTAACCGAGCAAGGCTTTCAGCAGATAAGGTTTCCATGGTGACAATGGTGTGCTGGTCATTGTTTGAGCCGGCTCCTGCGCTGCTTTCTGTTCCCGCCGACGGAGAAGCAGCATCGGCTGACACGGTGATGCTGTTGCCTGTGACGGGTCCTTTCTTGTTCAGGTGGGTCTTGATGTGCTTGGAGAGGTGGTCGCTGCGCATGAAGCGTTTGGGACACTCGTGACACGCAAATTTCTTCTCTCCTGAAAGTAAGAGGAGGAAAATATGTTAAAGGGCTGCGCACTGAAGGCTGTGCAATTAGAATATCTTAAAATTTGTGCTCAGTCATTTGAATGTAGTCCCTGGCCTGGACACTGAACTCCTCACCTGTGTGTGTCCTCTTATGGCGCTGAAGCTCATCTGAACGTGTGAATCGTTTGCCACAAAAAGACCAACCGCAAACGAAGGGGCGTTCCCCTGTGTGCCAACGAAGATGGGCTCTGAGGTGGGACGTCTTGCCGTAGATCTTCCCGCAGCCACTAATGTGACAGATGTGCTGCTTCTTCTTATTTGGGTCACTGTACAAAGTCAAAAATGTTTAAGAGTTAATTTTTAAATTGGTCTGATATTTGGAGGTTTGCCTAATCCACTAAAGTGAAAAATCTACAATAAAATATCTGAGTTTCAGGGTAAAGACTGCATCAACGCATACAGCTATCTAGGGTATGCTAAAATAAACTGACGGGATTATACATTTTTTCATTTGTTGCATGGCTATTACATTTGAATTAAATATGCAGCAAAATTTATTTTGCATAAAAACCGTCATCGATTTATCTGAGGCTTAGGAATAATCTCAAATTTCACAAAAGTCCAAAAACCTCCTGGAAATTTACCTCTACGTCCCCTAGGATTATTAACAGGATTTTCCCCTTTCTTTAATCACGTCTCTACCATGTGTAACATGACCACTAGATGTCGCCAAATCCTTCAGACTGATACTTCAGGAATGTAAAGTTTAACCATTTCTGAAGTTAAGACATTATTAATAGCACTAAATTTTGAAAGCTAGACAAAACACTAAATTGTAATAAAATAAAAACTTACTCAAAGGAGTAAAGCACTTTCATTATTGTGTTAACACATTTACCCAAGACACCAGCCATACAGATCGGTGACGTACCGTGGCTCTCCGTCTTTGCACATCGGACAGGTGCAAGCTTCTCTTCGATTTCGTCGTCCCTGAGGTTGAGGGCTTAAATCCTCATCCTCCAGAGGTGCGCCGTCATCCAAACCGTCTCCGCCTGTCTGCAATACCTGGTCCCCTGTAATAAATGAGAAGAAAGAATCCAAGTGTAAGGTTATGAAACCTTCCAGCCTAAATGCAAATCATTTCTCAACTTCTCAAAAGGTTTTACTTTTTTTTTTCTTTTTTTTTTTTTGTGCAGCGATCATTATGAGAAAGAAACGTTTGGAACTATATTTAATTTTTTAACATTTCCTTTAAATGAGAAACAAAAATATATAAAACAATGATGTTACAGCAACTTAATTATTTGTAAAAGAATTGTTAATGCTGCACACCCTGTTCACTTTCACCATTATGCAAACATTTGATTGTTTTCAGCTCTGGCTGCCTGTGGTTCAAACTAAACCATTAGTAGTGAAGCTGCAGCCTTGCTAAAAACCTGCTGGTGTAGCCAAACCACAACTGCAGTAAAATATTAAAATGTGAGTGAGAAAAAAAAAAAAGAAGCCTGACAGCATCATTTAGAGTGTGGTTAAAGTTTCACATGAAAACGAACGGCTAAACTGGTCCAACCAGATTTGAGCACCGGATCAGGAAATGCAGAAGCTGTCTTCCATTTTGCCTGTATTTTTATTAAGTGATTTTTTTTTTTTGCCTAAATCATCTTTTGGCAAAAAAGAGGTGGTGAATTTTTTTTTTTTTTTTGGCAAAAATCACTTTTGCCAGCAAGGTGACGACATGACAGTTGGGAACAAAATTATCAAAAAATCTCCTGAAAAATTTGTAATAAATCACAAAAATCGAAGAAACAAACATTAGTTTTACAAAATTAGTACTAAAGACTTTTAGAAACTATCCCAGCTGTTTAATACGCTGGTAAATGACGGACCTGTTGTGCTGGTGATGGGGATGGAAACTCCTGGCAGCTGATGCATCTGCAGCCCAGTGCTGCCCAGTGTGTTCAGGTTGATGGTCTGAAGGCTTGGGATCTGCACCGCGTTGACCGGGATCCCTGCAGCCCCAGCCGCCCCCTGATTCTGCCCCAGCTGGGGCAGGGACTGCACCGGGGCCAGAGTTAACTGCGTTCCTGTTGGACTCTGGATCTGAATGGTCTGCCAGCTAACCTGGCCGTTGGGGCCCACCGTGCGCAAGAGGATGGGCCCCGTGTTTGGCATAATTTGAAGATTTTGAAGCCCCTCTTGACTGAGTGTTGGAGTTGCAAACACCGGACCGCCTGCCGTGGCCTGGATGGCCTGAAGTGGCGCTCCACCCTGGATGACCTGCTGAGGCTGGATGAGGATTTGTTGCGGCTGCTGGCCATCTCTGTTGTCCGGCTGAATGGGGATGTTCTGCTGGAATGTGCCCGTCGCCGAGCCGTTACTCTTCTGTGTTTGGGTGGCGCCGTAAGAGGATGAGGTCTGTGTTGTGGCAGTGGACGCGGTGGTCATGTACCCCGTCGCACCGACAGAGGTGGCTGGCTGCTGCTGAACCAGCTGATTGCCTCCAGCCTCCCCGCTACCGTTAACATCTCCCCCCGCTGCACCCGTGGCAACAGGCAACAACGTGATGTTTCCATTCAGAGACAGTGGCATGTTTGCCAGGAACTGGGCCTGGTTTTGCAACACACCGTTGCCTAAGCTTATATTTTGTATGGGGATTGCCCCCTGAAGGACGCTGGGCATGGTTATAATGTTCCCAGCGGCGCCGGCTCTGTTGGTCGCAGCTATGATCTGCTGGCCGCTGGGAGAGGACACGATCTGAAACTGCTGCCCTTGTGCTGCAGCAGCGGATACGGCCGTGTCCTGCTGAGCATGTGCAAAATGTAGTGGCTGACCGTCTACTGTCTGGAACTGCGGTATAACTTGGTACTGGATGTTGGGCATCACACCTGATATAGTGGTAAGCAACTGCTGACCTGGCATTGATGGAGCCTGGGCTACTACGTACTGCTGTTGCTGCTGACCCTGAGTGCTCACAGCTGCTGCTGATGTTGACAGCACCTGTCTGCTCTTGCAGTTGTCTCCTCCGGCCATCACCCCTGACGAGTCAGTGGTGATGGTGTTGGAGCCTGAGGATGCCTGAACATTGAGGGGGACAACCTGCCAACCGTTGGCAGTGGAGGTAAAGATGCCCTGATTTATTTCCAGGTGCTGCTGATTATTTTGTTGCTGCTCGGCTGAAGAGTCGTTCTCTCCAGGGGTGTCGATTCGACTGCACGTAGCGGCCAACAGGGCCAGAGGAGACGGCTGCTGTGAGTCCTGCCAATAGAAAAAGCACAAACATTTAAAGGCTTGGGAATCTGTAGCGCATTGTGTTGCTCTGTAACATACACTATGACTGAAATTACCAAAATTACTTCAAGATTTTCTTCTTTACAAAAAAAAAACGCCCAATAAGAAGAAAGAAAAAAAAAATAGCAACGGAATAAGACATGAAGTCACTATCAGAGTTGGACATTAAGATATGAACTGAAATTGCAGATGTTAACTTTGAATTTTGGTTTTAAGGAAAAATAAAACGGCACATTTTACAGCAATTAGAGCTAAGACATTTTTATAGTTAATTTTCACGCTAATCAGATGAGATTTCATCCTACACATCCTGACGCATCTTCCATAAAATCTGACTGCTCATTGAAATCTCCTATTTTACCACCGCCAGACCATCCTCAAGCTTCCTGCACCACACTTGGCTAGATCTTTTAATTTGTTCTGCAGCTTGATTTGAAGCCCTCGTACCTTGAGTCACCTGTAAATAACACTTTTTCAGTTTTCTACTCTTCAATGTCCATTTCAGGCCTTTTTGTCCTTTTTACATTGGCCACTGTGAGAAACTGCTTTTTCTAGCTAATTCTGCCATGAAGTCCCGGCATCCAGAGTCAGTCTGTTGATGCTGAACCTGGCGTTTGACAAGTCCCATATAATCCAGCAGCCAGTTGAGAACCTGAGACATTTTGTCCTAAACTACACCATCTTCAGTTCGTATTTGTCTTTGCATTAGTATTTGTGTGCAAGAAAAAAACTGAGTTCGTACTTTAAAAGGGCGTAGTAAACAGCATGCCAAGAGATTATGTTTTCAGGTAATTTCTCTGATCAATAGTCTTTCCTTTCTGAGCACTAAATAAAGACTGGTGAGACAGTTTCTGGACATTTTGAGCATGTACACACACAAAAATTCACATAGTTCACATATTAAACTAAACCAAAAGATACCTTACCATCTTTGCAAAAATGTAGATCTTTAACTGTTTAAAATGTTTATTTAAATAGACAAATTCACAGGAGATCGTGGACAAAATAAGACAAGAAAAAAATCCCCCCCCCCCCTCTCCGAGAGACTAAAGTATCAAACAAAACTAATATCTTAAGCAGAATTACTTAAATAAATACATCAGGTATTTATGCGAGACTGAATGTTTAAAGTAGATTCGATAGCATAAGGAGGATGATCAGCTTTTAAAGTTAAGACCCCAAACCTAAACATTTTAGGAGGAAGGGATTTGACTTTTAAATTTACCACAATGATGATCTGTGTGGCTTGCTTTGTGTGTGCGAAACCACACACAGAAACTGCATTAAAATCACTTTCATGCTGCCTATATTACAATGTAGCACTTCTGGTTTAGTTGGTCTTTAGAGAGAAAACATGGGGGGCTGAGTTTGGGAGGGACCACATTTTTCAGGAGCGGCGGCGGGCTCGGCTTCCCCTCCCCCCAAACCCACCCATCGCCCTCCCACACTTTATTCTGCCCTATAAACTAGCACACTCCTCTAGCCACCCCCTCCGAGGCCAGCCAAATGGGCCGAGCGAAACGCACACGAAGTGCCCGGCTAAGACGGGAACACCCCGTGTGGGCGAAATTTACCTGCCCATTCCCCACCCCAGTGACATGTGCTCCGGGGAGAAAAATCAACATCCCGCACAGTTTCAAACACAGACGGGTCACAGAATCACTCCAACAACACACAACACCATCAAAGAGAAAGTAATGCAATTTTGCAACAGTGCAGCTTTGTGTGACAGGTTAACCTACTTGTGAGTTTGTGTTTCGCTTCTGACTGAATCCTCCACCGCTCTCCACAGCGGCCATTTCACCCTGCTGCTGCTGATCTGCGGAAGAAGAGTTGGAAGATCACCGACTTCTTAAGCGGCAAAGGCACAAACCGAGTAACATTTGGCAACAAAGTATAAACTCAATCAAATACACTCAAATAAAGCGACTTTTGTGAGGTTTGGAATTGTTTTGTGGGGGTTGTAGCAAGGAAACCTACGTCGGGTTGCTTACACTGCCAGCTAGCCGATTAGCTAAGTAATGTGTAGAAAACTCGCTAGGCATTAGCTAAAGTGACCGACACAGCTCCAACTGCTCGGTAAAACACAACAAGTTGTCTATCTTAAAATAAAAGTGTAAAACGAACCCATAATTATACAGTATGAAAACGAATATGTTTCTTTAAATAAATGTTAGTGGTGTATCCAACAAGTAGCTATAAATAAGCGTCAGTTTCTCACTTTTAAAATGCTTCCAACGTCCGATCGATAACAAAACGATGTCGTATTAAATCTGAGTAAAACACTGCGCTCTGCCGTTACTTCATAGTGTTGATATAAATGTACTCTCCTAATTAGGTCACCGAGTTTTTAAAAGTTCACTTACTGCTCATAATTTGAAGACGGGAGGAGTTTCTTTGCTCTTTTTCGGCTTGACAACTTTTCACAACTTCACACTAACTTAACGCCTCCCCCCTCTCTTTGAAGAAGGAACTGTGGTGCGTTCAATTTATTCACCACGAGGTTACTGGAACAAACTCACTGACCCTTTTCCGGTATTTGTAGATGTAAGTTTAGTCTGGTTTCCATTTTGGTTATTTAACCTTAAAGAGATGAAATGGTGAATGAAACCGCTAGTTGTTTCAAAGAATTACACATATGTAAAGTTTGTAAATAACATATTTTTGAGAAACTGAGTTGAATTTTAACAAATAAATTTTCGTGACACTGCTGCAAAATGAAGTAATAACTTAAATAACATCTGTGTAATTAGATGAAGTAGTATAAAAGACCTCACAATATAATTTATTATGTATCAATATATGGAGGACTGATAGTGTCAAAATTGGCAATAAATAGAGAAATAAATAAATGGATTGATAAACTCACTAATGTGCAAAAGATCCCATCCAAAAATAAAAGCTTTCCCAACTTATTTGATTATTCAGTGTGACATAAATTTAAATCTGTGTATAATTTTTAGCACTATTAAATTTACATTAAAATTTAAAGCACTGAAGGACCTACTCAGTTAATATTCACAATTCATTAACAAGAAAGACTGGACAAAAAATGGCACCAAAAGCCAAAGAGACTACTGACCAAAAAGAACACAAAGGCTTAAACTCATTTGTCATGAAAAGATCTTGATGATCTTCAATATTCATGGGAAAACGTTCTGAGGACTAAGGTGACAGAAGCATCATGTTTTTAGAAGGTTTGTATCTTGATATATCTGGCATAAAAAAAACTACCACTATATTTCAGAAAAACAACATTATACCTACAGTTGAATTTGAAGTTAGAAAAATTATGTGTCAATGTTTAGTGACTGTATCCTGAAGGAATCCAGTCATAACTTTCTGAACTTAACCCCAAAAGTCCATTATTTCTCAGGAGGTCAATGACCCAAAGCACCACCAACTCCAACTCTGACTTTGGACATTCATGCTGAAAAACACCTCCATTGTAGCTTTATGTAAATCATTGTGCCAAAAGAGTGGAACATATTTTCCCCACAACAATGTAAAAAAACAAAACAACAACAAAAAACCATTATTAATTGTTGTTTTACACATTAAACAAAGTTAGTTTTGTTGTATTTTTCAATTAATCAATGAAATCATTAACAATAACCATATTTTTGTCTAATATTAAAACGTATTTTATGATCTGAAACATTGAAATGAAAGAAAAAAATAAGAAATTTTTGCAGTGGGCAGTCTTTTCTTCATGGAACTGCATATCAGAGCGATTAAATATGTGCTAAACACCCCGTAAATCTTTTTCTTTTTTTACCTTTAATTGAACGTTACTTGAGCTATCACTAATTATAAAAGAAGCGCACCTCGTTCTAACTTCCTTTTAAATGACACATTTCATACCGAATTGAAGAGCGTGGAACCGCCTATGCCAGCGAATCAACCAATGAGATGAAGGAACGTGAAGTTAACTGGGCGGGATCAAGCACGGTAGGTTGCGCTCCTGAACGTGATTGACGTTTGGTTATCTGTTTTTCCCATAAACAGCGTCACCAGCAAATAATCTAAGTAAATATTGATAAGTTCCTTTCTCGATGAAAGCCAATCTTGTCATACAAAAGAATATATTTTTTACTGAGACACATCTGGAGCCTTGAACACGGAGGTGGGGAAAAAGGAGGGCGGACTGGCTGTTTGAGTCTTGCCTCCGTGGCTGCTGGCCACTCCCTAGCGGAGGCCGATGGGTCGCTAAACAGTGAAGTGGCGGGAGGAGTCACCCATTGAGGAGGAGATGAACCCCCATATCGTGCTCACACACACTGGCTGAAGCCGCACTGGGAGTGGAACATTGTCCTGTGGTGGGAGGGCTTTTATCACTATGAGAGAGATGTCAATGAAGCAGCACATGTGCCCATGTAAACATAACAGAGGGTGGAGTGAATCCTCAGTCCAAGATGGACCCACCCCGGTCTGTCTGAAGTCACCCAGAGGCATTACAGGCTGCTGCATATAACAGAATGGTTGTAAATACTTATACCCTGACCAATTTGAAACTGCAGAAGTATTTCTAACACTGTAACAATTCAGGATGTAGTCTAATAAAGTATACATTAATCAGTGCAAAGGAAGTTTATTCAATACCATGATTTGTACATATCCCAGCCTAAAGTGATGACATGTTGTAACATCAAATTTTTTATATGAAATGACATGAAATACACAGAATTTTATACTTTCATATCACACTTCTTGAGCATAACTGTAAAGTGGGAAAAAAAAATCATAATGGTTTTTGAAATTTTTGCTTACAAATAGAAAGGGTTCTTGTTTCTCTGATAGCACCAAATAAAATGCAACCAATAGCCTGTAGAAGTCACGTTAAACAGAGTCAGTTTGGGTGGGATTTAATCTCTGTGTAAATGCAGCTTTTCTTTGAAGGCCTCATAGGTTTTTTAGTTAACTTTAGTGAACAAATATCAATGAATACACTTGGGAGGTCAAGGATAAAGTAGTGGATATTTAATGGAAAGATAAGTTGTAAATTATATGTAAAGATTTTAACTTCTCGTAGGGAACGATCTACAAGCTTTAGCAACTTTGAATCTAATCAGTTGTTGACCTCTGACCTTGTGTTTTTCAGATTTTTTTCCCCACATCAAGATAAAAAAAAAACATTCTGGCCCTTCTACTCTCTGAAAACTTATTCTCTGATTGCTATGTTCACGTGACACAGGAATTTAAAGTTATGTGTGATGAGCAAGATATTTTCTAATACACCAAAACCGTTTACATTCTTTTTACTCCACTACTCTTTCAGTAGTGTGGGCACAAAATATTAGTCCATATAGTTTTGCTGTATAACATAATACAGTAAGTCTTAGTTTCTAGGTTTGCCACAAGTTTTGAACAATCTCTGTCTGGATATTAGTTGTGAATCTCAATCACTGCTGCAGCGTAAAAAGTCTTAAACTCTCCAGCACACTATGTTCAAGCTGTCCTTTTATGTTTGGGGAAAAAAGAATAAAAAAAAATTAAAATGTTTTCTTGAAGTATGTTTAAGTACAAATGTAAATTTAAAAATACATGTTGGTAACACCATTGAGTTCAAGAAAAAATGTAAATATACATAGACCAACTGCAGCTAACAGCTTTAACAATGAGCTATTTTGGTGTTACCCTGAAAAATGTACAAATGTTTTGTTAGAGCCAACAAAATGTGGCTCTAATTGCACATGCACAACTGAACTAGAGCATGATGGAGGTCAGAAAGAAACTCGAGATGCGCAGAGTCTCATCCATGAATGCCTGCAGGGGGATTTTCAGTCAAAATATTACGGCTTCTTTGGGGTATTCTGTCTAGACGTGGAGTCAGAAGCTCAAGCAGATCAAAGCTTGTGACCAAAATCACTCAGAAAGGAGGCAGAGGAAGCCACTAGCAGGCTGTGGCTGAAATGCAAACAACACTGGAGCAACCCACGTAGCAGAGACTATAAGAACAGAGTGCAACATGGGAATGTCAGGGGAGTGCCAGCAAGCTCTCTAGAGAACCCGACATGACCCAGTTAGGCACAGAGGAACCAAACCACAAGCATTCATCAAGTGGATTTATAACATAAGTCATCAATTATTTGCATCAATTAAAAGACTTCCCTGCCTTGTAGATAATAATTAAGAATTTAAAGTGTTACAGGGCAAAGAACAATAAAATGCACATAAAAAAAATGTTTGAAATGTGATTAACTCATGGTGTAAGCTTTGTTAGAATAAAAACATCTTCAGTTAAGTTGAATGACTTTTTATTAATAGCCAAAAAAAGTACTCAAGTAAGTGTCATTACCAGATAACAAATTCAGACAGAAGAGATACATTTACAGTTTCTTTTCTTTCACAAAAAAGGCTTTTAAAACCAATACTTACAGTAGGTAATATAATATATTGGAACGTTACACCAATGCCTGCTGTATATCCACTTGACCTCTAAATGACACTTTAGGCTAAACAGATACAAATATTAGAACAACAACACTTGTGTACAAACAAAAACTTTGTCTTATACTGTAAAAGTGTGTCTGATGCATTTTTGGTTAAAATATGCTTGTACTTGACTCACCAAGAAACTTCCTTACAAAATCTCTATTTTTGCATGCGAGAAAAAAAAAAAAAAAAAAAAAAAAAATTGCACTTTCGGGAAGGTCATACCAAAGTTATGCATTGTGGTCTTACTCATACCAAAAGTGGAAATAACGTAACTTTAACCGCAGGCAATTGTTTAAATCTGACATAATGCTCTTCGTCCTTACGGATTGTTTATTTAGAGGATGCTAAATACATTACTGTAATGTGGAAAACCCCAAATAAAAATAAAACAATGCCACACAGTTACTTTGCGGAAACTAAGCTTACATTTTCCTGATTTGTAAAGCAGGCAATAAAAAAAACGAGAAAAAAAAAAAACATCGTGTTGTACTAACAGCGTTACCCATGACATTTCCAGCAACCTGTCAGGGTGAGCGCTTGTTTCATGCAGGATGTGCCGCAGCTGCGTCCCACGCCACGCTGATAACTTCAGTCTGTCAGATGAGATGCAAACTCACTTCCTCAGACGCGCCACGGCCAAGCAATGATCCAACCTGTCCGCGCTGAGCAGGGGACAGGCTTCGCTGGAAATCAGCTCAAACCCCGGCTATTTATCTCTGGGCCCATCTCTGATAGAGGCAGGCGCGCTGAGCGGAGGCTATTTTAACAGACCGCTTAAAGACGGCGGATGAAGGCGCTCATACTGTCTGCCTCAGTGAGTCCGGTTCAACAGGAAACCAGAGCAAGTGCGCCGCTTACAGAACTGAAACCTGCAGCGTGCATGAAGGTAAAAACTCTCGTCTCTTTTGAAAGTTTACTCGCTGCTTAGTAGTGTAGAAAAGTAAATGTATTTTAACTCAACTTGTTGCATTTTGAAGATGTTTCTACTTTTACATTTGGTCTGCACACTTGATCAAATGTAGAAAGCACCTTCCGAAAGTCGAATAGGCTATATCTATTTATATCAAGATAAGTCCTTCAAGTTCTTTTTTATTAAGGTTTGCCATAAACCTCGGTGAAAATGATCTACGGTCGTGCTGATTTTATCATTAATGGTTCCTATGCTTGCACTAGTCTGCACTGCAATATAACCACACAGTAAGTCAAATTATTATTTTCTGTACAATGTTGCCTGGACTGAAATCATTTTGTTTTCAGGCACATTCCTCTTTTTATCATGGTTTAATTTGAACTGTCTTAAGTTTGGAAGAGACTAATTAGTACAATTTTGAGAAGACATAAGGTTTATGATAACATGATCTCTTCATGGGACTATTTTTATTTCAACTTGTGCATATTTTGTATATGGTTTGTCCTGATCTGCAATATTGTTATTTTACCCTAGTTTTGGCTTGGTGCAGAGATATACACACACATATATATATATATATATATATATATATATATATATATATATATATATATATATATATATATATATATATATATATATATATATATATATATATATATATATATATATAATATATATATATTAATAGGGGCATACAACTGTACAATCTTTTAACAGATCTATTTTGTATGAAATCTTACAACACAACATCCATATTCAAACACTGTGGAAGAGGATTTCAGTTGTGTGGGCTGCCAAGTCATGCCACATTTCCGCTAAAAAGGCGGGGAAGCTTTAGAAAAATGCAAAAACCAAGCTAAATCAAATACAAAAGACAGTTTTTTATTATTTCTCCTGGCAAGCTTCACTTTTGTTAAGAAAGTTTATATATTTAAACACATTTTTAAAAAAGTAATGGAATAAACTTACTCCAACGCTTCCTTAATTTTATCATTTGCATTTGGAAACTTAAGACATAAAGTGTTATTTTGCAAGCTCTATCTGTCTCCAATCTTGCTAGACTCCAGGTTTTAACTTCTCAGCATTTTCCAGTTCTTCTGGTCAGATTTTCCAACTTGCAACAGTTTTCAGATGACTCCACTGACCGGAACAGCAGGAAATTGGCAGGAGAACAAATATACACTGTGTGTCAGAGAAGCCACAGTAACATAATCTGCACTGAACATCACCTGCTAATGTTCTCCCAGACTTGCAAAAGTGAGCTCAAAAGATGCCACAATTACAGGATCTAATCGCTTTCATCTAAAACTGAAAAGCAAGACATATGCTGGTACTTTTGGAAACACAATAAAGCTTACTGATTATTACAATTATGAAAAGTAATCTTGCTTGTGTCTCACTAGTAAGACACAAGCAAAGATATAGAATAAACAACATTAGGTACTTTCTGCACAGAATAAAAATGCTTTTCTTTGTCAGCCTCGTCATATTTGAGAAAGAATAATGAGCTGATATTTGATTAGGCTATCAGTTCAGGCATTTGGCCTGCAGTCAACTGTAGCTTTAAAGCAAAATTATCTTAATAAGATTTACACACTGTGATCCTTTTGTTCAATTGTTTGTGTTTCTCATTACAGATTATATTTCCCAGCTGCTAAATTTGTCTATCTTGTCCATCTCTTGTGAAGCAAAAGCTAGTAGATGGTCAACAGTGACTTAATGCCGTAGAGCCAAGAAAACTCCAGTCTCGTGTTGATGAAATGTCTTCAAACTGGGACAGTGTTAGGTAAAAATGTAGCAGTTTTGTAACCATAACTTGAAACTTTGGATTACTTTGATACTAGTAACTGGCCTATGCCTGTCAGCTCTGGAAAACTCATAACTACTCACCCGTTAAAGGACCTCATGGTTGAACCATTACACCATTACTAGCATTTCTTTCAGCTCTTATGTCCTCATGTTCTTTTCTTCCCCCAAACACAGCTGTTGCATGGACCTTTCTGAGCACAGAACATGTCTGCTCTCTTTGTTTTCGAGATTCTCTCGTCCCTTGAAACTTGAGAGTGGCATTATTTACCTTCTTCACTCCCAAATATAATTCCAAATGTAAGTTCTAGGTACAGAGTTGGACAGTTTTTAATAATAAAGTTTGTCTTAGTTGCTACAGAATCTTTGTTGCCAAAAATTCTCGTGCAGCTGTGACTTCATGTCTTGAAGACTTCATTTGCTCTTTAGATGGTGAAAGACACATTTTTGGTAAATTTGATATGTAAAATTCTTTTTGAATCTATGATTTTTTTTCTGAGTTGGAGCAATGAGGTGAGCTACAATCAGTCCATACTTGGAAATACTAAACATATGGTGGATTCTTGTTTTATGCTCAATTTTGTCATTCTAAGCAGTTCTTAGCAGTTAAGATGAACTGTATCCTCAAAAAAAACAAAAAAAACAAAAACCTGTTTTGTCTGTATTTGATCTGCACTTTGGCTTTGACTATAAAGATTCAAACAAATGAACATGTCACACATTGAAACATGTTTTGACAATCTTCTCAGCTTTTCTGGGAATGTGTTTGCTCATACAGAAAAATGAAAGCAGATTCTTAAATATCTTTTGGAAATAGTCTTAAAATATCTTGAAAATATCATCAGGCTCAAAAATCAAACAACAATAAAAATCTTGAATTACATTTAATTTTTTTTGTTTCAGAGCTTTGAACCCGTCATGCCCTGCAGCCATTGATGAATTGAGGTGATGGATAGGTCATCGTCCACCGTCAGGCGGCGAGCCTGGATCAACAGCAGCCGGCAATGGCCGACAGTGGAGGACTTGGAGGGTCCGCTGTGTAACCTCGCAGCCTCGGCCTCCATAGCAGATGACGATGATGTCTTTTCTGATGGTGAGGGCAAACACGACTCTTTAAGTACTTTACCCACTGTATTTAATTTGATCAGATTTTAACTTTTCTAGACGGAAAAACAAGTTAGTTCACTGTGATCAGAGCTGTCAATGAGGAACATGTTTACTTCATAAGAGTACTCATATGTGTCATTTTCACAGCCAGCTTCACTGGAAAGATTGAGAACTGGCTCCTTGGTTGTGGGTGAGTTAACCTGTTTTTGTTTTTTTGTTTTTTTAATAAGTTCATAACTGCTGACTTTCACATTTTCCAGCTGGTAAGATGTATATCAATGGAAACTACAGCAGACAACAGAGTGCAGCGAGAGTGGAAACTCTCTCTGAAGTCAGGTGGTGCAGCAAGGTGATGTTGTGAGGTTACCACAGAAGTTTTTTTCTGCTGCAGTAGCCTGAGGTGCTGCATTCTTATAGTTCCACTGGAAAAAGAGAAAAAGAAAAATAAGCTTTCAATCAACCACAAACTGAAATTGCTGAGGTGACCTTCTCTTGAGTTAGATTCTTTTTTTTTTTCCTTTTTAGCTGTTTCACCAGGGGTGTCATGATTTAAAAGGTGTAAAAGTTCCCAGTACAAAAATAACTCATGAGTACAGCTTCAGCTCTTTGACGTATCTGAAATTACCTTGAGGTATAGGAAATAACAGTTTCTTCCTTTTTTTTTTTATGAAACAGATTGTAGAAACAAGAAACAATACTTTATGGTTTAGTGTCAGTCACTGAGAGAGAAGCACTTGTGGAATGCAGAAACACCCCAGAGGACAGTAAATCACCATCTAAATGGGCTTTTACTACCCTGCTGAGAGCATTTAGAGGAATAGCTGGTGCCTGAATGTATTCTCAGAAGTGAAAATGAAAATGAGTAGATTTGCTTGGCGTTAACCTGAATGTTAATATTTCTCTACAAGAGGAAGTTGCAAGACTTCAGCAGAATGCTGATTATGAAGGGTGGAACAAACTTTCACTGTGACCTTGCCTGCTATCCTTTTTCACATGAAACCAGAGATGCAAACGCAGCACCATGTTTGATAGAAGCATGCAAATGACTTGATTGTGTTTGTGCATCTGTGTCTTGCAGATCTGATGTCCGCTTGGAGAACAGCAGCCAGCTAAGTTTCGGTGAGACACACACACACACCCTACCATGAACACCTTACCATTAGGGTGCTTGAGAAAATGTTGAAAAAAGAGCAGGATCAATTCAAATGTATGGCGTTCAGTACAACGCCTCATATTTCTTATTTTCATGTGGGGATTTTACCTAAAAACACCTCTAGCTTCCGCAATTAAAAATGCTGTATAATGAAATCAAAGCTCTATTACTTGATAATATCCAGAAAAAGTTTGGTTAGATGTCTGCTGATTTTCCTTATTCATCATATTGAGGGAATTGCATCTCTAACTGGGTTATTTAGCGTTTTCTGTATCATGCTTATTGCGATAAGCTAAAATCTGTTTCAACTGGTGAGGTTGAAATAAATAAATAATTGCAAAAGCTTTAAATATGTGAGTTTAAAAATCTTAATTTAACGTCTGCATAATTTGCACAGTGTCTAATTTAAAATGTAACATGTTTAAAGTGTAACATTTCCATATCTGATTGCTTTTTAAGAGTCTGCACTGCAAGCCAACACCTTTTGTGACGACCTGAGCCTTGGAGCTGATGGTATGATCAGACATGAACTCAAACACGCAAACACTCACGCCACAAAATGGTTTCTATGTCCTCAAAGGGCAATATTCATGACGATCTCTATTTAATTTGATTATCTGAAATATGGCTTCAACCTAAATTTGCACACACAGACAAGTAAGGGGAAGTAATGAGTCGGCAAAAGTTTTAAATAAGCAAATCGGGTATTGTTTGGTTATGGTTATTTTTAAACTCCGCTCCTGGATCAGTAGGCAGGACTTTTCACATGTGAAAAAGAAAAGCTTGTCTCAAGTATTTTTTTTACCTCCTTATCTTGTTGGAATATTTCGTGTCGTTGCAATCTAGGTATTATGCAATGATCATTTCAGAGAGATAATTTAACATTTACGCTAAACTAGAACCAAGCCGCAAAGATAAGCAGTGAAGTTGCCGCATTTTTGTAGATTGTAAAAATAAAAAACAGCTGCAGTTCTCGACTGGATGGAAAACAACCCAGAAAACGAATGGATATCCAAGCAACATTTAAATCTTAAAATGAAGTAATAAAATAGATGTTTTCTCTTCAGATTCATTCTGTTAAATTCATATTACAGATACTAAATTGCTAATTTCTTTATTGTCACATAAAGTAGTTCTTACTGTCATCAGCAATAATTAATGCTTAATATTTTTTCCCTCAGCCTCAATTATAAACTTTGGAGGAACTACAACTAACTATCGGTAAGTAGAAACTTTCCACTGGTTCAACTGTTTTCTACACATCTCGCATAACTAATATAGTTTTTTTATTTTTGAAAAATAATTAAAGTCCTGGTAAAAATACATGTTTCACACATTCACACCCTGAAGCTATTTCTTTGCTGTAGCTTACCTGGAAGTTACTGTAAAATTTCTGGAAATGTTGTACCAAAACTATTTGAATTTCTGAATTTGCAAAACATTTCTCGAGAAACTTTGCTGAACTATTTTTCTTTTTTTTTTTTTTTTATTTATTGTTCTCCATAATGCCTGTCCAGAAATCGTTCCTTCACAAAACAGCTCAGCAGGGTCAGCAGCAGGTTTGTTGTTTACTTGCATCTCAAACTCAAAATCAAACTTTTTTTGGCATTTCTCCCCCTGGAAAGGAGTGAGTGAGTCGCTTGATATCTGACCACTTTAAAAAGTTTTAGGTATTGTAACATTTCACTTTTTTTTTTTTTTTTTTAGTACTCCTCTCCAGAAACTATGCCCACCGTCACTCAACCTGGGCCACAGCATGGCCTCCAGCTGCCTTTCCTCCTCCACTTGGAAAACAGTATCAAGGTGAGGTTTGGAAATTGGTTTAATCCATACATTTTATGTAGTAACCATATTAATACAGCTAAGGTTTTTGCTAAAGAAGCAGATTGTTCAGTATCTTAACTGTATCACACCTTTTATTTGTGGAACTTATTCTGTCACTCTTTTTCCTGCCACTTAACTTTTACAGTCAAAGTTAATTTTATTTCTATAACACATTGAAACAAAACCGTTTAAGTAGAAAGTCACCAGTAACTTAAACAGAAAGTTGTATAGCACAACAAAACAATGAGAGATGTTCAAATAACATAAACGGCAAACATAATATAGTCAGTATAGTAATTCTCAGCTATAGCTTAAAGTCTGAGAATAGAATTTTTTATGAGCTTCACTTTTAAAATACATTTATTTCTGAAATAAATTGTTTGATGTGAAATAATTGAGATGCGCCTGAATGTATGTCTTCTTTCAGTGTGTCAGAGGTTCTGCAGATATGTTCAGAGGATGCAGAGGAGACTCTGTACGAACTGGGTTTTGGCTGCGAAGAACCGCAGGTCACCGTTCGCATCCCTCCTCGATTCTTCACCTTCCCCTCTCAGGCTCAAGGCATCAACTTCCGCCTCTTCCTGGACGCCCAGATCCGGCGAATAAGAGAGGAGGACCCCAGCCTTTCACTTGCCAGTATGGATTCGTTACATCTCTCTATCTATATGTCAGTGGAGTGGTCTTGCATTGCTAGAAGTGTGAAGAAGCAAAGTGGTTTGCATCTGTTTATTTGCATTCTATTCTTCTTACAGGTCGTTTCAGACAAGTGCAAGTGCTTACAGCCATGGCCAATGCTTTCTATTCCCTCTACTCCCACGTGTCCCGCACTCCTCTCCAGAAGCTGGCCACGCCAGAGTTCAGCTTCTCCTCTCCTGTGGAGAGGATTGAACGGTTTAGGACCAGTGTTCGCAGCGAGCCTCGCTCTCCTGTGGAGAGGCTGAAGGACACTGTAAACAAAATGTGCCTCTACACCGGCTCTCCTCGCGGGTCGGACTCCACCTCTCCACAGCCCTCACCCAGAAAGAGATCCAGCCTTCCTGACGTGGTGGATGTAATGCTGAAATTCAAGACCGGGAGTGCCAAGAAGCTGGATTTGGGGGAACATGACAGGTGTGGATCTTGTGAGGATTTTAGGCTGCTATCAGATGGTGGAGATATAGCGCAAGTGAAGCAGACTGTAGAGGACACAGACATTTGCAAGGAGGAGACGCCTGACAACGAAGAGGCAGATAATGCTGATAATGTCAGACAAGAATATTGTGAAAGAACATCTCTAACGTCATCATTGTCAAGAGAAACCGTGATAGAAACAGAAACTCTGCTAGCCACAAATCGGTCAGAGCTGGACTCATGTTTGACACAAAGGGACACAAGGACTCCTGCCGCCAAAGTTTCATATGATCTAATCTGCCCTCCAATAGTGGAGCGTGTACATCAGGCTTCTTTCTGTTGTCAAAACCAAAACCGCTTCCTTCATATCTCTGGGACAGAAAGTAGAGACAGACTAAGCTCTCCAGTGCAAACCCCTACCTCTGAGCCTAATGAAGACTTACACTCTGAATCTAATAGAAAGAGCCTACAGGTGGATGGATCTGGATCACCTCTGGTTCTCGAGCCTAGAGACAGCAACGCTCACTGCTGCATCACGGTGACGGGCTTCGAAGACGAGGACGAGTCCTCGTCCTCCAGGAACTCCTGCCATGCTTCACCTGACTTATCCAAGCGGACTCCTGCAGAGCTGTGTAATGAGGGAGAGGGACAGTACCTGAACCCGTTAACCCATCCGGGCCTGGGCAAATTCTCCAGCAATCGTCAGCAGGTCAACTCATTTGAGCTGGAGGAGGTACAGAAGCTTTTAATGGTTTAAAAATCTAACATACGATTTGATGATGAATCTAAACTGCACTTAGGAAGTTTAAATCAGTCTTAACTCAGTGAGTGAGACAAATTAATTACACAATCATCAGTCAATCAATAACTAAGTAAACTATAATTATTATCAGGGCTGAAAGATTGTTGGCATGACAAATGGAAATTTCCTCCTGAACTTCATGCTTATATTTAGTTTTGGCCACTGGTTCGTGTTCCATTGCCGTTTTGTGAGGAGCTATTTTAAACTGCTTCGTTGTTGTTGTTGTACAACATTTTTTTGCATCATTTTCTTTTGAAGTCATTTTGGTTTATTTGCAATTCAGGCATGGAACATGGAGGCCCATAGGAGCAAAACATAAAAATTTAAAAAAAGGAAAATATAATGTGCTTGTAGGAAAACTATAAAAAACTGCATGGGAACTAACTGAAGAAGATACTTAATAATTAATAACTAATTTGAACTTAATTAAAACAGTTGTGAAAAAGACTTTGGATCAATTCACCTCTTTGTCACTTCCTACTTCCATTTTTGTGCTTATATTAATTTGATCCAATTCTGTTTTACTCTGATAAACATGTCCATGACATATGAACTAATTTCTTTGCAATAAGTATTTTCATTAATTATTTGAGAAAAAAAAATAATGCAAAGCTTTTCTAAAATATGACAGATTGTGACACTTGATCAAAGCAAAGTTACTTTGAGCAACCTCCTGTTGGCAGAAAGTATTTCAAAGAGTCACATAGTATTTAAATATAAAAAAAATACTTCGAATCCCTAGTTGCTAAAGTGAGCACATGATGTCCAGATGGACATGGCTCCAAAGATAGAAAGGTACAAAATAGCCAAAGGGAGAAATACCAGCAACCCATAACAAATAAGCCTGAATCTATTTATTAGCATAGTCACCCCTCAGGGAAACCACAGTTTTACTGAAAATGTTACAATGATTTAAAATCTACATTTTAAGCAATTTAGTAATGTTTTATTTCAGATAAAACATGTCTAGTTTGTAATTTGTAGTTGGAAAAAACAAAGTAATTTATGTTGGTGGATTTATCAGTATTTTCTCTTTTGAAACTATCTAGTGTTTTCTACAAGGATATTTGATTTTGAAAATATATGTTCTGCAATGCTTATGGGCCAGTATGTTGGGATACTAGCAAAACCTGAACACCAACAGACTAAGAGGACAAAAAGAAAAGTCAAATGAAGTTTTGAGTCAGTAAATAAGCTTCAGTTTAGCTTAGCTAAAAGCTAAACTGAAGCTCTTAAATAAGCTAAACCAAAAACTCTTGGTTAGTAGTTGCTCACATTTCTTTCCTTGGTAGAACAAAGTGCATCTTGGTTAAATATTTTTAATTTGCTCTCCTCTTAGGTGCATAGTGCAGGAGAGGAAGATTTTGGACAACCAGAAGCGAGTACCGGCACTTCGTCACTCTCTAGAAAACATTCACGCAAAGGTGACAAATGCTCATATTTATTTGTGTGACTTTTTGCATAAAGACTTTATATGAACCAAAGTTTCTTTGTTCACACTGAAGGGGATTATTTTTTGGTCCACAAACAGCAGGGTGCATAAGTGGGCGAGGAGAAGGATGTTATCAGCTCACACATGTGTTAAACGAGTTTGCATGTTTTATTTCTATGCTTCTTCTTTCTCAGTGATAGAAAGCAACACTTCATTTATGGCTCACTTTAGGGTGTCATATAGTCATTAGCAGCGGTCAGCTAATGGATTCTGACAACTTGTGTAAAAGCAGCTGTGTGACTGGAAAAGTATTCTCATCCCTTAAACTTTTTTTGTCAAATTGCAGCCACAAACTTTAACATAGGGTTAGGGTAATTTTATGTTTTAGGGAAATAAAAACTGCATAATTGTAAAGTGGAAAGAAACTAATCCAGGGCTATAGGTTGATACCACTCAATAACATTCTGCATAACCAATTTACTTCAGGGGTCACTTGATTAAAAGTCTGCAATCAGATTTATTCTGATTTTAATCTCAGAATAAATTCACTTGTTCTAAGTAGAGTCAACTATTAATTTAGGACAGCACTAATCCAGCCTCTTCAGAAGTGAGTCAAGAAAGAAAGGCCAAAAAAATCCTGCAATTTACCAGAAACTAGGGATCACAACTAACGTAAAGGTTGGTTCTTTGGTCAGATGCATCCAAAATGCTATGTGAGGTGGAAAACTACTGTACATCACCATGAAATGCTACTAACAAAGGAATATCATGCTGTGGGGAGAAGAGAACTTGGTCAGAGTTGATAGGAAGATGAATAAATAGAGAGCAATACTGCAAAATATTTGAGACTGGGTTGCAGATTCATCTTTGGTAGGATAGTAACCATCAAAAACAGCCAAAACCATCATGAAATTGATCAAATAACAGGTCAGAACAGCAGAGTCAAAGTCTAAAGATCAAATCAGTGGCAGGTTTTAATAACTGAGAGTCACAGACTGTCTCCATCTATTCCAACTAAGCTTCAGCTAATTTGCAGGGAAACGTATAAAAAAACTTCCATACATGTGCAAAGTTTGTGGAAAGCCTTGCAGCTGTACTTTCTGAAAAAAGTGTTGCCTCAGGGGGCTGAATATAAATACAAGCCACACTATTAAGATAAAAAACAAACAGTTGTCATTTTCCTTTTTACTACCCACTACTTGGTTTATCACATAAGATTCCAATACACGTTCAAGGGGAGTGGATACTTTTTCAAGGTACTGAGCATGATGAGTGACACATGCATATTCAGGTCAATGAGCAGGTGTCTTCAAGGAGAAAACGATGCATTTTCTGTGCCAAATTCAGGTTAGACTGCAGCTGCTAAACAGTCTATAGTTCGCAGAACTTGGAGAAGAGCTGAATGTGTTGTTTTTTTTCCTGCTTGTGTAGGTGAAGTGGTGCGGGGCGACAGCGTGCAGTCGGACAGCAGTGGCTACGCAGACGAAGAAGTCAGCCCCTCGTTAGACAGACACGGCAGGTGACGGAGAGAAAAAGGCAGGACTAAAACGTACCACAAGATCTGGAAACCTTTTCCAGTTGGAAAGCAGATCTCCACATTGACTTTGCTTGAACTCTTAAAATGTGAATGTTTCAGAGGCTACAGACAAAAAAGAAAACGTGCAAAACATGATTATGTGAAACAGAACTGTGTAAACGAGCAAAGACTTGGACAGTGAAGTGTAACGGGATGGTACTTTAATTAGGGTAAAAACAACTTCAATTCTTACAAAAAATGTTTTATCGGGAAAAAAAAAAGAAGAAACATCGAAGTCCAGTAGAGATCGTATTTCATTTCATTTTTATAATGTATAAAAGTGCCAGCAAAGAGAGATGGTGAGTTTCAACTGAAGTTGAATAAAACCAGCTCATAACTTCCTCCTTTAATGATCAAAAAAACAGTTTGCATATCTGCCTTTTCTGAGAAATGTCTCACATGCATTTTGTAGGCAAACACATGAAACAGAAGATAGCTAAAACTATTTGTCAATACATACTGTAGAAGAGGGAGGGATTTCTTAGTAGTGGAGAAAGCTTTTACACAGAGACACAACAGTTTCTGATAATCACAAATCAAGTCAAAGTTCAAGAAGAGCTGAACAAAACACAAGTCAATGATGGTCATGACATTAACAATGTTTTAGAGGTAACGCTATAATTTATGTGCTGGGTCTGTGAGAAAGAGTGGATGTATTTTGTTACAATTACAGCAGCTCTCACCTGACACACCCTGTAAAAACGAGACCCTAATAAACTGTCGTAAAACCTTCCTGTACAACTTTGATTTTCTTTTAGATCTACTCCTGACTGATACCTTCAAACAATGATTGTTTAATCCTTTGGAACCTGTAGCATTGGCTGAAAGTTAGTAATAAGTAATGTCAAAAATGTCTTTCTGGGATGTAGAACTTTATGAAAGGATTATTATAATTGGTGGAATACTGAATCAAAAGGTGCTTTAAATGGGTATTCACTTAGGTATTTACATTTTCCTCTAATAATGTTTTGCTTGAATTGAAACTAAAATAATTTATGATTGTTTATTTTCTTTTTTTTACATAAGAACCTGTTGTTTTTTTTAAACAAGGATGTGTTCACAGTTGAGTCATTGTATAATAAGTCTTTAATTCAGGAGTAAATGTACTTCAGAACAGCTGTGGACACATAAAGCTTCTAATTCACAAACTATTAATATGGATGTGTGAAGGTCATACTTCTGAAACTTGTCAAGAAAAACAGATTTGCAGCTGGTAAGAAGGTGTAAAAAGCCTTAAAGTAAATTCATCTTTAAATTAGGGATTTGTTTCGCCTCCATTACCATCCTCCTCTACCAGCATAAACCTGCTAATTATAACTTTCACTGTAAATATAGCCAGGTCTAGGTTTTATTGTTATTCTCATATTTATAGAGATCAAAACAGATTTGTCCATCTTTAAGGGCATGTGCTATTGGTTTTTCCATTTTGAAGAGTGGCTTATAGAAATGTCACATTTTGTACCCCAGAAAAAAAGGACATCATGGATTACTAAACATTTATATTAAACTGTTTAGTAGAGGTGTGCCGATCGATCGGCCACCGATCATAATCGGCCGATTTCCGTGAAAAAGTGTATGATCGGTGATCGTCGATCAAGGTCTCTTGTTGCCGATCACCTGTATCTCATTTGCAGCCTGCGTGTGCAGCCGATCTCCTCTTTCCTTCACACTGCGCAAGCGCGCAGCAGTAAATCCTAAGCAATGTGGTGTGGAACTATAACGCTCTGAGAGTGAACGAGGAAATTTGCGTGTTGCGGTGGAAAATTACCTCGGGGGTGAAGCACGTCACAATGCATCAACACAACGAATCTAACGCGACATTTATAAAACAAAACAAAACAACACTTGACGGAGTTTTACTACATCGAGGCTCAACGCACTCACCCGAATTAGCATCATGGTCTGAAAGCTAACCAAATAACCTGAAAAATAATTTAAGTCTTCGAGCTGGCGGTGTAAGATGCTGGTTCTGTTCTCGTTGTTGAACCGCCGCTACGCGCTACTGGTAATGATATTTCACAGACGTTTCTGCTCCATCTGCAGTGAACTCTCAATCCGAACCTCTGCTTAAAGCTGAAGCACTAAAAAAAGAAACTATTTTAGATATGTATTAAAGCTTTCGCTGTCACACGGCAGATAATCTCTGAAAAAATAATCGATCTCCTCTGTCTCCTCCTGTGTTCTGCAGAATTACTCCGCTCGGTCAGAAACAACCAATCAGAACCAGCATTAATCAGCTAGCTAGGCTATCAGGAAGGATTGTTTATTTTGATGCAACCTGCGTTTGACTTTGAGTGAATGTTTCCTTTTTTACTTATTCGATATAGGCAGCTTTATTTGACTCATGTATAATTTATGGTACTGAGACTATTAAACATTATTTTACTGATTGCAGGTTTTTCAGTTGTCCTTTGACTGAATATCTGGTGTATTATACCTACAAGTATTTTGCATGTTTTATGCCTAAATTAGGTGAATTTATTGCCAGATCATTTTTTAATTTTGTCAGATCTCATAGTAGCATTTATACCTAAAGCAAAAAGTTAACAGTCAATCCAGGTGATCGGCAGAGGTCGGCCTCATTGGTGATCAGTATCGGAATCGGCAGCAGCAAACCTGATCGGAGCGTCCCTACTGTTTAGTAATCCATTATTATTAATTTCTGTATAAATAACAATACAACGATTATTTCATATTTATAGTGATGTTGCTGCAAATGATTTATTTTCCAAATACTTTTTTTTCCCACTCACTGATTAAAATAACATGAAAGTTGGATTTAAAAAAAAAAAAAAGTTTTTAAAAATGCAGTGATGACTACGTTTTAAGGCTTTTAACACAGCTTCACCAATAGTGCCAATAAATGTTTAGAGTTTTTTTTTTTTACAGTTTTCAGTCTTGAACATGTAGAAAATGACAGCAACAAACAGTCACTTGAGTCTTATTTTTTTAAGACTCGTGGAAGCTCATTTTTAAGGGATAGCAGCTAACATAATTCAATTTCTCGACAGAGTGGGAGTTTCTTTCACATATCCATTCACATGGATTTCATTCTGGGACTAATAAATAGTTAACTCTATATCTAGCTAGTCAAATAACCTAAAACAAATTATATTTTGCTGCAAAACATTGCCTACTCTGATACAGCAACATTTAAAGTTTCTGCGATATATGTATTTATTGGTCATATTTAGGAAAATATATTGGATTACATGAAGTCAGAAGTTTAAAAAAGGGGGAAAAGTTTTTTTTAAAACAATTTATGACAAAATTGTACATAATATGTTTAGAAATTTTAGACAGCAATATGAATAGTGGCACTATTAATCAATAAAAAAATAAAAACAATGACTCCATGTGTAAATATCAGGGCAGAAAAAGTTTCTCATTGTCAAATCTGAGGTTTCCTTGTTTTTGTTTTCTAAATATGTCACAAAAATACCTCCTTCGTCCAAAGAGGAGATGTTTGATGGCATATTGTGTACTGGTGAGTTCGAGTCTGTGGCTAGGAAACGGAGAAGGCGTGTCATTTCCCTCCTGCCATAATTTTCAGGTACTGCAGTGCGTTGTGAGCCGCGTTGGCTCGAGCAGCGTCTACGTTCTGAGCGAAGCCATGGCACACTGTGATTGGCTGCGTTGACAGCTCCACCAAACACTGACAGAGGCCGCTGAGGCTGCGCTCCTCTGAAAACAGAAACACAGGACAGGAACATATTATTACTGCTTCTTTTCTGTTCTGGCTAACTAACTGTTGTTATTTTCCATTAGACAGTCTGAGCGGATACATTTGC
The DNA here is from genome assembly GCF_051168715.1 of Poecilia mexicana. Lineage (NCBI taxonomy): Eukaryota > Metazoa > Chordata > Actinopteri > Cyprinodontiformes > Poeciliidae > Poecilia > Poecilia mexicana. The sequence goes on from NW_028263374.1 coordinate 20,904,724, forward strand.
AAACAGAACTAGGTTACAACCTTCGTCCCACTGTTGCATCAGATATAGGCGTTTGCATAATATCACTTAAAATAGAAAGTATTTTGCATTGATTTTCATAGTTTTCAGTCAAAGCAATCAGGATAGCTACAGGAAAGAGGACAAACTTTTTAAAGATAAATAGAAACCTAATGTGTTTTATGGGTTCTGCAGGAAACAAAACCAAAAGCCTTTGGAGTCATAATATAATATAAGTCAATATCCACCTGTTCAATTTTGCCCTAAATTATTATTATTTTCTTGTAACATGCTTTTGCACATCTGGAGACTGATACTTTTGCCCTTTCTTTGTGACAAGACATCAGAATTGTTGTTCCATGTTTTGCAACAAATTCTCAACTGGATTTTGGTTTGACCTTTGACCAGGCCAGTCTAAATCTACGTTTCAGGTCGTTATCACAGTGGAAGGTGAACCTCTCTCAGTCTTAAGTATTTTGCACCCTTCGATGGGTTTTCTTCCAGGACATTTGGCAATATTAAACTCCCTAACAACTCTGAGCAGCTTCCTCCACAGCATGATGTTGCAACTAATATGGAATTTCACAATGGAAACTGTGTCTTAGCTTTCCTAACACACATTTCCCCCTACCTGTCATCATAGGTGGACAGAAAGTCTTTGTATGTTTGCAGTTGTGCAAAACTCTTTCCATTTTCAGATGATGGATTGAACAGGATGTTGTTTTATATCCCGAGTCTGCTTTAAACCCATCTAGAACTTAATCCCTAATATGTTTTAGTCGTCTTCATGTTGCCGTTTGTTCTCAAATAAACTCCTAAGGACTTCACAGAACAGCTGTATTTATCCTTAGATAAAATTAAAGATACAACTTTCCTTCCATATCACAGCTATGCACTACATGTTGTTAATTTCCCCCCTAAAAGTTAAATAAAACACATTCAGGTGGTTGTAATGTGGCAAAATGCTCCCCCAAAAATTGAGATGTATAAATATTTTTGCAACAAATTAGTCATAACTCAGGTTCATTAGAAGCTCAGCTGAAGCATATATATGGTGTGGCCAGACTGCAGCAAACTGAAGTGGTATTGGAGCTCTGTCTCAGAGTTCATGAGTTCACCTAGATCAAGGTAGCTGACGTCGAAGCGCTGCTCTGCAGAAAGGTCGCTCAGCAGGGAACAGAAGTTGGAGTCCGAAGGCATGCCCAGAGGGTGGCTGCGGAGCTGCAGGATCTTCTCTCCAGCAGAGTTGCGCAGGGAGTCCCACGTGCAGCTGTAGCCTTTACTTTTACCCGACTCCGCCCTGCTTCCCATGTGCTTTAATTACAGGAAACATAGATTCAACATCAGTTAGCAGACATTAAATTTCCTGACCAAAATACTAATTATACTTGTTACAGTATAGCATTTTCTACCTCAGCAGCCATCTTTTCCTACACTGATGCTTTATCACTTTTTCTGATCTTTATTCATTTTCGTAACGCCTGTTTGAATCTTACAATATTAAATGTGTCCTCCTCTGTTTCTGCGTCATTGCTACTCCTCAGATCCACCGGCACGTTGTGTATCCGTGAGAGCATCTTGGCGGCAGCATTTCTCTTGGCGAGTTTCTTAGATGTACCGCTTCCTGAGCAGAAAAAAAAAAACAGATTAGTCATCCAGTGGGACATAAAATCAAAAAGAAAACACACATTTGCGAGACAGAAGCAAACACATGAAGTATGTATTCTAAAAGTCAAACATTTTTAAATGTACCGATTTCTACAAATCTCTCGACTCTGCAGGTCATAGTGAACTCCTTGCGATGAGCTGGACCAGACTCCTGAGTGACTGTGTACTCTGGCAGACGCCATCCTTTCTGCACCACCAACTCCTGACAGAAATTAACACCAAAAATAAAAAAATATAAATACACAAAATGTAACCAAAAGGATGCATCGCAATAAAGTAGAAAAAAAGTTAATTTAGTTCAGTTATACATTTCAAAAGTTAAACTAGTTTATTATATAGATTCATTACACACGCCGTCTTTTTTTTAGATAGAATATTACATCAAACCAAAACTACCAGGATGCTTACTACTAAAATCTTATGGTCATGTTGTAACTTAACCAATCACAATAATTGAGTTCCTTCACAAGGTCCTTGCTGTTCACAGAGTACTATATTCAAGTACATGACTAGAAAGTTAAGCGGAGGAAAAACGTGTGATAGAAAAACCTGGATTTTACAACAAGGTTTTATTGCAAATGTTTCTGTCCATTGTCTGCTCTTTACCATTTATTTACATTCTAAAATGTTTTAATTTTGTAATAAACAAGTTTCACCAAAATATTACTCGTATAAAGAGCCAGAATGCCTGGCATTAAATACTTAACTAATATTTATTGTAGTTCAAGCAGTTATTTTCCAAATGCATTTTGTGTGCAGTGATAATAAATTTGTATACATTGTGAAGCCTAGTTCTGCAGTGCAATTTTAATCTTTTTTCCTTTCACTCAACTTTCAATGATTTTGTTTAGATATAACACTCTGGATGAGCAACTTCTTTGACCTTTTGTGACATTCTGCCTGTCAATTCATATGTCTTTCACATGATTTTGTGGATCAAAACATGACACTTTTTTAATGAATAGATATGATGTAACATGTAAATTTTGGGTTTTATTAGGTGCAAACCATAAAAATTTAATTTAATCATCATTATGTGTATAAGAAATCTACATAAGTTACTGATGTAGATTAACTTTACAATGATATTGTCATTTATTGCGATACAACTGTATAGCAGACAAAGATTTGTTACCTGCAGGGCTCCTACAGGGTTACATTCAGACTGCTGGGAACTATTTGAAGTCTTCATCTCTGACTGAGAGCTACACAAAACAAAGAAGGAAACACTCAAACCACACAAACCATTATCTTCCATCTGCTAAACGCTGAGCTGTCACTTAGGTTGGCTTGCAAGTGAAAATATTTACGCTGAATTAACATTTGTCTGCATAAATTAATCAGAAGTCTGACCTGTCTCCATCCACAGACACATCAACTTCAGTAAAACCGTCTTCTCCAAGAGCGACTCCAACTGGGCCTCCGAGGCCTCCCTTGAGCATCTTCAGAGCAGCCTCGGCTGCTTTGTGCTTGGCTGCTTTCTTGCTGGGCCCTTGGCCGGTGCAGCTGATCTCTCCAACAGAGACGCGGAATGTGAAGTTGGGCTGATGGGCCTGTCCCTCGGCCTTCAGCAGGTCGTACACTGGGGTTTTGCCTATCCGCGTTCCATACTCCTGCAGCAGACTGATGGGCGTCTTTCCGGGATTCACAGCCAGCATTTGCTCAATACTACAAACAACAAGAACAAAGAACACATTTTACCCTGCATGATGTCGAGAGTAATGGAAGCACTTTTTGTTTTGATTTTGTTTGTACATAAAAGTCTAAACTACCATCTCGTAAAGTTGCAAATTGATTCCAGCAACAGTCAAGATGAAAAGAAAAAGCTTGTTTTTGATGTTTCTAAAAGAAGCTAGAAAATGCCAGTCAACATGTTGCGCACACATTAAAAATAATAGCACGGTAAGATCTAGCAAACAAAGTTTAATTTTACCATATGCTGCCTTTTACAAGCATTTCTGTCTGTTTACATTTAATTAAAAGTAAAGTAAATCTAAGTTTATTGCAAATGAAATCAGTATTCCCTGCACAAATATTCACTCTTCACACTTAGATCAACAGGCGGATGCAGCATCCTGAAACAATCACTTAAGACAAAATACAGTAGAATAACAAAAAAAAAAAGTCATGCTGTTGTTTCTTGACACAGTTTTGGAACATAATTAAGAAGGAAATTAAGTATTGTTTTACTGAGCTTTCAAAATGGATGCTTATCAAAGAAACTATGGTGATAAAGACACTGAGTTGTGGGCAATTTGAAAGACTTAAGGGGATTTAGAGAAAGAAAAACATTCCCAGGATGGTAATAACAATAGAAACAATAGAAGGACATGGAGAAATAAGCTTGTCACAATAAGAACAAATCTGTAAAAATAGCTAAATCCTGAAATTGACAGTAATACAAAAGAACAAGGCCGGCGTGCGTCTTTAAACATACAAGTTTCGTATTATTGTTAAAGAAATATTAATCACTTTGCTAATGTTTCCTTTTAGCGCTCACCTGCATATGTGAGCAAGTATGAATGCACACATAGGTGTGTTTTTGAGAAGAAGCATAAAATTAGTTTTTTTGTACAAGGAGAGGAGATTTTTTTTTTTTCAATTAATATCTTAGTGATCAAAGTTGATCAGGATTTCCAGAAACTTCTAATTACTATCAATCACCCTTTTGTAAGATACTTGCCACTGGATGAGGACTTAAATTCATCCTGTCAACAGTGAGAAGGATCAGTAAGACAGGCTACTGTTTGAGAACTCCAGCAAAAATCTTGGGGTCACCACTAAATGGCTGAGAGCCCAAATTCCAACTGACTCCCTCATTTAAAATAAATAATAAATCACCCTGTTAGAAAAGCACAACTTGTATTTTGAACACTTTCAACTGAAGGCACTTTGAATAGTAAGTGGACTGAACTTATATAGCCCTTCTTCCAATCATTTTTACCACTGAAAGCACTTTACACTAGAGTCACATTCACCCATTCATATACCAATACACAGATTGGTAGGCACATTGACATGTGGAGGAGGAAGCTGGAATTGAACCTACAACTGATAGGTTCAATCACAAGTCTGATCACAAGACAACTACTCTTCCCACAGAGCCACAGTCAGTCACAGTTGAACTGCCTTGCTGCTGAAAAATGCTATATAAATTGACAAAATTTGACAAAATATCTAGTAAAGGAAATGTGGCCATTCTCACGTAACAATTTTATTTATTTATTTATGGTTTTAAAATGGAAAAAACAGATCTTTTGCAGAGTTTCATATTTATTCTACGGGATGTTGACTTTGGTGGAAAATTATAAAAAAGAAAGCATGTTTCCAACCTGATGACAAGAAAAAGATTTAAATAAATGTTACTGCTACTTTTAATGTCAATGCATTTATTCTATAAAAAAGCTAAAACTAGCCTATATTATCATATATATATATATATATATATATATATATATATATATATATATATATATATATCTGAAAACAACAGTTGGCTCTTTTATCATTTTTAGCCAAATTATTGAGGAGGTGTAGTGGAAAGTTTGAAGAGCCAATAGAGGCTCCAGAGAAGCAGGTTGTAGACCCCTTTTCAAAATAACCTAATTAAAGGGGGCGAAATAGAAATGCATGACACATCTTTATGATTTTTTTTCTTTCCACTTCATAATAAAGTGGTACTTTGTGTTTGTTTGTCACATAAAACATGAATGCTTAAATCCAAGATACCGCCTGTTAATTAAGTTAACTTGTAATGAAATAAACAGATCAGTTTAGAAAAAAACATACATGAAATCAAAATATTCTGAAGATCCTATAATACCATGATGTTTAACTGTGAGCCTGGATGCTCAACTCTCCCTGCGGCTCTAATCATCCTCACCTGGAGCTCCCGGAGTTTCTCTTCCAGCTCTCCGGTTCTGTCTCGTCGTTCATTACCTATAGCGTGCAGACGGAACCGATCGGTTTCGGATGGCAAATCCCCCCCACCAGAACATACACGAGCTTTCATTAGACGGTATTTATTATTGCCTCCAAGCAGATGATGAGGCTACAACATGATGGAAGGAGGGAAAGGAGAAAAAGAGAACCCCATCTGCTAAGCTTCGGCCCACAAAGATGACGTAGTTCGTGACGCCTTGTGAAAGTCGACTGCTGATTGACCCAAAGGCGTTCGAAGTTGAGGTTGTATTCCAACTTTCCCACCAGATGGTAGGCAAGATATCTACATATGTTGAACAAATAACAACAAAAACAAAAACAGTTGAACATTGTTTAACAAATGTGAACATATGGATTTAAACTGCAGCTTATATAATAGAAACCATCAAAGGTGAGTAACTAGTTACATTTACTCAGTTACATTTAATGGAGTAGCTTTTTTTAAGAAAACGTTCTTTTATGAGAAGTTATACTGATATAACTTCTCTTTTATGAGAAGTTATATCAGTATAACTTCTGATAAATATCAGAAGTTCCAAAGTTCCAATGTTTATAATAATAATAATAATAATAATAATTAATTATTGTATATTTATTATAAAGTATCACTATATTTATTCAAAATCTTTGGCTGTTTACTGTAACCACAAGATACTTACCTGAATGAATAACAAATTTGTTTCAACCAAAAACGCACCAGACACAAACAGTTTATGTTAAAGTTATGCTTGCTGTTTTTACACAATCCTTATTGTTTTAATGTTTTTTTCTATCTGCTCAGCAGATATTGTCACTGAAAGTTTATATGCTGCTCTAACATGTATATAGGTTCCTCAAGGTACCTTTTCCAAATTAAAAATAATTTGGAAAATGATTTCTTCTGCCTGAATTTGATATTTTATAAACATGTTATTTATTTATTAGCATTTTTTTTATGTAAGGCTTTAAATTTTTGCTTTGATCAAAAAGATACTTAGTACTTCAGAACCTTTTAATTGAGTAAAAATATGTTGAAGTAATGCTACTTGAGTACATTTTTTGTCCATTCCCATATCTAGTAACCATTTTATAACCAGCAGTGTTCCCATCAAAAAATTAAAGCAGTACTACATACATTTGTGAGGAAAATGTATGTCACATTTACCAGATATTCATACAGTAAAGCTTCTCTATACCTTCATTCCTTTAAAATTTAACATATTTAACATAACCTGTTTCTTGGCTAAAAAGACTTGCTTTGTACAAATTAAGTTAACTTAAAAAAAATATAGGCACAAATTATGCACATCTTTTAACTTAATTACAGCAATTAGAATTTAGTTCATTTGTTACCTTTTATTTATGTGTATTCTATTCTACTATATTCTGTTCTAATGTATTCAGACACAGACAATATATGGTTAAACAGATGAATGGATATGGATTATGCTTGTCTCAAGCCCTGATTCAGGACATTTATTGGTTTTGTTATTCCTAAAATCACTGCTAACTGATTCTTTTCTTCCTATGTATTTTAAGCCCTGATACTCTTTTTCTTTTTTGTTATTTCTTAACACAATTTTCTCAACATGCTGTCATAATCAGGTAGAAGGATTAGAAGAAACCACAGAGAAAAAGCAGAAACGTGCCCATGTGGAGTTGAGGTTAGGTTGCACGCAATCGTGATGGAACTACTTATTTTTATTTTTGTAATTTATTTGAATCACACATTCTCAAAAATGGACTGACTCTCCAACAAACACTGTCACTTAATTTTGTAATTAAGACCTGCTGTGGTAAAAATCACCATTTTTCCAGAAACTGTAGCCTGTTAGCCTGACTCATAATTCCAAAGCCATTTTTGATGTGTTCACCACACTCATCTCTTCCAGTAATTGTGGAGAGCATTGTGAATAGACGTACAGCGAAGCTAATTTATTAAAATAGTCTGTACAAATATTTAAACTCCACTATGCAGAATTTGGCAAGGCATCTGTTTTTCAAAAGCAATAAAAGAGCTTGATGGCTGTTAATTAGGGAGAAGTCTTGACTTAAGAAACAAAGGAATATGTTACTGTTTTACTTTATTTTATTTTTAAAGTTTTTCCTATATTGTTGAGTTTGTAAAAAAAAATCCCTCCAAGTTTATATTTGCTTAAAAATGTTTTTACTGTAAATGATGTGCTAGATTTTAACCAGCAGAGGGCGACATTCTGTCACCTATCTTTCAACTTGTTTCATGAAGCTTTGTGAACGTAAATATATTTAATTTGTCAAACACCTGCCGTCTCCAAGGCCGTATCTCCAATCTGTGTGGAAAGCCCCATTTTTAAGGATATTTGGCTCCTTTTTTTTTTTTTTTTTTTGAAAAAGCAAGATACAATGAAATACATGATTAAATAGAAATGATCTAAACAATCTGTGCAGAAACATTTGAAAAACTTCAGTGGTCAGATTTCTAATACTGGAAGTATGGTATTTTCTCTCATCAGAATATACAGGTCCTGGTCATAAAATTAGAATATTGTGATAAAGTTCATTATTTTCCATAATGTCATGATAAAAATTAAATTGTCATATATTTTAGATTCATTGCACACCAACTGAAATATTTCAGGTCTTTTATTGTTTTAATTTTGATGATTTTGGCAAACAGCTCATGAAAACCCAAAATCCCTGTCTCAAAAAATTAGAATATTATGAAAAGGTTCTCTGAACAAGCAATAAAAATAATCATCTGAATCAACAAAGTAACTCTAAACACCTGAAAAAGATTCCTGAGGCCTTTAAAAACTCCCAGCCTGGTTCATTACTCAAAACCGCAATCATGGGTCAGATTGCTGACCTGACTGCTGTCCAGAAGGCCATCACTGACATCCTCAAGCAAGAGGGTGAGAAACGGAAAGAAATTTCTGAACGAATCGGCTGTTTGCAGAGTGTTATATCAAGGCACCTCAGTGGGAAGTCAGTAGGAAGGAAAAAGTGTGGCAGAAAACGCTGCACAACGAGAAGAGGTGACCGGACCCTGAGGAAGATTGTGGAGAAGGGCCGATTCCAGACCAAATTAAATTTTCATCTCCATAAAACTTTTCAGCAGATGGAAGCATGAAGTGCTCCAAAATCTTCTGATAGCTGCTGCATTGATCCTGCCCTTGATAAAACCCAGTGGACCAACACCAGCAGCTGACATGGCTCCCAGACCATCACTGACTGTGGGTACTTGACACTGGACTTCTGGCATTTTGGCATTTCCTTCTCCCCAGTCTTCCTCCAGAGTCTGGCACTTTGATTTCCGAATGACATGCAAAGTTTGCTTTCATCCGAAAAAAGTACTTTGGACCACTGAACAACAGTGGTCCAAAGTGCTGCTTCTCTGTAGCCCAGGTCAGGCGCTTCTGCCGCTGTTTCTGGTTCAAAAGTGGCTTGACCTTTGACCTGGGGAATGCGGCACCTGTAGCCCATTTCCTGCACACGCCTGTGCACAGTGGCTCTGGATGTTTCTACTCCAGACTCAGTCCACTGCTTCCCCCAAGGTCTGGAATCGGCCCTTCTCCACAATCTTCCTCAGGGTCCGGTCACCTCTTCTCGTTGTGCAGCGTTTTCTGCCACACTTTTTCCTTCCTACTGACTTCCCACTGAGGGGCCTTGATATAACACTCTGCAAACAGCCGATTCGTTCAGAAATTTCTTTCCGTTTCTCACCCTCTTGCTTGAGGATGTCAGTGATGGCCTTCTGGACAGCAGTCAGGTCAGCAGTCTGACCCATGATTGCGGTTTTGAGTAATGAACCAGGCTGGGAGTTTTTAAAGGCCTCAGGAATCTTTTTCAGGTGTTTAGAGTTACTTTGTTGATTCAGATGATTATTTTTATTGCTCGTTCAGAGAACCTTTTCATAATATTCTAATTTTTTGAGACAGGGATTTTGGGTTTTCATGAGCTGTTTGCCAAAATCATCAAAATTAAAACAATAAAAGACCTGAAATATTTCAGTTGGTGTGCAATGAATCTAAAATATATGACAATTTAATTTTTATCATGACATTATGGAAAATAATGAACTTTATCACAATATTCTAATTTTATGACCAGCACCTGTATATTATCATGAAATATGATGGGTATATATAAATGAAAAGGGCACAATAGTGTTAAAAATGTGGATAGATTTTTTTATGAAAATAAAATTGGTTGTTAAAAAAAATACATACATGACAGCACAGCTTACACTAAACAGCCTTTTATTGTTCTTGTTTACATGCACACAATTGGTAGCTCTGCAGTACAGTTAGTTATTGCAGGAAGTTAGAGAATTAAAGTTTTAAACTCTAGCAAATTGTTTCTTGAAGAATTGTGATCTCTTTTTTTGTTTTTTGTTGTGCAATCGCTTCACTTATCTCCTGAAAAGAGTCTCATCTTGGTATTTGTTTGAAGAAATTCTAGTTATTTTGTTAAACAATAAACAAATGAAAAAACAAAAAACAAAAACAATAATAAGAAGTATTAGGACGAAGTTCAATTCAAAGTCACCTTTGATATTACAATATTGGTGAACTTGAGGAGTACACTATCGTAGATTTGTTTGACCTTTTATTCGCCTCTTCTACAGTCAACCTCAGTAATTAATACACTTAATAAGTTGGTTGATTGTCTGGAACATTTAGCTTTGTTGCAGATCAGATCATGTCTGATTCTATGTAACCCCAATGTTCACCATCAGACCCTATCAGTGAAAAATACATATGAAATTCTCTATTACTTATTAACAACGTTACTTTAATTCTGGCAATTTTTAGCAATCACAATAAGTATCCTTCCAACAATTACCAATGTGCTGCCAGTGTATGAAACCAATCAATCAATCAATCAATCAATCAATCAATCAATCAATCAATCAATCAATCAATCAATCAATCAATCAATCAATCAATCAATCAATCAATCAATCAATCAATCAAATTTTATTTGTATAGCACATTTCAGCAGCAAAGCATTTCAAGGTGCTTTACATAATTAAAAAACAAAATAAAAACAGCATGTGACATTGAATAAACAGTAAGAAAGAGAAAGAGATTTTGGAAAAATAGATTTAAAAAAAGATAAAAACATACTTTTGTTACGCATCTGTCGTTATTGTATGAATTGTGAAGTCTTCACTTGTCACCAGCTCTCTCTGATAAAGTTTTTACCTGTTTAATCCAGAAGAAAACCACATTTTAAATCTAAACATTAAAGTTGTTCACTGTAGCAATAAAATAGCAGAAGAAAATAAAGCTGCTTCACATGATATTAATTTAAAAAGACAGCTGAACTGAACACATATGTTTGCAGTGTGACGTGAATGGGAAGATTCTTTGCTCTCATGATAGCAACATTTATTCCTAATGAATTTAGATAGCTTTAAGGGCTGACAGTGCTACCAATTTATGCCAAGTTTCTGTTTAGTTTGGATCTTTTTGCGTCAGTAAAAGGAATCATACCAACCAGTTAAATCCTTTTGGGCCCACAACCTTTCCGATGAATGTAGCAGCACTTCCATAAAATATTGCAGTTCCATTTTCCATCTTCCTACGAGTTACTTTTATTTCTGCGGCTTGACGATTAATCCCATGATGACTCGCTTGTAAAACCCTGCTGGCCACCTCTGAAGCAGAGCAGGGATTTTGATGGCTTTATCCACTGGCATCAACATGTCAGTGTGGATAAGCACATTTTGCCAACATGAGGAGAACTGGCCATGGCAGTTATGAAGCTGTCTCCCATTTGAACCCCCAAACCAACAACGAGCAGCTGTGACCAGAGTTTATCCCTCCTACTCATTACTCTGAGCTTCAGTACTGATGTGACTTCACTTGTCAGCTGAATGTTCTAATTTATTGACCTATACGTGATAGTGTAAGTGTTTTATGGATCTGGCGGTTAAATCGTTGTCCGAATGACATCAGATGTTTAAATGCCACCTTAGCAGTTATGATGCTTTTCATAGAATTTGCACTCACATCCAGACACGCGTTTCTTTGGCTCATCTTGACATTAGAGTTTTTCAAAAGTGTTAATATTCCTGGAACTTTTTCATGTTTTATCAAGTTATAGCTACATATGTCAATGCATGCTATTAGAATTTTATGTTATAGAGTAACATAATTGTGAAGTGGAATATGTATCAATTTTGCTATTATCTCAGTTTTTGGAGATAAATGGGCAAATGCCACCTTTGCCCATTTTTGATATTTTATGTTTGGTGGTCCGAAAAGGTATTACAAAGAAATAGTTAAATGTAAATGCTCTAGTCTTAGCTAAAGTAAAAAAAAAAATCATTGTGGTAAAATGTCCTGAACTTGTGCAATTCCATTTGTTTTTTTAATTTTAATTATTTACATGTCATATGTGTGCACCCCCTCTCCTTTTGTTTATATATTTTCTGACAGAAACAGTGATGCCCATTTTTATTTATCATAAGGCAGCTCAAATACAGTCAGTTTGGAAGACACATATGGACATAAAACTTGAGGTTTTGCAATAGATTCTTATTTGAATTTATGTCTGGACTTCAATGAGACCTTTCTAGCTCGTGAACATCCTTTGATCTAAATGATCTAAACAATTTAATTGTAGCTTCTAACAGTGTTTCTTCTGGTTTAAGCTCCGACAGCTGCCCCCACGATGCTGAACAGTAGTAATCATGTACATCTGATGATATTGAGCCAAAGAAATTCATTTTGTTGTCATGTAGCCAAAACCCTTTCTTCAACATGTTGGCTCTGTCCCCTAAATGCTTTGTGGCATTTGTTAAAAAAAATAACTGTCTTTCTTAATTCTTTCATAAAGGTCAGATTTGTGGAGAGTGTGACATATAGGTATGTATAACCTGAGCTGTGGATGTCTGAAATGTTTCCACAGGCCTTTTGCTTTGCAGTTGTACTGTATTCTTGTAGGCTTTGGTTGATGGGTTGATCGGTGCTTTATGAGAGTTGTCTACTTAACTATAACTAACTATATTTATACTAAATTTAAATTACACACATCTGGACTCAGTTTACAAATTAAGTGACTTCTGAAGGAAACTGGTTTCATTTGATTTGGGAGTATCAAAGTAGAGGGGGTTGAATTCAAATGCACATCACACTCATCAGATTTTCAGAAAAAAATAAATAAATAAAACTTTAAAAACTACTTATCATCTTTCTTCCCCATCATGACTTTATGCTCTACTTTTGGTCTGTCACATAAAATCCCACTACAACATACCGATATTTCTGGTTGTAATGGGGCAAAATGTGAAAAAAAAAGAAAAAACAATGCAGGAGATGTGCACACTGCAAGGCGCAGCACGTGTGGTTCTTTGGTTGCCCAGATCATCAGTAGATCTTCAAGCACAGGGCTGGGTGAATGCCCCCCACCCCCTCCATCCTCCTTCCACAATATGATGTGTTTCCTTTTTTGTGTGTTTTTTGATCCCCCTCTTGCGGCCAGGCTGCTCTGTGGTGAGGCGCGGGTTCGAGTGGCGCTCCTGTGTTATTTTTGGCAGCAGTGCTGGTTGGTGGCTGTTGAGGGGAGAGGAGACAGAAAGGGGTACAGCATGGAGACCAAAATCGTGGCTGTTAAGGGATTTCTGTCTGAAGGAATTGGCCTCTGATGATTGTGTGTGTGCATGCCATCATGCGCTCACTCTCACACACACACACAGTAAAGAACTGGCATGCAAATGTATTCATTTAACACCTCATGTTCTCATTCAGCAGACCACACACACTTCTTCCTTTTTTAATATAAAATCTACATCATCCTGGCTCTTAGATTTGAACGTATTTCTGTGCTTTTGTCACATGGAAACTATTTTTTGTTGTCAGCCACTTTGTTAAAGCACTGTTTCCTTTGTGGGAGAGTCAGACTGAGACACTATGCCTGCTCCGGCAACACGAAGTATAAAACATTCATGCTCCTCCCTCCACGTTTCTGAAAACACCATTTGAAAAAGATTTTCTCCAACTCTTTCCTTGGCCACAGATCAAGAGAACATTATTGCTCCCCTTTTATTTATTTATATATTGTGGTGGTAATGTGTGTGAGGGATGTGTAATTGTGTGCGAGTGCGTCTGCGTGCGTGTGCGTGTGTGTGTGTGTGTGTGTGAGAGAACCCACAAAGATATTTCAATTTCTTGAAAATATTAAATAAACATGCAGCAGCTTCAGTGAAGCTCTGACTGCCAGTGGGTTTTGGGTTGGACGGGTGAAGAGTGGGAGGGGGGCGTTGTGGCCGTGGCTCTGGGGGGTGAGGCAGCTCATGGTCAGGGCCCCCACCGGACACACTGGCGCCTCGTGCTGGAGGACTTCTGAACCACCACACTCCTCCACCAAAACCCTGCCAACCCCGGCTCCCTGCTCCGGCTTCCAACCCAAATCACTCACTTCTTTTTCTCCATTTTGTCTCACTCCTTCCTGCCCGGTTAACTTTTCCTTCTTCTGTTTCCTCATCACTTCATCCGCATTCAAAATCATTTGCTGTCTGGCTGAGCTCTTTTTTTTTTCGGACTCGCCACTGAATTGTTAGGTTGCTGGACTCCCTAGTGTTTTTTTTATTAGTACCTTTTTTCCTGAGGACATTGTGTTTTTGCACCTCCACCACTCTCTCCCTGCACATTGGCTCTTAAATAATGTCCCTTTAGCAGTTTTAACTCAAATAATAACAAAGGGAAAGCAAGAAAAGGACTGGGATGTAGTTTTTTGAAAAAGGAAGGAACACTATTTAAGTATGTCAATACTTTAATTGTTTTCTGAGTGGGCTTCCAAATCCAATTTCAAGAGATATCAGACCACCAGTCTCTTAAAGGACAGAAATTTCCATTGCGGCTAAAAGTTATCTGCACCAACAGAGAAACCCTCCCCGCCCCCCCAAAAAAACAAAGCACGCAATTATCAATATAGAAGTCTCTGGAGCAAACGTGGTTTTTCAAAGAATCTTAAAAGCACCTACTGCTGCGCATAAAGGAAATTATGGATGTCAGACCTCTTCAGGAGACAAAATATGCCTTTACGTGTCACACAGGCTATTTTCTTAACCTAATTTTCCCCTGGAAGCAATTTGTCATCCGGATGCCATTAAATGGGAAGCACATTGTCTTATAAAGGGGCACAGAGTCACCCACAACCCTCACACTGTACCTATAAACAAAATGGTCTCATTTTGGTGGAGGGTTTGGTGCGTTGGGCAGCAAACAAGGATCCCCTTTAAACTTAAAGGGCAGTTCTTAGGGGCTTTTAAATGTCATAACAGGATATAATTAGAGCAGCACGAATGAAAAGCACTCCAGGCGTGATGATGCAAGACATGAATGTGTGTCTGATTAAAAAGTGAAGATGAATGAAATTTGGCAAATACTGTATTTATTTGTAATTTATTTTGTTGGGGGAGAAGGAGGATGGTACCTCACACAACTAGTATTGTAGGATTTCATGTGGTAGACCAACACAACGTAGTACATTATTGTGGCAGAAAGGCGATTATTAAATGTTTTACCTTGTAATAAAATTCAAAAAGATTGGCATGCATGCATTTGTGTGCATGTCGAACGCATACATACAGATGCATGTGTGTGTTTGGCCTAGACTTGCAGTTGGGCTCTTGGCTGCTTTCTCTGGTAATGCTCTCATTGCACAAGTGGATTCTGTTAACCAAATAGGAGACTTCGAAAGGCAATTGGTTACACTTATGGTTTATCTTACTAGAAGTAGCTGAATTTATTAGTCGTAAAAAAAACTGGAAACCATTTCTTTCCATGTCACAGCTATGCAGGTAACACAGTATACTACATTAAAGTTTGTGCTCTTGATAAGAACTGATGAAATCTGACCAGTGTGGAAATATTATGAGACTGAAAAAACTTTTGCAAGTACGTAGCAGGATAGAGAAAAAAAGACTATTTAATGTTCTACTGCTTCCTATCCAGAAATGTAAACAATGGCTAAAATGATAAGGAAAACACCAACGTACACCTGGAAGGTAATGTTGCCTCTTCAACTTTTGGCCTTTTTAATCTCTTTTGTTTTCCTCTTCAACCTTTGTCTTCTTTGACCTGAACCCATCTGGTCTCTGGGTCATGTTATGGCTCACTCTGGTCACTTTACCTTTACCTCTCTGGCACAAAACAAAGCATTACCTTGTTTTTTTAATAGCCATGCTGTTGAGCCCTGAGGCCTGATGACAGTCTTTATCTGTTTCCCTGTCAAAGAGGCCCAGTCACACCTGCAGACACCTGTGCTTTTGTCCTGCCCTGTGCTCCCCGTCTTCCTCCTCCTATCATGAATGCACAAGTGCCTGTGCCTGTGGCTATGTCGAATCACAGTCAGTTGTTTTACTTGACAAGGCAGTGTGGATCAGATAATAGGAGGAAAAGATGCTTTAATCACCATTTGTTTACTTTTTCAGTCTGTTGCATTTCAGATAGACCAGTAGCAGTAAAGTGATGCATAGTTTTCAACAGTTCTTACTAATAAAAATAAGTAAAGAACAATAAAAGTATGGCATGCATTTTGTATTTAGCCCCTTTATTCTGGTACCCCTAACCAGGCTGTTCTCTAAAGGCCTCAGAGTTTTGTTTAGAGAACATTAATCTAATCAATCAGCATCATGAAGATCGAGAAATAAACAGGTTAGAAATAAAGCTATGTATTAGTTTTATAGCAGATTTAAGCTGTAAAACAATTCGTTCCAAACTCTGAATCTTAATTAAAAGACAGAATGATATGGTACAACTTCAGACCTACCAAGGCATGACCATCCACCAAAAATATAAATCCTGGCAATTAATGAAAGCATTAATCCAACAAGCATCCACAAAACCTAGGGTTAGTCTTCAGGAGCTGTAGAATCCACCGTTCATTTGGAAAAATGTGTTCATGCACTTAATAAATCTGGCCTTTTCTGTACGAAGAAAGTCATTGTTGAAAGAAAGCAATAAGAAGCTCTGCTGGCAGGTGGCCACAAGAGATACACCAAACATGAGGATGAATGTCCTATGATCAGAGCTTGTGCATCATCCTCAAAACACAATTTAATTAGCAAAAAATGTTGGTGCAAGCTTCACTCTAAGGGCATGATTCAGTCGGGACAGAGAGAACCTAGTCAAAGTTGATGGAAGGATGGATGGAGGTAAATACTTAATGACAAACCTGCTAGACGGCTGTTATAAAATGAAACAAAGAGCCAGAACAGAGTTGTAGATGACAGCTATTTGTTCAACCTCATAATTAACGCCCTTTATGAACTCATAGCAGGGAAGCAGGTCTGTGTTGATAGGAAGATGCATGGGGATATTTATGGGCTAGCATGTTCCAGTCAAACTCTAGACCTAAATTCAAATGAAAATTTGTGGTAAAAGTTGAATAACAATGCCCAGACAAACTTTCATGCAAACTGACTGAGAATGATCTTAGACTAACGCTAAAAGACTTGCAGCTATAATCACCATTAAATGTGGTTCTATAAAACATTGACTTAAGGGAGCTAAAAATATGTGCTGTCCACACTTTCCTGAGATATAAAAGTAAAACGTTTAACCATTTCTTTCAGTTGTGCACCACTGTTTGTTTGTCTGCCTCAAATAATCAAATGTTAATAGGATATATTTGTAGCAAGGATGTGAAAAAAATGTTTATATAGAAAGAGATTATATATATGTGTGTGTGTGTGTGCACGTGTGTGTTTGAAGGGCATTGTAAAAGAAAATGATTAAAGTCTGCAATCCCCGTCCAAGTAGGAGTGACTCATTTAGAGTAAGTTTGCGTAACTCATCAAGTCTGAGAGTTAAACCAAACACAGCATGAGAAAATGTTTTAAAGTTTCCTCTTCTTGTTAGACTGGAAATGAGATGTGTGATGGCTTTAACAGGTGGTTCTTCTGGGATCCTATGGAATAACTATTTTCAGTTTTATTAAGTCTGCAGTGATTTGATTTTCTAAATGGAGTAAATGGGGATCTGTGGGTAAAGAGCATATGGAACAGATTGTCCAGTTTCTGCTTCGGCCTCTGTGTGTCACTGCGTGTATATTTTTCTTTTTATGACCTTGTTTGAAGCGACACTTAATGTTTCCTGGCTTTCTAAATAAAAGAAGTAAAAATAAAGCTAAGGCTACATTATGCCACCACCAGGAGGGTATTTTAGACAGACAGAAACTACCAGTAGCAGAGGATGGTTTTCAAAAGCCACTGACCATCTTCTTAACCCCCTCCCCCTAACCCCACCCTCATTTGCTGGTCTGACACACCCAACCCATTCCCTGTTCCCCATGTTTGCCTTTTATCCTGTGGACTGGACCGTGCACCCACTTCAGACCACCGTAAACATATTGGTCCCTGATGACAAAGTCGGCCCCGGGACGTTTTATATAAATTGACCTCAACTACAGCCTATTAGAAGCCCTAAATTGGAACCATCCAGCCTGGGAAGTGTAAATGTTGCAGCAGAAGAGTCGGAAGCTTTCAGAGAGCGTCAGCTGTACCGGTCTCTTCTTATGCAATATAATCAGTGCTTTGTTGACTTTCTTTCTTATCATTTATTCTGTTTTAGTAAAATTGAAAGGTTTATAAATCTGGTAGAAAAATGCAGGTCCTTCAAAAAGTATTTAATCCACTTAGTTTTCTCATCTCATCAAGTTGCAACCACAAACATCTCCTCATTTTATCAAGATGTTATTTAATAGACAGAAAATTGTGCAATTGTAAAAATTTTGAAATGGAAAAAATGATGTTGTATATCGATTTTTTCTTTGTATTTAGCTCCATGTCTCTTAGTGTCAGCTCTGATGAGCTTCCCAGTACCTGGTAAAGAAATCCCCACAGCATGAGTTCAGAATATTTTTGCAGCATCAGTTTTTTAGCCATCCATAAGCTTACACATAGATTCATTTAGCAATGACTTTCTTCTTCAACTTTCTGAAGTGCATTGGCTGCTCTGCAATTATTTTTTCTGTAAATACATTCTTCCACTGAACTAAGGTTCCACCTCCTTTGCAGGATCTTTGCAGCTCTGTCATCTTATTGTCCAACCTGTCAGTTAAATGGAACATGTGTATAAAAAAAAGCTTTTTTCTTCCTCTTCAAATTGTGCACCACCTTTCGCACCACATAAAAGCTCAAACTTTTAAAAAGCTCACAGAGCAGAAACACTTGTGAATTTTGTTAATCTTCCTGATTATAATGCAAAATCACCTGCACCAATATAGCTCTTAACAAGTGAGGTAAAATTCGACTTAATTATGTTGTTGCTAAACTGCGCAGAGTTTATGTTTAAAGGTCTAGTTTGGTTTGTTGTTAGGTGGTATAACTTTTAAGGCAGCACATGAAGTCCTCCCTCCTGAGGTATTTTAATTAGTCTGGAAAAGCCAGAAAGTAACACGGACAGGAAAAGATGAACTTCCACTTGTTGTGACCGTTAACTCTTGCAGAAACCCGGTGAAGAACCACACACAAGAGACAAATCAATTTGCAAAACACAAATTTTGCAAATTTGGTCAGCTTAACTTCTTCTCTGCATTGTTTCTCCAGATCTCATCTTTCTTTATGCCTCTTGCCCTAATTGGGGTTCTTTGTTTGACCGCCTCCCTCCATAAACAGTGCAACCGCAGCTCTCCTGTCCTAATCCCCTCTTCTTCTCTCTCCGGACTCTGCTGGAGCATCGCTCGCCATAATTACCCCTTTCAGGCTGCAGAGTGGAATAATTGTCCTGAGTGTAACTACAGTGGCTCCCTGAAAGGGGGTCATTGTGTCGAGTCAAGACTTCAATTCAGTGAATGGCTTTGTTTTTTTTTTTTGTTGTTTTTTTTTTTTACTGTAAAAGATAATGAAAGTATTTGCTTGGGTCTAAGGATGTAGAAAGATGTGGAAGGAAGCTCATCGATTGGAGGGATTTAGGATGAAGCACAGAGGAGTGAAGTTAATGCAAAAGGAATGACATATTTTTAATTATTCGTTTATTTATCAATCAAGTCAGAATGCTTTTGAATAGAAAATAAAACCATCAAATAAAATACTTGTTTTCAGTTTGTCTACTCTTGAAAGCACCATAAATTCATGATTCTGCTCCAGGAATCTTTCAACGTACATGTGTACATTTCTGAGGTTTTCTGCTTTAACACTATTTACAGCCTCTTCTAAACACATTTCACAACAAGACAGCGAACTCTGGCAACTCCTGTGTGGACCAAATGATAAATCTTTTTGCCAGCTGCAGTAAAATAAACATCTTTTCATGAGGAAAAATAGAAAATGCATAAAAAAAGTAGAAAAATATCACCTAACAAAATCTATATATTGTTATTATTATATATAGTATGTTTAAACAATCCAGGAAACCCTTTTTTATTCATTGCTTTGCATGGTGTGGAAGAATTCACAATGAGAAATGTTACAGAATTAGGTAATGCACACAAAAGATTCAAGATCTATAAATAAAACTTTAATAACATACTTCCTAAATTCCAACTCATAACTAATAAATAAGAAAAAAAAATCTTAATTTAATGCACCATATTTTTCCTTCTTGGCCAGCTTCAACCATTCATTTCCCTTTAGGTATAATATGTCCCACAACATGTAAAATAATCCCCCTCGTTGTATAATTTAAAACATAAATTAGACTATTCATGTAAATATGAAATTAAATTAGACAAAGTAGGAAGTGAACAGCAAATACAATGCAACACCTTCATCACGGCGTCTCTGACAACAAGTAGCTCTATGTGAGATTGTCCATTTCAGGAATATTGAATAAGTATCAGAGTGCAGTTTTATATCAGATTTTTTTTTTTTTCACTCCAGGCATGCAATGCTTCATCAACTCCGTCATCCCGACCATAAGTCTTGTTCTTTCCTTTTGCAGCCTTGGAGCTTTTTTCCTTCTGCTTTTGCAGATTACATTTCCCCAGTGGTTTGTCTCATTTAAAAGGCAGAAAATGTGTGCAGACTGCTAAATGTCCACATGAGAATGTTTACTCGTATGTGGGTCTGAGCAGGAACACTTTTTGCGGGTGCCCATGCATACATGAATGCATTATATATGCTTGTGCATTTGCTCATAGTTATTATTGTGCATGCAAATTGTGCACGTGTGCATGGAATATTTGTGCTCATATACATCAAGGTTTTGGTTGTGTATTTGGCAGTGTGTCTGCATACAATTTTGGTAGTATGGATGCAGGCTTGCATGTCTTTTCTTGGACTTGCATGTGGTTGCTGCACGCTTAGTCATTTATTATATTGAGTCCAAACGTTGTCTTGAATATTTTTTCTTTTCGATTGCAGTTTATAGTTTGTTTTTATTTCAAAAAGAAGAGAATGCTAGAGGAAAAACTTAAGGCAGTCAGATTTCCAACAAACCACTGCTGTTTTCCACTCCATTAGGTGTGGTGGTCTTCTCATCCCCGTTGGCGATTTGGTCAGCGACAGGATTGGTTGGCACGGCGTTGGAGTTGAGCTCAGATGTGTCTTCGGTCCGAGGGTCCGTATCTCCTTCCACGGCTACAGTTTTGCCCTGCATTGCGGAGTCTGCGTGGGTCTTCTGATGCTTTGAGAGGTGGTCGCTGCGGGTGAAGCGTTTGTTGCATAGCAGGCAGGTAAACTTCTTCTCCCTCGTGTGGGTGCGCACGTGCCTCTCCAGCTCATCAGAGCGGGTGAAGCGCTTCCCGCAGAACAGCCAGTTGCACACAAAAGGCCTTTCGCCAGTGTGCCAGCGCAGGTGGGCTTTCAGGTGGGAAGCCTTGCCATAGACTTTCCCACAGCCTGGGATGTGGCAGCTGTGCACAGGTTTTTTTCTCAGGGAGGCGGCAGACGCTCCCAGCCTCTCCAGCTCTTGGCAGTTGGGGCAGTCACATGAAGACCGGCTGGGTGTAGCCCCTCCGCTGTAGCCTCCCGATCCCCTAGCAGGCTTTAGGCCCATTGAATTCTCAATTAGCCCAGCGCTTGACACAGGCTTGGGCTTGTACATGTCCTGGGGCAACATGTGCTGGGAAGGTTGGAGGAGGTGTGAGGATGAGCCCAGTCCAACAGAGGGGTACGGGGCTGGGTTAAGTGGTGTAAAGTCGGAGCTGTAACTCGGGAGCTGGGGACTCAGGGATGCCTGTGGGGCCACAGGCTGAAGTGAAGCCTGGAGACTCCCATCAGCTTGGGGCTGTGTCGCTGACAGCCAGTTGGAGTTGGGGTGGACGTCCCACCAGGAGGAAGTGGCATTGGCTGGAGCAGCAGTGATGCCAGGGTGGATCCCAGCCTTATACCAGGAGCCATACGGGTGTGTCATATCCAGAGAGGTGTAGACACTGGTGAGGCAGTCGGCCGGGGTAGCATGGGTCTTGGACACTAAAAGAGACGGGTCCTGGGACACAGAGGTCTGGAAGGAGTGGGAGAAAGGGTTGTACTCTGAAGTGTACCCCCCAGCCGACGGTGGAGGGCTTCCAGTGGGACTCAGCAGCCCACCACCTCCTCCAGCTGTGGTGAAAGAGCCGGTGTAGGAGTCCGTCAGACCACTGCTGTCCGACACCCGCCCGTTCTTTGCTGTCTGAAGGTCAGAGGTCATGGTGTACTGCTTCTTCACTGGAGAGCTGCCGGTTTTTCCGGGTGTAGCTGAATCCCTGATGGGGCTGGTGCTACCGAACTTGTTACAGGTAGCAGTTAACATAGCCAGAGGACTGGATCCATAGCGTGCGTCTTCCTGGAGACCAAAATAGTAAAAAAAGAAAGAAAAAAAGACAAGGGGGGGAGAGTGAAACGATCTGTCTGCAGGATATGGCTGCTTGCCACAGCCTCTGTAAGTGTCAGCTCTAATAAAAAACGGATTTCTGACTGACACATTTGGCTTTTTTTCTGCTCTCAACATTTACAAAGAGGTCAAGGCAGCCGATACTCAAACTTGTAAATGTTCTGATAAATCACTGGATCATGCATGGTTGATTTTAAGCCTCTTTTAACAAGCTGCTCTTGAATTTACAATTAATGGTGCTTAAAATTCCTTAACAACTGTTTAATGTTTCCAACACGCAGACTCAAATTTGTGGACTCATTATTCTATAAAATCCCACACATACAAAATACTCAAATAATTTTGGTTTTGCTTAATTACAATAATGTTGAGGATGCCCAATTAACCATTTAAAATAAAACATTTTACAGATGAAAATATTGTATTTTTAAAAATGTTTCTTTATTTCTTTGTAACTGACACAAACCAACTCTGCATTGATGCATTTGCATAATTTCTGCGATTATATTGTACTCTAGCAATTTTAAAAATATAGACAGCAAATATATAAAGGTGGAAAATAAATTTTATTTAGATTAACTACCTAACTAACATTATTATTATTATGATATAAAATCTGAATAAAAATAGGGTTGATCAGAATAGATTTAATTTTGCTATAATATTTTACCATGTTTATAAAGATTATATATATATATATATATATATATATATATATATATATATATATATATATATATATATATATATATATATATATATATATATATATATATATATGTGTGTGTGTGTGTGTGTAGATGGTTTTCTAAACCTTTTAAACAGATGTTGTCGAAGCCACGGGAAATAATAACTTTAAATACTTCATAATTGTTTAAATTGTGTAAATCTCTATTTTCTGTTAGGAGTGACTATACTGAAGAAAATATTATTCCCACACGTATAAAGCTTAGCCCAAATGTAAATTGTAAACTTTCTTCCCGATTGAAACTGTTGCATTGATTTAAATATTTTAGATTTTCTTCAGTAATACCTGACGTAACAGGACGTACATTCATGCAACACAGCGTGTCCTAATAACGCGACATCAATAAAATCTCAGAATAAAGACGTAACAATATTCTCATAATCAAGTTTGGTTTGTTTCAAGAAGAAGAAAAAGAACAACAAAAAGAAGAAAATGTACTTACAATTACATTCCCTACCTCCAGAACAGATGCGGCCATCCCTGAGAAACTAAATCCTTTAGGAAGCTGAGGGCAGAGGGAGAGGCGCAGCTCTGAGTCCCGGGACACTTTGGATGGAGTCGGGCTCCAATGCGGGGAAGCGTTTTGAGGCGCTCTGGGCCCGCCCCCTAATTATAGGCTCTGGGCTCTTTGAAGACTTGCTAAGAGGCAATAAAAAACCCCAAAAGATGGAGGGAAACGGACGGAGATTGGTGGCTTAAAAAACGAGGACATCCCACCTCCCCAAAAGAGAAAATCAGTTTTCAATTCCCTATTCTGTGTGAGTTGACGGGTTACCCATCAATCACCATATGGACTTTAATTCAATTTCTCGGTTTCATTTATTGTTTCTCCAACTGAGATTAGTCCTTTGGAGTCTGAACAAAGAAGAAAACGTATTCTTCCTAAAATTATTTTTCACTGCGCGTTTTAAACTTTTTCCGCAACTTACAGAGAAATAAATGTGAAACGTGTGCGTTTTCTGTGAGTCGGGAACGACTGCGCCACACAAATAAAGGAAATTAAGTTGAGCAAGACTGCGGTTTCCATATCCGAGGTTTTATTATTCTGGTTCAAAACCTCTCTCTGTTTCCAATATTCCCAAATGTAGTTAACTGCATTTTCAGACATTAGTGCGATGGTTAAAGAGGCTGCACTACAGAGGCAAGTCGAGAAGAAAAGGATTAAGTCGTTAAATAAAATAAAAAGGAGATTATCACAGTAATTAAAAATAAATTCAAACATCAAGAAGCGGAAACGACGGGAAAGATTACCTTTTATATGTTGGAGGTTCATTAGAAATGAAACAAATGTTCGAGTAAACAACAGAAAAAAATTATCTGTCTGTTTGTCTAGCTATGCAAGAGAGAGACACATTAACAGATCTTTTTTGTAACTCTTCAAATAATCAAACTAACTTAAAACTAAATATGAAAACAGTTTCAAAAAGCTCTTTTATTTAAGGATAAAAAGCCATCCAAACCAGCGTGGCCAGTGTGAAAATGTTAAATTACTAAGTCATGTGATTAACAACATTTATTTTAGAGTTCAAAAGGTAAACCAAGGCCTGAAAATGGGCAGATATGAAGAAAAAGACCTCAAAACGTGTCAGTAAAACCTGTCTGGCAGCACCAAGAAGATTAAAAGCTCTCAAAAATCAGGAACTGATCTAAAGAAACTCTGGAATCCATAACATAGAGTCTTCTTGATCTCTTTCAGCCTATAACTACAAAGCACTGAGGCTTTGGGACTCCAGTGAGCCCACCTTCCCAGGAGTGGAGACCATGAATTTTACAATCTAAATTACTCCATTAGTGCGTCCACAATTTATCTGGAAGAACACAAAATAATCCAGGACAACAGCTATGGCATTGTTGGCATAGCTGCACCAATGCTATAGATTAAGCTCTGAATTTAGGACACAACAACATCTGAAGACCAATTACAAAAACCTGTTTCACATTTATAAAAACTGTCATGATAATCACAGAGTCTTTGGGGAAAATACAGTGTGGACTTATGAGACAAAGATGGAACTTTTTGCATAGTGTTAGCACTACATCTGGGGAAAAAAAATGAACACAACTTTTCAGAAAAAGGTTCCGCCTTCAGTCAAGCATGGTGGTGGTTGTGGGATTGCCTGGGTTTGCTTTGCTTGAGCGATTTGCTGTAATTGATTGAACTGAAGTTT
This sequence comes from Poecilia mexicana, assembly GCF_051168715.1. Lineage (NCBI taxonomy): Eukaryota > Metazoa > Chordata > Actinopteri > Cyprinodontiformes > Poeciliidae > Poecilia > Poecilia mexicana. The sequence goes on from NW_028263374.1 coordinate 20,929,971, forward strand.
CCTCTTAAGCAACAAATCTTGTGAAAAACGTCTTCCAGTTTATGACCGTTAGCTAGTGATTTTAGTCATCCAGCATTACAGTGACCCAAAGCACACCAGTAAACCCAGCTCTGATTGCACTGCAAAAAACAAAATGAAAGTTGTGAAGCTGCCTTGTAAAATTTTGACTTACGTTTGATTCAGTTGCTGTGGCTTGATGTAAAACAGGTTGGGATACTCTCCAATGTGGCTGAAGTAAAACTATTCTGCAAAGAAGAGTGCCAGTTATCGCAAACACTTGGCTGCAGCTGTTACAGCCAAGGGAAGCACATCCAGTTATTACATCTTTATAACCAGCTGATTTGGAAAGATGTTTTCACTTAATATATCCTCCTGACTACCAGTAGTTCATTTTTGTCCTCTGTAGAGGACATTTCTAAACTTGAATGTCTCCCACCCCCTGCATTCTACTGAATTAATTCCTTTTGGTATCTGGAGAGGACATTTAGGGCTTTTCAATGATACCACATGTGAACGGGTGGGACTTTTGTGCGTACCTTTTTCTAATTCATAAAAATGGCGTTTATCAGTAATAACACATTTTATGGGAAGAGACATAGTAAGTGCATAAAACCTTTTATTACCTTACAAAGACTGTGGGATTAAAAAAAAATGGTGATTGGACTATTTTTTTCCTGGTAGTCAGGATGATAAGAAATGTTGCATTTACTCAGGATATGTTTGTCTTATGTAGACATTTTTTTTTTGAAACATTTTGAAAAAACAAAGCAAAAACAGAGGACATCTGTAAAGGCAGATTATTTTTTTCCACAATTTTAAATATGTATTTTATTAAAAAAAAAAAAAATGTAAACTGTAAAATGTAAAATGTAAAATATATAAAACATTATATTTAGCCTTAAGTTACCTAAATAGTTACCTAAATAGTCAACAGTTTATTAAGATTTTCAAATAAATTGTTATCACTGTTATTTTAAATAATGTGTAGGAATTGAAGTATATGTTCATAGTAGCAATTTAACAAACACAAAAAAAAGACAGATAACATTAAGATCTTTGTCCAACAAGAACGCTGAACTTTTGCTCATTTGAAGCGATGCATAACAAAGTTTTTTTTTTTTTGTGGCAAATATACTGTCATTACATATTTGAGAACAACCTCAAACTACACTGTAAAATCTTCCTGAAATAAACTGATCTCCATTATTTTTGAGGCTTCAAAATGAAATAATATTTTTCGAAGCACCAAACAAGGTTTGTTCTTGAGAATTTAATTTATTGCAACACCAAAAAGTTCAAAAACTGAACTCTGAGCCTACGAGCAGAAAACAGATTCTCAGCGCCTTTTTTTGTAGGCGTCTCATTTTCTGAAGGAGAGCACAAAAGATTAAAATTGTTGTCAAAAATAAACATATAATTTCTGTCCTTATTTTCTCCTCAATTACAGGGCATGGTCAGAGCAGGGCTTGTCGTTCTGGAGAGTCTGGCCCTCACATGAACACAGCGGCTATATTTGGCAGCCTGCTCTGCAACTGACCTTCATTGCTTCGCTTTCTTCTTCCAGAAGTGGTGTGAACGAAAGAACAAAGGCTGCTGCATGCAATCATAAACACAGTCTCATCTATCTATCTATCTATCTATCTATCTATCTATCTATCTATCTATCTATCTATCTATCTATCTATCTATCTATCTATCTATCTATCTATCTATCTATCTATCTATCTATCTATCTATCTATCTATCTATCTATCTATCTATCTATCTATCTATCTATCTATCTATCTATCTATTCGTCCATCCATCTTGGTTTAATCTTGCCAAATCCTGATGAATGCGTGTGTTACGTGGCAATCTTTTCACACTTTTTGAGGCATTTCCCTCCCCTCTCATTTGACTTACCGTCTGTCACCGGCATCAGTCTTTAAGTGAAATTTTCCTCTTTTTTTTTCTGTGTAGGATTCATTAATGTTTTACATTTAGATGAAATGACAGGGGAGGTAAATCAAAAAAGCCTTCGAAGTTGCTGCAAAGTGGTCCCGCAAAGGGACGCTTTTCCCCATTTTATAAGACTCGTCGTAATCTAAAACCGTGGCGTGTTCGCATTTACTGTTGTCTTCAAAAGAGAGCAAGTGAGATCTATAATTAGAGAACGTGTTACGCTCCTATAACGGCCTCATCAAAAAGCTTTCTCTGCTCTATTTGCTGTTTTCTTCCCGGTGTGGTTGGGATTTTTGGGTAAGGGCGCTCCAGGCTTGGGGGTTCTTGGAGCACTGGGTGGGCATGTTTATGTAGATACGGTAGTATCGGATATCCCAGGTGGTTTCTGCTGCAAAGATACCTCATAAACACCAGGTGGATGAAATAGAGAAAACAGTATTTATTTAATGTCAACTACCATGCCTCTATTTTTAAATATGAAATAGACAATGCTTTGAACTTTATTTTAAAATGCTCTAAAAGAAAGTTAGTTCTTTCTTCGTGCATGTGGCTGGATGCTTAATGGAGAATTGATGGTAAATGTGACATCAGCATGTTGAACGTTTTGAAAGTGTTTAATTTGGAGTGGAGGCCACAAAGAAAGAAAAAAAAGCTTTCCAGAATTACAAAAATTTTGACAAAAATGGCATAACTGAATAACAGTAATGCTTGCTACATACACCTCACTAATATAAAAAATCACAGTGCTACAACATACAAGTGCACTTGTTCACACTTATTCCTGTTTGTTCTGGATGAACCATATGCCACAGAGTTCCTCTGGATCATTTGGTCTTTGTCATCATCTCTTTTCTCAAACCAGGAGTGTGTAGAAAGCTAAGTAACAAAAACTGATGGAGAGTTTGGCCACCTTGTGATGACTCAACTCTATGCAATCAACTGTCCACTGTTGCCACATGCTTGCTCAAGATGAGGTCTTGCTAAAAAGTCTGTGACTCAGGGCAATCTGCTAGGGATGCTTGGACAACTTTCCCCAGTTGTCATTGTAAGCTTTATTTAGCTGTATTGTATTGCAACAAGTTTCAAACTGAACTGTATACAGTTGTTTTTATAACTATGCACAATCAAAGGATTCTGCTGGATTTATTTAATTATGTTCTGTATTTCTGGATGTAAATTGGATCTATAAGTGTTCAAGGAAACAGTTACAGATCCACAGTGCTAGTAATAGCTTTTAATGTTTTTTCTCTTACATTTTTGCTAGTACTGCTGACTTCGAAGGCAGGGAAGATAAAGATTTATCAATTAATTGTGGAAAAATACATTTGAGCTGCTACTGGCAGCTGTGTGGCTGAAATCTGTCATGACTTTAAAATTTAGCAGCGTCTTTTAAACATTTATTTCTATGAAAAAAGGCAGCCTAAAATCCACAGCTGCCTTTCAAAGTTCTGGTTCCTATAAATCACTAAGGTTTTTGTCAAGCAAATATTTAACTTCAAATTACATTTTTATTTTATCTTTTAAAGCTTAGGTTTGCAAAATATAAATGTAAGTTCCATCAACCACTTTAAAAGTATTTCCAGTGCAGTAAAGACTAAGTATCAAGGTATACCAAGGGTCTAATTCAGGTCATGCAAAATAACATAAATAGAACAAATCATGCAGCGTGGAGGCTTAGTGGTTAGCACTGTTCCCTCAGAACAAGAAGGTCTTGGCTTCGGATCCTGCCTCAGGACCTTCTGAGTTGAGTTTGCGTGTTCTCCCCATGAATGTGTAGATTTACTCCAGCTCCTCCATCTTCCTCCCACAGCCCATTCTGGTCCTGTCTTTCTGCTGACGTTTGGTGCACTGACGAAGGTGCACTCGGCTTCTTCCCCGTGACTGCCGTGCATGTTGTAAGCACCAGCACCTATCGCTGACGTGTTGTCATGTTAGGCTTCAATTATTCTTTGTGCACACATCAGAAATCTGCTCATTTCCATAGTGGTTCTAATTCAGAAAAGCTGAGCAAACATGTACGACTCAAAGGAAGGAAAATCTTCAAATTTGACACCGCATAAAAAGTTTCTAATGTATTTTTCTTTTCAGGCTGAATAGCCTGCTGTTTTTTACATTTGTGCTAAATTGCTTTCTCGGTAACATTAGGGCATTACAGGGACGATGAAAGTGTGCATAATGGTGGATCAATGGAATATCTTGCCATAATGCATTTCCCTTGACATTCCCCTCCAGGCGGCAGCCCTCAGAAAATTAACATTGTTAATAATACTGCAACAGAGGGGGAAAATTGAAATGATTAGATGTGTTTTACTTTGCTGCTGATGGAAATGTGGTGAGGGGGAATCAGGGTCAGGGATAGACTTGCCGTGCAGCATGACTCCGTGCTATTTTTCCAGGCTGTGTGGTCAAAGATTCAGAGAGCTTGTCAACGGAAAATGGGGAAGCAAGAGAAATGGGGGAGAAACGGAGAGGGCGAGGGGGAGACAAATAGACAGCGAGACTGGGTTTTAGGTTATACAACAGAGCATCAAATTTCATGTTCATTTATGCTGATGATGATGCTGATTTTGGCATCAGATGCTGGTTTTCTGCTCTCTCATAAGGCCATACATGAAAAGGAATGACATGCTTTTAATAATGACCCTCTTTGCTTCACTGCTCTCTCCCTCCATTAAGCCATATTGGTGGTTTCAAAGAATTTCACCACCAGCAGACTGCGTTTCCACCAGTGAATACATGTTTTATGCATCATGATAATTAGCTGAAGCAAGGAGCGTCTACACCAACACCTCAGATATGACCATTCAAACATATTTAACTGCTTTCACTAAGGCTCTTCACACTTTCAGCTTGGGGTATGTCACTTTTTTAAAAATATATGCTTTACATATTTGCTAAAACTGCTTCTGTCATGACAGTAGAGTATGAAACAGATTATCTGTGACAAAATTGATTTTCTCTGCCTTCTCCTAGTTCTCCCACTGCCAACTACAGAAAAACACAGCTCAGTCAAAGACAATCAATCAGAGCCAGGAGGAGGTTTTTAGCGCTATCAGTCATGCTCATGTACACGCTGCGCATGCCCTCCCACATGCTACCTGACAGAAAACAGCGTCACCCCGTCAGCAGGGCTAGTCAGCATGGTCACCAATGATGAAGGATTTCCTGGTACACGAGGATGATTGACAGCACTAACACCTTCATACTGGCTCTGATTGGTTGCTTTTGACTGGGGGCATTTCTTCAGATGGCAATAGTAACTCTGTGAGGAGTGGAAGAGCTTTATCTTTTCCCAGATTATCTCTCATATTATCCTGTCAGGATAGTGACAGTTTTAATAAATATGTAAAAAAAAAAAAACAACTTTATTTTTTTAAATAAAAGCTACATACCCCCAATTTAAGCCATAATAATATCTTATTTTTCAAAATATTTATATTTTTATGACTCTGAAGTTCTTAGGAAAACAGTCTCCTCTGAACATGTAAGTTATATATCTCACATAAATTATTTTATGTTGCTAATTTAAAATTTCTGAAAGCCTTTAGTCTTTTATAAGTTCAATAAAATGATTGCATGTCAGCTGAAAGTGGCCCGCATCTGCCTCCGATGGCTGATCAGGTGTTGCATGTTTCCACCGGCGTCCATCATCTTGCTGCTATGCTCGTCTTCTGTGCTGTGTAAGGCCCCCTGCTGATGATGCATGCTTTGTTCCCAACACAGATGGAAAAGGGCGTTGGCTTTCAGCAAAACACAGATGTTCTGAGGCAAGTGAACACATAACTTGTTCTTATAGTTCTTTCAGTGGAAACAAGCAAACAGTAACTTCTTCCCCAGTAGCTGCTGACAGGCAGCTGTGTTCTGGCACTGACAGAGAGAAACAGGAGCTACAAGAAGTCTTGCCCAGACATGTCAGAACCGAGGACTGACCACTGTCTCAATTGTATGCCTTTTTGTGCGGTTTCTAATACTTGATTACATTAATTCATTCATAGTTACAGTCTTTCTCTAACTCTTGATTTAAGTGTTAATGATAAATAGAATAACCCACATTGTTTGTATCCTCCTTTCAGACAGAATCAAATATTTTATTTATTTAAATCAACAACCCGCATCTTCTCTTGTCAACTGTTATACCTACATAAAAAGAAAATGCAAATTAAAAAAAATAAAATTTAGTTTTCTACATCCTTCTTAATACTTGTGAATTATGAACCGGATGAACAATATCTCTGTTACAAGAAACAACCCTACATCATATTTTGAGGTAGTGTTTTTACTTTTATTTATAACACTCACTGTTTTCAAAATGATAATTAAGCTAGTATGTTACGCAACATAGTGCATGTCCTGTTTGTTATTCACAGTATTACAAGCAAGTATCAGCTCTAGGAATACAAAAGTCCATTTACCCCTAAACAAATCCCAGTGAGCCGCCTTCATGCTGTATACAAGCTGACATCTGGCCTGTAATCTCGCTGTCTGTTGACGAGACCTGTGGCCGTCTAATGACCCAAACAGGCGTCATGCATGCAATTGCTCAGCATGGTGCAATAGTAGCAATGACAGTGTCTTTCAATGTCTCTTTATACATGTTATGCAAAATGAGAGGGACTCCCGAGACACGACTCTGACTGGACTCTGCTGGGTGTCCAGTAAGCAGCATGAAGATAAACAAATCTAGCATTTAACGTAGTTACGATTAAACTTATATTAACTTTTGATGTCAGATTTAAATCCAAAAACAGACCAAAAAAAGTTATTTTCATTTGTATTATATTTTTTTTATAACTGTGAGATCAAAAGATTTACTAGCTTGCATTTAGAATAAACTTTTAACATGCTCTATAAAAAAAAGTATGTGACAGAATATGAAATGTTGTTTTTAAGAATAATTACATAGAGCTTTGAAGTACTGGCAACTTCTGGAAGTCTGGTGGCATGACTTCAACTTGAACCTCAGAAAGTAATTTTATTCCTGCAGTTTATCAAAAATGTTTGCTAGAAAATCATTCAAGTCTTTCTGACACTACTGGTAGTATTATTATGTATGTGTATGTACATATGTATGTATTCTTGTTTTTTTTTTATTTGTTCTAAATAAAACATATTATTTCTTACCCTGAGGGGCCATATGGTTTATTTAGAACATATTTAGAACTATAAGAAAGAATAGATGGATACGGCAAGAAATAGTTTCTTTTTCTCATCAACTCTTTAATTGCCTAGGTGTTTTTTTAGGTTTTTATTTTTATTTTATTTTCCTTCTTTTCTGTGATTTCCTCATTAAGCCTAAATACACCCACAGAGGGACAGTGGTGAGGTGTGTGGTGGAAATGACTGGTGGGTTCAAATTTAGACTGGGATTACATAAACGATTAGCACCAAGTCTACTGTAATTATGTGTTGCTGATTCAGAAACTATGAAATCTGAAATTTCAGATTCAGAAAACATGTTGTAGAGCCAGTCAAACAACCTAAGCACACGATTATCTTACTTGCAAGAGTAAATGCTGTGTATATACTCAAAGGATGCAGATTTGCTGAAAATGTGTTAGATAACTGGCATTTTGGGGCTAAAAGTAAATAGGAACCATAGGAAGACTGACATTGTACATGACCTTGAACACAACACCTACATGGAAGCATCATTCTGGGGGGATATTTTTCTTCAACAGCTACTGAAAAACTGAGAAAATATTCCTTTAGCAAAGTCTTGTGTAGATAAAATTAAATAAAAATAATAATAAACTGTTGTTCTTGTCCATGATTAAAAAATATATGATTACTAAACTTTTTTGCTATTTGGTTCCAAAAGAAGTGAACCAAAATCTCAAAAAGCATACTAATGGAAGTTCATTTCAAAATGCTTTTATAAATTCAGGATTTTCCCCCTTTTGGCCCCAAAACTTTGGCTCATTGAAAGCCAATATTGGTAACTTTGTTCCAATGAACAAAAACTTGCACATTTCTGGCAACTGTTGCTGCAGCTATATCAACTTACCAATTTGGAGCCACCATTGTTGACTTTTACCATACCTATTCTTACCTGTGATGTTCACTGAGCCACTGCTGCTTGGTCCAAAAATACAGGAACTTAAACTTACCGTGATGGGTTATGAGGCTATCACTCACAAAAACTGAGAGTAAGAGAATCTTGTGCTTAGGTTGTTTGACTGGCTCTGCAACATATTTTCTAAATCTGAAATTTCAGATTTCATATTTTCTGAATAAAAACCTAAAAAAAAAGACCAAGGGAATTAAAGAGGTGCTTCAACAATAACACAAAACAAAACCTGTGAGTTCTGAACAAATAATCAGGACCTTTTTTTGTTGTACTTTTTAAATACTTAAACGGGCTATTTGAAAGATTAAGCATTGTTTGTCTTGGTTGTGAAGGAGTTTTTACAAAACAAATGTGTTATTGTCTGCAATGGCATGAGAATGACTATCGGAGTTATATTTCATCTTTTTTCTAGGTCTTTATTTCCCTAAGAAATGACAAAAATTGTGTTCTTACTGTGGCAAATATGAAATGTTTAAGATGTAAGGAGCAAAGATTTTAGAATAAAACAAAAAAAAATTATAATATTTTTAACTGAATAATTTCACTAAATGATTTCTCGGCTCTACCTTGATCTAGCATTTGTATTGCATTAGCATTTGCGTCATTTATCCTGCATAATTTAACCTGTTTCACCTTGACAACAGCCTTAGTTACATCTGCAAAGTAGATATTGTGCTCTTTTAGGATGTGTTGTGTTGGATTTTTGTCAAACATTGCATAATTTTTGGAACAAAATATTCCCATTTGGTTTCAATGAGATCTAACTCAGAAGATTTTTTTCAATTGTTCTTTGTATATTTTTTTTATTTCAACTCCATTGAATTTTCTTCTTAATCAAGAAATGTGAAGAATACTGGGAAATCAATAATGAATACTGAACTAGAAGTAAAAAATAGTTGCGCAATAGCTTAAAAACATCTATGCAACCAGATTAGTGTAGCTTTTTATTCTTCATGTTTTTTTTCCCTCTTACAAATATATTTGTTTTAACTTCAATGTAAAAATGATGTACTTCAACTACACTGCTCAAAAAAATAAAGGGAACACTCAAATAACACATCCTAGATCTGAATGAATGAAATATTCTCATTGAATACTTTGTTCTGTACAAAGTTGAATGTGCTGACAACAAAATCACACAAAAATCATCAATGGAAATCAAATTTATTAACCAATGGAGGCCTGGATTTGGAGCCACACACAAAATTAAAGTGAAATGTTCCCTTTATTTTTTTGAGCAGTATATATATATATATATATATGAAACAAGTTTTTGAGATAGTTTATCAAAATTATTTTTTTGAAATTATAAAACACTGACATTTTAGCTCCTGTGAGTGGAAAGTAAGTGTTGTAGGGATCAAAATAACTTTATAATTTCAGGGGTTTTTTTTTCTTCTATTTTTAGATTTATTGTTTTTATTTATTTTTTATTTTTTTGTGCTTTTTCAGGTGTATTCATTTATTTTTGCATCACAATCTCTGTAGTTATGCTCACTTACTTCCACCAGCTTCGGCAGACCACCCTACCCTCTGCCCCCGCCGATTCAGATTTATTTAGTCAGTGCCCCCAGACCCTGACAGCAGCTGTTGCTGAGGTTTGGGTGGGAGCTCATTACTTCTTGGTGGAGCCTCGCCAGAAAAGAAGGAAGGGTTTTTTTAAAGGGAGTAAATTGAGGTTTTCTCTTTTGGGTTTCTTTATATTGTACGGGCAAATCCAGCTCCATGCATGGTGTGATCTGTTCCATGTGTCGTGTGTGTGCCACCAGCAGTCAGCTCTGGTTCTCTGTCACCCTGGAAATAATTTCCGCTCTCTTCATTTAATGAACTTCCCTCCTTATTGCAATAAATCCAGAATTAGCATCTGTACTTTTTTTTTTAATTCTAATTTCTCAGAATCGAGACATTCGAGGCTTTAAAACAGTTTGACTTTTCCCTCTGTCTTGACCTGTTCTTCACCAACAGGTCAGCTCATACTTATAAATCTACACTTTCATAAGTTTTTCATCTTGCAAAACACGACGTGGTGAATGCCTCTACTAAAACTGGTTTTAGTGAAGGCATTCTTTTTTTTTTCTTCAATTTTTTTCTGTCTGTATTGCATTTCTTTTTTCCCTCAGAGATCCACTCCAGTTTTGTGGTCTGCCACTCACAAGACAAAGCCTCCATCTTTTCCAGCTCCTTTGCAGACGATTGTTCAAAGCTTTACGTTAGATCGTTTCGAGCCATAACGATGTGGTTTGGGGGGTTGGAACAATCGTTTATTTATGACAGACACATTGCACTGCAGGAGGGGGATAAGATCTTCAAGTGGGTCAAAAGAGTACATTTGTCTCTACATTTCAGTCGGGTGACTGAGAGTATCAGATGTTCCAGACGACTGAGAAATTGTGTGGAAAAGCAGTTAAGCATTCTTGATTATTTTGATTTATAGGGCTGTGCTCAACAATAAGACAGTATATGATGAAAATGAGCAAAAACAACACTAAAAGAAAAGGGCTTGATGCTTAAATCAGCATTTTGCGTGATGTAACGCAAAATGTTCACATTTAAATGTGGCGTGAGTTCAAATTGGAAAAGTCTGAAAAGGAGAATCTGCAGAAGGAGTGGAGAAACCATATACAGAAATAGAATTACATTATAGGTAAGTAAAATAAGCAGGTTGTACCTAAAGGGGACTTACTTTCTTATAACCTAAAACCCCTGAAATCAAAACAAAAAGGCCAACCCGCACCATATGTGAGCAAGAGGAAGCTCAAGTCTTCTCCACTTCAGACCACCCAATGCTTCACCCACATACTCTCCTGAAAAACACTGAGACTGTGCAGGACTGTGTAAACCAACCATAACTCGCTTCTCCAAATCTTGGAGTTGAGCTTGATGCTTTCGGCTCATCTATTCTTTTATTACCAAGAGAAAGACCAAACCACACAAGTAAAACAGTCCAATTAAAGGTACTGAGGGCTCGATTTCCACCGGATGCTGCTGGACAAAACTTTGGGTTCTAACTCTGAAAGCCATTGATTGTTCTTTTTTTTTTTTCCAAGTGAAACTGAGATAAACATGTTCCTCTTGACAAACTTTTTCTACTGGAGAGCAATTGTAGAAATTCTCCCAAAGCCCTTGGCGCTTTGACTGAAAATAAAGAAGAAACCTTTCCTTCCCCCCACTTGCCTGAAGCCACAGTATGTGGTCTACTGTGTTGCTGCTCTAAAAATGGCAGGCGGGCGGCCTCGGGAGAAGCCCAGAACAGCCTACACCGTAATGGCCGTGTGGGTGTGGCCCCTCGTAGATGGCTTTTGAGGGGGCCCCTCCCGGACGCCCGCACCCCTTGCCAGCGCCCAAGGGCTCCAGGCTGCCTGACCAAAGACACCGCGATGTGGCCCACGCTGAACCCAGGCCGAGCCGGGCTAGAGTCGGCTGGGCTGGGCCAAGGGAAGGATGCTTCCTTCAGGTCCCTGCACTCCTGCCCTCTACTGGGGTCAGAGAGGAAACAAAGCATCAAAGAAAATCTTCGGACCAAAGCACACGAGTCTAAAAAACTAGAAAAGAGGTGAAACACATGAGCTAATGTTAATTCTAAAAAGCTTTTGTATATTTCTGGTTTTAAGTCACTGATCTCCATGTAGATTGTTCTTTATCACTTGAGTTATTTCATCTGAAGCTGAAATACAGAGCACACATAAATACTCATTCCCCTTAAACCATTTCATATTTTGCCACATTACAATCACTTGATTCGACCAATTTTTTTGTGACAGACCAACCAAAAGTGGTGTTTAATTAAAATTGTGAAAATGTATTTTCATATTTTCAAATGAATTTGCATTGAGTCCCTTTTACTTCTTCAGACTAAATAACATCCATTGCAATCTGTTGCCTTCAAAACTCATTTCATTACAAAACAGAGCTCATTCATGCATAATTTAAAATATGAACTTTTTATAACTTTCGGAACACACAGCAGACAGGTCAGGGTTAAAGCTGTGGATAAGTTAAAAAGTGGGTTAGATTATAAAAAATCCCAAGCTCTAAAGAAATTACATCCTTCTAATTTAACAAACTCAGTAAGGAGACGATGGTAACTCTAGAGGAGCTACGTAGATTAACAGGTCATGTGGGAGAATGTGTTGACATGATAAGTCCTAATTGTGTCCGCTCCCTACTTGTGTAATTGTAAAAAATGTAAAAAAAAAACAAAAAAAAAAAACTCCCAGATGTATTATTTTACTAAAGCTTAGGGGTAATCTTTTGAAGCAATTGTTCTGTGAAAAATTATGGTCAATAGTTCCGCAGAATAATGTCATACCATGTTGAGTTTGTTGGAAATGAAATAAATCTTAGATAAGTTGTGGAAAGTTAACAAGCTTGACAGATGCACACAGATCGCTTTTACAATTTAAACAACTCAAAGTGAAAATGTTCTTACTTTGTCAGATTAACAGTGTTGTTGTACATCATGTCTTTGTTTTTTTATTTCTATGTGGACAATGAGTCTGCTGAATAAGTCAATCAATTTCACAAGATGCCATCAACTTTGGTACTGTTTTTTTGGCTGATCAGCATATGTGGTTTTATGGGAAGTTGTGTTGTTTGCGCCTGCCGGCTGTGCCACTCCACCAATCAGCTGCAACTCACCAGTCCATTCAAGCTCCGCCAAGAATGGGGTAAACTTTTATATGTTGCATTAGTTGTGCAGCTGGTCTGTGCCAAAGCTTTTCACGTCTCATATAGTTTTAAAATGATCACAGCAAACTCACTGATCCGCCATATCAGCCGACGAAGCAAATTGTTACAGTATAGATCTGATTATATGCAACCCCCTAAAGCTCAAGTATGGCATCTTTCTGTAATAGGTAAAAAAGAAAATAAATCCAGAACAACCCTTTGAAATTCAAGAGCCAATTTGTAATGGTTCATAACAATATCCCTATAAATGACATTGTAGTTTGAGATTGCTATTCTACAACAAATAAAAGAATTGTTAAAACATTTCCAAGTCCCTGTCACCAATCTGTGCATCAGTGTATGGATATGTGTTTGATTGTGTGGCTGTGGGTCTAAGTGGGTTGAGTGGTTGACATGAATTAAAAAGGTTTATGGAAATTTAGTACTTTTATCACTTCATAAATTTTCCTCAAAGCTTGTTTTTGTGAACAATGTATCATAACATCGTAAAATCTAAACAATGAAAGCATGCTAAAATGTACTCTTACTTTTTGTAAATTATGCTTTTTCAATCTGAGATGTTCGAAAAATAGTCGTACTTCTGCTTACCATCATTAATGTGTGTGTGTTTAGGAGCAAACTCGAAGAAAGGAATTGCCTGGAGAATGGCCAACTTCTACTACAATGCAACAAGATTTATTCACTCATTTTAAAATACTTCCCCAGTTAGAACTTTGAATTCATAATGCATTCTTACAGCTTCTAACATGTCTGATATCACCACTTCAGATCTAAGGAATGAGTGAGTAACTACAACACAGGTGACAATGTGCATAATGCAGACAGATTATGTAGTAGAAGCTAGGTGCCTGACGCCAAAAAATGAGAGAATGAAAGAAGCCGGTGAGCTTTTTGCTGCCATTTCCACTGTTTTAATGTGGTTAACAAAAGGCTGTAATCCTTAACGCGACCTTTGGCAGGTCAAACAAACAGTACGACTCCATGTACACATCCTGTTAAGCAGCAGTCTGTCATTGTCTGACATCAACAGACGTTGAAGGAACACTGTCCATCTGAACTCTTTTTTTCCTTACTCAAAGCCCTGTGACACAAAAAAAAAGAACTAAAGTGGCATTCAGTCGGTTTCAGTTCACTTCCTGATCAAGCTAAAGTCAAAATCCCTTGCTTGAGTAGTTTATATACATTAAACATGGCTAGCATTGCATTGAACTGAGAGTCTTTCAAATGAAGCGGCATATCTGACGGTAATCCGGCCTGAACAATGATAGTAAGCGACAGGGTGAAGCCAGCCAGCCAGCCAGCCTCTGGTTTGAATCAGGGGAATGGGACTAGCAAGGGGCTTGCTCTCGGTAGGTTGGCTTTTATTGCTTCTCCCCTTTTGGTTTTAAACAGATCTGCCTGTTTGTGGAAGTGTGGCCGGCGGTTGGCTCCTCAGCTGGCAAGGCAGCGGCGTTTAATTGCTCTTTGTTGTGGTGGGTTGTGGGAGGGGGGGGCCTGTGGTTGCTGCTGCACAATGGTGCATTGGCCTGCCAGCACACATACACACATGCACGCATTTAAACACACACCGATGTACATGCACACACACCTACATGTTTTTTCAATCCACAGATGGAAGCCCAGATGTACATTCATTGCCAAATAGGTGCATCACATTTTCTGAGCTTAATATTCTTGCGTGTCCTGGCTTTAGGACTCGGGAATCAGACAGACAACTGCTTAACGGCGTAATGGAGCTGGGTTATAACAGAGTAGCTTAAAGTGTTTGAGGAAATAAAAGAAGAATTACAAGGAGGACGAACAGAAGCAGCACGGTTTGTATATTTGTGCTGCACTGAGAATGGGTAAGCATATAATTATCACATTTAGGGGAACAGCTTCTGAATAATGCGTCGCAGGGAGTAGCGGTTGATCTACGGATCCTCCTTTATTCAGGCCTTCCAGCTGTGTGTAATAGAAGCCCTTCATCAGAAGATCCAAATGTTTTCTAATGCTGCTTTACTTTCCTTGTTATTTCTGATCAGCTCCAAAAGTTACTCCAAACACTGAATTTCTGAGCCCTGTTTACTCTACTTGCAGCCTCTGCACGTGTGTTTATCCAAATCCAAAGTATTCTTTTTTCTTTTTTTTTTTTTTCCGGCTCCCCGTCACGGTGGCTTTCGTGCATGGCTGTGGCGAGTTTTGTGTATTTTTGTGTAATTTACTCCTACAATTGGAGGAATGATGTGTGCTCCTCTTGCTCTGCTCCCCCTCTGCACCACCTCGCCCTCCTCTCCCCTCCCAGCGAAGTTCTTTTCCATTGATGCACTTACTGTAAAGTGTTCCCTTTGCCTCCATCGCTGACCACATCAACTTGGCCAATCACTGATGACTCATTATACACACATAAACAGAACAAAGCACAAACAGTCATCACAGGGTTATAGCAGCACAGCAGAGTGTCTCGCCGCTACCTCTACATCTCGTTTTCCACTTCATTCCCCCTTTTCCTTTATTTCTCTGTCAGTGTGTCTCTGTTACATGTACCCAGAATGCATGCACGCAGAGCAAGCAGGACGCCACTGTAATTTTTGGAAATGAAATGGAAACTGGCACCAATTAGGGGAAACCAATAAAGCAACCTCAGTTCTATACGTCTGCCAAGTGGCAGAGGGGATTCAACTGGAGAATATACAGTTACTTCCATGAAGCCTGTTAGGTTATCATCCTGATTGCATCACCCAGTTTTGCTTTGCTTCTCTCCCCCCTTCACAGAAGCACATCAAATAAAACAAGGTTCATATGCTCCTTCTACAAGACAATCAGATTCCACTGGTTTCACAGTCTTTCATTAGAAAAGCCAACATTTACATTCACTGGCAACACAGCTATCTACAGAGCAGACTGAAGTTGTTTTTATTCCGTTAAATACTCACTAACTGCAGCCCTCATGGCTGCTGTGATTAATTGGTTCCTGCAGAACGCTGCATCGAAGAGGAAAGAAGACAGCAGATGGGGCTGTTAAAGGTTTAATTCCGCCTCTGGCGCAAAGACGCAGTAATGGGGTAATGATGCCGCGGCCCTCTGGCGCTGATGTGGTGTTGAAAGAGAGAAAAAGAGAAAGGAAAGAGAGAAGGAGACCTGAGCTTCGGGTGAACCACTAAATGCTGCCACATTCATCCACTGCAGTGACGCCATGCCACACGCCAGTCACACGATTAGGCACATACAGCATGTGAGCAAACTCTCTCTCTTTTTTAAACTCTTTCTTCCGCAGTTTTACAAGAGGGCACAAAAACACCCACATCGACAGTCGGCCCAGAAGCTTATTGAAGCTTCAAAACAGATCTTTGGTACCTTGAAAGCAAATGAGGCGATGCCATAAAGAAATCAAACTGTTCACATGTACTAAAACATGATATATTGAAATAAGCCAAATACTTAGTTGTCAAGATTTAGAATAATGCGCTCTTTCAAAAATATTGTTCCTTTTTTGAGACCATATTTTCTGCAACAGAAAGAATGACAATGGTGACGTAGTTGCTCACTCTTTTTTCTAAACTTGGCCTTTTATGTATTTTGTTTTAGTTGTAGCACATTGCCATCCACCCATCCACTGCCTATAGCCTCTCAAACCCACTCATCCTTGCAGAGTCACAGGGCTGGTGCTTATGTGTGGGCAGGAGGCGGGGTAAAGCCTCCACATGTCACCAGTCCATCACAGGATGACCCAACTACACACCTGACAAAAAACCAAGTATAAATTCACACCTAAGGACAATTTTAGGGACATGTGTAACCTGTAGCACTACAATGAGATTACAGTTTGTTTCTGAGTTTATATCTACCACCCTGCAGCTTTTAGATGCACTCCTGCTCCAAAACTCCTAAGTCAAAAATCATTCTCTCACCAGCAGCAACTCAGCTCTGCAGAGGCCTTCCTTCGTCTTCTTCTTCTTCCCTTTTTTTTATGGTGGTTGGCAAAAACTTTTAGGTGCATTACCGACACCTTCCAGATTGGCGTATGTATCAGATGCTTTTACTACTACAGTCTCCCCAAAATAGCCGTTCTTCTTAGAAAACTAGAAATACTGCTAAAAACTGCATTCCCAGATGATCTATGTCTAATTTACTTTTATTACTATCTAAATTTCTAATTAACAACTCTCTTTCGTGAACATACTTATTCAATTCTGAAAATATATGTTGTACTGTTTCTAATTTTTCACAATATTTACAATAACCTGTATTATGTTTATTAATTATTTTAAGAGCACTATTTAATCCTGTATCTCCAAATCTTATTCTGGATATAACATCTTCTCTGCAGAGGCCTGCTAACGAGCCACTCATTTTATCCAGGTGTGTTAGATAAAGGACACGTCTAAAAGTTCTCCATGACTGGACTTGGGCACCCCTCACTTAGGTGGTTCTGACAGGAAACAGAGGTCCAAACTAATAGTTGGAAAGAACACCTAAAAAAAAGTGACTGGTGAGTAGTTTATGCATTGTATTTAAAGGTTTTTTTTCCCCCAAACATGATTGTCTTCATAAGACAGTGAGATAAGCTGGTCGGACTGGTTTAAAACTTCTGGAACTGTTTCTTGGCTCCAGCAGCCTTGGTCACTTTGAGAACGTTGAACCTCATCGTCTGATGAGGTTGTTGAATAAAGTTAGTAGTCAGTCTTCTACGCATACAAGTATATATACACAAAACAGAAGAAAAAAAAAATTGCAAACTTTTGCACAATTACGTTTCAGTGTGCTTTGTTTCTGATTCCTCCCGACTTACAATGATTAATTTATCCACTGAAGCATTTTAAACGTTGGGTATTTAAAGAGCATTTAAGGAAAATAGCCTCTCTATTACTTATTCTTTAAGTATACCCCATGTCTTGATCTTCATTTCTCCTCCTTTATTTTATTCTCCCGCCCACCCTTTATTCATCCCCAGGGCTTGATGTCACGCAATGCTTCCTTTATCTTCTCCTTCCTCCTTCCTCTTCCTCACTTCTCCCTGACAGTCTTTACCACCCCCTGCCTCCCTCCAACATTTCTTCTGGCCTCTCTGTCTCCCTCTCCTCACAGTTGGACTCATGTGGGACTGATTGAGCTTAAGGATCCAGCCCTCATCAAAGGAAGAGTGTGGTCGAATGCAAGCAAGCCACTGAGGCTCCAATCTCTCCCTGGTTAATCAGCCTCCTCTCTCCCTCTTTCTTCCTCCTCTTCCTACTCCCCTTCCTCACTCTCCAGCATCCATTCAGCAGCAAGCTCGTACGACAGAAGCCCCCTCCTTCTCCTTCCTTCCTCCAGCTACACACATCCGTAAGGCTTCAATCTTCAGTCTCTTTCTGCTTGTTCAACTCATTCACTGCTAACATTTCTTCTTCACTATCTTCTGCCCACAACTCAGCTATTCAGTCGAAAACGTTTTTTTTTTCCACTTTGCTATCTTCTCCTTCTTTCCCTCGTTCTCCAGTTTCTCCAAGCGCCGTCGTCAGCCGCAGTTCCTCTCCAGGCTCAGATCCAAACCAACCCTGGAGTCTTTCTCAATGTCCAGCCCACTATTCCTCCTTTTATCGCTTCTGCTTTTCCAGCCATCGGTCCCCTCATCAGACTGATGTCTTCTCTTTGTTGCTCTAAATGACAACAACTTACCTTGAGGAATGTTCACCAAACTTGCGAACCTGTGCAGGTGCACTTAGTGTGGGAAAGATTAAAAATTCAAATACTGTCACAGTCAGACATCCATCAACCAAATAGGACTGAATATCACTTAATCATAAGAAGCAGCACAAACTTTGTTTAAATTCATTTTGTCTAAATGTTTGTAATATTTGTATGCATCAATTTGATGGATATAAAAACATGATAAATGTAAAAATTATCAACTAAAATTCCCTTGCCCAAGTGCCAGAATCAACAGAAGAGGAATTTAAAATTTTGCTATTGGCTTTACAAAAAGCTATCAATCATGACAGCTTTTTCTCCCCCTAGAGCAGGGGTGTCAAACTCAATTTCACCGAGGGCCACTTCAGCATATTGGCCGCCCTCAACGGGCCACATTGACGGTTCAAATCAGGAGTGCATCCCTGCTAAAACACCCCAGACAAAAGGTTGACTTCCCTCATTCAGTTCTGTAGAGGCTTATAATGAGTCAATGGTCCAGGTGTGTTAGAGAAGGAATGCATCTAAAGTTGCAGATGGTAGCTCTGGAAAACTAGACTTGGGCACCCCTAGCATAAATG
This sequence comes from Poecilia mexicana, assembly GCF_051168715.1. Lineage (NCBI taxonomy): Eukaryota > Metazoa > Chordata > Actinopteri > Cyprinodontiformes > Poeciliidae > Poecilia > Poecilia mexicana. The sequence goes on from NW_028263374.1 coordinate 20,948,895, forward strand.
TATAAAAATACAATGTTAAAAATAAATTAAACATCACCTCATATTGTTAAATAACTGATTTTATGTATTGAAGTTTTAAATATTACATTTGAGTTTCCATGGATGTAAAATTACTGCTCAGTTTAAAAATTACAATATTTAAATTAATGTTTAAAGGTAAGCAAACAAATAATAAAAACAAGTCACATGGGCAGACATGATAGACTTTACACAGAGATTTAGTCTCAGAGGCAACTGAAATCACTTAATTAAAAAAATCCTTTCTGAATATGATCTCATGGTCTCTGAACTAAATGCCTCTTTCTGATCGGGAGCTGACAGCGTGTTGAAGAATTATGGACCGGACGCTTTGGAGCGTCTGGTTAGGAAGCGCATTACAAACCTTTGGTTGAAATGTAGTTTGTAGTCAATTCGTGCTCAAAACCTATTTTAAGTCAATCATCGGCCTATAAAATGCTGGGGGGCCACATGTGGCCCGCGGGCCTTGAGTTTGACACATTTGCATTACGCCATTGAACTGCCAATTGGTAATTGAAGTAAAGTAGCTTCGATTTCAAAGATGCCTACATTGAAGTCGATTGGCAAATGAACCATCACAAAAGAGGAAGGCTCTTGTTGTCTCACTGCACCCCAAGAGATGCATAACCTACAAAAACCGTTTCTGTCTGGTTTTGAACCAAAGACCTTTTGCATGTAAAGCAAACATGATAACCACTACACTACAGAAACTGAACTTCTCTGCTTTGTTTCAGTTTGAGGTTCCAAAGTTGATGATGTGAGATGCAACACATGAAAATTTCCACTGAGGTTTGTACTCAGATGCCTGGATTCTGAGTACAGACCATGACACCACAGAGCCCTTGTTGACCTTTAGTAAACACCTGTGATGAATAGAACATGCAAAATCTGTTTCTGTCTGGTTTTGAACCAGAGACCTTTTGCGTGTAAAGCAAACATGATAACCACTACACTACAGAAACTGAACTTCTCTGCTGTGTTTCAGTTTGAGGTTCCAAAGTTGATGATGTGAGATGCAATGCATGAAAATTTTAACTGAGGTTTGCACTCAGATGCCTGGATTCTGAGTACAGACCATGACACCACAGAACCCTTGTTGACCTTTAGTAAACACTTGTGATGAATAGAACATGCAAAATCTATTTCTGTCTGGTTTCGAACCAGAGACCTTTTGCATGTAAAGCCAACATGATAACCATTACACTACAGAAACTCATGCTCTTTGGAGTGTTCCTGGTAGATGATCCACATTTTGTTAGAGACTAATGTCAACGATGGGCATGGAACAAAGTCAAATACTTCTACCACAGATCGTCTCAGAGAGCACAGTAACTTGGTGAACAAACTGTCAGACTTATAATTGTGCCCAATTTCACATTACAGTCCGTAAACTAAGCCTGGGATCAAATAAATGTATTAAAGATGTCATTAGCAGAGACAAATGGTTCTACAGAGAATTGGTTAAATGGCTAAAAAATAAAATCAATACTTGCAAATAAAAAATGGTTCAAAAATAAAATTAAGACATTAAATAAAAAAATATCTGAAATACAATCACTTGAAAATTAAAAATGTTTCAAAAATAATATCAACACTTCAAAATACAAAATCTCTGGAAAATAAAATATTATGTATGTTGTTTTGAAAAACATTGGAATATAAGCACTTTTATCAAATCTCCATTGTGGTAAGATAATGTAAGTTATTCTTAAATCCATGGAAACTCAACAGTTTGTAAGGTAGGTGAGTTAGCTCAGCAGGTTAGAGCACTGTGCTGGTAATGCTGAGGTCATCGGTTCAAACCCCATATGGGGCAATTCATGTGTAAGGTCTTTCGGACAATCAACACTTCAAAATAAATAAAGGTTCAAAAATAACATCAACACTTTACAATTAAAAAAAATGGTTCAAAAATAAAATGGACACTTTAAAATTAAAAAATGGTTCAAAAATAAAATCACCACTTTACAATTAAAAAAAATGGTTCAAAAATAAAATCAACACTTCAAAATACATAAGAGTTCAAAAATAAAATCAACACTTTACAATAAAAAATGGTTCAAAAATAAAATCAACATTTTACAAGTAAAAAAATGGTTCAAAAATAAAATTAACAGTTCAAAATGTATAATGGTAACTGTTTCTGTCTGTTCAGTCCATAAACTAAGCCTAGGATCAAAAAATGTATTGAAGATAAAAGTTAATTAGACTGTAACATGCGCAGTCCGCAGCTCAACCACTGCGGACGTGGCTCCGTCGATGCGAAGACTTAGAAACCGCTGGGAGAAACTCATCCAGGGGATTTAACAAATGGAGCCTTCTTGGTGCACGTTACCCAGGAGAGCGGCGCTCTGGAGGAGCTGCGGACGTAACATCTGTCCGTTTCGGAGATGCGAAACCACGCTAAATAAATAAATAAATAAATAATCCTGGTAAAAGCGCACACCGGATCGCACAGGGTAAAACACTCACAGAGTTCAGTTGATCTGTTTGGATCAGACAGATCCAACTGACTGATGAATTAGTGCAGATTTTCCTGCAGATGGGAACCAGGAGGAAGTGCGTTCAGACCCCAGCGGGTGAAGTGATGCTAATTTAAGTGAAGTCGCTTAATTTAATTTATTAAAAGTTATTGGGGTGGTTTTTGTCACTACGAGAAAAATGTAGATGCATTTATCTGCTTAATTTGTGATGGGATCTGGATTCACGGTGAATATTAACTAAACCGCATAAAATGCGACTAAATAGTCGATGTTAATATGATTGTAATTTCACGGATAAAATAGTACAGGACCGATTTTTTTTTATGTTGTTGGTCAAGATAACGTCTAGCGCGACCTGCCGCCCTGACATCAACTCACACACATCTTCATTCACAGTCTTACTTGTAAATCGATTTTTCTTTTCTTGGACGTTTTGATGTTAGCTTGTCGATGTCTCAGTTTTATTCGCTGGGAAAATCAATAAGCAGCTTGAGGTGACTCTGCTGCTCTCTAGTGGCGAGAAGCCGTAATGTTAGCTGGTAACAATCGGAATGCATTGTGGGAGATGTAGTTTGTAGTCAATTCGTGCTCAAAACCTATTGTAAGTCAATGTCGGCCTATAAAATGCTGCGGGGGCCACATAAAATGACATGGCGGGCCACATGTGGCCCGCGGGCCTTGAGTTTGACACATGTGCCCTAGAGTTTTGTACATCTACAAATAATGATTTTGCATCATAATGTTATGTGATTACATCTATCACTGGCGGCGCAGAATTCACTTGATTTAGGATCTGATGACCAAAAGATTTTCAATAAAATCTTGATATTTAAATCCTTTCAGTTAATACTAGCAACAAGTCCATGACTTATTTTGAAGGGTACATTTTCCTGTGCGACATTTTAAGGGCAAATAGTTGAAATTCTAAATGTACAGCTTCTAATCACTTGTTAATTGGATGTGTGCATTTTTGGATACAAGGTTCCAAAAAAATCCAGCAAAGTGCTTAAAAAACTAAACTTGGCTAATTGTTCTGATATTTTATTATTTCAGAAAGATGATCTAAACCTGGAAACAGTTTGCAAAAAACAGTTTACGAACTGTTCATATTTAACTTTTTCATGGAAGCTACTAATGAATAACAGGTACCAGGGAAAAAAAAAAAAAAAGATAAATCTTGTTTGAAATCTTCAGATATTTTTTAGGACATTGAAATTTTGTAGATATTTCCATGAAACTATGAAACATTAGTAAAGGTGAATAGCGGCACTCAAATACAGTTGGCAAGCAAATGAACATCAAGGGGATCTGAACAAGAGCTGTTTGACTATTTAAAGTAAAATTAGTAAGTTGTATGTCTTAACAATACAATAGTGCAATACAAGCGATGATTGTTTTCATTTAAGATTTGACAAAGCATCTTGACAGAATTGGGTTATAATCTGGAGTTTCTTGCTAACCAGCATGGCTGTCTGCCTGGAATGATGCATCCTGATCAATCCTAACCAGAAACTGTGTCATCTTCTTCATGCCTGGCTGTGGTTAATTAATTGTTTTGGGGGAAAAAAAGCTTTGACTCACACTGCTGCTTGCTGGTTCTGGGTACCAAGTCACACACTGCAGACCAGCTGGAGTTTTTGGGGGCAAATATATTTGGCAGGAAAATTAACTAATTTAATTTGTTTTAAAATAAGAAGAGCATAACATTTAAAAAAAAAAAGTATTTCACAGACTGTTTTACTTAGATGTACGTCTAACTATGCCTTCCTTGTGTAAATGCTAGACTTTATAAGAATAGGTAAACAAGTCTTACCCAGTTTTAATCTTTCCCAGACATACTGTGTGTATACATTCCTAAATTGCAATGTAAAGCCAAAGCATGATGCTAAAAACGCAATTCAGTCATCTGCATGTGTTTACCCTGTGCTGCTTGCCATTTTTCTTACATAAATACTACACGCTAGTCACTGCCCATGTATCATCACCTTCGCACTCCGCCTCACACCATCTCTGGCCCATCTCCAGTCTTTGTTGTGTGTGGTTGTCTGGATGAGGCAGAGGGTGGTGGTGGTGGCGCAGAAGAGGGGGGCGACCGGCACTCAGACCACTGCATATGTTTTCAATTCCCCCTCACAGACCTCGCCTCTCCTCGTTTGGCCTCCTCTTGCCCTCCCATTTATCTTCTCTTCTTCTCTCTCTATCCTTCTTTCTCTTTATGTCCACCAAATTGTCCATTAGACTTTCTGCTTGTCTGACTGCCGGGCTGCCTGTCTGTGGCATGGCAGACAATAAAACTTTCTCAAAGGGAGCCAAACATGCCATGGGGGACCGTCATTAACTTTTCATACTACACATTGGCCAACTAAGTCTAGTTCAGGCAGAATTATGCACAGTTTGTTGACATAATGAAACTACATGAATCTACTGAATGCCTGACTGCATTAATGCACCATCGACTCTATAATGAAAACAACCCACCTGGTAAAAAGATGTCACACTGTGTGCCATATTTAAGAAATACAGCAGTTTATGAGATATGCAATATGGTTTTAGACCAGGTCATTCCACAGAAACGGGAGCGTGCAATTTCTTGGAAACGTTCAATGTGTAAAGGCAGCAATGTTGGGACTGGGTTCACATCACAGAGACAATTTGAGACTTAACCATAGCACTGTTCAAGACAAAATACTTTTATTTTGTTTTCAACAGGGCAAAACTCTTAAAATTGGAAATCCTGTATAGACCAACCGGTGCCCTGGGTTCAGTCCTCTTTGGTATGTAGATCAATAATTTACCTTCCCTGTGTGAACAATTTGATGTTGGTTGTATGTGGACTGTAGTTCTAAAACACAGACAGTTGTAATGCTCCTTTAAAACTACAGACTTGATTCTTGGTCCTTACCTTTAAGCAGAACCCTTCAATGTGACATAATGTTAAAGATTTCTGCAGAAAACAAGGCCTGAAAATTTTTACACAGTGATTTAAAAGATAACATTCATTGAAAATGCTCAATCACAGCAGTTTATTTATTTTTTACATAAAGCAAGGTTGGTTTGGATAGCTTTAATATCCAAACCAACCTTAATAAATGACATCTTAATTCAGAAACTTCGTTTTGTACTTAGTTTGCTTAATTGTTTGAAACATTTAAGTGTGACAAAAAAATAAATAAATAAAAAATCAAAATAAACAATTTTGGCTTTTTAGCACTATAAACATGTGCCAACCATTTTAAATAAATGAGTCTAACATAGTATTTGGTTTTACCCATCAGTAAACCTCATGACTTGCTTTTCAGTGTTTTCTTATTCATATTTTTGAAAGAGCGGTTTGAAAAAAAAAAAAGAATCTCCTGTTTTAAGAAAAATGACAGATCAGCTTCACACATTTCCAGTTCAAAACAGCAACCAAAGCAAAGCTGAGACTATGTGGTCAATTGCCTGGCTAAACATTGCAGTTGCTTTCTGTAATACAGAAAGAAAACCTAGAAAACCAAGTGCTCTCTAAGGGAAGGTCATTAAAATCCCTCCAGCAGTAAATTCACTTTTTAAACAAAAAAAAATAGGCAACGATCCTTCCTTGTGTGAACCAATTTTTCTTTTAAGCAGTGAGCCATGATGGTCATAAAAACGCTGACAGAAATGGCGAAAAAAATGCAGATTATACATAGTACATGTGTTTGACTTATGCTTGATTTAAAATGATTTATCGCTCGTAGGTGGATGTATTTATGTATGCCATGTATCTATAGGTGAAGGAAATAAACCAAGGAAGCACTTGAGTCATGCTCTGAAACTGTGGTCAACATGAGACATGGTGAAATGATGGAAACGTGGGGAAAGAAACAAACATCGGGAGACAGAAACCATGACTCAGTTTGCCAACGAAAATAATCTGAGAGCAGGAGAAACAAAATGAATGAACAAAAGGTGAGAATATATGTATAAAGAATGGGAGCCAGTGCCACACACAGTCACAGGATTCAGTCTACAATCATGATGAGGTCCCTGCGATGACAGGAGAGCACTGACTGTACTACAAAGTAATTAGAGACGGTCTGCACCGAGTCACAGTTTAGTCTGCAGTGGCCTTGAAAGAGACAGAGTGGGAGTGAGGGCAAGAGAGGAAGGTGAGAGGGCAAAAATTATGAAAGAATAGATTCCATCCTGAAAAAAAAATCTGATTGGGTCATGATTTGATATATATATATATATATATATATATATATATATAGCATTAATTACCATTACTGTAAGTATCCCTTAATAAGAACTGAACTAATTTCAGCTACATTTCTAATTTTAATCATATTTAATAAATTGATTTTTCTTAGCTTATATTTTCCCTCTTGAAATTTATTTTTTGTGTCCAAGAAAATTACTTATTTAAACAGCGTCTACTATTTAAAAAAAAAAAAAAATGGACCAATTTCTTTTACATAAATTTTACAATTTTCTTTTGAGGTGGTTTGAAAAGAAATCACCATTTAGCAAAATGTACATAGAAGTCCTAAGTAAATGACTAGAAGTGTTTTTCACATCTAGGTGCATGTGGTTTGTCTTGATAGTGTTTTATAATCTCTGTTTTTGCATAGTTAGGCCAGGGGTCTGAAACATGTGGCTTAAGAGCCAGTACTTTTTTGCCAAGTACTTATTGTGGCAAAAACAGACTTCTTCAATGATAAAAGTAAAGAACTAACAGGAAAATCACAGGAAGTGGATGAAATGGAGACCACAGTCACTGTAACAGAAAGAACCAACAAAGGACAATGGAAACCAGTGACCTTATATACTGAGATGAGAGTGGAAGACATTGAATTCAGGTGAGTTGGTCTGGGCATTAGGAACAACTTGCAAGGAGATCAAACAGCCAGACTGAAGGGGAGATGAATAATTCACTCCAAGGAAGCTTAACTAGACAAAAAGAAACCACAAACCAAGGGGGAAAGACCAACACTCATCTAAGAGAAAGAAACCAAACAGCACAAAGAACAGAACATAAACTAACAAACTAAAAGAATGAACTAACATGACAACATCTTTCAAGCAATAATAAACACACAGAAATTAACTAAATTCAACAAAATCTGCTGAACAATGATAAAGATATATGCATATGACATATGCATTATATGTGAGAAGTTGGTGTCTGGGGAATACTTCTAGCTGTTTTCACATCCTTACTCGTATCAAAAGGAAAAGCAATGGATTGCCTAATATCTGGGATTGTTTTCTTATTTAAAGAATGAAGTGACATACTAAATCTGATGTTAACCTTTTTTTGCGTAATATTGGAAGCAACAAGTGGGGCTCCACTAAATATATAATTTAGTATAACTGGTCTACTTTGGTAAAGATGCTGAGGTTTTAGAAATACAATTGTGAAAAATGAGGACCAACAACAGCCTGTGTGACTTTTAACACTTTTAATATTAACACATTTTGAATTATTACGAATAAACAAAAGAAGCCAAAGAAAAATCAAAGAATTTTTGCAAAGAGTAAGAAAATGTTTTTTTTGTGTGTGTGTGTGAATAATAATTTAGGACACCCCATAAAATTATACATGGGAGTACCACATCAGGTGCATCTGATCATAACATCTTTACTCAAATTTGTTTAATCCTCAAACAATAATTTTGATGAGCTTAGCTACTAAAGAACAGCCCCAGAAGTTGCTAGCCAAGTGAATTCACTCCAATAACCTTCAGATATCTTCACTGGAGCTACAGCATTTTCCTGCTTCTGTTTATGTAAAACTGCATGCCCCAATCAGAAGGAGACTGAACAAGTTTAACTTTTATGGACGATATGCAGGACTAAAATTGGCCAGAGGAAGTTTTGCCAGAGAGAGTGTAGATAAAGACCAGGACTCCTAGAGACCATTTGAATTCTAGAATAAAAGACGAGATGATGTAGACTAAATTCAATAATGTGAGAGCATCAGTTTAAATTGTTTTTTTAATCGAAGCAGAACCTTTCAACATGACAATAAACCTAAATATTATTGTAAATTCATCAAGGCCTGGATGAAAACTGCTCATCCATCCAACTCCTTACAAGGTGACTGGCCTCTCTCTCCAGGGGTCGTTGGTAGAGAGACTGAGTACATCCTGGACAGGTCACCAGTCTTTACAGGGCAACATAGAGAGACACAAGAGAAACAACCATGCACACACAAATTAGAGAGACCAATTAACATAATGGGCATGTTTTTAAACTGCGGCAGCAGGTAACCAGAAAGAACCCACACACAAAGTGACTCCATGTCAGAAAGACCCTGACCATAATTTGAACCCAGCTCCTTGTTGCTATACCAACTTCCACCATGCAGCCCTAAAACCAAGAAATGATCTTGGAATGGCAGAGTCTGAGCCCACACCTTTAAGTTCCTGCAAGGTGACTTGAAGTGGGTTGTAGGAAACCCCTAAAGCATTCCACTGCAGAGAGTGAGGATTGGAACAGACTTTCCTTAAACCAATGTCAGAATGTGATAGAGCACTAAGAGAAACATCTCACTGAATTTCAGCCAAAGGTCATAACACTAGCTGTAAGGGGGTATATACTCTGTCTGAATAGACATTTTGGTTAATATCTCTTGTTTATTGAGAAAAACAAGATTATTTTTCATAGTTTAATTGTATTTGAATTACTTTATTTTCCAGAAATAGCTAACATTTTTGCTAAAAGTGTTTATTTTCCCCATCCATCCATCCATCCATCCATCCATCCATCCATCCATCCATCCATCCATCCATCCATCCATCCATCCATCCATCCATCCATCCATCCATCCATCCATCCATCCATCCATCCATCCATCCATTTTCTTTACATCCTTGTCCCTTAGTGGGGTCGGGAGGGGTGCTGGTGCCTGTCTCCAGCTAACGTTCCGGGCGAGAGGCGGGGTCACCCTGGACAGGTCGCCAGTCTGTCGCAGGGCATGTTTATTTTCCCATTTTGTGCAAAAAGAGCAATGGGGTGTCCTAATTTCTTTATATGTCTATATGTATGTATCAGAAATGATGCATTTGATGAGATGGGGTGAAATAGATTTCATCATATGATCATTCAGTTATTCGCAGATAAAACCCTCCAAGGGTCCATAAAGAGCCCGGTGTCTCAAAGTGCTCTGTTTCTTTTTGCCACACACATCTACTGTTTTCAGCAAAGAAGTCAAATAAAGGTTACAGTGCATTTTACCAACAAATAGCTCGTATGAAAGCACCAACATAAATGGAAATAGGATAATTTCCTGTGGTGTTAATGGAACATCATGAAACACGTCTGTGTTGTTCACAACCTCATGATCTTCAGCAATTAAGCAATAATTTCAGTGGTCGCCTCTTAGTCTGCCAGACACCTCAGGATCACTGAACTCTGCTGCCTCCAAGTGGACAAAAACCTGAGCAAATTAACTCAAATCTATCCAAACATTTTCTTACACACTGTAGCTTATGAGTGGTTTAATTATATTTATGAATTTATTTAATTTTGCTTTGTTTAAGAAAGGTCCAGCATGCCGTGTGAAATTCAGTGAAGTTGGATATGTATCCAAGTACACAGATATCAGAAAAAATAATTTTCATTTAAATTGTCATTAATATCTTTGTGGTCAAATGACTCTCAATTACAAATTGAGTAATGATTTTTTTTAAAAAGGATGTGATTATTGGTTGATTGAAGAATAAAAGTTTCACGAGTAAAAAAAAAAAAAGTTTATTTGCAAAAGTAGAGAACATAACTTCAGAAGACTTTTAGATTTTAGTATATCCTCTTATGAGTCATTCACATAAATATTCTGTAGCTTAGAGTACAGGAAGATTAGCACAGCTTCCTGAGGTTCATTTTACTTCCCTGGAAGCGAAACACACTACATCATGTTCTAGCTGTCCAACTCGGTTAAAATTGTGATATATTAGAAGACCGAGGAAGTTTTCTCTGCATGAGTGCCATCCCTCAGTGTTGGTGTGCGCTCCTGCTGAAGTCTGCATATCCTGCCTGCCGCCTTGTTAACCCAGAATACCCTAATGACTTCCTCTGTAGCTGCCGAGCCACGCTGTGAAGTCGTCCAGGTTTCCATGTAGCTCAAAGTGAGGAGAGGGAGAAATGGGAGGAAAGAAGGACGGTAGACAGGGTGCCCAGATGTCTCCTGAAAGAATGAATCTGAGTGTGATTACTCGCTAATGAATGTCATACAATACAGTGAGAACTTACAGTGAAAGCTGCTTCCGTTAAAGTAAGAAACACATTATCATCATTCTTCATGAGTGTCAAAATGAAGAAAAAGCATGAAACTGCTTTTGCAGAGTGCACATAAATTACTCAGATTAACTTGGGCTTTATTAAAAGTCGGATATTTTAAATGGATTTTAATAAAATCGTGTTAATTTTGAATACTTTAAGAACTTTAAGAACGCACATTTACAATCAATATTGGTAGAAGTAAAAAATGCTTTATTTCACAAACAGACATTACTGCGACTTTGCCTTACATTAAAAAGGGCAAATTGATTTGATGTATGTAAATGAAAAGTTTACTTTGCAACCTGAAACGTAAAGCCTTGCCAGTTTGGCAACTGAATGTCTCCATCTTGTGGTTGATGGAGACATTCAGCTCATGTATTTTATTTTTGTTGGCCTGTGGTGATGTTTTTCCATCAGCCTTATACAATAATGAAAATATTTTAGACAGGATGAATTCAGAGAATCAGAGTTTATCAGGAAATAAAAAAAGGAAGTTTGCTCAAATCTACAGGCAGCAAAGTATAGCTGAGATTTATTACTTTCTCTTCTTAACACAAAAATCAGAAGAATTGTATTAATCAAATTAAACTTTATTACTCTTTTTTGATGCAGCTACTTTAGAAAACACTTAGCATAGCACTTAATATTTTACACAATCATTTAAGGCAAAGACAGCTGCACTTACAAATTGGTTTACATGTTTTCCTTGTATTTTTCTCTTTACATAATAGTTTATTTGCATATTTCTTTCAAATAATTAAAATATTATTACATATTTTAGCATATATTATAAAGATGAACACTCAGGTTTGTTTAAGTTTCAAGCATTCAGCTGGAGTTAAATACTTTATTTTTTGCATTTCAAATAAGTTATAGGGCTTCATTTTACCTGGGAACTTTTTAGTAGTGTGTAGTTTAAATTCTGTTTCATCATCCACCTTGTGATTTAAAATGCTCATTTGTAATTGTTGCTTTTTTAGATCATCTTCTTCAAAGTTGTTATTTTCCGCACATTTACTTTCAGAGATTTACTGACGCAATCCGAAGCAATAAAAGGGTTGTTTATGGACGAGTCCTTTGATTGTTTTATCAGATGCTTCAGTAGTAAAATGAAGTTTAATAAGAAGTCATTCATGTGTTTCATAGGAGTAATACATCAGATATATACGAAATGTCAGAAGCTTCTCATTGAGGTTAGGATCCGAAGAGTTTCCTGGCTACAGACCTAGAATGCTAACGTTGTGGCATGATCCTCCGTTGTGCAGAAAAAAGCATCGTTGGTTGATAGAATACCTCTGGATCATAGGGCAAAGTTGCTCCTTGAGGGTTTTATAATGCATTCTTTATTTGTGACAATATTTTGAGAGAAATTGTAGTCGAAACTCATGAAAGGGCTAATGTTTTTTTTTTCCTGTCAAGACTCCTTTTTCCTGTAACGCAAAGTCTAAAATGGGCCTTGTTTGAGAAAATAGCGTTTCCTCAGTCCTTTGCAGATCTGTTCTGACACTTCCAGCAGTATTTCAGTCTGTCTCTGAAGATTGTTTTGGAGAGACATTGGTTCTTTTCAGTCCTTTTTAACACCAATGACCAGACCAGTACTGACAAATCTCAGTCTCACTTGTTTTCTGCTAGTCCCAAGGCAGTGATTGCCCAGCACAGAGGTACTGGACAACCACAGCCCTAGCCAGAGCCTCTTTGGAGGATGGCTTTGCTTCCTGAAACCTAAAGCTTTCTTCACAGCAGCTGAACTTCTTGATGAAATGGTTGATTTGGGTGCAGCCTTACCAACAGCATCCTAATCATTTTTTTTGTAAAGCCAGATGATGATAATGTGTGTAGTTAGAGGAAGCCTTACTTGACAAAAAGATTTTAAGCAAAATTCCCAATCAAATTTATTATTCTGCAACTCATTGAAAGGATTAAAGAACAGTGCAAAAATATGTTTAGTTATTTAAAGATTTTGTTTACTTTTACATTACGTGCATTTTCATTTTATCACTATTCATGCAACAAATGTAAATTGGAAATCTCCACCAAGACAAAAATGAAGCAGTGACCTTTAAGTTAATTTGTAAAACAACAACAAAAAAGATTTCTGTCAGTTTGAAAACTTTTGGTCTTTAAAACACTCACCACTTATAATGCTGTGATACTTGTTTTTCAAACATAGTTTACAGACATAAATAATAAAGGTGTTTAATAAAGGCTTTCTATAGCCTTTATTAAACGAATACCCGACTTCAAAATCACAGATTTGTTATGCTTTCTTTTGTCACCCTCTAGTGGTTTTTCAACTTCTCTTTGTTGGCTCTTCCCTCACCGCCCCCCTCCATTCTCTAAACTGTGATTGGCTCAACACGCCATCGTCCAACCGTGGTTCATTTTCTAATACATTTAAGCTCCACCTTCTTGTGACCAACCACTCCTTCTCCCCTTCAAACACACACGTCCAAGCTGCAGCCCAGCCCCCTGCCCTGTGGTAAGAATGGACGGCGAGGCGGTATGATCTGAAAACATAATATGGAGTAGTCGACGTATTTGATGGAGGTGTTGCATGGAAAATGGGTGAATAAATTTACAGGTTTGCATGTGTACTCCTGCATTTTCATTCATGCGGCGCCTTCTTCTCCTTCTTATTCCAGTTGGCGCTAATTGTGCAGATTTTTCAGTATTTTATTATTTTTTTTAATGGAACCCACGGCAGGTTTGGTGTGAACTATGATCGGCGGTAAACGGGGAGAGGAACGAGGAGAGAGAGATCTGGATCAACATAATCCATCTGGACTTCAGGAGGGGGGAAGAAGATGAGGACCATGATGGCTCCGAAGATGAAAACAGCATTATTCGTAATTGTGCACTGGGGTGAGTCCATCCGCGTCTGTGTTCTGTCTCCCAACCGCCTCGCCATCTGTCACAGAAGGAGACGGCTTACTAAACAAATCCATTTTATTCTGATGTAATATACAGCAGATTGCGTTATTCTAATGCTCCGGTCTTATACGAATTATCAACTCAGCGGTGAGAATTTGAATCACACCCATTATGCACACAGTGAGGTTTATTACCTGTAAAGCAATCACCTTTCTGACTGTTTGGATACTGCACTTCCCCCACAGGTGTTTCTTTTCTCATCCTCCATTTCATAAAGTCCTGAACGTTGGCATTTTATGCGCAGTGTTTGTTAGATTGATCATATGTTTTATTGGAGAGCTTTTGTTTTGACTTGGTGGTTTAAGCTCTAATTAGTTTGATGTGATTGCATTGTGTGGCTAATGGACCACAATGAAGCAAGACATTTACAGGGATTGATAGTAATGTGAGAAATAATTTAACAGATGCATTTTTCAAAGCTTAAAGCAGATGAAGAATATCAAATAAATTCAATAATGCAGCAGCTTTGACGTTGAAGTGTGGCAGCGGTTTAAAAAGTTGACACTTTAATGATCTTCTCAGCTCCCCTCACTATCTTCTGCAGGGCTACAGCACACTCTGTCTTTTAGAGCTTATTTTATGTCTTAAACATGCAGTATCCTCAATTTGCTCACCAAAAGCTCTGCGGTTCATCTCATATGTTTGGTACAATGTCCAGAGATTGAACATTATAATGTTTACATTAAAGAAAAAAGGACTTGTAAAGCATGCATGGAGAAGTAGATATTTTTGTTTGCTCCGCCCCTGCATCACCACAGCACCCATAGTTACATTTTAACTGTCATGACGATGACACATTCTGTGTCCTCTTGGACCTATTCACTTACATGTAAGCATTTTGAGGGTGACAGTTAAGAGGTTAATACCTGCTTAAAGGTTGTTACTTTCAAAAGGTACTTTTAATCTGACAAATGAGACTCATCACGATATATATTTTTTTAATTTATTGAATATTGGACATGGGTATGTGTAGTATTCCCTCACCTTTTAGCTCCATAATAACAGGACCATCTTCCTATGGAGCTTTTAGATCAATAGGTGCAACAACCATCTCTGTGTTTGTTTTGGTTCAGAAAATGCCCCCCAGGCCCCTGATGCATGGGGTCTGATCCATACAGCATCGAGTATTGTGACGAGCTGTGGTGTCCCCCAGCTCTATCAGGCTGAGTCCAATGTTAATTAGGACTTGATCCGCTTAAGCCTCCCTCTAGTCTCCCATGTCATTATCTGTGTGGGGTTTGTATGTGTGTCTGTCATCAGGCGAGGCCTTGCTTTTGGTAAAAGGTCCAGTTGTTCCAGTACTGTACACACCCCCACACAAACAGTGGACAGAAACAACTGCCTCACCTGGTTTTTCTTGTTGTTACGGTAGTTAAGAGTCTTAAGGAGGGTTAGTCAGAGGTGAGTCGTGGATATATCTGCAGTCTCTTAGGACAGAATCTTGTTTGCAGTTGCTTTGGAAAGACACAGCAGCAGTTCAGCTGCCTTAGCTCTTGCTTTCTGGGCAAATCGATAACTGCACTGACACTAATTTAATAGCATAACCTGTGGGTGTTGTTGGGTATTTTTGCTTTGCAGTAGTTTAGTATTTTTATGCTCCTTTGTTCAAGAGATGTGGCCAAAGGGATTCATATTTTATGAACTTTAAATTTTTGGTGAAATGGTGTCATGTATCAAAGAAGTATTCAATTATTTTTATTTCAAGGACTGATGACATGAACATTTAATCACAAGATGAGCTGTCTGTTTGGCTTGTTTTATTTGACACAAAGCATAAATGATATAAAGATGTCCTCATTGTGAACTTTACCGCTCGTTTCAGACATTACTAAAAATGTCATTCTGCTTTTTCTTTTTGTCTTGGATTATGATACATTTTCAAATAGTTATCTCATGAATTGGTACTGTTAAGTAATTCTTTGGTGACTTTCTGTTTTGTTTTGCTTGTAATGTTCAAATTTCTTTAGCCTTTTGATCCTTTAAAACTTTTCCTTGGATTTTTCTTATATATATATATATATATATATATATATATATATATATATATATATATATATATATATATATATATATATATATATATATATATATATATATATATATATATATATATATATATATAAATTCAATTGTAGCATATGTGAGTTTCAGATGCTGAGAGTTAAAGTGTTTGAAAGGACCAGATTTATCTTTAAATGGAACTATCATAAAAAGGGTATTTTTATTTTTAAAACCAGACAAAGAGGCTCAGTAGAAAACAATGAACCTGGCTGATCTCAGCCCTGAGGAACTCATGCTGAATATTTCTGCTTGGAACCAAAGACATGTTTACTAAACATGCATAATGCTGGTTGATGAATAACTTGTAACATTTCTTAACATTTTGTATCTTCCTGATTTAATTTAGTTCCTCTGTTTACATAAGTATTTACTCAGTTTCTACCAGCTTGAAATTGGGCCCGCTGACTTCCCTTAGTCATATTAACAGGAAACTCACTGAGAGCATTAACCTTCACGGCTCCTATCCACACCATTTTAATTTATTATTTGCATAATCAGTCATCTATTCCAGACGTTATTCATTTGATGCAACTATAACTTAACAAAGTTTACACAAAACTTTCTTTCCTTCTCCGTTTATCACAGTGTTCCAGTATGCTATGTGCCGGGACGTGACTCTTCCCACTGGACCACTTTTCCGTGTTGCCGGATTCCGTCTCTCCCTGCCATGTCAAGTGTCCGGATATGAAGGTTCACGTACCCAAGAATTTGAGTGGTTCCTTTATAGGAATGATGCTGGAGGAAAACAGATAGGAGTGGTGTCCACCAGGGACAAAGGTTTTCCATACGCCCCATTCCAGGCCAGAGTGAGGAATGGGGAGGTGAGGATTGAGAGAGATTCGGGGGATAAGGTCAGACTGGTGATCCAGAGGCTTCGAGCTGAAGATGAGGGGAAATATGAGTGTTATACACCCAGCACGGACAGCACCTACCAGGGAAATTACAGCGCGTTGGTTCCTGTCAAAGGTAAAACAAGCTAATGCAAATTTCTCTGAATGTAGTTGCAAAGTTGGTTGTCTTTTGTAGAGAGTTCTATAAAGTATGTATTTGTGACTCCAACAGAAGATTTTATGTTAAAATGTTGTTACAAATAACAGTTTGATTGGAAATATAAACATTAATTTGTTGAAGTTGCAGAACCAAGATAACCTTGAACACAAGTATTTTCTATGTTACACTTGGAAAATGGAATGTTACTGATTATCTGGAAACAAAATGGCTACGGAGTCACAATCTATAACATTAAAAGCTGAATTACACTAAAATAAAAAGTTAAAAGGTTGTTTCCACTGAATAAATAGTGTTATCCCCATTACCCAGCTAATAAACTCTGTTTTTCACTACTAGAAGACTTCAAGGATTGATGTTCAGAAGATACTTCACACGTCAGCAACAATACACAGACTAACTGACTGACAGCTCATAGGCTAGGAGACCAAAACTATAAACTACAAGAGAAAAAAAAAATTCTCATTCAAAAGAGTTTCATTGTCAAAAATGGTTGGGACAAAAATAAAAAAATCAAGAGTTAATGACAAAGAAGCTTTATGCTTATTGCGATTTTGCATAGAATATTGCTTCGTTTACATATTAAAAACAGTTTGCCTCATTAAAATTACGTCTTTTTTTAACAAAAAAGATGTAGACAGATTACTTCGTCATCATTCATGCAGCATAAAATTTATGGGATAAATCACGTAGAACATACTCAGTAAAAAACACAAAGTTAACCTTTTATAGTAGACTAATTAGCAAAGCTGCTTGTTTGTTTGGCTACAATAATAATAAACCTTTTTGATAAATATTTACACATTAATAAATATTAACACCACCGACTCCTTTCTTACAACTAATACCTGGTGGTTAGAAAACAAATACTTAAATGTTTAACTTAATTAAAAATAGCTAAGTTTTAGTTGGCAAAAAATGCTTTATGGTGGGACCAGTCTGCATATTTTTTTGACTTGCATAATCAGCAGGGCAAATATCTAAAACGGAAGTATATTTTATGAATTAATGTAATTTAAATATAAAGAGATGTGGTAACAAGTCACGTAATACCAAGAGGGGTTAAAAAATATAATCAATGCTAATGTTTATACATGTCTTTCATGTATATTTTGAGGAACGGGATTGTTGACTCACATTCGATTTTCGATTGTCAAGTTTGAAGTAAGGAAAAGTGCACTAGTATTAAACCAATATATTTGGTTGTTTTATAAGAAAATCTAGCAGTGCACTTTTGCATAAGCTATCAAAAGTAGTTAATAATTTTTTTTTTTCTCCAAATAAGACAGGTCTGATTTTGTTGTAACTAGACTAGTTGCATATCAGAGGAAAATAGCCGTCTTCCACGTTGTGGAGATTACAGTGAGTGGATCTTATCTTTACATCAACCAGATGAATGTTTTCTGACTAATGGGAACGAGGGCTGGACTTGGTTCCCAGCAGCATTCCTCATTCCAGCTTATCTTTTCATTTCTCTCAATGAAGCTCCTTGTGGTAAACGTTTTCAGCTGCACGTTGCCATTACCTTTTTCTTAATTCAGAGTGAATACAGCAGTATGTAAAACCATTTGCTCTCTTTCATATGTCTCCTATTTTTGTTTCTGTGTTCATTTTAAATGTTCAAAACAAAAGTGGATGTTGGACCAAGACAACCTGAGTAAATAAATCACTCGTGCACTAAAATACATCTTGGTGATCCCCAAGTCTTTTGAAAAAATACATTATAAAACAAAAGTGAAATGTTTTTGTTAAATTGGGTGTAGAAATACCACATCTTAAAAAAAGAAGCAAAAAACACTAACTTTAATTTTCAATGCTGTGGCATAACCTTCATGCTTCAAAACCCTCTGATGTGGCTGAAGGAAAACATTTCTGAAAAGAAGAATGGGCCAACAATTTCTTCACATTATTGTAAAAAATAAATGATCACATTTGTTGCTGCAAAGGGCGGCAGAGCTGGTTGTTAAATTTAGGGGGCGGTTTCTTTTTGTCATTGTTGCCATGATGTTGATGCCGAAGGCAGCGTCGGAAAGCGCAGGAGCTTCTTAAAAAGACAGAAACAAATCCAAAACGTTAAATTGAATCGTCACATTTCTTTTCAGTCATATTTGATATTTACAGCATGTTTATAACAATTGTGCCACAAAATAGCAGTATATGTCTGGAAAATGCATAATTCTGCCCCTTTAAGTGTGTAAAAGTAAGACAACACAAGAAATCTGTTCGGTGACATATGTTTTCAGCAAACTGTCTTAGCGGAGTCTTTTTAGTCGGTGCTTTTTTCCTTCTGTTTTGTTGCCCCACAGTGATTCCAGACTCACTCCAAATCAGCTACATTCGCTCCCTAACCAGCCAGCCTGTTCCTGAAGGATCTGAATTAACTCTGACGTGCTCATCCAGCATCCAGTCGGAGCAACTCACCCATCTGTCCATCGTGTTCGGGAAGCGGGGTGGCGGCGAGCGCTCAGACAGCGGCGATGGCAGCGAGGTCAGCACAGTTAGAGAGATCATCTCCATCGACAAGCTTCTAGGGGTTGTTCCAGGACGGTTCTACAAGAAACGCTACGATGACGGAGAGATCACGCTGGAGAAGAGGAACGGAGAGGGCGGACAGGGGTTGTACGTGATGAAGATGAAGGCGGTGCAGCCCGATGACGCTGGGTCGTATTTCTGTGAAGCATCACAGTGGATTAGGGACCCTGATCGAATGTGGCAGAGGATTGCTCAAAGGACCCTGGATATTGGCAACTTGACCATTCAGCAACTAGGTAATTAAGGAAGTGAAACAGATTTTGTGTGTAGGCTTCAGGTGCCAAAAAACACAGTCGACACAAAACACAACTGCTGATGTGTTTTACTACTCAAAAACTACCTCAGAGCTCCAGTTGGGAAAATTTAACTTTATGCGGACTCAAACTGCACCTTAGTAATTTTGTTGGCCAAACACTCTTGGATTTGCAGTGAAAAGGAAATAAGAATAAATTAGAATGCTCTGAAAAATGTTCATGAAAAGCAACGTTTTGAAGACAGGAATTAGGAAAACACTTGAAATGCTCAATGAGTAAAGCTTTAACAGGAGCAAGGCCTCGAGTGAAAAACAACATAATTCTCCTTCTTCATAAACAGTCCTAGCAATATTCAGCCAGGCTGTGGAAAAGTTTGTAAATAGCAATAAATTCTAACAGCAAAGCAGGCTTGGTTTATGCTCCGTGTGCCACTGAGAACCCCGGGCTCTTTCCAGAGTTTAGGCGCTCCAAGTTTGTGTTGCAGATGCTTTAACTGAGTGCTTGGCTGGCGAGTTAAATAATAGGATAAACATTTGTGTTCATTTTGCTGCCAGTCTCTTAACAACTTGGATATGGAAAAGGTTGATGGAAGTCATGGGGCAAATTTTTTTCACAAAATCCCAACTTCAGGTGGGAACTGTTTTTATAAAAAAAAAAAAAAAAAAAAAACTTAATACATCGTACATCATTAACTGTGCTAAAAAAAACAAAACAAAAAAAATGTACACAAATTCTTGCCTTAATACTAAAAATGACATTTGGTTAAAGTAGTTATGAATTAATTTCTGGCAGATCTGTTCCTTTGGTGCCTCAGCAGTCAGATTGTCTGACTGACAGTCTAAATACGCTGCCCTCCTTTTGCTTATCCAGCTGGATTTAATAAGTCACTAGCCGGCTGCCTGTATGACTGGATAGATGCCTCTGGCCTTGCAGCAGGTCTGAAGGATTATATAATCTTTTTTTCCCACCTTGGCCTCCTTCAGCCTGCAGAGAGGATAACTTTCTTTCTGTCAGAGCAGCATGTCCATTATTTCTTTTAGATAAGCACCGCTGTGTTGGGCAGTCCCTCTTTAAACATATTTTTCTATCATGCATTAACCTGTTACATATAGTAAAAGGTAAATATCTGCTGTCAGTACAGATTCTCAGTTCAATAATTTAACTTGTTATTGATGCATTTCGTTCCAAATTAATTATTTTAGACTTGATTGTGTTGCAGAAAGAGATAATCAGGGGCTTTGTTGCATCATGCAAAGATTTAGACTCATTTTCTATGATAAGATTGAGGTCAAACTTTAAGCTTATCAGTGCATGCATTGTTTTCCTTTCTAAAGACACTCACTGAGAGGCTTTATGTTATTGTCCATTGTCTCTCTTGTTGTTCAGCTCATACAATGGCCTCTTTTTGCTAACTTAAATGTCATTGTTAAACAAGTCTTGCACACACAGTGGGTTAGCATCAATGTGTTGTTATTACACCAGTTAAGTTTACTGACATGCAAACCAAGGCAGGAAAGACGGAGGATTCCTGAATACAAAGCGACTATCACACAAGTTAAGCTGATTACAATGTTTTCCAAAAGTTATCGTGTAACTTTTTGCATCTCGTCACGTCACAATTGCAAACCTGAATATGTTTTATTGAAAGACCAACACAAAGGAGTAAATACTCGTGAAATGAAAAGACGAAGATGACATGTTTTGACTGAAATTGAGATCTGAGAAGTGTGGTGTGCATCTGCCTTCAGCCCCCTGAATCAATACTACGTAGAAACAGGTTTTGCTGTGTTTGGGCTGCATGTCTACCAGCTTTGGAAACCACTGAAATGAGACCTTTTCTTTTTCTTTTTTTTTTTTTTTTGGCTTTCTTTGATCAGTGTAAAAAAACAAAATGAATAGACAGATTTGCAGATTCTCCCTCCTGAGCTGTACATATCTGCAGCTCCACCAGAGTTGGCTTCCTGGCTGCCTCGCTGGTTCTTTTTGCACAGCCATTTTCAGCTGATGGATTGAACCGTAGCCTTCGAGATGCTGAAAACCCAGGATTTGTGTGTTAATTAGTTCTCTAACAAATCTCCGAGGCCTGCACAGAAAAGCTGAATTTATGCTGAGATTAATTAACACTGTTGGCTTTCTCTATTAATGAGATGGCTCCTGAAGGCATTTAGTTTCACTGGCTTTTTCTTAAGAAGTACTTGAGTAAAGAGGGTTGGATACCAATGCAGGGCACACTGTTGAGCATTTTACAGTCTGCTTAAGCAGCCTGCTTCTAGGAAACTGCTCTCTGCTGTATCTCACTTCCTGTAGAGAGTTATTTAATCACAGTCCAAGTGCCTGTTTGTGCCTTGGCACTCAGAAGAGTTTGGTTTTCATCAAATCCGTGTCTGTTTCTCTCAAGCGGAGTCTCTGGGTGTCACGTCCTCACCCCGGGGGGAGATGACCCTCCAGGTTGGCTCCCCTCTCATCCTGACCTGTGAGGTGTTGGGGTTGGCGTCTGAGGTGAACTCGGGTCTGCTGGTGCAGTGGATGAAGAGAGGATCAGTCAGCAGTGATGCTGTTGGAACCGGAGGAGTGGAGGTACTGCCATTTTCATTTTGCTCACTTATTTACAAATATGGTTTTTAATTGTAGTAGATTGTATTTTCTATTATATTGTAGAACTCAATACTGGAATAAATCATAAAATTCTCATCAATTAGCTCAAATTACATTACATTCCTTACTGACTGGTGGCTTGCTGTGCTTCCTGTTGAGGTTGAAGTGGCTCGGATGAGCCCGGACGGTACCGTAAGCTGGGGAGACGACCTCAGCAGAGCCAGCGGCGGTTCTATGGAGAAAGTGTCCGAGGGGAAGTACTCTTTAAAGCTCTTCTCAGCCCGGCCTGCCGACTCAGGCGTGTATCGCTGTGTGGTGAGTGTGTATGCTGGCAGGAAAAACCCCAGTCCGTCTACTCCTGCAACACTCACCCAGAGGTCAGAGGGCGTCACTGTCAACCTGAAGACTAAAGGTGAGCTTAAGATTTTTTTAAAAAAATGTGTGAAGCTAGAGGGTGATGGAGTAATGATACGTATTGCAAATGACTGTTTGGAGGGCAATAATTGCTAAATGATGTAGTCCAAGTGTTGTAAAATTGCATTTTACATCCTAATGTAGTAATATTTAGTCAGCTGGACTGAATCCAGTGGGAAAAGATGCTCATAATGGACACTAATGACAAATGTTAGTTTTTTTTCACAGATGAGAGAAAAAAAAGTAAAGAAGAAAACAGGCAACTGAAGTAATCATCTCAAAATTAACCAGTATTATCCCCATCACAGGATCATCTGCTATGGAGCAGCCCTAGTTGTGCTTTCAGAAACCCTAACAACATATGTTGATGCTCCAATCGAAAATGTTCATTCTCTGGTCTATAACGATAACTTGTGGATATCGATTTTGTTCATTTAAGGCTTCTGGATTAAACAGATCTATAATATTAAAACATCATCAGTAAAAACCTGTTTCTAGCCTTTCTGCTGACAGCAGTCATTAATTATTTATATTAGAAGCAGAAAAGAGGTCATGTGTGTGGTGACAGAGTAGTCAATATACAAGAGAGTTTTTTTGTTGATTATTGACCCAATTCTTCTAATACTGACATTTTAAACTGTCTTTAGCATCTAAAATTAGCTATTTCAGCCATTTTTACTAAAGCATTAGCCTCTTTGTGCATTTTCCAGATGCAGCATGTCAAAAGACAGAACAAAATCATTTCTCCAAAAGATAAAGCTAAACAAGTTTCCTGTGCTTCATTCAGCCTTCCTGGTATTCACTGAAACTCTAGTGCTCTGTCTGAACAAACTACAGGCTAAATTAAAAACCTTGAACTTAATTGCATTGCTTAATAGCTATTATGGACTTGGAATAAATAAAATACACTGAAATATCTCTTTTGATGTATTACATGGTGGCGCGTTTGATATTGTTGTCATTCTGAAGGAGCTCAAAAAAGCTTAAACAGCCAAATATTAATTCGTTTGGTAGATTTTTGTCTCATTAATTTCATCCATTTTTGTTATTTACCTATTTTTCATCTCTCGATGTTGTCGTTTTTTTTCCCTCAGATGTTTTGGTCTCAGCTGTGGCTCGGCTCCCGCGTGGCCCCCTGCTGAAACGGGGAAGCACCATCACCCTGATCTGCAACGCCACAGTGACAACCACAGGTCCGGTGCAGGTTCAAGTGCAATGGCTGCGGCGGCCGATTCCTGAACCCGTCGTCACAGGGAACTCGGGTGGCGCTCCCTTAGACGCTGAACTTGTAGCACAGCCCAGGCTCATTGCTACTCTGATGTACAATGGTGTATCAAATATCCACGTCAACGACAGCGAGATCAGCATCGACCGGCTTTCTGCCGTCAGCTACAGGCTGAGGATTCACATGGCGACGGTGGAGAACCAGGGCGTGTACGGATGTCGTGCAGAAGTGTGGGGCCAGGATCCGCATGGAGGCTGGTACGACACGGGGGCCAAAGCAGAGTCAAATGAAGTGACTGTTTATCTGTATGCCAGAGGTGAGAGCCTTGTTGTATTAAGGACATTTTCTCAGTTATTTGCTAATATTTGGTCACTGTTTGGTCCAGCCTTGACAAGTGAACTTCTGAGCAGCGGCACAAAGATTCTTGGGGGTTAGCAGATTAATTAGATTTATTTTAAATGTTTAGAGGAATCAACTAGTGATTCTAACTTGAAGCATAGCCAGTCACATTTAATGCAATGACCTGCCACATTAGCTGAACATTCTGCGTCAATTCATTCCATCTTTGTACTTTTCTTCACCTTTCACATCAGGTTGCTGAGTCTTCTGTCTGTGCCTAGGAAAAAATATAGATAAATACTGTTATTTGCTTTGTGCACTAAAGGAGAAATGTCCAGCCACCAGCTTGTGATCTCACTCTCAAACACCCTTCAGGTCAATGATCCAGAGTGCATCAGCATTTCCACCTCTGAGTGGCTTAAAATAGAAAAAATGAAACTTCCTCAGTGCCCTAATCAAGTTGTGGACCTAAATCTGACTCCAATGCTGTGGATTTATCCTAAACGGGCCACTCATGCTTGAAAATCCTGCAGTATGGCCGCATGAAAACAATTCTTCAAAGAAGTGTGGACAAAATTCCTCCATACAGATGTAAAGGACTAGAAGTAATCTTTTTGAAAAATATAATGGCAGTTGTTGCTTTTAAGGAAGGCAAAACCAGGGTTTAGGTTTAGGGGGCATTTTCCTTCTCATGTAGATCCAGTTTGGTTTGGATCATAGCCCTTTAATTATTTTAGTAAATGGAATTATGCTTTGAGAATCACATTTGCACCTGGTTATCTGTGTGTAATACAATAATTAGTTGGGGGATCTTAAATAATTAAGTGGGTTGGAAAAGCAAAAACAGGATATATATGTTTGCACAAAGCTTCAGAAGGAAGTGCCTTAAAGTGCAGGAATAAGCTCTTATTCCTTAAGCCCTGAAACTTTGAGACATTCATGTTACCAAATTATAAATTTATCCAATGAAAAACAGAACTAAAGCAGTTTGATGTCTTACATAGGAGCTTTCTCTCCACTTTTTCCTCTGCTTCTCCAGCTGCTGACCTGCTGCTCATCCCTCTGGTGGTTGGAGTCTCATCGGCCTTGTTTGTTGGCATCTTCATCATCGCAACTGTAACCTGCTGCTTCATGAAGCGGCTAGCAAGACAGAGAGCTCCAAAATAGATGTCCGTGTTGCCGCCAGCTTTGTTGGCTTTTTCTACCTGAAGAGGTACTGCAGAGATTACTGTGGCAGGAAAATGTCACCCCTCTCCAAAATGACCTCAAGACTAACTTAAGGAGTTTGACATATTTTAATATGGATTTTATGTGTTTGAACTTCAGTTTTCACAATTACTGCCAACATGTTTTTGTTGTTTTTTACTCTCTCAATGTCACGTCTTGCACCCATAAGAGGTTTGAACCATTGACTTCTCTGCTTCACTTTTCAAGTGGAGTTGGTAGCTGTTTTCATGTGATGCTAAACCACATTTTTCATCATCTTCTTTAAGTTGTGATCAAACTAAATAAGGTTTTGTAAAGATTATTGAAGAGGTTTGAAGCTGAAATCTGTACAGGTTTCACTGAAGTGAACTTCTCAGTCAAAAATTGTCAAGGGTTACAGAGCAATGCCACTCAACTCATCAGATTATTTTTATACGACGCTGGATATGTAGGTCTTTATATGTTTATTATTGGTGCAGAGTTCATGTGGATAATTATAGTTATTTTTTCCGCTTGCTCCTTGTTTTAAACTGTGTTTTCATTTTGAATGCAAACCTCCCACAATGTGTAAATGTCTGTGCATGGCCTGAGGCCCTCACTGACAGTCACATGAATGCTGAGCCTCCACTTTCTTAAAATGAGCAGGGACAGTCCGCCGTCTAGAGCCCAGAGCAGCTCTGCAAGCAAACAAAGCGTCAGTCTGTCTGTGACTTAACAAGGAGGCATATGGCTGGGAACTTTCTCATGGAAACCAGTCAAGCACCAGTTGATGCTTCATTCTGTTGAGACCTTTCAAAGCAGGTTTATGTTTTATACGTTTGACTAAGATTAAAGGAGGCACCGTCTGCACCGAGTGGAAATCTGTTCAAACTTTGCTGAATCTGCCTGCTAAATGTACTTAATGTATTATGGTGCTGCAGCACCATGTTTCTATGTAAAGTACCTCTGATTAGCATGCTGCCGCAGTCTGCTCCTTTAAAGCACTTGGACAAAAACGAGTCTGGGACCAAAGCCCTTTGGTATCGTTTACGCTGTAATCTT
This sequence comes from Poecilia mexicana, assembly GCF_051168715.1. Lineage (NCBI taxonomy): Eukaryota > Metazoa > Chordata > Actinopteri > Cyprinodontiformes > Poeciliidae > Poecilia > Poecilia mexicana. Next base: position 20,975,249 of record NW_028263374.1, read on the forward strand.
CCAGCCAAAAAGCAAATTCTTTGCTTTTTTTTTCTCGTTGTGGGGTTAATGCTTCTGAGTTGCAGAATAACAATTGTGTTTTGTTCTCTCTCTCTCTCTCTTTTTTTTTAAATCATGTGTTTGTTGTTTAACGGAAGCTGCAGTTTTCCAGCCATATGATCTGATAGTTTGGTTTAAGTATCTCCATCATTCTTGTCCTCATGTGGTCCGGAGCTCTTTAGAAAGCTTTTTATGGCTATGGCTCCCACTGCTAGCCCACAAAAATGTGTTGGACAGATTCAGTGCGTCTGTACACTTAATCTATCCTCCTCTTCCTGTTGAAAGTCACTCCTAAAGAAAGTGTGGTCATGTAAGATTATGTGCATGGACTTTGAGTCTCTTTCTCTCTGCAGGAGACTGTCTGCCTTCCGTTAGTCGTGCTTCCAGAACCCCTGATTATAGATGTTCAAAGACAGTTTGGAGTAACGTCACAGCTATGCTTGCTTCCTGAGCCACTTTGTGCCAGACCCAAAGCTGATCTGTTCCCCAACATGCACGCTCTCGATGCCTTTGCACACCAACGCGGATGCACGCGAACGCAGCAGCGGAGGCAGGACAGGGCTGTCTGGATGTGTTTTCAGATGGCAGCAAGCGAGTATCTGCGTATTCATCTCTAATCCCCGTATATGGCTGCAGCGAATCCCGCCGCCCTTCCCCCACGCTGCGTGTGGCTCGCATTCGATTCGTTTCCAGTCTCTGATCTCTGTGAATGATGCCCCCTCTGTGAAGAGTTTTTGCACAGTGTCAAAAAAATATAAGCAGTGCTGTATAAAATGTGCATTTGTGTAAAATGTTCTCAAATTTCTTTTTTTTTGTTAAGAGTTGTTTACTGACGGCATGCTCCACTATTCCTGAATGCATCGTACTGCCACTCACTTCTGTTTCTTATGGTGCTTTGGCAGACCTGCCAGCCGATTAAACACCAATAAAACAATCTGGATTTTCATCGCGATTTGTCGTTTCAATTTTCTGCCGCTTTGTTTTCAGAAAGCTTGAAAACGTTCGTATGAGATGAAACCGAAGAGATCGTAATAATTTCAGATTTAATTCTGGAGTCAGGACAACAATCCAGTCTGTTGGATGAGGCGCTCTTGGTCTGCTTTGCAACATTTTCCATTGTTAAGTATGTAAAACCAGAACATTTCTTGTGGTTGCTGTAATTTCCGTATTATAAAAACCAAATCAGGCTCAACTCAAGACCCAAGTTTGTAAAGCAACTTTGTCTGAAAGAAAAACAAAACGAAACTGTATGGTCTTCTAATTCTGGATTACTGGATTTTAATAGTGAAGAAAAGCATTCTAATCATTGTTACTACTTGGAAAAATAAGTAACTTAACCCCAATAATGTTAGTATTTTACAGTCTACAAATTTGTACTTTTCCTTCATCCCACTTTTAGCTGTTTTTTTCTTTATATATCGGTGTTCACCAGTAAATTAGGATATAAAAAAAAGTTGATTAGTTTCAGAAATTCAGTTACAGACTGAAACATACATACTGTATTTTATAGTGTCGTTACAGGGTAACACATCTTCATTATATATGTTTATTTTGTTGATTATGTCTTAGAGCTCTTCAGAAGCCAATTCAATTTCTGAGGAAATTTTAATATATATATATATATATATATAAAAAAAAAATTAATACAGAAATGTAATGCTAAATCTTGTGACAGGACAGTTGTCTTGCCAACAGTCACTGTCACCCTCCATTAGGAAGGTAAGCCAAGAAAGAACATTTATGAAGAAGCAAGATTTTTACAGATTGAGATATCCAACACATTGAAAGTTGAGTGGAAGAAAAACATGCTTAACTAAAAGGTCACAAGCAACATAGATAATCACACTTTTTAAAGGATTGCAAGACTGCAATTACATACAATTTTATCCAGGACATGGATTAACAGTGTCACATACTTGGAGTTAAACCACTCCTGATGAAGTTACCATCCCAAAAGGATTATTCGGGGACTCCAAAGTCTTTTTTTAGAGCATTTTATGCTTACTTGAGCTGACAAGCTCTTTGGAAAAGTAATTCTCCATTAGACTGGACACCTGCTCTCACTCCCAAAACACCAACCCCTGGTTTAATGACCAAGCTTTTGCTGTGCTTGATTATCCAGAATCCCATAAAGAACCTATGGAGGTTTGCAGGTAGATGAAACACCAAAGCCAACAATGCAAAGTAACAGATACATTCCCCTTCTAAAGCATCAGGGGCTTCCTGAACACTTTAGCAGAGCTACAGACAGTTAAAACTACTGCTGTGATGAGCGAGTATTCTGTACAGTTCATGGACATACTTTTAAGTACTTTTTAGTATGCTGAACACTTGAAATGTCTCAATCTATGAGTAATATCATTTTTACTTTTGGAATGAATCGGTAAAACTTTTTAAAGATTTTCTAATAATTTTCTGAGACGCACCTGTAGATGAATGTGTTTAATTTAAAGAAAAATACATCAAAATTAGAATACAGGATACAAGTATTGCTGCAAAGCTCAGTTATTTTAGATTTAGTAAATATACATATGATAGAAAGAGAGAGTTAAAGTTTCAAAGATATTTTGTCAATATAAGTGACAAGTGCTGCAAATACTATAGGAAACATGATACAGGCATGGGACTGCAGTTCTGTTTGGTTTGTCTATGTTATTGTGTCTGTCCCTATGAAACAGACTTAATAAATAACTCTGAACATGTTAAGTTCTTTCATACGACTCCTTTGCTCTGCCCCCATGTGGTCAAACGTTCCCAAGAAAATGAACTCAGAACCCGCTGCAGGATTTGTTTAGATTCAGATTTCTTTTCGTGACCTTTCTAGTGCCAGTGATTCATTGTCTGACAAAAGGCATCCATGACAGAAACCAAATGTGCAACAACCTTTTTAGAGAGTCAGATAAAATCTCCTTGGAGATTTAAAGAAATGTCAAACTGCCAGAGTGATCACACACTTTTGTTAATAATTATAAACATGAATCTTCTGAATTACACACTTCCCTAAAAGCTGCCCAGCGTCTACCTCACTGAGCTCTTTTATTGTGCCCCATCAGTTTACAGAGCATTACATCACTAATGCAAACACTGTACCAAAGTTAATCCTCTCCTTCCTGCATGATGCTGCAGGCAGGCAAACAGAGGCTTTGTGGCAAGCTGACAGGACACCGCAGAACGTGGTTGGTTGGCTGGTTTACACAGCCACTCCATCAACCAATCCCTGCCAGGGAAAAGTCAAACATGTCAGAACTAAAGTTGTAATGCGCTCTGCTGGCCAGAGGCGCCATCAGGTTCAAAGCCAGTTTAAAGATGCTTCAAAGCTGAAATGACTTTGTATAGAACCGAAACAGAAAGTCGAGCAAAGAAACAATAATGTTTTTAATATAAAAACAGTAAAAACAATAAGCCATTAAAAGGGAAACTGTCCTACAAGGCTCAAGACATGTAAATTTCAAAAATTAAAGTTTAATGCATACAACATATAACTTAAGACAGCTAGTACTGTCTGAAAATACAGTACTTATACCCTTTTGTAAATTATTGTTTATGTCTCCAGTCTAACATTACATGAAGTAATATAATTACATGGTGCACTTCAGAACAGCAACACATACTTTTAATGATAAGTGGTCACCAGTTTTCTGTGTGTAATGTTGTTCTGTCTCTTTGCGATCAAAGAAAACGGTTCATTGAAAAGAACATCTGAAAATTTCTAAGTAACAAATTGTTTTAAAGGCTGTCTGTGCAAAATTTAAATTGCACATGTTTCAAGTTTTCTTCTTCCTTGCTTGCTTTTCCTTCTTCTCAGTCCATTATAAATGTTTCCAGCTTCATTCATGTTGAATCCAGATTAGGGAGAAATATGGCTTCATGTCTGGTAGCTGCAGGACCAGGATCGAGGCATCAGCAGCTCCCACAAACTATCCTGTTTGTGAAAAATGAAAGAAAATATTTTAAAAAATCACATGTTGTTTGTTTTTTATTTAAATGTTTATGTTAATTATTTGTGTTTATGTAATTAATTTTTAGACAAAGAAATTTGTGGTGAACTTCAGAGTTTTAAGTTCACATTAACACATCTGTCGTGCCAATCCTCCAAGTAATACGTAACACCCGGTATAACGGCTTGGCTTTCTAATGGTTAAATCCTCATGAATTGTTCCCACATCTGCCATTCTTCCATTGATTTGTGTGCACACTGAAAATGTTTTGCTCCAGATGATGTTTAAGGATTCTCTGCACGTCTACACCAACACTATCTTTCTTTTATGTTCTAACAAACAGGGAATAAGAACAAAAGCTGGGATGATGAAATGGTATGCTTCCCTCTGTTTGTCACTCTTATAGTCGGCACAGATGTGTGAATTGTATCCGATTTGAAGTTTGTTGACTGTGAATCTCACTGCTGCTTCCATGCTGTCATGTCGATATTAAAATATATATAAAAAAGGCCTTAAAATAAATTTATGTTATGTTGCAGAAGAGAACTGTCACACAAAAAAATCCTAGAAAAGTAATCAAACATTCAATCTGAGCACATTTATTCAATGGGGGAAAAATACATCATGTTGAACAATAACTCATTGTCAGGTTTTTTTAATTTTTTTTTCATTCTACTTTCATAATTACTGTGTTCTTTAGTTCCTTATTTTGACTTGTTTCAATTTTACTTTTCTTCAGTCCTTTCTCAGTAGTTTATTATACTTATTTATTCCTCGTGTGTGTAGATAGTTTGATACATTTCTACTTTTGAGCTATTGTGAAACAGCCAAAGAGTCGGGTTGGAGATTCTTGGTCTAATATATAAAAAGCTTAATATGTAGAAATGCACTTCATGTCTACTATTAAGTATCATGGTGGATCAGTGATGCTGTGGGCCTTTTTATTTTCCAAAGGCCCTGGGAAACTTGCTAAAGACCATTATCGTTTTGTTTTATAAAAAAACACGAGATTGTAGATAAAAATCCTGTGACCTCCAAGAGAAAATTAAAAACGGGCCATTACTGAAGATATTGAGGTATGACAGAATCAACACAGATGTGGTGAGACGGATACAAAAGCAGGATTATTACTTGATAATTTCAGTCTCTCTCTCTCTCTCTCTCTCTCTCTCTCTCTCTCTCTCTCTCTCTTTCTCTCTCTCTCTATGCAGCAACCTTGTGAAATGAGAACATTAAGTACTATGTTCTTGACAAAATCAGGTCATACAAACTGATTGCTGTAAGACTGCCAATTAAATGATGCAGAAGATTTTTAAAAATATTTCTGAATGCATTTAAATTCTGGATTTTTCTAAATTTGGGGAGATTTTACAACAAAAGCAATGCAGTGGAATATATTGTGTTATTTTATACATCCATAGGACTGTATAATATACTCACGATTTTTTTTTTTTTTACAATCCCTTTGATCCAGCATTAATGCCAGTGAGTTTATTGACCAGCTGGCCTACTTTTTATTTATCTAAAACAGGGGTCAAAGTTTTGTCTAATGATCTCTTTATTGAGGAAACTTCTTCATTAATTTGATGTAAAACGTATAAACTCAAGTCACACGGTAATCCTTTTTTGCATATATCAATATCAAAATGAAAAATGAGAGATTTCTGATGTTACATTAACATACCAAGCGATCTCATATGTAGCAGCTACTCATACTGTAAAGGAGTGTAAAAACATTTCTGGAGCAGTGAAAGCACCTTTAGCTAGAGTACATACCCCTGCTGGTGGGCAATGTATCTGGGCGTACCACTCCTGGCAGTACAGACACACCTGGACACCCTGACCCAGGAAGAGACACGCCCACATGATGACGTTGAACACGGGGCTCTGTCGCTTATCGGTCATGGCAAAGTTGAAAGCCACTAAAAGAAAAGGACGACATAAAGATGGTTATTGATAATAAATGCAGTTAATCAGTAATGCTTTGTTTGAGTTGTGCCTGACAGACAAATAGGTGAAAGGTGAAAAAAGGTGAAGGAGAATTTATGTCAAAAAATTAAAACATGACATATGGGATGAAATTATTACATAAGACCAATAAAAACCACTTTTAATACATAAATGTGATATAATGAAATGCATTTTAATAGTTAATCAAATATTTTCTAAAGGCACTGACTGAAGTGTGTAGCTTATAGTTACTTTATATGATGCTGTTTGTTTTAAAGAATAGTTTGGCTTATTTTATTTTATTTAGTAACATAATTAGTTTATTTATTTATTAACATCATTTTAGATGTTCAATTTCTCAGTACAATATTTCATGAATTATTACAATTTCAGTTTTTGGTTTTTAATAAAGAAATAAATAAAAAAAGAAAAAATAGAAATCTCTCTATTGAAGTGGAAAGAAATATCAACCTGGGAAACTGACTCACTCTGCACTGAAACAGTGTGTAGTGTTACCAAGGCAACCAGCTATTTGATTACGCTGTGATAACAGATGAAACAATATGGAGCTAATCTTTACGTAGCTTATAAACTATTTAAAGCTCACTCTGTAATTTTGCCCTTACACCGAGGGCTTCTTAGAAAAATTGTTAAAGAAACATCTGTTTGCATCTGGCTGCTTAAATATCTAGTGCTTTCTGTTTTTTTGTTTGATTCCTTTCATGATAGTTGCATATAAAAATAGCTTGGCATTTACGTTCATCTGGTCACATGTTGTACATGAGAGCTGGCTGTAGCAGAGTGCAAAAAGAAAGAAATCAGCCTAGCCTGCCACGTCTGTTTTAACCCAGTCACTGGTTAAGCTTTACTTCAGCCTTCTTTGATCGAAAATCCCGTCATCAGATGAGCCACTCAAAGCCTGCCTGATGATTTCTGTTTTAGGAAAACAATTTGTTGCAGGTTTTGTATAACTTGAGTTGCGTAATAGGTTACACATCTTCGAAATAATGCTTGGACATCTATACTGTAGTACTGGGAAAACTCTCATGAGTAAAACAAAAACCGACGGTTTAGAAAAGTGAGACTTTTAGCTGCTTCCATTCATTGCTGCTAAGAAAGAACCACTGCACCGTGGTCTGGTGACACAACTGTTTGTAGAAAAAAGGAGTGCTGATGATTGCCTGAGTGGATCAGAGTAACAAAGCTGGTCAGAACTGGAGCAAAAATATCTAAATGCTGGCAGAACATTTGTGGTTCATATTTGAATTTTTGTGACAAGTATTTTGTTGTTAATCTAAAGAGATTTAAAAGACACAACGTTCTTTTAAATCCCTGGGAAGGGGGATGGGCTGTTAGGTCACCAAGTTCACTTGGCAAACTGGAAATTAAATCTGTGCCTTAGAAACTCACATTTGAGCTGGAGATCTCACTACGGCCTATGTTTTGATGCTCAAAGTCTTTTGTATGTAACACTGTCAGCCCCATGGAAACTTTTGGCTGCCTCTTCGGATTCCATATGGTTCCTTTCTTTCCGGCTTTTGTTTTGCATAATTCCTGTGAGCTACAATACTGAACACTGTTCAAAGGGAGACTTTAAAAACAAAGTGTTTTGAGTAATAAGTGAAGATTATTTATCTGAAGAAAAGGGCCAACTCACATTTGACTTTTTCTCAATGATACTTTGGTCTTAAGATGCATAATGATACTTCTTGTTTCCTAAGCCTAATCTCTGCATGTTATGTGTGTGACTAAGTAAATTTCCTCACCTCCAAAAACTGCAAAGAGACAGAACATGACAGGGTAGAAGAAGCCAAAACCCATGGCCAAAGCATATTCGTGGACAACTGCAGATACGATGAACACGGACAGCATGGCTGCTGCTCTGAATCTCCTGTTGGACAGCTGCAGAGTGCGGGAGAGCGTGTCAGAGAGAGTGTTTGGGTCAGAGGTCAAGCATCAGGCTGGATCAGACACCAAAAAGCTTTTCATCTTAGGGTATGCTACTTTTGGAGCATCAGTTGTAATCCTCAACACTGACAATCTGCTTACCCAGAGGAAGTCTCTGTATCCGTAGTAGTACAGCCAGTCGTGAACCACTACGTTCCAGGTGCGATAATAGTTTGCAAAGGACGTAGAGTTCCACCAGTCCTGGAAAACAGAAACCAATTTTCAGTCACTGGATCAAATTAAAATACTTTTTTGTTTTGCTCTTTTTGAAGTCTGAATAACACCTGAAAGCCCTGCAATTAATCACCAGCAAGAATATAAAGGATTTCAGATTGTTTTCAGGTTTTTCACTCAGAGAGGTGAAACACTTTGATCTTTATGAACGCATAGGAGCATTTCAAATCAATGATGGCTTTACAGCTCCACCGGCTCAATACTTTGAAGGTCATGCTTGGAGCTGAAATATTGTTTTGATTTCTGTGCAATAAACTCAATTGCCAGAGGGAGTGACTTTTAACGGGTTAGGTTGTTTTTTTTTCTTTCCTTTGCATAATTTAATTTCCATTTAAACAAAAGCCAAATGGTTAAGTGAGTGCCTTTTACAGCTCAGCTTGTCTCCAAAGTCATGTTGTCTCAACTAATAAAATAACCTCACATCAGAAACATGTGCAGAATGAAAGTAATTTCTTGTACTAACAAGCAGGTCAAATAAACAAAAAAAGGTAAAGGAAAACTACATAATAGGATCATGTTGATTTGGCTGCTTTAAAAAGGCATTTTTCACCTCAAAAAACAAATAATTCCCTTTTAAGGATAATGTTGGCTCAAGAACTGAAACGTATGTCACTTTTTGTAAAAATTTATGAGAAGAGAAAGGAACTTGGATGAATATTTATGAGGCTGCTGAACTGAAGCTGTAAGGGTTTGAATACTTTTAGAAAACACTGTAACTTGGTTCTAAAATGTCAAATCACAAGAGAAAAGTAGAAGGATGGCACAACCACGGGGAAGCCACCTAACATATAAACACGAGCAACAAGATTAACTACACATAGTGCATAATAGATCAAGGGTGTCAAACTCCAGTCCTTGGGGACCAAGGTCCTGCAACTTGTAGTTGTCCCTTATCCAACATGCCTGAATAAAATGGCTGATTTACTGTCTCACCCTGTTATTAAATGCTGCAGAGCGCCTCCTGCTATTAACCTGTTTCCGGTTAAAGAAGACAAATATGAAAGATTATAGCATACGTTGAACTAGATGTTTAAAAGCAAATTAAATGGATGTAATTTGAGGTTTAATGTGTCAATTATTTATGGAAACTAATTTATATTTTTATTAGTGTCTGGGTGTGAATAAGCACATGTTTGTCTTAAAGGAATTGTTTTCTACTAATTTAATTAGGTAGCAACAATTGCACTGTACTTATTGCACTCACAATAAAGGTCATGTTTTGTTTACTTGCAGTCAGTAGATATGTTTAGCATATTTGTTATCTAAAGCAAAAGTGGGTTTACTCGCAAACTTACTTCTTGGTCTTGCATCAACCTCAAGTACTTCCTCACTCATATTTACCAGTGTTAGAAAAGCTGTTAAAATGTTAAGAAGGACTAATGAGGATAGAGCAAAATTATTGGAGCAGAATGTGCAAAAATCTTACTTTTTCCAGAAAAAGCAACACCTATCAATAAAACAAGTCTGTGAAGTGTTTGGGGGATTTTCCACCCTGCTGCTCCAATTTTATTTGTCATCAATCTGTTTTTCCCCACTTGGAAAAGGAAACAGATTTGCCAATAATGCTTTCCCAGGAGAGAGTTGGTGTGACAGGAAATTAAGTATCACACACCTTGTAGAACATCCTGTCAGCAAAACGCAGCAACTCCCCGAAGAGGTTGAGCCAGCAGTGCAAAAAGGCAAAGAAACACAGCAGGAGGAGCATTATTCCTGAAACACATAGAAGAAAAGGAGATCATGAAATGGGCACTGCTCCCAGGAACCTTTGAGGAATTGAAACTTAACACTTATCTTTTAATATTAGCACTCTAAAAGCTCTTCACTTTATGGGAGTGGTAAACGAGCCAACCTTTAATTACCTGTGTCTGTTTTTATAATAGCATCTTTAATCTTATCACTGAATCAAACACACTAGAGACTGCACTTAATGGGATGTAATATATTTATCAGTGCAAACCCACTGGAGGTAAAAGATGTTAGAAGCAAGAACAGATGTTACAAGAAAATTCAGAGATCAATTGTTTTGCCTGTATGGCAAATCAGCGTAATATTTTCAAATGTGTCTGTGTAGATATTTTACTGTGTAAAATACCTGGTAATATGGAGTGAAATACAGCCAGAACCATTGTTCTTTTGCTAAAAGGCTGATTGGTCTCAGCCGGTCTGAAGACAGGTATACAAAGTCGCACCAGGATGAAATACCCATAAAATAGGCATCCAAAAATCTATGATTAGGAGTTAAAACATGAACACAATGAGACATAAATAATGTGAAAGAGATAGGATAATAAAACCAAGGCTTTGTCAGAATAAGAGGTTACATTTATAAAATGAAAGGATGTAGGTCAGCTATCACAATATACACAAATATGTTTTTCAATATCTTAACCCATCATAAGGCCTTCCTCATAATGTTTTACGTTTTTATCACACACTCATTAAATGTAAAAGCCGGTAATGTTACCTTGCCAAGAGTAACAGCAACATATTTCCAACGTATTTGTCTATTTCTGTGGAAAAAACACAGAATGCAAAAAAAGTCTAATATTGTTCTCTACAATACAACATAGTCAATCTAGTGTTAGCACTGCAGCTCAAATAGATGTTACAGGAAATTAGTGAAATTCTCTGTGAGCCCCTTTCATGCACTGATCAGTCAAAAAACAATGAACATTTCTTTAATATATAGCAGGCCGTGGGGTAGACGAGATCCTTTGTGTTTATGGTTGTGCTAAAGAGTCTCTGGGGTTTAGTTTTGTTTTTCAGAAGGCTTTCAACCTCAAAATACTTCTCATCTTTAGTTTCAGCTTATTTAGTGTGTGTTAAATTAAATGTGCTTTTCAAATGAAACTCGCATCGCTGTTAGTCTAATTCAAACCAGATGAGGTGCCTTACCGAGGATAAAATTCCCTGTAGATGAGTGTTGGACAGAAAAGGAAGTACAAGTAGCTGGAAAATGTTGGAAACCTGGGATTTTCTCCTGGAAGAAAATGACAGTTCAGTTAATATTGCTGTGATGGACAAAATACCCCTTTTATGATGTCAGTTTTTTAAACATTAAGCCATAATACAAAACTGCAGACGCAATGTCTATTATTTATTCTCTGTTATTTCCACTGAAACAAAAAGGATCTGTTGTTTAAAACTATTTTAAAACAGAAGTTGAAAGCTTTTTCGTTCTTTATTTGGGGAAATTGTGAGCTGCCACTTCAATAGGCATTCAGAAAAGCTGTCTTTGTGTGAGGAAGTATTTCAAATTATCCTCTTGAGCAGCATGAAATGTAACTAAATGTTTTCAGTTATTAACAGCAAGCACTGCAAATCAATTGCATTCGCTTCTTCTCACTATTCTTTTAGATTTTTTTTTTAAATTAAAACAAACAAATTGTGTTACTTAATCCCAAATCATGACTCTACTGGGAGGATGTTGAGCTGTATTGTTATCGTTTATGTTTTAATATATAAGCATATTTCCTTACATCAATAAAATGAAATTGTCTTCCTTAACATGAGTAAGTATCACAGTTTAAAACTACTAAATCATATAGGAACTGAATATATGTAGCATAAATAAATTGTGGTCAGCCTTTGTATTAATTTAAAAAGTAGAAGTGACTTTAAATTTATTTTTTACTTCAAAGAAAACATTTAGTTTTTTTTTTTATGGGAGCTTCTTTTATCCACCTTTATTTTTGGGTCATATTTATTTCTAGAGTTTGAAACCTTTTTACAACAGTATTAAATTTATGGACCACAGATGCAATTTTTTTTTTACTTAAATTGATTCTCTTTATGAGCAACTCATGGACCATCATCAGGACCCACATTATTTATATGTGTGCTGCTGTTTTCATTGTAAGGTTCAATGTTGGTGTGAGCTATATTCCCAGTAACCTGCTGCTTAGTTTCAGCCATTTTTCTCCCATGTCTTGGGGTGGCACTGTGAATAATGGAAACGCCTGCGGAGTAAATACAACTGATATCAAAATGAAATGGTACATTACCTTCCTTTGGTGCATTCTTCAGGATAACAAGGGCAGTTTCTCTAATGAACGAGTAGGTCTTCATCAAGAATCGAATCTGAGGAAATTTAATAGCGTCATAATTGAAGTTCCTGCACTGAGTGTTTCAATTTTCTGCAAGACAGCAGCGATAGCTGGGAACATCTGTGTCAGATAAATACACAGCCCTCTCTAGCAATGCATTCTTAGAAACCTTCACACAGCTACACACTTACCTGCTCCAGAATCACAATAAATCGAGATGCTGGAGGCAGCTGGTGATGCACAACCGTGTAGATTGGGAACAGTCCAAGCACGCAGGTCTGTATGGTTGTAAAGATCAACCCTGCACCCAGAGTGAGCCCTAACTTGGAGGGGAATGTGTGGTACAAAGAGCCCCAAAACTCCAGGATGAAGTAAGGAACAAAGAGGGTGTAAACAAACATGGCAAGCCAAGCCCAGGTGACCGTCCCCAGTTTCCCAAAGGCGTAGAACAGCAGGTCAAACTCCAAAACCAACCTGAATGTGGAAAATAAATCAAGTGCAAACATTAGGGGATAACATGCAAGCAAGAAGGCTCCAACTTTTTCTGTGTAAAAACCCAGACTCTATCACGCATAATTGATTTATGATTAAGGTTTTTATAATAAATGACGAGAAGCACTAATGACAGATTCTATTTCTCTCATTTACATAATCATGATAAAAATAAACTACTTAAAATATCCCCTTATTTTACCATCTCAGATGTTTTGTTCAGTTCAGCACAAGAACAATGTAATTATTTTTTCCAATTTGTCTGTTTATCCACATTAAAATCCATGTTAACTGAGGGTAAAATTATCTGATAATTGGGTGAGATCATTTTTAGCTTGTTCTCAGATGAAAAAAAAAGATATAAAACTGCAAACAACAAACAAAATCATTAGTGACTAGCCCAAAGCAACGGGAGGAGAACCCAGAAGGATTGATTATGCTATCTTCCTCTGCCAGACGAGCAGCGAGAGCGGTGAGGGAAGCAGGGAGAGACACAATGAGGGAAAACAGAAGAAAGCGTGGAGAGAGAAGTTTTTAAAAGACTTCAGGGCATAAATGAGTTCCACCAGAATTGTTTCAGGGTTATAGAGTTTGAAACAGGGCCATGACCATAAACATCTCCATCCAGGCAAAAGCACAGACGTGTGACAAATAAAAGAAAAACCTGAATGTTTTCCTCCTGCGGTGAAGAGATGTGGTGGCTCTGTTATGCCAAGGGAGCAATTTTAGTGGTGTAGTTTGGGATCGCTATCCCAAAGAACAGGAATCCATAGAATGAAAGCTGTAAAAACTATTTCAATCTCACCAGGAGTGCACTCACAGATACATGCAGCATCATGTGTGTTTTGTAGCATAATGCAAACCTGTGGTGGTAGGTGTATTTATTCCTGTTAATTTTTTAATAAAAATGGTATGATCTACACATGACCTACGAACACGGCTAACTTGACACCAGTCCACCCTCCATGAGAAGTTATTAGAAAGATATTTTATGGTCCAGAGCGTTTCCACCGCCAGTTGGACACTTCCTCGACTCGCTCAGGTTTCATACTGTGTCTCCTACTTCTTGCAGGCAGTAAGGTTTTATTGCCCCCCAACCAATGGACTGTGTTGTGTCATACCAGTAGCTGCAACCTAATCATACTGTATCATTTTCCTATGGATCTGCAACTGAAAGGGGTCTAGGAATCACATTGAGCCATGGGAAACGAGCCAAAAGTTCAAAGGTGGCCTATCATGCTTCTTTGATCAGGTTTCATTATGTGCTATACAGAATATGTCCATTACATCCTCCTTAAACAATGAGATTTTAGTTTGCCCAGTGCTGTTTGTTTTGAACTCCTTTCAGAATGAGCTGTTTTAGGTCTCCTAGTCACTTTAAATACAAATAAGCTTGTGCTGGCCACAGTGCATTCGCAAGTGAAAATGGCTGCAAACAGATGTGCGATTATACAACCGTACATCTTTGAAAATCAGAAGAAGAGCCTCAGGCACAACCAACAAGGATGCATCAAATGGTTTCTAAATGGTAAGTCAACAACAAAACATCTGTACAGCACATTTATTAGTAAAACCAGCTGCCCAAATGTGCTGGAGCTCAGCTTGGGTTGCTAGGTAACAGGATTGACTTTGCTGGGGTTGCTAAGTTCCTGCTGATTTCAGAGGTTACAAGTTTTTGAATCGGGTCACTTCCAGGCACCAAAAAACATTAAATCATTGCCAGAAAACTGGTTGGATGTTTTTTCAACCACTTGGGATGTTTTTAGAAGCAGTAGAATTCCAAATGGAAGTAAAATCATACAAAATGTGAATTTTGCATAATAAGTCCCTCTTAAAACATTAGGGAAGGATTAAAAGCTTTACACTGTACAACAAATATGGTTCACTAAATGGTTTGGTGGAAATTAAAACAGTATATTAAGTGGTATAGTCTTGAGAACTGGGGTTTTCAACACATTTTCTCTGTTTCTCACTCTAATGTGGGAAGATATAGAAAGATGTTTTATGCTTCAGTTAAAACTCCACAGTCTTGCAGAAGCATAATGGAATAAACTGTGATTTTCTCTATTAACTCATCATTTCCTAGTACATTAATTTTACCACAGACCTGCCCTGGTCAATGTAGTCAACAGCCAACGTGCTCAAACAGAAGATGAGGAGAACAGCAATAAACATGTGGTAGATGGTCCTAATGTGGCTGATTTCAAACAGATCACTGAGGAAAAGAAGAAAACACAGAAAAAAAAACAATAATTAAATCTGACACATCTACACAAATTGTATTAAACTATACAATAACTCAATCACACTTTTTGTCTTGGATTAATTGGAATGTATGTGTGATTGAATTTTACTTTTTTTTTTTTTTTTTTTTTAGAAAAAGTTCCTCAAGATGAAATTTGCTGTGAATTGGCACTACATAAACTGTTTTATTTTTATTAAATAGGGTGTGATCAATCATTTATACACAATTATATACCACCACATGGATTGGTCGGACACTTGGAAATAAGGCAACTTGGGATTAAGCTTCGAATTGCAAGAGTACTACACTGGGTTCTCACTTTTTACAGAGAAAACAATCAACAGGATCATATTTTTAGCCCTAAATGTTAAACTGATTGCGACACAGATCTGTTTTTGTTCTGCTGTTACTCACTCCAACAGAGATGCTCGCTCCAAAAACACTTTGCCATCATCCATCCTTTGAGATCTAAGAAAAACCACACACACGACTTGACCAAGTGCATGTTCCTCCAACTATTTAGTAATCAGAGCATTTGTATTCCAGATCAACATGTACGAGTGCAGCGTGTATATCCGTCTCACCTGGATGACTCTTTCTTTGATGTTTTCCCATTCAGTGCAGATTTAAGGTGGGCAGGAGGCTCGATAGACTCATTCAGAGCTTTGTCAAGAATATCTCTGAGATGACCCTGGACCTGCTCTAAAACTTTCCCTTTTACTTTCTACGTACAGAAAAGAAAGGGCTTTACTTTTTCAAGCTTAAGGACCACAGTTAAACACAATGTCATGAACATGTCTCCCACTCAGATGACTGATGTCACCATTTCCATGACTTCTCCTTTGTAAGCCACCTGAATGAAATCATACTATTGTCTAGAAACACTATTATCTTTGGTTTTAAATGAGCAACATTGGTTATATGGTTACCTTCATGTATTGTTCCCACTCAACCAGGTCTTCCTGACTCTTGGCTGCAAAAAGAGGAATAGATGCTGCTCACATTGTTTACTTTTTCTCTACAATACACAGCACATATTGTTCACAAAACTGGAAGAGAAACTGGTGAAGGTTACATATTGTTCTGCAGCAATTGGAAATTTGGGAAAACATTCACCTGGTAGTGAAAAGCTATTGAAAACAGTATATACAAAACTCATATTTCCTAGTAGAGACTCAAAATATCAAATAACTTCCCATGAGTCAAAGTTTGTGCATACCTTGATCGGACTTGGACTCTTGCTGACGAGCCTTGGTTTTCCGATGCCACATTCCATTGGACGCTTCCGAAGAAGTCATGATTAAAAACTGAAAAGGAAACAATATTATGGCCAGCAAAGAACAAAACTGGTCATAATGAACTGACACTACCTGAATAAGTTGCATAATTTACAGTCCTGTAACATCACTGCAAAGTTGTGCAACATCTGGATATCGTAACCCATTTGGAAACCATGAAAATCTTGCCAAATTCATCATTATATTTTCTATTTTTTCTGGGGCATTTCTCTCAGAGTTAGAACTCTGGGAGTTTTAAACGATAGCTACCTCAGGACCGATTATCTATAGGTCAAGCCAAGAAATGTAAACAAATGATAAAGCTGGCTGTCACCACAGAAGGTTAACATTCTGTACATATGACCCACTGGAGAGAGAGACAGATTTGAGGTAAATGACATTTAGTGACCTCATTTACTAATCCGTGCTGTTTGATCACTCCTCATGAGAAATGCCAATTTAGCAGATAATACTTGCTCAGATTATGCTGCAGATAACGTGGTGGTTGAGCAGAAGTCACAGAGAAAAGCAGTTGCTTTATGTAATGACTGAGTTTAATTTTGGATCATGTGATCTCTTTTTGTGAAGGTTTTCTCAAAACTATTTCCCCTGAATCACTTATCATGAGATGACATAGTTGGCTTAAGCCAATGTATGATAGACATTTGAATCAAATATCATTAACTGATCTTATTGTATGTTTTGAAAAACCTGTGTGCTATTTTTGGGTAGTTTTGATGTTTGCATGTTTGCAGAAAAGCAGAAAAGATGATTTCAGAAATTAAACTGTAACTATTGGCAACACTGTTGGATTGATTCCGCAGTGCTGGAAACAGAGAAACCTTTGAACCCATCAGCTACATTCTGCCATATCTAATTGAGGGTTATATACTGTGTAG
This sequence comes from Poecilia mexicana, assembly GCF_051168715.1. Classification (NCBI taxonomy): domain Eukaryota; kingdom Metazoa; phylum Chordata; class Actinopteri; order Cyprinodontiformes; family Poeciliidae; genus Poecilia; species Poecilia mexicana. The sequence continues at coordinate 20,992,316 of NW_028263374.1, forward strand.
CATGTATTTGAGGAAGACTCAGCCTGCGTGGGTGCGTTTTCATTATTTATAATCTCTCCTGTAGAAAATCATGGTTATGCTTCTGTTCTTTGTATCTGTTTCCTATAACAAGTTTCTCCTAATGACAGTTTGCTAAAATTGTTTATTAAATACCAAGGAATAGGTTTGAGGTTAAGGCCATGCAGTATATGTGCAATATTATAAAACATAAATATAGTAGATCATAAACAGGAGGACCAATGACACATGATGTCCTCATATAGCTTGGCTGTAACCTTTAAAATTGTGCATGGACACCTCCGTTTCATTGAATTAAATATTGCTTAATAAACTAAATTGGTGATTATATGAAACAAAAACATCAAATTATCATTTGGCTTTAATAGCTGATGGATCTATAATTTATGAAAATAGATATTTTAAAGCTGTTCTATTTATCCCAGAAGTATAAAAAGCTGTTGTAAATCTAGGCATGACTGTCTTACTTTAAAATTGTGTTTAGTTATACAGCCTACAGTTTGCAGATGTGATGTTGACGTTAAACCGAGTGAGACTTCTTCTACAAATTAGGTTATAACTAATACAGCTCAGCTCCAAAAGTAAATCCTCTGACTGACAGATGTCACACCATGGAGTGTGGAGTTTCTTACTCACCGTTCTCAGCCAGCAGCCACCAAGATGAACGACTCGCCCTGCTCCAAACGATGGTTCTCACTGAGACAAAATTCCTGCCGAATGACTAAATATGTCTCTACCGGCTGTTGTGATTCCTGCTCTATTTACTTTGCTCCTGATTTGATGAACTTTGGCCTTTTGGATCTCAGCCATGCAAAGGCCAGGTCCTCTGCTGCCCAACCTGGCTGCTGCTCCTCTGCTGGATGCTTGGAGTCATGCAGAACATTTAAGTTTATTCTAAGCCATCATGTAAAAATTAAACTGTTATTTTAAAAATAAAATTACTGTATTCAGTGGATAATGATAATTTGATTGTGCAAAGTGGGAAATTAATTTGCAGCCTGTCCTCATATATATATAAAAAGAACATATTACACACAAAACAGAAGAGCACAAGTTTTATCACTTAGCATCAGTTCAATGTGCAGAGTTACTGTAGAGTTATAGAGTAATTGGTTTTCATCAGTTTTATGCTGTTATTTCACTGCAGCTTTTCAATCTATCCTGGAAAAATGCTAATTTACTGCTAATTTAAGTGATATCTTTTTTACCACTAGATTTGTCTAGCAAGTGGTAAAACTTTATATTTCATTATTATTTTCAAAAGTTGCTAAAACATAAAATACATTTTCTAGAAGAACTTAATAGAAATTATGTTGTATAATTTTAGTCAGTAAACTCAAATCCCAGTTTTAATGTCTTAATTTTATTAAAGTAGCTAAGATAGCATGTTGCTCTATTTCAATAGCACAGAATTCATTGAGCATGTAGAGAAGGTCAACTAGATAGCAAAGGGAAGTTGCATTGTTGAGTAAAGTCTAAAATTTACTGATAAAAATCTGCTACATGATTTTTCTCAAAACTGTGCTTCAGAGATGAATTTGAATTTTTTTTTATCTTGGCAGAACTACCTGATGTGCTCCATTTGCTCTACACTCCTCAGTTGGTTCCAGTGACCTCTAGCCGTGTGACACATCCTATCCTGAACTTTGACCTGTAATGTTGGCATTCATACGTGATTTATGAATTGTGGTGATTTTCTTTTTTGTCTTCTACAAGATCATCTCTTAAAGCAATTTCTTAAGCAAAAATATATATATTTTTTTTATTTTATGTACCTAAAATAATTCAAGGAGAGAACGAGTTTAGGTCCACAGAATCATATTTATTGAAATGACTTTCCATAACAAAGATGATTCTTTGCAGCTACAGAAGAAAGTACTCCATGCACTAAGCCATAAACAAACAAAGCAACACACAACTATACAAACATTTTCTCCCCTGCACTTTTTTTTTAATTCCCACATTTCTTATTGTTCACATTCAGGATACAGTGTCACACAAGGTTTATCTTGCCAGATTTGTTTCAGATTGGCTGGAAGGTGAACCCAGGCAGCCTAATAGGAATCTGTGATGCATGTCAGAAGATCTGTTTTCACAGTCTGAAGGTAGGTTAATAGTTCAGATTCAGCACACGGTTTCTGTTGGTTTTTCAAACAAACTCGACTTTAAGTTCATGACCTTTTTGATCCCTTGGAAAAACCTGAACTGAACAAATGCTACATAACAGATAAAATGTAATAAAGAAAGTTGAGAGTAAAAGATAGATAAATAAAATAAATTAATTAACCTTCCTAATTCAATGCTCCTATCACGTCTGACCATCTTCCCTGTGTAGATGAGTATTTCCACTGTATGATGCTGCCGCCACCTTGTTTCACACGGGGTGAGCTGTACTCATGGTTAGCTACTGTGACACAGTTTCCACATGTTTGCTGTGTCTCCCACATGGTTTGTTAGTAACTTTAATGTTAAGACTTTTGCAGCTATTTTCTTCTTTTCAAGAGCAGTTTTATCCACAGAAATAATTTAAAAAATATTTTATACTGATCTATCAAAAAAATAAATTAAATTTGACCTTGCATTGTCAGAGAAACTGTTGCGCTTAATTGGTGTGGTTGCTTTTGCAAGAAACCATATATTTGCTTGGGGTTATTGGTGTTTTTAAAGTTAGTAGATCACAGCAAACTAAAGTTCAGAAGATGTTTCAATTAGAGAACACAATAGTACAGTTCCTGGGCGGTCACCTGGACTCTCTGATCCTGACTGTCTGATCAGGATGTCGACAGAGAAAGTATGACATGATGGCCGGTTTGTAGATGTTGTCTATTTGTGCATTATGAGACCTTGGGTCCATTGCTTTATCTGCTCAGATATCTCTAACTGCACCTACTCACCACAGCTCTCAAAACTTATCTGCATTCTCAAAGGTCAGAAACGTCGCAGAGATGAGATGTATCTGTCAGCGTGAGTGACTAAAACAGGACTCTGTCATCTTCTGATAACCTACAGTAACCCCTCTGTCATATGTTCAACTCAGCTTAAATAGGCTGCAGGTTAGATTCCTTTTAAAAGATCCCCTACAAGATAACTCCTTTGGTTTCCGCCTGAGGTGGTTAAGCAAGATTAGTCATCACCTGAATAAAATCATATCGCAATTACACTTCCACACATGCATTCAATAACTGGTGAAAATACAAAGTCTTCTTATCGTTACACTAAATGAAAGGCATGGAAAAATACATCTACACAACAAAATACAAATGTTTCACATTCAACAACCAGTATAAAGGAAGAAGAATCAGGAAGCAAATAAATCACATTTAAAATAGAGCAAATAATAAATAATCTATATCTTTAACCAACTCTTTGAGTATAAAAATAGTTGCTACATTTTAATTTTACTTTGCCATGCTCTGATGAAATTATATTTCAAAGTTTAACAATCATTTGCAAGCAGTTTGATGGGGATAATGTACATGTAAGTATGCAAGAACTACACAATGAGTCCTTTAAAACAATGTTTCTGTATGTTGTTAACTTCTGCGTGTCCATTTTTTGCAGCAGCAGCAAATGATGTGAATCCAAATTATGACGTGTGATGGCAACAAAAGTCAACCACAGAATATCTGATAACATTTCTTTTATCTCTTCTTCTTTTTTTTGGGTCTAAGGTTCCTCTGACACTACATGAGAAAATGCAGATATTAAAAAAAAAAATCTAAACCAGTTGAAAAAACAAAAACATTTAAACATATGTTACTAGTTTTACATTTTCTAAAAAAAAAAGAAAGAGATGATGCAATGGAAAATAAGTTTTCAATATTTAAAATATAAAAGCCTCTGCAGTGCCTTGTAGAAAGTATCTATAGCCTTAATCTTGTTCACATTTAGTCACAACTACAAATCAAAATCATTTAGTAATAATAATTTGAAATGTGTGGAATGTTTCTGTATTTATCCGCTGACCTTGAGACATTCGATACTTTGAACTTAACTTTAAAATCTAATTTGGCTGTGAACCACTAAAATATTCTCCCTGAGCTGCATGGTTTGTTCCTTGGTCTGCATGATGCTGTTTGTTCACTAATGTTCTCTAATGAACTTTTGCTTCCTAAGATTAAATAACACAAGGGGGATTATTTACTAAGTAGATGACTGCTGTACACAACCATTTGTACTGGGTGGTATTTAGCGGCAATGCTGCCACACTTTTTAGATTTTAATTTGCAATATATATATATATATATTTTTTTTTTGTCTGCTTCCCATACAAATTTGTCTGTCTATCAAACAAAATCAAACTGAAATACATTAAAGTTGTGGTTGTAAAGTGATAAAATGTGAAGACGTTCAAAGGTTATAAATATTTTTGCAGGGCACTGCTATGTGGTGTTACATACTGTGTTGTAAAAATACATTTATCTGTAAAAAGATCAAATATGAAGAATCTGTGTCAAACACAACTGCAGGTGTTGTTTTATCAACCTTGATGTCTAAGTAATCCAAGCGGCACCAGTTGCATACTGAAACTAGACACAGGCTTTGAGGATAAAATTAAAACACACCTTAAGTGTTTTTATCCATTATGAAGGGACTAATATCTTTTTGTTAATGGATGTCAATCTGTCACAGTGTTGTTTCAAAGAATGAGGTAAACATAAATGAAAGTGCTTGGTCAAGAGCTCAACCTTCTCTTGATAAGAGGTTTAGCTACATTATTTTCTTTTATTCTCTTTTTTTTTTTTTGCCAGAAGCCCACATCAACATATTTTCAAAAGGTAAACAATCTGAATAAATGTTTGTTAAATAAAAAAGTAAAATTAATGAAAATGCTTGAATATTCAGAATCACCAATCACGTTGTCTAAGCTTCAAACGATTGTATTTTAAAATAGTAAATGATATGAATGATGGAAAAAATGGAAAATGCAACTCTTGGCCATGATACTTATTATATCAAACCAGCTGGTGACACTGAGGATCATCAAAAAGTGACAACAGCTGATCAGCTGCCAGGTTTCAAACAAAAGATGAAGTAAACTCTTCTAGAGCTCTGGAATAAAAATGAATACAAAATATGAAAATCGTACACGGGGTCTGTTTGAAGTAAAAATAGAAATATTACAATATTTGTAACATGTTTTTTTCAAAAGCTAAAGTAAGGGAAAGTAAAAACTGTATTAGTTCTATTCTAGCAATTACTTTACCTTTCAAAAATGAGGGGTAATACATCAATGACTCCCTTTATCTTTTACAACAAACGTGACATAAATGCTTTTACTTCCCCAACTTAAATCAGGGGAAATTGTCGGCTTCTGACTGAGAGAAACATTGAGTAAAGTCCACTGAAACACTGTAGAATATTTTTAGTTTCAGGGTTTTTCTTTTAACCATTAATAGATTTCAACACAAGGCCCCTGTACTCTGAAAAATTTCAACATAAGAGTTGTTTCATCAAAAATAAACATGCAGTATAAAGAATAACATTAATAAAGTGACTATAAGGTTCAACCTGTTTTCATGTCACATTTTACCTTTTGTATTTTTAGAAACTTATGTATAGTTTACTAATGATGACAATAACTATGGGGTTTAAAAGAGATTTTTTTTATGGTTTGCCCCTAATGTCAATGAGCACACCCTGGTGGTAACAGATTGCAATGCAGCCTCTCTCTCTCCCCGCCTCTCTATTTTGGGACCGTTCTATTTCAAGTAATAGTGACCGGGTGCAGCAGCAGGTGTAGGCTGGCAGGTGTTTGAGATGCAGTGCTTGCCAAACTGTTACCCACACACAGGAAGAAGGAACCAGAGAAGAACAGGCTGAGGATGGGAAACTGACACAAAGAGGGCTTTTTACAGCAGGTGGGTTTGGGGCAGATAGGAGGAGTCTGGAACAACATTGATCGTCTGCATGCAGATTTACAGTGGAGGCCTCAGAAACATTCGCCTGCCTGCAGAAAGACAACCACACACACACACACATAGAAACAGAGCGTAAGAGTGACAGTCAAATGCATTGGAAAAACAGACAAAGAGAAACCCGTGGTAGGAAGAGGAGACAGCTGCCTGTGAGTCATGCTAACTTTGCCAGAAGGAGTGTGTCAGTTTCTGTCTGGTATCTTAACAGAAAGGCGGTTATGTTTGGAAACTGCACAAGCTTAAGTCTACGGACAAATTTAGCTTTTGCAGCAAAACTCACTGCACATGGGAAAATAATCAGGGTTTTGATTGATAGGTTCTCAGAGCTGTAACAGAATGGAGAACCTTTAGAGACTAAATGGTACTTTTTCACTGTCCCTCCTTGAAAAGCATTAAACCTGATTCTGAACCACAAATGAAGCTTTTCCATCTGAGTCGGATCATTTTCAGTCGGGTAAACACCCAAAAGCGGTGAATGTGAACTATGAGAAGCAAGAGTGTCAAACTCTCATTCTGAAGGGTCAAAATCTTGCAAGTTTTTGATGCATCTTTACTTCAACAATGCAGGATTAGGCCATTAGCAGGAATCTGAAGAAACTGACTAAACACTGAAGAAGTTGATTTATCCATCATGTTTTGCCAAACCAGGGACAAATCAAAGTGTTGCAGGTCGCTGACCTTATAGGACTGGTTTGAATGTTTTAAAAATAAATTTCAAAGAATTTAACTTTGCCTAGAAATGTTGAAAGTGTAATGCCTTTCCTTTGGGAACAGTTGTAATGTAATCTCAGTAGAGACTCTGCTGCTTGTGTCTGGAGTCACATTTAACTGCAGCTACTAAGTAATCATTAAGCAGTAACACTTAATTGACAATTTTCCATGCATGCTTGAAAGTACAACTAATTTAAAGGTGATAAGGAGGCGTATTGTATATTTTACAGGCACATAGTGGCACAACCAAGAATTACCTTCAGCTTTTATGAAAATGAATTGAATTGTCCTTGAAATTTGCTTCTGTTTAAGAACCTCTTCTTCACTCCCCCTTCAACAATGCTTCTCCCTGCCAACCATTGATGCCAATTACAACTGTTCTTTGGAGCGTTGCATCTTCTATGATAAGTTCAGTTGACGTGCAGTGTCACCAGCTTATTGCTGCTGCCACCAGTCTGGTGAAGATGTGTGTGAAAGGCATTTTGGAGGGTCTTTCTGTGGAGCATGGGCTCAGGTGGGGACCGAAACTCCAAGGTGGAGCTTTGGGTAAATAGGCGGCACTTTGCATGAGCAGATCCCCCCAAAGGGCTTTCACAGGAGATTCCTCAAATATGCAAGAATGAGTCAAGCAACGCTGCAGACGTGTTTTTAATGAGGGAATAACATTATAACATATATAAAATAAAGCTCAAATAAATTGGACTTTTATAATACATGCCCTTTAAAGAAGCGACTCTTTCTCTTGTGTCCGTACTGAAACTGAACACTGGAAAAATAAACTTCATTTAGCAAATAGTGCGAACAATTTCAGGGTCAAGCAAGACACACTGTGTGATCACTTCAGTTTGTTTAGTAGCTAGTAAGTCATAAATCTAGAGCTGTTGTGTTCACGACATACAAGCAAACAGGATCTCTAAAAATACGTTATTTGGCCAGTGTTGGCTTTTGGGTTATGAGCTTAACAGGAAGTGGAGTTCTGCTCTGGGCCTCATACAGTCTTGGGTCAGTGGAGTTTATAAATCCAGAAATCATCTGCAGACCAGGATTAAAAAATAAGCTCTGAACAAAAGAGAAAGTAACTGCCACTCTGAACGTTCGCTGTGAAATACTTCTGTATAACTGGACTACGACTAAGAAATAATCTAAAACTTTATGATGACGTCTGTCTTCTTAGTATTTTTATTTTTAGGCAAAGTATCTCAAAGCACTGTAACTTATTTTTTGTCTCTGTCTCTCGCAGCTGGCAGAAATCCATCTGGAGCTTTCAAAGCCAATGTTATTCTTCATGAAAGCAATAGTTCTGGACTAAGCTATTTTATGCTGGCACCATAAATTTTTATAAGAGCTGGCAATCTGAAATTATATATGACAGAAAAACGCTCCCGCATAGTTCCGGCCTGCATTTTTAGGTGATGTTTAATTATCGGCTTACAATTTTAATTAATTCCCAAGAGCCTATTTTGCCATCCAACATATAAGGTTTGCAGAGAAACATACCACTAATTAATGAATATGCCACTGAGTGGTACCTGTAAAATCCATGCAAAAGTCCTGCAGGCCAAATTAATGCAGCTGCAGTTTGCAGACATAAAATGTACAAGATTTGATATTACAGATTTAAAAGCCTTTGAGGAATAAATTTGACATATTCTTCATTCATTTCTGATCCATTGTTTGCACATGAACACTGTTCTTTGATATCACATACTTTACTCTTACCTTAGCTGGCCGAAGCCTCATTCTGCAACTTGTAGAGTTTGGGTGCGTCCTGATTGTCGCAGACGTCAGTTCTGGGCACAGAATTCACATTCAGACACATGCTAACCGCCACACACATACACAGATGCACACACACCAGGATCACAGGGCGTTGCAGCAGCAGTAGCAGTGTCCGCAGCAAGGGGGCAGCAATGGAGCAGGGAGATGAAACAGTGAGGATGGCATTTCAGAGCTCATATGTTGCATGTCCTTAATGTACAAGTGCAATCAGAACATGAAGACAAACTGGGTTCACCATAGCCTTACCTGTTGTCATTGAAATCTGTGGTGTTTCCTGTGGACAGAAACAGTGCATAAGGACACAGACAGGTGCACAGTGAATGGGGTTTGGTGGTGCTATGACTTGGAGGAAGTGGGGTTACAAAAGACACACGCAGACTTAAATATAACATCTGAGAGCCACTGAAGATTAGTAACTTTGGAACAAGCAGCTGCATAGAACATTTTAGCAATCTGACAACCTCATTATCATGGCAACAAGGGCTGCAGCAAGGCTTTACTTAATAAGTTTGAAAAATTAAACCCACATTACTCAGGAAAAATGGTTTTATTCTACTTCTGGATAAAGTGCAAAGAATGTATTTTAAAGCAAGAATCACAACATTTTGGAAACTATGAAACATAAATGAGTCACAACCAGCATTGTTTTCCAAATTGAATAATCTTTTACAATATTGTTTACATACTTTTCAGTTCTCATGAAAATGTATTTATTAATAGGTAGCATCCCGAACGCAGCTGAAAGAGGAAAGAATGTATGAATATATGTGCCTTTTTAAGGTTGTTTAAACACTAAAATCATACTCAAAACCTAATTAGAATCACCCAGAATTTTCCATAATTCTTTCACTCATCATATTATTCATTACCAGTTAAAAAGCTAAATTTTTCTTCTGTTATTTTGTTCATATAACAACAAAAACAAAAAAACTCAAGTTTTTCTCAAGAAAAACTAATGAAGAGTGACAGAAGCAGCACATTTTGAATATTATTTCTGCACAGTTTAGGTCTTCCCGTCATTATGGCAATGCAAATTATAAAAAGGATTAGAATGAAACTTCCGGACAGAGACTATGAATATAAATGAAACGAGAACCCTTTCCTGCACAAAAAGCTATAAAACCGACTGAGCTGAACAACAGGCCTCTGTTTAACGTGGGTCTGACCAAGAGGTACATTAATGTCTGAATTTAACCAAAAAGCAAATACAAGCTTAAGCACAGAGCGGATGAAGATGAATGCTAATGTGATTCCTGGTTGTTTTCATTCATACGTTGCTTTCATTGGACCTGCCTGAATAAGAGGAGAGTCATTGCTGTCAGTATTTCTGTTCGTACAGCAAATATCAGAAAGCATCCAGGTTCCAAAAGCGTAATTTCATTAAAATGTTCATTAAAAACACATCCTTCTTAAAAGCTGCCATTACTGGTAGACAATCAGTGCAGCAGAGCAGCGCTTAACATAGAAAATGGAGGTTTTTTTTTTTCCTCGACCATTTTTATCCTCTGTGCAGTTTGTTGAGCTAAATCCATTCTCCAGGTGCTTCTCAGTGCTGGCAACCAGTTTATTACTAAATCCTCCGTCTCATAATCTTCTACTGAGCTTTCCTGACAAGAATTGATTTCACAAAACTTTCCCTTGGCTGCCTGACACACATATCGACAACTGAACGTAACAGAGAGCTTTCACTGTTGCTCAGGATGCAGAAAGACTGAGCGTAATTTTCCTGTGATGGACAAAGAGAAGTTGATTTAATTAGTGAATAATTTCATTAGAACTCATGCTTCACTGGCTTTATATTCAGGAAGAAAAATACAAAACAGGAGCTTTGTTAGAGGTACTAAAAATCTTCTGCTGTCAGAGGAAATCACCTCTCAAGGCTTCATCAGAGAGACGGGGAAAGAAGCAAGAGAAAAACTTGGGGTTGAAGCCTTGTGGAGCCATTTGACCACATTTTCCCACAAGCTCTTATTGAAATTCATCACACTGAAGTACCAGAGTGGAAATTACTAGAGGGGAAAGAGGGACTGCAGCCTTAGAGGTTTAACCTGGTAAATAAATTGAACAGAATACAAACTACTGTGGTAATAAAAAAAAAAAACAAACAAAAAAAAAAAACATCACAGCTACTTCCAAGCAGCACAAACGAAATCCATGCTGATTAGATCCCTGAAGGGTTCTCTGCAGAACAGTGATCAGGTCTGATGTTTAATGAAATGCATAAACACTTGCAGCATGTTGATGAATTGATCCCAACTCCATTTGTGACTTGTATTGATATTCCCAGTGAATCAAAGTGGTGTGATGTTGTTGCACAACTCAAACTGCTGTCATGACTGGGTCAGAGGCTGAATTGGTCCTCCAGCTTGTCTGTCGGCTTCTCTGAGTAATGACACTGCAAGCCTAATCTGTCTCCCCCAGAGTCTGCGGCTGATAACACACGTACACAAACACCGAGATGAAGACGGACAAAATCTTCAGGCAGCAGGAGGATCTCACAGTTGGCTGCACATGCTCTGGGCAAACCCTAAAACATGACAGTCTGGATCTTGTAAGAATGTAGAAACTTTATGACTCTGACCTGCACTGTGGAAACCTCCAAAATTCACATCAAGTTAAAATCCGCCTACCGCCTCAGAAATAAGAAATGAAAACCAGATGAACAGCAGCAGGACAGTTTCCGTTAACTGTCTTAACAGTCTGCTCTTTGTAAGAGTTTATAAAACAACATCTGAACTTAATGGCTGGTATGAGGGCATAATGTTGTAAGGAAATTACACTCATAAATTTAAGTCAATTGAACCCCTGCTGATCAGGGTTACTCATAGCTTTCGCAGGATTTACTTGTAGGAGGCTCACCGTTTTCTGAATCAAGCATTTCTGAAGACTTCTCCGCTTTGCTTACTGCTTCAGCTGAAAGCCTAGAAGAGACGAAACAGGGAATTATGTTAAATATGTTACAAAATCTTTGTATTTATCTTCAGATTAAACAACAAATAATAAAAAAAAGCTGGTCATAGCTATTAAATGAATAATTTGTATTATTTGAAGTCAATACCCTGTGGGCAGCAGAAAGTTATGTGAACAATAAATCAAGCAGAATTTCTCTCTGGAACGTTGAGCTTAAGGCTGTTGGTTCCAAAGTGAATTTCTGCCATCATGAAAAAAAAAAAAAAACTACAGTCTCAACATTTTTATAGCAATTCACAGAAACAGCAATTTTATTAACCCTTCATTTGGTTCATGACGCAAACATGTCCGTCAAGTCCAGCAGCTGTGACTAATTTGCACCTATTGTAGCATCAAATCACAGCTGTTCTCTCTTCAACCACAAACACAGGAGATGCAGACGTAATCAAAGAGGAAGATGAATAAAGTGTTCCTCACAGACAGCTTCAGACAAGCAGCTGACTTCATCACATCAGAACCACATTCAGAATGATGTCTAGGTCATTAAGAGAGTTGAATGTTTTGATTCATTCCAAAAAGAAAAAGTTAAAACTATATTGGATTGTAAAACGTGTGCACACTGCTAATCTTTACAACTACATGTTGTACATCCCAACCTTCAATGCAACAAAAACCAGGGATTGAGTTAATTTTTTAAAGTTTTGTTTGTTAAGCCTGTATGAAGCAGAATACGTTAGAAAGTTCCAGTGGTTCAGATTTCAGTCTGAATATGAAAAGTATTGAATTGTTAACACCGTTGAGGCATCTTTTTGATTTATTTTTTATTTAATTATGTACTTAAATATGAGATAGACATAATCCTCACTACAGCAGCAGATCATTATCCCCCCTTCTTTTTCTCTTACATAAAAAATACACAGAGTGCAGCAACTGGTATTTCCTCAGCTGTCTTCTTGATGACAGCCTTTGTGTTTCAGAATCCAAACCAATTTATTCTTGTTATGATGTACATAAATTTACATAAATGTTGCTGGGCTGCATCTAAAACTCTTTCACGATTCAGTTTGGAAGTATTTGCCTCTCTATAAGTGTGCATCCAACTTTTAACTTGTACTTAACAGTTAAAAAAAATTATTTGCTTGTAAAAATATCAAATATTTTTAGTACAGTGTCCAGAACCTGTAATTGTGCTTATTACTGAAAGGTTATCATGGCAACTTCACCACTACATAGCTGAAGGACTTATAAAGCTACACAAATGAAACCTTGAGTTAATACTACAGGTTCAAACCACAATGTCAGAGTTCAAGAAACTAGTTATAAAATGGGAAACAGAGCTTACTCACATGTTGTTCCTAGCGTCGCCGTCGTCGTCACTTTGTGGGTTGATGAGTTCTGCAGAGCTGTTCTGGTTGCACTCATCCTTAGGTAATCTGGCCTCGGCGTCACGAACTGGAGGAGCATCCATGGGAGCTGCTGGTCGGTTGTTTTTGTTCTGGAAGCCGGCATTGCAGAAAGCGACGGGGTTTTCGCTGTAGCCCCGGATGAAGAAGTGGTTGATGGGAGGATAGAGTGGGTAGTGGCCGGGACGCACAGGCTTGGCTGCAAGCGATAACAGAGGGCTGATGCACAGATTGCAGCATTCATCCAGAAAACCTAAAGACAAATTTAGTTTCCTAAAAGTTTTTAATGTCTCTAGAAAGCTGTGAATGTGTTAATTTAGAACTCCTCGGTTATTCTTCATTGGACTGGCATAATCCTGTAATGAAAGCCATTGTTTTAAGGCCTCTCACATAAATCAATATCTTATTTTCTCATAGCAGAGGCATGCGTGCCTCTCATTATTTCATTGCAATTATCTTTGGTTGAACCGCTCAAGATGGGAGCTGGTGATTAAAATAAATTATACTGCTTTCTAAGCTTCAGCTTTCCTCTTTAAATACATACAGTGCAAATCTTGTCATGAGGGAATATTTCAGTAAGTGCTAAACCTCTTCAAGCTTAGATGTTTTCTACTTTTCAATTATTGCCACATGCCTGTGCAACCTATAAAACTCAAACAGCACAGCGCTAGTGTTCAGTTTGGTAAACATCAACATCTCATAATCTATCTTCTTCTGCTAAATGTGTTTTTAAAGTACACCTGTTTCCTGACTACCAAACCAGATTGGTTTCAGAGCTACCTTCAGCAAAAATTGCTGCACCGCACTCACACGTACAGAAAGAAAAAGGTGATCTAGAAAAGGAAGGAGAGAGATGACGAACGAGTGGAACTAAAGCGTACTGGGAATGTTGTTTGTGATGAAGCCACAGCAGGGACATAAAAAGGGATGGTTGCAGAAAGGTTAGCAATTTCTTTCAGTGCCATGGAAAAGGACCAGAGGTGAGGGAAATTAAATGTTAGGGACCAAAGGAAAACTGACCCTATGAAGGAAAACATCTTGAGGGAAATAAGACTGTCTTTTAGTAATATGTTAACTTCCTATAAAATTAATTAATATGGGTTATATATAAAATTATGGATGATTTCCATTGTGTCTTGATTTGGCATTTTCCATGTGCTTATGTAAAACTTCTAACTAAAGAATAGAAAGGCCTTTTATACAGATGGGCAAGGATGAACTTTACTGTTTTTTGAAGAATTATTTTGTTAACTAAATTAATTGAGCAAGCTAAGGTTTGCTTATGTAGTCTCCTATTGAGTCAAGTAACAAGTTGGTAACGTTAAATCTGAGGCTGTTGGACTTCCCTTGTGTGTGATGCTTCCTTAAAAAGCAGACAAATAAAATACTGTGATCAAATGCAGTATGAAAACCAGTGAGTCACATTTTTTCACATCTGGACTGGTTTTGGTTACAGAGAAAAGCAACAGTTGAAATATATTTGTCAAAGAAGTTTAAATTTTTCTCTTCCAGTAAAAAGTATAGATTTTTTTTCTAACTAGTTTTTTCCAGCTATTATCCTTGTGACATTTTATTTTCTCATGAACAATAATCAATGAATATAAGCAGTTCTTCTATTGTTATAATACTTATCAACCTTCATGACACTTCCATGATATCCTTGAGTTATAAATATAAAAAAAGATTAAAATATAAATATGAATTTGAGTACTAAACAGCACTGCTGCTGTAATAAGCTACACTAAGCAATAACCTTGATAATTGTCTGCCTGAAGATCAGAAAAATCGTGTTAATGCATAATTTAATCCAATACCAAGATTAAAGAAATATTAGCTGCAGCAGTGTGATTTAATTTCTAGCTCAGTAATTCTCCTCTTAAAGACCCAGTCCCTTAGGAACGGCACAGGAGAGTTTCTTAGATAATACAAGACTCTTAATATACAAAATATTTTAATACTAAATGGTAATCAGAAGTCTACATAAAGCTTTAAATGCACCAAACTTTGTTTTCACATGCAGCTGTCTGTTGTCTGTTATATGTAACATGTTATTTATACATACAGGATATTCAGCGTGTAGTTTTAAAGGAAGATGTAGCTCCTTTACTGAGATGCAGCACACCACACAAAACATGGTGTGCTGGGTGTGCTGTGGTGGCGCAGGGGTTAAGCACAACCCACATATGGGGGCCTTGGTCCTCAACATGGCCGTCGCAGGTTCGATTCCTGACCTGGCAACCTTTGCCGCATGTCTTCCCCTTCTCTCATTTCCCACTTTCCTGTCAATTAACTATCAAATAAAGGCCACTAGAGCCAATAAAACCTTAAAAAATAAAAATAAAAAAAAAAATGGTGTGCTATTTGGAACAGAAGGTTAGCAACAAGACACAGTGAAAAGTCTGGGTCATTTCATGGATGTGAGCAAGGTGTTCATGTTACCTATCTGTGCAGCGTGGGGGCGGCGGAAAGGATTGCGCCTCATCACATCCTTGATTCGCTCCACCTCCTGCTGGTAGCGCTGACGGTCCTTCATGGCGCCCTCCTTGGCCTCCTTCAGCGCTCCCTCCAGCGCTTTAACTCGCTCGGCGGTGGAGCGGAGACGTTTCTCCAGTTTCGGAAGCTCACAGCGAAGATCTGCGTTGTCGCGTACCAGCTGTAACCCATGTGAAAAAATTAACCACACTCGGACCGACAATGTCAGGATTGATACTTTTGCCTTTCTCTGTGAGGTAGAGCTCACAAGGGAGTTGATTTGATCTAGAAGCTTTAAAACTTGTTTAACTTTTAGATTAGAGCAACAATATTATGATTATGAACTTGTGAAAGTAAATCATGCTTCGTTGACAACATGCTGCTCTGAACAATGCTCCATCCTTTTCAACGAGGTTTTAAATACAAAGGATTAAACAGGATTTTAATTATTTAACCACAATATTTGTAGCTCAATTGATATTTTATGAGTTAATGAAGACACCATAAATTGCTTCTTCCTAACATGAGATTCAGAGTATAAAGAAATTTAAATTTAGGATGAACTTGTTAAATAGCTGGAAATAGGTTATTCTTGTCTTTCAGCAGCTCAATCTTACACATGTGTTATTTTGTGAGGAAAAGTTTCCACAGCAGGAAAAACACATTTTAGCAACATCACAGCCACCTTTATAGCTACCCTTTAAATGCATATATTTTACACAAGCCCCCTTTATGAACTGGACAGTATTTCATCTTCCTCTGTAGTATTTTACAAGGCTGGAGGACAGAGAGTGGGATCATTTCTTCACAATATCTCTGAGTATCACTTACATTTTCTCTTTTATTTTCTATTCTTCATCTCACTTCTTTAATAGTAATTAGATCTCAGGATGGGATTGTGATGAAGGACGGTTGTTTTTGTATCAGTTGAAGTATCTCTGTCGAATTGACTATAGGATTATTATCTTGCAAAATTATTTTTATTTTAAACTCTTGATATGTCAAACATTCCACATAAAAAGTTCTCAAAAACAGGATTTCTCATCTTTTTTTTATTTTTTTATTTTTTTTTTTTAAATAGGCCCACAGAATCACAGATCCTTCACTGTACCTAACACTGGGTACTATTTGTTCTCACAAAATCACCCTTTGATTTTCAAACACACTTGAAGTGTATATTACTGAAAGCTTTAGTGTCACTTCAAATTGAGGTTCTAGTCAAATTCACAGTAAAGGTGAATAAATTAAATATAGGGTTTTTATTGGCATGGCTTTCAAACAACTGGTTGCCATTGAGTGTCTAATGCTTGTTGAAGGAGTGGCAATAGTTTTCTAACTGTGTGGAAACTATTTTGACAAAAACAATCAAAACACAGAAAGTCTTTATGTGAATCTATTTTAGTGCCTTTTACAATTTATTTACCAGTGATTGTGGAGGGCAGGTCATTTACTTATAAAACAAAGAATCATGACGCTATGCTTGGTAGTTAATTTGTTTTCAACAGATTAATTCATTTTAATTTAAAAGTATAACTCTTTATGGAATATGAGCATCTTTTAAAGTCCATAATTCAGCTTTAACAACTTCTTCATAAAACAGTGTAACAAACAACACTGTGGTAAAACAAATGATAGTTGTTTAACGTCATGAAGCAAAATCTATGTGGATATTGTTCTGCACCTTACTTGCTGCTCTACACAGGTTTCTTTGGGGAAAGATAATGACCGAACCTTTAAACACTCTGCCAGAACGTGATCATGCAATCTAATCTCCATCCTGCAGGGATTCTGAATTAGGAGGTTTTACATGCAAGCAAACTTGGCCAACAGGCAAAACATCCAAGAAGTCAGTTAACTGACCTCAGGCTCAGCTGCAGGAGTTTATTGTTTGGCTGCGAATCATTTAAAAGAAAACAAGGACGAACAGAGCAGAGACTCCCACAGGAGCTAAGGGATGTTGTAAGAGAAATCAGCTAGATGGACAGATGGATGATTAAATCTACCACTGTCCCACACTCTCTTTGAAAGTCTTATCATGCACCATGGGGAGCTTGCTGATTTACGACCATAGCTTCTTTTTTTTTTCCATCTGCACAGTGCCAGCAGGTAGAGGATGGGATTGAGACCCCCAGCAGTATCCTCGGGATTGGTTTTCAGCCTGACAAACTGCTGCAGTGCAGCTCATACCAATCTGCCGGCCTCAAAATATTCTGCCAGTCTGCAAAACGTTTAGCAGATCACCACTTAGTGTTCTGCAACGGTCCATTTAGGAATATTAAAGAAGATGGGAAGTGAGTGTGTGTGTGTGTATCTATTTGTTCTGTGTTTGTGTCCACAGACAGATTTTCAAATCTTGATTTTATCTTACAGTTTGTTTTTTCTAAAATGTAAAACATTTGACGCCTAATTTGCTCTGTTTAATTATGCTAAGAAGATTGATGGTGAAAATGTTGCTTTTACTTACAGTGCAGCAGAATTCAACAGTTCACCCCATAAACCCAAATGGTAATAGAGTAATAATCAAGAATAAAAGTTAAGTGTTGGACAGGATTGACTGAATACTGTCTATAAACAATAATGTTCAAGTTCTGCCGCAGATTCTCAATTGGATCTAGATTATATCTGGGTTGTTTTAGCACATGACTATTTGTTGATCTAAACCTTTCTTCTGTTGTGTTTCTGGCTGAACCAGCTTCCTGGCTTCAGCCAGGAAACTTTGTAGTGTAATATTTTGTGTTTTCTCACTTGTGTTACCTGTTTGTGAACTTTACTAAGTTGCTCCAAGTTGTTTTCAAGAAAGGAAATCTTTTGTTTTTGAGTGATAAATCCCCCGGTGTCATTAGGTTCAAGCTCTGTACTCTGTCAAAATAAGAAAAAAACAAACATCTGTCAAAACTGCGTTACAGAAATTGCTGCTTTTGAAAATGCTGGATTGTCAGAGTGTTCGGTCTTGCCTGCCTTACTTTTCTCACTCGAGTCGTGAGGTCTTGAACAAAGAGCTTGCGGAGGTTGTGCAGGGTGTAGAGTTCACGGGCCTACAGAAGGAGGAAATGAGTAAATTAGCTGTTTAGTGGAGCTGTAATTGGATTGGCAGCTCCTGAAGGCAGTTTATCAAATCGTGACAGTAAATAATGACTTACAACAGTCTCCTCCAGCCCTTTGAGGTCCTGCTTTGACTGCTCATGCCGTTCGCAGAGAAATCTATACATAGACAGGAAGATGACCAGACAGAACATCTGAAAACTGAACTTGTCTTTACCCAAATGATTACCTCATTCAGATCAGAATAATTCATGACTGGAGAACAAAGGGAGCATAGACCGGCTGCTACACTCATGGGGGTGTTGCCCATCTGCCATCTGATGCAATATGCTGCAAAGGTCAATGTAGAAAGGGACCCTTAACAACCAGCTGCTACCTTATTAACAAGAACTCTGATGGAGATGCAAAATGGGTTGGACAGGAAGATGGACGCATTTCAAGAAAATGGTGCAAAAAGTGTACGCTGCTAGAATCATCCACTATAAAAAGACTGACAGAGCTGCAGAGTGGCTGGGTAGAAAATAGTGAAAACAGAAGACAAATGAAAAAGAAAAAAAAAAACAGGAAGATGAGAATCTAAAGAGGCAGCTTGCCTCCAGGACTCCATATGGCGAGGTGTCTGAAAGAGGGCCAGGACAGTAAAGAAGAGACTCACGTCAGTTCCTCCAGCTGCCGGCTCTTGTGATGCTCCCGACTTCTGAGACATTCAAAGTCGCCGTGCAGTTGCTCCAACTCCAGCTGCTGCTTCTGGTTGAAGCTGAAAAAGTTGAAAACCGATCGGGTCAGGGCCGACAAAGACCGATGCTTTGTGCTTTAACAGCTTTTCCAGAATAGAAAGCAGATACAGAAGCTGTATTATAGCTCACACATGGGAGTTACTTTCCTTTACTTCTCTGCATCACACTGCTGCAGCAAAGTAATTGTCAGATTTTAATGTTGCTTACAGTGCTGTGAAAATGCATGTACCTCCTTACAAACTTGTTTTACTTTCTTGCTGCAGTTAGGTTTTTTTTAGATCAAATACATTTATGATCAGACAAAGATAGCCGTAGTAAAAACAAAACAAAACAAAAAACAGTTTTAACATGCTGATTGGTCTCATATGAAAAAGTATTGACACCTCAAGTTAAATCATGGATTTAAGAGACACAAACAGGCAAAAGCTGAAGGGATCTGAAATGCAGTTCATCTGTTCCAAGATATTCCTTGACCATTTTAAGGTAAAACATTTTGCTTGGCGTTGCCACATGTCTTTGCATCACATGAGAAAATAACTGCTCTGGTCATGGTCTGAGGCACTTCTGGGCTCAGTTTAGTGATAACCAGCAAAAATGAGTTTTTGGTGGTGGGAAGATTAAAATTCACAGCAGTGCTTCATACCCTTGACGGGCACTTTGACAGCAAACAGGAGCTGATTGATTGGCCCCTGGATAGAATCAGGTCAACATTAAACTACTAAAATTCCCTTCCCAGTATTAGAAAATATTTACCAGTAAACTTTTTTACACATCTTAATATGCCCCTTTTATCTGAAGGTGTTCCCTTTTTTCTCTAATCCTTTCATCTTCGAAATACGAAACACAAAAAAAAAAGACAACTGTGCACCAACTTGCCCCTGTTTTAATAAAAGGATCTGCAGGGAGTCTCTTTTTTTTTCTCTCTTTCACATCCGTTCGGCCTCAATAACACCCATCAATCCATTCCAAGCTGCTTATCCAAATTCAGACTGTGAAAGCAGGATAAGCAGATCTGTACCAAATGTGTGTTCACGCAAAAATTCTTCACATCTCTTCTTTTGGTGGTAGCGGGTTACTGTGAGGCCAGCTGGGATGTGTGCTTCAGTTCTTTGATGGGGTCTGCAGCCTGGCCGGCGGTCTCCTTCTGGGCGGTCATGCTCGGTATAGTACATCGTCAGTTTCAGGCACCTAAAGGGACAGCTATTTTCACATTTAGGCTGAGTCAGAGCAGTGGCTCTTCATGCGGAGGTTTGGTAGAAGCAGCTAAGCTCTAATGTCTTCCTACTCCTCAGCTTTGTTTGCCTCCCACGTCTTTATCTCTTGTAGTGATGGCTTAGATCTTCTGAGAATTCAGCTACAATTATTTAATCTATGCTGTTTGAAAAGTTTGCCTTCTAATTGATAGTGGTTAGTTTGGGAAAGAAGATGCAAACAAAAACAGAATTTTAAGATTTTCAAATCTTTAAATTTATATACAGTATACCTCAACAATTTGAATCTATATCAGGGACTGATATTAAACCCAAATTAACCTGGTGAAAATTCAAATATTGAACACAAGGAGATTTGCTAATTAATATTATCATTGCGTAGCTTGTCATAACTCTAGCATGACAGGTTTTGGTAACAAATGGCCCACATCTGTTCTGTGGAAATACCTTTTAGGGACAGCTTGGTGCATCTGGGTGCAACGTTATATTCCACTCCTTCTCCTAACAACTTGAACTAAAGGCTGATTTCCTTTATAAACAGTCATTCAGTTCCACCGAGGCCAGGTAACAATCAATTCATTTGATTAGGATATGCTGCAGAAAGGATGAAACTAAAATTAGCAGGAAAATAGCTCTTGGGGACTGGATTTGGGTCCCTGACCTCAACCAAGTGGAGTGCCAATAAATTTGGCACAAAGTCCAGCTTGTTCCTAGGATTAAACCTTAAGGTCTCGTCTTTACTTTGTGCAGATGAGCCACTGGAGTGGTTTGCAGCAGAGTGAAGCTGCTGAAGTCAGTTCTTCATATCCTAATCAAACGGTTCTCAAAGAGAAAGAAAATGATGACACCTTCCTCCATATTGATCCATATTGATGATAGATGGATTAGGACCTAACTTGCTCTGGTGCAAATGCCTCCATCCACCATGGTGAGAAAAGACATAGATCCAGGATGCAAATGGCTGAAATGAGCTTCCACAGTTTGATGGTTGGGCTCAGCCTGTAAACTGAGGAGGTCAGCCAGGTGGGCAGCTTGGAGGAGAGCCGCTGCTCCATTCCTTCTTAAGAAGTCATCTGAGCTGGTCCAGTTACATAAGGAGCACTCTTGGGTGCCTGCAGTAATGCGGATGCTGCATTGGAGGGAATCCAGGCACATACCACTGCAGGAAAACACCAGAGCAGACCAGGAACTAACACTAAAGTGCGTGTTCATCCCATCAGAGAAGGGAACTTGTCACTATCTGGATGTCTGAGTTTCCCTGTGATCCCTCAGCTACATAGTCGGTTGATAGAAGGAAGTATGGATTTATATTTCAAAATTTTTTGTGAAACTCAGAATGCACATTTATTTAGTTTTTATGTATTCACTTGCATGTTTTAGAAAACATTTAATGTTCTGCCTGAGATGCAAAACAGCCTCAAAAATAATGTTAAGTATGATGGACATTATTTGGTTAAAAAAAAAAAAGAAGAAAAACTTTATGTTCACCTTTGTATGTTCTTGTTATCAAAGGAGTAAAAGTGAAATTTGAATGCATATTAAAGTAAACTGAAAGAAGTACTAACTCTGTTAATTCATCAATGGTCTTCTGTTTCTCGTTGATCTCGTCTCGAAGGCGGCCGAGCTGCTTGCTTTGGGCTTCACGGTGCGACTTCATCTGCTCCTCCAGAGCTCTCTGAGGAGTCGCCAACAAGAACGAAAAAAAGACCAATAAAGTGAGTGCAAACACTTCCTCTCAAAGGAGAGAGAGCAACATGACGTGGGAGGAAAGGGCAAACAGCTAAACACCAGGGGAAAAGAAATTACACACATTGTGCAGATGTGAACTTGAAAGGCTCTCTAGGCATTGAACACAGCACAACCAGTGTCAATACACTGCCACTGAAACTGATTTAGGACTCAGCTAATGAAGCTGGAGCGCGGAGACAAAAACACTCACATGAATACAAATCTAAGTAAAAACATCACCGTTACTTTCCACCTCAAAGACAACAGCTTTATACGGTTCCCACAACAGTGAGGACAAAATTCCTCTCTGTTCCAGGGTCAAATGAGCAAAGTTCATCATCCATTCTGGGCCCTTCTTCAAGATGGATGGATGCAAAATTTTGTCAGTGGAGCATAGAATATAACTTTAAAAGCAGTTTTTTTTTTCTGTACTCGGTTTTATTTGTGTATTTCCAAACCTGGAATATATGTAAATCAAATTCCAGGATGTGCAGCTGACAAATCGTGATGCTATCACTTTTAAAAGATTTGTTGAATTCATAATATGAAGAATCATGACCGTTTTGAAAGTGAATAGGTGTCCATCCTGGAATTAGCAAAGTGTAACTAATAAAGTGACCATTGACCAAATTGGCCAGATGCATGTTAGCAGAGTAAAAAATACAAATATTTCTCCATACTTCAGATGCCTTTTCATATTTAACAGGACTGAAAAAAAAAAAAAACTTCAATTACAATTTCTATCTTTCGTCAAATTTATCCAAACTGCCCTGAAACCAAAGGAATAGTTTCTTCCTCTGTTTGAAGTGACTTCAAAATTTGGTTTGTTCCGGTGCTGGAAAATACAAGAATGCACCATGATGTGTGGATTCATGGCTCAACGGAAAAAATACTTTAACACCTGGATTTACCCAAGTGCCGAGGTGCTGTAACAATAAAAAGCATAGTGTATGAAATCGCTCTTACGGTAGTCATAGTTACCTTCATGTCAGACAGATTCTGGACAGATGTGTTGTTTTCCCCATTGGTCATCTGTGACATGCTTTCTGAAACAAGCAGTTTTAGATCAGATGACAAAGGAAAGAGTGTGAGAAAACAGAAGAAAACACAAGAAAGGATGTTGACATGGTGACAATGTGAGTCACATAATAGTTTTATTCCCACTGTGACCTGATAGCCAATCATTAAAGGATACTCATGCTGACATCAGTCGTGCTTTCATTAGGAAAATATATAGTTGTAAATTAAATCTTTGGGTCACGCTAACCAGATATTGACTCCCTGCTGTCTGATGATGAAAGCACTGAGCTCTGCACCTTGCTCCAGGCAATGCAATCAACATGGACTTTGTATTTGTCAACTGCTTCTGTCCCCGTCTGCCTGGCTTATTGAGTACAACCAAAATGAATTTACAAGTTCTTAAACCCACTGGTTATTTAATTCACTTCTCTGGGAAACCAAAGAAAGAACGATTTACATTGCCTCTAGCCTGATTTGTGAATTGTGTCAGAGCGCTGGGAGTAGCAGCAGCAGCAGCTAGCTGCGCCCTGCACGCATTTCAAATGTTCCATTAATCTTTTTGTCCTGGACAAGGGAAATGTTTATTTAGCCTTATTTTTCTTGTCCTCAACAACATAAAAAAAAAAACAGTGACAGCATAAAATGCTCCACTGAAGCAAACAACAGTTTTTAACAGGAAGTCGATTCCTCCACAATTCACCTTGGTCGCAACGAAACACAGATTGTTTTGTTGTTTCCTGGTCATTAATTTTGCTGAGACGGGATTACTTTTGACTGTTTCAGAACGCTGACCTTAACGTTTAACTTTGGCAACCGTCTGCAATTTATCATGATCTGCAAACTGGAGCAGTCCTTCGTCCTTCACAGGAGAAACATGGAATGTCAAGCAACGTCGTTTAATATTTACACCAAACAAGGATAAGTTTTCTTCCCAGAGGATGAAAGATTTGTTGCTTCTTGCAACATTGATGTATTCACCTTTTAATGTTTTTTTTCTAATCATAAATAGATGTTTTATTTGATCAGACTTTGTAATATGTCTTGCTAAGTGTTGTACTTCACCTGGTTTCTCTCCTAAATCGCTCTCTTATTTTTTGCTAGAAGTCAGACCCACCAGTTCAGAGTTCGTAGATACACCAATCCTCCACTTCATTTGGTGAACATGTTCCATTATGTTTTAACACAAAGAGTAATCAGCTTAGTCACCTGGCAGCAACTTAGTGCTTTTTGGCATTTAGATGTGGTGAATGACTTGATTAAGTTCAAGCAATGCGTCAGAATGAGGAATAAAAATGGCTTACAGTAAAATTGTTGGTGCAAAAACAAGTTGGTGTAAGCGATTCAGAACCTCATCTGCATTTCGTATATAACTTGGAAGGAGTCCTGTTTCAGTTAGCTGGCTTTACATTGAGAGTAATTTACATTTGCTATGATCCGAATTCGTTTACTTCAGCTACTATTCTGCTCTGTAAACAGTGTTAAGAAATGGCTCACAGTCTGATAGATTAGAAATACTGAATGAAGAGGGGGTTGCCTAAGGTCTAATGCCATGTTCAGCTAAGCCAATCATCATTGCTCATAAAGAAACACATCATGTTTAGAGGCAGAATCATTAATGAGGATATGAGCTAGTCATTAACCAAACTAATAACGCAGAGCCATGGGTTCAGACAATGCCGGTGCCACTCCACCTCCGCAGCCATGGCAGCTACTTTCTGCCTTGGCAGAAACCAGTGAGACAGTTGATAAACCTTCTCCTCCAGTCTGCCTCTAAATGGAAGATTAAATTAGTGTCTGGGCAGCCACCCTACAGCTTTTTTTTTGACGAGTGAAAAAAATCCTAAATGTAATTTCAGATTGAAATCAAATCTTTTCAGATATATTTTTAAAGTAGTCCTTTAAAAATGTAAGAGCTCTCAAAAACTTCATACACAGACTTTTTTAATTATTTTTAATGTGATTCATTCTTACTAGAGATATTGGTTAATGAGGGGGTGGCTTATTGCTTGTTGCACCACATAGTCCAGATAAAAAACAAGATATTATGGGATAAGGACGCAGTGATGTTTCTGTAAATAATTTTGTGATTATTGTTCTGACAGTAAATATCTCCTATTTTAGGTGAGTAGGTGTTTTTTTGGACATATGCTGATAGGTCAGCTTCAGCTGAACAGCATCTTCTCTTGTTTCACTAACAGCAGAGTGCTCACTTTGTCAAACACAATTCACAAATGACTTATTAAAAGTTGATTAGTTAAAAACAAAGCACTACAAAAACTTAAGTCACATTCACTATTTTGACCGACTTAAGAGTTTTTAAAGATGTTGTGAAAGTAGCAGCTTATCAAAGATTTTAGGTCCATTTTTGGACTTTAAGCTGCATTTCATTTGCCAAGAAAGCCAGATAAAGGATTTCAAAATGACTCACCAAATTTACTGTTTTACACCTATAAGTTAGAAAAACAGTAAAATTTGCCAAATGTTGTAATCAGCAACCAAGCTACCTACTTTCAGAAACCATCATGAGTGCAAGGAAACACTTAATTTCTGCCATTTTAAGAGCATTTTACACACAGGGCAGTTTTTTCTCACTTGGAACATGCTGAGTGTGGTTTTCGTCCTGGTCGTGGACGAAAACCACACTCTACACATTCAGCAAGGTCCTGGAGGGTGCATGGGAGTTCGCCCAACCGGTCTACATGTGTTTTGTGGACTTGGGGAAGGCGTTCGACCGTGTCCCTAGTGGGGGCTTTGTGGGGGGTTCTCCGGGCCCTTTGATACGGGCTGGCAGAGCCCGTATCATGTTTATGATATTTTTTTTATTTTAAGTCACAGGGATTCAGGTAATACTCAGCTGTACCTTGAGCTCTGAGGTTGGCCATCTCCTCAGTCAGAGAATCATAGCTGTCCTCCAGCTGTCGCTTCTTGAGCTCCACATTCTGCATGCAATCCATCAGAGAGCGAATCTTTGCCTCATGCTGGAAGTCACAACGTGAATCACAAAGTTTGAAGATGAATAGAAAACCCCAAACCTTTACCCATGAGAACCCCGCACTAAAGATGAGGAATTCTCCTTCTAAGCTGAATGAATGTACTGACATTAAATATTTATGAGCCCCAGTCATTAGGGAATTTAGTTTAAACACCAAAGATAGTAAAATTTACCTCCTGATGCCTGAAGGCAGCCTCAGTCACAGACAGAATATAAAATATGCCACATTTTAGAATCAGGACTGCATGCACAAATAAGGGTGTGAGATCTAAAAAGCATCTGAAAATCTCCACAATGAATTGCCTTTCATCAGAGTAATTTCGTCCTCACAATGGCCCACTATGCTAAACGATAATTAAACTGATAGAAGAGTGTGCTTGAAAGATAATGATGATGATCATCGGTAATGTGCTATTTGAGGTTCTAATATCTGTTCTCCTCATTTTCCGACAATAACACCAGTATTTTTATGCCTGACACTCTTCTTTTCTCATCCGGATGTTCTTTGTCTCCTCGGTAACAAACAACAACCGATTCATTACTTCAGATCTGCACCTGTGAGATGAGGAGGTGGCATGACGACAGCTCTCTGCTCGTCTCCTCCATCTTTCGGTTGCATTCTGTTTGAAGGTTCTCCAGGTGTCGGCAGCGCTTCACCATGGACTTCACCTCCGACTTAATCTTGCTGATGTAGAGCCGAGCCACCGTGAACTCCTCCTCGATCGCGCCAGTGATCTCCACAGGCTGGAGATAAATAAGGCACACAGCAGGAGAGGCTGTTGAAAAACTAGCAGAGTCAATGTTTTATCAAGATTGAGTGGCGACAATTTAAAGATGGCTGGGAAATTATAGGAAGAAGAGGCAGGAAAAGGAAAGACTTTTTCTGGCATGTTTTGCACATAAACATTTGATTAAGAGCATAATTTAGCAGATGCTGTGACTCAGCTGGTTAGGAGTGGACTGTATAGGATTAGAGAACTGTACACATCAATATAAATGTCTCAGATCCTACTGATTCTACTGCAAAGGTCCATAAAATGCTCTTTGTAAGTAATTTTAGCATGTCTGAGTCGTACTTCAGCGAACATCATTTTGTCATGTTATAACCATCAATTAAGTAAAATCGAATTAATCTAATTTTATGTGACAAACCAGCACAATACAGAGTATATTTATGAACTGGAGGAAAATTAATACGTTTTTCAAAATGCTTTACAAATAAAAATATAAATGAGTGAGGAACTTTTTAAATATTCACATTTTCTGAGATGCACCTCTGCTGTTTTTCCTGCAAGGTCAATTTGAGTAGCTTCTTGGATCTAGTGATTACTCACGATTGAAAAGGTGAGGTTTTTTATTCAGCACGTGGAAACAAACCTATTCAGAACAGGCATGTACTTCAGCAAATTCAGATCCACTCTTCCATTTCACAAACGTAAAGAATATCATTTTTGCATTGAGGTGCCAATAACATGGTATTCTAAACTAGAAATTCAGAAAGACTCAACAGATCTTGCAAAAAGCCATCATTTGAGCCATAAACACGGTTATTATTTGTTTCTCACCAGCTTGATTTCCCGACTCCCAACTATAGTGCTGAACTCGCGTAGGTCCCTCATGAGGCCATTGAGAACCTCGGCGATGCGTTTTCTTTGGTGGCTGCTCACCTCTTGGATGCGGGACAGCTCTGCCTCTAAAGCCCTGAGGTGAGACTGTTGGAAGAGACACAGAGGGATGTGGAGGCAGTGAGTGCAAATAGAGGACATGTGCTCGAGAAAAAGGATTTCATTCTAGAAAAATATAAACAGAGGAGCTTTTTAAAGTTTACGTCTTTAAACCTTTATCTGTCTCAAAGAACTTAAAGAAGTGCAGATTTGCATTAATTTAACTTGAAGGCAGAAGGATTTACATCCTTAGAGAAGCTCTTGTATAACCTGCACTTGCACTGTTAATTCATTACTTTAGATCTGCACCTGTGAGATGGTTATATAGTTAATGTGATCAAGGTTGTTGTCATAAGGATTTATTCAGTTTGCTTTTTTTGAACTGTGGGATCGTTATTACTGCCTAGTATTTGGTGATTAAGGTTTCTGCTCATCTGCTTGGGTTTACATGTTTGAAGGATCTTGTTTGGGTAGTTTAAAGAAAGCAAGTAAATCTCTCCAATCTGATTCTGTATGTTAATCTTCTTCACTCTCCTGATAGATTGTCATTAAACACCTCCATCAAGCAACTCCTGAACCTCCCTGACTTAGAGGGGGAAAAAAAGCATTTGAATATGTGAAACACTACCTAGCTATCACTTGATGCCAACATTTATCAGTCTGGAGTGCTCTCTCTCTTTCTCCATCTGTTGAGATGCAAAAATATCCATGTGCCAAGCATAAACAGCAAAAGTTGCCAGGCAGTGTTAAACAGATGCTTCATTCCTAAAATACAGGGGGTATTGCCAGCAATGTTTGTCAGCAAACCTGACATTTTATTATTTATGCGAGTTCAAATGATTAATGAAAGTGTGAAAACATGCCTGTATTCATGCAATATCCAGCTATTTAGAGAACACTTGGTCCTACATTTTGTATGCAGAGAACATATTCAGCCTTCACCTTTTCCTCATTTGGATACATAGCAACTTCAAACTTCCATGTATTTCACTGGGATTTTTTAGAACAGCTCAACACAAAGTAATGCATAAAATTATACACAACATTTTAAACCTTTGTTTTTTTTAACAGAAAATAGTAGTTTAATATAATCTCACGCCACACATTTCAGATATTTATTTGTAAGATACTTTTATAACCATGCATTTGTGTGTGCGGTTGTGTTGCCCTATGATGGGTTGGAAAACTGTCTGGGGTGAATCTGAAAGATCTGAACTGGCTCAAATAAAATGTGCTGCATGTTTTATTGCTGTTGTTTTGTTTTGTTTTTTCTATCTAAGATGCAGTTTTATAACTGGCATTTAATCAGGAAGAACAAAGACTGGACTTAACTATCCAGACGACAACAACTGATCTGATCTCACTGGACATTAGCAAAGAAACTGCAGATGACTGCATGTCTTAACTGTATGTCATTTACATGATTCATATTAGCACCAAAACCTAATTTATGTCACAGAATTATGTATTTCAAAGTGTTGATTATGATGATTATGACCTAATGTAATAAGAATGAACCAGTAAGTTTTTCCAGAAAATGTCTGAATTATATAGGAAAACAAATAAACTTAATAGAGAAATGTTGGTTGTGTACTATACTGTATACACAGTCAATATTTGGGGCTATTTTTAAATTTCTGCATCCTGTGATTTCCTGCAGCCTGCGGCTCTGCTGTAGTGTTAATAACGCTTTAATAACAGCTTCAGCTTATCGGTATTATTGAGTCTGGTTCCTCTCATCTTTCTTCTTGACACAGTTTAGCTTAAGCCAGCTTGCAGACTAATCAAACACAATAATATTATGATTAATTCAGGTACTGGTGATTTTTGACAGACTGGGAAGGTGCCAAGTCCTTCTAGCAAATGAAATCTGAATTTCCATAAAGCTTGTCTGTCGAAGGAAACTTGAAATGGTCTAAAATTTCCTGCTTCTACGTCGGCGTTGACAACGCGTCCTGGATTAGTCTGTGTGAGGCGGCTCTTGAAACTCTGACTCTAGGCCTTGTTAATCTTCCCACAAATTCTTGAGTGGATTTTGTTTCTCTATCCTCTTAAGGCTGTTGTTATCCTTGTTACTTGTGGACCTTTCTCTACCACGCTTGTTCCCTCCAGCCAGCTTTCATTTAATAATGCCTGGATACAGCAGTCTGTGAAAAGCCACCTTGTTCAGCTTTGACCTTTTCTGGCTTCCACTTTGTGAGGCACTTCAATAACTGTCTGCAAGAAAACTGGCTCAGCATTCCTCCCTGTCATTGTGGAGGCCATCACATGGCTATTTTGTATAAATTTTTTTTTCAAAATAAATAATTGTTATTGATGTTATGTACAGCATTTTCAACTATTTGAAAAATGTACTTTGAAGTTTTCATTGACTATAAGCCATAATTTGTCTAACCTAGCGGTAATAAACTGCAATTAATCTATTTTATTTATTGAATTGATTTATAGATTAATTATTTATTCAAATATATTATTGTTCCTGATACCTTGCTCATACAGCAGGATTTTAAATTTCTCAGTTTATTTTCATACCTTGAGAGGCCATACACATAACGACAAATAATTATAGGTTTAACAGGTTTGGTCCAACAGTGTCTGGTGCAGAGCCACACATCGAAGACAACACACCCCACACAAACACACACTCACACACACCTACATACACACACGCACACACACACAAACATTCAAATGTCAGACAGGAAATTTAGCAAAATCTCATGGTATCAAACATAAGTTCAGAGAACACAAACAAGGCCAAAAAGTAAGATGCAATGGAGATAGGTTGTGCACTATTTTTGGCACCATCGCAGTTGTTTTGTCTTCTTTGTTTTTGATTCCTCTCTGTGTTTCAGTCACCTCACTTTCTGACTCTCTGCACATCACATTTAACATGTGATGTGTTTGTCCTCAGGGAACACCTCACACACCTCACAACATATTGAACTACATCCCCGATTCAAGACTAGAGCGTTCCCAGACTCCTTCTGAGTAGACAAAGTGACTCTTAACACAGCAGACAGCAGAAATATTTCCTAAGATTATCTTTAGAGTCATCATGATAATCGGGACATTTATAAGATTGTTGAAACGGAAAGATCAAGTGAGAACTTGGCATGATTATTTTATTATGTCAACCAGGCTTAACTAAGAATAAGCACATGTGAAAACAAGGGCACATCTCTGCTTAATACAACTGAAAGAGTGCCTCCTGTTTATAAAAACACACCGGCTCACATTCACTTTTTTTCCCATCTTTTTCTGAGTAAATTCAGTTATTTTTTAATGCCTCGTGTTGCTTTGTCGACCACATTGGGCTTGCTCTTCTTCTGCCTGCAGACTAGGCGGCTTATAAGCTGTGAGGTGAGGAGCCTCTCTCTACAGTTGTATGAAACGCACATAACGGATATATTTATATGTTTCTATCTATAGCAATTAATTACTACAAAGGGTGTGTTGCTGTTAGCAGCTTACGACACAAATGTGTGAGCAAGTAAAAATAAACTGACTTTATTTAGCAAATACACACTACATAGTCGAGGGGGGTGATACCATTCCTGCTTGACTTAAAGTATTGTGCATCTATAGGCCTTTAAAACCAGCATGCCATCTACTCAACCCGATGTTATGCCCATCACCATGCAAATGGTGAAAATCCACAATCTCGGCTGTTTAGTCTTCATATCCCCCATTAACGTAACGTTGTTATCCTTTAAAGGTCGCCTCTCCAGGCAAACTCCAACTTATGAGCACATGGCAGTAAATCATTAACCCCAGATTATTTCTTCATGAATAAATAAAAAAGAATGAAGATGGAAAGGGTAATAAAACTATTCAGCTTATCTAAAGAAAGATTTATGAAAAGATAGTTAAGAGAAGCCTGTTGAAGTGATGGATAGAGTAAATGAAACTGATAGCAAAGAGCTTAAGTGGCTAGATGGATGGAAGAAGTTGCATGAAGGAGCGCATGAAAGGCAGTGACATTGAGCGATGGCCACATGCAGAAGAAAAGAGGAGTTTTAGCTGAAGGAAACCAAGGAGACAGTCAAATGGCAGATGTTCGCCACTCAGTCATGCTTTTTATATCTGCTCAGCAAAATTTCAGCCGTGCAGTCATAAAAGCAAAAAGTTGTCCTAAGAATGCAGAATGAAGCTGAGGAAAAGCTTTGTCACTGTGAAGTAAAGTCATTTTTATGCCATGTATTCGTCTATCAGACTGCAGGCAGATGTTCCTGTGACGGCTCCCTGTCAGCTGAGAGGTATCGACAGAGCACAGCGTAAAGGAGAAGTTGTGCTAAGTGAAATGATTGGGGACAAATTGCAGTGCCAGCTGAGTTTGAACTGAACTGCACACAGCGTCGTTACGTTGTCAGCTCCTTTCATCAGTTCTTGGATTGGTTTCTGAGAAAGTCAGGGATAGAAGTGATGGCCGTCTGGCAGACTGTAAAACAGTATGAAATATTGAAGAGGCTTTAATACGGCGGCGAAGGGTTCACTCGGTTCACAAAGTAGGTCATAATAACTGAATTAAGGCTTTGCTTCCTCTGCTGGGCCACTCTATCAACATTAATGCTTGTTTTTCGCTTGAGGTGCCTTTCTATGCTATAATCCACTTTCATCTTTAATAAGTCACATTAAACCTGCTAAGAAAATACTTTTGAATGTCTTCTTTCATTTGTCTTAAGTTTTATTCTATTTTGTACATGTGTTTATCTGTGATGTAGTTATTTCAGAAACAAAATCAGCTATGCTAACTTGTAAAAAATCGCTTTAAAAAAATGAAAATCAAGACAAAGTTAGAAAACAAGGGTTAGGACATAGGCATCATATTTATTTTAATTACATGGTTTATAATGAATGACAGATTTACATCACTATGCCAACCACATATTGTTGAAAGCCCAGTCAAATCAGAAGTGATTTTGTTTTTTCTTTGAGGTTAAAGAAACGTATTAAAAGCAACTTGTAAAACATGCATCAGCTCCTGTTTTACTTTAAAAAAGCAAGAAACTCGGTTAGAAATGTCTTGTTGATTATAGCTGTACTGATCAACAGGCTGTCCAGGAGAGTCAGTAACTGGCCTCTTTGGTTGCACTTGACAGCGTTTTCAGATATGCAGGATGAACGTCACCTCTTAGGAGTGTTTGTCCTGGTGTCATAATTTCTCTCTTCTCTTTGTTTACTTTTGAAATTTAATTTCCTCAATGCCCGTTTAACTTCATTCAGAAATTTCACAATATATATTCAGCAAGTGACTTTGTGACAGATTTATTTCCGCAACATCCCTTTTCGACTTTGCAGGATGAAATACTTGCAGCAACACTACTAGAGAAACTCAGACTCACCATCTTTTTTCCAAGTTCTTCAGCCAGCACCTTGTTCTGCATGCTTTTCTCCTCGACCTCCAGGCTTTTCTGGTCGAAGTTTACAGCCAGCTCCTCCAGAGCCTGAAGCACCTCCTTCACCTCAGTCTTAGCAGACTCATTTTCCGCTTGCAGCCTGCCGAGCTCTGACTGCACCTTCTCGCTGTCTCCCCTGGACGAAGCTAAAAGCTGAAAGGTAAGGAGGTTTAACTATATATAAGAGCTCCATAAAAGAAAAAATATGTGTAGAAATAAAACAGAAAAAATGCAAAGGACTACTTTTTAACAAAACACAACGGCCTATCTTCTAGAGAAAATAAATGTCTTTACAAGACTGCAATGCAATGCAGGTGAACAGATTATTCCTATTTAAAGTATTCACCTCAGAATATCACTGCACAAAGAGAGAGGTCATTTTATTTTGCCACCAGCTTTTGTTATTCTGCTGCAGCCCACTGAGAGTCATCTCCCTGAATGACACGTCATAAAATGTAGATGCTGCTCCTCCTGGGTTTTCAGTATATTTACACAAGCTCACAGCCTTTGTTTGGACAAATGGTCATTATGCTGCAAAGTCTCTGATTTGGTAGCTACAATTGTGGCAAATCAGCTCACAGTAGGGCTGTTATGGGACATAAATGTCCAAATGTAGAAAATGTAGATTCCACTTTTTTTACATTAACTATCTTTCTCATTCTTTCCTTGCTAGATTCCCCATTTTCTCTGTTTGCTGCCCTGGTTCTATGTTGGTTAGCCTACTGGGTCTCAGCCTGTGATGGTCCAATGCCTTTTATTTATCTGCAGACTTGTTTTGATGCTCCTGGACTGACAGCTGTACGTTTCTGTTTTTACTCATTAAAATCTCTGCTTCACCAAACTGCAAGTCCTTATCTAACCTAAAAATGCCAACAGTATGAGGTTGGTAAAGTAATGATTTGGGGAACCACGCTATTTGCTGGTGTTGCTCCACTGATGTGTCCATAGACACAGTAGTCGTTTTTCATTTTCCAGCAGGACTTGGCCCTCAGGGGAAAAGTACCAATGCCAGCTTAATGATTGTGGTTTCTGTGTTTTTTTATTAGCTAGAAAACTGGCCTGTACCCTAAAAAGAATATCTGGGTTGCAGAAAGGTGAGACAGCAGATCCAACAACGCAGGCAAGCTGAATGCTGCCATCAAAGCAACCTGAATTTAATACCTAAGAAGACTTAAAGGCTGATCATCTCCATGCTATGTTGCATTGATGCAGCAATTTGTGCAAAGAAATCTATGAGATTCACACTATTAATAATCTTTCTTTGCAATTTAGTTGCTTTATTAATCAAATTTTACTTATCAACGTTCCAGCCCTGAAAATGTCTCACAAGTTATTTCCTTCTTTACTTATTGGCAAAAAATATTTTACTGGCTGAAAAAGCAACTAACTCAAAAACATTTTGTAACTGAAGAAAAATGAACTCCAAGGAGTTTATGGTGAGCTGCAGCCTTTCATCTGTGTTTGCCCTGGAGTTTAAAAGGTTGTGTTTCAAACTCCAGTCAGCATAAATATACTTACTGATCAGCGACCACAGTCTCATTTACTCTATCTCCTTTTTGGCAGCAGAAATGTGTTGTTTTTCCAGCTCATTCATCTCAAGGGCAGGATGGTAAACCCTCTCACAGCTGACTTCTGCTTGAACTGTGATTCACGTTGGCACGTTCGCAGAAACGACGGCCCACTGTGAGCTGTTTAAAGCGAACCGATGAAAGGATGTAAAAACCAAGATCTTTTACCTCCTCCTGGTCGAGCATCTGCTCCTTCAGCTTCTCCACCATCTGGCTCTGGTGGTTGATCTCGTCGTCCTTCAGTGGAATAGAAACGATTAATTTGTATGTTTTTATGACTGTACACCAGAATCTTCTGGGTTCAGTGGGTGAACACAAGCAGGCAATTACAACTTGCGCTCAAAGTTGTAATTACAACTTTGGGTTTTAAAAAGTAATTTAAAAAACAAAGTGTTTCTAGACGTGTGATGGATAAATAAAATAAAATTAAGCCTTTTAACACAGAGTGTAATATTAGAAACACATGCCTGTTTGGTTGTTTTTTCTTTGTGTCAAAGTTCAGAGATCGTCCGGACTGGACATTCCTAATTTCTTTTAGTTCTTGTTTCCAAGAAACCAAACTTTCTTGCAATCTTCAAGGGTGATGCTGATTTTCTCAGCAATATAATTTGCTTTATCAAAGTAACAAATGGTACAATGTTGGTAGAAAAGAGCAAAATAAGACCTTAAAGGTTGAATAGTAAGGCCTGAGATAAAGTGAGAGATGAATCATTAATGTCACTTTCAGAAGCATTTTTTTTATTTGATTAAAGTACATAAATATCCTTAAGACCACAAAGAGCCCATTTAGGATGCCCGTTTTTTTGTACCGGTAGACACAACAAATCTCTTCAGTTTGAGAGATTTTTATTCCAGAATAAATCATTAAAAAAGAATAAAGGAATATGTGAAATGGTCATGCAATGAGCTGAAAATTAGAGGGAGAGAAGCAGTAGGTGTAAAAAAAAAAAAAAAAAAAAGAAAAATACTTAAAAGACTTAACTCAAAAAGCCTGATGAAGTTTTGATCAAGGCTGTTTAAGAAGTCAGGTTTCTTGGAAAGAAAACTTTGTAGAAGTGAAAGTGAGGAAGTAAATTCAAGAGTTTAGCACAGTATGGGATGGATATCGGGAAAAAAAACATCTAAACATCATGTACTTAATACAGAAAAGTGCAAAAGGGAAGAAAAAATATAAATTAATTCAAAAATATAAGTGCTGAACTTCAAACTAGACTCTACAAACTGTAAAATGGAATGCAAGAAAAATATGTTAATTTAAGGCTAAGCTTTTCAAAATAAATTACACCTACTTTGCCTCAGTGATATCCTTCACTAATAGCCGCTACTGTAAATAAATCACCCCTTAAATGTTCTCTGTACTCTGATGTACTCTGAGTGGCTGCATGCATGTTACTGCATCTCACACACGGTGTGTAATCAGCTCCGCATTCATTCCCTGACTATCCTCTTGCTGCTGTCATCACCTTATCATCCAGCTGCTTGTACAGCTTGCGGATCTCTTCCTCATATTTATGCCGCTCTTCCTCTGAGATGTGAACCACAATGGATGACGCTAAGGAGCAGGGGCTGCAAGGAGTGCAGGGGGTGCATGGGCTGCATAATTCAAGAGTTGGCTCTTCAAAATCCAGAGGCACAAAGCGGGCATCCTCCGATCCTTCACCCAGCTGCCCCAGCACAACATCATTCTCACCTATAGAGACAGAAGGAAAATATTGTCATTGAGCTGCCCTGCTCCTTCTGTCAACCAATGAATGCATAAAATGGGATTATGAGGTTCATCTTATTCATGTTTCCTTTGAATCCAATCAATTCAAATGTGAGATTTAAAATGGTTCCGTGTCAAGGGGAGACATCTTCCTCCACACTGTCACCTAGCATTAGCTCAGATGACACACTTGTGATATTAATGAGAAAAAATGTCATATGCGCGTTTTGCACAACATTGTTAGCTGTCAGGATGTACAAGGTAAACTCTGATTCGGTGCAAAAACTAATCTAAGTCTGTCACAAATCTCAGGGGGAGAGGAGGACCTAATAGGAAATACAAGTTTATCTTTACATTCAAGCTTAATTATCATATTCAAGATTCAAGATTTGTCTTTTGAAATAACAGAAAAACAGGGAGCTCAATGAAAGTATTGAAATAGTTTCTTTAAAAATTAATATGCAAGTTGCATCTTTAAATTGGGATATTGTGCATTTTCTAACCATA
The DNA here is from genome assembly GCF_051168715.1 of Poecilia mexicana. Taxonomy (NCBI): domain Eukaryota; kingdom Metazoa; phylum Chordata; class Actinopteri; order Cyprinodontiformes; family Poeciliidae; genus Poecilia; species Poecilia mexicana. Next base: position 21,029,100 of record NW_028263374.1, read on the forward strand.
TTTTAGCAAAATACACCCCGATAGAAAACAAAGCAAATTGTTGAACTGTAACGTCAATGAAAAATGCAAATGGGTTCTCTTTGTTTTATCATATAAATATAAACCTATACTAGCATCAAAAACAACATATTTTGAAGCTTTGACTCACTTATACAATGAAAAGGAAGACAGCAGGGTTATTTTAGATCTAAATATATTTTTTATTTATTTATATTAAGTCTAGAGCTGCTTTCTGTGAGTCACAGTTTAAATGTTAGTCACATCAGCTCCTGTCTCTGAGGATTTACTATAGTTGAAGTGAAGGTCTATTTAAACATACTTTGATGTTACATTCCTTAACACATAGTTCAACAGTCTCCCTGTTTAATATGTTCTTGCTTAACATACACACAAGGAACTCATTATATATTTACTCAGGTCAGTCGGATCAGATGGGTAAAGGCTGCGGGGAAACATTGTTTGTTTTTAATCACGTTTCACATGCACTTTATCTTGTCTGCAGTGAAAAGGCAATCTACAGGAAGCTGAAACCGGATAAATGTAAAACGAATCTGCAAGCAATTATAGAGCCTCAGATCTAAGGGAAGAAAGAGGAGGGCACGTTTTCCACTTTTACTATTGAGCCAAAAACGTTCGTTTTATTGATTGTTGTTAGAACTACCCAGACCGGACTGAGTCGTGATCTTGTTAGTTGCTGTAAGTTTTCACTTTTGGGGAACCTCCATAAAAATCTATAGGTACAACTCTTGATTCTGTTGTCTTTATATATCCAGTCAGTACATTTCTTCTGTCTTTGTCTTGTTCTTTCGTGCCTCTACTGAGGGAAGTGAAACATTTCTCAAGGACTGGTGTCCTGGTCCAGCAGTTAAATACCTGCACACATTCATTTAAATGAGCAGGCTCGTCAGCAAAATCCTTCAGAATCTGGGGGACAGGCAGTGTGCTGAGACACAAATGAGCATATTCATAATATTGGTCTACTTTTTTGAGAACTGTGACCTTAAAAGCTGTTTTTTATGTATATAACAAATCTGAGCTGAGCTCGGCTCTCTCGGGCATCGTTAAGCTGTGCTCAACTCACGAGTAACAGCTCTATAAACCAACTTTTAGAGTTAACTGTAGCAGTTATGGGCAAAAAATCGAGAAGGTTTTCCCCCAAAAGAGAGAGCACATATTTGTATAGCATATGCAGTTGTCTGTGTAAAAACCTGTTATTAATGATATGTACGCAGTGTAAATGATTAATGAAAAAAAAAATGTTTGTAGTACCTTTGCAGTCACATATATGGAACCTGATCACTCAAAGCGCTTCAGACTGCAGACACATGTATTGCTGAACCTAGCACTGGGAAAACTGGGAGAAGGCAAAGGATATTTATTTATTTATTTTTTTCAAAAATGATCTGTCTCACACCACTACTGTTTCAAAGCGCGTTAAAGATGTGGTTTATAATCCAGAAATTACGGTATATTGACTTGTATTGTGGAGTTCTGCTGGAAACGCTTCAACTGGGATTGAAGTGTTTTCTTTGTACTGGATGATTAAAACCTGACTGGCTTGGATTTGACACTCCACTCTGGCAGAGACTCTGCTTTCAGAAATGCAAACTGAGTAAAGATTCCTGTTTGAGACAGTTATTTCCTTTGGGCCAGTCTTGATTAAAGAGCTCAGTAATGTAGTGCAGGATGGAGGTCAACGGCATTCACCTACAAGAGTCCCAAGTCAGAAGTGGGAAGCGGTGAAAAGACCTGTGGGAGGGAAATTGGGGCGAAGTTTCTGTCAAAATGATCTATAAAATTCTATGAATTGTAAGTGCTATCCAGAGAAAGAGAGTCTGAGGAAGAGTTAAGTGTGGAGCTACAGGAGGACGCTATAAAAGAAATTATTTCTGCTCATGAATGTTCAATAAAGATGTGTTACGGTTCATTAAAATGCGGGTCAAACGCTGGGGGGGAGATTTTTTTTGCAAGAAACAAAAGGCAGAAATTAGATTCATGGCTTGAATGTCAACTGATCACCACCACTGAGTGCACTGACATTTGAAAAGTCCAACAGATAGGAGTAGATGCACATCACTGTGTGTGGGGGTGCAAAGAAAAGAAAATGCTGGTGTTTGTGTGTGTTGACATGTGAGAAAACCACTCTACGTCATGACTTTTCTGTGGCCAGGATGGTCAGGATATGATTAAAACATAGAGATTCATAAAGCAAATTCTGCTGCAATAATTTATCTGAGTACAATGTATGAGAAATCCAATTACACAAAGTGTGCAAGTTTGAAGAAAAAAAACAAAAAACTAACAGAGATAGCCAAAAAGCAGTGTTTATGTGTTTTGGGCATGAGTCCAACAAATCTGTTGGTCCGTTTTCCTCCTACATCTTCACTGACAGGTATTCGGATTAGATCAAATAAGGTTAAATCTCCCCTTACGTGGAGGGAAAAGCGATGCCTGTGGGTTGGTGAAAAATTCATTCCTGTAAGTGAAAAGCCGTCCATGCATAAAAAGAGACAGGAGCAGGGACATGTTCTGCAGTCATTCTCCTCTGCAGAGCTTTGTTCAGCACTTCCGCCAGGTTTTCATCAAGTCGTATTTTTTTAAATGGAAGACTGATTTGAAGGTTCGTCAGAAAAATAGAGCTGGTTTTAAAAACAACTGCCTGGAGAATGAGACAATGTAGGGGAATAAAGAAAAAGAGTCAAACTAACATAGTAACTCTTATCTTCTGCCATTGAAATGGTTTCTAAGATATATAAAACATGTATTATTATATCATAATAATACATGTTTATTATTGAAAATGTATTGATTGAAAATGTATTGATTAAAATCCCAAGCGGACTTTGATCCATCCACTTGAGTTTAAGTGCTAAAGCTTAGTTCCTTTTTTTGGAAGTTAAACTTTAAAGCCTTGGAAAAAGAAACTATTTTATCCCTTTCAAAAATACTTTATCGGGGGTCCTAGTCATTTTAGTCCTTTGTCATTTTGAACTTTTGCAGCCTCTTGCTTGGACTTTGCAGAGACTCCATGTATTTTTTTAATGGTGATTTTCTATTAATTTATCCCAGTTCACTGCTTAGAAACTAACATCCACCACCAGAAGGTTGCTTAGGGTTATTTTTATTTGATCAAGGACCCCAGTCGCTCTTATTTATGAAGAATCAGTGAGCCCAACAATCAATGAAGAGAATATAATGCAGGGGTAATATATTTTTTTAATTATATCCTATTTAATAAGTTATACATTTTAAGAATCTACAGCAGAAACTGAATGTCTATATAGTCTGTTTTTCTCCCCAGTTTCTAACTCAATTATTCTGTGTTAGGTCAGTCAGGATCACCACAATTATTTTTAGTTGCTAAATGCCAGAGTAATGAGGGTTTTTTTTTTAACCATGTTTAAAATCGGAAGCTACGCACATTAAAATGATTCTGCCTTTAACAAGTTGTGAAAGCACAAATTATGCCATGACGTAATAGGATTTTTAGCTAACTGGAGGCAAATCTGTGGTTTTATTTTAAGGCGTTGAAGGAAATTCTTTAAAAAATCAGTCAGGATATCAGGAAGAGGACTGCATATTTTCTTCTGATCCAGTCATGGTCTTCTGTAAGGATATTTTGTTCAATGTTTTCAATTAATTCGGTCAGCAGTAGGTTGCCAAATTCAATATATGAAGTTTTGTGTTTGGATATATTTGAGCTAAATTTCAATCTGAGTCAAACTGAAGGGCCAAAACTATTCCATGAAGTCGCTGTCATTTGCTTGGCTGAAAATATCAACATTTTACAATTTTTACATGAGACACAAACGCACGAGCAGCCATTTTCACATTTTCTTTGTACAAGTACGTACAAACCATGATCAGTGGAAGCATTACCATTCCTCCAGCAGTTCAGCTCAGCTTCAAGTCTTTGTATAGTTTCCTTCATCGATCTGTTCTTCTCTTTTTCCTTCTCGTACTTCTTCTTCCACTGCTCCGCTGTGAGCTCCAGATTCACTGTGACGGTATTCCTAATGGTCTTGGCTCTAATTAGAGGGGAGCATGGAGAAGGAAAGGGCATCACAGACAGGAAAGGAGGGAGTGAGGAGCGAAGAGGTTGAAGGGACAAGGGACAGTAAAACGAGAGGAACAACAAAGTGTGAGGGAACAGAGAAAATGTCTGCCTGCGCAGTGAAAATTAGCTTGCATCTCATTAATTGGTATGCAAATTGGCTATGTGCAAACAATGTTTGGTGTGCATAGGGTGAGGGAGCAACGGAGGACGGGTGATTCGCACTGCATGAAATATTTACAATGAATCAATGCTATTATAAAAATCTTAAAAAGATTGAGTATGTTATTCTGCTGCTTAGCACAAATAAAAGGTTGAATGGAAGGATGTGCTATTACTTAATTTCACACCCCAGTAAGAAAACTGCGTGTTCTTATAAAAGTACTTTCTACTGTTTGTAAGACAAACATCCTTCTCTGCTCATTTCTTTACCAATTAGACCTTAGATAAAAGGGTGTGTGAGGAGCAAAATGAACATAATCAAACATATTGTTCTAAAAAAGTTCAACAGCAAGCATAATCCTATGAAATATTTGATTTGTGTGCCTTTAATAAAGAAAGAAGAGCCCGCATTCCTCATAGTAAATTAGTCTTTAGAATTAGATGGCATTTGAAAAAACTTAAGAAAAAGCCAAGAGATGATTTAGTTATTCAACTCTTCTGTTCTGTTTTTGTTCCTTTGTGAAAGACCAATTAAACCTTGAAGTCACTCTAATGTTATTACTTAGAGTTTCACTCAGATCACCCCCATTCATCAATGCGATACTAATTTGGGGCTTTTAATGATACATTCAACTCAATCTGTTTCTATGGGGGCTAAGATACAATATATGATTAATCCCCGGGTAGATTTGGATTTCAAGTGAGTTTTTAATTTGAACAAACATGTTTTTGTCACACTAAGAGGTTGAAGCAGCTCAGTTTGGAGTCTCAGCTGAAACCAATGGATTAGGGTGGTGGCAGGAGGCCTTCTAGCCATTTATACTACTCTTATATTATTTTACTACATTCTGCATAAATGTGGAACAGATAAAGAAAAAAACAACACAGAATCTTGTGGACCACCAACCAGACAGAGCAAGAATGGGATCTGTGAAATCTTCAACGTCATTTTAATTCAGCAGCTAAATGTGCAACATTTGGACCCCAGTGTGTGTTACACAAAATGATAATCCCCAATTCCACATCAAAAGTACTACTGAAATATTTTTGGACTGCACTTAAGCGCAGGCTGCATGTCAGGAAGCCAACCAATTTTAATAAACAAACCAGAAAAATGGAAAATTATCCAGCCAGAATCATACAAAAGTGGCAACAAAAAGTGTGGTGTTTTTATCCAGTTTACTGAGGGAAATTGATTCAATTAAATGTGGCGATGCATGCATGTATTTTAGCATGAAGAAAAATGGATTAAAGGAAGAAACTACAGTCAGTGTGCAGGCCAAGAGAAAAGTTGGAATAACCCAGTTCAGTGAACTGTGAAGCATCACAGGGTTGTGTTTCGCTTTGCACAGCAGTGCAGCAGTTCAGGACCACCAAGCACAGAGATCCATGTTACCGTTGGCCAAACATCAGCGTGGATTTGGTCTCTGCATCATTGTAGCTGGATGGAGAGCAACAGATAAACATGGTGGTGCGGCAGTTCCCGCCCAGTGAGTCCTGCAGGATGCGAGTCATTTTGCTGTCACGGTACGGCACATGGGATTTCTGCAAAGAGACAAAAGCAGGAGAGAAGAAAAGGAATTCAAGATTGAGAAAAAGACATCAAAACAGAAAATGCAAAAGAGCCCTTTCTTTGAAATAGGAGTTTTCCACACGGGGGGAGAAGAAAAACATAAAAAAAACTGTTCTCTTGCAGCTGTATTATTCAGAGTTGCGCCAATTTAACCCTCTGAATGCAGCCATAAAGAATGTGTCCTTGCTCAGTGAATAGGAAATGAACACTCACATTTCTATCAGATTAAAACATTTCAGACTGTCAGCCTTTTTTCCATATGGTTTATGAGGACTTCCCCGAGCCTTGAGCCTTACAATAAAAAATAGTGAGTGTTCTAATTAAGGAGGCTTTGAAGGACCACAGAGCGGGTCAAATGGATCATAATAGCAGCTGTAGTATAGCATAGAGAGCGGTGGATGAGAGGAACAGAAGGCCACCAAGCGTGTCACTGCAGCACACCAGAAAGACGAGTCACAACTCTTACAGCAGTTTTACTCTCGGCATCAAAATTTAGCATTTTCTATTTATTTAACACTGTGTTCCTCTGTACCTCAGCCATCCAGAAGGTCATTGTGTGACAAAGAGGTAATAGCTGGATAGAATAGAAACAAAATTATGTTTTCTGATCAAATGTAAAGATCGTAATTGTCTCTCGGTTCTGCTGGACAAGCATCCGGGCAGTTCTGCAGTGTTCAGAGTTTTACAGTTAACTAACAAGGGACTGTGTTATATTCTAAGTTAGCAAAATAAAATGATTAGCTTCAGAATCAATTCCACATGCATTCAGACAACACTTCTTTTGAGCATAGCATGTAGATATAAGATGAAAGACTCACAGCTCATTGATAAAAATGCAAAATTGTTTTTAAATGAGCAAGTTAATCCCTGTAAAGTAATTATACAGGCTGTTATTATATAACAATAAATACACACAAATTACAATCAGACTCACTGATAATAAACCAACTCCCATATTTAAGGAATTAATGTATTTCTAATTTAATAATTCAGACTAATTCATTGCAGCCAGGATACATATTCTTCCAATGACAGGCATGAGTTATCTGTTTAAAACAAATAATTAACAAGTCAAGCCTCAGGCTGCTGCTGATGGATTAAAGGGACTGCAGAGCTTTTCATTTTTCATCTTACCGTTCCTTCAGCCAAAGCAGAAATGACGTTGCCCAGAGCCGATAGGGACCTGTTGATGTTCTTGGCTTCATCCAGCACCGATCCCTCCGCACCTGTCTTACTGACCTGACACAAATGCACAAACATGGAAGAAATTAGTTCATTAACCGTTTAATCCAGGCAAATGAAATCTGTTTCTAATATAATTATCACTGGAAAGTCTCCTCACATCTTGTTTATTTTGGTCTTTATACAGTTTTTAGGTTATAAAATAATACATTACGCTGCACGAGGTTGCCCTCTTAGAAATAATTTTATTTATGAAGGCCCTTAAAATCCTCTGTTTCTGATTTTATTCAGCATTCAAGCATCCAAAGGAATTTTACAGAGTATCTGAGAAGAGCTAGATAGATCTGTTAAAGACCATCTGGCTTTTTCTGATGCTTCATTATCTTTTGGTTATTTATTGTATTTTCTTGATAGATTGTCACACTTATTTTGCCTTCTAAACACTCCATCCCTAATGAACGTGTTCACAGTTTTTCCCACTGTAACCACAAATGTGACTGTTTTATGTAACAAATTAGTATGAGAGCCTTCAGAAAACAGCTGTATTTGTACTGAGATTAAGTCACACACGGATGGGCTTCAAGTACCAATTAGGTGACTTGTGAGGAAAGAACATAAGTTTGTATTTGCAGCTGTACGAGAAAACACAAGTCCAAGCAACACACTTCACATTGTATGTGTAAAAAGAAAACGAAAACCATTAATGATTTTCTTTCCACTTCACAATCCTGCATAATTTTGTGTTATTTTACCACATGAAATCCCTATAAAATATGTATGATGTTTGTAATTGCAACATTACAAAATATGAACAAATCCAAAGCAGATGAATGCTTTAGTAAGGCACTGAAGTTGTTTTTCTTATTCTCACATGCTACCAATTAAGTGCTTGCAAAATTATTTATTTCCATTAAATACTTGCTTCAGTGTGTTTTTTTCTGGCTCATAATATTTGGTTACTAAGTCTATCAACTTTAAAAAAAAACAACTTTACATGGCATTTAAGTCTGTTGTTTCAACAATTGGGCTCAAAATATGTTGTGCATCAGCATTTTGGAGGTAGTTATAATGGTGCTTAAGTAAGTTTGACTGCTTTATAGATTAATTGATCAGTGGTATAAAAACCTTTATTGACCTGGTATAACTACCGTGTTTCGATTGGTTGAAATCAATAAGGAACAGGAAGCTAATGGGATGACTTTACAGAGAGTACACACAAATTGGTTTGCATTCATTTTCTAATATCTGCTTGTTATAAAGAAATGATACCAATAACAGCAGATCAACATGAGGAGACATCTGCTTCAGCCAGAACAGGATTCAGTAGGACTCCATTAATAAACGCCTCATAACATAAAGTATACATATATTTTATTCAGACAAAATAATCCATCTTTTCAGCATGGCTTTTAATAGAAGTCAAAATAAGATGTGACATGGTTTTAGGACTAATTTCCCAATGAATTTAAAGACCAAATAAATAAATGAGTACAGTATAACTTGTTAAGAAGGGAAAATGATGTGAGATGCAGCTGGATTTTCTGAAGATTTCTCCAAGACGGTCAATCTTGAGTGTATCCTAATTATCAGGGGATCTAATTAGAGCTAGATAAAAAGAAGCTTAATTAGAAGAAAAATCTGCAGACTGTGAACATTCTTTCATTTTAGTTCAGTTGAAAACATTTTGTCCTCAACCTCCATAAATTGGTAGAGCAGAAATATTTCTTCATTGCTCCCCAGGGTTGACCAAGACAACAAACAGATGCACCATCAGCGCTTAAATGCTACAAAACGCAGCCGTCAGCATTTGTCAATACTGTCCTATATCTCTTTACTGCTCTTAGTATACACTGCTTCTTCTGTTACATTAGTCCCATAAACTCAAGACTATAAAAACAGGGTAGATCTTGGGGCTCCTCATAGATATGGGTCATTGATGGCTGATTATATTTGAATCAAAGGGCAATGACAATGGGGAAAGTTTGCGAAGACAGCGGTTGCAGTTGTGAAGCTCCCAGCTCAAAGGAGTGGCTCTTTAAAAACACAGAGAAGGTACCGTATTTTCCGCACTATAAGGCGCACCGGATTATAAGGCGCACCTTCAATGAATGGCCTATTTTAGGACTTTTTTCATACATTAGGCGCACCGCATTATAAGGCGCATAGAATAGACGCTTCATACTCTATTATTACACATCCACATTAATAAAGAAATGGTCCCCGAGTACTTTATATAGTAGGCTGGCCCAGTCGTTGTTTCACTCACGGTGTTGGTGTTGCGATATTATGCCCAACTGCTTTCTGGGTAACACAGACCAACCAACACGCTGCCGCTGCAGTCTCTGTCTCTCTTCCCCTGCCCCCCCCCCCTTTAAATGTATTATCAAACTTTATTAACAAACCAGTGTTCTGACAACTATCCCAGCATGCACCGCGCACTACTTCTTCTACGGGGAAAAAGAAGTTGGCGGCTGCTTACCGTAGTGGACCAACTACGTAAGCAGCCTACTGCATGTCTGTGTAAACATGACGTCTTTCATTTCGATCTGAGTTAATTAGCGTAGCATTTCTGCCGGATTTTCACAACATATCAGCCACGACAATGGACAGGGGAACCAACAAGTTCATGTCATCTTTTTTGGACGACATCAAGGTGTTTGAGCCACTGGATGCCTCCAACATTGTGCGCGTCACAGCTAAAAGCTACCGATAGATGAGGAAAACAGCAGATCCTCACACCCTCAGCATAAATATAGCTGTGGACGAGATCACTGATGCCTATTGTTCTTGCAAGGCTGGGTAAGTCAGCATTCATGGTTTTGATGGTCCACAATGTACATTAGCATATGTTTACTACTGTAGCTTGTGTTTGTGAGACGGTCACGCACGTGGTAGCTGCACTGTGACCTAAAATGGGCATTAGCCAATGAAACGCGGCCCCTGTGGTAAGGTCCATTGCTGGACCTGTTGTGGCTCAATATTGGTCCATATATAAGGCGCACCGGATTATAAGGCGCACTGTCGGCTTTTGAGGAAATTGAAGGTTTTTAGGTGCGTCTTATAGTGCGGAAAATACGGTACCCATCCTACATTTAGCAAAAACAAGAAAATAAATAAAACATTGCGAAGAGTAGAAGAGAAATTAAGACATTGGTAACTGATGCAGGTAAATTTAATTTAGCTAAGAGTGAAATATGTTTGTTACCGTTTGTTCAACTAGCAGGGTAAAGCTAAAAATAGCCAACTTTGACATGGCTCCTCCTTTAGATTAAAATTGCATCCAGTTGTGTTCAGTTTTCTAGCTTAGAATGTTTAGCTGTATAACTCATAGGCAACAATTCTAGATAATGTACTACAAATGTGCATAGATTGAAGTCATTGTGTGGATATTTTATTCCCCAGTCATGTATCAAGTAGATTTTATGAGTCTGAAAAATATTTATTTATTCATGTGCTGGATTATTCTGCATGTATTCATGAAGAGTGATAAAACAGGCTTCATCATATACTTCAATCTTCCTTTATGAACAATTTTAGATGAGATAAGAAAGTGCAAGTTCAGCATTCACGACTTTGATTGATTATGCTGCATGTTCTATACTCTGTCTGCAGGACATGCCATGTTTCTTTGTTTGCCGCATCAATTCAGTCATCATCTACCTCGAGTCCATCCACCCCCCTTTTGGAATAATAGACATTAAATGTGGCTTTCGTGAACCTGGAGGAAAGAACATCAACACAACCAACCTCTTCAAGTGCCAATGACCCTGATTGTACTACACTTATCCTTCGAGCTACAAAGGTTTGAATCTTGACATTGGAATCTCTTTGCCTTGAGAACGTTCTCCCTGTGCATGTGCAGGTTCTCTCTGGTACTCCCACTTTCTCCTGTGCTATAATCCAGAAACCTGCAGGTTAGGTTAATGAATCTCTCTGAATTGTTCTTAGGAGTGAGTGTGAAAGCTTGTTTCTGTGTTGCCCTGTGAGGCGTGCTGGTTGGAGATACCTACTGTAATTTTTCCCAGAGTCTGGAATTGCATCTGCTGTTGGCATTATCCACTTGATCAAACAGAGATTAGTGTTTTTGCTAACAAAGTCAAAAGTAGTTATGTTAAAAGTAGACTTCTGTGTTCTACCTTAAATCTTTATCAGATTGTCACTGTGGCTTAATTAGCTCAGGTTTTGCTTCAAAAAACACATTATCTAAAGGTCACTGTTAGTGATTGCAGAAAAGCTTGGTCTTTATTGTGAGTAACTAACAATTCATGTGTCAAACTTGGTAGTGGTGTTAAAATTCATAAGATGACATTAAAATTAACCTTTGTGATATTTTTAAATTTGGAGTTATTTTGTTTTGGTCCACCTCTGCCTACTTGTTAACTTTAAAGCTACTTTCTGTCATGATCTATGGTGGTTGAATGGTGAGGAAAGATGCAGGCAGACCCAGGATGAAGTGATGAATGATTTAATGAAAAATATCCACGGAACAGGACAGCAGGGAGCAAGACGTAACACGACGGTGACACACGACGACATTACACGACGAGGATCCGACAGGAGACAAAGACGACAGGGGGACTAAATACACTGGGAGGGTAATCAAAGAAACGAGACACAGCTGGGATCAAGACTCACAGGCTAATACACAGATCACAATACTTTCTGTTTCAATAAAGTGAGGATACTAACAGCACGTAGAATATTTCCTGGCGATAACCTCTTGAGATCCCCGCCTCAATAAAACAGGAATGTTTCTTTAAATGTTTAAAATAAAAAAACCTGCTTATTTCCTACCTTCTCACTCCCAGCAAGGTCAACCAGGTAGAGCTTCCCGCACAGTTTCTGCTCCGTTTCCACATTTTCTTGCTTGATGTTAATCAGGAAGATGCTGTGACTACGTGAACTATGCTCATTCATATCTAGGTAAAAATACAAAGAAGAAACAAGGTCAGAGAGCGTAGACTTTATTCAGAGTTTTAATTAATTTCACTTCCTTTTCCACAAAAAGAATGAAGTTGATCAATCCCCACTCTGCACTTCACAAATCCTTCATCCACCGGAAAAAAAAAAAGTCCTGACATGAAATGTGTGACAGTTTGAATGTCAGACCATCAGGAAGATCAACGGAGTGACTCACTGGTGACAGCAACGTGACGGTTGGCCTTCCCCTCATCTATCACATCCATCACTTCTTCAGGACTGGTGACGAACCGCTCTGTGCAGCCCTAGATGTATTGCATTAGTAGATTACATTAATACACTTTTTGCTGTAACAAAGACATGTTCAAAAAGGCTTATGCATAGATAAAAGTACACATATACTCAACTTATTCTATGTTCAAATCAATCCTGGCATGTTGGCAAAGTCTATTTTTAGTATTACCTTGAATTACACACAAAATGCAGAAAGATGCATCACTTTGAGACGGGATCCTCAAACTCTGTTGCAAGACTGTGAAATTTGCTGATTGCTTGTTTGTTTGGAGACAGATTGAAACCAAACCAACAGTTAGTAAGTATACATGAGAAGATTGATGACACTCTTCATTTTGTTCGATGCTGTAATGAAGCAGCCAAATGATGCTTAACTGAGTCACTGAAAATAAAGCAAACAGTAGCTCTGTTTCTGTCAGCTGTTCAGGCAAAGTCAGGATATCGATGATTACAGCTTCCAGCTCCTGAATATTAAAGTCATTTTTCTCATTTGTAGAAGAAATGCAATAAATGCATTTTCCACCATACCGTTGCCAAGTGCACCCTGTGGTGTAAAAATCAACCAAATTAGATGCAGCCTCTAGATGCTGACACAGAATAACAACCCTAATTTTCTGTAAACCAAGAGAGCATTCAGTAAAACCAAACACTGAGTAAATACTGTAGATGTAAACAACTTGTAAACTGACTTCATTAAAAATGGGATAATATTCTTGAGGCTAATGGATCAGTTCAATAAAGTAGTCATATTCAATAAAGTAAAAATAAGGAATCGTTAATTAATTTCAGTAACTAAATTTTGTAAGTAAGACACATTACATACTGCAGATTAATTACACTCAGACTGATGTCTAGCCTTTATGATGATTATGATCATAATTATGTTGCTTTTCCACTTAGAGTTAATAAAGACATGACATTTAAGATTAGAATATTAAGACACAGTAACCAGAAACTTGATGTGAGCCTATAATGAAAAGTATGTTTAGTACTTACTTGAAGGTTGATATTATTAGGATGTACTTTTAGTCTGACAAACAAGCCTCATCATAAGCATATTCTAATTTATTGTAGATTAGCAAGCAGACACCTGTCATGTGTAAACCACAAACATATTGAAAGTTTCTCATCGGTCTGTTGGAAGCCTCCCTTCATTGTTTTTATCTTTTTTATTTTTTAAATTAGCTTTGAAAAACTAAATAAATTAGTTTTTCACCAATTATTATTGATCTTGACTGTACAAAGCTATAAACTTGTGCTATAGAATTTCTTTATAATTTTTTTTTGCACTCTTCTTCGGATGAATCCCTTTGTGCAATGAGATTGTTTTGAAACCTCCCTGCAAAGTATGCCTTTAGCTAGAGGCTATATCAAGTGATGTAAAGAAAAAATGGCAGCTGAACCTCATCTCAGCATCAGTGGGTTCATTCATGGGAGATGCAACCTCAAGAACACTCAAAGTAAATCAAAAGATGGTTCAAGAAAATATGAGTTTAAGGGTTCACGCAGTTTTATCTTTTTCAAAGTTTCCTCCCAACATTTTTTATGTTTTTCAATTGAATAGCCTTGGATTTGTCACATTAAAGATTGAAAAAGTCTGAAAATTATTTTTTTCATTGTATCAGATTCCTGAATTTTAACAGGGGAGCATAGACATTTGAGAGCGAATGCAGTTGAAAATATCCAACAATAAACAAGCAACACAAACAAATCTGTAAAATTTATATGAAGATGTTTAGAATTTTATAAAAATGCACCAACTATTCTGCCAGGAATTAGCAAGGTTTTGTTGATCAGGTCAAATATGGAGAAAACAGATTCATTTTCTTCCTACCATGTTTGGGTTTTGAACACATCCACCATCGGCATATACTTTGATGAATTTGTTTTGGGAAACAGAAATAGTATTGGTGATCATTGCATCTCTGGTGTTTAATGCATAAAAATGAGAGAAGTGAGAGAAATGCAATAACGGTGCACTACAATTGCCACACATTTCCCAAAATGCAAAAATAACGTCATCAACTTCAGTGCTGCATCTTTCCCAGGGATGAATTTTTGAGTCCTGAGGCAAATCATTAGCTGAAATAAAGCTTTTAACATCAAAACACAACATTAGCCAGGCTGGAACGTCTATGCAGCAAAGCTGAATCATATCTGAAGCTGACTCACCTTCACATAGGGAACCCTGTATTTGTCTTCATGCACTGACAGGTTGGTTTTTGTCACTGCAATGACATGAAGGGAAAATAAGCAGGAAGGACAACATTTCAGTCAAATCATTATAATTTTTTACTCATGAATTTAATGTGACCTGATCATTTTCTCTTCATATTTGTGAGTCAATGTCTTTTTATGCACTGTTAAAGAAAAAAAAAAAACTTGCAAGAGTCCATGAATGTTTTTAGATTTTAATTAATCTGTTTCTGTCAAAATCACTGAGCGGTTAAGTGGATGCTTCAGTGAACAAAACACAATATCTATGCACCGGCTCACATTCGTATTCCTGCATTTGTAATTTTTTAAAGAGTCCTGTTATGTTGATTATAATTAAAATTCAAAAGAATTATAGTGGATAAATCCTTGGATAATTTCTGAGAGTAAATATAAATGCTTTTGTAACTCTGCAGCATCTTTTGCCTCTCACAAATTCCCACTTGGGGCGTTTTCTTTACTCTTTTTATTCAACTTGCTTGTTTCGACTCTTTTGTTGCACCTAGTTTAAATGTTTCTCAGACTCTGCAAACCGTTCTGCATACAGATGGAGGTTTTGACCATTGTTTAAAGGTCCATAAAAGATGCAATCACAGGAATGGTGGCCATGGCTCTCCATCCAGCGCTACATCATTTTACACTGAATGTATTTCTGAGTGATAAGACTATGTGAGCTGCAGCACCTTCACACCATTACTGACTGAAGCAGATAAGCAGAAAATGTAAATTATTGCAAGCAGCTTTTAATTTTCTTGTTTCTAATTCTTTGATCATTTAATTTAACCATTTTATACAAATAAGAACCAAATTTTTATCAATGAAAGAATTATAGATTTTCAGGTCTAATTTTCTGCAAAAAAGGACAATTATAGATTGAAAGGTACATTTAAAACATAAATAAGTCAAGGTCATCCTGGATGTGCCCCATGATGCGTCAGAGTAGCTGAAGGGTTTTGGTTTCCCTTCTTCAAAACAGTGAACTATTTGACAAAAAGCATACCATCAAGGAGGTCACGGATTTTTTCCATGTAGATCTCAAAGTAGGAGACCTGCAAAAAGTCAGAAACATGAAACAGAATTTTTATTTTTTTTTTCCCCCTGGCTAAATAAAACATACTGCAGTCCTGCTAAATGAGAGGTGAAATATAAAGATCCAAGTAAAAACTATTCCAACCTCTTGACTTTTCCTATGGGGATAAACCACAAACTTTAATGTATCTTATTGGGATTTTATTCAAGGCCGACATAAAATAGTGCACAACCATGAAGTGGAAGGAAAATGATGCATGATTTTAATTTAATGTATGGTATGTAAATATATATATTCAATCCCCCTGGGCCTGTTCTTGCTCTCTGAGACTGATATTTCGGTCCATTCTTCGTTGGAGAATAGCTAAAGCTTAGTCATACTGGACAAAGAGCATCTGTGAAGAGCGATTTTCAGTTCTCGCTGTGGATTCTCATATGGAATCAGTTCTGAACTTTCTAACACATGGACACCTTTGATCTAAACCATTCCTTTGTAGCTCTGGCTGCATGTTTACAGCCTTTAAGCTGATGGAAGGGAAACCTTTGCCCCAGCCTCAAGTCGTCTAACATGTAGGCGGACAGCTCTAGTCCTCAGAGAAACACCTAAAACAACAGATTCTGTTTATAAAAACTACACGTTTATATAGTATGAAGAGTAGTGCATCATCACTTATGGGGAGATAAAACCTGATGCCTGATGTGCCGCGTTTGGTTCTTGCCCTTTCTTCCTCCCTCTTTTCTGCTAACTGCAATCAGAAGGAACATTTTTCTACAATCTGATGTGGATTTTCAAGACCTTTCAGGACTGCTCAGGAACCTTGTCATGATGCTGTTTGTTCACTATAGGTTTCCAAAACACCTCTGAGGCTTACATAGAACAGCTACACAGCTAAACACCTCTTTACCAATTAGGTAATTTCTGAAAGCAATTAGTCACACTTGATTTTATTTAGGGTTATCTCTTAAACCATATGCATGCTATATAACACATTTTTATTTGCAAAACACTTTGAAAATAATATTTTTTCCTTCCTCTTCACAACAACACACTAAAGAGACAAAGTTAAAGGGGTATGAATATGTCTGCAAGGAACTTGTAGTTGGGTGATGCAAAAATACTTGCTACAACAGCTAAACTGTTGCAAAAATTCAGCTTCCAGCAGTGAGCTATAATCATTATCATCTTCATACCACAAGCTTACACTATAACACTGTGATGCATAAAAAATGATATGCAGAAATATACTTGTTTATAATGATTTATTGATGTTAGTTAGAATTACATCAAAGGCCCTGAAACCAAGTCACCAATACACACGTCGTTTTCGTCACACACACACGAACAGAAATGACTGCAAAGCAACACAAACCTTGATATGAAACTCCAGGTTCTCATCCATGGCAAATATATGTTCAAAAATGTCCTGGGCGATCCGGGGAATGATTCCCATGGCCTGGGGATCATGAAGCTTCCCCTGCAGAAGGCAAAATGACTCTATGAGTGTGAGTGTGTGTGTGAACACTTGGATAAGAGATAAGTCTGGGAGGGATTAGGCAGAGAGAATAGTAAAAGAAAGAGAACATAGAGGATTTTTTAACTTGAAAAGGGCCAGGGCTGTTTCCCAGGGAGAGTTGTAAAAGAAGACGGTTCCCACACAAGGCTGGGATTGAGAGATAAAGGATGATGGCTGTGATGGAGGTGGATACACTGACATGATGGCGGACAGAGGAGGAGATGACAAAAATCATGGAGGAAAAAAAAAAGGAAGCATATGTGCCTGTATGTGCCACCAGAGAAAGGTTCTCTTTTGAATTATTTAGGAATACTGCACCTCCATGGTGTGTGTTTTTCCCGAAGAGGTCTGCCCATAGGCAAAGATAGTCCCATTGTATCCACCGAGTACATCTGAAATCAGGACAAAAGGAGGGGAACATGTCAGAGGGGGAGAAAAACCTAAAAACACAAGAGAAAATCAAAAAAATGGCACCTAAATTCAGTCCAATTGACAAACAAAAACCGCAGCAGTATCCAGAGAACGACCAGTCTCTTTGAACTTTGCTCCTCATATAAACTGTGAAGCATGTGGTATTTAAACTTGAGTGGATCCCGAACGACCTTTGTGGCTGCACACAATAAACAACTACCTGAAGCTTTCAGTATCACCAGGAGGGACTCGATGAGGTTGCAAGCAGTTATAGAAACATTATTCTCTCCATTCTTATTGAGCCACAACAAGAGAAAAAAAAAAGGAAAAAGAAAAACACAACAATGTATCACAAGCTGAAGTAATAAAACACTCACCTTGTTGAATAAAAATGAGATATTGCTGATGCAGGCCAATACACCAGAGCAGTAAAAGCCAAACATAAAAAAAAGCTAAAGAAGAAACATATCATAAATGGCTGGCTGCCACAGGTGAGCTGACCACAAACAAATCAGAAAAGCTTTGAGACGGAACCGTGCGGAAACCCGTTCCCTTCATTCTCTCCTGTCTCTGCTGTACTTTCAAGACACAGCAGCATGTCTTCCTTCACTTCCACACTGGTCAGAGTGACACAATAACAAAAAAAAAAAAAAAAAAGAATAAGGAGCTCAGCAGTTTCAACAGGATATAAAGACAGCAGGAGATTTAAGCGCTAAAACAAGAGATAACACTGCTGAGGATAACAGAGAGGAGAAGAGAAAGCACAGGAAGCAGAGACAAAGCTCACATACAGATGCATCTCAATAAAATACCTCCATTATCATTTCATGAGTCGGGTTATTCCTGGTGCTTGTGCATCTTTTTCTGCAACATTTTTCCTTCCAAGTAACTTTCCATTTATATGCATGAAGATTGCATTTTGTGAACAGTCAACCTCTTTTTAGGACTTGCCCACTGTCTGTTCATTGTTTGCACGACATTGTTTGAGTATATGTTGGTGGTCTCTACATAGACCTTTTTATTTGTGCTTTTTGCATTTTAGGATTTTTTTCTTAAAGAAAATTCTTTGTTTTATCTTTTTCGGTAAAACTTTATTTGAAGGGGGTTGAATAAGACTGACATGACACCGTCGTAAACACCTGTCATGAACATGAATAAGCCTTCATGAATATTTATGACTGTTGTCATAAAGCGTCATTCGGTAAATTATGACACTTTTAATACAAAGTTGACATTATTCAAAATGTGTTTATTATGACAACTTGACATTAACCAAGAAATCATTACTGTTTAAACTTTACCTTTAATAACATAAAGTTACCTAATTTTTAAAGTGCAATCATTAATACTTTTATAACAAATTTATATCAGTAATGGTTTCTTGGTTAATGTCAAGTTGTCATAATAAACACATTTTGAATGATGTCAACTTTGTATTAAAAGTGTCATAATTTACCGAATGACGCTTTATGACAACAGTCATAAATATTCATGAAGGCTTATTCATGTTCATGACAAGTGTTATGTCATGTTTATGATGGTGTCATGTCAGTCTTATTCACCCCCCTTCAAATAAAGTGTTACCTCTTTTTCTTGCTGATGCAATGGGGAAAAAGCAATTCTATGTACTTTAGTGCCCAAAACAGTCTCTGAACCATTTTTTTCTAAGCTTTTTTGCTCTCCGTTTTCCATTTTACCTCTGTCAAATTTGACCCCTTCATCTTGCTAAATCCTTACCTTGAATTTTCCCAGCCATGCACTGCAGCCCAGGTTGTCCCTTTTTATTCCATCTCTCATCAGCCTACATGGTAATCCCTCACTCTGTAAGTAATCTTGTGCAACAAATCAATCTTTTCTCATGCTCCGTCCAGTTCACTGTAGTGTTGTGCTTTGAAGGGAAAGAATAAATTAAATCCTAACTAGGAAGAAAAGCATATGGAGAATAATGAGAAGTGAATAAAAATGAGATGAGCTTGGGGGGGATTTGTTTCATTTGATATAGAGCGTCTGGCATATACACAATGTGAAAAATGATTAAGCGAGTTGTACTTTTAGGGATTAATTTTATTGTTGAAAAAAACAATGCTTACACTGAACACAAAATGTTACTAAATCTTAACCCTGAATGGTAAATCTTATAAAGGTTCTGTTTTTTTTCTGAAAGAACAATTGCATCCAGGGCCTAATATTATAACACACAGGTATTGCCTACAAGAAAATTAAATTTTTTATTCTCACTTTTCAAAGTAACACAAAATTAAATATATTTTAGTCTCTCCAAAATGTTTTTGTTTTTTGTTTTTTTTTCCCAGAGGAGCCACCTCAACCTTCATAAAGATAAAGTCTTTACTCTGCAAGTCTTTGAGCATGATATAAAGTTTTCCACAGAATTAAAACATGAAGCATGAACACATGTTTCTTCACAGCACAGTGAGAAAGCCTTACTGCCCGTACAACAAATATGGGCCATTTGAATGCGGTCCATTTCTTCCTCCACCATCCTACCACCATAGGTATCCCAGCTACACATTTTTTTTCTGACAGGTTGCTATAATTCCCTATAAATATGACCTTTTGTGTCGGTTTTAGCCTTATTGAGAGTGACGAAGTTCTATCAATGTTTCCATAACCTATAGGATGACTTTCTAGACAGAAGGAATCCTGAAAACACAATCCAAAGTCTGTGTGTTTTTCACAAATCACAAGGCCCAAAGCCTAAGCAGTCAGTGTTTTAAAATCATAAACACCTGGTGACCCTCCTTTTGTTCTCATTCCTCCTTCCTTCCTCTTTACTGCTAAATGCAATCAAAAGGAACATTTTTCTACAATCTGCCATGTTGATTTTACCTTTCGAATGCAGCTTGCAAATGTCACAATTTCCTCCCAGTGTCCAAAAAAACAAAACAAACAAAAAAAACAACATAGATGAGCTTATTTCCTGCCTATCCCTATAGTCCCACTCAATAGAGAAGCAGACAGAACGATATCTATGTGGAGCAAATCAGCTCAGTATTTTTTGGTGTACACAGTATGAATTGTTAGATCGAGCTGCTGCTTAGGTTGCTTCCACCCCAGCATGAGCATGATGAGGTTGTATCCTTGGCATTAGACAAGTTCATTTGCACTTGGGCCACATGTCATAGATAACCACTTCCACCATGTCTCACCCAGGACTCCAATATCCTGCCATCTCAGCTGTGACCCACCATAACCTCTGAAAGGACGTTTTATCCATTCTGAAGACAGTCAGTAGTTCTTCTGAATTATTAATAGGAAATTAAATGTATTCTTCATATGGAGCAGAAGACTATGCATAGACTCTGCAAAGCCCATAATGTTTAGCATTATTATTTTTTTTTACATTGTAATGTAGTCTGAATGGGGCCTTAATGATTTCATTCTCCAGTAATGTCTTACTTCAATTCTAATGGCACCAAAAAGTTGCTTCTGCAGGAACCGGAGCTATATAACATTACTATGGCAGAAATCTACTCCAGAAAAATCTATCAGGAGTTACTGTAGAAAGGTGCAATTACTGCAAAAGTATTTCCAGCAATTGAGTGTTAACACTCAAAATCAGTAATAAAATCAGCAAACTTTGTTGGAAAAGATCAGTTAAATGAAGCAAAGGCTACAACATTTATATTCTAAAATACAAAGTACCTAGTTTAAGTTTTAGAAAAGCAGATCAGTCCACTGGCTGCGTGGTCATTATGGGTTCCAAAGGCAAAAAGACTTGTAACACTCAAAACATATATATCTGTGCTTATTTTTATTTTTGTTGTTGTTGTTGTTGTTTTCAGATTTACACATTTTCATAAAGTTTGAAGTTTCTCTAGATAAATTATAGAGAGTAATCACTGAAGCAGGAATCACTGGTTTGCGTTTTGTTGTTAAAAATAAAAGGCTTTTATCTTTGTGACATGAATCCCTTTCCTCTCTTCACTCCACACATTCTGGAGATAAAATTGACGTGCATGGTCTACAATCTTTTCTAGCAACACAGTTCCATAAAGGTGGGAGTGACAGTTCTTAGCTTTTTAGCCATGATCGCTCTGAGACAATCCTGTGTTGGTCTGATTTCACTGAAGTCTGTTCAGCAGTGAGGCTGCAATGAGGCTGAATGTAAACGGAAGCCCCTCTCAGCACCAGGGATCCCAATTTAAGAAGGGCAAAGGTGTAGCTAAAACGTTTCAAGGAAATGAAGTCCTGGAAACCTTGGTTGAAACATACCTGAAGAGCTTTTATGATCCAGTACAGATTCACCTGCATGTTAAAATTCCCATTTTTATTTCTGTCATTAGCCTTTGAACTTCTTGGCCCACTTTTCATGTTAACATCTGTGCATTTAGTTTAACGTTTCTTTAATCATCCTTTTTGGACATGTTCCTGGCTTCCATTTTATGAAGAAAATGCTGCCTTTTAACAATTTATGATCTCTTCGAATTTACTCTCCATGACGCCTCATGCTGTCTGATAATTAGTTGACAAAGAGCTTGATAGAGTGTGTTAATCACTTGTTAGGACACACCCAGCTTCATTACAAAAAATGTCACCCCACCTGAAAACAATTAAGCCCAAGGTTTGTTCAAGGTTAAACGACGTTGTTCAGGAAGATGTTATAGGAAACTATATTAGGATTCTTTTAAAATTGAACTGGCCGTGTCTTTAGTGTTAAGATATAGCATGCATTATTTTAATCTGTTTACTTTTATAATTCTCTACACCCGTGCATCCAGGCTGTGTGACTGAAAAATGAAAATAGGTTTCCTGCCGCCTGCAACAATATGTTGCTGCTGCCTGCATCAGCAATAGAGGTGCAGACCGGGCAAAGCCAACGCAGAGATCAAGAATGTGCAGCAGATGCTAATTTAAGGTCTGCTGTCTTCTTCCTTTGGTGCTTGTATCCTTTTTGAGCCTTAAAGAGTAAATGCACAACATTTAGGTGACTCACCTCTGACAATCTGTTTGGCACAGGCGTTGTAGACTTGTTCCTGTGTGGTGTTGGTGGGGAAGACCTGGTCGTACACGTAGGACTTCCCCTGTGGAGCGCAAAGTAAACATTGTCAGCTATGACAGAGACAGTTTGATGAGAGGCTCCAGTGAGTTTCAATATATAAAAAACATCCTAGGAGGTTTGCAAATGGAAATTTATTAGAAATACCATATGTTTTTCACATGACTTTTACTGCCAAACTATAGTGTGTTGTAAACAAACGTGTCAGAAGACAAACCATCACTTTTACTCAGGGTGAGCTTGCTTTATGGAGGCTGTTTCAATGTATTGTGCAAGGTCTGAGTAAAGTGTCTCATTCTACAAGATACAGCATGAATGTCCACCTATATTTTATGCAGTGTGTGTTTTGATTGGAGTGCTGCTGCTGGGTGAAACTTTAAGTAAAGACTGTTCGACCTCAAGACAGTCAGACTGACAGAGAATCACTCTGAGGTAAAGCCATTAGAGGCAGCGCTGAATAGCTTCAAGAGTGAACTGATGCATTGGAGAGAAGAAATGGGTTGGAGGAGGAGAGCAGAGGAGTGTAAATGCAGGGAGGGCAGATGAAAACAGATGACCTGAAATCAGACTCTGTATGCAAGAAAGACAGCATGAGGGCAAAAGAGAAAAAGAAAAAAAAAAAAGAGTTGCTTTTTGAATTATTTAGACTCACAACCAGAAATCCAGCATATTTGTTAGAGAGGAACTAAAAAAAATGATGTGAGCACCAGCTCATTTCTCATTTAATGGCTACACCTAGAAAACACATTCAAACCCCTTGATCTTTACAAGATTACAGCCATTACCACTTCAGATTTGTGTTTGGAAATGGATGTGACAGACCAACACGAAGCAGTAAAAAGTCAAAAATAAAGTCCTTAAAAATGTATCCCACATATAATTCCAATAAAATAAATTTACACTCATGGTTGTGTCAGAATGTGAAAAAACCTGAATCTTTTTTCCATCCACTCTATACAACTAAAGAGTAATAGTCAATAGAGAGTAATAGTCAACCAAACAATCTGAACATTAGCCCAGAGAAAACACGACCAATAAGTCCTGTAATCTGTCAATGTTAGGAAATGGGACAGAAATGCTCTCTATCAAGATTATTGCTGGTAATATTAAGGTTGTGTTGCTGTCTCTTTTAAGAAAACAAATCTATAAAAACATTTTCAGCCATTAAACAGTAAGCCTCATATATCACCATCATCCAAAGCACATCTAGCAACCTATTGGATAACATCACGTAAAAGTACACGTTTTTACTGAAAAAGAAGTAAAAGTAAGATTTCCAAAAAAGTTGGGAGTTAACAGGACATGTCTGAAGGTATGTCACTATCTTTGTCCACAATTCTTCAAAGGATCTGCAGCACCATCCGTGTGCATTATCAACCTTTTAGTAAGGCACAGAGGAAGAGCAAAAGGTCAAAGCTGATGCACCCGGCTGTAGAATAAAAAAAGAAAAAAAAGAACAATCCACTTTGTGTGAGGGACAGGCACCACTCCAAGCAATAAGGCTTTTATTTGAAAGCACACAGTAATACGGCTCTACACTGACTCCGCTTAGACAGTATGACGAAGAAAACAACACCAGTGATCAACAATTCTCCTGTCTGAAGTGTGACCACAGTGTGGAAGTGGAAAGCATTAATAAAGCAGCTGCTTTTTCAACAGAAACTTTTCATCCTGTCAAGCTTTTCATGGTTTTATATGCCAAAACACTTAAATCACTTACTGCAGGATAAATCTATTTCATGAATAAGTCTCCACTTTTTCTGACCCTACACTTGCAGTATTGCGCGTCAAACATGCTACAATTGAATAAATCATGAATTTGTGAAATAACACATAATATTACTAATAAAAATACCCAATAAAATTCTTGAACGCAGATGTTACTAATTGAAATTTAAATTTAAATGAAAAACTGTCACCATGCTTTGTCAAATACTTGTATTTGATTAGTTAACATGAATATGAACTCACTTTCTAGCCCTCACTTAGCCATGACAGATGGGAGAGTCAGAGAAATTAACTAATATGCAAAATGAAAACGTAAATTTTCATATAGATGCTTATTTAATGACTTACAGATGCACTATGTGGCACCTTTGGCCCTTGATTTTCTAGAAGTAGAAACAGTGTGAATATTTAAAGCTTGTAAATATCTGCAAAGAAAATCCAGACGTTTATATCTCATCATCCTGGGCTTTTTTTTTTTTCAACCAGTTCAGCTGTGTAAAAAAAAAAAAATGTCTCAATGTTTAATGATGAATTTCCATCATACAGTCCTCATTTGCTACATAAAGTAATTTGTTCCCAGAAGAACACAGAGAAATTTTGAGAAAATCTGAGCTTTATGTTTCTGCATTTTCTACAGCAACACCTAATGAGCTGAGCTGTTTAGCCGATGCTGTAATCACAGCTGCAGGTATAAACAAGACTCCCATCAGGGTGTGATTAGGATGTCTCTGTTCCCCAAGAGCCAATTGTACAACACATATGCAAACCAGGCTAAATAACAGAGGGAGAGGGGTGAGAAGTGAGACTGAGGAAGCATTATGTGGTCTTCATTGGGTGGAATAAAATAAATCAGTTATATAATCTGGATGGAAAAACAGCCCCTTGACAATCATTTTCAGTGCCTGATCCACTGTTAATCTGCCCTGCACAAATATGATAATAGCATACAAGTATTAGACATCTGTAAGCTCTTCATCTGCCTGTGTGCATCTCTGCTGGTCCTGTCGGTGGACTAAGGTATAAACACAGTGGCTTGTTAGTCTGTTTGTACAATTTAACAGCTGTCTATTCAATTATGTGGCCGGGCACTGATGGAAAAAACTGCAGCGGGAAGCCAAGGGTACTCAAACCGAAGCATGCATGTCTGTGTACTCATGCAAGAAGGCAAATAATATATCGAATTATGCTGGTTTACGCAGGCATTGTTCATGGCCCTCAGCATTGTGTGCCATGTCAAACACCCACGTGGTCCGTCCAGCCAGCAATGTGCCCATTCTGCGGGAAAACAAAGCGACAGCAGGAGACTGACTGAGGCGAAAAACAATCTGCAGCGTTTTACAGAGACTGGGAAAGTGATTGGCGGTAGCGAAAGAATAATTGTTTAGGCGGAAAGCGGAGCTTAACAGAAGCAACTCAAGACAGCAAACCACAGAAGAGCACATAAATTATAATAATCAGGACATATAATAATTACAGGTGTCAGCACTGAAGTGAAAGAGAGAGAGAAACG
Organism: Poecilia mexicana; assembly: GCF_051168715.1. Taxonomy (NCBI): domain Eukaryota; kingdom Metazoa; phylum Chordata; class Actinopteri; order Cyprinodontiformes; family Poeciliidae; genus Poecilia; species Poecilia mexicana. The sequence continues at coordinate 21,054,708 of NW_028263374.1, forward strand.
CAGTGCACGATCCAAAATGACAACGAAAAGGACAGACGAAATAAGAGAATCAATTCTCTAAGGAAGCAAAGGAAGGCATCAGAAATCAAGATGAGAAAAAATGGAATGAAATGCTGCAGAGGCAACTCCTGAATTTAGATCAGGTCCATGTTCAGCAGTCCATTCACAAAGAATTACCAGATCTAAATCATTTCAACTAAAACGAGCAAAATATTATGAGAATGTAAAACATTTCTGGTGGTCTTTTACATCTATTAAAGAATGCCAATGGTTTTGCTGTTGAATGAGTATCTAATTTGTCTATTATCAGACATGCAATTAGTGCCTCTCACACACCCATAATCCACTTTAACCCTTAGTCCCAAATTTACACTCAAAATTTGCTTAAATTCACATAATAATCACCATCAGTGTATTAAAATTAATAAATTTCCTCTCAGAGTGAGAGGTAATCAAGTTGTAGAAAAGGTGAAATCTTCTCTTTATAGAAGTGTTGATTTTTTAAAATGACCTTTAACTCTATTCCTAGAAGTTTCATCTCTGCACAATTTGAAATAGACTTTCGAGGTTAAAGAAGGTTGATTCTGACATATTACCAGTCTATTTTTTACTGTGCTCCAACTTTTGGCAGGGTTTCATTTCCAACAGACATAGAGTGTAATAAAAATGATATAATCATACTGATAGACTTTAGGATTAATGGTTTTGATTAAGGGACTGACTTTAGGGTTTTGATTTAGCTTTTAGAGACATTGCTGATTTGCATCACTAAAGTCTTAGTTTTCTTTTTATCAAAGCTCAAACTGTTTCTTATCTTGCCAGCTATCTTAGGGTATTTAAAATGATTGTATGTGTCAGTTTAAACACAATGAAACACAAAAAACACATTTTCAGGCTATTTTCCATTAAAGCAATGCCAGTTTTTTATTTTATTTTGGAGTCTTAATAAGCCTAATTTTATAATTCACATTGCCATTAGGAAGTCTTAATATGATTTTCTACCAAGCTTTAATCTCATGCCCTAAAGCAGAATTTAAGGAGTTTAACATTCAACACCGCTCATTTGCATACATGGGCTCTTTTGTATGAATGATGATAATCTTCAATAAATCTGTAAAAGACTCAAAAATGTGTTGTTTATCTTCAGAAAGTATCAGAAAACTGAGTGATGCGCAACGGTCAAACTGAAAGGTTGACATTAACGACATTATTGTCCATCAAAGCCATTTCTGAACTGTTTGAAGTTCATCATCTGCGGTAAAAATTAATTTTCACAGGCTGAAAGCATTTAAGACAGCTGTAAATTTTCCCAGAAGTAGTGGACTTTCTAGCAAATTCACCCCAAGGTCAGACTGTGAAAAGCTCATACAAAGTGCAAAAATACCGAGAGCTCAATCTCAGCCTACAGGCCTAGCATAATTAGTCAAATTCTGGACTGTAAAAAAACAAAAAGACTTAAAAAATACGGTTTGTTGGAAGGAGTTTCCAGGAGAAAGTTTTACTTCTCCAAAATGGTTTGAGTGAACAACATGAGCACTGAAAATATGAATTTACAGATCAGGAGAGAGCAAAGTATAGATGTTTAGTCATAGCAAACAGTAACACATACAGCACAAACATCTCATACAAACTGTTAAGGAATGATGATGGAGAGGTGATGATTTTGTGGTTTTTGAGTGAAATGTAAAGTTGGGGTAATCAAGAGAACAAGAATCTAAAACACAGCACCAAATCCAGAGTATACAGGTCAAAGTCTGGAGTGGAACGGATGAAAACAATGTTTCAAAGATAGACTGAGCTTTTTCAAATAGCTATGATATTCAAATATGGTTTAGATGAAGAAAGGACTTGTTCGTATAAAAGAAAATTCCACTTCATGTGATATATTCTTGTTGCTAAAAAAATTAAATAAAGACAAAAGAGGAGTTTAATTGGATCTGAGGGTCACAAAGATCAACAAAAAAGGGAAACTTATAATTTCTGTCCAGCTTAGATGTCTTCAATTCCACTCTTACACTGTGGAACAGGGATATGCAAGAATGATTCTTCATTTTTTTAAATGTAACTTTTCTCTTAAAGAAAATCTAAAACTTCACACTGGCATATGTGACCAGTCCCAATTAGTAAAAAGGACATTTTAGAAAGTAGCAATTAAAGAAGCATCTATCTGCCTAAAAGCAAGTTATTCATTTAGCTGTTTGTGGAAGAGTAAATGTACAAAACAAGCTTTTTTTTTAAACTGCTTTAATTGCAGGTCAGACATAATATGCACTCACAATGTTTCTCTAAAAGTGACAAATATGGCAAGATGTGCTGCAGACTTTTTATGCAAATAATCATATCCATAAGAGAGGGGTTAAAATGCTAAAGACAGAAGAACCATTTTCAAACCCTAAAAGCATCCAGCTCACATGTTTGAGAAGTACTGAAACCAGGCGTTTACATAAATGGTATAAAAAAGCACATACCTATTTCCTCTACATGTCTGACATTAAATCTAACTAAACTATTCCTCTCCTTGGTCGGATCTGGTTCATCATTATGTACAATTTCCAGATGACCACATTGATGGTTAAATATTTAAATTAACATATAAAGTTATCAACTCATCATACCATTCAGAATGCAGACAGGATGTGCATCTCAGAGGTGAATTTGTTCAGTTAAACATGCAAAAGCAAAAGGCCCTTTGAAGATGCTGACTGAAGCATGTAAAAAGCGTCACTATCCACAGTGAAACAAGTTTTGTACTGACATGTACTGAAAACCACCAAGCAAGAAAAAAAAATCCATCACTCTAAAAGCAACACTGACTGAATACAAAACAAGGACTTCATTGGGTGTGCCCATGATGAACATTGTTTAATTTGGGGGCAAATGGTGGAAAGTCTGCAAGCCTGAGATTAATTACAGCAAAATATGGGGGAGGCAGAATCATGCATGTTTTGCTGCAGGAGGAACTGGCACTCTTTACAAAACACATTCTGTTACAAGGAAAAACACAATGTGGTCATAGTGAAGCAGCATCTCAAGACCTCAACAAGGAAGTGAAGGCTTTTGCTAAAATGGGTCTTCAAAATGAACAATGACTCTAAGCATACTGCCAAATTTGTGCGCAGAGCTAAAAGTTGTGTGGTAGCAGGGCGACACACACACCTGTCTCACTCACAGCAGTTACTGTCCACGAGAAAAAAGGTTGTGTATCTTTTTACACCGTCTGTATAAGTACTTGGTTTCAACTGTAAAGTGCAAAAATGTTAGACATTTAAGGTCAAGGTTGGACTGTGGTCCTCGTTGAAATAAATTAACTGCAGCAAAAGACTTTGCTGTGTTAAAGTCACCTTGCTTCATTTCACCACACCTTCCATCCACCTTGACCTCTTCCATCAGAGGTTTTCCAGCTCTGCAATTACCTCCTGCTGCATCCACCTCTGCCTCCGTCAGAGATCCCACATCAATCAGGAGGCCATGTGAGGGCATTTGGCAACAAGGTGTTTAATGTCTGATCACCATTTGGAAAAGTTGCCCCCGTCTTCCACAGAGGACACTTTCAAAGGTACAGCGACTCCTGCATAAATATTCAATAGGGAACAATACAGACACACATCTGCCCATATATCTTCCATTCAGGGAGGTTTCATCTGCGGTCGGATCCTTTATCACCTCAGGTTCCACTTCCACCACACAGATAAATATCCTAAGGAAAGACCTGGATAAGATGGAAGGAAGATTGAGCATGTGTCCCTCCTTCTCTAACACATTTTTCCACCGTTATTGGTTTGCAGAGGAGGAAAAAAAAGCTCCTGTTTTACCTTATCAACCTCTGTGTGTAGGACGCTGTATGTGTGTATCTTAATCGGTGTGTCTATCAGCCTTCATCACATTCACATAAACTCTTCTCTCTTTTTGCTCACATAGAATACTAGAACCACAACTGGACTGATGGGAAGAGAGGACTTAAGGCAGCCAGCGTCTGCCTCATCCGTCAAGCTAATCAGGCTCCGAGTCCCTTATAACAGCATCATTAGTGCTTCTTGCAACAGCAGAAAACCACACACAACTGCAAAAGGCCCCAGTCACACATTATTACCAAACATTATTGAATTTCCTGTACACTTTACTGACAAGTCTAAGCACAGATGACTGCCACTATATGCCTCAAGGGCAAAGCAGTCCAGTGCTGCAGATTTAAGGTGGTTAAGCCTGAATGCAAACAACCAGAACTGGAGAGTTTGCTGCAAAGTGGGTTTTTTTCTCCGCTTAACAGTGCAAATCAGATCATTTTGTCCTCCTGTATTCATTTAATCAGTAGCCTCGAGAACAAAGGTTTACCTGCCAGGAATGCTCAGAGAAAAACCATCCAGGCAGCAAAGTGGAAGAATTTAGTTAACAGTGAGGGAATGATGAGATAGAGGAGCACAGAACAACAGAAGCTCCTTTCAACTCTCCATATCCTCTCTCCACCATCAACTTGTCACCGACCTGAAAATCAATTTCAGCCCCTCTTGAAGAAAGTTTTAATTACCAAAGAGTATTTAGAGCTGGAGGAGGAGGAAAGGCTGATTGGAGGAGATTTGACTGAGGATGTTAAGGCCAATTCATTGTGGAAAACATTATTTTGATCCCTGAAAGGAAAAGTACACATTAATGCCACACCATAAAGCAAGTTCTCAATCATCCACAGCCTTTTTATAGATCAACAATGGACAGATTATGCAGCAATGTTTAAATATCATGATATAAGCGCTGAATGCATTGACTTTTCAACTCAGATCTGATGTGGGAGGGATCACGACGTCACGAGAGGAGCCGAGAAACTGAGAAATGATCGAGCGTAGAAGATAAAATATGTGTTCACAACAAGGCAGTCTCACAGCGAGCATGACAGGAAGTTGTGCTGAGAAAATGGCTAATAAGGATGTAAACTGTGGCAGATGAGCAAAGATGAGAGTTAGAAAAAATACGAGGAATTAAAGAAAAATGTGGTGCAGACAAAATGGAGAAAAGAAAACAAAGCAATACAAATGCTGAGAACAATTCCAACAAATGTTTATTCATTTCAGGAAATATTTAAATATGGTTGTCCAAAAACCATCCCGTTGTCCAGTGTAAGTGTTTGGGAAGAGAACATTGCTAAGTATCAACTTAAAGACTGTTGATATGAGTCATAAACTGGTAACCTGTCCAGAACCCACACAGCTTCTCACAGTGTGTCAGCTATTGTAACTGGCAGAGAAAGGTATAAAAAGATTTATATTCATTGTGGCTTACATCTTGTTGTGAAACCTGGTTGGAACTGGTTGAGATCTTTCCAGAACACACAGAAAACAGGTCACAAAAGCCTGGAGGCAACAAGTAATCTTGTATTATGATTAATGTTGATGGAAACTCATGTAATCCTTATTTTAAATGCAATATGAATTAATTATGATTTAATGATGATTAAAGTACATGTAATATTTATGAGTAATGTGATTCTGGTTGGAAAGTAGAAATGGAAAAACATCAAATAGAGAAAAAATAATGATTACAAGTAAATAGAAATGTCTGATACTGTGTCACAGTATGAACTGTGAGGGGGTGAAAGTGGTGTCAGCACGGAAGAAACAGGAAGTGGGATTGAGAAACGCATGAAGGACCGGGTGTTGAGTGCAGAGAGAGAACTTCAGCAAGAAAGTTCCAAAGAAAAAGAAAGTTCGTAGAAAGGTTGAGGCTAACCGAAGGCACTCGACGTCAAGGAAAAGTGTGCAAGGAAGATTGTGTGGGTCACTGACGCATATGCAACCGAAATGAAGGGAAGTGTGCAAGCTGCTGATACGTGCCCCACCAAACAGCATATGGGTTTAAATATACATGAGACAGAAGGAACAGGGTTCTTTGTTCCTCAGTGTTCGAGTCGAGACCACACGAAGATGCAGGATTAAGACAAGGGCGATGCTACAGAACTACGGGGAAGTGAAGACTTCCCACTGCTCGAGAAAGGAACAAGATCCGGTTACCCACAACCCGAGTTCTGATTCGACAACCGCCCTACACTCAACCCAAGTACATTTCAACGATGCAGCAGCAGACATGGGGGATAAACAGAGATCACATATGGATAAAGAACTGAGTTAATGGAGTGTGCTCACCAGTTCAACTTTGGATTTATTCTAAAAAGGACTCTGCCTTGTCAAGACAGGACCTTGTCCATGGATACTAGAGTTTTCTGCTGCCAAGACCAACTCAGCATCTGGGGTCGAGTGGAACTGCATCCCAAAGCCTCTCTTTTAGCTCAATGACACAGTACAGAGACCCGAGGGAAGTAAATTCAAAATTTCTTACTTATATTAATCTTTTAATTTTTTAATTGAAGAAGCTGTATGTCATTTTCCCCTGCTAATGCTTGCTAATAAAATATTAAAGTCTAAATTGATGTTGTGGACAGTTAAATTAATCAATTCACTCGAAAACTGATTCTTCAGGTTAACATAAAATTAATGTACATAATCATAGTAAACAAGGGGGCTTCAGACACTTCTTTAGTTATGATAAATAATGACCCTGGGACTCAGTCCGAGTCTCTAAAATTATCTAAGCTGTAACAAGTGCACGTTATTAATAGAGAAAGAGCTACCGTTAACAGGTGTGGTTTATGCTGTTGGGCACCGGCGGGCTACTCCGATGTCTGATTCATGAACTGTAGCGGGTCATAACGTCTGGATCTGAAGGTAGTTAGAGCTTAGACGCATTTTTCTCGTGCCCAGCTTAAACAAAATGTCCTCTACATTTGTATCTGTGGTAATACTCAGGAATTAGAGGCTTTTCGGACCCGGGAGAGACGATGGGTATTTTCCTCAAAATCTCTTCAACTTTAATTAATTCTGAATATCCAATGCAGTGGATAGGAATGCACCATAATATGTATTAATATACACAGTAGCAGCAACATAGAAGCTAAAATCTACAGTTCTCTGTTTTTTCTGCACCTAATCGTACAGCCAACCAATGCCAAACAAAATAAATAGTGTCCCTCGATTGGCTGCTTTGGAAATGCCAGCCAATAGTGTGTGGAGTAGCATATCTTAAAGGTTTTTCATTTTTCCAAGCTGATTTTTTTTTCAAATATCTTAGATAAGTTCTATGAAAAACTTTGAGCATAGGTAGGTTTCCCATGAATAAATTGGATTTACGTTCCACAGAAAACTCTGCTAAAAGGTGAATGAAGAGTGAACTGCAAAAAGGTTTGGGTTTCACAGCACTGTAATAAAAGAACTAGAAAATTCCACAGAAATTTTAAGGGGCATGCCAAAGTGTGCCCGTCGCTTTTTAATCAAGCCTTCTGATGCAAAAAATTAGCATTAATGCTAAAGAAAGCTGCAATGTAGTCAATAACCTGTGGTGAGTCAGAAACATGTTGACTAAACTGTACCTGTACCATTCAGTATGTTGAAATTAATGCATAAGCCAAAATGCTAATATTAGCGTGAAGACTAATATTCATGTAGGATGCGTGGCATCACTACCATGTTTTCTGTCATTGATTTACTCCATTCAATATACTGAACATTGCTAATAAGTAAGAAAATTAGCTAATAGCTACCTTTAGGGAAAAGGCTAATGCTAATGCTAATGCACTGCCTTGCTACGCAAGGCAGTGCACTAGTGGGGGCAGTAAAATGCTAAAGTTTGTGCTCATGTTGTGCACAAACTTGTGCTAATGTTAATGAACTGCCTTGCTGCGCAAGGCAGTTCACTATCCTGAGGAAAAAAAATACGAAAAAAGCTTAATATTATTGCAACGCCTACGGCGTTGCACTAGCATGAGAGGAATATGCAGACTTTTATTTTGAAACTTTCAGTAGGCTTCATTGTAACCACCACACCAATTCAATGTGTAACAGTAGTTTGTTTAAACCATTCACATAAACCCCAAAGCTGATGTGAAAAATATCAAGGCTTTTATTTTGAAATTTTCATTAAGCTTCATTTTAATTGACCACAGCAATAAAATGTGTAACAGTGGTTGGGTTAATCCAACTATATAATGCCCAAAACAGCAAGTAGTTCTAAATGCCAGTTCAGCCCTAATCTGTGGTATCTGAGAGTTCCGCCATGTTGTAGTTCTGACCTTCAGTCATTGTAGTTCTAAAGAGCAGCTCAACTATCATGTTAGTGAGACACACAGGGAGAGACAGAATTCTAACTGTTTGAAGCAGTTAGTTTTTCTGATCAAAGCGGCTTACTGTTCAGCATCCATAAGAGCAATCCGAAAACTTTTTGAAGCATATAAGAGGGCAATTTCTTGTCTCCGATGGAACCGCGATTTAAATCTGTAGTTCTCTCTGCACTAACCTGAGAGAAAAACATAATAAAGGCCTGAGAGGAATATTCAGGCTTTTATTTTGAAATTTTCAGTAAGCTTCATTTTAAATGGCCACACTAATCCCATGTCTAACAGTGGTTGGGTTAAACCAGTTTATATATAATGCCTAGAACATTCTGCCCTGTCTGTAGTTATAACATTCTGCTCACCTTCTTTCTGTAATAACTCAGAGTTCCACCATTATGTACTTCTTAACTGCCAGCTCAGCCCTCCTTTGTAATGATTGAGGGTTCCACCATGTTGACCTTCTGACCTTCTGCTCAGGCCTCTGTAGTAAAGTGTTCCATCGTGTTTAGAACTACAAAGATGGCGTTTTTGTAGTCCTAAGGAGCAGCTCTGCTTTTCTGTGTTCTGTTGCTATAGTGATCAAGCCTCTTTGTCAGCTGTGAGAGAGACACACAGGGGGAGAAACAATTCTATCTGTTTGAGCCAGCCAGTTTCACTCCAAAAAGCTGTTCGAACAACTCCTTTCCATTCGGGAACCGTGATACGTATTCGAAAACCGTTTGAAGCGTATGAGAGGGCTATTTGTCGTCTCATTTAGTACCGCGATTCATATCTGTAGCTCATTCACAGTAATTGCAGTGATGAGAGAAAAATGGTGTGCGCTGAGCTCGGAACTTTTTGCAGAAATGTATGTAAAAAGAGCAATTACATGATGTAAAAATTGTCAAGGCTTTTATTTTGAAAATTTTCAATGAGCTTCATTTGAAATTGCCACACTAATTTCATGTGTAATAGTGATCAGGTTAAATCAGTAATATAATGCTCAAAGCACAAGTTGTTTATAATACCAGCCAACTCCTCCTCTGTAATAATTGAGTGTTCCGCCATGTTGTAGTTCTGACCTGCTGCTCAGGCCTCTGTTTTAACTGAGTCTTGGCCATAGATAGAACTACAGTTATGGCAGTTATGGCTGCTGGTTTGTAGTCCAAACCAGCAGCCTTTCTCTGGATTCTGTTGCTATAGCGATTGGCCCTCAGCCAACTGCTGTGTGTGTGAGACAGAAAGCTGGGGAAGGATTTCAATTAACATTAATGCTAATGTTAATGAACTGCCTTGCTGCGCAAGGCAGTTCACTATCCTGAGACCAAAAAACATAAAAAAGCTTAATATTCGTCGTGAGTGGACATTGCAGAGTTTTATTTTGAAACTTTCAATAAACTTAATTTCCATAACCACACTAATCCAATGTGTAACAGTGGTTTGGTTAATCCACCTGTATAATGCCAAAAACAGCAAGTTGTTCTAACTGCCAGCTGAGGCCTCCTTTGTAATAATTGAGTGTTCCGCCATGTTGTAGTTCTGACCTCCTGCTCTGCCCTCTGTATTAAAGTGTTCCGCCATGTTTAGAACTACAGAGTCTTTGTAGTCCAAACCAGCTGCCAGCCTTCCTCAGTATTCTGTTGCTATAGTGATGAGACTGCAGTGTGTGTCAGAGACTTTATCTAACGTTATGAGACACCCAGTCAGTTTTAATGAAAAAAGCAGTCCGAACGACTGCTTCCCGTTCAGGATCCGTAAGGCCGATCCAAAACCCGTTTGAAGCATATGAGAGGGCTATTTGTCGTCTCATTTAGTACCGCGATTCATATCTGTAGCTCATTCACAGTAATTGCAGTGATGAGAGAAAAATGGTGTGCGCTGAGCTCAGAGCTTTTTCAGAAATGTATGTAAAACACTGGAGAGGAGCGTCAGTTATCCTGTCCCAAAACTTTGCTCTGAAGCACCTAGACCAAAAACCGTAAGCCCTAGGGAAATTTTGAAAACATTTTACCGGAGCAGGCATTCGTATCAATGTCATGACCGACTTTCATACCAATAGAGCAATTTTTGCACCCATGAGAGCGATTTCAAAATTATTTTGGGGTCAAAATTCCACCCTTTTTCTCACTCTAAAAAGCGGCAGTTGGTTTCAGTTACACTCTAAGGTTTCGGCAGTTGGAAATTTCGCTCGTTTTTCGCTTTTTACGTCGCCGTCGTAACTCCGATCCCCAATAAAAATAATAGCTCCCTTCCCGGGATTGAGCCGCACGTTTTGATACCACTTTTGTGGGGTTTCTCGCAGCGGTACGAGCCGCATTAACGGTGACGGAAGAAAAATAAATAACTAGAAAATTCCGCAGAAATTTTAAGGGGCATGCCAAAGTGTGCCCGTCGGTTTTTAATCAAGCGTTCTGATGCAAAAAATTAGCATTAATGCTAAAGAAAGCTTCAATGTAGTCAATAACCTGTGGTGAGTCAGAAACATGTTGACTAAACTGCACCTGTACCATTCAGTATGTTGAAATTAATGCATAAGCCAAAATGCTAATATTAGCGTGAAGACTAATATTCATGTAGGATGTTAGGATGTTAGGATGTGCACTGCCTTGCTGCGCAAGGCAGTGCACTAGTGGGGGCAGTAAAATGCTAAAGTTTGTGCTAATGTTGTGCACAATCTTGTGCTAATGTTAATGAACTGCCTTGCTGCGCAAGGCAGTTCACTATCCTGAGGAAAAAAAATGCGAAAAAAGCTTAATATTATTGCAACGCCTACGGCGTTGCACTAGCATGAGAGGAGTGCAGCAACTCTTTGAAGCAGTTAGTTTTTCTGATCAAAGCGGCTTACTGTTCAGCATCCATAAGAGCAATCCGAAAACTTTTTGAAGCTTATAAGAGGGCAATTTCTTGTCTCCGATGGAACCTCGATTTAAATCTGTAGTTCTCTCTGCACTAACCTGAGAGAAAAACATAATAAAGGCCTGAGAGGAATATTCAGGCTTTTATTTTGAAATTTTCAGTAAGCTTCATTTTAAATGGCCACACTAATCCCATGTCTAACAGTGGTTGGGTTAAACCAGTTCATATATAATGCCCAGAACATTCTGCCCTGTCTGTAGTTATAACATTCTGCTCACCTTCTTTCTGTAATAAGTCAGAGTTCCACCATTATGTACTTCTTAACTGCCAGCTCAGCCCTCCTTTGTAATGATTGAGGGTTCCACCATGTTGACCTTCCGACCTTCTGCTCAGGCCTCTGTAGTAAAGTGTTCCATCGTGTTTAGAACTACAAAGATGGTGTTTTTGTAGTCCTAAGGAGCAGTTTGGCTTTTGTCTGTGTTCTGTTGCTATAGTGATCAAGCCTCCCCCTGTGTTTCTCCAGACAGGGGGAGAAACAATTCTATGTGTTTGAGCCAGCCAGTTTCACTCCAAAAAGCTGTCCGAACAACTCCTTTCCATTCGGGAACCGTGATACGTATTCGAAAACCGTTTGAAGCATATGAGAGGGCTATTTGTCGTCTCATTTAGTACCGCGATTCATATCTGTAGCTCATTCACAGTAATTGCAGTGATGAGAGAAAAATGGTGTGCGCTGAGCTCAGAACTTTTTGCAGAAATGTATGTAAAAAGAGCAATTACATGATGTAAAAATTGTCAAGGCTTTTATTTTGAAAATTTTCAATAAGCTTCATTTGAAATTGCCACACTAATTTCATGTGTAATAGTGATCAGGTTAAATCAGTTATATAATGCTCAAAGCACAAGTAGTTCAGAATACCAGCCAACTCCTCCTCTGTAATAATTGAGTGTTCCGCCATGTTGTAGTTCTGACATGCTGCTCAGGCCTCTGTTTTAACTGAGTCTTGGCCATAGATAGAACTACAGTTATGGCAGTTATGGCTGCTGGTTTGTAGTCCAAACCAGCAGATTTGCCTTTCTCTGGATTCTGTTGCTATAGCGATTGGCCCTCAGCCAACTGCTGTGTGTGTGAGACAGAAAGCTGGGGAAGGATTTCAATCTTTGAGACAACCATGAAATGCTAATGTTAATGAACTGCCTTGCTGCGCAAGGCAGTTCACTATCCTGAGAAAAAAAACATAAAAAAAAGATTTTCATTTTTGCATCGCCTACGGCGATGCACTTTTGTCAGTGCAATTTTCAGAGTTTTATTTTGAAACTTTCAGTAAACTTAATTTTCATAACCACACTAATCCACAGTGGTTTGGTTAATCCACCTGTATAATGCCCAAAACAGGAAGTAGTTCTAACTGCCAGCTCAGCCCTCCTCTGTAATAATTGAGTGTTCCGCCATGTTGTAGTTCTGACCTCCTGCTCTGCCCTCTGCATTAAAGTGTTCCGCCATATTTAGAACTACAGAGTCTTTGTAGTCCAAACCCCAGCAGTTCTCCCTCTCTGCATTCTGTTGCTATAGTGATGAAAGTGCCCTGTGTGTGTCAGACTTATCTATCTTTATGAGACACCCAGTCAGTTTTAATGGAAAAAGCAGTCCGAACGACTGCTTCCCGTTCGGGTTCCGTAAGTCCGATCCAAAAACCGTTTGAAGCATATGAGAGGGCTATTTGTCGTCTCATTTAGTACCGCGATTCATATCTGTAGCTCATTCACAGTAATTGCAGTGATGAGAGAAAAATGGTGTGCGCTGAGCTCAGAACTTTTTGCAGAAATGTATGTAAAAAGAGCAATTACATGATGTAAAAATTGTCAAGGCTTTTATTTTGAAAATTTTCAATAAGCTTCATTTGAAATTGCCACACTAATTTCATGTGTAATAGTGATCAGGTTAAATCAGTTATATAATGCTCAAAGCACAAGTAGTTCAGAATACCAGCCAACTCCTCCTCTGTAATAATTGAGTGTTCCGCCATGTTGTAGTTCTGACATGCTGCTCAGGCCTCTGTTTTAACTGAGTCTTGGCCATAGATAGAACTACAGTTATGGCAGTTATGGCTGCTGGTTTGTAGTCCAAACCAGCAGATTTGCCTTTCTCTGGATTCTGTTGCTATAGCGATTGGCCCTCAGCCAACTGCTGTGTGTGTGAGACAGAAAGCTGGGGAAGGATTTCAATCTTTGAGACAACCATGAAATGCTAATGTTAATGAACTGCCTTGCTGCGCAAGGCAGTTCACTATCCTGAGAAAAAAAACATAAAAAAAAGATTTTCATTTTTGCATCGCCTACGGCGATGCACTTTTGTCAGTGCAATTTTCAGAGTTTTATTTTGAAACTTTCAGTAAACTTAATTTTCATAACCACACTAATCCACAGTGGTTTGGTTAATCCACCTGTATAATGCCCAAAACAGGAAGTAGTTCTAACTGCCAGCTCAGCCCTCCTCTGTAATAATTGAGTGTTCCGCCATGTTGTAGTTCTGACCTCCTGCTCTGCCCTCTGCATTAAAGTGTTCCGCCATATTTAGAACTACAGAGTCTTTGTAGTCCAAACCCCAGCAGTTCTCCCTCTCTGCATTCTGTTGCTATAGTGATGAAAGTGCCCTGTGTGTGTCAGACTTATCTATCTTTATGAGACACCCAGTCAGTTTTAATGGAAAAAGCAGTCCGAACGACTGCTTCCCGTTCGGGTTCCGTAAGTCCGATCCAAAAACCGTTTGAAGCATATGAGAGGGCTATTTGTCGTCTCATTTAGTACCGCGATTCATATCTGTAGCTCATTCACAGTAATTGCAGTGATGAGAGAAAAATGGTGTGCGCTGAGCTCAGAGCTTTTTCAGAAATGTATATAAAACACTGGGGAGGAGCGTCAGTTATCCTGTCCCAAAACTTTGCTCTGAAGCACCTTGACCGAAAACCGTAAGCCCTAGGAAAATTTTGAAAACATTTTACCGGAGCAGGCATACGTATCAATGTCATGACCGACTTTCATACCGATAGAGCAATTTTTGCACCCATGAGAGCGATTTCAAAATTATTTTTGGGTCAAAATTCCACTCTTTTTCTCACTCTAAAAAAGCGGCAGTTGGTGTCAGTTACACTCTAAGATTCATCTAGGATCGGCAGTTGGAAATTTTGCTCGTTTTTCGCTTTTTACGTCGCCATCGTAACTCCGATCCCCAATAAAAATAATAGCTCCCTTCTCGGCATCGAGCCGCACGATTTGATACCACTTTTGTGGGTGGGCACGCAGCGGTACGAGCCGCATTAACGGTAATGGAAGAAAAATAAAGATATAAACTAGAAAATTCCGCAGAAATTTTAAGGGGCCTGCCAAGTGTGCCCTCCGCTTTAAACCCAGCGTTTCAAATTAGCCGTGAAAAAAAATAAAAGCATGTCTGACATACTTATCCCACCACTAGAACACAATAACTGTAAATATTGTCAGGTGTATTATGACAATATGAGTCACCATTGGGAAACAAGATATAAACCCCAAGTCAGTGAAATTCAATCTGAGACCGACGACTATAAGCTTCGCACATGTGGTTCTTACTCATGGTCCAAAATAAAAACATGAAGAAAGTTGGTAATAGTTAATTTCTAAAAACTATTTCAATTTTCTTAGTAAAGATTTTAATTTACACTCAAAAATTCAGACAAGTAATAATTTTATGTAAGCAAAACATGAATAGTCACACGAAATATGTATTCTTCCCACAATGCATTGTGAGATCTGATTCAGCGCTGTGGGAATACTCACTGCCTCTGTCTAGGGCCCGTTGCTATGGTAATTAATGATCTGCACCTGGGCTGGCACTCTCTTTCAGACAGGCTGGTTTCTATACTTGTGAGACACTTAACGTCGGTCTACAAGACCCTGACAAAAAACTATAAGCCCTAGGAAAATTTTGAAAACATTTTACAGGAGCAGGCATGTGTATCTATGTCATGACCAAGTTTGACATCAATAGGCTGCTATTTGTGCCTGTGAGGGGGAGTTAAAAAGAGTTTTGGAGTCTGACCTCCACTGTCCTGTGTGTGTGTTTCAGAGAGAAATCTTAGTGATGCTGCGAGTTCCTCAGATTAAAGTTTTTTCGTTTTTTTTAATTTATGTCCTCATTTTTACACAGAATCCCACTAAAAGTAATAGCTCCCTTCTCGGCATCGAGCCGCACGATTTGATACCACTTTTGTGGGGGTACACGCAGCGGTACGAGCCGCATTAACGGTAATGGAAGAAAAATAAAGATATAAATAAATAAAGAGACATTCTATTGGGTGTAGAACAATAGGTGCCTGCCATGCAATGCATGGAGGCAGTGACTGACCTGCTTCGCAGGTCAGTCACTGCTCTCCCTATGCATTGCTTATGGCAGGCCCCAACTAGAAAATTCCGCAGAAATTTTAAGGGGCCTGCCAAGTGTGCCCTCCGCTTTAAACCCAGCGTTTCAAATTAGCCGTGAAAAAAAATAAAAGCATGTCTGACATACTTATCCCACCACTAGAACACAATAACTGTAAATATTGTCAGGTGTATTATGACAATATGAGTCACCATTGGGAAACAAGATATAAACCCCAAGTCAGTGAAATTCAATCTGAGACCGACGACTATAAGCTTCGCACATGTGGTTCTTACTCATGGTCCAAAATAAAAACATGAAGAAAGTTGGTAATAGTTAATTTCTAAAAACTATTTCAATTTTCTTAGTAAAGATTTTAATTTACACTCAAAAATTCAGACAAGTAATAATTTTATGTAAGCAAAACATGAATAGTCACACGAAATATGTATTCTTCCCACAATGCATTGTGAGATCTGATTCAGCGCTGTGGGAATACTCACTGCCTCTGTCTAGGGCCCGTTGCTATGGTAATTAATGATCTGCACCTGGGCTGGCACTCTCTTTCAGACAGGCTGGTTTCTATACTTGTGAGACACTTAACGTCGGTCTACAAGACCCTGACAAAAAACTATAAGCCCTAGGAAAATTTTGAAAACATTTTACAGGAGCAGGCATGTGTATCTATGTCATGACCAAGTTTGACATCAATAGGCTGCTATTTGTGCCTGTGAGGGGGAGTTAAAAAGAGTTTTGGAGTCTGACCTCCACTGTCCTGTGTGTGTGTTTCAGAGAGAAATCTTAGTGATGCTGCGAGTTCCTCAGATTAAAGTTTTTTCGTTTTTTTTAATTTATGTCCTCATTTTTACACAGAATCCCACTAAAAGTAATAGCTCCCTTCTCGGCATCGAGCCGCACGATTTGATACCACTTTTGTGGGGGTACACGCAGCGGTACGAGCCGCATTAACGGTAATGGAAGAAAAATAAAGATATAAATAAATAAAGAGACATTCTATTGGGTGTAGAACAATAGGTGCCTGCCATGCAATGCATGGAGGCAGTGACTGACCTGCTTCGCAGGTCAGTCACTGCTCTCCCTATGCATTGCTTATGGCAGGCCCCAACTAGAAAATTCCGCAGAAATTTTGAGGGGCATGCCAAAGTGTGCCCGTCGCTTTTTAATCAAGCCTTCTGATGCAAAAAAATTAGCATTAATGCTAAAGAAAGCTGCAATGTAGTCAATAACCTGTGGTGAGTCAGAAACATGTTGACTAAACTGTACCTGTACCATTCAGTATGTTGAAATTAATGCATAAGCCAAAATGCTAATATTAGCATGAAGACTAATATTCATGTAGGATGTGTGGCATCACTAGCATGTTTTCTGTCATTGATTTACTCCATTCAGTATACTGAACATCGCTAATAAGTAAGAAAATTATCTAATAGCTACCTTTAGGGAAAAGGCTAATGCTAATGCTAATGCACTGCCTTGCTGCGCAAGGCAGTGCACTAGTGGGGGCAGTAAAATGCTAAACTTGTGCTAATGTTAATGAACTCACTATCCTGAGGAAAAAAAATGCGAAAAAAGCTTAATATTATTGCAACGCCTACGGCGTTGCACTACCATGAGAGGAATATGCAGACTTTTATTTTGAAACTTTCAGTAGGCTTCATTTTAACCACCACACCAATTCAATGTGTAACAGTAGTTTGTTTAAACATTTCACATAAAGCCCAAAGCTGATGTGAAAAATATGAAGGCTTTTATTTTGAAATTTTCATTAAGCTTTATTTTAATTGACCACAGCAATAAAATGTGTAACAGTGGTTGGGTTAATCCAACTATATAATGCCCAAAACAGCAAGTAGTTCTAAATGCCAGTTCAGCCCTAATCTGTGGTATCTGAGAGTTCCGCCATGTTGTAGTTCTGACCTTCAGTCATTGTAGTTCTAAAGAGCAGCTCAACTATCATGTTAGTGAGACACACAGGGAGAGACAGAATTCTAACTCTTTGAAGCAGTTAGTTTTTCTGATCAAAGCGGCTTACTGTTCAGCATCCATAAGAGCAATCCGAAAACTTTTTGAAGCATATAAGAGGGCAATTTCTTGTCTCCGATGGAACCGCGATTTAAATCTGTAGTTCTCTCTGCACTAACCTGAGAGAAAAACATAATAAAGGCCTGAGAGGAATATTCAGGCTTTTATTTTGAAATTTTCAGTAATCTTCATTTTAAATGGCCACACTAATCCCATGTCTAACAGTGGTTGGGTTAAACAGTTTATATATAAAGCCCAGAACATTCTGCCCTGTCTGTAGTTATAACATTCTGCTCACCTTCTTTCTGTAATAAGTCAGAGTTCCACCATTATGTACTTCTTAACTGCCAGCTCAGCCCTCCTTTGTAATGATTGAGGGTTCCACCATGTTGACCTTCCGACCTTCTGCTCAGGCCTCTGTAGTAAAGTGTTCCATCGTGTTTAGAACTACAAAGATGGCGTTTTTGTAGTCCTAAGGAGCAGTTTGGCTTTTGTCTGTGTTCTGTTGCTATAGTGACCAAGCCTCCCCCTGTGTTTCTCCAGACAGGGGGAGAAACAATTCTATCTGTTTGAGCCAGCCAGTTTCACTCCAAAAAGCTGTCCGAACAACTCCTTTCCATTCGGGAACCGTGATACGTATTCGAAAACCGTTTGAAGCATATGAGAGGGCTATTTGTCGTCTCATTTAGTACCGCGATTCATATCTGTAGCTCATTCACAGTAATTGCAGTGATGAGAGAAAAATGGTGTGCGCTGAGCTCAGAACTTTTTCAGAAATGTATGTAAAAAGAGCAATTACATGATGTAAAAATTGTCAAGGCTTTTATTTTGAAAATCTTCAATAAGCTTCATTTGAAATTGCCACACTAATTTCATGTGTAATAGTGATCAGGTTAAATCAGTTATAAAATGCTCAAAGCACAAGTTGTTTATAATACCAGCCAACTCCTCCTCTGTAATAATTGAGTGTTCCGCCATGTTGTAGTTCTGACATGCTGCTCAGGCCTCTGTTTTAACTGAGTCTTGGCCATAGATAGAACTACAGTTATGGCAGTTATGGCTGCTGGTTTGTAGTCCAAACCAGCAGATTTGCCTTTCTCTGGATTCTGTTGCTATAGCGATTGGCCCTCAGCCAACTGCTGTGTGTGTGAGACAGAAAGCTGGGGAAGGATTTCAATCTTTGAGACAACCATGAAATGCTAATGTTAATGAACTGCCTTGCTGCGCAAGGCAGTTCACTATCCTGAGAAAAAAAACATAAAAAAAAGATTTTCATTTTTGCATCGCCTACGGCGATGCACTTTTGTCAGTGCAATTTTCAGAGTTTTATTTTGAAACTTTCAGTAAACTTAATTTTCATAACCACACTAATCCAATGTGTAACAGTGGTTTGGTTAATCCACCTGTATAAAGCCCAAAACAGGAAGTAGTTCTAACTGCCAGCTCAGCCCTCCTCTGTAATAATTGAGTGTCCCGCCATGTTGTAGTTCTGACCTCCTGCTCTGCCCTCTGTATTAAAGTGTTCCGCCATGTTTAGAACTACAGAGTCTTTGTAGTCCAAACCAGCAGCTGTGCCTTCCTCTGCATTCTGTTGCTATAGTGATGAAAGTGCCCTGTGTGTGTCAGGCTTATCTATCTTTATGAGACACCCACTCAGTTTTAATGGAAAAAGCAGTCCGAACGACTGCTTCCCGTTCAGGATCCGTAAGGCCGATCCAAAAACCGTTTGAAGCATATGAGAGGGCTATTTGTCGTCTCATTTAGTACCGCGATTCATATCTGTAGCTCATTCACAGTAATTGCAGTGATGAGAGAAAAATGGTGTGCGCTGAGCTCAGAGCTTTTTCAGAAATGTATGTAAAACACTGGGGAGCAGCATCAGTTATCCTGTCCCAAAACTTTGCTCTGAAGCACCTAGACCAAAAACCGTAAGCCCTAGGGAAATTTTGAAAACATTTTACCGGAGCAGGCATTCGTATCAATGTCATGACCGACTTTCATACCAATAGAGCAATTTTTGCACCCATGAGAGCAATTTCAAAATTATTTTGGGGTCAAAATTCCACCCTTTTTCTCACTCTAAAAAGCGGCAGTTGGTTTCAGTTACACTCTAAGGTTTCGGCAGTTGGAAATTTCGCTCGTTTTTCGCTTTTTACGTCGCCGTCGTAACTCCGATCCCCAATAAAAATAATAGCTCCCTTCCCGGGATTGAGCCGCACGTTTTGATACCACTTTTGTGGGGTTTCTCGCAGCGGTACGAGCCGCATTAACGGTGACGGAAGAAAAATAAATAACTATAATAAAGAGGCATTCTATTGGGTGTAGAACAATAGGTGCCTGCCATGCAATGCATGGAGGCAGTGACTGACCTGCTTCGCAGGTCAGTCACTGCTCTCCTTATGCATTGCTAATGGCATGCCCCAATAAAGAGACATTCTATTAGGTGAAGAACAATAGGTGCCTGCCATGCAATGCATGGAGGCAGTGACTGACCTGCTTCGCAGGTCAGTCACTGCTCTCCTTATGCATTGCTAATGGCATGCCCCAATAAAGAGGCATTCTATTGGGTGTAGAACAATAGGTGCCTGCCATGCAATGCATGGAGGCAGTGACTGACCTGCTTCGCAGGTCAGTCACTGCTCTCCTTATGCATTGCTAATGGCATGCCCCAATAATGAAGAAGAACAAAGCAGAGTCACAAGTTTCCTTCAGTTTTCTTGGACAAGACTTTAGGTTTTCCTTCAGAAAATCTAAGCTCTGGATGTAGTGAAGTATTACCTTAGCATTTTTTGGATAACATGAGTTCACTACAAAGTAAAGACGGAGACTAGAAACCATATCTGCAGCAGATAAACAAATTCTAGAGGAAAAAGTATTTTAGATGACGTTCAAGCTATTAAATAAGTAAAAATCCATGGAGGAGAAGCCTTTTTATTCTCTTCATCCATCTACTGTATATCAAATTTTCAGCTGACAACTCTTTGGGACTCCCTTTGTTCGTGCACAAAAATACTATTTTATGCCTGTCAGACTGACACATTGCAATATCAAGCCAGAAAGCCCAAACACAGATAAAATGGCTGCAGGCTTTGGCTGACAAGTGAACACGAGGTGGTGCAAAGCTTGAACTTGAACGGTAAGGAGATGTGCAAAGAGTGAAGAAAAGCAAGGAGCAGCAAACACAGTACCTGAACTGAACGATCCCACCAGCATCAGATGAAACAAAAAGCATTTCAGTTCATAAGGTGATCAGAGTGAAACTAAGAGGAAAGTCCCATCTTTTGTTTGTTATTTGACACAAGATGTGTTCATGTTTTGAGTAAAACATGTAAATCATGATGGTTTCTCAGTGATGTTCTGGGACCAGTATCAACAGGTTCATCGGGAGTTTCAGCCTCTTGAGTTGAATGTTATTGGATCTACAATTTGACATGTTTGGGACAATGATTTCAAGAGGGAGTCCTGGAAGATACAAGAGTGGCCATTGTTTGCCTGATTTGAACTGAAAGACATGGTTTCACCATGCAAAGCCAAAAAGAAAGTATTTAACTAAGGGTTTTTGCCAATAAGGAGTGAGGTCAGGTATTCTGATGTCTTGCACTACGTTCTGTTTACACCAGGTCAAAACAGCCAAACGGTGCTCTACTAAGTACTTAGGATGTTAGTGATGAAGGAGTTGATCATTTTGAGAGTGCAGTACTCACAGACTGAGATAATTTTATAAACTGATCTTATTTCACCTGCTGCTAATTTGCATATTTTTCAAGTAAACATAATTTATAATGTGGCTGCAATGATTTTCAGTGCATATGTCGTTGAAGATAGTAAAAATCCCAAATATGCCAGTCCTTTCTCTTCATTGCGTCTAAAAACAAACAAACCAAACAGAATGGAGAAGATTGCGCTCAGGTAGCAGAGCACAAAGAAGATCCTATCTGTAGAGATACTGAGATTGTGCAGAGAAGAGTGACTGAAGGAGAGACAGATGTTAAAGCAAGAGGAACAAAGGAACAACTTGTTAGAGATGACAGTGACACCTCATCATGTAAGTGGGTGTTCCAATGCTCACATTCAGTGTCACATTCAATCTGACGCCTAGACTACACATGCTTCACCATTATTTATAGAGCTTCAGACGCGTCCAGAATCAGAAGTTGAAGCATAAATGAGATGTCTAACATGAACAGGAGATCTGTGACCTCCGTCTGAAACAAAACGCGTCGATCACAACCTGAGTCAGTCTGAGAAACCAGCTAATAGCTGTCTTTCCCCTCCCGCAGGGACTATGTGATGTCAAAGTAAAATATCCGAGGTCCTCCACCTTGGAGTCACTGTCTCCATTTCAGCCATGGGCTACAGCCTCCCGCTCAACCTGGGAGTAAGTAAATGCACTGAAAATTAATCACAACAGGATATGCGATTCCTCCTGACAACAGCTCTGTCTTTTTTTCTGTAGTTCTTCAGCATACCAAGGGGAAAATCCAAACACATTTTGCATTTAACAATGAAGGAACTTTGTTTTTCAAGCAGCATGCTGACCAGAGAATGTGCATAACTATTAATATAACTCAGACTGTCTGAAGTAATTTAATCAGCACTTAGTAGCACTTATGAAACAGGCAGGACTTAATTTAATCCACACCTTTCTTGTTGAAGGTGGGAAAAACTGCACCAATTATAGGAGAAAATATAGAGCTGAAAAATTGCAACGATGCTCCATTTTTCTTGGGAGTGTGGTTTGATGTGCGGAAGTGCAATCAATCCAATAACCCATGAGGCAAATGCATAGACTGAATTTAACCCTTAGCAGGGCAATCAAAGATATCCTAGAAACTAGAAATCTAACCCCCGGGCTGATACTAATGTTGAGACTATTTGCTGCAACTCAAAACCTTCCCATTACTGAAGACGTCTCCCTCAAAGATCAGATTCATATCCAGAGGCCACATGCATCCAATTTCCACTCCTAGATAACTAAAAAATCAAAGAAAGTAGGGAGAAGAACCTGTTCTGGGGAGAAGCTTTCTATAAAGATTTTACCTGAAACATCAAATATAAGGTTACAAAGACTGTTTAAAAAATAGAAAAAAAATTCAAAATTCTTATTGATAATTGATCTACTTAATTATTGGTAGCACAAACACAGTAGTGCATCATATGTGCATTGGATATTATGGCCATAATCACTAGATACCCTCATCCAGATGGAAGGTATAACGAGAACACTGAGTTTACATAAACAGTAAGTCCTAAACTTACCGGCTTACACCAGTCAGGGATAGTCATCCTTAAGGTTAATGTTCTGAGTTAATATAAAAACATCATAATAAATATGCTATAAATGGGGCTGCACACTGAGAGAGAAAAACAAGGGTTACATTGTCATTGAAATAGTGCACAATAATATAGTAACGTTGTAGATGCACTGTATTGACACATATATATTGGTATAACATGTAGTAATAATGTCAAAAACATATACTATTATAATTGCCATGTACTGGTTTAAACTAATCACTGTATGTGATAATTAATATTGAACATATTTTTTATGACCAGTTTGTTTTCACAAAGTGTGAACTGATTCATGACACTTTATTGACCTTTATAAACTTATTTTCACTCCATATCTTTGGACATTTCCTTCTGTCAGTCTGCAGCAGGAGGATTGCTGCCTCAGTTTTTGTTTGATATTGACTCAAAAATCTCCCAAGTTGGGTTTTCCTCCACCTACAAGTGTGCTATGACATTTATCTTTGGCTGATTTTTAAAAAAATGTTTTATTCTATGTTCAGATCAGATGAGGATTTTTATGTACAACATTACTTTCTTTGAGGAAAGTGCTGCACATAGAGTAAGATCTAAAAGAGTAGTCATATGAAGGCATTAAAGGAAAGTAAAATATAAAAGTCAATAGAGCGGCTAAACTGAAACTAAAGACCAGTGAAAACTGATGGGTTTTGAGCACTATTTGAAATAATAAAATACTCTGAGCAGTTCTGACTTTTCCACAGCCTGGAGGGCTGGGGTATTGACTTAAAATTCTTGTGTAATTTTATGTTTAAAAATAGCTTTTAGAAATAAATGATTGATTAATAAGTTGATTCATGAGTGAGATAAGCTTTTTGGCATACAACAATACACTGTGAGTGCAGCACTTCTGTAGTGAACAGACAACGCTCTGTTCATAGTAAAATAAAAGCTGTATGCACAGAAACTCCTGGGGCACTTTGTCTGCTTTTTGCAGAAAGAGAGTAGAAGCATTTTTGTTTAAAAAACTGAATTCGGTAACTGCTGTGTTTTACGGGAGTTTCATGTCGTTAATTATCTCTCTTACCTTACTCATTGTTGACAATAAATGCCTCTCCTGTCGCTTTAAACCTGACTATAAACTAAGGGCTGATCCCCTAACTATCAGAACCTGCAGATTATGATGAATGTGCATTTCATTTCTGTTGTTAATTGTGTAGCAACCAGTCTGACTCCCACACAGATGCTGAGAGAGGACAGAATGGAGCTCTATCTAACCTTTGTCTCAGACAATCTTACAGTTAATTAGCTACAACCAAATCAATAGAAATGTTGTTTTCTTCCGTTTGCAGGAGTGTTGACTTTTTTCAGCAGAAACATTGTAAAAAGACTGCATTCTCATCAGCGAGGAACACCAACCTTATAGTGCTTTGAGGCTTGCTGCAAGTAAGTGAATGAGTAAGCTACATATGTGAATGAGAGCAACTTTACTGAGAATTTGTCTGAATTAAATATTAAAATGTGAGGAAATTCATCAGGAGAGAAATACACGGAAAAAGATGAGCTGGCAAAGACCAGGTTGCACATATGCTATAATTAATCCATAAAAAATGAAGTAATTCATTTTTCAGGTCAGGAACCTGAAAAGTGAGTTCATATTTAACTCACGTAGCTGAACTGAACCTCGAAGCAGTTCTTGTCAAGGACTTACTTAACACTGGGAATGCCCCTCATTATGAATCAACTAGTCCCTATTTATCACTTGATCTATAATTGGTTATTGTGCTATGTTTTTTATCATGTAAAGTCTTGTTGCTGAAATATGCAATACAAATGAACATGATTTAACTAATTGTGTTCGTTCTTTAGCTAGGGCCACTGGGGACCAACACTGAAAAGGTTGTATCACCTCTGGCTTTGAGTATGAGTGTCCAAAAATAGCTGATTTGTGGATGTCAGAGCTACAGCTGGTGGAGTGATGATGAAAATGTCATGACAGATAAGGTGGTGCAGAAAAAATATAAATCTGGACTCTAAAATATCCCATTGTAGCCATTGTAGAAAGGTGAGACAGATGGAATATGACCACGCTTTTTCTTTCCTGTCAGAAAGTGAGCAGCTGGATTTTGAACTGTTTGCAAATGCATCAGTGATACATTATGTAATACTAAAATAAAGATCATTTCTATGTGGTTTATTACCAACTTAGGTTAAAAATGACTATTTTGTAATGGTTTCGGGTTTGGTTCCACAACACAAATACTACCAGTAAGAAAATCCAAACCAAACCAAAACAAATCAAGAATGAAACTCCAAACTATCAGTTATCTGAAGGCTCACCCATGAAGAGTTTTATTCAATCTAGAGAAAAATCACACAAGTATAATTATAGACCTAATATTATCTTTATTCTTTTTGGTAAGCAAAGAGTCTGGTCAGAAATGCTGCTCATTGTTTATGCCAAAAAAAGAGACTAATTCCTATCCAACACAAACAGCAGTTTAGTTTCATTAAATTTCATTTTTTTAAAATTGACTGCAAATGTAGGAGTAGACAGGGATACAGAATTGCAGTTGGTAAACTCCAGGAAAACACTGGGCTTTTACATTTTTTTAAAATGCAACAAAGTGAGATTTGAACATAATTTCATTAGTTTCACTGAACTCATTGATTTCCATGCTCATTCTGTTTGGTGATTAGTTGATCAGTTAAAGAAGTGAAGTACCAAGGTAAAGGCTAATGGGGTGGATGTTATAAGGCAGACATTTCTCACTGCCAAATTAAAACAGAAATGTTCCTTGATTTGGAGCAAAGCACAAATTAAATCTGAACCCAGTCTTGACAGCATGTAGATCCTCAAAAGTGAGAAAGAAAAACACATGAACTAAATCTACATGCAGCCATTAGTGGGAACCCTGTTAATGACCACATGTAGCAGAGGGAATAATAAATTAGAACCTGAAAGGGTTAGAATGGAAGATGCTGTGGAGTCTAGCATAAACATACATTTCTATCGAGATGGAAGTAATTACCAAGCCCAGTGAAAATGTGGAGATGGGAGTAGCTGAGACTAAATTGAAACAATATTAGGACAAAGATTTCCTGTGAAAATTAACATGATTGAAGGCAATTTTTTTTCTAAACTTCACCAAGTCTTATTGCAAAGGAATGCAAATAACTTCATATTTTAAGGCCTCCAGAAAAAGCAAATCTCATTAGTTTGCATAAAACGTAACAAATAAAAACAGAACGATGGAAAATGTGGCATGTAGGAAGTGAAAAGTTGGTGTGCCGTCATTATATATGTGCCTGCTGGAAACAGCAAAGAGCATCAAAAGGCTGCAGCTTGAAATACAGAACATAGTATCTTTCAGATTAAAGGATGCCAATCCCTGGTCATGCATAAATTAAATATGCCTGAAATGTACATATAATTTTCTAAGTCTCTTTTATCCTATATTGCTCAGCTGCAACCCTCCAATCATCACAAATTAGATTTAAAAAGATTAAAAAAAAAAACCTTTCATGGCAAATACTTTTCAAAGCTCATTTCCCTGGGGAAAGGAGTCAAAAGCTGTTTTGGAGTAGATCTCAGAGTTCTCAAATGTCAGTTCAACGAGTTGCACGGTAATTAATTAAAGGAAATTGAAGTCCTCTGCATCCGGCATGCAAAAGACGAAGACGCTCTACCAGGGATTTGTACCACGGATTTCTTCTCACAAATTTAATAAATTAAAACTGCTCTGGGTCTTGGGATGCACAGACACGTGTGTGAGCATGTGCAATCAGACACCATGAGCTGTCCAGAGACGCTGGGGCCAGATGAAGGCAGCATCCAGGGAGCAAGCATGGCTAATGGGAAGAATATGGTGCACTACACTCCCCAGAGCTAAAAGGCCTGGTGTAGCCAAAGCCCGATCCATTCATAAGGGGACAGAAATGGAAAGGAAAGGTTTTGACGAACCGGCACAAGCTTATCTAACCGTGGCTGCACGTATGCTGTGGAAAAATAAAAATGAACTGGCAGCTAATATCCTGTTGAGTGTGACTGCTGCCTAAATTGGTGTCAGTGTTACGTTAACGTTAAGGAAATGAGAGGAAGAACAGGCACTTCTTGCTGATAGATATTTGAGTCACTCACTGTTAAAAATAGGTCAACATACCCACATATAGCCCTATATTGAGTAAATTTGAATATTACTGAAATATTCATTTGGTAACTCAGTTCAGTTAGTGAAACACATTACATAGCAGTGTTGTGTTCAAGACCACCTAACCCGAGACCAAGACAAGACCAAGACCAGAGTGTATCGAGACCGAGACAAGACCAGGACTTTTGGGGTCCGAGACCAAGTCAAGACCAAGACCGAAGGGAGTCGAGACCGAGTCAAGACCAAGACCAGCGGCCCGCGCTACATGACACAATAAAATGTAAAATATGATCGAAATTGCTTCTCAAAATAATCTGAAAGATCCATATTACCATAAAACACCTAGATATTAAATACTTAATACATTTTACTAATATTAAATATTCCATTTATGTGCTAAAAAGTGTGATGGTCTCGTGCCATCCCTAAAAACATAACACCCTGGGCATTTGCCCATATTGCTCATATAAGAAGCCACCATTGTCTGCACCATTAAACATAGCAATTGAGGCAATGCCCTGACGCTCAACTATGAACACTGACCAAGGAGCAACAAGCAAGTAACCAAACAGAAGGCGCTCATCGTGACTGTTTTCACTCTCTATCCCAGTACATGAAACCAGATAGTCTGACACCATGGCAGACATTACAGCTGCCACTTTGAACAAAAACAATCAAAGAGCAATGTGCATGCTCTGCGTGCTCTTTCGTTCTTGTGTTTTAGTTATTTGTTAATTTAAATATTAACGTACATAATAAAATAAAATAATGATGCAGTGTACACAGAGCATTACAAGAACAAAGAACGGGTGTTCTGTCAGGTCAGCATACATTGTCAGATAGTCTTACGCTTAGCTCAGATATGCATATGCTGTCATTACCATATGATTTTATTTAATCAGCAACATAGAATCATGACGTAGATCATTATTAACAGTTAACAGTTGTATAGCATCCAGCTGCAGCCAGACCTGCTTTAAACACACTTTGAAACCATGACAATGCATGTATATCCATCTAGTTATCACATTATGTCATATTATAAACAATTTAATTACTTATTTTCGTCATAACTTGTTGCGTATACTGACAACTACACTGACGGTCGGACTTAATGCGCATGCGCTGGCATGGTACTAACTGCATGTATGCTATTCTGACAGCGTATGGCTATCTGATAGAACACCGGCTATATCTGTCAGACACGTCATTACCATAAGATTTCATTTAATCAACAACATAGAATCATGACGTAGATCGTCATACACTTTGTTATTTACTGTGTATGGCATCCTGACTTAGCGGTTAAGTGAGTTTTACACGGGCCTGTGTTGTAGTTGACTCCAGCTGCAGCCAGACCTGCTTTAAATACACTTTGAAACCATGACAACACATGTATATCTATATAGTTATCATTGAAAACAATTTAATGACTTAAGTTCATCATAACTTGCTGCGTATGGTGAACTGACAACTCCTCTGACGGTCGGATTTCTTAATGCTTAATGCATGTATGCTATCCTGACAGCGTATGGCTATCTGATAGAACAACGGCTCTCAGTGACACTCCAGTCCTATCTAATAAGTAAAGAGCCGTGGAGAAGAATCGACTGTTTCTGAATGTCACCTCACTATATTGCAGACTTTTGGACATAGCATTGTCCCATATATGCGACAAGTCAGTCAACACCTCTGCACAATAATTCAGCACAGTGAGTGATAACATTTTTCATCACAATGCTTATGTGTCTCTGTACAGCTAGCTTTGATAACATCACGTTAACGGAGCTTACCTTCTTTGAGCTACTTTTCTAAGTGACGAAAAAAGTTAGACGTTGTCCCCACCGTCTGTGAAAGCGAAGCGCTGCTGAGTTAGCTGTGGCCATCAGATGTCTTACTATTTATGCAGCGCTATTATATTACTGACGATTAGACAAACATTTTCTGCCGCTGAGAGGAAACCACTGCGCATGTCCTGGAGCGCCGCGCGCGAGTGAAAGGTGGGGAGGGGGGGGGGAGTAACAGAAACACGTAGTTGCTTGGATTTTAATCGGTGCGTTTTGCATCCACTGAAAACAAAGATGTTAACAAATAAAGTGGACAGAATGCTGTACGTTTAGTGATATTTTCACAGTTGCGGTCTTGACTGGTCTTGAAATAAAATGCCGAGTCCTCAGCGCCCGAGACCGAGACAAGACCGAGACCAAATGCGGTCGAGTCCGAGACGAGATCGAGACCATCAAAAAATGGTCTTAAGACCGGTCTTAAGACCAAGACCAACTTCGAGTACCACAACACTGTTACATAGATTAGATTTATATATTACATGAAAGATGTTTTCAAGCCTTTATATCTGTTATCTGAGACAATTTTCCGCTTACGGCAAATGAAAACACTACATTTAAAATTAGAATGTTAAATTAAAAAAAAATAAAAAACATGAAAGGCATATTTAATACCCACTTAAAGGTTGTTACTGTTATTATTGTTGCTTATTATTCTAATTTATTTAATGCAACTATAGTGTCTTGCCAAAGTATGCCAATCCACCAATAATAATAATAATAATAATAATAATAACCAGTAATGTGTTGTTTTCAAAATGATGTACAATTAGAAAGCACAAAACTGTGTGTGTACATGCAATCCCCCCCACTTTTCCTTGCCAGGTTGTGGAATGGCTGCTGCATATCTCCATAGGTCCCTGGGTGAGAAACAGGATAGGTCCTACACTGATCACCAGTCCATCATAGCAATTTCATTTAGCAAGCCTCAGATATTTGTCAGAGATTAGTGAACAAACAGCTTTTTGTAGAGCAAGGAACACAGCAGATGGGTCAGGAAAAAAGTGTTGAACATCTCAGAGAACATTTTCCAATCCATCATTAGAAAATGGAAAGAGTATGGCACAACTGCAAACCAAGCAGAACATCTAAAGTGATCGTATTAATCAGTGAAGCAGTCAATAGGCTCACAACTTTGAAGGAGCAGCAGAGACCCACAAATCAAGTTAAATAATCTGTAGACTGGACAGATATTAGTCATGCTCTCCACAAATTCGGGGTGGTTCAGAGCAAAAATTGCATAATTGAGAGGAATACATCAGAGCTTTGATTGTAGTTTCTGTCAGCCAAGTAGAGGATACAACCAGCATGAGTGATCAGTTGACGCTAATGCTTTGTTTTTTTTGGGCTACATGCTATGTGTGGCAAAAAGCTAACTCCGTATACTGAACACATTTTGCACAGTGTGTGTAGCAGCATCATGGTGTGGGGATGTTTCGTCAGAAACGAGTTACACACAGCATAGCACTGGAAAAAAAGCTCCAGACGTCCACCTTTCAGCAAGACAACAGCCCTGAACATCGAACCAGAGCTACAACTAAACAAGATTAGTTTAGATATAAGCACATTTATGTGTTAGAATGGCTCAGTTAAGGTCAGGGCATAAAGAAAATTGAGAATCTGTGGCAAGGCTTAGAAATGTCTTTCCCCAGATACAGATACTCTCAGAGCAATCTGAATGAGCTAGCATTATGGTGCAAAGAGAAATGGACAAAACGTTGGTCTTTATATCAATAAAACTGATAAAGACACACTTCAAAAGACATGCAGTTGTAACTACACCTAATGTTGGTTCCATAAAGAATTGACTGAGGAACTGACCAGTCAATACCTGCTGAATGCCACACTTTACATTTTTATTTAAGTACAGATTTTGAGAGAAACGTATTATTACCTTTCCAATTTACAATTATGTGCTGTGTTGTGTTTCTCTGTAATATGAAGTCTAAATTAAATGCAATGAACTTCATGGTTATAATGTGAAACAATGAAAAAGTGAGTGGCGTTTGAATTTTTGCCAGGTACTGTAGTCAAGGTGATATAAAGAATAGAGTCGAGATGGGTGTCTGAACTTACAACCTCATTTAAAGTTAGGAGTAGACTCTTTCAAAGTTGCCTGACCCTTTAGTATTCTGGCTCCAGATTGACAGACGCTCCCTCCTTATGCCATAAAAACCTGCGAGAAGCCTTCGCCAAAAATAATAGCATGACAGATGAGACCGAGCTTCCTCTCCAACATCAGTCCAAAACTGCTGCTGAGTCATTGGGAAATGAGCAACAGAATCTGACTCCAATGAAATAAAGCTTTACACAGGAGAAGCATCCAGGAAGGAGAAGAATAAAAAGGCCAAGAGAGGGGAAGACGAGGAGGTCAGTCCCTGAGAGGAGGGAGCTCTGATCATGTCACTGAAAAAGAGAAATGAGATCTCGACCTAACAGTGCAATCCCTTTTATATCCATAATTGGATAGGTTTTGTGCACTGCAGTGATAGAATTAGAGCACTTAGGTGAGCGCAGAGGTAGGAGACCAGGAGAGACCCTTTGAACCTCCATTTATGACTTATTTCTTTATTAGCATTTGTTTTGCAGACAGTTAAAGACACACCAAGAACACATCCTTGAGATGAAATGACTTCACTGGGACCATAAATACCATAACGTTTGAGACAGGTAGAAGACATTAAAGCTACGCCCGACATGCACCATCGACAGTTTGTTTCAGCACCAGCTGTTTCCCCTCCTTCTTCCTACCTCGGCGCATAATCAAGAAAGAAGCAGAAAATGACAACAGAAGATAACAGAAGAGCTGCAGCCCATCAGAAATTATTGTTGTCTTAGAAACAAAGTGGTTGTTAATGAGACATCATGTTCGTACTGAGCTTAAAAAAAAAAAATACATGTCTATCTTGTGCATTTCCATACCAAACAACACATTCACTGTCACAAAATTTGGCGAAAGGTTTTGAAACCAGTGAAAACAAAGAACTGGACAACCTTGTACAAAGTACTCAATCCTGTTTTCTTCCTTAATGGATGTATTTCACAGCGATAAATGCAGCAACACTGCAGCAGCTCCAGAAGACTCATACACATGACACTGAAGAAGCTGCTAAGCAAAGAAAATCCAGTAAATTAAAAAAAGGAGTGCAGCAGATAGGAGAATCAATAATTCTTTAATGTGCACGATTCGAATGGGTTCCCAATCACGGCTGGATGGATGCTTTTATCAGGTTTAATATACCCATCGTTGTCAACGATACCAGAAATAAATCAAAGTTTGATCAATGCAAACAAGATCATGCAGAGGTTAGACTGTTCATCATATACAGTGACTTGCAAAAGTATTAATATCTCTTGAACTCTTCCACAATTTCTCAATTTACAACCACAAACTTCAGTGTATTTCTCCTGCAATTTTATGTGATAGACATGAATTTGTATTCAGCTTACTATGATAACCCTAAATAAAATGCAATGCAACTGATAGCCATAAACATTTCAAACTTTAAACATCTCATGGAATCATTTCCGATTTGTGATACAACTGCAAACCTAGCAAAGGATGGCTCTCCACTTAAACTAACAGGCTGAGAAAGGAGGAAATTAATTAAAGAACCAACTACAAGGCCTGGAGATAAACTGTTGGAAGTACAACTGCTGGCCAAGAATACAGAATACAGATATTTGCAGTTTGCCACAAACCATCTAAGTGAAAATGAAACCATGTGGAAGAAGGATATCAGGTCAGATGTGACCAAAATGTTAAATCTTAGTCTACATAGAAAATGCTATGTGAGGCATAGAATTAACACTGTGCAGGACCTGAAACATGGATGGAATAAGGTAGTGGCAGCATCATGCTTTTGAAAATGCTTTTCTAGAGCGGGAACTGGAAGGCTGGTCAGAGTTGATGGAAAATGGATGCAACCTCCTCTTAGAGTCTGCAAAAGGCTCAACTGGGGCAGAGCTTACCTTCCCAGAAACATAACAACTGTAAACATGCAATGAGAACTATAAAAACATATTTTAATCAAAACATATTATTGTGTTGAAATTGCCCAGTCAAAGGCCAGACCTAAATCAAATTAAGAGTCAGTGCACAAGACTTGGAAATGTCTTCCTCCTTTCAATTTGTACATGTAAAAAACTGGTAGAGACATACCCGAAAACGTTTGAAGCTGTTAGCGCAGTAAGAATGTGGTTCTACAAAGTATTTACTCAAGAGGGCTGAATAAAAATGCACAGTGCACTTTTCTGATATTCATCTATTTATTAAAACGAAATCTCTGGAGCAACCAACTATTTAGTGAAAAGCTAATACAAATAGTATGTGAATTGATCTTCAGTGACTTCAGTCAGAATCAAGTCAAGCTTTATAGCTGAGGATACCTCAACACTGATAAGAGGGGAATAAACACAAAAAAGCACATTTACCTGTAGTTAGCGAGGCACTTAAAGTTAAAAAAATCAATGTGATAACTGCACCTCCCGTTCACAGAAAATACTTATGATAAAGAGGGATAATAATCAGCAATTTGCTTCCACCTCCCTCTTAAATGCAGCCTGGGGTTGGAGAACAAATAATCATAAGGGCTTTCAACAACAGCAGGCGAACAAAGTGCATAATTTTTCTCATGTTGGACACGGGGTAATGAAAACGATCCCCTCGAGAACTAGTGAGGCTCTGAAGGCTAGTACAGATTAAGTACACAACAATGAACAAGAAATATGACCAATATCAGAAGTATGAAATGAAGTATATTTCATTCAGACGTCTGAGTTATTTCTTATTTTGTTTTAATAGCATGATGAGAACAAAATCCGTTCTTATTGAGCTTAGCATGTGGACAGCTTATGTCTATATGTCATCGTCAAAGCAGAAAAAAACCCTCCATATATCTTGCTGCGACCGAAGTCACGGTGATCGTTAATTTATTTATAGAACCGAAAGCTTGATTCATAGTGGCGGCTGTTTTTGCTTGCCAGAAGATTAGGAGGGACAATCTGGCCTTGTGACACTGCATTATTGCAGACAGTGAAATACTAGAGACAGCTGTGTCACTCTTGTGCAGAGCAAACACAAAGGCCATGCCTTGGAGCAGTACATGCTCAGGAATTATTACTGTCACACACACACACGCATGCTACAGAAACCTGCAGAGCTCCACAGGTGGCAATGTCAGCGACGATGGAAAATTCTTGAGAACAGAAAAGAAGAAGGAACGCATCTACATCTTCATGCAGGCAGATGATTTTGATAGACTGAGAATTTCTCTGATTGCTCGTAGGGACCGTGAGGAACGCTAACATGTCGTGATCTGCAGCTCTAATGAACCGGAGAGCATAATTAAGAGTCACATAAAGTCCTGAACATGACATTTATTCTACCCATCAACAAATGGCAAAAAGACACAGATGTTCACTAAGACAAACGCTAAAGAAAGAGCAGAGGAGCTGCTGTAAACCCATCAGGTGTTCAGATCTACAGAATATCACACTGAATGCTAATGTTACTTCACGTCTGCTGGGTGCAAATAGGCTCAAACCATAAAATCAGTTAGAACCTCGGCAGGATTATGTAACGCACGACACAAAAAATCTTCACAAATGAAAATAGGAGTTTGAACACTATGTGCTTCAACGGATCCTCTTAAGTACTGCGCTAAATGAAACAGGATTTAAACTTAGCAGAAGAAATCCTAATTTTCGTCATTCTTTTGTTTCATTTATTCTCCAATTTTCCTAAAACAGAATTTCATTTCAGGACATGTTAACATAATCTGCTTCTCTCGTAGGTGGAGCTGCTACCATTAAGGTTACATTCC
The DNA here is from genome assembly GCF_051168715.1 of Poecilia mexicana. Classification (NCBI taxonomy): domain Eukaryota; kingdom Metazoa; phylum Chordata; class Actinopteri; order Cyprinodontiformes; family Poeciliidae; genus Poecilia; species Poecilia mexicana. Next base: position 21,089,204 of record NW_028263374.1, read on the forward strand.
ATATTTTATGTTAAACACAGCTTGATATAATGTGAAAATTATTTTTTCACTTCAATTTCTGGATTTAGTAACACTCTTTTTAAAAGAATCAGTTTTCCACAGTTTTCCCTGAGAACCAGTTTTGTATACAAATATATTATGAACATCTTTAGACTCAGAATTCTGATAAAAAGTCCACAAAATCATGAATGGATTAAACAGTTGGTTTTATAATATGTCCTGAAAGTTGCAGCACAAACTTGCATAATTAAGTTTACGTAAAATTTGGTCTGTAGAATTTGAGGCAAAACATAGACATCAATAAAATTTGTGATGAAGTGTGAGTTTTTTTCTGAGCTTTAATATAATATTCAATATAATCATCACTCGCAGATCACACGTCTCTGAAAGTCTTTATTGACTGGTAACAAAACTGCAATTGCAACATGCTGCAAATAATTTATTAGCCCTAGCCCTTCCTGTTTGAATTTATAGCATGTACTTGTCATGTTGTTTGGTTTTCAGTTTAAGTAATTAAGTGTGGAAAATTTTATTCTCCACACAGTATTTAAAAGAAATATTTCACTGTTCATCTTTTAAGAAGCTTAAATTAGAATCTGTTGCTTTTCCTGGTTCCTTAGGGTGTAACTATGATGTCACACTGAGAAATATTGCTTAATCGCTCTTCAAAATAAGAAAGATGAGAGACCATCCCATGGAGAAATGTCATATTTGTTGTACTCTTCATAACTCTTCAAGTGGTAACAAGAAACTGGCTTCTCACTAGTTCACCCATGCAGTCAGAGCAATATAAAAAATCCAACAACTGGAACTGTGACAAAAAAGAACTGACAAGGACCCAGTTTATCTTGCTTCCATGCACAGAGAGGACAATAGCAAGAGCAGTAAAATAAAATTTGCACAGTTCAGTGCAACAAACAGCAGGAAAACTTCCAAAACAACTGCTTATCTCAGGTGAGCGGGGGATAATGTGTCTTGGTGCAAATAAGGTATAAAGTACATACTCTGTGTCTTCCTTCACTTATACGAAATATTACATGACATAATAACCAATTTTACCACCTTAAAATAGCATGCCCAATAGAAACTGTATTGTCACTTGTATATCTATCTCAGGTCTTGAGGTTACAGCCAGTCAGCTTCAAGGAAAATAAATGTCACCCCTGGGTTGACTGCTTTACAAACACCAGCCAATAGCATGTCAAGTACAATTACACCGTTGTATTTCAGCTTCCAAAGCAGGATTTACCTTCAAATAGGTGAATTTTCCTTCAATAATTTTGAGTTACAGTCCACAATAAAATCTGCAAATATTGAACCATGAATAGGCAAGAGTTTGCTGTACCAAGGTTTCAAAAAGGTAAAAAAAAAATAAAAAATTCTCATACCATTCTGACAGTATAAGTACTTTAATAAGAAAGTACTGAACTAAGATTTGTTTTTCTCCCTGATTGCTGTAGAAAGTTCCCTTGCCCCACTTGTTGCTGCACACAGTCAACCTAAAAGAGGGCTGCGTTCCTATTGCCTAATTTAATTACTATTTCCTGTCACAAAAATCAAACGCAGCCATTTGCTTTCACTTTGTATTTACGGTACACTCTATGCACGGTGATGCTTCAAAGAAGTCAAAGGACAACAGCAGACTATTTTCTATCATTTTTAATATCTTAAAGTTTTCTCCAGCCTGCCGCTAGAGAGTAGTCAACCCATCAATCACAAGCTGAGGTCGCTGCCTCTGTACACTATCAAGTTCTGAAAGAAAACATCTTCAACCAATGTGGGCCATTAGGACCGCCCAGAACTGATCTGTTTTCATCATTCACAATGTTTGCATTAACTTGTTTCCTGTTGGCTTGGTGTTATAAATACTCATCAAACTTGACATATTCATTCACAACTTCCTTGTACAAGACAAACACTCCAAATAGGAAAATGCAAGCCCCGAATGGATTTACATGTCTATAACCTCCTATATACAGAGCACATCTTGGAAGTAATTGCATTCAGAAAGATGAAAACTCCACTTGCATTGCTATGATTACATTCGTCTGAACGGAGGAAAACCGAGTGCCGGTTAGAAGATGAAATGACTTAGCATCAGAAATGTCTGCTTGTGCTTCTGGAGGATATTATTTTTTATTGTTTTGGAGTCTTCTGCTGTCAAACTTACTGACAGGGAACAAAAGCAGATTTGTTTTAGTGACAGCTCGCTGTTGACTGGCTAATATTATTCTTTATTCTCATAAAGAATAAAGAATAATTCTTTATTCTTTAAAGAATTTTTTAAAGAATAAAGTGATTGAGTTTGACGTCAAACTCAGTCAATCAGGGCGCAAGTAGAGGTGTACATAGTCTGACTGATTTCCATAAACTTTTTTTTCTATCTTATTCTCTGAAATATGTCTTTAATGTGATGACATATCTTTTCCATATTTCACAAGACTAACTATTAGGGTTAACCTTGATACATTGCTTCTCTCTAACATCTTCAGAGCTGTTCAAACTCAGGTGTCAAGACTGATGTGGGGATTCTTGATTTTGAAATATTAATCTTCTTAATAATATTATTTTTTATGCATAAACAGAGAAATAGTTCAGTCTGCTGGAAACATTCTGTAGCTACAACCAAAATAGTCAGTCATGCAGGACCATTTCCCCCACAAACCTGCAGTACATTTCAGTGTGTGTTGGTATAGATGTGTGCATGAAAACAAGAGTGAGCCGATAGGGATTTTCTGCTGTCCCAGTCATCACTATAAGTCAACCCCTCTAGCTTGAAGGGTTCAGTTTTCTTTCATAATCTTCCTCTCTGCATGTGTGTTTGTGTGTCCATTGTAGTAGAGAGCAGGTGCTCTGCATTCAGTGTGAAATTAATTCATAGATTTGCATATTTGGCCATATCTACACATGTCTATTTCTGCACTCTGACAAATGCATCTATTTCCGCACTATGTGCTTAAATATTAGCCTCACATCCATTTAGAGGATTCTCATATTTGTCCATGATTCAATTATTCTTTTTCTAAATGTCACCTGGTGTGGGATTATGATCACATTGTTGACCTTAGCCTAAGGTGTACATTAATAAACCTATTAGGGATTGGTTCACTTCCATTACAGCGCATAATCACTGATAGTAACCACCATCTTCAATTTGAGTTGCTCCAAAAGCAAAGCCATCTGCATCTCACCTAAACATCATCAGCAGGCAGCTGGCAACGATCATAACCAAAGGAATCAATACCTTTCTGATTAATTATCCAAGAAAGGGCACAAGCGGTGGAGTTTGATATGAGCAATATATTTTTTTCTGTCTGAGGTAAAATACAGATATTTATCAGTGGTGCCCTGAACAAACGAGGTTTCTGTTGCTTATGTGCATGTTCAGTCAATAGGAGTGGGTCCTCCCCCTCGGTGTGCACAATGTGCACAAAATATTGTCAAACCCAACAGGTGGCTAATGATGCCTGTGACCAACTTATGATTCTCTGCTAAATTGAATTATTATTTTTGAGTGTTTTAAAGAGTCTACACTGTATTTCTTCATGTTTAGACTGATTAGATCTGATCTTGATTGTTATACACCAACCAGAGATTGTTTTTTTTTAAAGAGATTTATGATTTATTTCATTTTTGAAACGCGAAAACATAATTCAGAATATTTTCTTGGCATTAAGATCACTAAAGCATCACAGACAAGCACAGAGAGCACGATGCGCAGACTGGTCAAACAAGGACTGAATTACATTACAATGATTATGGACCCTGAAAATCAATCTATTCATTCAGTGTTTCTCAATGCCGGTCCTCAGGGACCGCTGCCCTGCATGTTTTAGATGTGTCTTTGTTCCAGAACACCTGATTCTAATGATTACATTACCTCCTCTGCATGCCATCAAGTGCTGCAGAATCCAAAAGCATGCAGGGCAGTGGTCCCTGAGGACCAGGATTGATCCAGATCAATTAGTATCTGCTTAGTTTTGTTTTGCGTTTCTTTTTTAATGCTTATAAAACATTATACATTATATATATATATATATATATATATATATATATATATATATATATATATATATATATATATATATATATATATATATATATATATATATATATATATATATATATATATATATATATATATATATATATATAGGGGCTTCCTCAGGAGGCTTTAATATGAAGACCGCCTCTGGGGGTGGCAAGAAAATCCACCAGATCAATATCAAGCAAACAAGCCTAAGTTGAAACAAAAAGGTGGGGTAATATTTTAAGAGTTAATGAAGATATTTTTCAGTTTTTATCACAAAAGCCCTAAAGTTAAAACCTTTAGACACAAAAAGCATCTTTAACATAGACAAGTGATGTATTATTTCAAAGCAGTAGATATACTACAAAAAATACACAAATGCATTTTTTTCTTTTTTTTAGCTGTATCGCCCTCAAATAGCGGCAGCACATTATGCTGCAGAATACTAATAGTATTACCAATAGTATTGATGGAGGCTATACTTAGTTTGATCCCTGCCTCATGCCTTTAAGCTCCAAGTCTGGTCAGGATCGGATATGATTGTGAGATGATAAGTTTAACCCCCAACATGAGTGCATGCAACGGTGCCAACAGAGAAGGAGATAAGCAACTTACCCCAAAGATGACAGTGTCTTCGCCTTGAAATATTGGGATGAACTTATCTCCGCGGATAATTTCGGACTGGTTCAGCGGGCGGAATCGACACAACACCTTGATATTGCATTCAGCGTTGGAATCAGCCATCGTGGATGGGAAAAATAAAGGACGCGCCTCCAGGACAAGGAAAGGAATTTTAAAAATTATCCTAAATAAGATCCTCTGTGTTGAAGCACCTGACTGAACCCACTGGCTTATGTCCACATGCAAAGCGAGTCTGACAGGCGAAGCAGCATTTGGAGGGAATACAGAACTACGACTTTTTTTTTAGATCCAGAAACGATTAAATAAGTAAGAAACAAAAAGCATAAAGCAAGCTGTTTGGGAGTAATTTTCAGCTTTAAAACCCCGTCAAACTAATCCGTGCAGCTAAGCGGCGGAGAACATATGGGGGACCAATAAATGAGGAGTGTAGTCCAAAGTGATCCTGTATGTCTGGACGGGTTGCAGGCTTCTCAGAGGCATGGCTTGCATCACTGCCTTCTCAATGGGGGCGGGGCGTGGTGGAGTAGCGACTCACATCCTCCCTCATCAGCATCACTGAGCCGAGCGGAGGAGCACACAGCAGCTCCATTCCTCTTGCTAACTCCCAACTGTCTCATGCAAAAGGAAAAAGTTTGCGTACTTATGCTACATTCAAACAGTGTAGTAGTCTGAGTGCTGCTCAAATGTTTTACCAAAAAGGAATTTATTTGCACAAATTTTCTACCTCGCTCATCTGCAGCGAAGGGGTATGGATCTATAGTTTCTTTTAAGATCCTTCATGGTAATCTTAGCAATGTGGGCCAAAATCATAGATATGCCAATGTTTTTAAATATATTAGTATAAAGCATTGTGCTATTTGTATTATGATGTTTTTATTTACTATACGTAGAATTTCCACAACCGAACGACATTAATGTAAATAGGGAAAGCATTTGTTTGATTGGGTTTTTGTTCTCAGATTTTGACCAGATAGGTTTAATTAATAAACGAAGTATGATGCGATCGAAGTTAGATATATGTAGTCTTCAAAAAGACTGAACCTACACTAAGATTGTGTAGTTAAACAATTTGTGAAAAGCCAAAATGCCATGACTTTTTTTTAGCTTTATTGGTTAATTGTCAACCATCAAAATAAATTGAGGCACATGTGTGGATGTATATTAAAGCAACACTTCAAACATGCTGCTTCCTAGTGTGAGATCCATCGACCCATCCATTCATCTCTCCATCCATCTCTCCGTCCTGGTGAGACAGTGTCATTATTCACAGTGAAAAGACTTTGGTGTCAACATGGGGTGAAAGGCGACTCACAGAGGAAGAAGCTATTACTGTAAAAACAGCAAGTGAAACAGATTATAACTTTGCAAATGCACACAGGAACACATGCCTTCATTTCTGGAGAAATGCCTTTTGCTGTGATTAAGCAAATTCGTAAGTTTTCTGTCATTATGCCCATTAAATAATTAGGAGGAGAAAAAGCAGGGGAAGGGAACAAATATTTGGGGTGGCAATATCCAATATCATGTTGTGAAGGTGTTTTTGCATGACAAACTGGTCCACTTCACATAATACAGAAAATAACTTTATGAGGAAATGCTGAAGCCATATCTTAAGACAACAACTCAAAAGTTAATGGTTGATTATCCTAAACCTGAATAAGTTATAAAATTTCTGCCAAAAGGGATGTACTGCAATTGCAGCAACCTAACGTGAAAGGTTTTTAGAAGGACATTTGGTCCTAGTCATACGGTTTTAACACAATGCTTACAAAATAAAAAATAAGTCACACATATTCCCATACTCTCAGTAATAATTCTGTTTCATTATTCTGGCATTTTGTTAAAGCTAACTGACCCAAGATAACAAAAGGTTGGTCTGAGACATTATCAGACAGTGCATGAGGAAAAAAAGATTATGTTCTTTACACTGTGTGTGTGAATATCTGGGTCTTTGTATTCAGTTGCACAGATATTGAAAAGTACTGGAAATAAAATATACCAAATGAAACAATATCCTTACTGGACAACAAAATACACATTATGTGGTACACATTTATGTGATTTGCATCATTTAATTGTTTGTGAAGTTGCTTTCTCCCCTTTATTTTTCAGTTCAGCTGTCTAAAGTCTTCCAAGAAAGTTGCAGCTCAAATAGTCCGTCTCCCGGGTGTAAGGGGGTCAAGGATGAATTATTTTCTTGCTCTTTTCCTTGTCTGCAAAAAATAATGAATGGGGATAAATGGGGGCAGTTTTCAGGAGTCCAGTGTGTTCATTATTGCACTCTGTCAGATATAGTAGCCAAAGCAAACCAGACAGTTATACAAATGTACAGTCACAATGACTGTTGAAAAGAACTGACTCAGAATCTTCTTAAACAGGTTAAACATCCTCAGTTGCTAAACAAAGAACAGTGAATTTATGTGGGTTGTCCGCTTCATACATGGTGATTGTGCCCGTAAACGTTTATGGATTCCCTAATATCCAAAGTGCTGTTCAAAATAAGTACACAACTGACAATCCCCTAAAGTTCAGCCACTGTGTTTTTGGTGTTAAGCTACAAGCTGTTATCAACACACCACTTGGCCAGCTGTCCTGGATGCAAATTCATCTCCATTAAATGTCAGGCTGGTAGCATATTCATGTCATCTGCAAACTGATGAAGCTCTGGAGAGTCATGTGGAAAGATGCAGTCATCAGTGTTGTGGGATAAGAATAGTGGAGAAAGCACACAGCCCTGAAGAACACCTGTTCAGATTATACTGGAGCTGGATATCCCCAGTCTCACCAGCTGGTCTGTATCTGGTGTTCCTAATCCACTGGAAAAAAAAAAATAAATAAATTAAAAAAACTCAAGCAATTCAAGTTGAGGAGCAACAAACTGAATTATGAATATGTATAATTTATTAATTAAGTAAAAGAGCAGTGAAAAGAAACTGTTCATCTATACACAACCCCATTTATAAATGTCTCAATTTAAATAGCATCAGAAGACGATTTTTAGAATTATATAGAAATGGCCCCCCTTTTTTTCTTTCATGATGTTTGTCCTCTTGTTTTGTCTTAATGTTTTATATTCAGATCTTGTATATATTAGCATTAAGTAAATCGGTAACACATTTCATATAAACATGTCTGAAAAACATACCTTATAACTGAATTATAACAGGGGCAAATGGGGTTTTGTGTGTTTACATAAGTTAATTTAAAGAGTATTGAAAATAATGTGCTTAGGTTTTATCACACCAAAAAACATTATGTTCCAAAATTTATTGTAATCTTAGTTTTAAAATGTGCATTTATGGAAATAAAATGTGTCCAATTCTATTTTAACAAGTTACAAATATATGTGCATAGATTATCTCGATGTCTATCTTTCCTTAAAAAAAATACGTTTCTTACACAATTGTCTAAACATTTTAACTACAAACGCTGACAAGGTTTGTACTGCAAACATAAAAAAATCAATTTCAATCCAGAAAAAAAATACATGAATACATTCATAAAAGTTATACAAGAGCTCCACAACACTGTGAAGTTAATAGCAAGAATATGTTTTGGAGAGTAAACTATTTTCACTATCAATGTATTCACTAGTTTTACTTTTTTCTTTCACTCTTTTGGCGCCCTCATGTGTCTCATAAATAGGTCTGTCTTAAGTCAAGTAATATTCACTAAGTGAATAAACGTAAATAATTTAGTTGATGCCATACACCAACAGTTCAATTTCATAACCCTGATAAATAAATATGCCTTTTATTGATAAATTTTAAGAAAACTGACTATGAGGAAAAAGTATCCTTAAAAACATATTGGCTGGCGAAATGTACGTGGAATGACGCATCACGGCTTTAGGTGTGCTTGTTTTACTGTTTTTAATAAGACGCTTACCGCTTTCCCATTGACATAGCGTTAACTGCACCGCCCGTGTGAGACTGAGTGAAATAAATCGAGCAGACATGCTGCCAAATCAAGCAAGTGACCACATCAGCTTGCACCGCTCTGCCGGCTGACATACTGCTGGCTCATCCATTGCTAGCTTTTAATATAATCCCACTCAGCGAATCGATTACCTGAACGGTTTTAGAGACGCTATTGCATTTTGTTGTGTTTTTGTTGTTCCTGTTGACAATGGCCGATCCTAAATACGCAAACTTACCAGGAATTGTAAGTTGCTAACGCTAACACATCTTCAGACTGAAAGGTGGAACTGCTAGCTAACAGCTCTGCTGCTGAATCTTTTATCTTCTTATTGTCTGCAAACAATCCACATTGAGCTCCAGATAGTGTTGCGTCTCAATAGCAGAGATGCAGCTAAGATAATGCCATATGATGCAAACATACAAAAGCGCTAGACTTATCATTTTGGTGTTTCTCAGTGAAGCCGGGGCGTTGGCCAGGCTAATACCAAACAAACCAACGAAGTAACAGCATTTATCACATTTTGTTTCTGTAGGCTTTTAACGAACCAGACGTGTACGAGACTGGCGACCTTCCAGAGGACGACCAGGCTCAGTTTGAATCGGTAGGTGGTCTTTCTGTGCTAATGTATGGAGGTATTACTGATTAGCCTGCTGCTAACGCTAATAAGCTAACTAACGTTTAGCCCTCCTCTAACGGACAGTTGATTCCTTCATTATTATCTGGGTCATTATGGTCTGTTTGACACGACATATCTATTAACAATTACTTGATTTTTCAACTGAAATTAAATAATTAAATTGCTAGCAACTAGTTTGTGTGGGATTGCACTCCGCTATCCAGTTATTTTTTTTAAATCATGAATCACAACTTCTAAATGTTTAGCCACTGTTACTAACTTTATACAAACTGAAAAGTTAAGACTACTTCAACGATCCTCTTTTGGTGCTTAAGTTGTATTGTACGTTCAGAGAAAAAAAAATCCCGATTTGGTGTATTTTTCCCCTCTAAATAATAAATACATCCTCCACATCTGCACTGAAAGAAGTTGGAAATGAGACAAAAAAATTCCCCCTGAAGTCTCATAGGCTGTTCATAATCATACCATGATGATCATCTTGTGACTTTACGAAAAATGTTCTGTGGTGTTCTGGTTTTTTTTCTCTCTCAATTACCAGTTAATAAAACAAGTTACTGGTTTTACCATCCTGTATGCAGTTGACTGGTGCTGCTTTAATTTTTATACTTTTATTTATTATTTGTTTTAATTATCTAATCTTGATAGGGCAGCCAAGCAAATCTTAACTGGCTTTTCCTGTTCCATGTTGCCACATTTATTCTCCCTGTTCTCTTGCCCCTGTTGTGACCCCTCTTCATCCCTCCTGGGACCCTAGTGTGTACAAGTAAGATTTCTCTGTGAGCTTAATGCATGTTGGGTTTTCTCCATTTTTTTCCTCCATTAATGATGATCTATCAAATTATTCTTTAAGCACCGATTGAGATGAGAACCGGGTTAATGGCATTGTTCCTTTGTTACTATGTAATTCCTTAATAATTGTTTTAAAGTAGAAGAAGCTGATCCCTGATTTAAAAAAAAAAATTACATTTTATTAAGGCCGTAATGAAGATGAAGGGTCTTCAGAAGTGCTGATTGTGTGTGTGTGTGTGTGTGTGTGTGTGTGTGTGTGTGTAGGCATGCATGCATGTGTTTGTTGACATCTGAAAAAAGACTTACATTTTGTTTAACCTGTCTTCATGCTCTAACAACTTGCTTCTCTGCTGACTTTTGTGTTCTGACTAACTCAATTTTCTAAGGAGCTCTTCTGCTTGCTAGGTCATTGCCTGTCCTAATTAACGGGTTGGATGTGGTAGAAACTTACCTGGAGTGTGAAATTAAATGCAAATAATCCCTTTTTTAACTGTCCATGAATTCTATAAATGGAAGAAAATCCAGAAGTAAAATGTTTGCTTGTTACCCACACCCCTTTCATGTTTTATAAATACAATCACAAAAAATAAGCTTTGGTTATGGCATTGGCATTCTGCTACACTTTCTCCCTTGCCGCAGCACCACAAGCTTATTTTTTCTCCAGTCCTCATTTTCTGGGGTATGCCTGTTTAGTTACTCCAAAATGGATTTTTGTGGCCAGTGTGTTTTACATCATTTAGGGGTGCAAAAGATCATTATTTTTGAATCAGGTGTGTGACTGGGATTATAGCTATTAGTATGCTTTTTTTATTTTAGATTTTGGATTAATTCAGTCACTGGGCTGCAGGAATATTTCTGGGTTTTCAAACTTAATTTGGACATGGACCACTCTCAGATTACTGCAGAACACACTTGAGCATAGTGATGTGATAGTGTAAAATAAATGTTATTTAAAAAAATAAATAAATTAAAAAAAATAATATATATATATATATATATATATATAATTATTCCTACTGCTGCTAAAATATAACAGTATTGCAAGTGTCATAATTTTATCTGTACTGTGTATTCATTTTGAGTTTGATTGAAATACTAAGTTAAAATAATGCCTGGAGCTGATGCTAGTTGGGCTATCTGCTCATGTACCAAGCCTAAAGTCAGCTTCTGAACAGATGTTTCATTCTTAGCTTTAATACTGTAGCTATAAAACTGTTGGTTCATTTAATGTTGATTGGTTAAGGTTTCGACTGTCATGTGTTTTTTATTACCAGAAATATTTTATAACAGCTGAATTTATCTTTTTATGCAAATGAGGAAAAAGTACAGTAGTTATTTTGGTCTGCTGACCGGCAGTGGGCAGCAGCAGGTACGTGAAGGTAACCCCTTGTTGATTATATGGACAACACAGCCAGAGAACACTCTGCTTAGTCTTCTGGCTTCTCAGAAAATAGACCTTTATATAGGAATGGCAAGATGAGAACATTTTAGCAGTTTTTAAACCTTAATACTGGTAACTAACCATACCCACTATAAATACCATTTTTATTCTAAAGTTCATCATATGCAATGCAGTCAGCAATAATCAGTCCAGACTGTCAAGAACCTCTACACAGTATTCAGTGTTTTCTTATTTACTGTTCAGGAAAATAGTGGACTTCTTTCTGATGAATTAGAATATTATTAGAGAGAAGAGAAATTCTGGAGTTAAGTCATCTAATCACCCTAAATGAATGAAGAGGGAAAGAACTGGATACCTACATGTTCCAGAGAAGTTGTGTCTCCAGGGTTTGCTGCTGCAGCGCTCAGAACACTGCTTTCTTTCTTATCTTCCTGAAACCCTGGCCAAGTGTTCCTGTTGTGTGCATGGCATGTGATAACCACATTAATCTGTGTTGTCTCTCTCCCCCCCCTGCTTTTCTCTCTCCCTCTGCTCTTCCATTTTATTTTCTTTAACTCTCTTTGGAAACCCAAGGAGCTGGTAAGAGCCTAACTCGCTCTCCTCCTCTTCCTCCTCCTCCTGACATCTCTGGAACCGACTGTTTTGTGCGTCCTCTTATGTGTGAATTGGCATTTATTTGTGTCAGTGGTGTATCATTTATGTTTATAGTATTGGTCTCCATAACAATCATCTTTTTTTTAAATTTCCTTACATCATTAATCAGTTGTCATTTAGAGAGAATAAAGTAGCTCCAGGTGTGTTTCTGTCTTTTTGGTTTATGTAACTTTTTTATGACAGTAGGATAATCCAGAAGTAAAATCATTTTAGAGTTTGTTGAATAATTTAGTATTAATGGTACATTCATTTTTTTCCCCATTGATCTCTTTCCTGCTCCTCTAAATTTGGTTAAATCATCCGGTTCACCCCTACACAGAATCTTCTAGATTATGGGAAACCTTTGCAGATTTCAATAATCTTTTGAAACGATTGCTTTAAATTCATAATCATGTAGGGGTGTTGTATGATATAATTCCCTCAATTTGTATTTGAGCATTGATGAAGTATGCATTTACTCTTTATCAAACTTGTTCATGTATTAAACACGTGATGCATTCTGTACACCTGTAAGCAGACTGCTTTGCTGGATGGTGTTTCTGATTAAATGAGTGTTTTTTGTTTTGTTTTAATCAGGAGGAGCTTTGCAGTGACAGCGTAGAGAGGATTGTGGTCAACCCCAATGCAGCCTACGACAAGTTCAAAGACAAACACGTCGGCACCAAAGGACTTGGTCAGTTTGACAAATAACTTGTTTAATTTGCTCAGTTTCTGGAGCATTTCAACTTTACTGATGCATAAAGTGTCTTCTGTAAAATAGTTTTTGGTTTTAAAACTATTTTTTTCTAAGAATGGAAATGGACCTCTACAGTTTTTTTTTCCAGTAAAGTAAAAAAAATAGTAATTTTGTCAAATTTTAACTTTGAATAAAATAACAATGTAATTTGTTTTGGCGTACTTAGAGACTGTTAAGAAAAAAATTTAACCATAATATAGTATTTAAAGACTTATTAAAAATGTTTTTCACTTTCCATAAATGAGCGTTGATGTTTACAGCAATCATCAGCTTTTATTGTTTTTTTAATCTTATGACAAATGTCTCTTTTTCACAGACTTCTCAGATAGAATCAGTAGAAGCAGAAGAGTGGGTTATGAGTCGGGAGAGTTTGAAATCGTAAGTGCCATAGAAGTGCATCAGCATTTAAAAAAAATAAATAAATAAAAATGAATAATCACTTTTCCAAAGCTGTTTCATTCTGCTTTCCAATAAAGTCAAACAGGCAGATATTTTTTCAGCTGTTGAACTTCAGTAATATTCAGTCTTTTTTCTTTCTTCTCTTTCTTTGTACTTTAGCTCGGTGAGGGCAGCGGCGTGAAGGAGACACCCCAGCAAAAGTATCAACGCCTGGTTAATGAGATCCAGGAACTCGTTCAGGAGGTGGACACCATCCAGGTGGGCTGCTAGCAGCACATTCACCCTGAAAAAATCTGTGAAAAAAATCCATCTGGTTTTCAACACTGAATCAAAAAAAAATGAACACCATCTGGTTTTCACCAATGCAAACCAGACGGTGTTCATTTTTTTTTAACACGTTTCCAATATTTCCAGACCATTTAATCATATTTGAAAGTTTGTGCAGTGAGTACTTATGGAGTGTAACCTCAATTTAAAGCTAAATTGAATTTAGAACGAGCAGAGTTGCTTTTCAGATTGACAAAGGTTCCTTTTAGAAGCCACTAATTAACTTAGCTTCTCATTATTGTGGATGCGTTTGGTGAAGCAACCCTGCTCCCAGTAGCAAATAACAACTTAGGCTGTTTTCAGGTTGTTTAGGTTTTATTTTTTCTCTCATTCTGCAAGTCCTGCAGGTTGTACTGGCAGAGTATTTGGTCTGCCTGCTGCTTTTCTGTGACAGTCGTGCAGCATTAAGAAATTCCCTTTGACCAAATTGCGTTATACAGCTGCAGTTATATAGAACCTAACCTATTCTCAAAATTATTAGATAGATTAGATCACAGGTGACTTTTTTTTTTTTTTTTGAGAAAAAAATAAGCTTACGCATATAATAGTTGTGAGAGATATTTTTAGCAAAAATATTACAGTACTAATTCTAAATCTGCATCAGTTAAATAACGTTTACTTTTCTGGAGAGAAAATACTAAGAATTCTACTTTAGCAAAGTTGGGGAAATGTTCAAGAGTCTAAAAATTTTTTCAAATTTCACAGCTCAAGTGAACATGGTGACACCATATTGACTTTAGCGTAGGCAGGACAAAGTACGTAGTGTGAGTTGATATGATGCTCCAGAAATTGATCATAAGGTCCTTGGCCACAGCAAAAACGGCAGCATGAGCTCAGCAAAACATTTTTTTTGTTGTTGTGATTGTACCCTGACATGAAAATGATGCCCGCTGACATACTCCACCAATTTTACCTTCTAGGCTACTGCAAAGGAGAGTAATGCAGAGGAGCGCCTCACCCCGGTGGTTCTCGCTCAGCAAGCAGCGCAGCTGAAGCAGCAGCTGGTTTCTGCCCATCTTGATTCGCTGCTGGGACCGCAGGCGCACATCAACCTGGCCGATCCAGATGGAGCGCTTGCCAGGTGAGATGAGAGCAGCCTGGCAAGACATACAACTGTCATGAATGTTCAAAGTGTACTACTAAGATTCAGCAAAGACGATCTTTCAAAGACGAGCATTTTAAGTTAAGGTTTAGAGCCATGTTTAGTTGTGGTGTTATGAGCTTGTTTATGCCTGAGGTTTATTAAGAGCAGATTAAGAGACATTTTATTCTGCCTTACTAAAGTAATCTTTAAACCTTTTAAGGTAAGAAACCGTATAAATAAATTACTGTGAAATGTATTCTGTTATTCTCGTCAGGTGAGATTAAAATATAAAGTTTTTCCATCATTAAAAAACCAAATGGTGAAAAACCAAAACTGTGCAAAGTCCTGAAGACACTAGTGTTGTTGGTGACAGCATCATGCTGTGGGAATGCTTTTCTTGTAGCAGACATATTAAAGATGTTTGGAGCCATTGAGGTAAACGGGTCAAGTTAAATGGCGATCCTGGAGGAAAACCTTATAGAAGCTTTAAAAACTTGAGACTGGACTTCTAAACATGCAGCCATAGCTACATGACTGAGAATGCCTTGGACCAGAATACATCCATGTGTCGGGATCAAATACCAGACCTGAATGCTGTTGAGAAATTCAGACACGCTCCTTTTCAGTCTGGGTAAACTTCAACAATTTTTTTAAAGATTTGTTTTCTTCTACTTCACATTTACACTAATTTGTCACATAAACCCAAATTAAATGCATGAAAAATGTTGGCAGAAATGTGATAAAGTTCAAGCAAAACGTTTTGAATTTTTCCCCTAAAGTTTAGTGAAATATAGTTATAGCCTTCTAAGCTGTTTGAAGTTTTGTCAAACAATAAAGCCTAGTGGAAGAGAGAAGCAAAAATAAATGCATCAGTGCCTGGATAAATGCATTATGCCGAGCAACTACTTGTTCTAAACTGAAATAAAAAATGCATAGAAATTAGGAAAGGTCGAAGCATGTGGGAAATGCAAATGCTAATAAACTCAAATGTGGCTTCAGTTTTTAGGTAGAACATATTCACAAAGGTTTTCTATTTTAAAGGTAAAATGTATAGTTTTTTTTTCTTTTTTTTTTTTTTTACATTTTGGCTTAATTACTATTTTCAGTAAATGGTATATTTTAGAGTCTGGTTATTCCAGTTGATGATTTTTTTTCATCATGATTAATCCGATTATTTGTTCCGACCTTACTGTGCATAATGGCTTTGATGCCTTTTGACCCTGGGTTGGTTGAACGGTCCACTATCCCTGCACTGGGACTTGCAGCCAGACAGGAGGCAGGAGATGCTGAGAAATATGTCAAAACCCAGCATAAACAGGGAAAGCTGAAGCTTCAAGATGCATGTTGGGATTGAAACAATGGAAAGGGACAGATTTTCACCTTCAAACTGAAATTTAAACGCATTGAGGAGAGGGAGAGAGACAGACAGCACATGGGGCCGTTAACTGCTTTGAACAGACTGTATAATCATTCTGCGTCTTCCTCTCCCTCCTGCCTGCAGGCGTCTGCTCACCCAGCTGGAGGCGGCGAAGGGCAGTCGCAGCAGCTCCGCAGGAGATGGCAAGCCCTCTTCAACAAAGGGTCCAGATGGAGTGGTGCTCTACGAGCTGCACAGCAGACCAGAGCAGGAGAAATTCAACGAGTCCGCCAAGGTAACGCCGAGGTTAAGGCGGCGGGGGCTAGCGTCTTGAAGAGTGCAGTCTGAATGTTTTAGTCAGACGAGCTCCCTGATGTGTTGCGTTTTCATTCACATATCTGAATATTTGTTGGCAATACGCTGGATGAAGAGACAAAAACGCAGCAACGTGCTTTGTGGGATGCTGATGTCGCTTCCAACCATGTGTCGCCTGTTTTCCATCCCTGTAGATGGCGGAACTGGAGAAGCGTCTAGCTCAGCTGGAGATCGCTGTTGGCTCCGGATCAGACAAGCAGGTACACACTGATGGATTTTGCACACAAATCCGCCTCAGTGTTTGTCACACATTCTTACTTGGCCTGTACATTTGCTTCTCTTTAATCATCAAACAACGAAATATTTATGCCTGTCTAAACGCATCACTCTCCATAAAGTGAAATAGAACCACATTAATTTTCTACTATAATTTATGATAGAAGTACTAATTTTCTGTTTATTGTAGGGACCCCTTAATGCTGGTGTACAAGGAGCCAGTTTGATGGTAAGAAGTCCCTTTATTTAGAAGCTGTTCAGAGTTTATAACCATCTGTGACGTGTAGCAGAAGAACTGGGACACTTAATGAGGTCACCAGTTCCTGCCAACAGAATGGGGGAAACACCGGGTTCTATTCTCAGGTGTGTTTGTAACTTGTGTGCATCTTTTACCTCAGGACACCATTGAGCTCCTGCAGGCAAGGGTCAGCGCACTGGACTCTGCTACACTGGATCAAGTAGAGGCAAGACTGCAGGTACCTACATTGTACAACTGGAGCAACTGAGTCTTTCTGTACAAATTTATCAGCCCCGTAAAACATCAGGATGTTTGTAATAATTCTGTTTTGTGAAGTTTCCGGAATGTATGAGAGCTTAATCAGCATGCAGTTAAGAGCCCGACATGCCTTGTTGGCCTACTGTGGCTTTCTGCAAACTGCCGTCATATCATTTCCATAATGTTTAGTGATGTTTACGGAGATTCTCTGGATGTGAACTGCTGGCAGAACTTTGTTGTTGTTTTCTGTTTGAATTCTCTCTTCCTTGTTCTGCTTTTTAACACTTTGAAAGCCCTCTGTGCTTCAGGGAAATAATGTCCCGGCTGCAGCATTTTGATCATAGTGCTACTTCTTTTAGTGGGCGGTTTTAAATGCTTACAAAGAATGTTTACATCATATGCTGTTTTAAAAAAAAAAAAAAAAAAGCTCCATTGCTCATCTTGTAAGAAAATTGTCCCCTTGAGTTCTGTGAAAAATTTTTATTTATTTAAATCTATCTTCCAGAGTGTCCTTGGGAAGATGAATGAGATTGCCAAGAACAAGGCAGCGATTGAAGATGCAGAAACACAAAACAAGGTTAGTAATCCCGGTACATGTATCAGCCTCTGTGCCGAGTAACGACGGGTTGTATCAAAGCAAAGGATCCGTTTCTTCATTCAGCCATAAGAATACCAGGCTTCTTCTTCTTCTCTGAAGACTTTTCATTTCTTTAAAGAAACCGTTATCTATGAGACATAGATAACTGGACCAGTCCAGTGCTCTGACAGCTAAACTAAGAGCTCAGCATGAAAACCACTGCAGTGTCACCCCTTATTTTTAAGGGGTTCACTGACGACAGGGAGACGGTAAAGTGATTTTTAAAAAACGTTTTTAAAGGATTAATTAAATGTGAAGCACAGATGGTTTATTCTGTTTGACAGAAGAAAATGCTGGTGTGTGGTTTGATAAAACCACCTATGACATCGCCGTGGGATGCCACGTGCATTTTTATTGTCAATCTGTCTGTTCCTCATCGGATCTGTTTGACCTGCATGATTATTATAGCCATCGACTGTTTAACAGTGCTTTATGTTAGAGGCCAGTAGGTGGCAGCAGATTTTATTTAATGCAATGCTTTTACTTTTAGTAATGCTTAGTAAAGTTATGTTTTCAGGTCTGGTTGCATTTCAAAATTTCCAGGGATAGGTTAATTATTTTATGCTTTTATGTAGGAAACTGGAAATTTATCAGAAGTTCAAAACCAAAAATCTATGTTCATCACAGAGACAATCAAATTTAACAAAAGTGTTCATAAAGCACATTTCAAATGTTGAAATTGTTCAAAGTAGCATCAAAATATTAAGAACAGAGCAGAAGGTGCTGTCCCACCCAGGTTGCATTCATCTTCCTGATCCATGATCGGCAACTGAAGCTGGAGAAGCTCTACTCAAATTTCAATCTGAATTTAACCCTTGATTCCCAGTCAAGACAAATCCGTCAGGCTGTACCAGTTGTGGTCAGTCTGCACAAACATCTGTTGATGTGAGATGGGATGAAGTCTGTGTGCAGGAACAAAACTGTTGCCACCAAAAGGATTTTTTTTTTTTTTTTTTAGTTGGATCTAGACGAACTCTGGTAGTCAGTCAGTGTTGGAGAGACTGGTAGATGACTTTTGTTTTTTTCTAAACAATAAAACATTGCGAACATAAAGCACTGGGAATTTTACACACTATTAACGTTCTAAAAACAAATTAACAAAAAAAAATTACTTGGATTTTGAAGCCTAAAATACAGTAAATAATGAACGGATTTAGTGAAATAAACCAAATAATTCACATATTGAACAAACCATTTCTGACTAAAATAATAGAATTATTATTGTTTATTTGTGTGGAAGTGTAACAGATGTAGACTCACCAAATTCAGAGGCTATCTTGTATTAACGCCATTTATTGACAAATTGGTTCCACTGTTGCCCTCATGAGTGTTTTATGCGCTCAGGTCTGATAAGTTCTATAGCCAGTGATCATCAGCAGGTCCAGGTAATGGACCCAAGTTTTCTGGTTATAAAACAAAAACCAGTCTTGGTGTGAACATCTAGTCTTTTCGGAACCTGAGATGGTGTGAAAGTTGTCGGTCTGTGAAAACTGAATTTTTATACCTTCTTAAGAGTTTGAAATTGTAGAAGGAAAAACCAGATTGTCCTAACTATTGGTATTAGCCACCAGTGCATCCAGTCCTATTTACATCTCTATCGCCACACTTGTCAGGTGTCGCAGCTGTATGATGTGGTGCAGAAGTGGGATGCCGTGTCCACCTCCGTTCCTCAGGTGGTGCAGAGGCTGGTTGCTGTCAAGGAGTTGCATGAGCAAGGTAAGACCTAAGAAAGTGACTGACAGCTTGACAAGCACTGTTTTCATTCATTTACACACACAGAGCCTTCAAACTCAAGAATCAACTTCCTGAGGCAAAGAAACCCCTGAACAATCAACTAAAGTACTGTACTGGTTTATATTGCAAATATTGTAACAATGTTGCATATCTGGCAACTCTGACATGAGTTACAGCAATAGTGTTAAAAAATCTTTTTGTTGTCCTTTGTATTTTATTTTATTTCAGGGTAGAAATACATTGAAATGACTCCGGTGAGAGTTAAAAGGAATGTTATTGGTTGGTGGGATTAAAGCATTTTTAGATGCACAAGATTGTATCTAGAAAGGGAATTTATGATTAAAACTAAAGGACAGTAATATTGAGATAGGCAATGAAGTTAATTTAACACATTCTTGTTGAAAAAAATGTAGCGTGAAAGACAAAGAAGATGGGTTTTAATCAGGTCTGCCAATTTGAAAGACATGTGTAACATGAGGTAATGCATTACTTTAAACAGCCAAATAATGCCACCTAAAAGCAGCCATTCATACTTATTTTATTAATAATATATCAAATACATGAATCTGTGTGATCACTGAGAAACTCATCATTTTTGTTATGTGTGCACTATACTCTTCAGTTTTTCTCTGTTTAACAGGAAAACACTAAGTTTTCTTGACTTTCACTTTTTCACTCAACTGTGTGTCTGACAGCCATGCAGTTTGGCCAGCTGCTGACTCATCTGGACACGACTCAGCAGATGATCAACAACTCTCTGAAAGACAACAACACCCTGCTAACACAGGTAGGAAGTTCACTGCCGTCTGGAACAACCGCTGCAACATTAATCCTTTCTTTTGCTGGAAATGTGAAACAAGAACACTGGAAAGTTTTAGTCTCTTAAAGTACAAGATGTGAAATTTTATCATGCAAGAGAAAATTTGATACTTAATATGTTCATCTAATATTAGATGAGGTAAAGAGATTTTTTGATAACCTATTTTCATAAACATTGTGAAATGAGCTCATTTAAATTAATTCATATCAGATATTTAATATACATACACACTCATCTTCTGCAGTGCTGCAGAAATAAATGTATATGAGGAGGATGGATGGATAGAAAGACTGACTGGTGCTCACTCTATTTTTAATGCATAACAAATATTCTAGCTCTGAAATGTCAATTTTTCTCATTCTATATAATCTAATATATATTATTATCATTATGATGATTATGCCTGGATTACTGTAATGCCCTATTTACCGATCTGGACAGTTGATCAATTCCCCCCCTTCAGCCATTCATAATACAACTGCCAGACTCCTCACTAAATCAGGTTAACAGACTAATATTACAGCAGTTTTATACTCTTTACATTGGATAAAGTTGTTTTAAAGAACTCATACTCACTTACAGAGCTCTAAACCCGTTACGTTGCTGCTCGTAATTCAGTTTCAGGTTCAGAAGATGTTGGTCATTTCTTATGCGAGGCTCAAACAAAAAGGGACATGTCCATTTCAGTCTGGCTGCAAAGCTGAGGAATAGTTTCCCTCTGACTTGTTTCGCCAGTTCAGTGGTTACTTTTAAAAAGCATTGAAAACCTTATTTTATCTGTACTGTTTTTAATTTAAATGTACCTTCTTTTTTGTGCTGTCGTCATATGACTGGAACCGACTTGCCTACTAGGTCAAAAGTGTGAATTATTTTTGCTTTACTATTTTCACTGACAAAATATTTTCTCCTTTGGATTAAATGTATAACATTTAACAAACCCAACAGTTGATCTGCTCCAGCTGCTCTTCATCCAGAGGAGCATTGATAAACCCGGTTGTGTTTTTTCCCCCCATTATTGGTGCAGTTGGGTTCACAGGCTCGGTAGTTTCACTGCAGCATCTGAGGCATTATCAAAGCTTCTGTCAAATGCAGAGATAACTCGCTTCCCTGCTCGTCCTTCTGTGGCAGAGCACTACTCCTGAATCTGCCGGTTCAAACACCTCCAGTGTGGTTTCATCAGATCAAGATATAAATAACATGAGCAGATTTAAGTGTTTTTGCTTCTTGGTCTGGAACGCTAATCCCAGTTGGTCACTTTATTTCATTGAAAAATTGTAAGAGACAAAACTTGTAGAAAACTACCACAGTGCAGCAGATCAGTGGAATCGATAAAACCCTCCTATCAGCCTTTTCTAGTTTAAGCTTCACATCTGAACAGTATTTTATATTTGGGAAGTGGCTTGTTTTATCAAACTAAGTAAAACAGACTTAATTTTATCTGATGAAAATAAAAACTATCGGGAGTTATAGCTGTTTCTCCTGATTAAGAACGCTTTTGGAAATATCTTGTCCATTTGGTTTCATTTAAATCGGTTCGTTTAAGTATGTAAATGTTGGGGTGCTGTGGTGGCACAGGGACAAAGCACGACCTACATATGGAAGCCTTAACTTTCAAATAAAGGCCACTAGAGACAACAAAACCTTTAAAAAATTTATGTAGGTGTACTGATAAATTGCTTTGGATATTTGCTCATATTTCCTCAATATTTTGAGTTTGCTGTTGCATGACTTTAAAATGCTTTACTTTGATCCATCTCTATTCCTCACTGATTTTATTTTTCAGTCTGTTTTGCATCCATATATTTTCTTTGAAATCTACAATCAAATGACATACTGGAGCAGTGCTAAGCCTGCCGAAGGTCTGCTTAACTAAATATTATGTCTAAAACTTTGACAGAAATCTGATTAATTTGAAGGTGTAATCACAGAAAGTTTAGTATTTCTATGGTTTAGCATTTAATAAGTAGCATGTTACCAGTGAGGAGATTAAGATGCAAGTGTATGCTTCCAAAAATAACTAATCCCTCATTTTAGTGTTTAAAATAATTCACTGATTTGTGTTCAAATCTGCCCAAGTTGGTAAACTGGATTAAACTTCTGGATGCTGAGAGAGCGAGTTCTCATTTCTCAAGTTGGTTCCATGTTTCTCTTTGTTCATTAACACATCATTTCCCTCACATCTTTGCGTGGTCTCCCTTATGGCCACTTTGAAATCTGTTGGATCTTGTTTCTCTTGTACATTTCCTACACTTCTAACTCCTCTTCCTCTCTTTACCCTGTAGGTCCAACAGACAATGAAGGAAAATCTGGTGGCTATTGAGGAGAACTTTGCAGCCCTGGATCAGAGGATGAAGAAGATTTCCAAATAAAGTTTGAATCGGTCCAGAAGAGAGTTGAACATGGACAATAAATATTTGGTTAGAGAGCACAGATCCGAAGTGTTTGGGGTGTAGCGTTGTGCTTTCTGGACGTTCTTCTCTTGCTCAGCCTCCGCCTTTTTTCACCAAGTGGAATGTTAGAAAGTTGACAAAATGGGCAAAACAGAAAGGAGACCAAATGTTCTTCAGAAGTCCACCCTCATTTCCTCTTCCTTGCATAAAACTGATGTAATTTGAAAATATTTCATTCCAAAGATCCCACTGATTGAAGTCTCTCCTGTTCAGCTTATCAGTTTTTAGACTGGACTGTTTTTATTTTTATTCACATAGAAGGTTCTTCTGGAGATTTACACTAAGAGGATTTGTACTGCAACTTTGGAATAAATAAGAATCCCAGTTTGTTTAGATGACAAATGTTTGCTCTTTAATGCAAGTATGACCTCTCGTCCTTTATTGTTGTATCAAGAGCATGTTGGTGTGGGTATGATGTGGAAGGAAAGCTTGTAAATATGCCCGTGTACCTTATTGTTTCCTTACGCTCGGTTGCTTGTAACTATATTATTATGACCGGGACACCAGACAAACTTTTAATCTGCTTTCTCATTGCTTACAACTCTGTTCATCTGTGGCCACTGAAGCTGATCAATAAATCAAAATGTCATACATGTGGCTCTGTTCATTTCAGGCTCTCATTTTTATAAAACCTTGATCATTGCCAGTTTGACAAAAGCAATTATAGGTTAAATATAATCTTACAAATCATCATTATAATTGAGATCAGATGATAAAGCAATGTAACCATTAAAAATTTCTATAACAAAACTTAAAATGTATTTGCTTCAAAAAATAATTCCCATTTATAATTGTCATACTATATATGACCACAAGGTGGCAGTATAGCATGTAATAAAGCCAACAAAGAAAATGTGTTTACAGAAACAATTCAGCTTTATTCATAAAACCAGGTTCTTGTGTCATTTTAAAATATTTATTCACAGCAAAAATTTTGTTAGAAATTCACTTTAAATCTTAAAATTCAATTTGTGTTTGCATCTAAAATAAAATGTTAATAGAGTTGGGTGTCCTGTATTTTAATAATTTAAAAACCTGCCCTGACGAAACCGAAACCCCTGATTTCTCTGCCCTCTTGGAGCTCTCATTGTGTCTCTGTGCTTTCACAAAGAACGTTACATAAACTGACCCATTTTCCTCAAGAGAATCAGAGTTAAATCTTGTAACCTCATTAATTCACCTGGAAGTAAACAGTATTGTAAGCCAGCGTGAATCCATGTAAAGAAACCGTTTCGTCTTAAACTACAGCAGAGCTCCTCCGTTGTGCCGTATTTCCAAAGGAACTCATGGGAAACCATTAGGGTGTCTGAGGTCAAGCTCAAATCCCTCCAGCATTAAGAGGCTTATAAAAAGCATTAAAACAAAAAGCTGGCTCATGTCTGAAGTCAGGTGATGGTGTTAGTGACAAAGGCCGACAGATAACGGCAGTGGGGTAAGGATCAGGTGCGCCGGGTGAGTCACTCAGACACATCAGCACCTGTGTGTGCTGCTAGTGGGCGCACAGTTTGAGATGAAGACTGGAAATTTTGATTTTACAATAATGTTCAATTTGGACCAATCTGGGACTACATAAATTACAATCAAAGAAAAATCTTGTTTTTAATCAGACATGTATGTGGTGAAGAAGACGACGACCAGCCAGCTCAAACAAGGCATATTGAGGGTAACGTAGAGGGAATTTGATCCAGAGCTCCAACTGGGAAGGGAATGCCCCACATGAACACGGAGATAGACACATACCATATATCAAGCTGTACTGCATTTGTCCTTCTATATTAGGTCAGCCCTTCCTCTATATTTGAATTAATATTTCGAATTATTTACATGTATTTAGAATATTAGGACAATAAATAAACAAGACTGCCTTTAAAAGAAAAGTAGCCTTAGATCCAAACTCACAGCTAATAGATATGTTTTTCTTTTAAACCACCCATTCTTGATTTATCAGTGCAAGTAAACCCTCCACTGATTGCGCCTCTGGACAAAGTAAATATTTAAGTTGTCTGGCTTCATGGAGCAGGAGAGCACGGCAGTGGCTGCTGGGAACACAGATCGCTCTAAAAACCCCAATGTTCTGGTGCTGATTTGGGGAAAAACTTGAAAAGGAAGAAAAAGATGGTGTAAGAGCCAGGAATGTGTGTTTCACTGCCAGTATACCCACCTGTTCAGATGGGCATTTAAACTTTTATGACCCACGGTGTCTTGTCTTTTTTCACCTGTTTCTTGGACTTCTTACCTCTGACAGGGAACAGAATGAAAAAATCAGTGAACTGAGAGTGGCTTTACATAGAGAGAATAAATGCTGTCTTGACCTGATATATATATATAGATTTTTTTTTTTAAATAAGACTAAATCATTTTAGGTGATTTATCTTTCAAATTAAAAAAGAATAATCATTAAAGATTAAGTAACATAAAATATATCAAATATATTAAATAAAATTATTTCTTGTAACAGCGCTGGAAATAAAAGATGGAAAATAATTATAAAAAATATCGGCTGATGTCAGAAACCTGAAAGATGCTACAGGGAAGGGAAATCACACAAAGCCACTCTGCATCAGTTTGTCAGATTTCCCTGTATGGGTGTAGACAGGTGAGGAGGCTGTTGTGAGGCAGAACGACGGGCAGAAGAGGTGAGCAGGCGTAAGCGGAGTAAAACAGGGTGACTGGCCCACAGTCGTGGGGCAGAATGAAGCTGGTAGCGAATGAAAACACTCAAGATAGAGAAGACAAAGTAAAGATGCATGCGACTCAGTGGTAAACAGGGTTTAACAGGCTAACAAGATTGTCCGCAAAGTCATTACAGACCTCCAACCACAAGGTCAACAACTTGGCAGTAAAATCTGGACAGTATGTTACTTGGTGGATGAGTGGGGGGTGGGGGGGAAATTAACAGATAATTTCTTACTCTGTTGGCTAGGTTACATGAGATTTTGACATCTTAAGAAGACAGTGGAAATAAAATGCAATAAGTTTACTGAGGGCGCTAACGCACACCAGAGAAAATCAGTGTCTGCCTTAGCTCAGACTAACGCAAACATACAACTTAAATGAAAGTGGTTGTTACTAAAATCTGTTCAGTAGTTTGACATATTAAGCCAACATAAATAGGCTATAAAAGTGATATTTCTTCTACAAATAACGGTGCATTTCTTTTAATGTTAGCTGGTATTTAGCGGACACTCTCAAAAGGGGTAAAAGCACAAAAAGAGAAAGCACAAACCAGGAGGCGGTAAAGCAAAAAGGATTGTATCACTAACAGCTGTATCAGTTGGTCTTAGTTCAGCGAAGGGAAGGATTCCGACAGCTGCTGAGTGTTTATATGTGTGTGTGCGTGTGTGTGTGTGTGTGTGTGAGGAGAAACTGGGTGTGGAGCTCTGACCAAGGGCACGGGACAGAAAAAGAAGGGAGTGGGGTGTTTTGGCTGGAAATTCCCCAGACTGCTCACTTATCTGCCTGCAAAACAAAAGAAATCAATAATCAAGATCTGATAAGGAGTTAGCAATAAAAACGTCAACTCCTTCCAACGTTAATTCTTCTTCTTCTTTTGTTTATTCCCTGAAAAATGAAATATGAGTCATTGCCTATAAAACAGCAAAGTCCATATTTAGCTTTTCAACTCATTTTTGGAAGAAACATTTGTTTGCTCTGCTTGTTGAAAATTGAGATATCAAAACAAAATATTTTCATCACGTCTGATAAAGTTATGCAGCCATTATGGGACTGCTTATTGCCTTAAATATTTTAAATTACAACTTACAGGCTCTAGTGTCTGATGATTATGTGAATGTGACAGGGATATCCGATAACAAAAGATTAGGCAACATTACATCAACATTTCCAAAAACAAATGAAGAAAAAGCTGATCGAAGCCTTGATCCACATGAACAGATAGTGTACAGTTTGTTTACACTCACTGACAGTCAGCTCAGGGCATGAATAAAATACAAAAGCAGAACATGACAAGATGAATTTTATATCTTATTTATAATATGCTGCATCTTTAATTGTTGTTTTGTTTTTATAGCACAAAGTACACAAGTTTGATTTTAAAAAGAAGAGACCATGATCACAAACTGTCTGAAACTAATTCAATCCAAATGTTTGGCTCTATAACGTCGTTTCATAATGACACAAGGCAGACAACGGCACTGACAAAAACAAACAGACGGGCAGGCGTGGAGAGGCAGGCAGGGAGGGGTGCGGAGAAAGTATGCTGAACTACTCGGCAACAGCCACTCAAGTCGTGACGTGTTCACGGTGCTTCCTGCAGCGCTTTAACCCGGGTCCTAGAGACAGTATTTGAGCTTTCTATTCGCTACTTGACGCTGTTGCTATGGGGGCTGTGCGCGTTTCACGGCGCGTCGAAAAAACAGTCCGAGCGCGCGCCCGTGTGTGTGTGTGTGTCTAAGTATGTGGCGAGTTTGGGATGAGGGTAGAAAGTGTCAGAAATGGGCTGGAGAATCAAAAGTGAAACATGATGAAACTCGATTGGGTTCACTTTCTTTTTGTCACCGCTGTTGTTTACCTCACTATATTAATAGATTATATTGTGCCTCTGAGGCAGTGACCTCGTTGAACTTAGTGGCTTTAACCTCATGCTCTGTATAAGTTTTACTGTTTGGTATTTTAGTCAGTGTAAGTTAATATTTTTATTATTACCAAACTATGTGAACTTTCTGAAAAGATAATTTAAACATAATTGTGTAAGTTTACACCTGTCCTTAAATTTTAGCTTTCCATCACCAGCATTTTTTCTATTGTTTTAATAATTATACCTAACTGCTATTTCTAATGTAAGATCTGACATATAAATAAATGATCATTTAATTTTTTAAAATATTTTTCATATTTTTGAAATATTTAATACATCATAAAGCACTTTATAGTTGATTTTATTTTCATATTTTTATTTTATTAAACATAAATGTCTTATTACATTTAGTAAGATTTTAGAAATACATTATTTCAAGTCAATGTTTTCTTGTTTACAATTTATAATATTTTATTACAATTTAATATTTAATTTTATTATTATTACACAATTGATCTATTTTATTTTAAATGTTAATAATTATTTTGGTTATTTTACTATAGATGTATTTTTTATTTTATTAGTTTATCTTAATAAATAAATAATGGTAAGTAGGATTGTGTTGCTCTGAATACTGCAAAAAGTATGGCCAAACATGACTTAAAATTGTGTTATTGGTGTCAACAAAGAGTTGAATTATTTTTAAGCTTCCGTCTCCAAGTCTAAAGTTGTATTGTGGTGATTTATGTAAAAGGAAAAAAATATATAAAGCTAAACAAATCGATCATTACTGATAGAGCAATGGTCACGCAACAGAGAGAAAGATTGAATAAAAGTTTCTATCACTGGGTAATGAATTCTACCGAGTTTCATCATCAACAGCTAAAAAAAAGAAGAAAAAAACACGCATGAAAAATAAGGGACAGTCTGGTCCTGGCTCACGCCCACCCCCGTTAAATTATAATAATTATATATTTTAGTAATTTATTATATTTGACAAATACTAAGCATCTGTACACAGGAAAGACGTTACTTTGGAGTTACAGTTCACAAGGTGTATACAGGTGACGTTTCTATCGGAATGTCAGACTGTCTTAAAGCAGGTGTGGCCGTCAGCGACAAAAACTTTACTAAAACAACTCAAATCAGAAAACTCAAGATGGCAACGTAATTAATAAACACGTCACGAGCAAGTAAGCGCTAAATTGATTGGCTGGATGATATTAAAAGAAAAAAAAACGTTCAAAACATTTGCCTTAAAAATAATCGATTCAGCTTTTATGTTCCGGAAGAAAAAGCAATTCTTCGACATTAGATATCCATGCATATATGTATATTTTTAGATTTTTGTTAGAGCCAACAGTGTTTAATAAAACATGTTCTGATTCTGCTGGTGTTATCCCCAGCTAGAAATTGGTTGCCAAGCATTGCATCATTCCTTTCATGTGACTCCCATACGCCCCAAATTCGTCCTGGCCGTCTTATGACTGCATCACAGCTGCTGCTCGCACAAACTATACGGGCTGGAGTTAACAGCCAGCACTCTCGACTATAAGCCCCGCCCAAACAGCCAAATTCGCTCAGTCTATTGGATATCACCAAGGCAAAGCTCTCACTTCCGCCCCTCTGATTGGTCCATTCTGATGTCAGTCCTCCTCACCCTGCTAGGTTGTTATGAAACTAACTTCCCCATGCATAGTTCGGTTGGCTTCTCCCTCTATATAAAAACAGCACCGGGAGTTTCCGTAAAACACATTCAGCCGTCAAGACTGAACAATGGTTAACATGAGCTATTCCCAATTTTTACTAAAATATCTACAGTCGAGTTCAAGACAGTCGAGAAGGCGAGCGAATAGAAGAAAAAGGGTAAGCGGCGGCTGTTGTTCATGGTTGTTGTTTTTCTCGGTGTTTTGTGAACTTGTAGTGAAGTCGTCTTGGTGTGGTGGAAAGAAAAAAAAGAGAATGTGCATGTTTTTTGGCTGATATCCCGGTGCCATTTTTAGAATAACAGTTGTCTTCATCTGTCATTATTAGTATGTAGCTGGTTCATGCTTTGTCTTTGTTTGTCAAGTTGTCAAGCTCCAACTTTTATGATAACTTGTTCAGAGCGGAAAAAAATAAATAAATTTTGGAATGGTTACGTGAAGGACATTTATAACGGCTTTATTACGGGTCTTTAAAGGTAGTATTTTTTTTCCATCTTTCACATTTAGGTCGAGCAATAATTTTAATTAAGTAGGTAAAAGTAACCATTTTGTTTTAATTTGCGGGTTGTCTAGTCTGGCGCCTCATTTATAAAACGAGCTTCCAAGTGTGACAACAGATTTTTGGATTAAATTGCCGTTTTCCCAACCCAATCCTTTCTTTTCCTTTTGTTTCGCCCATTTCTCCTGCTGGACTTTTATTTCCATGACGTAATTGTCTTGGATTACAGTTGACATGTATGGCAACTAAAAGAGAGGAAAATCAGTGTAATTTGTGACTTATATGTTTAGATGACATTTAATTAATAAAGTATGTTTTGAGTTACTCAGAATGTGTTGTAGAAATAATATGAACGGGCTTCATTATATAATATCAAGCCCAATCACTACCATTGTTTAACGTAAAAATAACTTCAACTCTTTACCCCCATATCAAATATAATTGACATAACCGACGTACGAGATCTGATTCATTACCATTGGTTTGTTTAGCAGGTTTAAAACATTCATAGCGAGGAGAAAACAAAACAGATGCGAGATAGAAATGAAGGCAGAGCTGACGGTCAAACCTGCTCAGATTCCAGCGCTTCCTTGTCCTCTGAAACCACTTGTTTATCTACCTGAATGTTTTGAGAGCAGGGAAAAGCAGGGGGCGCAGTGGAGATCTTTTTTTGGTCTTTGTTTACAAAAATTGTGAAAATAATTATTACAGGGTTTTTTTTCCTTTTACATTGCCCGGCCTAATTTAAAAAAATATATATATTGTACAGTGGTGATATGTGTATTTTCTTACATATTTATTAACCATTCAATTATTTCTCCAACAATTTCAGACACCTTTTGTTTCCAGGTTGAGGTTGTTCTGTTTGGCTCAAATGCTAATTTTCACGTGGATAATACAAATATTTTTAATCTAACCTTTTGCACTGATTTTGTTTCAGAATTATTGGGATAAGCTGTCTCCAACAAATTGTCAGACTTGATTAACAGAGACTTTCTGAAGGTAAACTAAACTCACCTGCTCATGTTTGACAGTAAAGATGTTCTTGGGATTGTTTATATTTAAATGTGAACAGTTTCGTTCATTTAAGGAATCAGAATTGTGTGCGTTACAGTCTTTTCTTTAGAATCATTGTTATCAATTCACAGATTAAGTGTATTACACATTATACAGTATATTTGTCTAGTTTGGTTTGTCATGGGATAAAAATAGATTTACTGCTGAGCAGCATTTGTAATTAAACCTGCTTCAGAACAATTCTGATTGATGAAAGTTGCAGACTTCTTTTTGACGTGTCAGTGATCTATTGTGCAGCTGCTCTGTGCCCCGTCTGTTTTCTAACCCTCCTGGGTCTGGTCGCCTCTCTCTCCCCTCCAGGTCCAGTGTAAACCGTGTGGCAGAGTATCTGTGTGTTGAGACTGATTGGCGAGATGACTGCCGAGTGGCTACACCTGCTCCCGCCGTACCCCCCTGGAGTAGGGCCGTTGTATGGTGCAGAGTTGGAGGCGTGGTATGAGGACCTGCAGGATATTCTAGGCTCCGACACGGGAGGGGCAAAACTTGCACGTGCCCCCACATGCACCGAGGTCAGTAGTTTAGAGACAAAACTATTACTGGTGATGAGTAATAGTTGCACATCTCCTTCTCCTTATTTATGGTTTTAATTGACGTGTTTGACATTTGTGTTTTGTGGTTGTAGAAGGAGCCAGAGTTTCTGGATGTTCTTGAGAGTTGTTCTCTGACGTGGCTGACTGACGGAAACCAGACGTGGGCTGAAGGTGTCCAGAGGACGACAGAGGAAATCCACACCACCCAGCCTCTGCATCACACCTCATCATCATCCTCCTCCTCTTCTTCTTCGTCGTCCTGTATGAGTCCAGCTGTTGTAGAGGAACGGCAGGTGGAGGCTGAGAGCGGTAGAAATGCAGATAGCTCAACAGGAGGCGGCAGCGACTTGCTGCCTCCGGAGTTCTTCGAATTGCTGAGTGAAGGAGGAGTGGGAATGGTGGATCCGAGTGGAGCAGTGATCAGCAGTGGCTATTATTATCACCAACACCACCCTGCAAACAACACCCATCCTGCATCTCCTTCAGCCAGCGAAGAGGAACTGCCCTGTGTGCCAGATTCTCCATCCTGCTCTTCATCAGCTTCCCAGTCTCCATCTCAAAATTGCTCTCCTCCCTCTTCACCTGTCTCCTCACCCTCAGGCTATTCGTCCTCCCGTTTGGGAAAACGCAAGAGGACTTCTAGTGAGAGGGCCAACAGTGCCTTGTCCTCTTTCTCCTCTTCCATGCAACGCTCATCTTACTCGTCTACCAAAAAGAGTCGTAAAGAAAGAGAGCAAGAGAATGAACGAAAGGTACAAGAGCTGACAGAGCAGAATGAGCGTTTGAAAGCAGAGATTGAAAGGCTGGGAGAGGAGGTCCAGAGGACACGAAGAGCTCTGATTGAGAGGCTGGTCAACACCAGGAAATGAAGGGAAGACAGACAGAAATAAATGACAAAAACGGGTCCTATACAATTAGAAAAAGCAATGGTGGGGAAAGGTGTAAGGAGATGGATAGGAAATGTTTTCAGAAGAAGAATGGAAACCAAAGAATTTTTTTTTATAAGTGATGGTTTTTGGAAAACAGAGAAGTGAAGAAAGTAATGAAAGTCAAGACTAGAGGGTACAGAGAGAATGGGCTGCAGCAGCATTGCGGCAAATCAAAAGAAACAGCATGTCTGAACGAGAACAGAAAGCTTGAAGTGCAAATCATGCAGCGGATTTAATGAATGTCATTTTAAGGAATGCAAAATAAGTTCCATGAAATGGAAGGATATAGGATGGAACGGGTGCTGATTTGTATGTATAACTCAGAGGCGTCTTAGCTAGAGAGAACATCAGTGTCATCTTATTCCCACCATATTGCAATAAATTGTAACTCCCAACTTTAAGGGCTACGATCTGGCTCACAGAGATTATTTGCCCCAATTTTTGGAGAGTTTTGGAGCTCAGGAAAGTTTTGAAAGTGCCCAGTGCAGTGTGAGTATGAGAGATTTTTTTTTTTTTTTTTTTAAAGAAAATTCATACTTTTTTCTTTTTTTTTTTTAAAACTTTGTATAATCCATGGCTTGTTTGTTCAAGTATTTAGATAAAATACGTAACCTGCTTATACTTTTCAGGCTGACCTTTTCTATTATGGGAATCTGTGGCAGAATTGTTAGATCTTCTACCCTGATGACTATTTTTATATAACTGTATTATACGCGTAAATATAATTGTACTGTATGGCTTATACTGTATATTCCAACATACTGTTTATTTCTTATTGTAGTAAAAAAAAAAAGTTATTCATAAATATGCATGGATTTTATCACTCATGGCATCAAAATTGTTTTTTCTTTACTGTACTTAAAAATTTGCAATAAAAATTTAAACATACTTTAGATGTTGAATTGTTTTCTTTTGCGCAACATTTTTTATTCAAATAGAAAAAGCACAAACCAAGGCAAAAAAAGTTTTTTTTTTTTTCTTAATCTGTTTATTTTATAGATCCCAATAGATATTTGTAGCAAAGAAAAAAAAACCCAGAGGATATAAAAACCATCTTAAGACGTACAAACGCACCTTCCAAATGCTAATATCATATGCTGACTTTAACACAGGGAGGGTATAAAATCAGTTTCTTTTGGTGTAGGGATTTGGAGAAATCCTTCCTTTCTGTATCTGTATTCATTTGACTGTCTCTTTGTGTGTTTTCATTTCCCCGTCGGCCAATCCAGCATTTCATTAGTCCTCGGTGCCAACACCACATTGTCTTAGATCCTGTCACGGCTTTGCCTTAAGCTAATACCCTCATCTCTCCGTGTACATCTTGTTCCCATTCTCCACTCTTGCCTTCCCCTTCCTCTGACTAACCTTAATTTGGCTTTCCTTTCTTCATTTTCCTTTCTCACTTCTTCTTGCCCTTCTGAGGTGCAGGCTCAGGGCTCTTCCCTTCAGCAAGAGCCAGTTGTTTCTTAAGGTCTAAAAGTTTGGAAACCTCTGCTGTGATTACAGCCTTTTCTGCTTTCTGGGATTTGAGCGCTCGAACCTTGTCGCCCTGTAATAAAAAAATAATAATAATTTTAGATTTTATTCCAAAATAATGAGCCAACATGGGAACTAATTTTTTTTAATTTTTAAATGAAAAAAAAAAAAATTAGGGAATAAAATTAAATTTTTATAATGAAATTTAAAATCTTCAAAAGATGATTTTAACTGGAAATACAATCAAATGTCGCTGTGTTGAGTTTGTTAAATTGTTTTTTTTTTTAGCAATCAAAAGTTTTATAATTAAGATAGGAAAAGAAAACAAAAAAGCTTGAAAAAAAACTGAAAACTGCACTTTCAATCTTATTCCAACAACAAATGATCAATACTATTTGAATTTGATGGATTCGTAGTATTTCGCTGCATGCTAGCGATCTAACCTGCTCGGCTACAGCTTCCGCCAGCTGTTTGGCTTTCTCGGGATCCGATCCGTCGACCACCTTCACCTCGGCAACAACGGGAGGAGCAGGAACCGCAGCGGGCTGAGTGCTGGCAGTAATCTGAAGGTGTAAACAAATAAATACGTTTAGCAGGTGTTGCAGGGATCCTTTCTGCTGATTTCTTTTTCTAAAAACTCAAAAGCGTTGGTGAGATTCTGTAAGTTACAAAACTAGAAAATGACAAATCAAACCAAGATGAGTAAAAAGGATCCATTTCAAGACATTTGCTGGAGTTAGTGATGGAATTCATTAATGTACACTGACAAGCGGCACATTGTGGACCCACTCACAAACAAACGCCACTCAATACCTTCTTATTAGATGGTTTGTCTTCAGGCTAGAGGCAAGGATTAGAGGGATTATTTTTATCTATGTGATGAATGCACCATTGATAATTTATGCATTTAAAATACATTTTCTCTTTATCTTGCTCTTTAAAAAAAAACAGTCACTCCAATTAAGAGTAAATTCAAACAGATGATGACAGTCTGTGAACGGCTACACATAATATATTCTTATTTCACTTTTCATAAATGATGAATCTACATCAATACATGAACAGACTGAGCTCACGCTCAGGCCATTACGCATCATAAACATCAAATTACCTGCTGTCCACCAAACCTCTTCTTCAAAGCCTCGATCTGATCCGCCTCCAGTTTCTGGAATAACGGACTGACCTGGGAATGAAACGGGTTGGGGAACCGAGGCAGTGAGAGACAAAAATTAAAATGAGTAGGTATGCATGGATTTTAAAAAAAAGTCGATTCAGCCCAAGGCTCATATAGCTCATCTTTGAATAAAGTGGATTATGCAAGATGGTAAATAATTTTCTGAGAGATTTTTCAAAGTTTTGGTCACACTTCATGAAACACTGCACCAGAGTAAAGCAGTGTCTACATGAGCTTTGCATGGTCTTCAGTGATGTTTCCTACTCTTTACATAAAGGCCAAAGTCACCAATTATGACAATCTGAACAGACAAGACATCACAATTAGACCCAGATGGTCAAATGGCCTGAGAGAAACTTGTTTGCTGGAAGGTGTGTGTGTGTGTGTGTGAGATTGTGTGTGTTCACGAAACTGCATCGCTTTCAACAGTTCTGAAATCGTGACAGACTGTTGCGTTCTCATTGTATCACCCTGCTTCGACAGTGCTGCGGGTTCGCATGTCTGCGCAGGTGCCACTCGTGTTTTCGCTTTCGTCAAGGTCACACTCACGGTGCCGATGCGGTGGCCCGCTCTCAGGGCGCACACGAAGGTGCCGGGGCCTTGCAGCATGGTATTGATGCAAGTCTGAGGAGCGTTGAGCTGATCCCTGATGGTCTGGCTGACCGCTGGCATGTAAGGCAGGAGCATCACCGACAGCAAGCAGGCGATATTCACAGAAACGCCCGTCACGGTGCCGGCGTGCTGCCTGAAAGGAACAAACAACTCACATCACCTAATCAGACACGTCGGGAATGTGAACACAGGCGGAGTCGTGGTGAGAGATTCTGACTCTGAATAAAAATAACATGATTTCATGCAATTTGTAAAAAAAATATATATATTAAAAGTGAAAAAAAATTACCTACTTGTATTTGAAACTGAAATGCAAAAATTGTTCTTAAAATAAAAAAAATACTATTAGAGAAATAAAGCAAATTAAAATATTTAATATTGGTCATTTGATAAAGCTACATGTACGTAAGCCTTCACATTTACGCACCTTGTTATTCTGATCTTTATAGAGCAATACTTGAGCTTGCCAACTGAAGAATTAAAAACAGTCTTATCCTAATAACACTGAATGGTGGTCATCACAGCGACCAAAACGAACGCATTTCCAAAATTAAAACGAGATGGGAAACGGTCCCCAGGGGCTGCCAAGAGACTGACGGCAACAATAAAGAAACTGCAACATAATATAATAATCTGTATCCAAACTGTAGAAGCTTTTTCTTTCAACTAGAACAAGTAGGTTGAGCAAAAATGTCCCAGAACCAGATCTTTTGTACCACAATGCTAAACTGTAGATTTGTCGAAGAAACGACAGTAAGAGCGTTATGACTGAGTGCTGCAGGCAGCAAGTCACGTTTCCTGGATCTGGGTGTTTTGTCAAAGGTAATGAAACCATGAACTAATAACAGTCTTTTCTGACTCAAAACATTCAAGCATCTGCTAGAATACAGAAACTTTTTTTTTTTTTCCAGCTGTCCAGGCAAACCCCTAAATCAACTCAAACTAATTTGTATAAATATTAAATTAAGGTGTGGGATGCTGATAGATTCCTACTAAAAAAATTAAAGCAAAGTATTCATTTATTTGGAACCTTGCAGGTTTTTTTTTTAAATATATATTTCTCCTACAACACTTTTGTTTGTTTTTCATATGATTTGGTTTGCAGAGATCTCATTAAAGGTAGAAAAAGTTAGGAAATTCTATGCATTTATCTCGCTTCTTAGAGCCTCGTTTTACCAGGGGTGTGTAGATTTTTCGCAGCCACTACATGTTCTTGTGTAAAAACTTCTCACCTTTCTGACTCCCCTCCCTTTATTTTCTTCCAGGGCTCATTGACTTGAATGTATTGGTTACCATGGCGAGAAATGTTCAGGATGTGCTTCAGGGCATCGCGTATCCTGGTGAAACATTTCGAACAGAGTTAATAAATACCCTTATTAACACTCCGCTCAAAAATGTACATCATCTAGCTGTATTCCGCACACGATCCGTTAGTCTACTGGATTCAGTCAAGCTGAACATCTTACTTGACTTTGTCCATAAGCTGGATGTACTGCTGCAGCTCCCAGCCCACCACAGCCAGCAGCTTCTTGTCTTCCTGCTGTAGCTCCATCGCAGGCACGCATCCTCCAAAGAACTTGGTCACAAACATCCCACCTCTGGAAGACAGAGCAAGATTTGGACAGAACAGATTAAGACCTGGCCAGGAAAAGAAACTGAGTTGGAAACGAACAGAAGATCATCGAAGGGAGAAAAAAAAAAAATGGGTTGAGGATGAAACCAGTGAAGGACATGCTACTTGACTTGCTAATCGTGTATAAATTATACATTTTGCTGTCTTATCTACCACACCGCCTTGCCGTGCAGTTATGCAGCGTACTGCCTGAATGCAGTCGCGTCTGAAGCAAGTAATTCTTCTAAAGTTTCATGTGTAGATTTTTTTTTTTTTTTTTTTGTCTGATGCAACACCGTGTTCAATATTTTACATCTCTAATCTGGCATTTTAGACACACACACAACAAAAAAGCCACTACAGATTCAACTTGACTGTGGTTAAATTAATTTTATCGTTTGTTTAGTTAAATTGTCGATCCATCAGCTAATGTTTTTTTTTAAATGTACAAACTGTTGAATAAATTGTATATTTGCTCGTCTAATTATTTCCCAGACTGTACCCTAAATGCTTTTAATAAACACCAGTCAGAGTGAAGTCTCGACTGGAAATTAACTGTATAAGATGGATGCATTTTCACTAATGATGTGACTCAGGGACTGGATCTGGGGAAGGTCAGAATTTCTTTTCTGAATTAGCAGAACTCTTTCCACCTGAGGCAGGATGCAATCTGCAAGATATTTTGGAGCCAATTAGACATCAATGTTGCTGCCCGAGACCAATTTTGAAGATCAAGGTACTCTGGAAAGAAGCTGGTGAGAAATATCTTTGAAGTGGGATTTAACACTGATCTTTTAAAAAACATTTTAGACGAGGCAATTAAGGCTAAATTACGCCATCCCAAATAAATTTAGAAAACTAGGGTGAGCGTCTTGTAATAGTTAGTGATGTAACAGGCTTTTTTTTCCCAAAGAGTACGACACAAGTTGTTAATTGGACTTGATGACAGTGTTGCTGCATATTTACTTTAAGTGAAACCCTTGTAGGAAGAGTGAGCAACTTGAGATGTATTGCCCCAGTTTTCCTCTCAGC
Source organism: Poecilia mexicana (assembly GCF_051168715.1). NCBI lineage: Eukaryota > Metazoa > Chordata > Actinopteri > Cyprinodontiformes > Poeciliidae > Poecilia > Poecilia mexicana. The sequence goes on from NW_028263374.1 coordinate 21,127,094, forward strand.
AATGATTGAAAACTATTGAAGTAAAGCAGAAAAAAAAACACAACTGCTTTGCAAAAACACTCATATACATCAAAGTTCTCCCCATTTTGACACACTGTAACCAAAATCTTAATTCAGGATGCAGCAAAAAAAGCTCATGGATTTTAAACGTCAGCCTGGAGTTTTTCCGTATGGAGTTTGAATGTTCTCCCTGTGTGTGGGTTATTTCTCCAACAGTACAAAAACAAGATCGTCAGGTTAATTGGTCTCTAAAATTGTCCGTAGGCATGGTTGTCTGTCCTGTGCGTTCCCTTGACGACCGGTCCAAGATGTACCCCTGGCTGACGACAGGAGAAAAGCATGTTTCTATCCAACTCTGGCTGAAATTTTTGGGTGTTTTTGAGCTTTTCAGTTTTGTCCTCCATCCCCACAGCATGATGCTGCCACCACCCTGTGATTTTTTAGGAGGGATGGTGTATTCAGGGTGTAATGAAATAAAACGACACACAGGTGGACTCCATTTACTAATTAGGTAACTTTTGAACGCAACTGAACTGGATGATATTTTGGGGCATCACTAAAAAGGAGCTGAATACATATTCTAATCACACTTTTTTATTTGAAAACATGTCTATTTCTTTCCACTTTGGTTAAGCACCACTTTCTTTTGGTTCATCACATAAAATAACTCATAACTATGAGTGACCTAAAAACAATGCATGTACACAGTAGGATTTTTGGAAATACTTGAATTTTGAAGCTCTATAAAGGTTATTCCCTTTGAGGTGAATGCTAAAGTTCATAAGAGAACACAGATCCTAGCTAAGCTCTGTTGCCGTTACCTGTTGATGAAGTTCCCCAAATTGTTGAGCAGCTCAGAGTTGTTCTTTAGGGCCATGTCAGCCCAAGAAAAAGCTGAATCCTGTCCTTCTGGACGCACATACAGGAGGTAGAACCGCCATACATCCGAAGGGATGCCCGTGTCCTTCGCCATGTCGCCGAACACACCGACACCACGGCTCTTTGAGAACTTTGTGTCCTCGTAATTCAGATATTCTGAGGAGTTAAGAACCCAAACGTCAGGGATAACGATCAGCGACAGTTTAGCAAGAAATTCTGTAACAACAAATCTAAGTTTAACAACTATTCACGAATCTACAATGAAGTCAGCTACGTACTCACATAAATCTCATTACATAAATAAATAATAAAGTGATCAACCTGATCAGTGGTAGTAGGAGCTTACCAGTAGCAATTAGATGGCTGACCAGAGTGTAGTTGTCCAGGGCTCCCAGTAGGGAGCAGGGAAACACCACACTGTGGAACGGCACATTGTCCTTCGCCATGAAGTTGTACAGCTCCACCTGGTGGCAGAGATAACACTGCATCTTAAGGATGACATCATATTAGATCATCGTGAGATCATCCAGTTCAAAGAGGACTTATCTGCTCAACCCAGCCACCTCTCCCCTGCACTTACAGGGCATCACACTCTCATAAGAAAGCCTCAATCCCAGGGTTTTACATGAAGAGGGATGAGATGAATGAATGAGGCTTAACAGAGACAGAGCACGTCACAGCTTGGGCCAGTTCAATCTACTTGTATATTAACATGTTTGAGACCTGTCACTGTCTTCCAGTTTGATACTTGTTGGTATATGTGGGGAAGCTTATGAGAGTCCTGAGCTTACAATATCAAACTGAGGTCTGCTCACAAAATGTCAAATGGTTCTGTTTTAACAGGAAGCAGAGCACAGCTTCGCAGGAAAGAGAAAGAAAAGCTGGTATAGATTGATAATGTCGACACTTATTTCAGGAGAAGGTTGTCTGTCGCGGCTCACTGCTTTTACAGCCATGTGTCCACCAAAATGGTTGGGATTTCTATATCTGCTTCACATCAAGATTTAAATGGGGTGAAAAATAACACCGTGTTCAACTGAAGGGTACAAAAAAAAATGTCCACATGGGGAAATGAGAATCACAATTAGACCCACTCTGGGTGAAAATGAGGACAGAAATCTGTGTCAAGCTTATGTGTTAATCCTTTGTATGGCTCAACAGCGCCTGGTACCTGATGAGGATTTTTCCACCACTTTTCCCATTCGGTGGTGTAGTTGGCAGTAATGGACAGATAACCAATAGGAGCGTCGAACCAAACGTAGAACACCTACAGAGGAACAAAGTCATGTTTCAGTAAAGAAATGGACTGTGGATAAAATGTTAAATCCTTTAGTCATTACGCAAGGCTGAAGTTTAAGGTAAATTACCCAAACATAAATTGAAGGTTTTGGTTTTCTAAATTTTAAAAGTAAATACTCAAAACACATCTCAAGTATGCAAGTCAAGCAAATGACTTAAAGTGTAAACCAAACATGAATACAATAAAAAAGAAAGGAAAAAAAAAACGCTCAGTGTGGTGAAGCCAAGAAAAGTAGTCTCTCTTTCTATATTTCTCTGTAAGTAATCAGAGCAAACCTTCTCTTTAAAGTCTGGGTGAGGTACTGGTGTTCCCCACTGCAGGTCCCTGGTGATGCAGCGAGGCTTGAGTCCATCTCTGAGCCAGGAGCGAGTGATCTGTTTGGCGTTTGCTGTCCAGTCTCCAGAGCTGGTTGATCTCTCTAGCCAATTCTCCAACTGAGTTTCTAGCTGCATTAAAAAAAAAAAGAAAGAAAAGTTAATTCATAAATAACCCTTTTAACTTAAAGGTAAAGGTTTCAAAAATGTAATAGAATATTTCCTCTGAAATATTCAACTTATGAAATCTTTTTAAAACATAAAATTGAATTAGTTGTCTTGATTCATGACATCTAAAAAGGGCAATACACTTACAAATAAACAAAAAAGAAGGAGTATTGCAAAGCAAAGGTAAAACTTTACCTTTGGCAGGTCCAAGAAGAGATGTTTGGAGGAGCGGATTTCTGGAGTCTGCCTGCAGACTTTGCACTGCGGTTCCTGGAAGCAGCAAAAAACGACAACAACAAAAAAAATCAACAAATTTGACAATTTCTGCATTTAAAATTTCTAAGTGAGTTTTCCAAATTTACTATGTATCCTACTTAAGAAGATTCAGAGCACAAATAAGCCTCCAATAACAAATAGCACAACATATAATTCCATCCAATGAAAAAAAAAAAAAAGCCACTGAATTTTCCACGAAATGCACAGAAAACATTTCATGGAAAAAATATTGTATTTAAAATAAAAAGTTGACTTTGACTGTATGTGAATATTGCAGATGACAACTTTTACATTTAGTAAAACTAAAACAGCTTTTTGTTATGTTATTTCATTAGATTCTAATAATTGAAAAAGGAGAAATTTGAGTTTCAAATAAGCCACAATAGCAAAATTTGAGTTCCTGCACCAAAGGAGATTCTGTTGTTAGTTCTAATTTCTTGTAACTACAGGTTTAACAACAGACCATAAATAAAACGAACATAATTTATTCAAGATAAACAAAATCAAACAAATAAAATTTCAACAAACATATTTGACAATATGTACTTAACTGGGATTTCATGTACTTTTTATAATGCTGACTGTCGGTGCCTATGACGATGCCTATGCTTCGTTTCTAACATCAGTATTGCAATCCTCTTTTCTGTAACAACACTGAATGTTTATAAAGAGAGTCAGAAACCTTTCTATCATTTAAAATGGGTATGTTCTCTTTGTGGTTATTTGCACTTTTAATGCGGACAGAATTTAAGAATCTATCTAGGCTTTAATGATCAAGAGAAGAACCAGAAGGTAGCAGGCATATACTGTACATTATTGTTATGAGTGTGAATGTAAAGAAATGTTATTTCTGTTCTGCTGGACTGAACCTTCCACAGCCACTCACCCTGAGCTCCACGGCGTTGATGAGGCGCCCGCACTTGTCACACTGATCACCGCGAGCCTCCGGATAGCTGCAGTGGGGACACGTTCCCTCTACAAAGCGGTCAGCCAGGAAGCGCTGACAGTTTTCACAGCGAAGCTGCTCCACCGTGTCTTCAACAAGAAATCCATTCTTGTGGAGTCGCCAGAATATATCCTGAGCGATCCTGAGACAGAGGAAAAGGGCCAGTTGGATGATTTCTTGAAAAATGTCAGTAATGTAGAGACCCTTGAAAATGTAAAGGGTGCATTAAGTACGGGACAACTGGCTAATGTCAGGACGAGCCCCTCATCACACCAGTTTAAATATTTAACATGTTACATAAGCTTTGCTGCATATTAAAATGTAAATTTACAAAGTGTATATAAGAAAAGAAATACAGCCATTTATATAGTAGGACATCAAGAAAGGAGAGGTCAAGTTATTGACAGGAGGGAATAACTTAAAAATTAAAGCGACAAAGAAAAAAGCAATGGTTTGGTTTTGGGCTGGTAAATCTAAAATCTAAGCCTCCAGTGCTTCTCATGAATCAAGTCAAAAGTCTTTAATGTGAGGGGCTGTTTTTATTTCTTAAAAAACATCATGTTGGAGCTTGATGTTTGATGCCTTTTTAAGCTGCTCTATATCAAAGCAAAGGCCTCAAAACAAGAATTTCGATCGTTATCATTTTTGGTGTACAAGCACTTGGATTTAGGTCTAAGATTGTCTTTAGAGAAAAGTGCCTCATATGGACGCAATTTCCCATAAAAATTATCTTTGTGAAACATCTGTGTACAAAAACGATAAAACAAAATCATAATTTCTTAAATGCAGACTGACAAACACACGTGAAACCGATGGACTACACATGACATTCATGTGAAACTCATGGATTTTTTGGTGCCTATGGGAAATTTCGACAAAGGTGAATCTGTGATTCCTGAACAAGGCATTCTTCTTTGGAGAACTTTGATGAAACTGCGTAAAAAATACAAAACTGGCAACAAAAAGGAATAAAAATTTAAATATGTCACCCAATACAAATTTTCCAAAATGCTTTTTTTATTTTTAATTTTTTAATTTTATTTTTTTAAAGGGAGGAGCTATTTGATATGGATATTGCTAAAACAGCCTATTTTTATACTGCTAGATATTTTTTAAGGAATTCAAAAAATGTCAGTTTCCATATGTAGAGGATTTTCTGACACATTTCCCAGCTGTCAATTATCAAGTCTATTGACATGTGAAATGTGTGGAAAACATCCCACATTAATGTTGCTTTTTGGTGTAATCATGTGAAAAGATAGACGTCATGTATTTTTTCCATCAACTTCCCCCTAATTGTCTGACTTTTTACAACTTCTTTGAATTACATCAGGTTTTAAATTCCAGATTAAAATAAATAATTAAAAGCAGGCAACAGACACAAACAGAGCTCTTATATGTTCTGAAATCTGAAAGAACAAGGAAAGGGCAAGTTCTGATTAAGAAGGATAAACTTTTGCACCAGCATGTGCAATATTACAGTAATCCTATTGTACGTTATGTAATTTTATAAGTGGAAGTATGCCGATTCTTCCACTTCACATCACAATCATCCAGTTTTAGGATTAGAGTCCTAAAATGTGGTTTTAATGAGTTTCATGTTAATAAATGTTTTTCACATGAATAAACTTTCAGACTTTTCTGAAATACAGCATTTTTGTCCTATTCAAGGGCCTTAAAGAGCACACCTAGAGAAAACTTACTCCGTCTGCTTCTCAGTGGTGGTTCTCCCAAAGAAGTCAAAGTCAATCTGGAACCATTTGTAGATACTGGAGTGAACAGCATGGTACTTGTCACAGATCTGCTGCGGTGTCAGGCCTTCCTCTCTGGCCTTGTTCTCGGTAGCCGTGCCGTACTCATCCGTGCCACAGACAAATAGCACATTCCACCCTCGCAGCTGGCCGTATCTGGGGAAAAATGAAGTAACACTTAGTGCTGCAACAGAGGACGTGAAACTTGGGGGGGAAAAAGGTATTTAAATTCTTACCTGGAGAAAACATCTGCACTGAGGACACAGCCAATGATGTTACCCAGGTGAGGGACATTGTTGACATATGGCAAGGCGCTGGTGATGAGGACATTCCGGTTGCCCTCTTGTGGCATACTGTGTAGGGACATTTAAAAACAACCTGTTTCTGGATAGCTGCTTTTCCAGCTTTACGAGATCATTGCAAGATAACATTATATCATCCTCTCCCATGAGAAATGAGGTAGCTTGAAACAATGCCACAAGCGAAAAACAGCACAGCGTATTTGAGCTTACATCACTTACACTGGATGTTGCTTTTCAGCTGGATGGGAGCAGGCGTTTAAATCCTTGCTCCAGATGAGAGCCGCTGCTTCCATCTCCTCCTCTGAAATGGCTCGCTCACCTTCATCAGTCTGAGCCCAAAACAGAGAAAGATTTAGTAGAAAAAGAAAATTACACTCACTATTAGGCTCTAAGGTTAGTCCATTTTCTTCAAACTGAGCTGTTAGTGCTCTTCTTAAATATGAAGAACATAAAGAGCTATTATTATTTCATTGTTGCAGTTTAAGAGAATAAGTCTGTTCCACCAAAGATGAGGCTGAAATCAAGCTGTGCAGCTATTTTATTAATACAATTTTTACCCACATAGGTAGAAATGCTACAAGCAGCAAGCCTAACACCACAAGTAAATGCACAAGAGTGGTTTTATTTTTATGGTACATTTATGGCTTGAAAGGGAAGACAAAAGAAATCCTTGTAGCCTCACATTTAGATTTAACTTGAGGCATACTCGCATGCGAATTTACTGTTGGCTCTGAGGTTTCTACAAATCTACGCTTTTCAGTAAGAACACCTCAAGTTTGTAAAAGTCAAAGTGATGATGTAGCAGATACCTCAGCAGGGCTGCCGTTGCATGGCTGTGTGTCTCTGCTCTGAGGTGCAGGCTGCTTCTGCATGTAGCTCTTCATGGCCTCCAGGCCTTTTCCCTGCAGCACTTTCTGAGCTGCAGACTGACAGCCACGCACCACAGCAACACGGTCAAACCAAGCCTTTACTGATTTATGATCACCTGAAAGGGAGAGACAGGGAAATGGAAAGAGAGGAAATAAGACTTGGGAAAGGAAGGGGGAAATTTTGCAACTACAAGAATTAAACAAACTGAACTTACTCAATGCTAGAGAAGAGACGGATAAAACAGGGTGCAGGGCACCCCATAAAACAACATCAGCAACTGAAACAGCTTCCTGAAACAAAGAACAGCAATATTATTAACATTATTTCAAATACGAAAACACAATATTTCAGAATATTTTGATACAGAGAAGCTAAATATAAGACATTTTTAACAATTATAAGTTTCTCTACAAATAATTGGTATTATTGATCAAACAAATCTTATGACAGCGTACAGCATCAAAATCTATCTGAAAAATAAATGATATGCATATACGTTCAAAAGAATAACGTCCTATTGTTTGGTGAAAAAATAAAAAAGTTCACAAAATAAATCTCTGCCTTTCAGGCTTTGTAAAGCAAACTGCTCTTCAGGCAAAATGTGTGGAACAAGATTTTGCTCTGTTGGGCAAAATAAAAGCAGTTCCAAAAATTTAATCTGGCTTGTTCATTTTAGGTAAGTAAACTGAAAAAAGTAGGTAAACTTTGACATATTTAACAGTGGTGTTGCCCCCAGAGGAAACTAAGGGGAAACTGTTTCCTACTCATAAGTGACATAATTTCCACCTCGGGCTTCGAAAACAACTTGAATGCAGCACAAGACAATTTTTGATTAAAAAAAAATCTATTTAATTGTAAATTAATAATTATGTAATGTAATCTCAACAATATCATGCTGAACCTCTATAAGAGCATATTCAGGTATATATCCTATAGTCTTCCATCACATCATAGTTGACAAGAGCATGAAAAATGTCTTTAAATATGTCTGGAGATGCATTAAAAAGATTTAACAGATTAATTTCCAATGGGAAACTTGATGTCAACATAGAAAAGGAAAAAGAGTAGTAGAGAGGAAGAGCAGGTAAAAAAATAAGGTTTACAATGTCTGATGGCAACAGGCAGGAGCCTCTCAGGTGAAGCTTTCCATTATTTAACTTGAGATTTTCTATTGTTTTTTTTTTTGTTTTTTTATTTTTAGAGGGAGTAGGCGTTGATACTGTACCCCAGTTAAATATGCCGTGCTGCCCTTGGCCAAGCTTTGGTCCAAGACATTTAGGGGACCCTGGAGAACTTTGGGAACCTCTGACCCTTTTCCCTGAAGCACTGCCAAGTGAAGAGCCCGTAGCAGTGCAGGCTGCGAAATTAAAGTAAAGCATTATTTCTTTACCTTCATGCTGAGATTCATTAACACGAGTCTGAAAAACAGAATTAATTTACCTGGAGAATTGTGGCTTCCCACTCAAGCCACTGATTGCACTGATCACTGGATTCTGGTCCATTTAACTCAAACAGGTACCTACATGTCAAACACATGGAGCTCATCCAGCAACAAAATTACAACAACTGAAAGCACACACTGCATAAAACAAAAATTCATCTAGAGAAGAGGTGGGGATTGCTGTAGTAGGTATTGGACCACTTAAAAAACTTGGTAACACTTTATTTGAAGGCGGTTGAATAAGACTGACATGACACCGTCATAAACATGACATAACACCTGTCATGAACATGAATAAGCCTTCATGAATATTTATGACTGTTGTCATAAAGTGTCATTCGGTAAATTATGACACTTTTAATACAAAGTTGACATTATTCAAAATGTCTTTGTTATGACAACATGACATTAACCAAGAAATCAATACTGATATAAATTTGTTATAAAAGTATTACTGATTGCACTTTAAAAATTAGGTAACTTTATGTTATTAAAGGTAAAGTTTAAACAGTCATGATTTCTTGGTTAATGTCAAGTTGTCATAACAAAGACATTTTGAATAATGTCAACTTTGTATTAAAAGTGTCATAATTTACCGAATGATGCTTTATGACAACAGTCATAAATATTCATGAAGACTTATTCATGTTCATGACAGGTGTTATGTCATGTTTATGAAAGTGTCATGACAGTCTTATTCACCCCCCTTCAAATAAAGTGTTACCGAAAACTTGGTGGCATCATAAGTAATAAACATTATGAAGCCAATACTGAAGCAAAATCTTCAGAAAATGATCTAAAAGGTAAAGGTTAAGTGCTGAGCAGTAATGTAGCAAAAAAGTGTTTTTTAGGACAACCGAGTCAATGTTTTCAAATGTCCATAAGACCACAACCCAGTCCTACTGACTTATGGATAGAGCTGAAAAGGTCAGCAACATAAGTGGCCTACAAACCCGACTCTGTTACACCAGCTGTATCAGGAGAAAGGTGAAAAGGTTCAGTCTGATTAAACATCAGACAGCCAGAAAATAAAATACATTGTATAAAATTTCTGGTTTCAACTGAAACTGCAACATTGACCCACAACCCAAACGAGTTCCTACTGTATACTTCAAAATATTCCATTGAAAAAGTTCTTCCAAAGATAAATGACCTCAGATATTTACATAATTCAGTTCACCTGCAAATAGTGTTGGAGCTGAAAAGGTGCTGCCCACTGGGGAGGAAAAGAGTAGGCACAGCTGGACGGGGGAGGAAAGGCACCACCTTCCCTGAAAATACGAGAGAGAAACATATCAGAAAAGTGTTTAAAAATGTCACAAGCAATTATTTAAACAGTTCAGGGGAAATGGTGGCTCAGGGGAACCATCTGTTCAAAGCAATACTGTAAAGAAAGTTTTGCCAAAATGTCTAAGCACTGATTAGATGAACTGGTAAGATCATATGTATGACAAGTAATTAAAATCATATCTGCTAAATTTAGATGTGCTAGAAGGGTATTTAAATTATTGGTACATCAATGTTTTTTTTTTATATTGAAGTTTTCCTTTGCAAACTTTTTCTTCTAATTTTACATATTTAGCTACATCAGATATGTAGTTATTTTATCAGCTTTTCCCTTAGGGGTTGCTACAGAGAATCATCTGTCTCTATTTTTTCCTCTCAACTGAATCATTAACCCTCACACCAAGAAATTTCATGTCTTCCTCTTAGCTACATCTCATGTGGCTTCTTCTACCAATTTAATCATCGTCTCCCCTGTGAATTTGTCCAAACCATCTCAGTCTGAGCTCTCTGACTTTGTCTTCACAAAATCTAGCGTAAGCCCTCCAATGCTCTCATTCCTGATCCTGTCCATCCTTGTCACACCCAAAAAGAACCTCAACATCTCTAGCTCTGCAACACCCAGTTAAAACTTTATTTTAAATATCACATATACAAATGTTCACTTTTTATAGTTATTTGATTTCAGCCATGATTAAAAGACAGACTGTTAGAATAAAAAATAATTAATAAATACACATTCATCTTCTTTATATCAATTATATATTATTTTCTACCATAACAAGCAGGTATATGGAGACAAATCTGTAGAGAAAAGTTCCACGGGTTATAATAAACAAATAAAAATCAACTTGTTACTGTTATAAACTCAGAATCTGTTTAGCTACAACTTAACTGCTATTATGAATGACACAAAAAGGGAACTTGACCCATCGTGAACATGAATACTACAACAAAACAAACACATTAGGTATGTGAGAGTTTTCTAGTTGCTTCACAAATACACTACCTGTTCACTCCATTCATTCATTCTGACACACACTGGGCACCGAATGGGGGCTAGTTGCATTGCTAGCTTGGTTCTCCTTACACAGTCACAGCTGTCCGTTGGAGCACTCAGTCGCACTTGAAGCACATTTTTGACTAAATATAGAGTATATTACTTACATATAGTCACATAAATAAAAACGAAATATGCTAACTATGTTTTACCTTCGTGGTTGACGAACTGAACGCCGCACTGAACTCCTGTTACTTCCAGCGCAGCTAACACCTTCAGACAATGCGGGTTGCCTTCACTAACAAACAACTCCATCAGGCCGGTGGCAGCTCCTCTTGCTACTAAACTGTACACTGGATTGTTGTTCTTTCTTTTTATTTCTCTCTGAAAGAAGAAGACAGGTGACTCTGGAACTAACTTTGCCGGCGTATGCTGTCCACGCTGATGCAAGCGCTATTCGATTTGCCAAATATGGTGAAAATGTAGTTTTGAGGCAGTCTTTGTGCCTTTCACATAAGCAGAGTTAGTTCAGTCAACGGACTACATCTCCCATAATCCTTTTTGTAAAATATGGCTGTCACGTTATTAGGTTGGCTTGTTCTGGGTATTAAGGTTAGCACCGCCGGGTGGTATGACTTTTCATACATGTGCACGGAATGCCGGGCGATGCCGTGATAATAAACACGCTCACCTTAGTATCTGAATTTTCTGTAATGTGGTTGGCTGTGACCAAAACTATATTCGACGACAACAGCCAGTCACAAACCAGCAAATCTTACACAGCGTAAGCTATTTTCTATCCTCTTAAAGAGCGAGGAAGGGTCTGTCTGTCAGCATGGGATGGAAATGTCACTAGTTCCCATGAGTTGCAGTTAATTTGCAAAAGTGCACGGCGAGGTACTCCCTCTGCGTCTCTATTAGCCCAATTATGTGAAGTTATTAATATCTACGAGAAAGGCGCTGCAAACTCAATAGGAGGCATACGCAAATTTCTGGGCAGTTCACTCCAAAACAACAGAGCTGTCACGGCGTTGCTGTCACTGCTGCTTCAAAGGTGAGTTGTGCAGTGTAGCTTAAAGGAAAGCAAGAACTGTGTAAATGCTTATGCTATTTTTATTTGCGGAAAGCAATTTATCTTTCATCCTTCAGTTGAAATGTGCATTCTTCAGTTTTATTCTTAATATAAACTAACAAACTGTCTCTCTGAAAAGAAGTTTAACTCCAACGCTTAATAAAGTTGATAGTGTTTTTCAAAGTTGACTGAAATTTAAAACTTGAGTTTTGTTTTAAGATTGGATTTAAAAAGTTCTATTAATACTCAAATGTCCTGAGCTATGGTACACATTGATTATCCAAAAAGCTGGGTTTACGTAGGTCGCACAGGTCATAGGTCTTGCACGCAGGTTTACAGTTGCTGCAAAAAATATATGGACTTTTTCGACAACACACTTTTTCCACACGATTATATTAATGTACTCAGAGTCTTTTGCTTCACAACTGCTTAGTACTTTGAAAATAAACCACAAATGCATTTTTAGCCTCCTGACGTTTCCTGTGGAGGAGCTTCTTTTTAGAGTTTCCATTTCAGCCCTACCTTACATGTAACGTGCTATATCATTATTACCACAGCTATGCATTTGTCCTGCAGACACTGACGTCCCGTTTCCTCACATTGTAATGTTTCAGAAACAATGCTCTCATTTTTTTGTCATAAAGCCACACTGATAAGAGTCCTTTTACATGTGCCATATTTTGTGCAGATATATTTGCATGCATCTGCATGCAAAGCTCACTCATACCAGTGTATGGACAGGTTAACCACAGTGAGTGATGGAAACTGCTCGCCTGACGCATTGCATTTTTGTTGTTTCATAATCATTCTTAAGTCCTTGCAAAGCTGGAGATTTTCTCTCTTTCTGCCAGCTTATGACGACACAAGCTTGAAAGATTAATGCCATTTGCAACTTTTCTGATTAAAAGCGCCCTGTACCTCGAGTATTAAGAACAGAGTTACAAACGGCCCATAATAGCATGATGGCCCCTCACACATTGCTGTGGATCTAGAGCCACACAGATATTGAGAGACTGTTGTATCTGACCTTAGTTGCATTTACTAGTCAGATGTTTTCTTTTGTTTTTTCTGGTCTGTTGGATGAGCATACACTTGTGTGGGAAAATTAAGGTGATATAGATCAGCAAAGCCTCCTCTAACCTCTCTGTTAGAGAAGCCAAAGACTGCACTACTGAACCTGTGTTAAGTGAATTTTTGTCCTTTTTCACAACTTTGCAACTGCCACCTTTCGCATACGGGTGTGTCAGTTTTGGTGTTCATTTTAGTTACATTTTTGTTTCTTGATCTGAATATGTCGCTTCACATGACTTTTATTTTTGGGCTGATAAATTTTCGCTGTCCAGCTTTTCTTCATTCTTTCTGTTTTCAAGTATGTTAAGCCAGAGCTTCTGATTTTTTTTTCTTTTACTATAATTGGAAAGGTGAAAAACTTTGAACCACCACAAATGTATTTTCTTCTCCTCTGTATGAACTAGAGTTTGTGCTATATGTAGCACAAACTCTCCAGACTTTCTGAAGGGTTTCTTTTTCAGTTCTTCTTTGGATGTCTGCATTTTCAGTCCACTTTTTTGACATTCCTATTCACCTCTTGACGCTTTTGTAAGTATTACTATTCTACTGTTTCTTTCTTAAGCAGTGCAGCAGCCCTGACCTATGAATCATCAAAGCATTATAGGACACCTTACTTCAAGAATGAATCAGTGCTTTAAAGATACCAGATCATGCAAAAGTAGTCATACACCTCAACCTTTCCACTATTTGTCAAGTTGCAACCACTAGAACAGATGTGTTGTGGGAAACTAACACATGCTGTTAGTTTTCCACTACTAACAGCATGTGTTAGTTAGGGATAGTGAGCACACTATCCCTACCTTAAGCCCAGGTGGTGGCAGCATCATGCTGTGAGTACGCATCTGTTTAACAGGGCTGGGGAATTGATGGTGGAATGGATGGAGCTGGATACAGGAAAAGACTTGAGAACAAGCGGCATAGATTCATTCATTTATCTGAATTGAATTTTATATGTGTGACATAAGGAAAAGACAAAACAAAATATTCACAAAACTGAAACTGCATCCGACAGATTTCCCCCATAGTTGATTCATCTGTTGTTTAGCAAAGTTTCGACAGAGATATAGCTTCATTTGAAGTGAAGTCATGCAGGAAGTGATTTTAAAGGAAGGGCGTCTATTTGTCAAATTACTCAAGGACTGGTCTAACAGTCAGTGGCCTAAAGCTACTACAAGACAATAAGGTATTATTTTTTATGTTGTCTGCATGCACAGAGAAAGTGAGGAGAGAAGCAAGAAGTGAATGCCATCAGCAATAGTGAAAAGACAGGAGAAGTACCATCATAGTTAGGGCTGCATTCTGGAGATGGGTTTTAAGGATTTTCACTTGAATTAGATGAAGAAACAAACCGCCGTGTCAGTGATGACTGCATTTTAGATCCAGAGCAGTGCAGCATGTGTGCACCATGGACAGCAGGAGAAGAGAACACCATCTCCTGTAGACTGGTATCCTCAGACCGTGGATCTAAATATTATCACTTGCAATCTTAGTTGGGAAAAGCATCAAAATATTAAATAAAAAAAAACAAATTGGGGTATTAGGATGTTATGAGAAAACATTCCCTCAAGAGTTCAGACTTTTTCCAAAATGTAGACAGGAGCTTGGGAGGATCATAAAAATTTTATTAATAAAAAAAAAAAGTATAACAGAAGGACAAGAAGAACAGTACATGCAGCATAGATAGCATAATATGCAGTAAAATGGAAGAATCGAGTACTTAAATTGAGTACAAGGAGTTCCTAAAACTCCTCTGAGTTTTAGGAACCGAATTAAAACTCAAAGGACCTTCAAACCAAAAGGGAAAGATCTGACAATAATCTAAGAAAATAAATCCAAAGGTACTACTGTATGTACAAACTGCTTTTCAAAAGTTAAAATTAAGTTACTGTCGGGTAATTATCTTAATTAATGATGTTTTTTTTTGTATTATCATTGTGTGTTAGATTTTGAAGACTCATCAGCTGATTTTCATCTCATTTTACATAGATTTACTATCACTTACTTTGCTCTGCTTTAATCCAGATGAGTTGTTTTATGTTTAATATCAGTTATTTTTGTTGAGAAGCATAGTCAATCTGACAGAGTAAGTGCTATTAATGTCTTCAGAGTTCCAAAAGTAAATGACTGTGACATGATTTAAAATGTTATTTCGCAAATTTAAAAGTGAAAACAGAAAAAGCTAATTATTAGAGTAGCGCATAGTAAAAAGTTTTAGCTTTTTCTCACTTTTTTTATATCTTTATTTAAGTCCAAGGAAAATTGTCCCCAGTTGAAAAAATAAACCCTTTATCCCTCTAGGGGATAACAGTGATGCCTGTCTGTGTTAGCGCCATTGAAATCGGAGGTCTAGCTCCTTTTCTTTGTGCCTCAGCTCCATGCTCACTTCGGCTGTACGCAGCTGAAAGTGGGTCTTCGACTTGCTTGATAGCTTTTGACAGCTCACTCTCATCCCTGGTGGATCAATGGAGCTCAGCACTCTTCATTAGAAACATCAATGTACTGCACATTCCCACAGGCTCACCAACGACCCAGCAGCTCAGCCAGTGAAAATGTATTTATTTTTTATTCTATAAAAAATCATTTAGGATTTATGGCTTATGTATTTTTTTTTTACTTCAGGTTAAAACCAGAGAAATTGCTTGGTTTTGCCCATTGGAGCTTTTTTTTTTGTAAATGTAGCCTGCATTAATGTTCGAGCAACATTCGCATATGAGAAAAACCATGATTATGTTTATTTTGATTAGATATACAAATGTTTTACTACTTTTTATACCACACAGAACAACAAAAAATTAATTATTTTATATTTTTTTATTAATAAATACATAGCTGTGGATGTATTTTAAGGCACACCTCAAACATTCTGACTGTCTACAAATTCATGACATGATGGGAAAGTCAAAAAAGGTGCCACATTTCTTCCATGTCCAGGAAGGAGACAGACTCTATGTCAAGACATAGAAAACAAAACAAAACAAAAAAAAAACATAAGACATCCTGTGAAGATTTTGGAGCTAAATCTTAGCCAGGAAGATAAAACTTGGGTGCATATAATTCTTCTAAATAGTCAATGACATTAAGCATAAAGCTGTGATCTCAGTCCCACATAAACTTTAAACGGCATGCAAGATGAGCTGCCTACAAACTTGACTTAGTTGCAGCTGTTCAGCAAACTATTGTGAGAAGCTTATGAAAGCATGCTCAAAACATTTGATCCAAGTTATAAGGAAATATATCTAAACTTTTTAAGTTAAAGAAAGTAATAAAACAATAAATGGGCCTTAGTTTTTTAGGACCCATTGAAATTTTAAGTGTCATTTGCTCGGTTATGGCGTCATTATTAGGAAAAGCTTAGTTTGTACACTTTTTATTTTTAAAGGCTCCTTCTCTGAGGTGAATGATATTTTTTCTTAGATTGTCTATGTTGTGAAGAAGATAAAACGCAACAAAAAAATAGCACGGTAAAAGGAAAAAATAAATGGACAGACTAACAGTGCAACCTAAGAGAAGAGATTTGTTTGTAAATGTTACTACTTACATTTCAAACTGAAAACACATTAATTATTTAGATTGTTTTGCCATATTTATAGTTAAATCAAAGTACTTTTTGGCTAAATTTTGTATAGAATATGAGCAGTTTTAAAGTAAAATTGAGCTGTGGGGATAGGATGTTTTGCTTTTATTAAACTGAAATAAACTCGTTACTTTTAAACGCAAGCTGTATTATTTACCTTCCTTTTTTTCCTAAGTGAATTAAAAAATGAAATCCTTGATTGAATTTTATTCAAAAGCTCAAAATGCCTTCTGGACGATTCTGCAGTGTTTTGTATTTTTGCATGAAAGGCAAATGCCTTGTTTCTTATTATTTTATTTATTTATTTTTCTGGTTGTTTTTAATGTTTATATTGAAAACGAGGGACCTGGAAGTTGAATATTATTGAAGTGAATTTTAAAGAAGTTCACTACACGTCGATGGAAGCTCCAGGGTTTATTGTAAACACAAGTGTTGCGTCAGCAGTCTCTTGAAATGATGGCATCACACGTGGAATATTAGTATGTGCAACAAGGTGAAAAAAACACAGTGGAGACACTAGTGATGGCAGCGGGTCACAGAGGTTGTTGTCATAGTGGAAATAATGAGTCTGAGCCAATGGCTGCCTCACTGTCATCATCTGCCTTTCGATTGGCCCTCTGACAGTTTACCCAGCTAATCACTGGAAGAATTCAGCCTACATGTTTGGTAGCATATGTGTACACACACACGCATTCATACACACATTTGGCGGCCAAACGTCACACTGGGAAAACGCAATGTGTGTTTCGGTGAGTCTCTCTGGTCCTGCCATTAATAATGCATGGCTTTGGGAGGATGAAAGGCTGTTTTGGCTTGAGGCATATGTCTCATATGAAGAGAGAGACATCATGGCCGGTAGTTATAACTGTACATCCACAGAGAAAGTGAATGCTTTGTCACATGGCTTTCATCAGCAGCTCTGTACTTAAGGCTGGAAGTGGATTTATTTTGGGGGTAAAGAGTGAAATAATCAAATATTTAACATGAAGGGATATTCTTTTTTTCTATGGTTTTAAGGTAGGTTGAATACTGTGTCTTTCACAGTGCACTTTATTAGATGCACCTGTTCAGTACCTGGTTAACGCCAATGCAAATCAGCCAATGACATGGCAGCTTCACGTCTAGGCATGATAAAGGTGATTTGCTGAAGTTCAAATTGAGCAGCATAATGGAGGGAAATGGGATTTAAATGACCAAATGTGAAATTGATATTTGGGCTTGTTATACATTTTCAGAAACGTTTGATGTTCTAGGATAGTCACACAGACGTCTCTTGACTTTACAGAGATTTGGCAAATAATAGCAATAATAATGAGCCAATCAGCAGCAGTGCATTACACACAAAATACCTCGTTGATGTCAAAGGAGAATAGCAGAAAGGTAGCAGTGACTGTAATAATCTCTTGTTATATCTGAGGTATGCTAAATAAAATACCACTTCTGAATGCACAACACTTCAAACCTTGAAGCAGATGGACAAGAGCAGCAGAAAACCACACATGGTGCCGCTCGGATGAGATAAAAATAGGAAATTGAGGTGATAATTCACACAGGCTCACCAAAATTGGATGACAGACTGAAAAAAACGTTGCTTGTTCTTGATTTAAGCAGTGACATTAAGATTTAGGGTCAGAAGTTGGCATAACATTATGAAGCATAGAACCATTATTAAAAAGACATCTGTGCCTAAATAGTTTTAATTAAACTTTGCATTATTTTGTTTCAAGAAATTCAATAGAGGTTTCCATACGTTTTCAAACCCCTGTGCCTCACCTTTGACAATGTCGGCCAGTTTCTCCATTATATTATAGGACATATTTTTCTTGACCCACATAGTTGTTGTTGTTTGGTCCATTTTCTTCATGTGAAAGCTATAATTCTTCCAAATTTAATCAATATTTAAGAGACAGTTGTCTGTGAGTACACACACACTAGATAGTATTTTGTATTACATAGCATTTGTAATCCAGTAATATCTACTAGAGCCTAATATACTATCATCTTCAGGTATTTCTGGTGTTTGAAGTAGTCCCATATAAACTGAGACAAGGTACCTTTAACTTTAAAACACTTAAACATATGAAATACCAGGGGACCATTGATTCAGCTTTTAAGTTGAGTCCTTATATCTCAGTCTTCATTAATTGTTTAAAACGTTTAAACGTGATTTCCATTTTTTGTTTTTACTGACCCATCTGTCAGACTCAGTACTCGGTGGGAGGTCATAATGTTACAGCTGATAAGTGCGTAGAGATAGTACCACTTTTTTTTTCTTTTTTTTTCAGGATTGATTTCTGAAAGCTTTTAAGCTGGCTTCACATTTATATCATGACCTACTCCCTTGTTTTTTTTTTTTTTTTTTGTAAATCCAGAATGTGTGGTGTGATGCAAGACTTCACATCGCAAGCATCATAGCACCACCAGATTGGGCTAAAAGTCAAATTTAGCAGGCGATGGTTTGCTAACAGTAATCATGCACAAGAAGGATTCATTCCTGCTCTTGTGAAGAACATGGTCACAACTTGTTTGTCTGACACTCACATGCGGTAATTAAGGTTAAAGTCTCATGTGTGGCAAGTTTCCCCTCATTTCCTTGTGACGCCTTCGGTAATAGAGCTTCATATGTAAATAAAGCGCCTTGCTCATGCATATGAGTGTTTTCCACGTGTATATGTGAGCGTGTGCACCAAACCCTTTGAAGTTACTCATTCACTCTATATTCCTTCTCTTCCCATGTCTCGTCTCTTTGAACAGCATGTAGGCATGATTATTAAAGCTGCTCTCTTTCGACTTCAAACATATGGGATGAATATGGATATGATGTGACACCAAGCCCTTCACCAACGCCCTGTCTGTACTTCATTTCCATTCCTGTCATGCAATAAAGGTTGATAGGCTCGGCGTTAAACAATCTCTGTGGGAACTAAACCTGTCATTCACTGGCTTGTCTTTGAGCTAGCTAAGGCAGTTATTACGTAGCTTATTGAGAATGAGATGGAGCTGCAGGGGAGAATTAGATGTGGAATTTTATTCTTATTTGACTTGTCATTCTTCGCTTTTCTTGCCATCATTTCGCATGCTGTGTACATCTTTTTCTGATGTCGTCCTTTCATAATTTCTTGTGTTGTTGAATGAATTTTTGCTTTATTAGCTGTTTTCCTCTTTCATAGTTTTCACACGAAACATGCAGGACAGAGACCACAAATCCTTGTTGTTTCTACTTTAAACTTTGACCTTTCGCAGATGATAATATATGTTCCTCAGGTGTCTGGGTGCAATTAACAAACCAGCAAAATGTTTGGTTTTTGTTTAACTTTAAGGGCCCAAATTTACCACTGAGCCTCAGACAGCTCATTTTTACTCTGGTATCCACTCTTACTTCAGCAGAACACAGAACTAAAATACCTGAGATGTAACAAGGCAGGTCTCTTTTTCAAAATGCTAACAAATGTTCTCATAATGTGCAGAAGGCAAAATCTGTTTATGTGTAATTTTTCACATGGGAATAGATTGTGTGTGTGATCTAATTCTGTTTCTTAACAGAAATTGCATTTTGATCTTTTCTTCAATTTTAAATGTTTATTTACACAAACTCAACATTTAAGTATATAGAACAATATATTGTATTTACAAAAAATACATATGTCCAAATACAATATGTTTAAAAAAAAAACTCAGACGTTGGTGGGCACTCTATTTTTCTCATGACTGCAATTACTATATTATTTCAGTAGCTGATTAAGCTAATAAAATGTAGAAAATATCATGCATGCTAAGGTAAGCTACCTGTTCACCTTGTGTGCAAGAGCTGTTGGTAGAAACCTCATTCGGCCAGCAGTTGTTAACCACAAAACCTCTTTGCAGAGCATTAAATTTATCGACTTGACGGTGATATTAGGCCTCAACCTGTGTGTACAAATATTACAATATCGTAAAATCTTTCCTGTTATTAAAAGTAGTTAGGCAGCATAATAAACCTACCATATTTTTTAATTAATTCACTGTTAACATCAACAGTCAATCCATTTTTTCACTGATCTCTTCACTGATCTCCAGTGACAGTTAACCAGACAACTGCAATTGCGTCAATAGGTCAGTCAATCACCTTTGATGTTTTGCAGCTTTTATTTGGTTTTTGCATTGGTCTGGTCTTGCTCTATTTTACTTGATTACTGTGTTGTTGATGAAGTTCAGCTATGATCTATTTTCATGGGTGAATCCTAAGCAGTCAAGGTTTTTTGTTTAATTAATATTACCGTTTGTTACACTACTGGATAATGCATCAGCAAATGTAGGGTCAAACTGGGTGTGTAGGGACTGGATATATTATTTCTGCACAGAATTAAGTATGTAATTGCATGCATGTGCATGCATGAACAACAGTAAATGCAATTTACTTTGTGCAGGAAGGGTTGCTAGCTTGTGTCCATTTTAGTTTTTCTGTCCCACCCTTTCCTGAATCATTAGTCTTTTGCGAATATGTGGTAGTAAAAATGTATGGAATTACTTCTATAGGAGTACAATCAGTCAGTTGTTTCATGTTCTAGCTAGCACAATAATAAATCATTACTTTTTCATAGTTATGTATTCTGGTTTTATAAAACATGCTTTAAACAAATGAGATCACGTTGTGACAATGACTAGTACTGCATTTTGCAGCAGATCAAGCAAAGGTAAAGAATTGTCCTGGAATGAGTTTTTCTAACACTTGCAGAAGTTGTATTATGCAAATGAGTCTGCAATTAAAGAAGGCTGCATGCAGAAATGAGCTGCTGCATCCTGCAAAGCTCTTCTGTCAGCTTGGAAACTGACTGATGAAGCAATAAACTGTTGATTGCGATATTTTTTTGGTTTATGCTTCTATATTTTGCAGTGTAGAAACATAATGTGAGATTTTTACATTGGCATGGCCGATTTGAGATTCTTAATTATGGCTACCATGAGTAAAGTTATCATACTTTCATAGTATTTACTGGTAATTTTTAAACAAATCTGTAAAACTTGGTTTTATTTAAAACAGTGAAGCCACAGTTATTAGCTATTAAAATACTCCATTGATTACTTTAGTTGTATTAATAATGCAAAAGTGTTATTTATTATTTTCAGTTTCAATAAATTTATCAAATCGTCCACAACTTTAGTTGTATTCAAATAAATTTCCTTCATGTGTAGAATGTTATCATTTCATTGTTCTGTTCTTCCTAGAGTTAAACTGGGAGTAACAGATGTGCACTTTTAGCTTGCTATTGTTTTAAAACATTGTCACCTAATAAAAGTTTTACACACATTGATTGTCTACATAATTTTACCATCCAAAAATATTCCCAAAAGGCAGAATTTGTCTGTCTTGTAAGCAAGGGAAAAAAAGTGGCAGCCTTATTTCAGCCAGCTGACTGACAGTGTGACCAGTTAGGACCAGTTTTGCCCAGTTTTGCCATGGTACATACAGCCAGAGAAAACTTTGGTCACTTTGGTACTTTTCCTGGCATCTTTTAAACAACTACATCAGTCTACACAACTCTTTTAAACTGTGGGGAAGGTTTGGAGAACGATTTCTGATGTTTAGAAACATACTTTTTAAAAACCACTTACACGCCTTTGCTAACCTCAACATTTTTTTGGGTTAATGTGGATTTTATTTTATTTTATTTTTATTTTTATTTTTTCAAATTTATTTGAATAAAACACCTGACATTAATGACAAGAATGCCGTCATATTTTTCAACTCATGTTTTGCAAATGTTCACCTGTTTCATAAAATCATCATCATTATCATCATAGAAAAAAATCAAAAACAACTGACTTCGTTCCTGAAAGAGGAAATTCTAGCTATGGGTTGTAAAATGTTTTTCAGTGTTATCTTGACTACAGAATGCATCAGTGACCTTGCTGACACAGAAGTACTCTCAGACAGTGAGGCATGTACCGTACTCTGGTTATCTTGCATCCCTGCATTCGTAAAGTGCAAGCTTTTTATTTGTGAAAAAGCATGCAATATTGACATGCAAAAACACTGAAATGAAGCACAAAAGCAATGACAGATAAACCACACACAGCACTCCCTGTTAGGGCTTGTCCATTCGCTGATATTTTATTTACTATTTGTTTTTTCCTTTAGTGCTGTTGGCATGTTGTAAGCCCCCATGCCCTCACTTCCTGGCTTATGCTGCCCCTGCCTCTCAGCAGCCATTAGATCTGTCTCTGACACCATATGGCCTTCTCTCTATGTTGGGGATGTATGACGACAGTCCCCACTATGCTGCTAAGTCTTCTGTAAATAGAAGCACAGTCTTGCCCTATTTCCTCTTTTCTGCATCCTCATCACATGTATTATTTATTTATTTTACACAAATTCTTTCTTAAAGATTAAGGAGTTTAGTTTTTGCAGTGATAAAATGGTGCATTTGCATTGAGATTTTATTTGCCTTTAGCCAAATGTCCACTAACATTACTGTGGTGGTGAATCAGAGAAAACTACTATAATTAAAATCTTGAGTCACAGAATGACGAAGGCCAGCACCGTTACAGACGCATCTTCACTCCCCTTGGCAGACAGAGCTGCCTTTTGAGAGGATCATATCAAAGCCCAGAAACATGCAAAACCAAATGATTCTACTTATTTGACTTCTTTTAAACACAGCAGGAGAAAATTGTATATGCCTCTGCAGATGTCTTTTGTCTCTGCTGGTAAGGTTGTCTTACAAATGTTAATGTAGACGCAAGCTTGTAGCTGTAAGATTTAGTAGTCTTAGTCTGCAAGTTTTTCTTCCTTTCCTGACACGTGTATCGAGAAAGAAAGACAGGAAAAGGCAAACAGGTGTGTAGTAGTGTCACTGATGTGTTTCCTGTTTGTGTCTGGAGAAGAGCTCTTCGAGGACGGATCATATCGGAAGGTATTGCAGCACGCTATGTGTCTTTCTTCTTTTCAAACAAGAATATGATGCAGTTATTTCTGTTTTATTTTAGCTGTAAACTACATCTCACTGAAAGTAGTCTGGAGAATAGTAAGGAAAAATATCAGCCGTAAGCTGCACTTTGAGTAATCGTAGTTGCAGTTTTCTAATTTGTGATGGTGAATAAAAAACATATCTCATGTTTGGTTTGACTTTAGCTGTTGCCAGCTGTAAGTAAGCCCTAGAGTACATCTCGCATCTGAAGAGCAAATTCTAAGATGGAAAGGATATGACCCAAACTGTGGTTGAACCTTGACGTGTCTTCTCAGTTTCCTGTTTTCTTGCTCGTCTTGTTCCTCCAACTTTTGCCGCTGTCCCTTCTGCTCTCAGCTGCATGGCTTGAACCTGTGAGAGCGCTACAACCAGGAAGACAGTGAAGCTGCTTTCAGAGCAGTAACAATACAATGTGGTCTTATATAAAAGGGACTGATCCGATCTCAATGACTTTTTTTTTTATATTTCCTGATTTACAATAACAGCTTACATTCAATACCTTTCAAAAACGTTTATACCTCTTGTCTCTTTTTTAGCTAATTGGATTTATGTAGACCTTCACAAATTATTAATGATTTTCAACATTTGTTTTAGATCTACAAAAGTGTGGCACACTGAGAATGTGTCAGGCATATTTTAGTCCTTTCTTCTTTCCAAAATACCCCCAGCATAGTCGGATTGAATCAAGAGCATCTATGAACAAGTCTTGCCAGAGACTGTTGACTGGGTTTAGGTCTTTACTGGGTCATTCTAGCTTAAGAAAATGCACCGATCTCAAACCTTTCATTATAACTCTGTCTATATGCTTAGGGTTGCTATCTTGATGGTAGGTGAACATCCTCTGCAGCCTCCAAGATGTTTTCTTCCAAGATTTACCCTGTGCTTTGCTCCATCCCTCATCTCATCACCTCTGTTCAGCTGCTGCACCAACCCTGCTGAAGAAAACATCATAATTCTTCTACCATCTAAACAAACTCTTAGGGTTGGTTTGTTCAATGTGCAGTGTTAATTTCCCTCTACATATAGTGTTCTGTTCATATTTAAATGTGCATATTTGTCTGCTATTTTTCTTTGTCTTCATGATGCTTTTGTTCATTACCGTTCCTTAACAAATCTCTGAAGTCTTTTCAGAACAGCTGTGTTTAAACTGAGATTTATCACTTGGGTGTCTTTTGAATGCAGTCGATTGCATTTGATTTCATTTAGGGATGTCGGATTAAGGGGGTGTAAATAAATGTCCACCACACTCTTAAGAAAACCTTTTCCTTGTAACTCATTATTATGCACTAATTTGTTAGTCTGTCACATTAAACTCCAGTTAAAAAACAGCATCAGTAGTGTTATGTTGATGTAATGTGAAAAAGGTCAAGGTGTATCAATTATCTTGCAGGGCACTGCAAACCATAGAACTATGCATCACTTGCAGATCCTGACAAACTTAAGATTTATAAAATTATACCTGTGATTTTTTAATCCCATGTCTCAAATTACGATCCTGCGACACACAGATTGTTTCCAGATCATGTCAGTGTTAGCCTTCCATTTATCCACACGTGCTCCCTCCCTCTATCCTCATACGCTTGTGCAGATGGGGTTTACTGTAATTTTCAAAAGCCATGCAGGTTACACATTCATTTCCATGGTTTAATAGGAGTGGGATTACGAAGGTTTGCCAGGATATCCCCGACCTCTCTTCCACCAGCTCCATCATACCTCCCTGTTTCGTCTTTTTTTTTCTTCACATTTAGACATTTTGCTCTTTTTTCACCTTGTCTTGTCCTGCCCAGCGTTTCCCTCCTCCTGACATGGTATGACTGGGACTCTTGTTACTTTGGGATGTTCTCGTCTCTTTGGGTATGATTTTTGAGACATGTGCTCATCAGGTTGGATGCTTTATGTACCATGTGAAGCTGTGTGTCGGGCAGAAAGTTATGTGCTCTGCTCTTATGTAAGCTGGTCTTGGCGGGGTAAAAGCAAGGGTTTAGCTTGAGGGATGCTGGCTCAGGTGGAGCGATGGAGACGGAATCTATTTTGGGAATGCTTTGCTTCTCGCATCTACCAAACGCATGAGTTATTCACTCACATGGGTTTCCTGGTTCTGAAGGCATGAAAGGACAATTGAAAAGTGGGGTTCCACCCCGTTTTGTATTCCTGCATGCAGTGTCTGCTAGGTGTGCTAAAACTGTAGCTGGAGAAAATATTTTGATTCCTTTGTTCTGCAAATATTCTGGCATTCATTGTTGGTTTTATTCACTGCCAGTAATCCAAGCCATTAGTTAAAAGGCTTAGATTAGCACAGCTACCCACAGCTCCCTGCATAAGTCTCCCTTCATCTGTTCTCTTATGTTAAATATTTCTACACATACAGTGTGGGCATCATCTTTTGATTAAAAATGGTCCAAGCATAAAAAGTGCATTATCTATTCTGGTAGTTACAAACAATGACTTTTATTTTAGATACTATGTGCTACTCACCCTTTGAACTTGCTCATTGCTGTGAGATTTGTAGCATTCTTTGACAGCTGTGCTAATCTGTCTGTCCCTTTGTATTTTTACTCTCTCCCTGCCCCAGACCATGCAGCCCTTCTGGCTCCAGACTCACCTGCCTTGCACTGTCCCAAGCCTGATCAAGCATAAGGGCAAACCCAGCAGGGACTGCTGAACACGACCGGGTAGAGAACCATGCTGTCTGGCTCCTGGCGTCGGTCTGTGGGGCCGACACAACCTGCCGCAGCCCCTGTGGTGAACCCCAGCGCGATGACTGTGTGCGGGGTACCAAGCGGTACGGTGGTTCTTGAGGCTCAGTATGACTACAGCTATCGAGGGTCAGACGGGCGACAAGTATGCATAAGAGAGGGCGAACGGTTTATTCTCTTGAAGAAGACAAATGCAGACTGGTGGCAGGTGAGAAAACATTGTTTTTTCTCTGGTGTGAATGAAACCATAGTAAAATAATGGAGTTAGTTTACTCAAGTCTATGCTTACAACATGATAGAAAAGACAAATCCATGGGAAAACTTCATAGGAGTAGTAAACTGCTGCTTTTCTACCTTCCTCTTGAAGCAAGCTGTGCAAATTATTAACATTTATTTAACCAGGTGAAGAATCCATTTAGACCAAAGTCGTTTTTAGGTGATTAGACCAAGAGCTCAACAACACAACACTTGAGAAACACAAATGACTGAAATAGGCAAAGCTAGTGAAATTTCCACTTCAGATCATTCATACAGCTACATCTAACATTTTTATGGAATCTCTGATTATAGACAAACTACTCCTCCGCTCGTGCTTTTGTGAAGTTAGTTCATTTAAACTGTCCTTAAGCTTTTTGGGCCCACCCACTTCATTTACTGTTGTGTATACAGTACTTTTTAATTCATATACATATAGATTAAATTAAAAATAGTTAAACATGAAATTAGTTTATTGTAACATGTTTATTTCCATGTACATCTTGTCTCATTTCAGCCCAGAATATGGCTATTTTTGGTTACAAATGCTTTTGAAACAGGAATATAGTCTTCAATACTTCAGTTCTGTTGAAACTAGTTATTTACATACACTATATAAAAGGACATAGAACCATTATTTCTGACTGCCTGACATTAAATCAGAATAAACGTCTTTCTGTTTTAGATTAGCTAGGATTATCAAAATTATTTTTATTTTCTAAATACCAGCATGATATCACCTCCCCCTTACTTTGCAGTTGGGATGATGTAAATGTGACGCTGGTCATTATAATCATATACTTCAATTTTAGTTTTATCAGGCCACAGGATATCTCGCCAGAAATTAATGTCTTTGTCCGTAAATGCATTTTACAAACCTTAATATGTCTGCACATGCTGCTTTTAGAGTAACGGCTTCTTATTCTTTGTATGACATTTTACCTCATAGCAGTATAGGTCTTGCTAGCTGTTGATAATGACTCTCATCAACTTCACCAAATCATCTGTTTATGTTTTACAGTTGATACTCATATTTTGCTCTTAAATTATCTGGGACAGACAACACAGGCTGTTATAATGTCACAAAGATTACCTCATCACCACCCAATTTATTCAAAGTTTAAACCTCTGAATTTCAAAAAATGGATAAAAACAAACTTTTAAAAATTCTCATTATTTTGGCATTTAGAAAACTTGTAAAATTACAACTGGCCTTATATATGAGAGCTTTAGACTGATTTAATGTCAGACAGTGAAGGAAAACAACAAAAATGTATTTTATGCAGTGTATGAAAATATCTAGATTCAGCTCTCTTCTATAAACACTTCTGCTAACATCCTGTGCCTGAAATGGTACAACAGGCTTGGTGGTGTTGTGGCTTGGCTGAATTTATTCAAATGAAAACAGCAAAAGCATTGATCTTAACTCTGTTCTTGAACAGGTGCGCAGAATCGGTGCAGCCAGCAAAACAAAGCCCCTGTATGTCCCTGCTACGTATGTGACTGAGGTTCCTATCACACCGATGCCCTCGCCCCAGCGCCTTGTCACTTCTGTCTCGCTGCACTCCAACATGCTACCCCGAGTTTCACTCTCTCCCAGCTTCACAGGAACTGGCAGGAATGAGCAGAGTCAGGGTAATGTTTGGTACCAAATACCAAGTTCAATAATAATAGAAAAAACTGTAAAAATTACAAACTGGAGCTGTTGTTGTTTTTTTTTTTTCCCTCCGCAGTGAACAAACCCATGTTCCGGTCCATGGAAAATCTTAACACTTTGAACAGTGCCTTCCAGAGGTCTGAGAGGAACACAGTGGTGGGAGAAAACCACTTCCCCACCCTGCCTCTCTCTGGATTCACCTTTACGCCCAATTCTTCCACCTCCCAGTCAAGTCACCTCATGGTCCCAGGGTCTCCAGCAGCTTCCATGACTCAAGCAAACTCATCAAATCCCAGAGTGGTCCCGACAATCACCCGGAGTCAGAGCTCCAGCAACCTGCCTGAAAACCTGAACGAGAACCCGTATGACGAGGTCGGGGGAAGCCTTGGCAGTCGCATCAACTACAAGGTCCCTAAGAAGTCCTGCAGCCAATGGGACGTGGTGGGGGCTTCAGGCAGGAATAACCGTCTGCAGGTAAGGGAAGTCAGGATCTAAGAAGAGGTAGAGATAGTTTACCCAAATTTCAGGTAATACAGTTTCAAGACTGAATGAAAAGCATGGACAGTTATTTACACTGAAAATATTTGAATAGATATTTGAATAAATCAGAGAAAATATAAACATTTTGGCTGAGATTTTGGGACGTTGTTGAGTCTTTGTAATTTCTCAACAGACAATGGCTTTCACTCAGGGATGCAAATAAACAAACTGTAGAAAATCTGGTCTTTATTTTAGGTTAACCAGATTCTTTTTCACTTAAAGCTGATTCAATCTATTCTTCAATAACATTAGATTTTTAAAATTATTTGTCACAGTTTTTGTTACAAATTAATAGCATCTAAAATATGACTGTTAAGGATGATTTTATTCCTTTCTGACAGTTCATGCCTTATGAGACACCAGGTGGAGCAAGACTCATATGCAAAGCGATTGTTTTAGTGAGACTGAGAGAGAACGCAGTTACCACACAGTTAGTGTCATTATTACAACACTCACAATGGTTGGCTGCTGGAATCCAAATAGCGCAAACTGTCTTGTCTTTTTTGTCCATCCAATCAGCAACTTTCTCTATTTTTTTGGTTCTTTGAAGACTCAGTTTGTTTGTCAGACAAATCAGGTATCAAGCTCTACAGTCCTAAATTTCAGATTTAAGTTGTAGAGCGAATGATCTTTGTTTTTCAAGTAAAGACCTTCTCCTTATCAAATGAAGAACAGAATTTAAAGCTTAACTTGCCAAATATTTGCAGGAACAACTTAATTTTGACGTCTTTAAAATGTTTTAAGTAAATGATGCATACCATAATGTCGAAAAATACAGCATGACATAGATTTAGCAGAGAAAACATTATTGCCAAGATCATCTAATCCATTTGCAAATAAGTACAGTTGGCAATAAAGTTCGGTCTGAATTTTGAATGAGAACTAGACACTATGTGTTGTAAAACAGCGATTTGAATAATTTGGACTTCAAAAAGCGCAGCGTCTGATATTTAGCTCAACTTGTCTTTGTTTAAAGAGAAAGGAAAGAAAGCCTAATCATGTAAAAATTACAAACTGCTACTTTAAAAGAAGAAATCTACAAGAATTAGATTTGATTAGCTCTAGTTCACAAACTTACATTTCTTTTTCAAAAATGTTAAGATTCCTGTAAATTGTTTTTGCTGAAAGATTTATTTGCCAGTTGTGCGCTCACAATAGAACAAGAACGTGCACAAAAATATGCAGTTACCCAACCATAATTTAAAATTTTAGTTTATCATTGGTTTCATCTGATTAAGCTTTACTTTCTTTACTTAATTTTTATTGTCATCATCAGTGACGTCAGATTATAAAAAATGGGTCAAGCAAATCCATCACACGCAGCGGGAAGAGCGGGATTAGATTAATTTTGACTTCCTCTTACTGACAACCGGTAATTTCATGGGTTTACATGGCATAGCTTAAAATATAATGAAGCAGAGACTGATTTCTGCAAATTTAGCAACTTTTCAGGGTTGCCTTAAACCAGATAAATCAACACAGCAGGGTTTGTTCTGCTGCTGTGTTCTGTAGTCATGTGGACTACAGAAGTCTTTTGCTTAATTTTTCTTATGTAACTTGTTTGTTCTGAGCAGAGTACTTTAATGAAAGCACCAAATATAGAGCAAGTGGAAAGAAAATTGAATTCGTCATGACTGAATTCTGCACAGTGCCTGGGCTCAGAACCAGCACCAGAGGCTGAAATTGATTTACACTTGGGCTCGTTCTTAATAATCCTCTTGGAGAAGCAATCAAGTTAGCATTGTCGTGACGCCAGAGCTTCCCCTACATTACATCAGAGAGGATTACACATGGCCGCGCTGGTGAAAGAAATCCAAGGTTATGCTTCTGTCAGCCGAGGGAAACTCCAACTGCTGAGTCTCCCAAACCGTGGAGTTTAATCTCTGCTGAACTGAGACCTCCGATTATAGATAGATGTGATCTCAGTGGAAATGACTCTGCTCTTTTTTTTTTTATCACTCCCATTTCCTCCTCCCTGTCCCTTTTTTTGTATTTTCTATCTCTCATCTCTAAAAGCCCTCTTTATTTGAGACTTTAATACCAGTAAGTAGGATTATAACTCCATGCTATTCTGAAAACTCTCCCTGACCAAATGTTACTCTGACATTTCCCTGCCTGCGATGATGAATTTCAAAACAGATGTAATGTTCCTCATCAGTGAGGACTCTGTTGTTGAGTTTAAAAGATGTCAAAATACGAATTTGATATTCTGACATTTTCAGTATCTGTCGTACATCCAAATCTTGCATTTTTTGCCAAATTTCCTGCTGAAATGTAAACTGCAGGATATTTATGAGGATGATTAATTAGGAGGATTTAGTTGTTGTTTTTTATACCATCAAACATATATTTACAGTCTCCTCATTTACTATCAACTCTGGTAAAGATTTGTACAAAGCCTTACAATGTGTTATTATTGAAGCAGCAGCATAATTTCACTATGAAAATTTTGATAAATCAATTTTTTAATTGACCTCCTACATTTGCTGTGCAACAAAATGTCATATTCAGAAAATGGAAAAGACAATATAATTAAAGTTACAGATATGTGACTCTTCTAAGTCAGGCAAAGACTGCAACAACACATCTTCTGACTAATACGTGCCTATCTCTACAGTTATCAGAAAAGCTTAAAATATCTATTACTGTGAAAAATAAGATCGGATGGAAACCTAAATTTATCTTATTAGTTGGTACAGTGAGGAGCAAGATAAAGGGGAAGTAAAAAAGACATGTTCAAAGCTCACTGAAAAATGGCATCTTTGGTTCTCTGACACTCCAAAACTGTTTATTTAAGAAGCCTTTATACATATATTTTCTATTGGCGCTAGTAACTGTGGAATATGCTCACAGCAGGTTACATGATTAACCAAATACAAGAAATTAAAATTTATTCAAATAGGCATCAAGTTCAAACAAAATTAGCTTTATTTCAATCTAATTTCATTAGCCAGACCAAGTAAACAATCTTACAATTTTAAGTGTTTTTTTTCTTCAATTTTCAATGTGTACCTTTTATATAATGTTGCATTTTCATATAAATAAACAGCCTTTGATGAGCCTGAGAAAAGAGTGGAAACATCACCATTTTCAGAAAAGAAAGCATAGCTGTGGAAAAGGACGTACGGAAGAGAAAATAATCCACTTGCTTGATCAAACGGTGTTAAGTTGGTCATAGTGGGAGATTCGTCCAACTTGATTCAGGATTTTTATTTCTACTCTTGTGTGATGGAGGAGACATGGGCACAGCTGGAGAGAGTGAGAAATCAATTTGTCTTGTCAGGGGAAACCTGAAGCCAGTCGCCCTTCAGTCATCAAGAAAACATTTTGAAAGCGACCTCTGACCAGGGCCTTCAGGTGAAGATTTTCATATCAACACGGACTCATTTCTGGGTTTGTGTGAAGGAGAAACGTTAGGACAGCTTCTTTCATTTGATCCCACATGTTTATGTGAGCTGTCCCTGCTCTGCGGTGATTTTGGTAAAAGACAAAGCAGAGGAACAGACCGAGTCTGAGCTCGATTACAGCAGTTGTCTGTCTGCCCCCAAGGATGGAAACAAATCTTCAATGAAGCAAGTTTCTCAGAGCAAAGAGACTCAATACAACAATGCAACTTCAGGCTAGTTTTATCCAATATTCATAGTTCATTGATGTTTGTTTACAAGATATTTTAAATTGTTATTTATATATGAATTTAAACTTTAGGGAACATTTTTACAAAACCAAAAAAACACTTTAGATTTATAATTATTTACAGTTTATTATGTAAATCAGTAATAAACTATATTACACAGTTTTATATATTTCTTTTTATAACTAAATCCTTTGTGCTGTTTGGGAATTTTTAATAAAAAATATTTACAGAGGTACAATACTGAAAAAAAAAGCATTTTCATTTGCAAAATGGGGGAAATACTCAGTAATGTCAGTGATCTCATTTGTAAAAGCAGAAATTTTATATGATTTAAATTGATGTATTTAAAACTCTAAGCTGCGATGGTTATAATGGGTTTTATTTTGCTTGAAGTATGGTAGGTTTAGTTACACAAGGGTTCTTTGTTGCTGGAACACCAATTGAGTCAAATCAAGTGTATTTATGTATCACACTTCAACGACAACATAACATAATACACCTAAATAACAACTTTACATTACAGTGGTAAAATAAAGAGAAGTACTATAAAAATGTATTTCAGTCTAGAATTAATCAATGTTTCACTTATTACAAATCAAAGGCAGCTCTAAATAAGTGGGCTAAATTAGTCTTGATTTCAAGCACTCAAAGCCTACGTACATTAGGTATCACTATAACATATAACATGCTCATTTTGTGTGCTAGTGAAAGTAAAATAGCCTGTATTATGTAGGGTGGATATACATAATATGGAAATGTTTGTAATTTTAAAGAGAACCTACTTTTTTTGCCACGGAAATATAATTATGCATTAAATAAATACATTGCAACCAACTACCTTGAAAAAAAAATTCCAGTTATTTTTGACTACTTTTGCTTTGATTTTATATTTATATCTTAGTATGTGATGGATCATTGCCTAAACTGCCATTAAATTACAAAGTTAGACAAGTTTAAGAGGTATCAATAAGTTTGAATTTAACTGTAAGGTTCAAAATAATTTCTATAACACCCACGGACTATTTACAATCTGAAGATTGAGTTACAGAACTGCGACCAACCAGCAAAAGTCTATCAGCTTTTGGATTTATGGATCTTGATCCCTTGTAGCTCTTGCTGCGGGCGAGCACGTATTCCTGTAAGCTCTGTGTTAATCCAAAGTCCATTTATTTGTGTAAAATTGGCGAGTCCTGTCCAATGCTATTTATGATTTCTGTTGTTTGCTCATGTTTTGCATACTAAATTAACTTTTTATGCTCAAGCCATTGATATTTTTTTCCTTTTTGTTCAGTTTCTGCAGTTGCTATTGTGTACATGATGTATGGGGCACAACACGTAAACGGGAGATAATTTTTAGCTCCTTAATGAGTCCACGAAACTTAGATGCACATTTACAGTGAGAAAAGTTAATAACAGCATCACTCCTTTTTTTATCTGTAGCAGAAAATAGTAAACAAGAAGTGTGGTATTTTTGGAATATAAAGTTATTGCTTAACATCAAATTAATTTATATGCATTTTATTTTCTTCCAAGGTCCCTACTGAGGCCTACATATCCCAGCTCTCCTGGCAGGACTCCCCTATTTATGCTGAAATGCAGCCAGAGAAGCGTCTGTCCCAGCAGGAGCCCCCCATCCCGGCTGTGGGTCAGCAACCTCTTCAGATCATGGACCTGTGGGAACAGTATTCCGATCCAGGCACAGGTAGATGCTATTATGTCAATAGCATTACCAAGGAGAGGTCATGGAAACCCCCTCGCCGGGCTCGTTCTCGGTGCGCCAATCAGAGTCCAACACAGCAGGTACTTTCTGTTCCCTCTGAAGCCTTTTCTTTCCTTCTGCTGCTGAATGGGTCTTAAAGTGTGAAAAGGTTGGCAGGTTCTGAGCCAGATGAAAGTGTCTTCTCTTAAAGGAGAGTGCAGTGGAGTTCATGGTATGGAATAAAAGGCTAGGCTCATTTCCAGGTTTCTGTGGCTCGCCTGTATCAACACAAATGGGGACATTTTCAGTCACACAAGTCTGCATGTATAAGCCTGTATGGTATTTTCTCCTTTTACTAAGGGCCAGGATTTAAAGATCTAGTTATTTTTATTGAAATGGTCTAGTTCTCAAGGTGAGACTCCTATATAACTTTAAGCATGACACATGGCTTCAAGCTTGCTTTCCTTCTTAATGTTAGTTAATTTATAATTTACTCTTTAAAATATGTATTTATCACTTTAAAAAAATTGCCTGAAAAACACGTTTTGCATGTTTGCATTGTCTTGTTGAAAGCTGAACTTCCACCACAGCAGTATGCTCAAGTTTTTTGCAGCCTGTAACAAGTTAAGGATTGCTCTGTTTTTAGCTACATCAATCTTTCTATCAACTTTGACAAACTTCCCATATCTATAGCATGATGCTGCAAACAACATTGTTACCAGTTGGCATGGGTGATAGTTTCATTTAGAGTTGTATGTTGGTTTAAAGTTGCTATTTGGGTCTCATGTGACCTGAGCACTTTATTTAACATGCTTGCTGTGTTAAATCGATTTAAATTTTTCCACTACTTTTTCCATGTTTGTTCTGTGATCTTGATGATGCTGTTTACTCACTTATGTTCTCAAGAAAACCTCTCAGGCCTTCACAGAACATCTGGATCTACTCTGAGATTAACTTACACACATAGACTCTCTACTAATAAACAGACTTTTAAAGGCAACATGTTTCACTGGATTTTATTAACGGGTAAAAAAAAAAAAAAAGTAGAAGGTGCTGAATGTAAATGTTGAGTACATAATTTTGCTTTTTAGTTTATGTTTTTTCTTCCCCAATGCTACTTTGCACCACCTTGTGTTGGTCTACTGCAAAAATCCCTATGAAACCTCTTCAGGTTTGTGGTTGTTGGAGACTAAATGTAAAAACTTTAAGAGCTATAAATTATTTCGCTGGGTAATATAGAGTATGCAACTTTCTTCATCCATGATGTTGGTCAAGCAGATGAGTAAACAGATACAGTGAGTTTTTTTTTTTTTACGTCATTGTGCTGGGCTTTATTTCTCTAAAAACTTGGATCCTTTTTTTGACAGCTACTTCCTTCTTCGTGGTATCATCATAATTTATTTAAACTGTGATGTAGGGCGGGCATTTGTGGCTTTTTTAGCTTTTAAAACATTTTGCAGGTCATTGCCCAGAGGAAACAAAATCCACCGAGCAAAAGTTCTCCAAATGAAACAAACAAACAAACAACAAAGAAACAAAACCTCCCTTGTTTGCTTTGCAAGCAAAGGAGACTTTTGAGTCAATTAGAAAAAATTCAGTTTATTCAAAAATATTAGCAATTAAGATTATTGGTGTCAAGCCAATGATTAATTTAAAAATGAAATCAACAGTTATATTTAAAGAAGATAATCCATGTTTTAAGATTTGTGTGTGTTTGTGTCATGCAGGGCAGTCCAGCACAGGCTCAGACGTTACCCCGGGACACCAGCCATCTGTCACTACCCCTCTCTAATACGGGCAATGGAACTATGCACAGGGTAAATACTCTACTCTACTCTACGCCTCTTAAAGGTGGATCAAATGTAGCTGAACCACTTATGTGGAATTCAGTAGATTTATCTGAGACAGCTCAGCTTACATGAAATGTAAGGATTGTTTGTGTTTTACTGAGTCAGCTGCTGTGGCTTAAGTGGAAAGAACATGTGCTGTGGAGTGACTGCATTTGGTTTACCCGCACGTAAACACGTTTCAGTTTAAACAAAAGGCAAACATGTTTCCTCATTCTCTTCGTCTGTTGTGTAGAAACCTATTTCTTTCTCAGGTGTTGATTTGAGTTGTGGAGAGAACATGAATTTACAAGTGGAGATTAAAAGTTCACTGAATGGTTAGAAGAGTTTCAGACTAAAGTTATATATTCTCAGCAGCCTCCAAAATTATATCCTGCTGAGAATATATAACAACTTAAGGATGTTGCAGAAATCCTAAAATGTATTAGACTAATTTGGTTAATCCACAATCTTGATTTTTATTTATTTTTTCATTATTTGAGTGTTTAAAGAGGGTATAAATGTGATGTTATACTGATGCCAATTACTCTTCAAAATGGAAAAGACAAGAGAACATTTCCTTGAAGTTTGCTACATAAATCTGGAAATGGCTGCAAGGAAATTGCTACTCGGAGCAAGAATTAGTTCAAAACAACTCAAATTGTCACAGGCAAGTTGGAGCGATGAATGCTTTGCAGTTTATTTTACCATGC
The DNA here is from genome assembly GCF_051168715.1 of Poecilia mexicana. Taxonomy (NCBI): domain Eukaryota; kingdom Metazoa; phylum Chordata; class Actinopteri; order Cyprinodontiformes; family Poeciliidae; genus Poecilia; species Poecilia mexicana. The sequence continues at coordinate 21,163,309 of NW_028263374.1, forward strand.
AGAGTGTGGAGAAAAAAATAAATGATGAAAATATCTCCATAAACTTTAGTGGACATAGAGGAGCATTTTCAACATTTCAGTAACTCTCCCATAACTACTTTTAATCACCAGTCCTCAAGATCTTCCTTTCCTCCACTTTTAGGTACTTTCCTTCTCCAACATACCTAAATCATATCAGCAAGTTTTAGCTCTGCAGAGGCCTGGTGATTAACCGGTCATTTGATTCATTTGTGTAGAAGCAGGGATGTATCTAAACATGGTAGGAAAGTAGATTTCAAGGTCTGGACATTAGATCTATCGACATGCCATCAATAAAAAAGAACTTCTCTGTTCTACCCTAATATATGTAAACGTATGAAATCAGCTTAAAGCCTGTAGGATTTTTATTGAAACTGTGTGCTGTCGTCAAACGAGACTTAGACCGAAGGTTTCCGCAAGGTAGCCTGAAAGTATTTATATTTTTACAACCAAATGCTCAGTGGAACGTGAACACAGAGGGAACAATTACTGCAGAATGTTACACGTCGAAAACTTGCAAAATCTCGCAGTTATATTTGCATTAGGAATGCACTTCCTCTGTAGACTCCTTCGCTGCTAATTGTTGAAATCTGGTTGATTTGATCTGCGGTGACATCCACTGTTTAACATAGGAACTGCAGGAGATGCAGTATGCCTCAGATTTGAATATTCAAATCAAAGGGAAATTCTGCATGTCTGAAGTCTCTTTATCTGGTTGATAACTGTGTCCCCTAGCTTCACCCCACCAGGCCCAAATCCAATGGAAAACCTGTGTAAACTCAAGAAAAAGCATACAAGAAAAGAGCTAGGACTCTGGATGATCTGGAGCGATTGTGTCAGAGATCCATTTCTCTGTTAGTTGTAAACTGAACACAGGCCTATTGGCCACAGGAGTGTTAAGGGGTGCCAATAATAATATAGTATAGAATTTGGCATTCATATTGTTTTTATATTTTTCTTTTTAACAGGAGATAGCTTTTAGAAAGGTGTTTAGTTATATATTTATATTATGTTACGTTTTCCACCAGCTATTTACGTTTTTTTTTAATAAACCCTCAAAATGCCTTTTAATTAGTTGAATCAAAGCTACTCGTCACAAGGATGTTTGCTATAGTAAGAACATGTGTTTATTTGTTTACCAAGTGAGTCAGTAGTGTGCGGATATACATTAATCTTTAATGATAATTAATTTGATTCTTTGGAAAAGTCTCTTGGCTTTTTATTTGCCAACTTAGTGCTCTTCCCTGAGAGCAAACATTACAAAATAATAATAATGTTGCACAAAATGTTTAAGTGCAAGTAGCTGTGCTCTGTCATCTGTAAACAGAAACGGCACAAACCACACACACACACACACATGCACGACTGCCCACCTCTTTCATGTGAATCTTTTGTGTTTGTGTTTCAACACCAGCTCAGAAGCAAAGATAGAAAAAAAAAGAGAAATTAGACATTTTTAGAAGGCCTTTTACTGCCCTCTGACAGAGTTTTCAACATTAATTTTTTTGGTTAGAGCGTAGGGAGCTCATCATTGTCATGCATTATAACAACCTAATACAATCTGAGCTGGTGAAAAGGAGTCAGAGCCTTTAGAGCCACAAACAGGAAGACTAGTTGAGTACTTTAAACCTGCATCGTCAAAAGAAATTTAAGCCTTTTACCCCAAACTTCCCAGTGTTGTAAAACTGAACATCTTGATAACAAAGGGTTTTATCTCGCAGTCAAGCTTGTGTGTGTTTGAACTGATTAATCTATAGTTTTAAATGCTTGAAGAAAGCAGCCCATGACGGAAATTGATCCATTCACCAAATCGGTGATGACGTCTGCGACGTAAATCAACACAAGCTGCATGATCCAGATTGCCAGAGATAAGCATTTTGCGTCTGAATGGTGCCTTGCCTCAGCATTGCATCAGTGTTTCAAATTTAATGTTGTTCATCAAGAAAAGTGCACAGATGATCAAAGCAGTGGTTCCCCCCATCAAGTCAACTTCAGTTCTGCTGACCTATATGTGTCGCTATTTATTCTGTGCTACATAACGTGTAATACGTAGTGCATACCTCATGGGTTTGTGAACCAGGTGTTACAACTACAATGACCCATATAACGTGCCAACATGAAGTGCTCTAAAGTCTAGATTTTTATCTATGGAAATACCTTTGCAACCTTTTTTGCTTTGACTTCTTAATCAGCTCATCTGTGCTAGCTTTCAGCTTGACTTATAGATGATCCCGGGCTGAACTGAGTAGAGGATGAATTGATCTTCAAAGAGCATAAAACTTCACCGACAACTGCAGTCGAGATCAGCGTGCTTTGTTTGATTTGTACAAACCAAGTGATTGACGTAAAGGCACAAATTAAAAAGTTTAGATACTCAAAGGGATTTAGAGCTTTTAAATAAGTTTTAGAAATGCATCATTCATGTAATGGGTTTGGATTGGATATGGTCATTAATAAAAAGAAGGTGACAACATTTTTTTTTATGACATTAAGAATCTAATGTGAATTTTCCTTCAACATTAGGAAGAAACTTGGTTGCTTACTCACAAAGTAAACTCATAGCTAAAGAGTTGTAGGTTCAAAGTTTGTATGTTTCTTTGTCTATATCAGGGGTGTTAGACTTCAGACTTCCTCCTACAGTCCAAAAGCATGTATGCTAGATTAATTAACACCTCTAAAAGTGTGTTTCCAATATTCCACCCTAAACCTCAGTCTGCTGTCGTGCGAATTTTCACCGCCGCTGCTGTCAGTTCTGTTTGCTGATGTTGAGCGTTGCCTGACCCGTTCCTGTGGTAGCTCACAGCTTTTTGAGAGTGCTGTTAGCAGAAAACAGCTTTTTCTCATAAAATTTAAAGGCTGTGACTTTCAGTAATTAAAACTTTAAACAGTTATATTATCCATATATTTCGTATTTTCCTTTATGACGCTTCACCCCAAATTTTTATGTTAAAACCAGAAGTAACACCTCCCTACCTCAGCTGATTTCTTCCTATGTGACCTATTCTTACCCTGGTAGTCAGTGGAAAATGTGGGGAGTAAAGAAAGCTACTCTTAGAAGACGTTGTTGAAGTCAAACTGTGGATTGAAAACTTCTTTTTGGTATTAACGTGCAATTTGTCTGGTTCTGCAAAGAATCTTTGTGGTATTGTTATAATAACAGAACTGCTGACTGAAAAAATAGCCTATATGATGAATAAAGAAAATCTAGGGTTTGGAATATATTTTATCTTTGAAGCAACTCCAGCATAATTTCTAAATAGTAAAACCATCAGTAGAATCTTTTTTTTTTCCATCCAAGTGAGGTTTACCAGTGATCATATACTGTAGGCAAGTGTGTCGGAAATATGTCCTGTGGAATGAGAGAAAGAGAGGAACCTCTTTAGCTAGACTTTATAATGATGGCTCAGTTATACGTTGGCCTATTGTTGCCTCCAGCGATGTGGAAGAAACAGTTTAGTAAAGCAAAGTGGACAAAACATTGGATAAAAAATTCATACAAATTCTGGAGGAAAACATCAAATCAGCTGTTCATCTAGAAAATTAATCCATCTCAATGAACTATAATCAAGGGGGCAGTCTTTAATGTTCCCCAAACATGCTGATTTATCTGATTAAAGATCTTATTTAACTCCATTATTTTTTGCTCAGTGAAGTTGTCTGTTGATTTTGTTGGAAAGCTGTCTTTAGAAGCTCTTTATGACATTTACCCGTCCCTTTCCTGCACACGTTTAACTGCTCTGCTTGCTTGTTTTCTAGTTTCCACTTACCCTGAAATGTGGTCGCACACCTGTGTCAGCTTACTTTGACGCATGTAGGGTAGAGTTGATGGGACCAGGTGGTATTGGCACATAAACTTCACAGAATTGCTTAGTGTTTCCAAAAAAACCCATTTGGATCCTTTTATTCTAAATACTGAATCCTGTGATTTTTTTAATTTTTATTGCCTCTTCTGCCTCCCAGTCATCATGGTCCAGTTACTTGTTTTAAGACTCAATACGATTTTAGAAGTAGTAGTTTTAAAACTTTTAAGGCAGTCCCAGAGAAAAGTACTGGAGTCACTGAAGTTCTCTCCAGATGTAGAGTAAATAGAATTGCCCCACCCCCACATGTTGCTGCTTATCTGCAGCATCAAATCTGGCATGTATAGAAACACTTTTAATCACTAAAAGCCCAAACATCCGGGGTGTGGAAACTAAAGGAGCGCCACTTATCACTGTAGTTGTAGTAAAACCTATGTTAGCAAGCTAACTGAGCTTGGCTAACTGAGCAAACAGCCTAATTAACAAGCTATCAGCAATAAAATCTGTGTTGTTGAATAAGAAACAAAATGAGAAAAAAGCATAATATTCTAGGCATCTGTTTGTACTATATATTTTTGATATTTTTATGTATCATAATCGAAACAATAAAATAACATAAAATGTTTGTTTTTAGTTATGTTAATGTAACCACAATTTTCTGTTATTTATTAATTTTTTTTTTTTTTTTATTAAAGTGCCAAACACACTTCCATGACCTTTGTTTACGCTATTGATGTTCCAAACATTGACCTGGAAAATAAATTGTTTCAGAATAGTCCAGCTTTTTCATCCTTCAAGCTACTGCATTGCATCAGAAATAATATTTTTATGTACAGTAAAATGCTTATAGCATTTAAAGCCTCCTTTGTGTGAAACCTGCATCTTAACATTTCAATGTCAGCTCAGAGATAAAGGTTACAGCACTTATTCAGTCAGTTTGATGCATTTTAACTTAGTGTGGTTTTGCCTGTGCTGAACCATTCCTACTAACAGGCCACATAAAACTTAAAGCTTTTTCAGAAAATAGAAAAACTGATTAAACACAGAACTGGCTGAAGACCCAGTTTTTGAATAGGCTTTAGAACAGGAAGTTAAATTCTGAGAATTACTAATGCAACACATAGATATTTTGTTTGGTTTTAACTATCAGTTAAAGGTTGAAGCTTAAATTACAATCAGCCTTTTTCTCTTTCAATAAAGTAAGAGTTGTATGTTATAGCTCATGCAGACAGAAATAGTTGGACAGTGGTAAATGTGGCAACGTTAACTTGCTGTGATGATTCAGTTGAGCACACACCTTCCTGATCTGCTGTTGTACACGAGACTGACTGTGTGGGCTGATAAAGGCAGCTTCCCTCTTGAATGGGGAAGTAGATTCGAACTGGTGCGCAGAGAAGAGGTGCATGTTTTTTTTTTTTACATTCAGCGCTCGGACAAAAGGGCTGTCATGATATGAACCACAGGAGGCCGAGGAGGTAAAGTCGACAGATAACAAGCCACGGGGAACTCGAATTGGCCTGAGCTGTGCGAGCAGCTGAGCAGTCATAATGAGCACCTTTGCTGTGAGTTTTCTTCTCTACGTTATTGCTGGTTTTGCTCTGCACTTACTGGGGTTTTACTGGCAGCACATGATGTGTCCTGCATACTGAGTTGGACTCGATCTGCTTGACTTGACTGCTTTGGAAATATCGTTTTCTCATATTGGGTTTTTATGTTCGGGGCAATAGTTGCTGACACCGTTTCTCTGCAGCTGAACAGAAAAGCCTGAGCGCAACAGCTCTGAGTTAGAGAAAGAGCTTTGCTCTCTCACGCCTCAGTTACTGCCTCTCATTAACTTCAGATGAGTACAAACGAGTCATGGCGTCTGTGTGTGAACTCTTGGGCTGGGTTACATTAGTCATAACTGGCAGCATGTTGGCAGCCCAGGGAGGTAGTTTTAAGAGGTGGTGTGAATTTAGATTCATATCTGATCTGAGCTTAAGTTTGTCAGCATCCTGTTTTTCACAAAAATATAAAACACACAAGTCTTTAGCAACTTTTATTTTTACAGAAACTGACAAAAAGGAACTGAAGATTAGATGCTACTTTATCTCCTTGTTTCAGAGGAAATGAATTTAAACTCTTAACTTTAAGTACACTGAACAAGCAGCTGTTAATCTTTGTTTTCTGTCATTGTCCTTCTGACTCTCCGTCTTTCTTTTCAGCTGTCGCCTGATTATGTCTTTGGCAGCCACCAAAGGAATACTGACAGCAGCTGGCAGATGAAGCAGGTACGATTTTTCTCTACCTGCTGCACTTTTAGAGCATTTAAAGCATTTCTTCCTGGCTATAACCTTGGAACAAAATGTCAAAGACAAAAGCTCCTTGTTCTAGTTTTACATATTTTCCCAGAACAACTGGATGCATTTGCTTAACAAAGCAAGACATCAAAATAACTTCAGTGACTTTGCTTCCCACTAGAAAAAATCCTGCTTGGTAATCAATGTTGTGCTAGTTCATCCATAAGCAAGAGCTACTTCTAAACTCAGTTCAGTACTGCATTTAAAAGACGTACACATTTTTTTTCTCACTGTCTGACGTTAAATCAGACCAAACTTCTCTTGTTTTAGGTCAAGTAGAATTACGAAAATTATTTCTATTTGTTAAATTCCTCAATCATGAGAGAGAAAATATATCACAAAGCTGTTATTGTGGTCAATATAAGATATTTACAGACAAAATGATTACCGTCTTCGTAAGCAATGAGGAAAAGATGCTGCTGAAGCTGGTAAGACAGAGTCATAATCCACACTCAAACTGTCCTGTACTGACATCGAGGAAGAACCCGTTACTCCAAAAGAAATAACAAAACGTACACACAGGGACAGAGACCTTCATTTTCGGAGACATGTCCAGTGGTCTTGTGAAACTAAAGAGAAAATGTTTTATCATAATACGATATTTTATTGTGCGTCCTTTAACTGTCTTTCTCGGGATAACTAAAGTGTTTGAATTGAATAGAGCATCGCTACATTTGGGGAAAAAAGAGGGATGCTCGTACCATCCTAGCTGTAAAATATAGGGGTGGCAGCATCATGGTGTGGGGTTGTTTTGATGCTGGAAGATGACATCATGAGGAAATAATATTACGTGAAAATATTGAAGCTATATCGAAAGACAGAGTAGGAATTAAAACCTAGGCATAGATTGGTCTTTCAAACGGACAATAAGCATACAGCCAGAGTGATTACAAAGTGGCTTATGGACAACAAAGTCAGTGTTTTTGGAGTGGCCAGCACAAAGTCCTGATCTCAAGCCTATGGAGAGTTTGTGAGCAGATGTGAAAAGGGATGTGGGAGTGAGGCGGCCTACAAACCTGACTCGGTTACACCAATTCTGTCAGGAGGAACGGGCCAGAACTCCAGCTAACTAGTTTGTTGTTGGAAACCATAAAGACTTGACCCAAATCACACAGTTTAAAGGAGGTGCTACCAAATACTGAAGAACTGTATGTAAACTTCTGATTTATTTCTTTGTTGTGCCATTTAGCAAATAAACATATTGTTATTGTTGGATACATTTTATTCTCACCTAGTGTCCTCAAAGTGTAGTTTTATAATAGCTGGTTTTCCTAAACAGCTGCTCGCAAATATTTAACTGTTTTCACCAACAGAAAATAACATTTGGACTGAAAGTATCCATTTGGACTACATTTGTATCTGTGGTCGTCGTCATCTTATCGTCAAGTTAGCATAGGTAGAATTTGCCAGGAGGGAACATTTTATTCTATTTTTGGCTTTGAAACTGTTGTTGCACAATCGAAAACTCACAGTAGTAGTGAAAATGACAAAAAAAGAAAGTTTTAGTTGCCTTTGACAAAAGCACTCATTCACTGCACATTTTCTTGACAATTCTAAAGCCATAAAGACAACCCATGTTGTTGAGAGACACTAAAGCCGCAGCTTCTCTGTGTGTTTTTGCTTCATCTTCTGTCCAGTAAGAAAAAGACAAAAAAACAAACAAAAACAAAAAACGGGGCAGCGTTGTTTACCCTAAAAAGCACACCTTTTTAAGTTACATCAAGATAACTTAAACATTCCCTCAGTGTTCCCCACTTAGATAATAATTCTTCAGTTCAAAGTTCTCAAAAGTACAAGCCCCACTTGTGAGCACATTCATTTGTGGCTACCGTGCAAAAAGAGTCGACCCCCTTCACACATTTGTGAATATAGTGGTTACCTTAGCTGACGAGCCTTTAAGTTGTTTCCTTTTTTGTTTGCTTGCCTGGCTCTGTCAGTAGTCCTAATTGCTTTATTGAGTCTTATGGAGCTTAAAATTCTTCTCTTGAATATCAAAGACGTCTTTTAGATTTCTAAAAGCTGCACCTTGGCTGTTTTACTGTAGAGAACATTAATGTAAAGCCAGCTATGCTGATTTGATTCTCAGTGATCAGCATTTATGCATATTAAGGTGGTGAAACAGCAACTCCTGGTGTAAAAGAAAGGTTGTTACCCAAGCAGTTTCTACTGCAACATGTTGCGTCACGGTGGGGTGTGGGTGCTCTTGCTTTAAAGCCCTTTTTAAAGACCTGCTCTTTGCAAAGCAGCAGATTTGGCTCTGAGAGTTAATCCTCCTTGTATGGAGAGATGCAAACATCAGTTGGGATCTTTAGGCTGATTGTTCTAACTGGGTTACGGAGATTGGGAACTTTAATAAGGCTTTAGATGCACAAAAAGTAGAAGCCGTTTACGCACTTATATGTTCTTATACGGGGCTGTATCTGTGACCGTTTTGCATTTAAAATAATTGCACTTTATATGTTTTCAAATTTTCAGATGCCATTTTAGTAGCCAATCGGAGAACTGAGAGGGTTTCCTTAAACTAATTAGAGAAGCTGCAATCTGTTTAGAACAGATAAAGTGCAGTTCATTTACACACCATAGTTTATTTTTACTGGGGAATTTTTCACCAAAAATTGTATTTGAGCATTTTAGTGGAAAAAAAAAATTGTTAATTGTTAAATGTTCAGAGTATGCATTTTACAATGATGTTTTTTTTCTTCTTTCATTTACCAAAACTGGCCAGTCTGGGTCAGTTTGCACAAGTTCTTTCTGATCTCATTGCCCGATCACAGTTGTACCACAAAACTTGCACCTTCTATGCTAGCAGTAGGACAACAATGTCATAAACAGCATGCAATGATATTCTGTAAAAACTGCTAATCCACTGATGATCAAAAGAAACAAAATGTTCTATCCCACATTTGGCAAAAATACATTATCATCATCCTCAGTACCTTAAGAGAAAGTGGAATATGCTGGTGTGTACAGTGTTCATTTATTCATATATTCAAACATGGTGGTGGTGTGATGGGGTTTGCTGATGCCAGACCTGGAGGAACTGCTGCCATAACTGATAAAAGCAATAATTTTGCTCTCCATCAGAAAATTGAAAAGGAATGTCAAACTCACTTTTGTTTTGCAACAGGACAGTGATTGAAAACACACCAGAAAGTCGACCTCTCGATGGATAACATAAAGTAATGAAGGCTTTGTGCTTGCTTAACATTAAGTCTGCTTGCTTGCTTAACATAAGTCCAAATGAGATCGCTGTGGTATGACCCTGAACATAAAAACCCTCCAGTGTGGCTGAATGAAACCAGCCCTACAAAGAAGAGCGCTCTGGTTTTGTCTGATATTAGTATTTCTTTGATGATCTGAAATGTTTAAATGTGAAAAAAAAAACCCCAAAAAAACAGGTGCAAGTGCATCTTCACAGCAGCATAACGTCTTTTCAAACCACTTGCATTAAATCACCTGTTTGTTTTCTTTGCTGTGTCTTTTACATGACATTAACCATTTGCTGGTAAAGAACATTGAGCGAGACGTCTCCTCCGACACGTTGAGCACATCTGCGTTGACAAATACAGAAGAACAGTGCCATAACTCTGGATCCCAGCATGGCGCCAAGCAGCAGTTCAGCCACACGCAGTCTGTGATCCTGTCTGAGAACGGAAAGGTATTGCCCTCCATGCAAACACGGAAACATTTTCACACTCTCATCACCTGTGTGTGCGGTTCTTACACAGAGGAAATAATTATCGATTAAATAAGCAAGTAATTACCACGCAAAGCCAAATGCCTTCTGCACACAAACGCAGTTGAGCAAACAGCGCTGGTAATGCTCTCTTTACTTTCTGTGTCTGGTCCAGCAGCGCAGAGATTCCTCCTCCAATGTGACCAACATCATTGTCGAACCTCCTTCTCCAGAGAGCTCTCCGGACAGTGACGGAGGCACACCGGTGAGAAAACCTAAAATGTTCCTTGTGTGGATATGAATTCATGGGAAATGTTTTCGCTACAATAATTTCCCAAAGCAGCCACTTCCACATTCTGACTTGAATGTGGTAAATTTTAGCAGTCTTAACGATTGTCTATTATAATAATAATAATATAAGAGTAATGCACTCAGAAAACTTTCTAAATCAGCAATGTTTGAATGTATTTGCAGACTTTGTAAGGGGGAGGATCAGTAATAATTGCCTTGCCAGCGAGCAGATCCACTACTAACAACAGATATTTTATATTGTCTATAAAAAAAATACACCATTATTTTTGGGGGTTTCTGTTTAAAGTTACCTTATCTCATTAACAAGTCTCCCCATACTGCACTGAGCACTTACAGTATAGCTTCACAGACAGTATTTACTCTCGCATCCTAAACGGGGCCATACCGCAGTGGGAGATTTCACAGCAGCTCCCCTACTGCTATTTTTTGAATGATGCAACAGCCAAGTTAAATGGCTTCACTCAGGAGCCACTACATTACAGAGAGGGGGGGAAAAAAAACTCTCTGAGGAACTTCACTCATAACATTTAAACATGTCCTTAGAGCCTCTTCTAATTCCAGCTAACTCCGCCTATTTTAGGTGATACCGTTTGTGTTTCAGGCTACGTCTGGATGAACATTGCAGGTTTTCATACCTATTAAACTCTTTGGCATGTTTTCCTAGGAGCTGGAAAAGGCAGGCCTCCTGAACAAGACAAAGATTGCAGAAGGAGGCAGGAAGCTGAGGTGAGGCTGCATGACGGAGAGATAAATGTGATATAACCCTGACACATTCTCCTCTGTTTGCACAATTTTTGATAAAAAAAAAAAGAAAAAAAAAAAGATTTTTAAAAACACTTTAAAAAGTGAATTTTATTTTATTTTTTATTAAACTTAAGTAAAATTACTCAAAACCCTGTCAGACTTAGGATTACAGTGACCATTTTTATCAGTATATTCCTCTTGACTTGAAATTATTGGTAATGTTAAGCAGCCCAGCCAGAACCTGATAGTAAATCTGTGGATGAAAATAAAGATTAGAGGCCAAATGTCTTGGAGCTCATTTCCAAAGTCAAATCTTTTATATACCATGATATCAAACACCATGCTAAATTACATACAAAAATGCTCAAATACTCATATATCTACCAGAGATATGAGTATTTAGGTGTAATTATAATGGAGCATACTATGTTCAGTATGCTCTGTTATGGCCAAGCATAACAGAGCATACTGTTATGCTTGGCCACACTCAGCAACAAAGGAATGTATTTGGAAAGTCAGAACATTTCTAGACAAATAGAGGAACAAAAAAAGAATAAAAATCCAGAGTTGATCTAGAATAACAAAAATGTGTTTTTGCAGAAAAAACTGGAGTCCTTCCTGGGTGGTGTTAGTTGGAAACAGTCTTGTTTTCTTCAAGGATCCAAAATCTCAGACACCGTCCAGCTGGGTGAGAGTTCAGACAAAATATGTTTTTGTTTGTTTCTGTCTATATTTTTTCAGCAAGAATACTAAAACTACAAGAAAAAAAACAACAACTTGGTTTTAAAATAACAAAGAGTTTGCCGGGAACATTTTGCACAAGCAGTTTATTGCATTTGTTTTGAATTCAGAATCAGACTGTGTGGTGAAGAGTGTGTTAGGCCGTCTATTTGGATGGATATTGCAGCAATTAGCCAGTTGGCCTTGATTTAATTATTCGTTGGTCAGGTAATTCCAACATGATTTTAAGAAGTTACAGTTTTCAAACTGATAGACCTTCACTATATTTGATTGTCCTAATACAAGGTTCAGTGGGAGTTTTTTCATGTTTGTTCAAGACTTCATATTATAGATATTAATAACATAGCTTCATTAGCATTACATTTCAGAGTTGCCTAAATACTAAAATATTGTAAAATGGTGGCCTGTTTAGTTAGTTCTCATATCCACTGTAAACTTTACTTCATTTTCCATCTTAAATCCAGTTCTACATTCAATCAGTGTTGCCTTCTGCCTCCTTACACCTGATTACAATCTTTCATTATCACACCTCTATGTTTCATATCTCTTCTCTGTGTCAGATTGGTTCTTGTCCTGAGGGAGATTTTCTTGCAGGTTTTGAACACACCAGCTTTGAATATAGGGACATTATCAAGCAGCTGAAAACTTTGGTAACAGGCCAAGGGGATGATCTATTTGAATGAGGTTGGAGCAGAATCACTCCTCAAACTTGTAGAATATAGTTAGTTGGATAGTACATGTTTATTATGCATTCCGCGTAGCGATTCACAAAAATATTCACTGATGACCGGATTCTAGCAATTGTCAAGAACCCTGACCTGTGTCCAGTCAGCAGGAAACCATCCCTCCATCCGTCCTCTGGCTATTCTGCGTATTCTTGTAGGGTCATTGTGGAGTTGGTGGGGGTAATTGGCAAGGTACACCCTAGACCATTTGGACATATAAAAATAAAATTGTTTTCACATTAGCAGACATAAAAAACTCCATACCTAACAGCTTATCTTGTCCTTTAAATGCCTTTAACTCGTATCTGTCAGTGGGCGTGCTGGGTCCTTACAGGTTGGCAGCCTTTTATAAATTAGAGCATTAAGATACGTTTGAACGCTCTCTAAAATTTACAGAGTCCTGTTTTAGAAATGATAACCACACTCATAGTGCTAATTGATAATGTAAGAGCTTACAATAGTTCAAAATGTCATTTGATCTTTTCTTTTGAAATTACAGTAAAAATAAATAAATAAACTGTCCTCCATCAACTTCTCTCTCAGACAGGTGGGGTGTCCTCACCTCTGCTCTTCATGCATCTTCTTACATTGCAGTTTTTAAGGAACAATAATGATTGCCTTAAATCTGTTTTGATAGATCAAGGAATTGTAATTGCTACCCTTCTAGTGTCAAGTTGAAAGAACAACTTCAATGTCTGCAGAGGTCTGAATTCCTCCTTGGAAGCTTTGAGTTTCACCTACTTTAATCTTAAAATGTCACTTGATCCCAGCATGTGTAAGACATAGTTGTAGCTGTAGTAGTAATTTGTTTTTACCCTCCATCAATGAGTGCAAACATGGACTTTGTAATCTGCTTCTATTGCTAATCTAGCAGTTGCCCGCCACACTAAACTTAATTTCTGGTAAATCTCTCTGGTTTCTCACCTTACAACTAGAACCTGATAACTTTTGGGTCTCGTGTCATGAGCGTTGACATCTGAGATCACAGTAAAGCTGCTGAGTTCCTCTGGTTTTGTTTCTTTTTGTCTTTGCTTTAGTTCTGTTATTTACTAGTTCCCTCCATATATGGTGAAGTTGTGTCCACTCTGTAATAGTGCCTTTGCCTCTTTTCTGTGCATTAGCTTGCGTTTGCTTCCTTTTTAAATGCTCATCCATCCCAGCGTCACATTAGAATATTAAAAGTACCACAAATTTAAAAGTTTCTTACTTTTTACAACACGTAACGAATACGAAACTAATTAATGTTATCTCCAGTTATCAGGACATTAAGATGCAACATTCCAGACTAATAAAACTTGTGCTAGACAGGAGTTGTGAGAAAAGCATAGATATGTGATAAAGATAACACAGACTGTGAAAAGTAGCGGAAAAAGTTCTCCCCTTAAATGTGAGGGAAAAAATACATGTATTAGAAATGTATTGGCTTGATTCTGGCATTGTAGACAAGAGAGAATTAACATATGATTTCTTTACATGTTAATCAAACTCAGAAACCAGGAAACAGCCGTCCAGAGAGCAGTGTGGACCTTAGAGGAGCAAAGCTGAACTGGGCCAACGAGCTGTCCAGCAAGAAAAATGTCTTCAAGGTAACACACTAACCACATGAAAATAGAGATTTTCAGGTGATTTATTAAAAAAATAAACACTAGTAATGTAAGTTGGGCACTCTGACAGCAGATAAAAATGTAATTCCGGGAAGAAAACAGTCACTTCTGCAGGAAGAAAGTGAGAGTGACTTGATGATTCTTCAATGACCTAAAATTAGGGGAAAAAAAACAGTTTAACTGTTCCTTTCCAGAGAAATGTAGCTGAATCTGGCTGGGATTTCTGTCATTGGTGTTCTGTCATTTAAATCAAATCACTGTTTTCTAGAAACTTTTGTTTGTGTCTGTTTTAGCTGCGGACCATCACCGGCAACGAGTTCCTGCTGCAGTCAGACACAGACTCTCTGATCAGAGAGTGGTACAACACCATCAAGAATGTCATCGACAGGCTGGTGAGTTAAACACAGAGACAGAAACGTGAAGTTCCAACTCACCACTTCTCCGTTGGTGGCTACAATGGTTTCCTGTTATATAAAAGTAGCTGCTTCAGTATATGAACATTAACATTCACATCCAGACTTTGGTCCACTTCAGCTTAGGGGTTGTGCTCACTTGTCATAGCATAAGATCGTGTTTAGAGATCAGTTTATATGCTGACATGTTTATTCGATTGTTATTTGATTGTTTTTAGGCTTTATTCAGTCTCTGCAGGTTTTCAGGTTTCATAAACATCTACTAGGCTCTGTTTCCTTTAGCAACTTGGTTCTGAACAACCACAAGGTAATACCAGTGTTTTGTGGTATCTTGTGAATTAAAATTAAAGACAGAACCATGCGACTTATACAAATGTTTCTCCTTTTGATTAAGGGGTCTTGGAAATGTCATCCAGATATGTAATTTAAAATAGGACTAGCTTAATGCCAAAGGTACAACATAACATTTGACAGAGCTCAAAGGAAGTCATGGTTTGACTTTTGGTACTGCTGATGCGATGCACATTGTGCACCCATAAAATCTCTCCAAGGAGCTGCATTAATCAGCCCGCTCTTCCCATGCCAATATTTACTGCAGTAGTGTGTGCTGGGGTCTCTGATGTGGAAAAGTGCACAGACCTCCAAATTGTACCCAGGCTTGGCTGTGCTTGTTGTTGGGAGATTGAAAGTTGCAGTTAGTTTTTCATGCTGCAGTTTTATTGCAAATAAACCTTTCTGGCTCCAAAACAATAATTTTTAGTGTTAAAAGGAGATAATTTGGGGACACGCCGTTTTTCTGGCTACACATGTGGAGCTGCTCCAGAGTAGACATATTTTTAAGCACACTGTGGTCCATCTGTACTGAATATCCCTTCACCTGCTCATGCTCATGCTGCAGATAAGCTAAGGTAGAGATCTGCAGACTGTGACTATTTCGGTCAAGCTAGAACAAACACAATATGTATGGCGGTCTCGTTGTAGGCAGACAGCAGAGAAAGGTACTTGAAAACATTATAACTCTCACCTCCCATGAGGGATTCTGTCAACATTCTTTTTATTGGGTTCTTACTTTGATTTTGCTTGGAAAAGTTTGTCAGTTCTAATGTTGTGATGAGAAAATCTCTTTGCTGTGATATTTTAATACTTTCCGTATTCAATTCCTCACTCAAATTCTCCTATTTTGTGTATTTTGTTTATGAAGTGTTCTAGGTGATTTTCTGAAGCATGAAATAGTGGGCATTCTGTAAAATTATTTTCTGACTTCATGTTTCATTCTCGGTTGCACTTAGCAGGAAAACACCTCTTGCAAACAAGTCTGTCATAGCCTATGAGCGATTGATGATGTTAATGGGATCATCGTCTGTGCCTGATCTCAACTTCAAAAGATTCAGACTTAGTTTCATCAAGTTTCCTCTTGTGGTTTAACTTTTTTTTTTTTTTTTTTTTTAAAGAAATCTGCATCTATTGGTAATGTTTAACTTCAGGGTTATTTTATTTCCTCAAAAGAACTCAAGATGCCTCTCATAGCTGGACAGACAGATCTAATGAGCATCATTAGACAGATCTAATCTTCTAAATCCAGAGGATCAAACAACTTTTTTATTAACAGACCACAGACAAGTTCAGGTGTTCATTATCAGATTTGTGTCTTTCCTTACAGGACTGTAAACTAATCTTTAACATTCCTATCTAAACTTTGCAAATTGCAGGTGTGTTTTTAAGTTAGATTTGGGGAATTCAATCTATCCAATATGACTGAACTTAACTTATATGGCAATGAAGAATGAAATTTCACACTCCAGAGGTGCAAAGGAGACATGCTTTAAAATACTTGCAACGTTGATTACAGTAAAATTGAATCAATCTATTCAGTGGAGGTAAATATACCCACTTTGGATTTTTACTTTAAAAAAGCTGGAAAACTATGTATTTTGCCTCCTCTTCACAATGACTTAATTTGCAAATGAATGTTAAATGAACTGAGCTCGAGGTTAAATGCCTTTCCCAGCGGAACATTGATATAAGACAAGAGGATGCTGGACTTTACCCTACAAAAAATACTTTGAAGTTTTTGGTCTAATATGATAATAAGCCAAAAGAAAAATCAACGTTCTTGAAAAACAAAAGAAAGATGTTTCATTTTCCAACCGTTTCTTCATCAAGAGTTCTTCCGGCTTTCTGGACGTCTTTGGAAGCTTTTCTTTATTTCTTTAGCTTGATAGAAATGCATAAATAAATTTGGGGTTTGTTTAAAAATTTTGTACAGTCTTACTCAATGTCGACCTCCCTCTTCATTCTGCAGGATCGGGAAAATCCGTTAGAAAACGTCCTCCAGTACTCTCTGAGGCGAGCTGGCAGCGTGGAGATGCTGGACCACAGCGGCGACGAGGACGACAGGAGAAATTCTCGTAAGTCGCGACCTCCTGTTGCCTCCGTCACTCCTGCCATTCCTCCCCGCCTCTCTGATTCACAGCCTCTCTCAGCATCATCGCTCTTTTCTCTGAACCTCCATGCAGGCTTCTTGCATCCCTCTATCCTGACTTCCATCATCTCCTCCATCAAGCCCACCTATTTCTTAGCTCAGCCCCCGTGGCAGATCATCCCACCGTCAGTCCTTGCTCACCTCCGTCGTCGCCCGGCTCTCCCGCTTTTCATTCTCACCACCATCCCCCCTCCTCTGTTCTCCTGGCCCGCAGCCGAACGCCCCGCACTGACCTCCTCTACCTTGTCTTCCCTCTCTGCTGCCTCCTGTTCTTCTCCCTGTGTAGTCCCTCGCTCTGTGTCTAACCTGGAAAACACGGAGAGGAAAAGAGTGAAGACCCGGTTGAAGAAGCTGATCCTGAAGAGACCTCCTCTGCAGGCTCTGCAGGAGAAAGGGCTCATTAAAGGTAAGATTTCTGTCTTAACATCTAAGTACCAAGATGTTTATTCAAAAGTGTAGATGGAGAATCATAAATTAAGTGTTATTATAATACATTATTCTTAAATCTGAATCACAAGATTATTTTTTCAAAGTTATGTAAAGAAATTGTGTGATTTAAGTGAAACAGATTAAAATTATGATGGCAGCCAGGAAGTGTCAGCATTTATCCGGCAGTGATGCCACATTCCCTGGTGATTTTGTGATGCAATTCTCCTGATCTGTTTAGTAAGTAACTTTTTTCACACTAGTAACAAAACATAATTTATTCATCCTTCTGTAAGCTGCAGTGGGCAGCAGTGTTATTTAAAATGTTCTTTATGAGCCATTTAATGAGCCGTGATTCAAATGCTTCAGGGGGAAAATACTTCGGCACCTCGTCTAAGCTTTGTTTTCAAATGCTGGATGAAATAACATTTGAATTTTCAGAGAAATATCACAATGCCTGCTCTATAAATACAGAAATACATGCATGTCCTGTCAGATCTACTGGTGAAAACTTGGTCACTAGAGCCAGCTACACTGCAAAACAGCTTCAGATAGGCCGTTTTATCTAAAAGAAGACTGTAACATGCAGTAGGAAATCAGTTATTATCAGCAAATCTACTTACAGATTTTAAGCTATATTTAAATAACAAACCGATTAATCTGCGGCTTTGCCCATAAAAGCATTGAAATATTTATTAGATGCTTTTGAAAAACAAAGAAATGTATACATTTTTGAAATATCCTGATCTCACTTTTCACTAAAAACAAATAAGACCAATAAAACACGTTTGAATACATGAAGTATCAAAATCAATACAGTCTTTTTCACCAATGTTTTCTCTAAAACTTTTCTTTTTCTGTTCTATTAAAGACATATTTTATAGTTTTATCCTTATTTCTTTATTTATCTTTTCAAAAGAAGGACTTTGAACTAAATGAACACTTGGCTGTGTAGCAGGTGTGCACAGCCATCTCGGACGTAGGAGAAGTCTACGGTTCTCAGAGTTTTGAGTCAAGTGGAAGCTTTGAAAAGGAAGTGGAGGTCTTATAAATGCTCTTATTTAACTAAAATTATATGTTTTGAATGCAATTTTTATCTTTTAGGATTGAGCTGAAAATATTTCCCTTTCTGTTAAAATGTTAAATTTGTTTGGTAAGCCATTTCAAGCTATTTCTTTTACTAAATTCAATATTTACTTGGTGTATCCATTTTGTTTGGCTGATGTACTTTTATTCTAAGGTTGTGTACTAAAATATTCTTATTTTAAACCAATGATATATGTACTGGTAACATTGTAATATAGGTTATTTTCCACAGCTGTAATGGTTTAATTAAACCTGTTTTCCTTCACTGGAATCATGTTTTCAGATCAAATAAACTAACCAATCATGACTTCCATCATATTTTCATGATTAAATAAATAAAAATAGTCCAGATTTTGGGGGGGGGGGGGAAAGCATGACAGATTACATCTTTTCCTTTTTTGTCTAACAATAATAAAACTGGTTTCTGATAAACTGTCAAAAATCATAAACCAAAATCAGTTATCATTCAGTGCTAAACACAAACTGGTTTAAAGTTTTAATGACTGCAGCTTCTTTCACAGCATGTTATTGAAAAAAATTCAGACATATCATAGAGAAGTCATCCAAACCAAATCTACGATTTGGGTTGCAAAAAGTTTCATAATTCAGTTCAGTTGTGTCCTGCTCTGTGTGGAAAACGTTGTCAAGAGAAATGCTTGAGGCCAGTAGTTTAGAGACTGAACAAACTAGCATCCTGCCAACTCTGTGGCAAGCCCAGGGTGACTGCATTTCACCACAGGAAAGAATGTCCCCTTGTGGACTCAGGTAGATGTGGTAATTTCTGCTGTGGTTCTGACCAGTATTGGTAATCTCACAAGCACTGATGCCAGCCGGTTCCTCACCGGTAACCGTCATTGAGCCATTCAGATGAAAGTCTCTCTTTCTTCCACATATCCAATGTGTTTTACTGCATGACAGTGATGCTATTGTCAAAATCTCATATCAGTATGTCTTGGTACACAAACTGTTTGATTGCACACTTCTAATTATCCTCATGATAATAGTTTATTTAAATATTGGCCGTGAAAAGATACTTCAGGTCGACCCCAGATATTTAGAAGTTGGGAGGGAAGTCGATTGAACTCGACAGAGTTCAGCTAAAAATAAGAAAACAACTTGTTAAAACAGTTATTTTCTAAACTGAGTAACAAGACGCTTACTGCCTCCAGCGTCCATGGTTGACCCGACGGTCTGCCTGCTGACTCATTACCAGACCTGCTGTGGCCGTGCCGTGGCCTCTGCTCAGACCTGAGTCCTTCACCGTTTTTACTTTCACAATTTCTGTCCGCTTTTCCTTTAGAGAGAACCTTGTGGGACAATAAACGTGCTTACTCCATCCTGTTTTATGTAACGAGTAAGCTGTCGCAAATCCGTTTAACATATCCCCCTCGGCAAGGCATTTCTTGTCAAGGAAATAATCTGATTTTTGTTGACAACGATAAGCTGTCGTTTCTTACGGTTCCAGATGACCCGTAATCATCTGTGTATGGTCTTGGTTTTTCATTTTATGGTGACTTAATTCCAAAGGCTCACGTTGTGTCGGAAAATGTAATTTTATAGTGATTTCAAATTAACATTCAGATTATTGGAAGGGTGATTTTTACAGTGCAAGGCAGAAATATCGAATATGCTTTTGAGGTTAGTTGCTGTTACCAGCTGCATGCTGTTCTCTTTTTTTAACTCTCCCATTGTAGCTGGATATTGGTGCCACACATTTAAGTTACTCTATAGTTTATGGAGTACAGTGCACAAGTTGAATTGCATCATCCAGTGTGAGAGCAAACGCGTCTGCTGGGAACTGACTCAAACGAGAGGGGGTTTCTCTCCCACTGAACGTCGTTTTCGGAAGATTAACTGCATCTTGTAGCTCTGACATGATGAAAACAACCTTTTAAACCAACATGGAAAAAAAAACAAACAAAAAAAACAGCCTGTTTGTGTCCATCTGTCTTCGCCCCTCAGATCAGGTGTTTGGCTGCCGCCTGGAGATGCTCTGCGAGAGAGAAAGGAGCACCGTCCCCCGCTTCGTCAGACTTTGCACGGAGGCTGTGGAGAAGAGAGGTACAGTCACTGAAAACACGTGATCATAGCTGACTGTGGACATTGGGGGGGTGGGGGGAAGAAGAAGGTCCTGAAATCTGTTTTGTGCATCAGCTGACAGCAACTCTGAGCCCACTGCTTTTACAGATTTGTGCCATAAATCCTCTAAACCGTAGCCGCTAAAAATAGTTGTGATGGCCCAACGGAGAGCAAAAACAACAATGCTGTGATCCAGAGAAGATCTCATGACAGCTGCCAGACTGGGAGAGATAAATGAGAGAAAATTGACTTGTTTTGAAACAATACAGCGATGAATATTTCATGCACAGAAAAAAAAAAAAAAAAGCTATTAGGATTCTAAAACCTGGTTTTGATTAATTAAATATGTCAAGGGAGTAACATCGTGAGTTCAAGGCATTTAAGGCTATGATGTAACCTATTCGACAAAGTGAGATAAATATATATTTTTTTTATCTTGCGAAAAAACTAGACATAACAAAGGCATAATACCCCCTGATTTCTTAAAGGTATAATAAAAAGTTTATTTGCTTGGATAAATAAGGAACTACAGTCGGGAAAAGGTTAAAGAAGCTTAAATAGATTCTCCTCTTTAGCTTTGTTTATTTAATTTACTGTCACAGACGAGGAGGAAAACTGTTAGTTTCCCGTTGAGTGTACTACTTCACACCTTACATACACTATTAATTATGAGTCTGTCTAGAACATGTGATGAAAAACAAGTGAATCAATCAATATGAAGAAGGAACATATCAAGCATCTAATAATTAGCTTGAGTTTTCTCATTCCTTCTGAACTGCCGTAGCCAATTCAGATGTGTAAGCCATTCCTTTAGGTGACATTAACTTTGTTGTTTTTAGGCTCTTTTGTCAGTAATTTGACCGTAGGGTCACTGTCCATTTGGAAGATCCCATGTTCCCAGGTTTACATTCATGGCTGATGTCTTGAGGCTTTCAGTGTTATGGATATTGCTTTGCTTATGACGCCATCGGCTTGGTGAAGTTCACCGCTCCCTCCCCCAGCCAGACACCCACACAGCATGATGCTGACACTCCCATATTTCACAGCTGGTTTGATTTCTCAAGCTTGCTAGTTGCTTCACTTTTTCCTTAAAATTTAACCATGGTCATTCGTTGTGCATAATTAGATGGAAGTGACTTTCTGTTTATGAATAAAAACTCCTACTTGTTTTAAACAGTAGACAGTGTTTCTTGTGAATCAGTGTTGAAATTAGTGAAAAATTAGTTTTTCAGATGACATGGTCACTCATTTAAATAGTTGTTGGATCACAAGAGAAAATGAAAATGAACTTTAGACAAAAAGCTTACAGTTATAATAGCATCAAGTACCAAATGTGGGCTTGCTGTTCTCTTTTTTTTTTTTAGCTCTGTCTAGTGGCTATAGATTTACAAAAGACATTTTTGCTCAAACTTTGAAGGGCGATTGTTAAACGACAAGTGGTGAAATGTTACGGAGAAGCTCAAGGTAGTCAGAGGATGTCATGCAATCATGTAACACGTCTTTACTTCGATTTTGGATTGCAAAACGTAGTGAAATTTCCCTCACCTCCACTTTGTCTCTCAAATTCAAGGACTTACACAGCACACTTCATTTGCTCGATAACTTGGTAACTCACATGGCCAGGATTGTCAGACGAAAAGGCCTCCTTGTGTCTAAGTTGTGTGTGTGTGTGTATATGTGTTGCAGGACTGGACACTGATGGCATCTACAGAGTCTCGGGAAACCTGGCTGTGATTCAGAAACTTCGCTTTCTGGTGGACCACGGTGAGGATGATGGAGAGGAGGGGGAAAAAGCGCTTGTGTCAATTCCTGCTAATGACAATGATATCTAGCCTAAATTCTCAGTTTTCTTTATTCCTCTTTTACTCAAAAATATAGCTGTTATTGTGAAGAATACGATAATTGTGCACTCTGGTTTTATTACATAAATGTTTGGTCTTTACCATTTAAATGTAACCTAAAGTGTAAAAAAAAAAAAGATAAAAAAAAAAAAAAACATGATTTCAATAAATGATAACTTTTCAAACAAAATTAGTATAACATGGAAAAGCGTTTTAGATATGTACAAAATAAGTTAATCCCTATAATTTAAAGGTTGTTTACAATCTTTTTAAATGTTGATTATAGAAAATGTCCAAAGTATAAAAGTGACTTTTAGCCTGAATGAAATTTGTTACTGCCTGAGTTACACTTCACGTCCTGGTGGTTGATAAGGCGGACGCAGCAGAAATCGGTCTGAATAACTGTTGGTTTTTGCAGAGCGAGCGCTGACCACAGACGGCCGTTTCATGTTCCCAGCGGACCTGGTACAAGGTAGTCTCAGGCAGAAGGAGAATTAAATCGGCCTGCTTTCTTTTCTAACTCAGCCTGCTTTTGTGTTTTGTGCACTGTACAACATGAACGCCTCAGTGGGGGGATAAGGTCCCCACAATGCCCACCCAGAGAGCTGACTATAGCAGAGCTGAGCTGGCGCGCAGACGGGAGCAGAATAGCATTTTTTCCCCCTCTTTTGTCGTTGTTGTGATACTGTTTGCTTGATGTGTGTGTCCCTTTAGGCCTCTGTGCTTCAAGATTTCTGATGTAATAACATGCAGCAGGTTGTACAGAGTTATCACACAGTCCATGGGCGCCACCAAGTGGACAGAGCAGAGAATTCTCTCTCTCTCTCTCTTTTTTTTTTTACATGCTTTTTACCTCAGCTGTACTTCTGACTGATGCTTCTCCCTTCAGAATTGTACAGGTTGCTGTTCCTCAAAGCGTTTGGCTTTTTTGGTTCAATTTGAGAAGCATTAGTCAGACTTGTTGAAAAAGAGATGTGCTTCGTCGTCTGAAGAGTGTGTCTGTGTAAGCGTAGGTGTTTATTTTGTGCTTTTTCTTACTTTTCTCACCCTATCTTCGTCCTGCAGCCTTCATGTTACGCCTCAGCCCTGAAGTGAATTAACTCGCTGCTTACGTCATATTGTTCAACTGAACTCTTTCATTTTTCCTTTCATTTTCTTCCTCTGACTTCATTTGTCTGATTTTTTTTTTCCTCTTCTCCTCCCCCCTCCCTTTTAATCTTCCTCCTTGTCTCAGAGGAGAAGCTGAATTTGGACGAGAGCGAGTGGGAGGACATCCATGTCGTCACGGGAGCTTTGAAACTTTTCTTTCGTGAGCTTCCTGAACCGCTCGTTCCCTACGGCTTCTTCACCGACATCGTGGAGACAGTCAGTGAGTGACCGCCTTCTGCCCCCTTTCACATGGGTTATATCATACGGCACATTTTATTCAGTCTTTCGCTGAACACTGAGGGAGAACATCGGAAAATGGCAATAAGTTTTAATCGGTCTGTCAAAGAGAAATGTAAATACAGTGCTTTGCAGGTTTTCAAATTTTGTCATGTTATAGAAACAAACATCAATGTATTTTATGGGGATTTTATGTGACACACCAACACATATTGGAGCATAGTTTTGTCTTGGAAGAAATGTGACACAGTTTTTTTTTTTGGTTTGTTGTTTTTCCAAAATAACATATAAAATTGTGGTGTGGATTTGTATTCAGCCCCGCTGATGTTGTCGCACCATCTTCAGTTGTAATGACATCTGAAAGCTTTTTGAGTGAACACAAGACAATGCTTTGACTGTATCAGCTTTCCTATCCCCACAACATGATGCTTCCACCATAGTGTTAAATTTAGGGTTCACATGTTTGGTCTCATCTAATCAGAGCGTCTTCTTCCACATGTTTTCTGTTTCCCCAACATGGCCTATGACTTTATATTTCTTATGGATTTCTTTTAACAGTGGATTTCTTCTTGCCACTCTTCCATAAATGTACCAGATTTGTGGGATCCATAACTTATAGCTTTCCTGTCGACAGATCATCCCACCATAGATGTGGATCTCAGCAGCTCCTCCAGAATTACCATGAGCCTCTTGACTGCTTCTCTGATTAATGCTCCCCTTGACGGGTTTGTCAGTTTAGGTGGACAGCCATATCTTGACAGGTTTTTGGTTTTGCCAAACCCTTCTATTTTCAGATGATAGACAGTGCTCTGTGAGCTTTTTCTCCTTAATCCCTGACCTGTCTGCTCTGCTCCTTGTTCTTTATGAGGCTGTTTGCTCACTAATGTTTTACTACAGACCTCAGAAGACTTCACAGAACAGCTATGCTCATACTGAGATTAAGTTACATTCAGAGCTGACACTGTTCACTGAAAAGTAATTAGTTCTGCACTGGGTTTTATTTAAGGTTATCAAAGTGAAGGAGGAATGCAGATATTTGCCACATTTCTGCAATTTTCTCATTCAAAAATTGAAAACTGTTGGTTACTTTCACTTTACGACTCATGCTATTTAATATTGGGTTCAAGGGGAATAAAATACTTTTGCATTGCACTGTGCATCTTTATTTGCTTTATAAAATTGCCTCACAGCAGATGTGAGTGGGGAAATAAATGCCTCACTAAGCATATTCAAATAATTTACTTTCTTAAACCTCGCAACATTTTTGTATGCCATGTTTTAGTTTTTGCTCTTAGTATTTTAAATCTGTGTTGGCTGATTTCTAAAATCAACTTCGGAAACATGTAGACCACCAGACCACCTGCGCAGGATATATTTTGATTTAATCTCTTTGTGTTTGTACTCGGCACGTTTCATAATGAATAAACACTGGGGTTTTGCTCCCACTGAGTCAAAACCAGGACAGAGTTCACTCTGGTGTTTTCTCACTTTGTCACCATCGAATTATGAGGTTAAAAATATGTTATATTCATGCTGCCACTCCTGAACTCTTCCTTATGACCTCGTTTGAGTATGCAGTAAACATATGGTACAGAGTGTGCTTGAATGTCAATGATTTAAGTACAACCTGTACTGGTTATATTGGTATCAGTGATGAGGTTTGTATTATTGGATGGAAAAATGGAGAGTAGAAGATGGTATTTGGATCAGTAAGAGGTTTTGTTTTTGGCCAAGCCATGTCTTGGTTGTAAAAATCAGTCACTATTTCAGTGTTGGAAAGTCTCCCCTATAAAGAAATAAAATTTCATCAGCTTTGAAGAGTTTTCAGTCCAGCCTTTAAGACTCTGCTGTTCTATTTTAGTTTCACTCATCCACAAACCTGTCTTTTGCACTCTCCTGAGTTGTCTATCTTATCTCTCACTGCAGAGGGACAGCGATGTTCTTTTTGAACAAGAGTCTCCGTCTTTGCAGCCCTGCCGTGCAATGCTAGCTTTGATGGTTGCTGGACTCCTGGAGAAGTTAACAGCTGTCAGGGTTACCTCTGCTTAGAAACAGCCAGTCTGATCCTGGAATGTTCTGCCTTTGATTGAATATGAGACAGTGCATTTATTCACTCAAACATTTTTTACGAGTTTCTTTAGAAATGCGGAGATGTCGCTGACATAAAAGGAGAAATTTAGCCAATTTTAAGTATATATTAGAAGCTAAAAGGACAAGTTGAAAACAGTTCCTCTGCGTCAATTCCAAGACCAAGAGAGTTATAATTATATACTGACAAAAACTGAGCTATGTTTTGTTTATAGAGGGTGGGCTTTAAAAAGAGTAATGTTTTTAATTATTTTTAAATGTTCGCAGTTTCATTTTTCTCCTCTAGAGTCAACATAATACGGTTGAAATTCAATACATTAGTTTAAATCTGCCCCTCCTCTCCACCTCTGTAGAACCTCTCAGTTGACTCCCTTCTCAAAAAAAAAAACAAGCCATAAAACTACAAAATTCAGCTTGGCTTATTGATTGAGCACCATTCCACATCAACAATCTCAGGCAATTCAGCTCAGAACAATTTGGCCAAATTCGAATAAAAGTTAGTTAAATATTGTTCAGCTGAATCCACTTATAATAAAAATAACAGTGAGATTCTGTTTTCATACAATCAAATGTAGCACAAATAGCTTTACAGTAGTTAAAAATGAAGGACATGGAAACAATAAACAGTCAAACCAACAAATAAGACAATAATTATTTACAGCTAGAATGGAGAGGCAAATAAATGTAGCGCAGCGGAAACAGAAACAGTAAAAATAGTTTAACCATAAGACAGATGAACTGAGATGAAATCTTCAATTTGAAGAGACTTTAAAATTGGAGTTATGTGAGCTTGTTTTCCGGTCCTCATCAGCTCTTTTGCAGTTGAACTTTGTTGCAACTCCAGAGGAACTTTGCTCTTCTTAGTCAAGTCAAATCAAGTTTATTTGTATAGTGCATTTAATCAATAAGGCAGATCAAAGTGCTTCACATGATAAAAACATGACACGATAAACAAAAAAAAGAAACATTTCATCACATTGGCAAAATAAAGAGAAGTAATAAAGATGTACAGTCCAGACAAGTATGAATTGTTGTATCAGTTATTATTAATCAAAGGCGGCTTTAAAGAATAGGTTGTTAGCATTGATTTGAAAGAACTCGGTGTTTCAAAATTTCTGCAGTTTTCTTGAAGTTTGTTCCAGATTAGTGGAGTATAAAAGCCGATGATGTTTTTTACATATTTGGTTCTGGTTATGGAGATGCAGAGCAGGCTTGGACCAGAACATCTGAGAGATCTGAGAGGTTGACACAACAACGGCATATCTTCAATGTATTTCAATCATATGACATGATCAACAGTGTCTAATGCTCTACTGAGGTCCAACAGGGCAGCACTGTGGTTCTACCACACTCTGTATTTATGTGGATGTCATTGAACACTTTTACAAGGGCAGTCTCAGTACTGTGGTGAGCACGGAAACCGGGCGAAAAGACGTCAAAGTGGTTGGTCATTTTTAGGTAGCTATTAAACTGTTGAAACGCACCTTCTTCAAGAATTCAGCTAATCTTGCTGTAGAAAAGCAGAAAGCAGAGCAAGTCAATCAATAACCAATGTATCTATGTGTAAATGCATTGGTTAGAGAGAGAAAATCGCACTTGAAACACTGTTTATCTTAAAACAAACAAAAAAACAGATGACATTTTACTGCAATCCCTCATGAATTATTTGACAGTTAAGAGAAATGGCTCCCTTTTAACGTGAAGAAACTTCCAGCAAAATCAGAGCCAGCATCAAAAGGCCAACTACCTCATCCAGCAGAACATTTAGAGAGGAAAAATGAAACGTAAACAAAACATACAGCCAGGAGGACTTTGCACGAGAGAGAAAAATAAAGGGAACACCAAGCGAATGGCAACAGAAATGGCAAAACGTGCATTAATGGAGAGCAGAGTGAAGAAGAACGGTCAGTGGTTGTCCAGCAACACCATAATGGCAGAGATAGCTCAGAACAACTTAAACCACTCCAACTATAACCTTTAATGACTTCCACAATGATATCCACATAAATATAGACTGTGGAAGAACCACAATGCTGGTTCTGTTGGACCTCAGCACAGCATTTGGCTCTGTTGTCCATACTGAAACAACTGGAGAGTTACGTAGGATTTTCTGATCCAGAACTCAATTGGTTAAAATCTCAGAAAGAGTAGGGATTTTTTTGTTTCTATTGGTAACTTCTCATTGAAGTGGACAGAAGTCATATGTGGGGCACACCAAGGCTCCATCCTGGGACCCCTCTGCTTCAATATCTACATGTTCCCACTAGCTCAGGTTATAACAGTTACCATAAGTAATCTGACACAAAGCTCTACATTGCGATGTCACCAGGTGACTCTGAACCCATGAATACTGTAGATGCTTAGAACAGATAAATGCGTGGATGTGCCAAAACTTTCTCCAGTTGAACTAAAAAAACAAACAAAAATAAACTGAAGTTATTATCTTTGGACCTAAAGCAGAACGATGAAGAGTCAGCACAAAGCTTCAGTTATTATAGCTAGAAAACTGCAAACAGTTGAAACACCGAGTTCCTTTAAATCAAGGCTAAAATCCCACCAGTTTGCTTTTGAACCATAATGAATTAAACTTTGACCAACATATTTGATGCATATTGATATTTTTAATGTCGGCACTTGACAAAATGCAACATCTATTATTGGTTTTGACAGCTGTCAACTATTTGATGTGTTTAAGCACTTTGAACCATAGTGTTGATGCAAATACACTTGATTGATGATTATCTGATTGATATTCCATAAGGAAAAACTTTAAACTGGTCTTTAAGTGGACATGTTGTTTGGCTCCTAGAGATCTGTCAGCCCGATAGCTGAAACTGTAGGAATCACCAGCAAACATTCACTCTGAAAGCGTATTGCTCTGCTGGGATCATATAAAACCTCCAGATCTCTAAAATAAAATGAAGCAAGATTCAGAACTTTAAATGATTATTTATTAGAAGACAAATTTAAAACTACATCCTAGATAAAACAGGGAACCAGAGAAGAGAATGTAAAATCTGAGTAGTAAGATATTTCCTTTGACTCACATCAGGAGTCTTGCTCATCATGAAAGCTTTTTAATTAAGAGTTACTGAAGACGTTTGGTCATCTGGCATATTATTCTGCACAGAGACAGGATACATATCAAAACGGTTCCAAAATAAAATGGCATGCCTAAATTAAGTAGAATCTATGAATTTTCTAATTCTGTTCTCACTCTTGACATCAAGGTCATGCATGACACCTCTGCAGTAAAATAATTCCTACCGTTTATTTTATTATTTAGCATGTTGCTGTGAATCAGATATGGTATTTTTCTGATAAGACAAAACATGTTTGTAGATGAAAAACATGTTTTTTTTATTTAATCTATTTGATTTGCCTAACTTGCCTGATAAGACTCAATATCAGTCGATTCTTGACTCTTGTTTTGTGTTGCAGATAATCTCCTGTGTGAATATCAAACCCTACAAAAAAAAAAATTACAGATAAAATAAATATTCATAATTTATACTGTTTTATCTGTCCCTATTACAGTCAGCACTTTTCTGTTTTGTTTGTCACACCGCTGTGGGGATGCGTGATAACAGCATACTGCTGTATCAGATTAAACAGCGGTTTCTTGCACAGTTAATCTGTGAATATGCAAATCAGGCTTTGGATCCTGTTAAAAGTGCAAAACTTGCAACACACATGGGTGATACTTATTTTAACATGATGTATCTTCTGCCCTGTGTTGCAGAGATGTCGGACCACATGGACAAAGTGGATCGGCTGAAGTGTCTGGTGCTTAACATGCCCCCTCCAAATCATGACACCCTGGAGTTTATGTGCCGGCATCTCAGACGGTGAGACGGGTTTAAAATGAGATTTAAGTCATTGAACCTGATGTGTTTGTGTGCATCTCTGGGTTTTAGTTTCTTCGGTTTGTTGTAAATTTTTTTTTCTTTTAAATGTCATCAAGCACCCTGACATCTGACCGACATAATTTCTCCAACTCGTTTCCCCCTTCAATCTGACCACAAGAGGGAGTAGTTTTCCTGCGTGTCCCTTCATATTCCCTGTCAGAGATTCTTTTGGCCGCAGCGCCTGAAGTGTACCAGGATCACGCTGTTGTTAAGTTTGGGTTACTGTGAAGATGAAAAGGCTGGCGGGAGATGAATGGTGTATGATGTTCTGCGAGCCAATTCCTTTTGCACTACATAAAATGTGTGTTTTTTACCGCCTATGGCTTTTTTCTTCCACTTCAGGGGTGAGCGTTCGTGTTCTGAAGCTCATGTTTGTGCCAGGGTGTGGTGGACCCCATGAATTTGTCTGTGTCTTTCCCTCATTTTCCCTCTCATGTCATTCCTCTCTCTGGTTTTCATTTATTATCTCCCTGCTCAATCACCCCCCCACCCCCCACCTCTGTCTCTCTATCTCCTTTTTTTTCCCACTTCCTTTCTTTCCTCGTCACTCTTTTCATTCTTCCTTCCCTCGCCTCGTTGTTTTCTTCCTTCTCTCCCTCATTCTTCTCCCTTCTTCTTCTTCTTCTCGTTTTTGCCTCGAAGGTCCCATGGGAGCCTTGTGGTTCGTCTGCTGGAAGGCATACCAACACCACCGCCGCCACCACTGGAACCTCGCTCTCTTTTCTCTCTCTTCACCCTCTTCCTCGCTCATGTCTTTTTTTTTCCTCTTCCCTATGCTCTCCTTTTTTTTTTTTCCTCGTCTCTTTTTAATGTGGAAGTTTTGAGCAATTGCTGGCTTCTTCTGTGGCTTGGTGGGAATGGCATTTTTAGAAGAATGCCTCATGCTGTGGCTTTAACCCATTCCTGAGTCCCCTGCTAGTACCACACAGTCAAACACACTAACGTAGGTGTTTTAAGAACACATCTAAAGTGTAAAAGCCATTAGTTTGCAACCCTCAGAGCCATCTTAACTTGGTAACATCTGATTAGCAGAACGAAAATAGAAATAGACCCAAACCGGCTTGGAATATTGTTTGAGTTCCAGGTTTTTGGACATCAGCCCTGTTTCTATGCAGGGCTAATGAGATGCTAGTCTGTCTTTTCAGCTCATCTTCGCCGAGGGACAGAAATGAGATTCCAATTTTATGGCACTTCTTTCAAGAGTAGCTCAGACATTTGACTCAAAGCCTCAAATGTCAGCTTCATGGTGGCCCTCTTTGAAATGTCAGGGATCAGCAAAACAAGAAAAGTCCAGTTGGAAGACAGATTCTTTCAAGCCTGTGGAATGATCAGAATTTCAGGATTCGTTGCTCATAAAACTTGGTCTGTGTCACTGTTACAGACAGGCAGGATGTGACTAAACTAAGTAGTCGCAGAGAACATGTTGGACCAATTTTTATTAAACTGGTTGATCGTTTTTAATCTCTTACTCCACCATAATTTCTTGACTGACTCTTCTGCTCATGTTATGGTGTCTCTTCTGGCTTGAATGTTTAAACCGTTTTCTTCTTGTTCTAACATCTTGCTGATTTTCCTTTGTTTGGATTGGAAGTAGAAAGTACGAGTTGAATAAGTGGTAATAGTAAATGAGCAATTCAGAAATAATTCAATCAAATGTCATTAGTGATGAGAGAATTGGTAGTTAAGTAGATAGAAGGTAAAAAGTAAGCATGTAATAAATAAAGAACTAGATGATATGTGAGTAAGTGGTAAGGGATAGGTAGTTAATCAGGTAAAGATATCCTATGCCCCATAAATGGAGAACAAAATGAGACACATGGAGAACAAGGAATAAATAGAAAACTAACAGGTTATAAACGGTAATATGTACTAAAGAGATATTTCAGAGCTGAATGTAAATTAAGTAATAACTAAGCTGTTCTAGGGAAGATTTGAAGGAAAAAACACCGTGTGGGGTGGATAATCTGAAAAGCATGTCTTTAAAATATTGTTCCTCTTGTGTTTAGTTGTCTTTTCCTGTCTGGATTTGCTCTATAAAGAAAAGATTTCCATCTGAAAATGTATTTTACTGAAACAATTTTCTGACAGCCAAAGTCCAATAAACCTTAAAGAAAGTTTAAATGTTGTGGATAAATTCAACTCTACGCTTTATTTCAGATTGAGTGAAGGTGATTAATTGTCTCAGATGCCTCTTCTCCTCACATGGTGGATCACGTTTACATTCTCCTTCCAGAACAATTTTAACCATTTTCCCGTTAGGTTTATTACTAAAGGTGGTATGCTGCATTTTTAACTTTTACATTTTCTGCAGAGTGCTGGAACGGTGCGACACCAACAGAATGACCACCCAGAACATCGGCATTGTGTTCGGGCCGACCCTGATGCGCCCAGAATTCGATAATGGCAACATGGCGGTGAACATGATCTACCAGAACCAGGCAGTGGAGCTAATCCTGAGCGAGTTTGACCACATCTTCGGAACAAGAGGCCTCTCTTGATCTTTTCAGGCCAGGAGGTGGCGGCAGCTCAGCCCCCCACCCATGGACCCCGTCCCCACCCCCCCTAAATCAGACTGAAGCAGAAGCATTGCAGCAATGGCCTGTAGACTCATATGGTGTAAAATGGATTTCACATCAAAAGGTAATTGTGGGGTACAAAGAACCAGGACAGAAAGCTGCTAATCATGACATCTGGCCTCCATAAAAAGCCATGTTAAAACAATAATAGTAAAACAAGCCAATTTTAGCTGCAATGCTTGTGCCTTTGAGCGCAGATGTGGAGCCCAGCCCCAGGGCAGCGCAGTGCTGGAACAGACGCCTCCTAGTCGCTTCAAGTTGATGTTTCAGACTCGATCGAGGCGAACAAAAAAAACCCATAAAACTGATAAATCTCCTCCAGCCAGAAAATCATCAAGCAACATGAGGAGGGACGTGTCTTAACGTTGCTCTGAAACAGAACTTAGCAGAACCATCTCACTGTGAAAAGCACCGGTTTGTCTTGCAGAACGGACAGACAAGACCCCACCCACGGCACTGGCGTGGATTTACTGCGTACTGGAAAAAAGTGCATTTGCATGAAGATTAATCTGTGTATTGCTCAGAAGGAGAATTTGGAATAGTTTTGAAAATGTTTCTAAAGATTAAAGTGTAATTTTCAGTGAATGGATGAATGTGCCAATTGGGCTATAAATGTTCCTTTTTAGTATTTTCAGTGTGAACCTTCAGAGCTTTTCTTGTACAAATATAAATCTATTTTATTAGTACAAACTCCTTGTATTAAGTTAAATGTAAATAGCTACATTTCTGCCTATCCCTTAGAAACACTTTATATAGAGTGTGTAACCTGAACTTTCTGTACTAGCTAAATACAAACTAATAAGAACGAGAGGTCTTTGTTCATGTTTCTCCGTCCTAATTATCAGCTCTCTTCCAATAAAAACAAGAGCAAATTTGATGTGTTGTCTGAGATTCGCTCAGGATGTCCGTGTAAGGTTGTTTGTTGCGAGTGGCGGGTTTGCGTGCAGAGATAGTGGAGGCGTGTGGAGGTATGTGGGCCTTGGAGACTCGGCAGGCAGAGTTGTCCCCTGTGATTGGTGCGAATGCTGCTTTTAATAACAGAACAAAAGGGGAACTGGAAATGCATATGTTTTAAAAATGTGGATTTTCCCCCTCAAGCCCTCTCGCTCTGTGGCTTGGGTAATTTTATATTGACTGTGGGTTTGGCAGAAGACAAAAAAGAGCCGAAAGGAGGCACTGCAGGGGAGGGAGTGGGTTAAGTTTTTATTAAAAGTGTTTCTTCATTTGTGTGTTTGTATCATTTGAAGTCTGGCGAGTTGATTGAAAGAGGCTAAAACTGCGTTTGACTGATGAGGAGTCGTCGTAGCTTCATGCCTGTTAACTCCCAAGGATGTCCTTAAATTTGATTGGCTGAAATATTTTCATCTTAAACAGACAAACCACTGTTGTTTATTTTATCCATATGATGTGTGCATGGTTTACATCAGAGTTTATATGCACGCCCTTCAATCGGGTTATTTTTTTTTTCGTACATTTTGACAGCGCTGCACCAGAGGCTCCTTACATTATATTAGAGGTTTGCATTCAGTTTATCGTCTAAGAGAAATGTGCCCTCCTACCAACACTGATGTATCCAATATTTCATGAGAGATTTCTGCTGTATGTTTTGTTCTTGTTCCAAACTGTCAGATGGGGGGAGGGGGTCCTTTCTGTTAATAAAGCGTTTGTGGTATTAAACAGCAGCAAAATCAGCTCTGTCATGTGTTTTTTTATTTCACTTTAGGGTGACGTTACTCATCACCCACTAAAAATACACCAAACACAGTTTTTTTCTAATAAACACTTTATTTGGTAAAATTAGATTTTTAAAATATTATCCCTGAAATTCATACCTCTAAAACTATGCAGCATCTAAAACATGTCTTGCGGATCAATACAAGCGAGTAAAGCAGCAGCCGCTTTGCAGACATCTGGAGAAATTTGCTTACTATCCATTTTAGACACTTGTTTGAACCCTTCTCTTTTTTTGCATCTGTTGGCAGTTAGTTTGATTTTTGTATCACTAAAACAAAATGTTTTTTGGTCTGGAATATTTAGAAAATTTGTGGAAAGGGCTGTGAAATGTTTACATATGTTACTTTTTTTTTTTTTTTACCGAATGTCTCTCCAAGCTAATTTAATTTTCACTAAATCTGAATGAAGACATGGTGCTCACTGGCCTGTTGTAGATTAAAATGATCACAACAGAATTTGACTGTAGCTGAGATGGATCGATGTCTTTAGTCTGCCGTCATGCCTTTTAAAGACCCATCCTAGTAAATTAAGCATAAACTAAATGTCAGGAAGGGCTTGCCAAACTCCACTGATCTTCACCTGTACTTCACAGATGTTGCTGAGAAATGAAACTTAAACTTGTGCTCGTTCAGACTGCATGTTGCTCATACAACTGGTATTTTTCCACCAGAAAAGTGCTGCAAATAAAAAAAAGTTGTACTTGTACAGTTCACTAAACACTGGTGATGCATGAAGTAAATGCATCTGATCCACGTCACCCATTGCAGCAAGTTGATGCTACAGTGTATTTGTTTTTTCCTTTAACCTGTCATTAACCTAAAACTCAGCATATCAAATATCAAAAGATGCCACACGCGGGTTTACAAGAGAAATTTAGTCACCATTGCTGAATCATCATGCAAATAGACAGTGCCACAAAAAAACACAATGTAAGTAAGAACTCCCTGGTGATCGCTGATGGTTTACTGCTTTCAGTGATGGGAAACTGACTGGGCTGAGGTCACAGCGCAGCTTCAGCCTGTCCCATACAAATGTCAGAGCTTGTTTTGAAAACTGGAAAAGCATTTGATTTTATTGGTGTTTTGAGGACTATTCAGACAATTCAGTGACGTAACTGTAAAAATGAACAAAATTTATATCATCTTCGACTTTTAAAGGAAAAATATAATTTAAAGGTATGAAATCTACAGTGTTAAAATATAAATACATCGTAATTAGCCTTTCTATCACTTTTCAACTCAGTTAATTAATGTTATAATATATTTTTGACCACAACAACTCTTTTGAGGAAGTGGGATATGACGTGTCATCTGCACAGCGTCTTATAGATTTTGATTATGCTTTATATAGTAACTGTTTTCTTTAATAAAACACTTTCTTTTTAACAGGAATATATTTCATGGATGTGTGGCAGATTATTGGTAACCCAAAAAAGAGACATAACACCATTGCTTCAGATGACATAAATGGGTAAAGACCAGACTATGGAGGTAATCTATCTGGTTAAATCACCTATCTGGTCTATCAAGTAAGAAAATTATTTCTTTTTCTGCAGTTTTTAGTTTTTTTATGTGTCCATCAGTACAAAAAGAACATCTGCTGTTGTCTAAAGATTAATTCAAATTCAGTAGACAATTAATGAATAAGCATCAGCCTCTCTAAACAATCCTCCTGCATGTTTAGCCACAATATGTGCTAAAAAGCACCACTGCTTTTTAGTGCCTGAGCCAAATAAAGGACAGGATGTTTGACTGCGGCTGTAACTTGATTGTATATCACCATTTCCACTTTCATCTCTCACGTGTATGGCTTTAAGATGACTTGTTATTTAAGTGTAATGAACTACCCACAGGGTGCAAGGGTTTGGTGGACAGACAAGGTTTTGACAGCAACATCATGGTAACGCATGAACTGATTATATGGTGAAAAGTGTGTTTTGTAAAACCATCAGGTATTTTGGTGGCACAGTGTTTGAAAGAAGCGTGCTAATGCATGCCTGTGCACAGCACTATAACAATGTCCTGTCCGAAATTACAGTTTCTGTCATAAGCAGTCACTACGGTAAATCACAGCCAGACTGAAAGCACCTAAGAGTTCGTCCACTCAGATAATTCTCCTGACTTCCTCCACCTCACAGGATAAATCACCTTATAAATATTTATTTTATAAAATTAAATTTAAGCTGCAGACTTTGATTTTGACCTGCATTACAGTTCCCTCAACTTCAGTCCACTCCTGAACAGAATTTAAAGGGGCAAAAGTTGTAAAAGTTTAATTTATGCTTTTAAGATCTTCTCCCTCTTTAATATCTGGATCTGAAATCACGAATCAGGACAAATTGTGCAAAAACTGTCATTTTTAATTAGAAAAATAAATGAAATACAAGAATTTCAAGGCAAATTCTGTATATTTCTGTTACAAAAATGAAAATATATATATACATATAAAAAGTTTATATAAAACTTGCATGAATGTGGAAAAAAAAGACCTTTTAAAAAGAAACCCATAGAAAGGTGTGCAGCAACTGAGTGAATGTGAAACTTGTATTTGCCTGTTCTTTTGCTGGAAGATAACAGGTGAGAAACTATGCAAGAATAGCATAGCAGTTGGTGTGTCACATATGCATGTCTTTGGTGATACGTTCTCACACACACATATATTAACAAGAAGTATCTTTGGCACGCAGTATGCATGAGCGCTGCAAGCTTAGTCACACCTCATGCACCACTGTCTGCAAAGTTTCATCGTACGAAGGCTTTTTCGGATTACTCACAGTTGTCTGAGTACATCTGAGGCACTTTTCACGTTGACTACACCGCAGTCAGAAAGAGGAAGTTTAAAGCTGATCTATGCGCCCTGAATCTTGACCCTCTTGCCACACCTCGTCAAAAAAGCTTAAGTGTTTGACAAGTTAATGCTCTGTTACTGTAAAAATAGGCCAGAGTGCATGCAAATCATTACAAGAAATTGCAGATGTCTTTGGACCTGGTGAATTTGTGATAATCAAACAAACGGTAAAACGTTCCAAAAGGTATCTGATGCCTGAAGGGGAAAAACCCCCGGACACTATGTTTATCTTTTGCCCCCGTTAACATCTTATGCAAAGATGCAGAAATGACTGTCTTCCCAGTAAGGCAAACGCTTAAAAAGGTGCAGGCCACTGCCTTTTGTTTGAAGCATGAATAAACAGCTACCTTCCCGTTGTTCCTCTTTTTTTGCTGCGTGTTTATAACATTTAACAGATGACTGACTGAGGCCACGGAGAACCGTTGTTCACCTGGCAATAAGTTATTATTATAATTTTTTTTTTGGATTTCACAGCAAACAATGCAGTCAGCTCCAGTAAATATAATCAGTCACATGATTTGATTGAAGCAAACTCTTACATGTCACAACAAAAATGTGGGATCTCACATAAAATGGCAGAAGATAGAAAAGGTTTTGTGCACTTAATTAAGAGCAGAAATGATTTTTTTCAAGCTTTGGTCAGACATTAAATGAACACCAACATAACTGTTAAAGACAGAAAACGTTTGTTTTAAGATTAAGAACAAGTATGTACGAGTATTATTTAATGTGCAATAGGGAGCAGCAAGCATTGAAGATTTATGTAATGCCACATCCGAATATGACATAACTTTAGTTCAGTTAACCCATTTGGGTTAAAAAAACAAACAAAAACAAAACAATTGGAATAACACTGTAAGTAACTGAAGTCTATTGAACATGATAAAATACTGTCATTTCCATTGACACAAATATAACTGGCATGGCTTCATCCATTTAAGGCCACAAAATCGTTGGTGTTTTGTGCATTTTGTCATGAAAAACAAGAAAAACACTCTGTTGCATATGTAGGAATATATAAAATTAAAAGTCTTAAAGCTTGTTAAGGTCATGTTAAATTAATATTCTAGGTAATTCTGTTAAATCCATGTTCATTTCACATTTATCCAAGCCTCCATTCTGGTCCTCAGTGTCTCTGTCCCACATTTGGTTCTCTGTGTTGTTAATATGATTTCCTGTTTCACAGTTAATAAGCTTATTTTGCAGTTCACTCTCCCCCGTGGGTGACCCTTCATTGGGGCTACTTTCCAGCTCCTCTGCTTCTTCCAACAAACCTTCATGCATTTTCCTAACTCTTTCCTCCTCTTCCTCCCCTTCTTTCAGAGTGTCCGCAGCTCCGTCCAGGCTGGAGTCGCTGAGGAAGGAGTGGGCCGTGTGTGGGTCGTCTGCAGACAGAGATTTGTCTTCACCCAGGCTGCCTACCAGACTGCTGCCGGCTCCCGGGGTGAGAGGCATGTCCTCGTGATCCTGGTCCAGATCCTGGTCTTTGCTGCAGTACGCGTAGCGGTGGTTCATGTGCTGGGAGTAAGAGCCTGAGTGGGAGAAGCGTTTGCCGCACTTGTCACATTGGTAGGGTTTCTCTCCGGAGTGCAGCCGGCTGTGCTCGATCAGGTGGTGCTTGTGCTTGAAGGCCTTGTTGCAGATCTTGCACTCATGAGGACGTTTGCCTGAAACAACACAAAGAAGTTGCCTCCGTTTAAAAAAAAAAGAAAAAAATGGATGCATTAGTAGTTTTTAGTGAAAAACACTTTCTGAAAGAATTTGTGAAATTTCTGCTGATATTGGCATATCATCAAGTCAGGCTGTTACATAAAGCATAAACACATACTTAAGCTCTGTACCCACTTGTGGTTTCATGCATGGGTTATGAGCTGGCTTATGATGCATACAACTGTTTAAAAATAAATTAAATATATCTTGGCTATTCTTGGACTTTAGAAGTACGAGCACCTGCAATCAATGCTGCCTTTTCTTTTTTGCTTTGGTGAAGCTGCAGATTTAATCAAGTATTTCTCTTCTTTGTTAACACTTAATGGAGCAAAGTTCAGAAAATGTAAAGCAGTTCTTTCTGCAATTTTAAATAAGTATTGTAATAATCTAAAGCAGATACGGAATTTCACCTACAATCACATAAAAAACAAACTATACCCTAAAACAACATTTTTACTTGTGATAACTAAAGATTTTTCAACCATTCTGCTGGAGATTAGACAGAAGCTTTAAACTTTATCTCAGAGGAGTTCATGATCAACTCAATGATTGTGCAACAAGCCCAAATCATCACCCATCCACCACTATGCTTAGTAGTTGGTGTAGAGAGTTTGTGCTGATGTGACTTTGGTTTTTGCTTAGCATGTCTACTTAAGCCTCATTTCCACTGAGTGGTGCAACATGAGTGGGTGGGTGCGGTGCGATACACGTTTTTGTGTTTTTAAAAGTAACCCATATAATCATACCAGTGGAGGTGATTTGTTTTTTTTTTAAAGGAATTAGGTTTTGTCTACTCAAAACACATTTTTAAGATTTCTTACGGTAAAATTAGATGCAAATTTGGATATCTGATTTAATCTGTCATATATATTTTTGAAGATTCCAAAATTCCTTCTGCAAACAAGATACTTTTTCATTATTATTATTATTATCATTATTTTGGTAATTGTACTCCTATTAACTTTAACATCTAACACATTAATTGAGGTTAAAGTAGGGCTATTGTTTTTTCCAGTTTCTCTGAACATGACACAATTTGGGATCAAATTCTAACCCAAGATGCTCCAGACCAGCAATGTGCCAAATCTCCTGCCTTTAAAGAGTTGGACACGCTTAATGATGGCCAAGTTTATTAAATAACAACATCTGTCAGCTGTCTCCTCACTTGAATCCAATGGAAGTAGGAAAGGGATACATAGTTTTTCTAATGACTGGATTGATAAGTCATTGAAGTTTCCTTTTCACCAGTGACTTTGCAGATGCAGTTTGTGCTACAGACCTGTGTGCTCGTATTTGTGTCGGAGAAGAGAACTGCTCTTCTGGAAGGTTTTTTCACAGATGTCACAAGCATAAAGCCCTTCTTCTGTTTTCTTTAGCCTCTTCCTGCCTGGTCCTCCATCTCCTTCAAACCCCTCATCAGTCAAAGAGAGGTAGTCCAGAGCACTACGGTTTAACACCTCACCCTGTTAAAACAACAATTATACATCATGACAATATTATTTATACACATTCTTTTTTGGTATGGAATAAAATACAATGTGCATTTTGTGCTTATCTTTCACATTTCAGAGAAAAGACAGACGTTCTCACCATAAAGCTTTGCCTCTCCTGGTAGATCTTTTTCAACACAGCTTCTGCATTGGCCTCCATCATGTAGGCCATAGGAGAGAGAAACCTAGGACTGTTAGTTGCCTGACTGTACGGAGTTGGTATCATGCCCTCGTGAAGTGGAAGACCTACTCCAGTTTGGCTGAATATGTTAAACCCATTGAATACTGAGCCTGGAAACACTGGAGCACCAGTGCTGCTGAGGATGGGGTACTGCTGAAGGGGCATATGTGAAGTTGGACTTGGTCTGCTTAGTTGGGTCCTAAGCTCTCTCCGTTCTCCTCTCCCTGAGATCCCATTAAGAGTTTTATTTCTTCCCTTCTGCTCTGACAGCTGCTTCGGTAGAGAGAGGTCCAGCGGTTCGTTCTGTGTGGACCACGGACTGCTAGTTTCTTTTTGAGGAGACAAGGTTTCAGGTGGACCGCTAGTGACGTCAATGCAGACAGGAGAATTGAAGCCTGAAGAGGGAACTCTTTTCCTGCCTCTAGGGGATGACATCCCTGGGGATGACTGGTGGCTTGGACTACCTTTGTCCTGGCTGGACAGGTACATGCGAGAAGACAGTGCATCATGGCGGGGAGGAGGAGACGGCATTGCAACTAAAAGTTGTTGTGGGACAGATTGCCAGCTTGGCTTCTGTGAAGGGGACTTGTTTCCGGAGAATCCATTGGTTACTTCACTTGGTTTGGTGTTTTCTGCATGGAGAGCCGATCTGGGGAAGAATAAAGGCGGCGAGGAGAGGTCTTTCCTACGAAAACTGTCAGCAGCTTCCACTGCTTCTCTGTTCATCTTACAGAGGCTGTGTTCATGCTGTAGAAGAACGGCCATGTTCGGGAAGGGCTGCAAGCACCAACGACACGTCACCCCAAATACACCTCTCTCTGATTCACCTGATCTCACCTCTCTGCTCCTGTCGGGCGATATCTTCCTCTCAAGCCCTCTTCCATTGTGGAACACCCTCCTCTCCTCTACCTCTTCCTTGTCTTGCTCTATCTTTACGTCTCTGTGAAGCATCTCCTGCAGCATCTGGTCAAACTTGGTGCCAGAGTGAAGATAAGGCAACAGGGTCGTCCCTTTAATGATCCCGCTCCTCAGAGACAGCTCCGGTGAGCGATCCCACAGTCTGACCGTGTCAGACGTGCCGGGGAAGCTCTGATGGAAATCCTGCAGGGATTGCTGGTGAGAATCTGCTGGTAAATGACCCAAGGACCTGATATTGTCCTGGTTTTGTAAAGCCAGCAGCGAGCTGTGGTCACTACTGGATCTACCCCCACCAGCAGAGGGAGATGTTGGAAGTGAGTGGTGGTAGGCGCTTTGACTGTGTCCGTTAAATGCTCCGCTGCCGCTCCCCATGCTTCCCCCGACATGCCCTCCCCCGCCGAGGCACTTTTTGCTGCTTAAATGAGAGCTGTAGGAGCCAGAGTGGGAGAAACGCTTTTTGCAGTTGGAGCACTCATACGGCTTCTCACCTAAACACAGAGATGCCAAAGAGTGAGTTGAAAATACCTTCAGAGTGGGGTGTAATCTTTTTTTCCGTAATTATCTTGTCCTGCCGTGAATCACATAAAGCTCGTTCCTATTACACATCCATTTGGTTATAATTTCATACCGTATAATTCTGACAGTAAGTAACGGTTAGCAGTTCAGTGGAAACAATGGCGAAATGCAGGGTGAGTGGAGATGTTTTGATCTTATTTTGTATCTCACCACTGTGGATGCGAAGATGCTCTTTGAGGTGGTGTTTGTACTTGAATGCTTTCCCACACTCCAGACATTTGAACTTCCTCGTCTCCATGCTTTGGTCCAAACCGATGGCACTCTAGGATGACAGGAATATGTGATCAGCTTTAGACTACGAAAGGATTTAGAAAATATAAACAAAGTGCACAAAAATCACTACAATCTGCGGAGACTGTGAGATGCTTCACTGGTGTTCAAGACTTTCAGATTATTTGTGTGTGTGTGTGTGTGTGTATGTATCACCTTGTCCTGGATTTGGTTGTGAAGTGCTAGGTGCCGCTCCATCTGCGACCTAAGGGTGGCAGTGTATCCACAGAGCGGACAGACCATGTGGCCCCCCTCCCTCTCCTGGCAGTATTTGACATGGTCCCTCAAAGAGGCTCCTCGCGGATACATCCTGTGGCAGAACGGACAGGCCTGCTGGCTCCGGTCTTCATCTGCAGTCCGGAGAGAGAAGGCATTTTAAGCGCACAGATTAACATTTCACATGTGCATTAAACATAACTATCGTTCTTTGGGGTTTTTTATTGCCTTTTCACCAACTGACTTAGTTTCTCTCTTTTTTTTTTTTTTTTTTGCTTTGAAAATGAAATATAGGCATTACGCAATATTGCAGTTTAATCATTCAAAATCAAGGCACCATAAGGATGTGCATGAAAGATGTGGTACCAAAATGGCAATCCTTTTTAATATTTTAGGTATCATAAATGTTGGCCCTTTCAAACAAGTCCTAAATGTCTAACAATGATATTCTCCAGGCTACAGTCCTGTGGTCTCGGGGCTCCTCTTTCTGTTTCCTTTCTTTTCTTCTTTTTGTTTTGCTTTAATGTGCAGTTTTAGCATTATTTCAAGATGGAGAGCTGTTAAAGTTGTGGTTAGATTAAATGAGCAGCAGGGAAACTATCTTCAGATCCTCACAAGTGTCACAGATTTTAGATATACAATCCCTTGCAAAAGTATTAGTCCTCATTTAATCTGTCCAAACCTTTCAACCATAAATTTCAATGTATTTCATTGGAATTTTATATGGTGAATCCAAATAAAGTGGTGCATAATCGTGAAGTGGAAGTAAACGTTGTGTGTATGTTCATGATTTTTATCTATTTAAAATGAATAAACAATGTAACCAACATTGCCTCCCTGAGTAAATATTACATCCGACTGCTGCAAAGCTTAAAACCTCTACTAGAATGTCTCCAATGGTTTTGCACAGGATGAGACTCATTCTGACCATTCGTCTCAGTAAAATAGCTCCTGTTCTCGAATGCATGGAGATTCCCTAAGAATAGTAATTTTCAAGTCTTGTCACAAATTCTGAGGTGCTTTGACTTCGACTCGACCAATATGCTTTGATCTAAACCATTTCATTGCAGCACTAGCTGTATATTTGTATATTATTCAAAGATGAACCCCCACCACAGTCTCAAGTCTTTTGTGGCCTTTGACAGGTTTTCTATATTTAGATCCACACTTACCTCCACCTGTCCAACCTCCGAACCTGAACAGAGTGATGCTGCCATCACCATTTCATTAAAGAGGAGCGTTCAAAGTGGTGTGCAGAGTAATTTTTCTGCAACCGGGTTTTTTTGCATGCAAGTCAAAAACCTCCAGCTGTTGTCTTATCTGACCGGAGCATTTCTCCCGTATGTTTGCTCTGACACATACGTGACTTTCCTCGAACTTTAAATAAGAATCCTACAAATGCACAACTTTTCTGATTTTTGTGTGTTAAAAAAGAAATCTACTGTTTATTTTTTCATCTGCTTCACAAATTCATATAACAATCAATAATAAAATGCATTGAAATGTCTTGTTGTGGAGTGACAAAGTGTAAAAAACATTTAGGGCTGTAAATACTTCGCTGTGACCAACATTTATTCTTCTGGACCAACATTAGTATGTTCTGCTTTTAATGATGAGTTAGCACTGAGCTAACATATGACACTGTGGAAGATATCAAATTAAATACAGATTGTTCATAGCTTTGCTAATCATCTGGCCGGTGAGAAACTTGTGGTTTTAAGTTTTAGTTCATCAATAAGTGGGTGCTTTACTCACCACCTATTTCAGCTGAGCTTTTCAGTTGTACTTCTCAGCCACAAAACCAGCATAATGACGCCAGCACCCAACTCAGAGTGACTAATAAGTTAAAGGATGTTTGTGGTTGAAATAGCCAACAATTGCTTAAGAAATTAATAATCAATTATTAGTAGTAATAATAATTACTTTAGAGTAATAAATTTATCTGTTAAAAAAATGTTGTCAGATAACATTTTTTGATACAGATAAACAATCTAATTCCATTTTGCTACAGGTATAAAAAGTAAAGCTGAGCTAAGGTACAGTAACACACGATTAACTCAATAGTTTAAAATAAGGAAAATAGAAAGATAAATTAATGAACACACCAAAACAGTGTTTTTCTGAGGATCAACTTCTGGAGAGAAGGAATCCAGCTGAAAACCTGTGTAACTCACTTAAATACAACAGTTTTTTTATTGAGTAGTGCAAATTGTGCTGCATTACAGCATAGAATAATTGTATTTAATTATATTCTCTGAACATACGGATATTTCTTCACGATGTCATGAAACCAA
Organism: Poecilia mexicana; assembly: GCF_051168715.1. Lineage (NCBI taxonomy): Eukaryota > Metazoa > Chordata > Actinopteri > Cyprinodontiformes > Poeciliidae > Poecilia > Poecilia mexicana. The sequence continues at coordinate 21,207,789 of NW_028263374.1, forward strand.
CAGTATTAATTCCAACCGTACTGTCAGTCCTAAATGGTGAAGCAAACATCACCAATTAAGAGTTATAGCCACAAATTACTATTATTACAATATTGTTTTCCAGAGTTAATGATAAACAATACGATAATTTATCATCTTCAAATCCTGCGTGGATTAGAGAAAAAACACAACTGGTGGACCTAATTATTGTCTTGAAAATTCACAAACATTTTAGTAAAAAGAACAGTTTATACGCATCATTAAACGTCTAAAATTAAATGACATTCTTGCCCCCAAGCACAGTAATCTGGATATAAATGTCTCTTCTTAGCACCAGCTGTTCTTTATAACTCAAATCTTCAAGCGATTAAACACAATTTGCTTTTGCATGTTATGTTTTGTGTTCAAAGCACAGCTTGTGAATCAAAAATACATTTTTCATTAATGTGCTTTATGAGTAGGTATCTCTGACCTCTCGTCTATTCTTCATGCAGAAACTGAACATTAATCATATTTTTTGTGTTCGTTGTAGATAAAATACTGGACTGTAAGTTAGCATGGTATGGCACAATACCAAATATAAATGTGATGTGTTTCATATAAAATTAAGAGAAAAAATAGTGGCTAAATACAGTAATTTAATTTACTTTACTACCATTTGAATGAGTCACTTTACCAGTACCTGATCAGTTCCTTAGTAAACGAGAAGCAGTAAACAACGCAATATGTAAAAAAAAAAAAAAAAAACACACTCATTTGGCGTCTCCGTTTTCTCAGAATTGCACAAGCATTTACGATCAGATAGTTGCATTATCACAACAGCTTTCTATCAGTCTGTGACTGCTTTTTTTTTTCATTAGAAAACATTTTAAAAAGAAACCACTGACATCTAACTGTTAAAAATGTTTAATCTAGCACCGCCGCAGCTTTCTCTGTCAGCGTACCTGCTCCTTCAGGTGAGCAGTGCTGAGCTCCTGGCGACCAGATGGCAGGCGGGAGCTCATCATGCCTGCTGCTCGGAGGGTAAGCAGCCGACGTGCCGTTATGGTTCAGGTGGTCCAACACACCGGCTGAGGTTGAGGCCTTTCTCAGCTGAGCCACAAATTCATAATGGGCCAGATCCTCAAAAGCATTCTGGGCGTCTGAGTTCTTACCTGTCAGAAAAAGGAACAACTTTGCTAAATGCAACTGCTTTGCTGAAAGGTCGGTCAATTGGTCTTGTTTTTTTTTTTTTTTTTTTGGAGAACAAGTTCTTAATAAAAGGGTTTTAAAAGTATTTTACAACTAAATTTAAATTGTGGGATGCATTGCTTTTCCCCTGTGTCAATACTATGCAGAATCACTTTTACTGTAATTACAGTTGCAAGGCTATTGGATGAGTCAGATTTGCACATCTAAAGACTGAATTTTTAAAATGTTCTTTCTAACAAAGTGGCTTAAGTTGGAAATTGGCGATAAAGTATTTTCACAACTTCTCAAATGGTTATAGATCTGGACTTTGATTGCAGTTCTGGTTGTTTGTTCTCCTGCTGGACTGTGAACCTCCGTCTCTTCTTATGCAGCTTCTAACCTGTTTTCCTCCAGAATTGTGTTGCATTTTGCTCCATCACTTTCCTATAATGTCTGACCAGCTACTAAAGAAAATGATCCCCACAGCATGATGCTGCCGTCCCCAGGGTTCACAGTGGGGAATGTTTGTTTTTAATCACAGGCTGGTTTTGTCTGCAGGCCAAAAAGTTCGATTTTGGTTTCATCCAACCAGAGCAGCTCCTTACACAGATTTCCTTTGTCCCCTGATTGGATTATTTAAAACTTTAAGCATAACTTTGTACAGCTTCCTTTTGAAAATTCTTTATCTTAGATGCTCTTTCATAAAGACCTGGTTTGGGAACTAGTTCTGCTGTGTTCTTGGTATCTATGTTGCTCTTTGTTCACCAACAAACCTCCGAGGCTTTTACAGAACTGGACTATTTCTACTAATTAGTTTATTTTTAAAGGCAGTAGTTCTCACTGTATTTTATTTAAGGGTTACAGAGTAACGCTGAATAAAAATGCATATTGTTATATT